>NC_084667.1:66501834-67722600 GCF_028389875.1 Rhea pennata | reverse complement strand
TCAGTACGTTTCTTTGATGGATCCCATTTTTACTTCCAATTAATTTGCTTTCAGTAATATCATTAATTTGTTTATAAACTGTTTTGCGTGCTTGTTTCCTATCAGCAGTTACTTAAATGTCAGGCCTTTTGTTAAAAGGTATTGAGTTATAGATAAGCACAACTCTGCATTATGAGATTGGAGAAATAATGAAAAATAA
Source organism: Rhea pennata (assembly GCF_028389875.1). Classification (NCBI taxonomy): domain Eukaryota; kingdom Metazoa; phylum Chordata; class Aves; order Rheiformes; family Rheidae; genus Rhea; species Rhea pennata. The sequence goes on along the minus strand of NC_084667.1, from coordinate 67,722,401 downwards.
GCTTTTTTATGATTTGGAAACCATGTAAACATCCCTGTATTTTTATTACTGGAATGTTAGCATGGGTGGGGGGGGTAAACCATGAAAGTCAATACAATCTTTAGTTTAAAGAGTATTTTTATGATGTTTTCTGTTAATCTTCTAAAGCTGCTTGCAGAATATAAAAATAAGCTTGCTATAAGGAAGTCTTTATAGTATCAGTGATAAAACACTTCTGTGGTTTTTTGGATCTATTGCATCATTTGAATTTAGCAAACCTTGATTCTTATAAGCACAGCAATTACGACTATTATGATATTAAACTGGGAAAATACTCAGTTTAATGAACAGCAGGGAATTACACTGCCTCATAGCCCCTGGGAAAACCAATGCGTTTGGCTCACAAATAGCTCCAACAGCCTCATCGACACCAGACGACCAGTTTTCAAAAGTAGGTTCCTAAAGTCGAAGTGCAGCCCCGCATGCAAGCCCGAACGGGCTCCTTGCTGCAGAAACAAGGACACAAGAGGCTGCGGGCAGATACCTGCAGGAAAAAGGCTTGGCAGCCCCATGCTGGAAAACCATCCCCGCAAGGCCACCCCACAATCCTTGGTCCAAAGTGGCCCCTCCAGGACACCTTCAGGGTCCAGACCACCACACAGAGCATTTTTCTGAGGCCAACCCACTCGTCTGAGGGCCAGGTGATGCTGCCCGGTGTTACGGGGCCACTGCAGATGCTACAGCAGAGAAATTATTTGGAAATGGTGCAACCACTCCCCTGAGAGGCAAAGCACGGGAGAGCCAGAAAACCCAACCATATGGCCAGCTGCATACACATATGGCCAGCTGTACACCGTAGCCGCTTTCTCTCTATAGATGCCGTGCTTGGATGATCCTCTTTTGCTTCATCGAACACAAGGAGCCAAGACTTTCACCTTACATCCACAAGGTCCTGACTCAGTCACTGCCATGTGTTTGCAAAAGCCACTTGCTCCACCACCTACCAGTCCAGCATGAACTTCATCGCTTAAAAACCTTCCAGGCTCCAAGTATTAAAAAGCAAATTAAAGCACTTAGCGCAAACCTGGAAACTTGCTCCTTGCATCTCGGCAGGGTAGAAGGGGGGCTCAGAAAACGTGGCTTGACTGCTTCTCCCGCGGTGCAGGAGCATAAACGCCATCTCCGCCTCCCCTGCAGCCGAGGGAAAGGGCGCTGCAGAGCATTTTGCTGGCAAAGGCAGTAACAGCCCTCACAAGGGACAATCCCAGCCTGGTGAGCAGGCTGCTTCTAAAAGCATTGGAAAAAAATGTCCTAAAAGTGTCTCCTCTAGTCCCAAAGCACCGCAGAGGCACACATGTTTCTTTTAATGCTACCTGCATCAAATAATTATCAAGAAGCAGCAGGGAACGAGTGCGAGACAGACCGAACCCGTCTGCGACTCCACCCAGACACATGCCCAACAGGGTCTGCAGTCGGAGGAGATCTTTCCCCCCGCTTTCGCGAAACGGCACCTCAGCCCACGAGGTCCAAAGGGCCGGGTTAACGCAGTACTGCCCTCGCTAGTTGCAGCTGTAGGCTTTGTAGCGAGTTTGCAAGGCCTCGGGGCCGAAGCGGGTCAGGCTGCTCTGTCTGAGCGTTCCTCGGCCTGCCGGCAGCTCCGTTTCCCTCGGTTTAGCTGTGCCAGCTGTGTCTAATTGACTGGGAGGTCTGTGCCTAATTGGTTTTACTTGTGTTTGTCTTTGTATGGTACCACTGACCTGGGGGCCCCAAGCAGCAGGACAAGGGGGGCACAACACCGGCAAATAAGGGAGAAATTAAGTGTGTACATAACAATTTTACCTGTATTAGCATTATTTTTGAAACCTTTTTCTGCATAGATGTGTTCTTTCCCTTTCTGTAATAAATACATATGGACTAACAGTGATGCCTGGATTAGACTGCTGAGATTTCAGTGATACTGAAAATAAAGTCTTGGCTTTATATGTAAGGTGCGTTTCTTCTTTGCTCACTAAGGAAATTCAGAGCGTAGCAATATTGCACAGCGTTGCAGAACGGTCTTAGCAAGGTGCCCCATCCCGAAACGGTCCCAAGGCCCCGCGCACACGTGCCTCAGCTCCCCAGTTCGCACAAAGTCTCTCTCTCTCCCCCAGGTAGCACAAAACAGCGCTCCCCGAGTCAAAAGTAAACGATGTCTCACATCCTTTTACTCGGCTTTCACGGCTCTGCACCGCGCTGCGGTATTCCCACCCAGGCAGGCTTCTCCCCCGGGCGTCCAGCCGATGCTCCCGGCCGCCTCAGACTTTGCAACGCCTGCTGGGGGCTCGCGCACGGGCGGGCGAACTTCACCCCGCTGCACGCCCCAGCGTTGCGTTAAAGCAAAGCAAAGCGCTAAAGCGCGCGGCGGCGGCGGCAGGCGCTCCTCCGTGCAGCGCTTCCTCGTAGTCACGGCGTGCCCTGGCTCCGAGAGAAGAGGTAGCTAATACAATCTGTAAATCATAATTACAGTCAGCGTCTATAGAGCGAAAAATCTATGGAATTATAACAACATCGACGCCCTCCACCAATTCCGCTGAAATAAAATGCAACGGTGGAAAGGAATTTCAGAGACAAATGTTTGCACTGCATTGAGTCATGTCACCTCTGAATCACATAGTTCTCGCCAGCTAACTTTTAAGCAGGAAATCCTTGGTGAACAGCCAAGAAATAATGTTCTTAAGCATGCAGCGTGCACTGTGATTGCTTGGGAATAAAGGGACCCACTTTATCTGCGGCATTATTTACAGCACAAGTGCACAAGCCACCGCTTGCCTTTCAATTTTAGGCAGCAAAATAAAAGCACTAATGAACGCCCTTCAGCCCGAACCTAGCCATTACTTCTGAGGCTGTTCTGAACCCACAGGGGCTGTGGCTAGAGAACGTGCAAATGAGAGAAACACCACATTACCCCCATCTGAGCCAAAATTATCTCTAGGAGTCAAATTATAGGTATTTCTGCTGGTACAATCCGTACGTTTTGCTCACCTAGCAGGAGTCTCTTGGGAGGAAGAATTCCCTGTTTCTGTAACCAGGAAAGCCATTGATCCTTAATCCTCTTTGAAAGAGTCAAGAGTTTACAAATGCAGCAGATCCGAGCACCTCGTTGTATATTACCCCAAAGGTAGACACAGAGACCTGCCTCTATCATACCATACGTGTTGTTTTCACAGGATCAAATTCTGCTCTCAAATTATACACAGTCCCTGTAAAGTCATTGGCAAAATACAGGTTCTTCATCTACTAAGTGAGCACGCGGGTATGTGTGCATACACATTCGTGTGCAGACCTGTGAGCCTGCGTTGTGTCCGTCCCAGAAAATATATAAACATCCTTATTTGCATTGCAGTGCTTTCTGGCTGCTCGCTCCCTTTTGCAAGGTGCTGTACAGCCAGACGGGCCCTAATCAAACAGTTTATGATCCCAGTACAGCAACTTGGATGCAGAAAGTACCACAATCTGTGCAGCCACAAATGAATGAATGGATGGATGCCTCTTTCTGAGGTCCATCCACTCCCAAAGCAGTGGAGGAACAGCTCAAAATAAAACGTGCCCACAGGTTACACGACACCTGCTTGTCTCTTCTATGCTACGTGGCTTTGCTTTTCTTTCCATCTTGGTTTTGGATCTCCGTTCGCGGTAGCTGAGTGGGTTGATGTGGACCGAGCTGTGATGCTCCTCACCCAGAGCCTCGCAGTGCTCTACCGAAACAAGCACTTGGCAAAATCTCCCGTCCAAAACAGGAGGACCATTTCAGACTACAAAACAGAAGTCGCTCTCAAAATTTTGGCTATGGAAAAAGTTAACTAGAGAAAACGGAGACCACTGATAGAAACAACGAAAAGAGGAAATACCTGTTTGTCACGACATCTGTGATGTTTTTAGCACTCTTTGCAGACAGCAAGCTTGGGAAATCTGTTCAGAAGAGGAGAAAGTCCTATGACCTGCTGAGACCTCGCTGGAGGTAGGCAGTAACTAACTAAACTGGTCAGGTAAGGTGTTGCGCCTCCTGCACCGTAGGCACAGTCTGGGAATGCTCCCAGGCATCTCTTCTGCATGTCTTGGCCTTGGCGACTGCCCAAGCAGTTGGCTGTAGTTAACATCAAGCAAGAAGTTGGCAATATACACAGGTATAAAATCCCTGTCTACGGGTGCAGATGGACCATTTGCCTGGCCACCAAACTCCTCAGGTAGCATCCTCACCCAAACACCACCAAACTCCTCGAGCAGTTGCTCAAGACACAAATGTGGTTGCAGGACATCAGCTGCAAGCAGGAAATGTGGAACAAACACATTTTAGAACTATCCATGTTCGTGTTCTTCAAGCAGTGGGCTATTTTTTAAATTTAATTCTTCCTTAGTCATTTTTTAGCCTTAATTAGCATAACTAGGTTTTCTTGCCACTTAATCTCATTTTTTAAAAGACTGGTTATCTCTAAAGGATACCATTGGCTATGGGATTCACCCAAATCTCCAATTATATTACTCAATACCTAAGTAAACCTGAACTTGGTGATATTATATAAATGTAGGATAATCCTTATTTTCTGTGCGTGTTTACTTTAGGCTCCAGTGGATTGATGGTATTTCTCCTGCTGAACTTACTCTGAATTTAAGCCCGTATATTCCTGCAATTGGAGTCAATGAATTTAAATCTAGGGTTTCTCTTTTGTGAATAGTAAATTTACTAAACAGTAGAGTTTTAGTGAAATTGAAGCTATTTTGAACTCAGGTCAAATTCATCCGAGAGTTCTGACTGCAAATTATCTGAGAAAATATTTTCAATGTTGAAACACTTTCTTTACGTATTTTAAGTGAAATGTATTTCAGCTGAGATTAGTTAAGAAGCAAACAGAGTTTAAGTAAGGTACAGGAAAAGGAAATTAGATTATCCACTAGGAAAAATACTTTCAAACAGTAACCCTAATAAAACACTAGAACAACTTGACAAGAAAAGTTATAGAGCATTCAGCTCTGGAGGCTTTTAACAGCATGTTAGATATATGGGGTTGGACTAGATATCCTGAGGTCTCACTTAGCCTCTGCTTTACAGTTCTGGAAGTGAAAATTTTGTTTTGACATTTTTGAATTGAACTTTTGGTTCAGTAAAAAATTGCAAAGTGAAAGCGAAAGAGAGTAAACAGAAGAAAAAAAGATTAAGTGATCAGAAAGACTAATAATAATAATAATTTTCAAATTTTAAATTCATTGAACTGGACCACTAAGTCGCTGATTTGATCAAAGACAAGGGTATGGAAAATCCCGGCTACAGGAGGAGACCAAAGACCGGAGTTTCTCTGTCAGTGGAAGGATCCGCACTAATTCTGTATTCCTCCCCGGGGACACGGAGGAGAAGAGCAGGTCAGGCGAGTCGCCCCGTCCCACGAGGGATGCCCGAGCCAGGCGCGTGTCCACCCTTGTCCCCCCATCACGGCATGGTTAGCTCAGGCTGGCGGGTTACCAGCACGCGGCTGAAGTCACGCGACGTGAACTCAATCATACATGACATATAATCTCCCTGCCTTAACTAAGGATGACATTGATGCTGCTTTGCTCATTTTTAACATATATGCAACAGTTAAGGGCTTTCTCACTGATGAGACCTGATGGGGCGATGGGGGCAAACCAGTGCAGTGACTTAAGGAGGAGTTTGCTATGAACGTGGGTGCTGGTGGCTCCTCTGAGAGAGGCATTTTCCTTTCCTGCAGGCTCAGCATATTCATCAGGCACACCATGCTTAATCAGATTTGGGCTAAAAAAATCAGGCCAAAGATATTTCCCTGGGGATGTTCCAAACCTATAATTAGTTTTTTTGCACTGCTTCACGCAAGCAGAGCCAAAATAGCTACCAGATAGTCTACGTGGGTTCCTGTACGTGCCGGGCATCAAACACTTCATGTTTATGGGTGGATAATGCATTTCTTTTTTTCTGTGATTTTAGATAGTGAAGCACACCAAGGAATACACCTCCAGTTTGGGGTTTCTTTCTGATATTGTTGGTTTTCAAGTAGCACCATGTAGGAAAATCACAGTAAATAAGGCATTTGGTTTCCTCAAATTCCTCAAATTCAAATAAAGCAATTGGTTTTCTCAAATTCATACCCTTGTCTTTAATCAAACCAGCAACTTACTGGTCCAGTTCAATGAATTCAAAAGTTGAAAACTGTTATTATCAACTGTTAGCACAGTTTCCTCCATAGCCATAGGAAACCTGAGGAATTTTTTGGACCACCACTTTTTTGACATTATAAATTACAAGTTCTGCCACATGGAAATGTTTTGTAAATATATATTGGTTTCTCCAAAACTTCGTTGTTTCTCTGAAATACCTAGAAGAAAAGGGCAAAAGAAAGAAAAAATAATAATCTGAGAAAGTGGAAATGTTTCATTTACCGTATCTTAAATGAAACAATTTGGGTTTTTTTAGTTTGAAACAAGTTTCGACTTTGTTGGGGGAAGGGGGGAGGAGGAGGAGGGTTAGTACAAATTCCCCTTAGTTGATGTTTGTTGTTTTAACTGCACAAGAAAACACTATAAATAAAGTATTTTGGTAATTGCTTGGTCTTCATTAAATTAAATGTTCTGTTTAACCTAGTGTTTCTCTGATACAGCCTATAAATCACAAAATTAGTTATTTACCCAGCTGTAGACAAACAGTCCCCCAAACCATGCTTTAAAATCAATGAAAAGGCCCCTGCTGATGTTAGTTGCAGAACAGACCAAGAACACGAAACCAATGACCTCAAGTTGCTCAACTTGCCCAACGCAGCTTTGAAAGGTTTCTCGCCTTACAGACAAAAATATGAACCACCACCGTATTCACCAGGCAGCAGAGGGAAGAAACTCAAACCTCTCGGCTGACCCGCTTGATCTTCAAGGTTTTCCCTGTCCTGAGCTTCCACAAGGGGTTTCCAGCTCTGTTGCCTTCACAGCAATGAACAAGTCTGGGGTTTTTTAGACCCACTAGCGTAGACTTCATCATACACCAATGAAGAAACCAGCATCACAGCTTGTCCAGCACGGTCTCTGGTTGTTCCTCCAAGGAGAATATTTGCTCTGATTGCACAGTAGAAATTCTGGGGAAAAAAAAAAATCACTGCTGCAAACTAACTGGAAAATACTGGGCAGAGACCAAACGCTTTTTAAGTTTTTCATCTTTGTCATATGGTCCATCGCAGCTCTGGGGAAATCCAAAGCAAGTTTGCTAGTGCTATATATGATCTCAGTGTAGAACTGCGCATTACCCTCCTTCCAGTTCATTATGCTCTTTCAAATCCCTGTTTAAATTTAACCTTTGCCTTGACACCAGCCAAACATGTTGAAACTGCTTAGTATTGGCAAGCTGAAATCACTTAATACAGCCTTTGCTGTAGGTTGACATTTTTCCATTTGCACGAGTTAGCAATCAAAAAATTGATTTTTTTTTTAAACTGGCATTTTCTCACCGTAGTTGAACATTTCCAGGTTTTTATTGACACTAAAAAAAGAAAAGGATTCAGCCTTTCTGACAAAAAGACAGAAATATTCAAGGAAAATGCTCCTCCAGTGAGAATGCCTCGACGCACAGGATTAACTCACCAGTGGAACAGCTGTAACGGAAACGGATGGGTGAAAACAGAGTGAACATCCTTTCCAGCTACATGGTCATAGCTCTTCAGCCATTACCTTAGAGGAAAAAAAAAGGCTATTCTGTAGAAAAAGCTCGTAAATATTTTGCAACGCACCCGTGTGCAAATATCTGCTGGAGGAGATCCCTCCTCACCCTGCTCTGCAGAGGACAATATCCAGGAGCCGTGTAGTTACAGCCCTTCTCATCACCTCATGCCCTGTTGGCTTAGACATGTCAGCAAGCGTTTAATCACCTTTGGACCGAAGGAACAAAATCCCATCGCGTCGGCCGTTAATTCAGCCTTCAAAGTGCATGCTCGTTGGGGTACCGAGTGTGTTTTTCTGCTCGTGGTGACCACGGCGTGTGGAGCAGCTCTCCAGCGTCAGCCCGCTCCCCACACTCCCAGTGCTAATACAGCCTCCGTGCGGAGCTGAGCAGCATAAAGGTATTTTTGCTGTATCTGCTTTTATTCCCCTCCAGCAGCTGTGAAATCTATATTTGCTGTTTTATCTCGAGGGATTTGCAACAAGGAAAAGGAGCTGGGGGGAAGCAAAGCAGCTTCTGGCAGGGCCTTGGGTACATCGCTGTGCGACCCCGAAGCATCGTGTGTCGCTGTTTCCGTTTTGGGAAGAACTTCGGGCTTTCAGTCTGTGAATGATTTCAGAGACACACCGCAGTGAAATGACCACGGTTTGCCCTTTTCCACCCAGTTAGTCTTTTCCAATGAATTGCTGCTGTGCAAAACCATAATCTAAAGACATTGCTTTGAAATCTGAGGCGAGAGCAGCCACGAGCCCTGGCGGCCCCGAGCTGCCCCTTGCTTTGGACTCGCAACCAGACAAAAAAGGAGAAAAACACGACGGAAAAGTAGAGGCATTTCCCCACTCTCTTCCCATTGGGGTTTTTCTAATCCCCTCCCTCTTTTTCCAACGGAGAAGAACAGGGCAGGAAAAGTGAGCAAAATGAAAAAGAAACTCTCTGAGAGCAAAAGCAAAAATGACATTTTTCTCCAGACATGAAACAACACTGTGCATGCAAATTCAATGTGAGACCGTTCACATTTTATCTTTGATGCTTTTCTTCCAAATTGTATAACTTCGATGAAAAATGTCAGCTAAGAAGTTTTGCTCAACATGGTCTGAAAAGAGGAAATTGTATAGAACTGGGGAGGGTTTGGGTATTTAAGGGATGGTGTCGTGAAAATTTATCGCTACGTTTTCACTCATGAAACCCACCCTGGTCCCTGGGAAAGCCAGGCAAGTACAGCCCGCTGCTCTTCTTATCCTGAAAGTCAGTCCAAGGTATCAAAGCAAAAGGCAAGTTGCTGCGGACAAACTGGGAAGAACGAGGTCTTTGCCGAATTTCATTTCCGCTATCAGCCAAGCAGGGTCAGCGTGGGAAAACCCAAGGAATTCCTGTCCCCGGTTCGTGAACGGGAAAGGAGGCGAGGGGCAGGACGGCGCCGGGGGGATCCCCACCGGGCACTGCCCAGCGGTGAGGAGAACGCACCCGTCTCCGAAACCCCTTTCCTTCGCCAATGGGTTTCCCTCCCTCCTCTCCCCTTCATCTTAAAGTCGTGGAGGGGCCCTCGCCAAAAAACGCAGCGTGGAGCTGGAATGTACGTGATGCCTTGCTATATAAACTGTTTGCAGAGAGGAGCTCTTTTAATTAAAAATGACTAGTTGTTTTAAGCACATTATTTTAATAGATTTACTCAAGGTGTGGGGTGCTGCTTTTCAAACTGCTGAGAAATACTACATGTTCCCATTTTGCTATCAGAAAATAAATTGATTTTATTTGTTCTTCTCTTAAATGAAACATAATTAAAGAGTGGGAATGTTCCCAGACAAGGAAAAAAAAATATCCAATTAAAAAACAATCTACTTTATTAAGTTAAAATTCAATTTCAGGTTTTCATTTTATGCAGCTGCATTTAAGCACAACGCTGATAGTTTACATCTGCTTTGAGATATTTGGATGACACTTGGCTTTTGTGGGTGTAAATTCCTTAGTCTTCAGAGGAAAAAAAGCAAACTTTGAAATGTAATTTTATCACCTAATCTATTCTGCATTGTAACCTCCATCAGCAATTAATGACCTGAAACATAAAAGCAAAGTGATGAGTATATAATGAATTATCTCTTATGATGACACTTCCATTATGGAGAACACTACATATATTTCCTATAGATCTTTTATATTTGTTGGTACTTGGTATTTCATCAAAGTAAGTTTAAATAGTAGGCAAGCTGTACAGCACACTAACTTTTTTGTCTTAAATGCATTAATGGTTTGTATATGCATCTATACAACATTTGTGCTGTCTACCCATGCCACAGAATCTTTATCACAGTGAGGAAGCTGGAGAGCAGAGCCCAGGTCTCTGCCTTGGAAAAACCATCTTAGGGCAAGTTTTCAGCAATGAAAGACAGGCTTTGCTCAAATGATCACAAGGGTGATGTTAACTTAACTCACTGAACATTTCCCAAGTCCAAGGAACTTGCACATCTTGATTCCACGGCATCTAAGAACTAAGAATCTGTATGGCTGTGGGCTTCAAGCAGCAAAAATGTTGTTTCAGGCTCTGAGCACAGGTACATAGCTGTACCAAAATGGATTTATTCATTTTGAGCGCAGTCACCAGAAACTAAGCGTCTAGTCAAAGCTAGCCATCCAGGCCTCAGTCAGTGGAGTCAAAGAGGTGGTTTCAGAAGACAACTCATCACGTGCTCAAACAGGGTGATATAGCACCCTTGGGAGGGGCACTTCCTTTCTGTTGACTTTCACAGTCTGATGAGAAGCTTCCCTGGAAACCCAACATACTATATGTCAAGTCTCTTGATTTCCCTAATCACTGTTTCTACTGGAAGACAGACAAGATTAATCCCTTCCTAAGGGTCAGATTTAAGCTGGTGTGAGCTGCCGTAGCTTTGTTGACTTCAGAAACTGAAGCTGATGAAGTCAGCTCAGCGGGAAATGAAGAGCTTTGAGAAGACAGAACAGGAGAAAAAGCTTCAGACTGCAGCCCTGTACATAGTTGTATGTGCAAGTTTCTCTAACAACCTTCCAGGAGTATTTAGGCGTGCTTTACAACACCACCGAAGAAGGAAAAGAGAGATTAAAGAGTAAAATAAAGCTAAGAAGGGATTATTTGGCATTGGCCTTGGCTAGAAAAGATGTTGGTAGATGCCTGGGAGGAAAGCCGAAGCATTGGCAGCAACTGCGTATAGGTAACAAACGCTGGAGCGACCTTCAAATCAATGAGACATAATCCTTCTGGTCACAGAGGAATATTATCACCTATTTCAGTACAAGGTAAATTGATTGAAACATCTCAACAGAATAAAAAGAAACAACCAAGAAAGAGCTGTAGCATTATTAAACAGCTAAAAGGGCATATACTAGCGGCAAAACAGACCTCTGACATTGAAAGAAAATGCTTTTTCAGACAATTTTTCAAGTGTGTTAGCAAAAAGGTGGATAAGAGGATACAAGCTCCTGAAATACAGGGCCTAAGCCAGGATATATTTTCTAGTATTGTCATGAAAATGTCCCCTGAGGAAAGATCTTTTCAATTCTGTTTAAACAATGGCTATTTTTGTCATTTCCAAGGCAGCATTTGGTGTTGCCAGCAGTCACTGAGAGGACACAGGTGAGACTGTCCCCATGGTGGGTCCCAGCTGTGGTTCCTAGATCTGCATGTTCCTCTATGTATAACAAAACCTGGCATCAAGGGAGCCTGTGTGATGCACAAACTCTGCTTAGTCTGCCCAAAATCACCCAAGACTAGGAAGAGAACTAACCAGAGGCCAGAAACAGAAGCCTTCTCTTGTAGCAGCTGTGCTACCATCTCGAAATGGCAAAGTTGCATATTCATTTCTCCAAACCTCTGGTCAAAGACCCACAGTGTCAGTGTCACTGGGCTCCATCAGATACTAAGACTGCACTAATTATAGATTATGGGGAAGTCATCAAAAAGGTAGACATCAAAAAGGTGTGAGATGAGAGAAAATACATGAGATGAGAGAAAATACAGACTAGCATCAAAAGCAGCTTTGAATTGAAAGAGGAATTGAGCCAAGACAAAAATGCACAGTTTGGCCAAGGGGAAACAGAGTATGAGCTGGGATATGACAACACATAACAACTTCCTGAACTCTTCCAAGGAGAGAAGCTGTTGGCGGTGACACTTAGGGGCAAAACTGATCAAAGCAGCATGAAATAAAGCTATGAAAAGTTTAGGCTGATAAGGGAAAACCCTCTTCCTGACAGAGATTTTTTTATATTAAGGAATAGGCTCCTAAGGGAAATGATAGAAGTACCATTGCTTGGGATATTTAAAGCTCTGCTGCAAAGAAAAGGTAGCACTAGGAAACACTGAGCTGAAGGAAGAAAATATTCAGGAGAAAATCTATTTTTATTAATTCTGTGTCTTTCGGCAGTGGAACATCCACACACAGACTGCCATTTTCTTGGATTGATACATTATTCAAATGCATTCAGTGAATAGCCCTTTCGATGCACTGTCTCATGGCTGGGCCATGAATATTGTGGGTGGAAGTTGTGTCAGCCCAGATTTCTGGTATTGAGCCCAGAAAGGAGTGGAGAAGTTCCTAGGACGTCTTCTGATCTGGTTGCTAACAGCCTTGAAAGGGCCTTGTAACAGCTGGAGAGGGACCTTGACCGCACTCCGTGAACCACAACACTGCCATCTTACAACATGCATTTGTGAACCCCTCCGCGGGTTTTCCAACAGAGCGAGCTATTGATGGAAGCCAAGGCACCTAAACAGGTCCATGATCTGACCTACAGTAGCTGCACAGCTCCTGAAGAAACACACAGCTTATGTACAAGCACTGACGCATGGAGACGAATTGCTGGGCTGGCTACAAGGCGTTTAGCAGGAACAGGGTGGATGGCATATGGACATGGAGGTCTCATTTGAAAATCTCAGTGAATATCTGCAGGAAACATGAGGAATTTTTCATGCAGTTGAGTGTAAAGAACAGGCCAGACCTGCATTTTTTTTTTGCAAGGAAGTCATGGATCATCTGGGGCCTCCTGCAATTCTGAGTTTCAGGGCTGAAATGGCCTGCCTCAAACCATGTTCTTTCAGGCCTTTGCTTTCACTTCATCTCTTTTTCATTCAGTTTTGAAACACAGCACAAACATCTGCCATGGGCAAAAATGATTGAAACAGTCTGTTTAACCTGAACAAGAAGGTAGACGTAAATAATGATGATATTTCTTCATAAATTTTGCCAGTGTTTTCTGATAGAGACATAAAAATGTGATTCAGAGCTCGGACAAGCAGGTCAACGTTTTCCGTTGACTGGAACCTGGCTTTGGAGTCTGCAGTGCCCTTCATGGATAATTTTGAGAAGTAGGCACAAACCATATGCTCTCCCTCCCACTTTCTCACCAAACTTCTCCAGTCTCCATCTCTATCAACATGTGGATTTCAGGGTCACGTCAGCTGTTGTCTACTCACTGAGCATCTTCTTTCCACTTTGTGGAAGTTCATTCCCTAATTTTGCAGGCTGCCCCACACAGCAGACCCACACCGTTGAGCACCCGCTGAGTTCCCCCATGCAGGACACAACTGCCATGTTCAACCCCAGGCTCACTGGGTAGACAGAGGCAAAAAGTCACACACTAGTTTCATTGGTTCCCACCAGTGATGCTTAACCATATTTGAAGAGGGCTATTCTCATTAATGATTTAGCCGGCTTCGCTAAATGCATTGTGTGCTTGACATCAAGAGCATTAGCAATTCATTGCATTTCGTTTTATGCTCTGTAGGGTGAGAGAATATTGCTGTAAATTGAATTAATGCTTGGTTTTCCTTTGAAATAGTAATTTCAAATAAATAATTTAGTCCACGCATAGAGGAAAAAAAGATAATAGGAAGAAACTGAAGTCAGTTCTAATATATGTTACAAGAAAGGGTGATCGCTTCAGCATTCCTAACTGTGAAAATATTTTGTGGACTTAATTCCAAGGAAATCAAAACTTTTGTCCACAGTAAAAATGTTGCGTTAAAGATTTAAAAAGTTTATGCTGTTAAAGCAATGTACCATTTAGCCTTCAGTTACAGCATTGGGAAGACAGGAATATTGCTGTGCAGTGGACTGGAGAGAACTTGAATTAGTTCAGTCAATTAAGTCATGATTAATTTATGTTAGATCTTGTTCTCTTGAGTCTATAAAAACAAAGACTTTAGTTAACTGGCAGCATTTAGTTTAATAAAAGTAAATTCTTTAAAGATGACTTCAGGAGGGGAAAAAAAACACTGCTGACAAAATCAATAGACAGCAAGATTCCTGTTTAATTTGTGTCAATGCAAGTTAAAATAACTTCAGAGACTAATACAAAAGGGATGCTCCCTTCGAATGGGGAACCAGGTTCTCAAAATCTTGATTACAACAGCTAATCTAGCAGCTCCACTTGTACGTGTGACAAATCACAAACACAGCAGGCTCCAGCACCTGCTCTCTTTTCCATATTTCTTTAATTTTCCTGTTGGATTGTCTACATCTTGATTTAGGAAGAGAAAAGGGAATTTCAGTGCGGGCAAAATCACACTAATGCAACCTTACACCTGCACCAGGGTTTTAATTGCCCCAATGATTCCTCTACAATGCAGGCAAACATCTACTGCACATTTATTTGCTCTAAAAGAGAGAGGGAGTTTTGGGCCACATAATTCCTGATGATTGCTGGAATCGCACAAATGAAGCCAAGGAAGAAAAACTCCAGAGGTGGCTCCTCTGCAAGCAGCTAAGCATGGAAAAGATAAATATATACGTATATATGCTTAGAGATAACTGTGAGTATAGATATCCATATCCCAGGTGAGACCACAGGATCATGCTGAGGGGTCAGTTCTGTTGCCAGGTACATTCACCTCACTAAACTCTGGCCATCCAAGAGTCAGGCACGATGCTCCCACTGCCTCGATGGCAGCAGCTCTTTCCCGGATGAATCCCCCCGGCCCCACACCCAAGGCAGAGCACACAAGGTCACCGCCAGGTCATCCTTGGGGCATCTTCTGCCCTCGAGGGTGGGTTGGGAGAACCATCCAATATGTCTCTTTTTCTCTCAACAGCCAAGACAGCTAATTTTAGGCGTTTGATGCAGCAGCTGGGAATTAGCCCTGCAGCAAGTCCATGGCTGCTGGGGAGTCAGCACACAGCTTTAAGAAGAAGCCATTGCCATGAGATGCTCCATCACTCAGACACGTACCATTAAATACCTTTATATTTAATTGCTATCATCTTTGGCCCACCATGCAACAACTTTGAACCATAAAATAGCACAAGATTAAACAAACTGAGCTGTCATAAACATATGTCTGTGCTACTTCAGGACTGTCTGTTCCCAGGGAAAAACAAGGGGAAAGAAACATCCCCTGCATTATTTAATGCACAATTGCTTGCGTTGTCCCTTGCAAAGCACCTGCTTGCAGCAGCAATCGAGTGCCACCACCTTGTGCTCTCCCAGGCACGAAGGAAGTCAAGCTCCATCTTTGTGACATCTCTCCTTTCAGCTGCTGCCATGAAAGATTTCCTTCCTGAAAGTCAGCCAGCATAAAATGATACAGAAGCTTAAATTATGCTAGTTTTCAGCAGTAACTGCCACAATTTCCGGTGGCCCAGAAACTGAGCAACCTTTTTGCACAGTTACGTTCAAACATGAAGCAAATCACTGTGCAGCATTAAATAGACACCTGACAGCACAAGGGCTGAAGAGACAAAGCAGGTTTAAGTCGCAAATCCTCAGGCTGAGAGACCTTCAGGATCAGAAGAATAGGACTGCATGCAACAAGCTGTGGCTGGTTCACAAGCACACGAAGTAAAACGCAGGCAGAACTGAATACATAAGCTACTGGAGAGAAGGAAATCAGACTATCACAACGACAGAGCAAGATAGTAACAGAGTCAACAAGCTTACAAGGTTACACATGATGAAGCAAGCCAGAGCCTAGATGAAAATCTGTGTGAACTGTCTCCAGGTCCCAGGCACGCTCTAGACTAATGAAGAGCTCTTAAGCAATACTTGAGCCTGTTCCTCAACATGGTGCGAGTTCCTAAAGGTTCCTAAAAGTCAGTATTTCTCATAAAGCAGCTGTGATCTTGGATTTTGGCTTTGTTGAGAAAAGCCTGACAATGGAATTTTCTTCCTTCATCCCTCACATGTCCTTCCACCTTCCTTTGGGGAGTTTTGTCATTGCACAGGGCCAGTGAAGGTTGAGCAGACGCATACTAGAAGGACCAGTTGGGCAGTCCAAGGGAGTAAAACCACTTCTCCTCACTCGGGCCACCTAGATTTGCCTTCAGGGCCCCAGGGGCACCTATGAGCCTTAACAGCCTTGGCCAGCCTCACCTGGGACTCCCATCCACAGACGCTCTGCCCAAGGTCCAGGAGCTCCTGGGCACCCAGGCCTTGCCCCTGCTACCTTGTAGGTTATACCTGGGCCTGGCCCTGGTGCCTGCTCTCCTGGGTATGGACTTGACTTCCCTGCATGGATTCCTGCGTTGTGGGTAGCTTTTCCCCAGCCTTGCCTCCTCAGTTAGCACCATGGCTCTCTTCTACAACTGCTGTGATTTATGCAGCATCTCACACCTCCAGGCTGATTCCTCACCAGATTTTCCCTTATCACAGAAAAAGCTGCACTGTAGCATATGTCCACCACCTGCCTCATGTCTCTGCCACAGCAGGTAGGATTCCTCAATTAAAGGCCCAAAATACCTTGCTGCTTCCTCTCCACATATCAGCTCCAGCAGAATCTGGCTGTCAGTATTAGAAGAGTCTGAAAACAGTGTTCTCCTCTGCAGTATCTCCAATAAATCGTTAGCTAGTAAGAGGTTAATGGCAGGTCATTGCTGCCATGCAGCAGAGTGAGAAAGAAGCAAGTGTTTTCTCCATAGTCTCAGGCAAACCAAGAGCTCAAGCCATTTCTCTGCACAGGCTGCAGAGCCATACAGGCAACAAGATCCTGCTTACTATTATTTACATTGCCCCATAAATGCAAATGGTGTTTCCAGGCCAATAAATGATGAGAGAGAGAATTTTTGAAAGCATTTAGATGATTTACAAATACAAATCTGAGCAAAAGTCAATAGCAAAAGAATTCCACGTAATGCTGCTGTTAAAGCAGAAAAGCTGAGATTTTCCACCTGGAAACCGCAGACCTGCCTGCCCTGCGCAGCTGGGCCGGGGTGGAGATAGCCAAAGTAGAGGAGAACGTGATAGAGGTGGAGACATGCAGTGTGGTGCCACGCAACGTTGCTGACCCCAGGCTGGAACATCATGCTTAGTGGCCCTGATGCAGCACTGTGCAAATGAAGCTCTCCTACCTTCCTGGGGATGACATCTGCAGGGGGTTAAACCCGCATCTCAGATGGGAGACACTGCCTTGGCCATGCAATGGAGACAGAGGCTGGGGAAATGTCAGGGATTCACAGCCATTTCCCACGTCTCCCAGCAATACTGCAGGAAACAGGCTCTGGCAGGAGAGCAGCCCTGCACCGAGCCTGGCCCCACTGGCCACAGCAAGCCACGTTCGACGGTGAGCACTGCCGGTGAAGCACGACTAGGGCTGCTTTCTAATTAAATCACCAGCCAGCTCTGTCTTGAGCATGACAAAAATAACAAAAATCACAGTTAATAAAGGTTCTACGTATCCTCTTATTCTGTTCCAGTCTTTAAAACCCTGAATGCTTAACAGGGTTGTTCTCGGAGCAGGACGTGTTGTTATTCAGAGCCAGAAGCAAGAGGAGCGCTACCTATTTACAGTCACTCAGCCATGCAGAGCGTTCATTTCTGGGACATATCAATCAGAGAGATATCATAAGATATCTGTTATAGACCTGCAGAGAGAGGAAGCAAAACGACCAGGTCGAGCAACATAAAGCGGACGGTGAGGCGGGGAGGCATTCGGCTGCCAGCGCAGGTACGACCAGGTTCCCGCGCATCTGTCTGCGTTACTGTTTATTTGCCACCGAAGCATGTTTGCACATTCTGCACTAAAATCAATACTTCCCACCTGTGCCCACACAGCTCAGTCTGGTTTTGTGAGTAACTGTGAAGAAATTCACTCTAAATACATTAAAATATAAATAAAGTATCGTTTTCTTCCCAAACATATACCACAAATCATCTTTATGTGCTTATATGCTAGCCCTTACATAAAGGTTAGCAAACAAATGTCTACGTTTAGTGACTACTTTGTCCCATAGAGTCTCCTACATCACTCATTTGTTATTAAGGAAAATTTCCCGTACAAAACAAATGTGTCCCAGGTGTAACATTCGGATTTTCATGTTTTGAGTTCCCTGTGCTGTCCCTGCTCAAGGGCTCCTCAGAGCTCCAGGTCATCTAACCAGAGGGTGCTTTTGCTTCTGTGAAATTCAGATCTACTCCTCCAGGGGCAGCTTGGCTTAAAACATCCATTTGTTTCCCTAGGGCACCACTATTCACCAATTTTACTGCCCCAGAGGACTGAGGCAGGGGGAGAACGTGTCAGGCGCTGTACAAAAGCCACAAAACTATCTGTTTCTTCTACAAACATCTTTCAGTATTAGGTTAAAACAAGGCAGATACAGGCAGAGAAGCAGGATTTCATACCATATTACACACACAGCCTGAATAGCAACAAAAAAAAACGTGATGTGAAGATCCAAACCCTAGTGAAGAGGCTGTTTTTAAGCAGTCCTTCATACAATTAAACCTCCACCGCCAGCACACGGCACGAGGAAAGTTGGTGGCGGCTCGTGTACAGAATTTAGCAAAGAAAGTAATAAGCAAAAGCCTGACAGCTTCTGTGGAAAAGCAAATCCTCCGAGACCGCCCAGCCTGCTGATTTAACCAACTTCTAGGGCTCATTAGGACAAAGCTGCATCCGCAGGAGAGTGCAGAGGTTACACGCGGGCGATAAATCTCAGCCCAGGCCCCTTGCATAAACGGCAAACCACAAGCAACAGCAACCAAAACCTTCCTGCTCCATCGCCAGAAGCTGAAGCAGGGAAGCACGGAGGGAATTCACAGCGATGGCTTGGATATCTACGGAGTTTCTTCATAGTGAGGCATTTATATGCCAGCAGCAAAGTTTTTTTCCCCTCTTACCTCTCTTCTTTGCCCTTTCCAGACCAAACACCCATACGGAATGAAAAACGCTTGGTTTTGAATCAAAACTCCTCACGCATACGCGTGCCTCAGTGGCACCAGCGCGGCAGGTAAAGATAAGCACTTTCTGTAATAATTCCCATCACTGCTGGTGGGATATCTGTCCCAGAAATAGCTTTTCTGGGTCAGATCCAGTACCCAAGCCATCTAACTCAAACCCCTGTCCCTGAAAACAAGCTTATGAAAGAGAGGCTTATGAAACAGTTGGGCTAAACAGGGCAGGTGCAGAGTATTCCTTCTTCTGGCTATCTCCTCCTATGATATTCAATCTCCTCAACAAAACATCTTCGAGGGCCTCTCGAAGATGACATTCCTCTCTGTCTGTGCCATTTGCCTTCACCTGTCCAAGGAGAAATTTTCAGAGGAATCTGTTCATTCCACATTATCAGCCTTCATCAATAGCACACTCAGGTTATTTCATGCCAGTCTTCTTTTCAGGGCTCTCTTTCTTCCTCTTTCTACTTGGTTTGGTCCCACCATCCCATTCCCTGCTCTGGAACCAGCCCTCTCTTTCTAACAAATTTGAGGCATGAGAGCTGGCCACTTCGGTCCCCTCCCCTGTCACCAGGAGAAATGGGCACCTCTGGGACATGCCTGATCATAGCTTCCAGCACATCTGCAACAGGTCAAGAGAAGAATGGCCCCCAAAATCCTCCTGCTCTCTGAGGCACGTGTAAGGGGCCCAAGGTGACTAACTTGGGGCAAAGTTTAACTGTAGCTGCCTAAAGTCAACAAGATGAATCCCAGGAGCAGCTCATATATTTCACATCTGCAAGACACAGACCAACCTGAATATGTTGCCACAGGGACAACCTCCTTCACCCCAGATTTGTGCTCTAGGTCAGATGCTAAGAGACACAGCAGGGAGGATGAGTGCTGTAAATTCATACCAAGGGCTTAAGCGGTTGCTTCCACTATTACTTTTCCTTTCCATGTAAAAAGGCTGAGAGCAATTAGTCAAATTTATCCATGACCTACAGCTTAATGTCACATGGCAGCAACCTCCAGGGCTTCAGCAAAGCATTCAGGCAACTGGTGACCCTTGTAGTCTGCACCAGCAAACCTACTTCCAGTGAGGCTGATGTGCTTCGAGACATCCAACAGGAAACGCAGCCGTGCTTGCCTCCTTGCTGTAATAGTAAGGCAAAACATGAACTCTTTGCTCTGTGCTTGATAGCAGTTGAACTCCAGAAGCCACACAGGATAATCTCATTGACAGGAGAAACTCGTGGATGGAATTATGCTTAATGAAAGCATATGGGCCATTAAACAAAAAGATTTTTTCCAAATAGGATTACTTCAGCTTTAAAAGTGCTGCTTTGTTTTGGGTTTTTTTTTTCCCCTTCTGCCTTACTAAGTATCAAGGTCTTTACGAAGCAAGGAGCTGTGCAATACCTGACTGCAGATATCATTTATATCAAATTGCCTTTTTAGTTAAGATAAAAGAATTGGAAAGGGTTTTCATTTATTTGTTCTATACTGTCTGGAAGAATAAGAGAAAATATGCTACCTAGTATTACAATAGATTTGACTTACAGACTTAGTTGTTAACAGAAGAAATATTACTCAAACAGAAAAAGAAAGAAAAAGAAGAAAATGAAAATTCAGTATAAAACTCAAAGATCTCCAACCCTGCTCCCAGCTTCACTAACCTCACAGGAAGAATTTGAAATGCAAGAATGAATTAAAACCACTGTCTATCACGCCCAAGTTCTTGTCTGCGGCGGTGCCAAAAGCCAGCTGTTTTGAAAGACTTTATAAAAATGCTGCAGTTGACAAATAAGGAATAATCTCTTCCCATATACATCCCAGTACAATATCCTAAAAGCAGGGAAATAGCCCCACAAGCTAAGTAGAGAATAGCATATGCCAAATATGCAAAGTAAATTATACTCAGGACTGCAATTTAAATTTTAATGAAGGATTTTGGGGGAAAATACATATTGCAAAGACAAAACATGAAATATTTACACAGAATAGTCTAACCTGAAAAAGAAGGAAATAATAGCCAGAAGGTACGTTGGGTTTTAAATCTTTCTGCAAAGGAAGGAAGGAAGGAAGGAAAGAAGGCAGGATGGAAGAAGGTGGATATTGATTCAGTTATTCCTTATCTTATATATTTTAAATTTTTCAGTTACATTCTATAATTGTGAAACAAACGTGTGTACTTTGTAACAAATACATATCTCACGGTTTGCAAAACCAAACGGTTGCCCGCGTCACCTTTGCACAGTTTGAACGCATCAACGTGCCTACTGCTTTGCAAGCTGGCTCCATAAAGATCCATGCGTCACGATAAAAGTATTATCGTTCTTTATATCAATCTGATCATGCCAAGCAAAGTCCCTGCAGTACGCTGCACTCCAGACACGGCCTTTTCGTGATCTATGCAGCTGTAATGGATGCTCAGCCATGATAGAAATACTTTCTTTGATAGATGACACATAAGTGACCATGATAACCATGCTCCTTGCCACCCTCCTGGGTCACAGCCATCGATTATGGACACAAGCTCCTCCCAGGAGCATGTCGAAAACGATAAAATCCATATGCATTTCCCAGGTGCTGGCACACAGGGATGGAAATGGCAAACTGGGATGGGAATTAACTGTGGGCAAAATTCAGCAGTTTCAATCAGCAGCTGGTCTTAATTCCCTTGAACGCGGTGCAGCTGGAGATCCCCGGCTGCCATCCAGGGGCAGGACATCACCTGACACACAGAGAGGAGAAATTGTAGGCTTTTTTCTTATTCCCCTAATTAATCCCAAAATTGCTCAGCCTTGTGCCCATTGCACCCCGCACCACCGCCAAACACCTAACGCTCCCCGCTCCGGAGAGGCCGTGTTGGCACGTTGTTCTCCAAACCTAGCACACGTTCAGGGTCACTTCACGGCTTTACGGCACGCTCAGACATCAGTAAGAAAAAAGAGAAGAGTTCAAGGTTATTGCACCACTCCTCGAGCGAGATCGTGCTGGCACTCGCGCCTCTTCCCTCCAAATGACTTTGTCTTTGTGCAGATTATAAAGTGAATCTCCTGCTCCATAAAAAAGGATCTCTCTTCTCCAGTGCAAATTAATGAAAATTAAACTCAGTGCTGTATATTGCAGTTTCCCTTTTGAACAAAAGGAGTTGTTTAAAGGTTTCCATTAGAAACGATTGGTTTCTCTGTGTGGTGGAGCTCACGCTTTTTGCAAAGGTAATAAATCAACATAATGATAATTTGTCAAAGATTCAAGATATCTGTAAGACTCCTAGAAATTAAAATCTATTCAATTTGAGCAGCATATTAAGTAACTGACATAGCTGCAAAAGGTGCGTTTTTCAGGTCTCTATTCTTTGTTTTTCTTTTCGTGTTATTTGTATTTTGTTGGTTCTTAATTCCCTTTATTACAAGGCAAAGCAGGGGCACACATGCATCCCTCAGTATGTGTATATTAGCATGCATATTTATGATTGTCCATGTGTAAACACACAAAGAATTAAGCCTATTGTATTTCATTCAAGCATTACAGATAAAATGCAAACCAAAAAAACTATTTTTCAATCATTTCTCTCTGAGCAAACAAACCCTTCTATATGAACATGTTCATATGGTTTGGAGACTTCCATGAATAAAAATGCACATTTTCAGAAAACTAGGGCAATTTAAGATTTGGCCTGCTGGATTTGTTTTCTGTAAGACCAGCTGTAAAATTAAGCCTAAGACTTATGCAATTCAGGTGAAACTTGTTCTCCAAATGTCAGGAAAAAAAAATCAGTGCAAAACACACTATGATTCTTTCCTTCTTCGTCTAGAAAACTGAGAACGTAAATCTTCCTCCACTTTGGTACCTAACAAGGTGATTTTTTTGGTTTAGTTCGTTGGACACGATGTTTGAGCGCTGCTGGGCTGAATACGCTGAATGCTAATTCCACTGAAAAGAGAACGGAATAAGAATGAGTAAGGGAGGAAGCTGTAAGAGATCGACCCCCTGAGACGACTGGCTCTGGATGAGAGCAAAGGGGCAGAGAGGCAGGGAAAGAAGAGGGATGTTTCACATCTGCCAGCGCAGAAGAGCCATGCGCAGTCAAATATTCCCCGTGGCGTCAAGATTTCCCACATCCATTCCCAGGGATGCAGCAGAGGCGCAGAGAAAATGCATGGAGCCAGCGGCTTCCTCTGCAGCTGCAGGTGGAAGATTCACAACCCGTCAACCTTCCTGCCATGCCAGATGCTCCTCTGCAACCCCTTAACGATGCTCACCATCGTGGGGCTTCCCCACGTGCTACGGATAGCTGGAAATACTTTGCAAAGTGGCATGCCTTGCAACATGCCACAAGTGTGGTCAGGGCTTCGAAAGCTCCCTAGCAAGTCCCATCAAAGTCGAGCATCCCTGACCAAGGATAGTTTATCTACAGACCTTCACGCTAGACCTTGTCAACAGAAAGGGCCTGTCTGAAATTATAATCTTTTCTGTGTGCAGCACGGACCATGAGAGATATAGGAAAATCTTCACAATTATTGTGTTTTCCCCATCATTTCCTCCTGGATGGCTCAGAGGAGCATTTCACTCAAATAAACCCTCATTTCCATGGTTGGTCTTGCTCACTAATTAATGCATGTGGTCAGCTGCTAACCGAAAATGACAGTGCACGTGAACATCATGCAGAAGAGAAAAACAGACATATGTAAAGTTGCATTAACTCAGTGTTTTGGAGAGAAACAGCCAGGCGTAATCTCAACCATCCGTCAAATGCCATTCAGAATTGAGACCGCTCTTCTTACTAGGATCCCTCTCCATATATACATCGTGGAGCTTGCAGGGCTTTGATATCTGTAGCAAGAAATGTTTCCTAATCATCAGTGAATTTTTATTATCAAGTGTAATTAACCTCACTATCCTTTCATTTACAGCAACGCTGAAATCCATGATGGGCTGCTGTGGCTCAGCAGCAAAGGTTTATATCTATCCACAATCAAAGCACATGGAGATATAACTTCCGTATTCAGATTGCTGCTGTGGGAAAATTGTAACAATACAACATTAAGTTTCAACTCAGATTGAACTAATAATTCAGAATGTCAATGTTGTGGTGAAATGAAACGCTCTGAAAACAGTTTTGTATTGTCCTTATGCATTTTCTCCTGATGAGGTCAGAATACTTCTTGTAGGTCAAAGTTTTAAAAGTTTAATTTCAGTCTACTCCTTGCTCTAGCTTTATCATTTTGACTTTTACATCATGTAACACACAGCATCCCAGAATAGTGAAAATAACCAACTTGAAATAAAACATCCTGATGATGCCCTTAGGCACTCCATTGTGCAGAATAAGAATTTAAAAACAAAACATCTTGTTCCTCATCTATCAGAAAATCACCAGCCAGCCCTGCTCACCAGCAGCCAGCTCCTGTCAAGATCAGCCCCATATGCTGAGTCCTCTTCAGGGCACTGGACTTGCTCATCTCCCACCATGGGTCTGGAGCTCTCCTGAAAAATTACTCGCACAAATAGAAGTGTCTCAGGAAATGTGGCTTTTTAGTGCACTGTGCTGAAAAGCAGTCTAACAAAGAAAAATCATTTATATGAAGAGCAGGTCTAAATAAAAGCAATCAATTACTTCCCTTATACTTAACAACATAGATGTCAAAGTAGTACTAACAAGCTCTTAACAGAGTGAACATATATATATATATATATATACACACACACAAACATACACTAAGCACATTTACAGCTCAACACAAACATAAAACGCGGCAGCATCTCCATTTACCAAAAATTATAAAGCCTTGTCTCACACATCCCTCATCAAGCGTCCAAATGTTTTACAGGTGAAATGAAGCACCGTCATCCCTATTTTGCCTATGGGAAAACATAGGTATAATTAAAAGACCAGGAGATAAGAAAGGAATCAAGGTTCCTCGAGTCCCAGATCAGCCCTCTACTCCAGCATGGTGCTGGAGCCACATGAGGTTACAGGGTCTTGGCTCTCTCCAGCCTTTTCTCTCACTCTGTTTCTTTTTTTGGGGGGCTTTTTTTTTTTTTTTTTAATTGGTTGGTTTTGTTTCACTAAGAGAGTGAATTAAAAATGCTTGTGTTACTACAAAAATGTTCCTTTAAAAAAAAAAAAAAAAACGAAGAGAAATGCTGAAGAGGTGAGTGCCAGGAATAACCAAGGATGCTGAGAAAACGTGGGAAGTTAGTTTGTATTTTGTGCTGCCTGGTACTTAACACCACGCTCTGCAGCCGATTTGCTGTTTCGGGCTGTCACAGGGTCTAGAGCATCTCTCTGAGGAGCAATGATGTTTAAGATAGCACTTAAGATAGGCACCAAAAACACGCGAAGGCCAGCCTTTCTGCCTCTGTTTTATCACGTCAGGTCACATCTCTGCTGCCAGCACAGTCTAACATTAAAATAAACTGATGTCCTGGAGGAAGAGCAACCGCTTAAAGCCAGATCTCAACCAGGTGGCAACAGAGACAATAAAAAGTAACCTGAAAAGATCTCCATCAGAGCAGTCTTCTTTCTTTAGCTGATAATTGGAAGAAAGGGCTGGAAGAGACCTTTGGAGTCACTGCATTTCCCTGCTGTCCAGACCATGCACAGAGGCCAGAAGACTCCCCTGGAAAAGCCCTGGCAGCTTTAGGAGGTCCTTGGCTGGGTGGGCTCTACAGTGTAAAACCGAGCTCCTAGCACACACCAGAGCAGAGCACAACCCAGAGCTGGAAACCCGCCGGGCTGACAGCGGTGGTGCGACAGGCTGGGTCTGAAGCACTGTTAAACACGGGGTCTCGGGACAGCCCAGCCTTGCTGAAATGAGGAGATGCCACCCACAAGGCTGGGGATAGACTATCGTGTCCCTCCTGCTTGCCTGGCAGCTCTGAGGCAGGTGCTGTGACCAGGGCCACCAGGCCACCAAAGAGAATGAGATCAGCAAGGACAAAGCCATTTTTTGGATAGCCAGGAAAAGTGAGAGGAGTTTGCAGATTAGGAATGGCCTGACAGGCAAATGAAATAAAATCTCTGACATAAAGGATCAAACAAAGTTCAGGGGAGACTGGTAACATAAGGAGAAGTGGGGGATCAATCTAGAACTGCATCACTCCAGGATCAAGAGCTCAGCTTCCAGTTCCCACCTCTGAATCCTGATACCTTGTATTCAAAAAATACACACTCTATCATGAAAAAATGGTGTGAACACGTGAAAACATCAGTCACTGGTAGTATGTCTAAAAGTGATGTAATCGTGAGCTTCACCCACAGCACCTGTGTTTTCTGATTTGCCTTCCCAGACATTATTTATTATTCCTGGTGCCCTGTTCGTAAGGCTAAGAATTCCCCCAGAGGAGCTGAGCTGAGTAGATGGCCTCCTTTAAGGAGGAAGCTGGAATTGAATAAATTGGGAGAGTGCGTTATGAGAGCAGCACCAATGCGCAGCGCAGCATCCCCATTTATCCGATTTGGTTTGTTTTTCTTAACAGAGACTCAGCTATTTAATTCTATCCTGTGGGCAAACTCCAAAGCTAATGGACAGAGTGAACAAAGAAAAATGATAACATCCCCCAAGAGGATACGTGCAGCCTTTACAAAAAGAAACAAACAAACAAAATTAGGGATGGTGCTCCAGGCTGCAGAGCGGCCCATCTACCCAAGTGGAAGCAGGGCAGGACTGCTGCACAAAACCTCTCCAGGAGCAAAAAAGCAAGAGGAACAAATGGGTTTGCAGAAGGAAAAATCTTTTGAATGAGGCACAATGTTATAGTTGCATGTGGGATGGGATGAAGGAAAGTGTTTTTATGGCAACAAGATGTGGAGAAAGCAGGGCAGTTACCACCACAGGAACTTGCGCACAACTTGAGCGATGTCCCCAGGAAGAGACAGGGACCTGGTGACGAAGGGATCGATGATCAATGCCTGAAGGATGCCAGCGCCCACAGCCCTGCCTCACCGCTTGGGAAGGCAGAGGCAGACCTAACCAAGGTTACACCTCCACCCAACATGCTCCTTGCCTGAACTGGTCTCCTCTCAGGATGGCTCTAACCAAGCTTGGTGCAGTCTCCTGCACCTTCCCTGGGTTGCCCAAGGGATATTCAGCAGATGATCCCTCATCAGGGCATCTAAGACTCAGTAAACACTCTGCTGCAAGGGGAGGTTAAAAGCAGAGTCCTTCATGAACCAATTGCCCCAACAAGGGGAGGCAACTGCTGACTGTTGGATCCTTGACTAACAAAAGCCAACAAGACTCAAAAGCTGAATGTTAAACAGAGCTGGAAAGATCTCTGTTATCATAGGGAAGGACAGAGCTCTTGATATTACATATTCCCTATCTTCTTTCTATGACAGTTTCATATCGGGATTTAGATGCTTATGATTAAGAGCCCTTGGTCTGCCCACACTTTTTGCTCCTGGCTCTTGTCCCAGAGTCCAATACTAAGAAGGAATTACCCAAGAGGGATACTCTGTGCTCAGCAGTGCGGAACAGCAAACATTGGTCTAAAAACAAACAAAAAAAAATGCTGGAGGCATAAAGAATGGCCAAACATTTCTGCATGATGGAGTGCCTGGGTAGGAAGATGGCTCTTGCAAGGCTCTGACAAAACCACAGCCTCAACAAAACCTCAACAAAATTCACAAACCTCAAGAAAAAATAACAACATGAATAACAACTGGGGGGAGTTTTCACTATGTTTAGGCAAATACATGGAGAGAATTGCAGTGATCCACTCCCACATTGCTTGCTCCCTCTTAGACACCCGTTGCTGCTTGCTCCATGTTTCAGAGCTTCTTTTACAGCCCTTGCTCCATTTCTCAGCTCTAGACCTGCCTGTCCACCTCCCACTGCCTCACCCAGCCTGCAAGCAAGCATCCTGCATTGCATCAAGAAGGTGCATCACAGCACCTGGGCACTTTCAAGGCTGATAAGAAATCAGCCAAGCAGCTCCTGGTAGCTGTCTGCACAAAAAAAGTCTTTCCTGCTGCATGCTGCAAGTCACTGGTGAGCTTGGTAGGCTACGCCTCATGCCACGGTAATCGTCTTCTTCATAGTACTGGGAACCGGGCCATCACTGGCTGGTGACTAGGGGGAACAATTTGAAATCAAAGATGAATACCAATCAAAATAAATTGGGTTGATAGCTGCAAATCCTTGCCTGGTTTTCACGAGGTTGGACAAGCTGTTACAGCAGGTAAGTGCAGGGATTTCACTTACCAGCAGCTACATAACAACAGCAGACCACAAAGCTTCAAAGCAAATGACTCAGAGATCTGAGTGTCCCAAGGGCAGATTTCTAAGGGATCGGGGGTGCGACTAAGAGAAAGCAGGAGGGAAAAGTGGAAGGAGCTGTGGGCCACGAGGCTAGCTGACAAACCATTGGCAACCTGTCTGTTAAAGCCCAGAGGATTTGCTCGCCTGCTGTTTCTCAGAGCTACTCAGTGATGTTACCGTGAAATCAGAAAGAAAACACTACAGGAGTGAAAAAGCTTATTATTTGTCACTGTTATGCATGTCCAGCCTTGTAAAAGCAAAAAACTCAGCTGAGCTACGTGGTAAGATCTACCACTGCAAACTACACGTCCCGGTCTCTGTGCCTCCTGGGCTGTGCCACCCAGGAGCGTACGCACCACCACCCCTGCAGCCACACGCGCTTTCCCGCTGTGCTCTGGCACCAGCGGGCTGGAAGTTATTGCTGAGCATTAAGTACCTGCAATCTGAATTTACAAACTAAGGAGTGAGAGTACTGCAGTGCTGAAAGAAATTAATTTAAAATACGTGGTAGCAAAACATGCGCTTTTTATTGTCAAATCACCCTGCTCATTAGCATTAAACTATTATTTTTCTCTCATTGATTGTTATTTTTGTAATTATGTATTTATGCATATTATATATATTATGTGTATTATATGTATCAGTCATGTATATATTCCTAAAGCTCTCTCTAAAAAACCATCTGCAAATTCATATTATTAAAATTAATAATAAGAAAGTTATGATGAACAACTAATAGATAGTGAAGGAGTTCACCTGTGAGGAGACACAGACTAATTGGAAACCTCTCCCTTCCACTGGCGCTTTGTGCGACTAATCAGGATCGTAACACCATATGAGCCCTGCCACGGCTGCAGAGCAGACGCGGGATCAGGGCACAAAAGGTTAATTAAAACACTCGGAGAAGGGCAGGGAAGACAATTGGAACACAGCTCCCAGCAGAAGACCTTTAGCTTCATAGGAGAGCCTGCAGCTAGTCCTGGCTAAACGAAAAAGCTACATGAAAAACTATTTTTACGTCGCCATACATGACATTTAATTGCATTATTCATGGCAGGATTTACTGCGTTATCACCTTCTTCCCATTTCAGATTTCACGAGACTTTCCCTGAATATAGGACCTTTTGTTTTTTCCCCCCTTTTTTGGCCAAGTTTTTCAGAGCTGAATCGCTGCAGGGACTAAGCCAGCCGCTCGCTGTGTGTTTATGCTACGTGCCTCGTGCTAAGGACACTAGGCATATTTTGAGATCCTCTTACAAAAGCCCGAGCCAGCTGCCACCTCCGCATTCGTGCTCTCCAGCCAATTTCCTTCTCTACCTCTAGACGAACGAACCCTCAAACAATCTGTTGTAGCACCGTCACTGGGTCCTCCGCCGCGCAGGGCTGCAACGGCAGGATGCTGCAGAGCTGGAAGAAGTTGTTCGCCCCTCCGAGGGGTCCCCATCCCAGATTATTTCAGCACTACTACTGAGCAGTCCTGAGAAAGGAACCTGAAGCGCTATAGCAAAGCCCCCAAAATTCGTGTATTCCATGAGCCACCCTTGAATGCTGGGATTTAATCACTCTGTATTTCTGTTTATCAGCTGGCATAACGGACTAGTCGGTCCTTATTTGTTCCCAGACCCGTTATTAGGTTGGCGTGATGGAAGTTTGCAAGGATGCTGATGTTGTCCGATGAAAGATGCCACGTAAAAAGCCACCTATTACACCTGTTCCGTGGAATCAGGTTGCAAAAGACAAGACTCCAAATTTAAACAACTCATTGTGAATACTTGTCTGTAGTTCCCTGGTTCTATTGCCTTTTTCCCCCCCTTGCTGCGTTGAGGAAAGTAACCTTGATATAGCAACACTCCCCGAGTTCAGGCTTTGGGCAACATTGTGCAGTGTAGCAAAAGGTGATTTCCTACAGCTCTAGAGTTAGATGGTTTCGATTCCTCATAAACTGGCTGGACCCCATCAGGAGTCCCCTAGCACAGACCCCCGCAGCCCTGCAGGAACGCGGCTTCCCTACAGTTGTGTTTAATGCTGGCATCACTTCTGTCGCATCACGTGAAGTCTCCACACTATAGTTACAAAAGTGGAGTCTGACAACCAAAAATTTATTGCATTTGCGTTAAAGCCCACTTCTAGCCTATTCTCTACGAAACCATATGTTGCAATCTGTTGCTAAGCGGGCCCTCTGCACAAGAGAAAATACAAACAATGCTAAAAAGAAATCCCAATATACCTAAAAATCCCACCGTATCTTGCTTTCAGCAAGGAGCGGGCGTCTCTGTGGGATCCCTGCAGCCAGATGGAGAGCAGGCACCGACAGCTGAGCCAGTCGGCCAGGCTCCCTACGCGCAGCAAGAATTCGGCTTTCCGAGCACACGATCCCTCCGAGCCTGGAGCAGACACCCAAAACCAGGTGAATCGTAACAAAAAAAAAAAAAAGCGCATGTTCTCTGCCAGTGACACTAACCAAGCTGGGGACAACACGATAGGGCGGAGAAGCCCACGAGAAGTAAACAGGGCATCAGCAACCTTCCTTTTGCCGAATCCTGCACTCCCCAAACGCCGAGCAGCAGAAAGAACAGTTTACCTTTCTCCTCTTGTCAAGTTTGCTGGTGCATCTCCATTTGTCAGGATTTAACGTTAATCAAAAGATTTTGCTACCTATTATTTCTTTAAACTGTGTAATCTATTTATAGCTAGCTGCAGTCTTTTTGGATAGGGAAAAAAAAAAAAAAAAAAAGGAATGCTACAACACATCCTTTTCTTCCTAATCTTTCCTGATCAGGACAAATCCCCTCAGTCCTTACCACTTCATTCTGAAGAGTTCACCATATTCATCATTAAGGCTCAGTCTTACAGCATCGATGTGGTTATCAGAGAGAACTTCCATAGCTTCATCAAAACTAAACCGATACGTCAAATCCATCACAAACGTGGCCCGATACCAGGGCGAGTCTGAAAAACTAGCTCGGGCAAGGTGTTCAGAAGATGGAAAGATGCATTACTCTGATAAACGTTTGAGCCTGCCTTTTTTGTCACTAGTCCAAAGTCTTTTTCACTTGGTATTCCTTGTTTGTTCCAATCTGCTGGTTATGAAGGGCCTAATGTCCCTGACAGCTTCTGCAGTATGTAAGGAGCAATTACAGAGTTATTAAGGGCAATTTCTGAGTAAATTAGGGCCTCGCACTGATGTGGAGGCTACAGATCAGCTTCTAAACAATTTAGAAAGATGAATTTGGTGCATGTGTGAGGCACGCTAGCACGGCGCTCTCTCAGAGCGCTCGTCCTCCTCTCCGGCTGTCGGGGCGTGCGTCCTAATTTGGGGGCAAGAGGAAGGGACAACAACATTGGTTGAGCTCGAGAGCTCGGTCCTGCGAGGACAACCCTGGGCAGCAGGACTAGCAGGAGAGCACCTGAATCGTTTTCCAGCATCTCCTTTCCCTGGGCTTGCCAATAATTTCCATGGAGACTAGCAATTATTGCTGTCTTGTTTGTCATCATGACTTCAGCCTACTTTAATCTAAAGACAGGAAAACCAATTCAGGTAGGTCAAGTAGCTCAGGTGAGACCACCCAGTAAATCAGTATAAAGTGTCCTGTGATTAGGACTTTTACTCTCACAATCCCACATCTAAGAGCACTTAAGGATACAGGATATAGAGGAAACAAGCTTTTGGTGGGGGGGGGGGAGCAGGACAGTAATAGTCATATTAATTCCTTGGCTTTCATTTCTATTTTCTATGAGCTTTTCTCTTGTGAAGAACAGCTCTGACGTTTTATTAAACTAACCTAAATTGTCTTCATTAATAATATGGTCATATCTATGGAGTATCAAAATATGCTGCTTGCTCCGTTATTGTCAGTTTTGTTTCATTTGTATGAAAGTGTCCATAATTGGCAATATTTTCATAAATTAGATGTTATCGTGCTAACAAAATGTTACAGCTTGGCACAAATGAAAAGACTTATGTCTATAAATTCTCAATTCGTCTTGAAGTTTAATTATAAAAAATTGTTAAACTTCTGGGCTTTTTCCTCAGTAAATGCCCCAAGACAAGAAATGATTATCATAAAATGTAAACACAGCTCCCAAAGGTAACCAGCACAGGGGTTATTTATCAGCTAATAGGGTAACTTAGCATTTGTGTCATGCAAATTCCTCATCATTATGGGAACGTAATTTACACCTTTCATTTCTTCTTGCTTTACTAAATCCATTTCAGATGCCTGGTGTTATCCTTTATCTCAATAATTGTAACCCTGATTTATTCCTTTCTGGACATGTGATATTGCCAAGAAAATAGCATGTCACTTAATGATGAGGGGTCCAGTGCTTTGCAACGTTTTCCTGTGATTCAAGAGACATGTTAAACAACAGTTTCCTGAAGTGATTACAGTTCGTGGGCACTTTGGCCACCTTCTTTGCGCAAAGGTGTCTGCAGCTCACCAGTTCTTTTTCCAGCAGTACAAAAATCACAGTCAGTTCTCCTTCCCTTAGAGAAGGTGCAAAATTGATGTTCTCCCCTTGCCAGCAGTGTTAACCCTTCCCAGCTGGGTAACGGCATTCTCCTGAATATTAGCTGTGGGACTCCCAAATCCCCAAGCAAACTCCATTGCAATTGAGCAGCTTTGCTTCACTTAGAGGGCTGCAACAGTGGAACAGTTGTGCAAGTGAACATCCCAGCATGGACTACTAAGACCAACTCAGACATTACCAGAGTTTTGCAGCTGATGGCACCGTCCCCCTATTTCTCCTCAGGGAATATTTCCAAGACAGAATGACAGGATGAGACTTCAGCTTTAAACAGAAAAGCAAGCTCTGTCCTCCAGCACGAGGCGAGCCTTGCAGTATCCGCACTGATTTGCATTCAGACAGCGCTCCCACATGAGCGAACACTGCTCAGCACATCATGGTGATACCCTCACTGTTGCCAATGTATGTTGCGTGACCTGAGCTAGCTTTATGTTTGACCACAGATCCCTCCAAGAAACTGAGCTCCATCCTCACAGGACCTACCTGTGCCAAGATGATGCTTGGTCAGGAACATCTGTATGGGCTTCAGGCCTGGCTTTGCCATTGGCATAGGCAGCAGACAGGACTTTAATGACCACACAGAGCTCCAGGCCCTTCCAGATTGCAAAACCCTGCTTCCAGTTGACCACATGTGGTTAAAGGAAGTTAAGCCTAGAGGCAAGATTGTCTCTGAAGCAGCTCCTCTCCACTCTACCCATACTGGTTGCACCCATCCCAGATCAGACAGAGCCCACATCTCCTCTTGCTGCCTAGAGCCTTCACACAGTGTCAGCTGATAGAGAAACCAAGTGTCCATGGGTAAAGCACACCACAAACAGCTATGCCTTACCAAAAATAAAGTAGCTACTATACCCATATAATTATTTCCAGCCCCTGGCCAGACTTAGCTGCTGACATAAACCCTGCATGTCCACTGTCGGCCATCTTCTATCTGCAGTGCAGATGCTCAGACGATGTTGTTGTCAGTGCAGTTCCTTGTTTTGATACTGTGTCCTAATGAAGCATATAATCTGCCAATTTACAGTGTGGATGGGTTGACTTCTCCATAAGAAGTGGTGCTGCAGACAGAGCGCCTGAAACACCAGCCTGTGCTGTGCTTTCCCAGACGTGCTGCTCAAAGTGGTGTTGCTCCTCTAGACACCAGTTCCACCCCCTTGTGACATTTCTTCACCTGGAGAGACATCAGCACCCAGTCATTGAGGTGCCATGCAGCAGCTGTGGGGAAGGATAAGTTTCCTAAATTCATCCTCAGTGCAGAGCCGGGGAGGACAGCCAGGAGTTTCCCTCACGAAGCAGTTGGGGCTATGTCTGCAGCATCCCTGCTGTGGTTGCAGCCAACCTTCTAGCTAACACCAGCAGCACACAGTGAACCAAGCCCTTGGTGTTTGCTCTTCAAAACTCTATTAATGGCCTTCTTCAGCAAACCATCCCAGTTATGAACAGACTTTGCTGACACTTCAGTTTTTGTCTGGTTGAAGGTCATTTTACTATGTGCAGCAAGTGGAGACACAGCTACTCATTTGCATCAAGAATAGAGGTCAGGACTCCTGGATCCCTAGTTCCATCTCTTACAGAAATTCAGTGTATGCCCTAAACAGGTCATTTAGACCTGCTCATTGGGGAGCCCACCTGTGGATGCTCAGCACTTCAGAAAATCATAACCTTGCTTTATGCCTCAATTTATCCATTTGAACAAGGATATTATACTACCTCAGCAGGAACGCAGAGAGACTTTTCAAGGCTTGTAAAATTCCAAGATCATGTTTAAAAAAGGTGGTATAGAAGTGCAAAGCCTGCTAAGACCACCGTTGTGACTGCCTGCTGTGTATGATGGGCTTCCATCCTTGGCTCTGCTCTCTAACGCCAAACTGCAACACTTCAGTAGCCACAATCAGAAAACCTTGACAGTAACTCAATTTTCTTTCCTGCTTACAAAGCTGGGCAAGTGCTTTTTAATCATGAATGAATATTCATGTCAAATACAGGAGTGCCTGGAATTCATGAGTACAGTTTTTACGGGATGGCAAAGAAAATCCTATGACAGTGATTTCTTTTGACATGACTGTAAGCGTACTGCCAGCAGCTCCCAAGTTAGGCTTTTGCTAATGCAGAAATGATTCATATTTTTGATGTTGCTATCAGATGAAGAGATACAAACTTATGCTGTAGGAGAATAAATAGCATGAGTCATTCTTTTTTTCTTTCTTCTAGAGACATTTGTTCTGTGCTCTTAACCTAATTGTGCTTGTACTGTTACAAGTAGGGTTCAGAAAGATAGACAGAAGAATTAGATCCTCTGAAGACTTACCTCCACCCGTAACTCATCATGGTGAGCTAGAAATGGTACAAGCAAGAGGCCTAAGAACAGGGCATCAGGCTTATCTGCAGGTTTTGGACTTTCAGAGGTTTCCTGTATATCGAATGACACCAATAATGCTTAATATATTACTCAAAATCTGTGACATTTATTTTAGACACCATTGCACAATGGAGATTATTATATGGGAAAAGGCAGCAAAGCTATTTTGAGACTGCAGTAGAGATATCTACAAAATTAGGAATTTTCACACTTCACAACTAAGGCTTAGCTCAGCAGTCACTGAAACCAGTGGGCAACCTCGGGAAATCCTTCCATGCAGTTCCCAATATTCAAACTTCACAGCTTCTGCTTCCAAAAATATTTAAACTATAGGACCTAATCCTTTGCAAAGATGAACAGAGAATGTTGGAGGCATAAGACATAGGTAGTAAATCGAGGCAAATGCAAACTAGCAAAATGAATTCTTTAGAAACTTTTCCTTTAGTCCTCAAATTCCAAGGAAATAGGGAATCCATGCCAGCACTTCCATTAAAAGAGGTATCATAAACAAATTTTTGTCTGATGAAGTTTAAGAGCTCAAAAGTCATGTCACACTGGATAACACGATCACTATTCATAGGCCACTTTTCACCTTCAAAGCACATTAATTCTCACAATATCCCTGCTACATAAGTGGTTATTAGCCTCATTTTATGGATGAGGAAAAAGAGGCAGAGAGGTTAACCAACTTGCCCATAGGCCCAGCTCACAGATACATAAATAGAGGAAGATATAGAAAGATGCTTTACGTTTATTAGTTTTAATATCCTCTCAGTCCTGCAGAGTCGAACCTGTAGTGATTAAGGCAACTGGCTTTAACAGGCAGCAATATGCAAGGTAGGGAACCAAGACAGTTCTTTAAAGCCCCTATAAAACATATCTAAAATAACTTTCCTCTACAAGCACATGGAGGTTAGACAGGTTTTTATCCCCACATGTTTTGGATCAGCTATAAAATCCATCTGGTGCTTGGGCACTCATAGGGAATGGATGCTCACAGCCCTACACCAAGAGGCTTTCTGGAGAGGAGGTTGTAGATGCCGAGGAGGAGGAAGAGGAGAAAGCAGCAATCCTCAGGCCAGCAAAGCCCTGATGTGCTCCATGGAGCACATCAACACCACCAAAATAGCACAACTGACTTTCATATCAGTGGCTCTCCCTCTTCTACACTGCACACACACACAGAAACCTTCCCAAAGGCAACGCTGTGTGTGGCACTGGGAGATATTTCACCTTATTATTCAATTAATTCCTGCTGCCCCTTCTGAGCTCTATTGTCAGCTGAATCTCGTCATAGAAAAATCAGATTTTTCTGCATAATTTAGTGAGTGGGCACACAGCTCCCAAAAAGCACCCAGAGAACTTCTTCACTTCAGATGCTTAAGAAACAATTTGTGTTTTAACACTGAGATCCTAGAAGGGCAATTGAACAGCGATAATGCCTTGTGGGGGGAAGAGAATAAAAAAAAAAAGAAATCAAACTATTCAAACTAAAATCAAGTTGTCTTTATGGTTAATTTTTTCCAGCTCCACCCAGCTGTCTGAGAAATAAAGAAAAAGACTCCGGTAACTAAAACAATCCATAAACCTCTATTAGCAGCTTTTGGATCCTTATAATCATCGATAAGCATCTCCATAAGCGTCACCACGGCATCGAGCTGGCCTCCAGCAGGAGCCAGGCAGGGCGCTGGGAGGGGACCGGTGCACTGGGGCATGGCCTCTGCACGCCCAACAGGCAGCGCCAGGGTGATCTGGGGCACAGCGGCTCCATGCACAACACTGCACGTATCCCCAGATGCACCATAGCGATGCCAACACATCGTTAAAGCGGGCAACTCCTTGCTACAAGGCAGTAGGTGTGCTAAAAATTTACACTGCTGCAAAGGCAAGAATAAAAATAAACAACAAGCCACCTTTGTTGAGAATTATGAAGCACCAAGAGAGAACCTGGTCAGAAAATACCTGAGAAGCAAACAGCAGAGTCTGCAAGAGTGTTTTGAGGAGATATCACTACCTTCTTGACTTATTCTCATGCTCTTTCCCAGGCTCTGCTTCTGTCTGCTGCCAGTGACAGGACACTGGGAAAGACGGATTTTTTTTTTTCTAATCAGATGTGGCTAACATACCAGTATTAAGTTAAAATTAGGAAGCCAATTTGCTGGTAAAATACAGGAACAAACAGCCAATGCACTTGCCAACCTTGCTGTACAGTTCAAGCAAGCTGTCACTGGGAAACATGTATCTAGAAAGGAAACACGAAAAGTAGGATTCAGAGCAAAACCGAATACACTTTCTGAACGAACCGGAAGCCCTAGGAATGACTGCTCTGGGAAAGCACATAACCCGCTTCACCTCATCTCCTGAGCCGTCTGCAACACTTCCTGCATGAATAACACTCAACATGCCTGGAGAAATTTGCAGGCTGTCTCCTCTTTTTATTTTCCCTATTCAGAAACAGAAGCAAGGTGACTGCCTCCTTTTAAGCACAGAAATGGAACATGGCCCTCGCCTACAGGTAATAAGCTACCTGACCTCAACGATGGCCTCCTGCTGTTCTCCAACCCTCTAAAGGGATTCACATAGCAAAAGCTCGACTGTTCAATCATGCTGATCAGTTATTTTTATTAAATACCTCTATTTGAGCCCACCAAAGGCAAAGAGCCTCTAATTGGACTGGACTACTGTGTTTTAAACACATGATCCCAGTGAAATCTGAAGATATCCAGGTGGAAGGAGAACATCTTCCTTGGAGATGACTTCTAGGGAAGGGTTTTGCTCCAGACTGGGCTACATGCATTGTCAGATCTCAGTGTGATTGCAGACAGAAGTGACCATTTCTTGTAAATGCTCTTTAAGCTATACTTTTATAATTACAGAGTTTCTAATATACTGCCACCTAATTTCTCAATGTAAGCTCTGGAATAAATTAATTACACAGCGCACAACCCACAGGCTCTGCTCTAATCACCCCAGTGTCAGTGCTCTCTCATATTTTGAGGCTGTAGTTACCATTTGATAGGGATCCTGCTCCCCTCTAATTGTCCCTTGTAATGAGCTTTCATGAAATTGGATTTCTTTAGTGCATTTCTCTGATCTGGTTGATTTGGACAGTCTGACACTTGGCATTATGTCAGCATTTATTAGATGCTTGCTCTACTTAGCTGTTTCCCTTTTAAAAATACAATAGTAAATAAAAATGTTCAAACGTGCACAACACTGGTGAAAACAATTTGGACAAACACTACAGCAGTGCCAAATCAGAGCAGGTCCAACTCAGAGCCAGCAGACATCTCAGTCTTATCCTTGCTTTGAGGGGACAGCTGGGTCCAAACCTCCATGAAAGCCCAGGCAGGAGGAGGGATTTGAACTTGGCCTTGGCTTATAAAGACCCATTTGGGTTGAGTCCATCATTACGAGCAAGGGCAAGGGTGAGCTCGGAGGGGAAGCGTGTCTCTGTATTTGAGTCTTAAATTATTAATCCATTCTTTCCAGGTTGGCCATCAAATCATCTCAATTGTTCTGCAGCTTAATAAAAGTGTCCTGCACATCTGGTCTAATCAGGCAGAGGACAATTGCCCAATTTGATTGTCAACAGCAATCTCAGGATATCAGCTTGGTAATCAAAACATTTTCCAAACTCACCAGCTTTTGCAAAGGGTTGTTTAATCACCACTAGCATGGAAGGGACTCCCAAGCATTACAGATGTAGGTCAAGCAGAAGTGCTGCTCTCCTTCCTGCCAGAGGTAGGAACACACATACCAAAGTCCAGCAGATACAGCAGCAGTCAGTCATCGTCAGTAACAACCACCCGTCACTTGCTGGCTGCTCCTGACAGCACATTCAGCTCATCCCTATCTACATTGCCTGGGTCAGCATGCCCTTTGCAGGTTCAGAAGGAGCTCATAGAGACACACAGGCCATCTTATTGCTATTAATTTTGCAGTACTACTTAGGGCAGCACCGAGGAGGTCTCACACCAGGAGATGCGCCACTTTAAGGCCACACAACACTGGAGCAACCAGCTTGTGGCACTGCCTTTCCCCAGACCCACACAACCCCTGAGACTGGCACTTCAGACATCATTGCACTTGCAGCTGAAGTGAGAAAAAAAAAACCCTGCATGCACACTGAACAAGCCTTCTGAAAGGGGCTTTTCCTGCCTCTTTTCAAACCTTAACTAAATGTATGTCAGCCCACAAAGTGTGCTGAAAGGTCACAGCAACTTGAGAGTTTGAAACACTGTTCCCTGCTTTGCCTGCCTGAGCTGGAGAAGAGATTTGATTTTTGTATCAAAAGCCTGTTTTCTGTACACTATCATCTGTGTATCTCTGTGTATATATTTACATGCACACATATTATT
The DNA here is from genome assembly GCF_028389875.1 of Rhea pennata. NCBI lineage: Eukaryota > Metazoa > Chordata > Aves > Rheiformes > Rheidae > Rhea > Rhea pennata. Next base: position 67,683,098 of record NC_084667.1, on the reverse strand, counting down.
CTTGACACTGAAGAGTTGGCAAGAAGTTTGGAAATAATCACACACCAGAAGCCATAATGAAACCAGCAGCTATTCATGGAAAAGAAGAAAAATAAGATTTCAGGTAGCAGCAGGAAGATTTATCTGTTGCCATTAGAAGCACCTCCATCTCTCCAGTAAAACGTTAGGAGAATCAGAGGCTCACTTTAGACAGTAAAATATTTATCAGCTTATTCCTCAACCCATTCTTGCTCCATGTGTGAATGGGTGGGCTGTGCTGCTGGCTCTCTATGGTAGTGCACAGAAACACACTTCCCATAAGTGTCCCTGGATGGGTCATAGTCATCTTCTTATCCAGGAGAACCTTGTCCTCTCTCAGTTTCATACTTAAAGAAAACTTTGCATAAGGATTTAAAGAGTACACGTGTGTTAAATGCGAGTATAAGGTGTTTGCCCTAGGGAAAACATGCAGGAACACTGTGTTCCTGCTTGTCGTGTTGATGTAAAAACAGAGCCACAACACGAAACACCATTCACTCACCCAGGAGCGGAGAGGACACTGCCCCTGCTGCACACTGCAGAAAAAGCCCTTGTGAACAGTTGAGATTTATCAGGAGAGAACTGAAACCTTAATGCTGAAATATTAAGAGAATGTATGTTTCACATATGTTTTGTTGTTAGCATGTGTGCAGTGGTTCTTCTAAAATAGAGTTCGCATCCAGACAGCCGTATTGGCAAGACAGAATTGGGGGTAGCAGTACAAAGCAACAGAAGCAAGCCTTGGACAAGGCCAATGCAGAAGCATGCTCATGGACTGCACTGATGAAGGGCTACTGACACCACAGCAAGCAAGGAAGCACCCACAAGTCAGCAATGGGTGATTATTTTCAATGAACAATTCATTAAATGCAACATTTCCCTGACTGTTGTTGAACACTCCACAATCAAGCAATGATGCTTTTAAACATGATTGCTGCTTACAGTTGTCCCGAAAGCCTATTGCTCCCACACTCCATGTTTCTCATTATTTTCCCCTGTGCAATTGTCACTTACAGGGCAGGGTAATTTTTCCCCAGCTGCATATATTGAGCAAAAGGATTTAGAAAGTGCCAAAAACTGGCAATTACTCTTAATTGCAAGGATCTGTTCTAGATCTAAGATACAAAGAAAGCTTGAAAACAGCCATAAAAGACACATCCTTCTGCAAATTTGTTGCTAAAAAGGCTTTTGTCTTTTACAGCAGAAAGTCTTGGTTGCCTGAGGCATATCTCCTGGGGCTGTAGTGCAAGCTGGTCCAGGGCTACTGACAGGGGAGCAAAAGAAAAGGCTTGGAGAGATGCCTAAAGAGCTTGTTTGAGGATTGATGACCTTGAGCTGGTAGCTAGACATCCATGAGAAGATACTATGGTCACAGGCAAGGACTTAATAGGAACAAGGAGACAAGCCTGGAGTACTGAGGTAGGTCAGAAGCCATGGCAGAAGTTTAATTTTCACTTGAGGATCAGGTAAGTCATGATTGGAGATTGACAGTAAAGCTCTCTGGAAACATGGACAGAGAAAGAGGAGTCATCTTGCAGACTGGTGTAGGACACAAGTAAGGAGAGAAAAATGCCCTGAAAGGAAAATATTTCAGTAATAAAAACAATTCTCAGGCCCTGTGGTCAGTCAGGATATCTCCCTGCTGGGGACTGCGGGTTGGTCAGGCAGACTGATCGCTACTGAAAAAGCCTGAAAAGTGATCTACAGGTACTCTGAAGAAACTAGAAAGGCTGAATATAAATCATTGTTTTCAAAGCAACTTGGGCAGTCTGAGTAGTTCCCAAATAAAAATTTGACAAGGCACTGGATTAAAAAACCTCATTAATAAGTGGGATATTCTGGATTTCTTCAGTTTCTTTGGTTTTGGCCTTCAGAGAATGAGATATGACCATACAGCAGAGCACTCATAAATCAAAGCAAAGGTTGCAAGTACAAAATGCCTCTGTCCTCAGCATGTCACTTGGATCAGGGACAGCCAGGCTGGTGACAGAGACCAGGCCCTGTCAACTACATGCCTTTTAAGGGATTGTTCCTAGCAAATTATATCAGCTATCCTAGGGGATTATATGATGAGTAGCCTACCTTAGCAGAATGCAGGACTTTGACTCAGGAGGTCATTTCCAGGAAGTCATCTCTTACATTAAGCCAATTAATCATCCATTAAGAGCAGCAGTTGCCTGGAAGTTAAAAACATGGTGGGTGATGTAGTCTTTAAAAGAGCACAGGAGAAGCTGAGTCTTTCAGTGCCACATGCAAGTTTAGGGGGTTGGGTAGGGGTGGAAGAGTGATATTAAACACTGAACTTCCAGTCTGGGGGATCTGGGGTGTGGAGGGACAACAAGATAGAAGGGGCAACAAGACAGGAGAAGTTTTATGCTGTGCTCACCACATGTTTGAAGCTAGTTCAACCCTCCTGTATACAGAGGTGCAAACAAGCAGCAACATCAACAGAAGTTAGAGGCTTTGCAGTATCCAGCCCTTGGACATGAACCCCAAAGAAAAGTTTCATGGTTCATTTTCAGCTGATGCTAAGGAGAAGAGTTAAACACTGCAATCAGCCAAGCTCTACCCTAAGTTTCTCTGTAATCATTTTTAATTATTTCATAACAGCTACCTGGAAAAACATGGATCCATCATCCCAATCCAAGCACATAGTTAAGAGCCTTAAGCTGTTTCTTCCTCTTCATCACACTTTTGCCCATACTCCCTACCTGGGCTGGAAATCTGTGGGAATCAAGGCAGCAGAGTATTTCATAGCAGTCTGTTGCTTTCTGCTTATCTTCCCATGCTGAAAATCACTTTAAATCCATCCCTGTCTTTTTACATTTACATAACCATCCAGAAGGAAAATTCTTAAAGAGTGGTTTAGTGGGAATGAACATGTCACAAAATGTTGCCAGATCTGCAGCACTTGTGTAAATCTTTCATGATTTAAAAGTTTAAGTAATATGAAGCATGGGTCTGGACCCTCAGTGGACACACAGAAAGATAATTTCAAGTTAGGCTCCTGTTCTTCATATTTGCTTTATCCATCCCTTAATCCTGGCAGCAGCAAGTATTTATCCCCCTGCACATACCCCTCTTGCATCCCAAGCATCCCTTGTCCCCCAGACAACCGCCTCTTTGCAGCTCTCAGAGCTTTCCCAATCAAAACCACCCAAAATGCCCAGCACTCACCCAGCCTTTAGCTATGCAGCAGAGAGGCCTTCCTTTCCTGCCCTTAAATAGGATTGCTCCATGTGCTGTATTTCCCATCTTTCTACACTACGCAGCACTTCCCTCACTTTTCCTGGTACAAGCCTTTTCCCAGATATTCCTCACTTTCAGGTATTTGCTGCAGGTTATCATCAGAACCATTCCTTTCCCTCAAATTGGCAAAACACCTCTGAAGAGCTGAGAGATCTCAAAACTTAATTTTTCAATGAGATTTTCCTGTAGCAAGAAATATCTCTGCTTGTGAATAGGGATTGTGATCACAAACCCTAAAGTTTGTCAGTACTTGCAGCATGAGTGATAGTGGACATCTTTGCTTCATATTCTGGCACAGTAATATCAGGGGGGGAAAAAAAATCACTGTAGTCACCTCTTTAAAAAAAAAAAGCTGTGTTGTTTGTTTCCATTAGCTCCTAAATGTCAGCGCAGTTTCCATCGTACGCTCCTGCCGCTTTCTAACCCAGAATTATAGCTTCAAAAATCTCTGCTCTCCACACAGGTTGCATTAGGATGTGCAGGATCTCTGCTTTACACCTCCAGAGATTTATTGGGGAGATGAGGTTCTCCAGCAAGAGGCAATAGCCGGTATTTAACCAGCTAGGTGCAGCTGGAACTGTGAGGAGCGCACTTGCAGGCTCGAGGTTCCTCCTCAAGCATGACACCCAAACTGAAAACATCAAGCTAAACCCAGATTAGGAACAGTTGCCCTGAGTTTAAGTTACAAGCTGAGGGAAAAGTTAAGTTAACACCTGTAGCAACCCAGAAGAAGGTGATCACCCTTGTTGTGACACAAGGAGAAGTAAAGTGAGGGGCAGTAGAAAGCGCGCAGTGGGAAGAATTGTGTCTTGAAGCCAGTATCTCACTTAAACTTTTTGTATTCAGAGCTATAAATCTGTACCTCTCAGACTGTCATTAGATGGTTTTATAGGTCTGCTTTGAAGAATGAGTTGCAGGTGCCAATGTTTGCTTTCCCTGCTAGGTATTCACGCTGGATCAGGGTCATTGGGAGGTTTTGCCTAATTTGTATCATTCTGTATTCCCGTGCTGTGCTAAATGGATTCCTTAAACAACGATTTTCCAGCCCACTCTTAATGACCTCCCAGCAGGAGCGAGATGAACACGGCCAACAGCACTTCGGTGCTGCACCATGGCCCAGGGGACCCAAGGCCCCTTCCAGCTCTGCAGGCTTGAGCGTTCAGCCAAGGATACCCCACGAGTTTGTTTACTACAGGAGCACACACCTTGGATCAGTGAGCTTTAAATGTAACCTATAATGCACTTTTTGCACCTGTTGTCAATCTAACAGAGTTCTGCAAAATCCTCTGGGGATTTCTCTTATAACATTGACTTTACACCAGAAGCTCCAGTGAAAACAGAGCAGCACCTCTTTAAGTGAGGCAGATTTCACAGCAGAGCTGCTAAAAATAAAACCCAGAATGCAAAATATAAAAATATTTTCATCAAAAAAGTAGGCTTGTCATAAGTAATTTTGAAGGAGGGTGCTGATCTCAGCCAGTACCTCTCCGATTACCCAGAAGGGTAATAACCACGCTGGCCATTCGTTCCTACAAAGAGGGGGTGCACCCATCCCCTACGAGCACTCCAAGAAACGTGATCATCAGTGGCAACTGCTGGATTTACTCTGATGATAGGTACTCCCTAGATAGGCTGCAGCAGATCTCATAAGCAGGTCATCTTTCTGCTTTTTAATGTTATTGCAGTATTCACGTTTAGAAAGTAGAGTCTAATGCAACAGCACAGGCAACAATACCAGCACATGCAGGCAGGACTTAATTTCCTCTGGCATCCCGATCGGGGACTGAATTACTTAAAGAAATAGTTCTAAGCACCGCAATAAGTGAGGCTTGGAGTTGCTCCTATTTGATTCCCTGCTGTCTAATAAAGTATGAGCTTGACAGAAGTGTGGTTATGATTCTGCGGTAGGATCTCGCTCAGCCATTCAGTTAGCTATTTCTCAGAATAATTAGCCACATTATATCTTTGGGCCAAACAGCTCAACAGTTATCAGCAGGGACCAACACAGAGGGAGACACACGCAGGAAGCAAGCAAGAGAGCGCAGATGGTCACATAAGCCTTGTTTCTTCAGGAACCCTGGCTTTAAAAAACACCAAGTATCAGGCTCAGGCAGGCAAAGCCAACCTCAGGTACAGGCCACCTGCGACCACAATATATATATGTGCCCTTCCAAGCAAAGTGCCCTGCTGTTAGCATGGCCCAAGTGTCCTCAGCATTAGGGCAATAACCTCAGCAGTAACCAGTGCAGGCACTTGCCTGACAGACCTGTTTCTTGTTATATTGCTAAGGCTGCAAGCTGAGACATGTCACATTATATTAAAAAGAACAAAACCTGCTGTCTGTTTTCAGATCAGACATCAATAAAAACAATTGTAACAGTCAGCACCCTAGGTGCTGGTGAGAAAATTGGTAATTTAATATCTCCAAGAGCTCCCTTTCCATTACATAGACACCACCAAAACAAAAACAAAAAACAAAAACAAAAACCAACAAAACAGCATTTCCAAACATACAAAGCATCAGAAAGCTTTTCACTGAACACTGAGACGAGACCGACCAAAGATGGCTAGAAGGACAGATCGGCACCAACTTTAACATCCTCACAAAAAGCAAAGTGATCAGTAGACATGAAAATTATCAGAACTCTAATGCAATCTCCCAAGCCCTTTCCAAGGGCGACAGCTGGGACATCCTTACTGACCCACCCCAAAACCAAGTGCAGCCCCCCTTTGGCATCATCCTCAGAAGACAAACAGGTTTGTGGAGACCACCCGCTGTCCTTCCTGTAATAGAGGACTTGGGTAGACTAGCTGCATCTATAACTAAGGTATCTAGATGACTAGTCCAGGTTCATACACTATTTCCAGTGCCTAAAGGTGTGGGAAGATGACTCCTCTCCTTCCTGTTGCTCTTTTTCTTAGAGAGCAAGTGTCCTCATCAGGAACTCACTGCATGTTGGCCCTTCTGTCGCTCACGGGGATGTCCGTGATGGAGCTGTCTGGATGCTAGGTCTCCTCCAGCAGAGAGCTATGATAGATCAAAATGGGCATGCCAGTACAGATGCAATATCTGATTAGCATCCGGTGAGGGGAGAGCAATTTTGCACTCTCAGACTTGGCCGTGCTGGAGAATACTACCACAGAAACCTCCTCTCTACTGGGACCCACCTCCAGAGGACAATAAAAAGACAGAGGATGTCTATCCAATTTGCTGCAGTACAAGGAATGATCTGCAGCCTGCCTTAAGTCAGTAGAGCTCTTTGGAGAGAACATGACCACAGAGCGGTGACACTGCTGCTGGTTGCAATATGTTCCCAGCTGCCTTTCCTGTTGTTGAATTTAACCTTTCCTTTTTCAAATCCATGTGGTTCAAAAACCTGGGCTCTTCCATAGCTGTTAGTAGGTACGGGGAGGTGCCTTGCAAGTCTTTAACACGCAGCAACGATAACGTGCACTGAGCGGTACCTACAGGCAACCAGCCTTTCCATTTGCCATGCTCTAGACGTCCTGTCCCAACTCAGGCTGAAGACTGACACACTCAGCCTTGCAATGACCAGTATGTGAGCTACCCAGTTAAATGCCAAGGGCAGGCAGAAACCAGCTCACCACTATCTGTGATCGCCAAGGGCTGCTTCGATGCCTTTTGCCTTTGGCTAATAACTCAGTCCTTTTTAGTAACTAATCCAAGGCCACATGTGCTAATAGCCCTAACCCCAGACACAGGTTTAATATGTTTAATGCTAAATTTAAGGCCTCAGGAGCCTCTCTAATGAATTCCATTAAACAAAAATTGTATAATGTAGTATTTTATGATTAATTAACTGTGCATAAAATGGTAATTATAATTGTGCTCATAATTCCATTTGTCATTATCATAATCAAAATGTTTTATCCCACAAGCATTTTAAAAACCAAAGTATAAGAGAAAAAACTCTTAAGCCCAAAACAAACAGCTTTTCTAGGTAATCCCTAGATACTGTCTCCCCATCCCAACACTTCTAATTCAGAAACCTTTCAAACAGCAAACAGCCACAGCAACGTTGCCAAAAAGTGTTTGTTACGAGGAAGAAAAAACAAAAAAGATGAAAGTCCATCTGTAGATGGAAAAAAAAAAGGCTTACTTCTAATAAGAATATATAGTCTAAGAACAGACTGTATCTTTGTTTTGAAAGTGGCCAGCCGCCCTGCTTTGCAGCTTTCTGTGCATGGCTTCTGATCACAGGCTTCATCAAAAACATCTTACCTGTTTTTGAAGATAATGGAGATTAGATTAGGGAGATCAAACAAATTAGATGGGCAGTGGAATAATTATCCTCCTACCTTTACACTTGCATCACATCACAGCTAGGGATTGAGAAGTGCTTTGAAAAGGTGGAGAAGCATTACTGACTCAAGCTGCCAGTAGCTCTAGCTCAGGAATAGAGGGATTAGACCACTGGTTATAGCAGCCAAAACCTAGATCTTCTCATTTCAGCTCCGTTCCCAGCCATGCAGGAGACACCACTTTCAAATGGCTGTGCTCAATGATATCCTTCAATAAGTTTTGATCATGTCATACTTTTCTGGTGTCCTTCTTCACATCTGCTGGTATCTTTGGGTGATTTTTCTCAAAATGATGCTCTCCAGTGCCCTTCACACAGCTGCAGTAGCAGGTCAGTCCCCATCTCAATCCTACCACAGCTTTGCTGATGGAGACAAGGGACTTTGTACTTACTGATTTAAATAATCTGTGCTTGGGAAGTCCCGAATATAGCCATTCACTTTGGATGGCTGGAGCACACCAGAAAACAGGCTAAACCCTTCTCAGGTCCCAACCTAGACACCTTGAGGTTGTCAGGACCACACACAGTTCTAACCATGTGCTTTGCAGCCAGTTTGTTAGCACTTCAGTAAATCCCTCGCTGAATGAGACTGGAAAGCAATAAATTTTGAGCAAATTTTGAAAGCCCCCACGAGCATCAGAGATTTCAAGGGTAACTGGAGGAGATGGGAAGGGCTGGCACAGAAGAACCATGCTCAAGCTCAGTGGCCAAGCCCATCTCTACAAGCTAACTGGCATGCCAGGAAGGGGTCACCCTCAGCAGTTATCCACAAGCCAGGGAAGTTGGGAGCAAAAACACATGGAGAAGCCACAGAACTGGGTTTCTGTTCTCCTACTGCATATCCCTTCTACTCTTCTCCTTCAATATCTGCTTCTCCTCCAATCAAGACTTTGTACCTCTACCTAAACCCACAGCCTTGCTTTCTTTCCAGATCTTCCCTTCCCCTTCTCTAAGCAGCCTTTAGGAACACCCAAACATGTTTTGGGAGCTCAGCACAAGAGCGCTGCTCTGTGCCTGCAGTCACTCTTCCAGCCCTGCTCCATACCACATCTCAGGTCACAATGTAAAGTGGCATCTACCGTACTCCTACACAGTTGTTCTAGGACTGATCTGTCACACAATAGACATAACCCAACAGCATAGCACAAAAAGTTTAACTAGTTTTAAGTTGCTAGTGCTGTTATCAAAGGTAGGGAGACACAGGGCTCCACAAGACCACTGAGTAATGCTACCTGGTCTCTCATACATCCCTTGCAAGAAGGGGTCACAATATCACCAATTACAAGCCTATCAATCCTTTCCAAAGCGTGATGAGCAAGGTTGTCTCCAGGGCATACTGGAGGAGCAGGGAGGATTTCTCTCTTCCTCTGCTGTCTTCCTTGCCTCTTCCCCATCAAGTCTAAAGGTCTGATCTTAGTGAGGGACAGTACCTATTCTCAAGGTATTTCACCCCATAAAGTGGCTAGGGGACGCACACGACACCGCTGGGCTAAGCGGCACAGCATGGGGTGTGACTGTGCGCAGGAAATCACAGATGCTGTCAGAGCACAGCTGTGTCAGTCTGGAGTTGGCCTGCGGCCGCTTGGTGCCTGCACAGACCAGCTCACCCTGCTCCTTAGAGGCTGTTAGCACTTGGCTCCAGGCAGCAGCAGCTCCTCTTCCTCCTCGTGCCAGCTAGCTCAAAAGCAAGCTCCGAGATCCCCACACAATGCTGTGGTCGTTCCTGAAGTGCCAGCACCACTGTAACGAGCAGAGCAGGTCAGACAAGCCTCCTTGCTCTCCTCCTCGCAGCAGGGTTTGGGGTGGGCACGGCTGCCGGTTCGCTCTGCAGAGCTCATGGTTAAACCCCTCGTTGCACATGCAGTGCAGAAAAGCCTTCTTCACTCCCATCGCTTGTTACTTCTCTCTTCCCCACCACTGCTCTCGTTGCAGCCGGGGCACACAGTGCATTTATATCACTTCTCAGCCCAGAGCAGGCTGCCAGCGTCCGCTTTCCAGCATTAATGTGGTTGATGAAGCCTCTTTGCAGACTCCAGCTATGCATGGTTAAGACCAATCTATATTTTACCTTTTTTACCTTCCATTCAGCTTTGGCAGGGAAACATTAACCACCTCCAAGGGACAGAGAGGCTCAGGCACACACCCCTGCCCATACTCAGGGTGCCATGGTCCAGACCGTAGCTTTGTGAAGTGCTTTTCAGGAGCAAGTGAGTTCAGGATCCTGGATATTAAATCAGAAGAGGAGTCTGTATCTCAGCAACAGGACAGAATATTGCAAGGCCTCGCTAATAGCGGATTTACAGTCCTTCTTTTATTGTCTTTCTCCTATACTTCCAAATTTACCTCCCCCTAGATGCTAACTCCAACTTTTCACAAAAGGCTCCTAAACACTTACGTGGGCATCTTAGTTAATTTAATTCCCACTGTGGGACTGCAGCTCCTTCCATGCACATGCTAAGTCAGCATGAGCACTGAGCACTTCAGAGAAAAAATAAAATAGAAAAAAAAAATAAAAGAATGATCCTTTGCCAGCAAGGAGACTGACAGTGAACAGAGGAGAACAACTTGGGCTCCTACCAGCAACATTTTCAATCACAATCTTAAAAGATCAAGCAATAGGTTGGGGTTACCTGGCTTATATTGGCAGAGGTTTCTCAGCAGAAAGCTGAGAATCTGGGCAACTGGACTATAAAGCAATAGCAAGCTTTACATTTTGGATCCAGACTCATGCTTTAAATCTAGTCCTTCTGGTACACAAACAATTGAAGTACTGGCTTTCCCAGTCCTGCCTTTCAAAATGTTCCCCTGCTTTGCCCAGCTGTTAAGATGTCATATCAGCTTGGTGGGGCACACTAACCACATGGCCCCCGTGAATCATCACTGTCACGCACAACACATCTCTCTCAAGGCATACAGCCCAAGATGCAAACCCAGTTTAGGCTAAATTCACATTTTTTTCTCCAAACATAAGGCATCTGCTAAAGGCCCGACTATTACACAAAAGATGAATATAAGAGCACAAGTCAGACCAAGATTTGTTTAGCTGCCCAGATGATCCTGTCTTAGAGAGTAGACAGAAGCTGGTCCCCTTAGAGGGCTGTTGACAGCAGTCCGTTGGTCCAATGTGTTTGGTAGTTATGACCATAAAGCCTCAAGCATTTGGATGAATAAGGATGCAGCTGAGAGAGCAAGAGCTGCCTCCTGAATTGCCAGGACAGTAACACCTCTGCTCACTCACATGGCAGACCTGGACACGCACCAGCAGAGCTCCAGGGCAGCATGAGACTCCCAACACAACTCTTTAGATGTCCAAAGCCTTGTCACCCCTAGGAAATTGCCTGCAGCAAACACCCATGGTGGGCTACATGAAACAAGACATCAATCACACATCAGGAGGAACTAGATTATCTGTCAAGTGGATTGTGAGAGTGCAATATGCCAGGGTCATCACTTAGTAATTGCAGTAGATCTTCCAGGAGATGATGGGTTTGTGAACTACACTGTAAATTGATCCCAGCTGCCATTCAAGAATATTCAGCAACTTGCTAACATTTTATATGGCAAAGATCCCTGCTCCGCACATTCACTGCAAGTTCTGAAGTGCAACATACAATTAAAAATATGTACTGTTAATGCCGAAATGCAGAAAGCCAGAACAATTTAATAAGGCTGAAGAGTAATACATAACTATACAGAAGGCAGCATTCGGCTCCCGCAAAACTGTGCTAGGAAAGTTCTCTGCTCACATGACAGGAGAGAAAAGTGACAGCAAGGTTTTGCAGGCACCTTCCTATGAGACCTAGAAGTAGGTGTCTCACTCTCAAACACCAAACCTATTGCTGGACATAGGCTCACATCTCTAGAGGAACCAAAATATAAAATGCAGATCCTCATAAGCTTTGTGCAGCTGCTACAGAGGAACAAGACTTTCTAGGAACATGTATTTCCATCCGTGAAGCCCTCTTGGTTCCTAGATGTTTGCTGTGGGCACTTCCAGGATGGCCAAGACTTAGGCAGAACCGAGCAGTCCAGCATGTCCCTCCTGTCCACTCCTGACCTGGAGCCACGAGCTTCCAGGTTCCTCCAGGTACAATCTGTTAAATCCACCAACACATCTCAGACCAGCTGCTGAGCACTGCACAACTGTGGGAAGCTAGTGTCTTTCTTTTCCTTGAACTAATTACTGCCCTTGTTTAACCTAGCCAGAGCTGTCCCCAGAGATGTAAGCTAAACATGTTTGTTTAGTGGGGAAATTGGAATCTGACTCTTCCGTATGACTACTCAAACATCTTATGTGCAAAGTATTCCTGGGCTTGGACAGCATCCCACCCTTCTGCAGAACCCTTTCCAAGTGGCCTAGTAAATTTGGAAGCCTAAAACTGAGTCTCTGGCCCAGTGATTTGGGCAGCTGTGCAGGCAGGAGAGGACCCTCACTCCAGTTTCTCTACCAATATGTGTCACCAGAATTAACACAACGAGGTTTGAGCAGTTCTTCTCAGTGTGGTTGGTTTTCCAAGGTCCCTTCTTCTCTAACTTCTCTAACTAAATGGAGCAAAAAGCATCAGTGCAAGATGCAAAGTGCTGAATTCATCCCAATAGCAAGACTGATAAGAGACAAACAGGCCCGGTGTGCACCTCAGGCCCGTGCCTACAAAAGGGAAAGTCACCCCTTTCCACTTCAGGCTGCTGACAAATACATCGAGAACAGCAAAGCACTCGGGCAGCTCTGGGACGGAGCTGCCTAGGCATCTCCAACAGACAAATGCTAATCCAAGTTAGACTCCTGGCACCGTTCAGCCTGTCTGCAATTGACAGGTCTAATTTCTGCTAAAGTCTCACAACTATAGTCCAGGGAGGATTTTAAGATCCAGGGCCTGAAGCTCACTCCTCCCTCCAATGCAGAGCCAATTTTAGACATGAGAAACCAGACCAAAGACCCAGCACAGATGGAAGATGCCCCAAAAGCTCAGAGTGGTACCAGATGGGGGGGGGAGGGAAAAAACACTGAACCGAATATACGTAGCATTTCTCATCGTCTACTGTGGGCTTTGATCGGGCATTTGCAGGAAAGACAATACGCAAGACTACGTGTTGTATATAGATTCAACAATGTCATCACAGGCACATCAAATCCATCTAATTAAGACGACTGTGCTGAAAGACAACAATTCCGCACATCCACATGTCAGAGCCTGCACTACCTCCTGTCCTTACTCAGCCACTGCAGGAAGAAGGGATGGTGTGTATGATGGACCACATCCTAGCTGTAGACAAACAAGGGCAATAAAAGCTACAACTATTGCCTATCAAGGTACATAGACATCCTACCTCAGACTCATGCATCCATCTTTCACTTTGTACCAGGTCATTTTGGACATTTGGGACAGTTATATGACTCTCCTAGCTTCCCAACTGCTCTAAATACTTGCTAGAAGTTTCATGTCCTTTCAGGCTCAAGGGAGATGCAGGAAGGGGAAAGTTCTGCCACATTATTGAAGATCAAGGAAATAGCAATCAAATTTCAGGCAATGAATTTTCCAGTTTTGATAAAAGATCTTGAAAGAGGCAAAAGAAACCCTTTGCCCTATGTTGTGCCTTGATGTACTAGAATAAAGGTTGAGCAACCTCCAAAATTAGCCAGTGTGCTTTGTACTCTACTATGGAGAGAGCAAATAAGTCATATTTTGGATCCTATATCTGAAGATGCCAAAAAATCTTATATAAAAGGCCACAGGTGAATTACTGTTCTGATGCCATAAACTTTTCTCAGATTATGTATATATGCCCACACATACAAGTTCCACAGGCTACTTTCATGAGTAAAGTCTAAAATAATGAATTCTTGAAGAATTAAGATAGATACACTCCCTCCTCTCCCCCATTAGTCTTGCAGATAGTCAAAGCAAGTGACAAGCTGAGGCGTAGCAGAGTGTTTGAAACCAGGAAGCACATTAACACTTACGGCTTTGTAGCACTGGTGTAACTAGAACTCTTTACATTGAGGAAAGTAGGTCAGCAGCCTTACTAGTCTACAGCTGCAGACTCTCCAGGACTTTGTATCCCCTGACAGATAAATAGAAGTGCAGAAACCTCATAAACTTGTAGTTTTAGGTTACTCTGATAGTGTTCACTCAGAAACATCATGTTTTATGTCAAGCCCCATCTAACATGTCCATGCTCATCACCAACTGCTACACTTATTCAGCCACCAGCTTTTCAAGTCACAGACAGGTTGACAAATCTGTCAAGTTTTCATCATGTTAGAGGTTTAGTTGGCTTATTTTGGTTTACTTCTGGAACTTTTTAAATCACCTTCACTAAGAGAACATAAAGCAGGGAGCCAGATCAATCCTTAGCTATGGTATCAGAGAGGCAGAAGAGGAAGATGGTTTGGTGTGGAGCTGCGAGAGCTTCTCCACTTGAAACAGATGCCGAGGCCAGCTGTTCAGTGCTCTCAGGGGATGTGAGGAAATGGATGACTGCATTTTTGTAATCACTGTGAATTTGAATCTATTTGAAAGGGATTTATTTATATCCCACAGTCAATGCATTCCCTGAGATGGGCAAAGCTTGATAACTCGTTAACAGCATCATCTCTACTGGCAACCCAGATGAAACAAGATGCTTTGTTTGAGGAGCGCTCGAACTCTAAGAAACCTCTGAAAGATTTTTGTTGCATCGTTAAGCACCAGGACATTGCCTCTACTTCTGCCTCTCACACAGAGCAATGGCCACAAGAGACTATTAGAGAGAAGACTAGCAACTAGCGACTCTAGACCACGTCTCGAATCAAAAGAAATGCTACATTTTAATTGAGCAGCTGAGTATCTGATTTAGTTCCCAATAAGACGATATTTATTTAGATGCCATGAAGTCTCACCTTTGCCTCATTTTAGCTATAAACCACCACAGATGCTTCTGTAGCTTTTCATTATGAAACAGTCTCAACAACATCAAAACATCACTAAGAGCAAATAAAGTACAGAGTGATTCTGGCAAGAACTAGTGGGCAGAAGTTGCCTGTGAACATCATTAAGCTGAAAATTAAAAGAAAAAGAAAACATTAAAGCAGTGATCTTCTGGAACAGCTTCTCCATAAAGAGTAGCAGAGTCTAAAACTACAGGATATTTTTTTTTCCTAAAAGGGTTATGTGACAGTCTTCTGGTCAAAGATACTGGACTCAGCAAGCCAGAAGGGACAGATGTTCCTGTGACTTCTCCCAGAATCCCTCCTAGAAGGTTCATGATATCAACAGGGATGAGTCCTGAGCATTGACTGTGTATGAGGAATGGAAGTTGAATGGCAAAACCATACCTACTTAAAAAGAGCATGTTAGTTATTTCTGCAATAGCTGGGCTAATGCTACTCATCACCTCTACACGCTATTATGTGTATGTAACCAGTAACAGTACCTGATATTACTCTCCGTATTTTCACTGCCTAAAGAGAATTATAAAGAAGGGAATTGCTGCTCTTCTCAGAGGCACACAGTGAACAGCTGAAAGTTGCATCAAGGTTAAGTCCAGTTGGACAACAGGAAAAATTCTCCATCTTGAGGGCAGTTAAACACTAGGCCAAGGCCAGAGAGGTTGTGGAATCTCCAAGCCTTGGAGATATTCAAAACTCAGCTGGACAAAATCCTGAGCAACTTGATCTAACTTCAGAGCTAGTCCTGCTTGGAGCAGGAAGCAGGAATTTGGACTCCAACATGAGCTCCTGAGGTCTCTTACCACCTAAAATCTGTCCATGACTAATTTAAACACAGCAGACTGCAGAAATGCACAGCTTTGTGCTGTACCAAAGAGCCACTTGCAACTGTTCTCAGGAGGCTGCAAGGCATGCCCGTCTTCCCTCAGCCAGCTGATGCAAAGCACCCGGTCCTACAACAGAAGTCCAAAAACAACCCAGTAACTCATGCCTAAAAGCTTTCTTTTCCCTGTTGAGTAGCCAGAGGAGCCCTGAGTGCCTGGACCATATGTACTCTCTATACTGCAGGCCTCTACAGCCAGGAGAGGCTCCTTCTAGTATCTGAAGGCTTCAGGTGGAGCATTCCCATGCTTCCTCAGGTGTTGGCAAGGCACAAGCCTTCAAACACTAACAGCAAATAGACATGTTCACAGGAACTACAGAATTCCAGGGATAGGTATTATAATATTGGTCCCACCAGTAATTCTAGTGAATAAGGTTGTGTCATACATTTAAATATCCCATGAAAGAGGGGACTATTGTTTTATAAATCATCAACTCTTCAAAAGTATTTTTAAAGTTGAGCTTTAAAAAAAATTTTTGAACATTCTCTAAAACCACAAAGACTGTGCAGAAGGGCACAGCTGGCATCAACTTGAAATTAATTATGCCTCTAAAATGTTCTGATTTCTCACTGAGTTATCAAGAGGAGTAAAAGCACAGACTACAGAACTCAAAGGCATGGGAAACCACCACCCACAGCCTCACAGTTATGTTTGATCCAGCCACATGTAATGCACAGCAAATCACTTCTGCACTTCTTGAATGTCCTTGTAGAAAAGGCACATAATAAAGCATACATTGGTCAAGATCTTCCATGTGACCTGGAACCTGGAATCAAAAGTTAGTGGGAAAAGCCCTCATTTCCTTAAAAACATGTCCTTAAGCACAACTTTAAATATTTAACAACACAATAGCCAGTTATTTTTCCAAAGAGGAAATGCAGTCAAGATAACACACTATTTAAAGGAGGAAATGAGAAGCTTCATGGCTCTTTCTTTATGCAAAATCTCCAGATGTTCTTGTGCATTTGACCCCTCTCCTGTCCTTTTGTACCTTTCTGTCTATTTTGAACCATCAGTTAACACAGAAAAACCCATTGTTCTTTCTAAGCAGGTCTTCAGGGCTCCTTTAGCAATGGAAGGAGGACAGTATTTCCATGGGATAACTAATCCTCTCCCTTAAGATAAGATGATGAATCATCCTCCACATATTTTGTCTCCACTGGTTATGAAGGGAGACTAATGTTTAGCTTGCTCTAGAAACTAAACAACTAAAGGTCAGCGAGATGAACAACATCCTTCCCACGTATTTTTACAGTACCTGTCACAAGGGAGTTCCAGTTGCATCCAAAACTTCTGGTTGCTACTGTAACACCACAATAGCAAACAAGATCACTTGTATGGACATCCATCTTCCTGCAGCCTCCAGAAGCTATTCTGCAAAACAAGGTCTCCTTCCCATCCGAGTCATTTCTTCAGAGCTTTCACTAAACATGCTATGAAGGCACGCACACTCTGGAGCTGCCCAGTATCAGAAGCATTTCAAACCACGTACTTCTCTCCCCTTCCTCCCAAGCCATGGGAAAACCTTGGCCCCCAGAGGTCCTGGAAAACAGTTCCCAACTCCAAAAAGGTTAACAGATCTGCTGAGGCCACCTCCAAATTATGGTACACAGTTTGAAAGTTGGAAAGTATACACACACACAATCTCACATTTTCAACATCAAAAAAAAAAATCAAGATTTTTGGTCAGCACAGTGACTGAGCACTTTGCAGAGGCTGAGGCAGGGTCCCTGCCATACTGAGCTGATGTAGTGAAGGGGTCATCCCTACCCCCAGGGCACTGCAGAGAAGAGGTACAGTACTCCATCGCCTCCCTTCTCTGCCTTACTGAGCCCTTACGGTGACAGCACAGTCCTGCTAACTGACAATTACAAATTGACTTTTGTCTCCTGGTGGGAAACAGCTGCTTGCACTAGCAAAGCCTGCACATGCACATTACTGTGTCCTCACAACCCTGCATCAGTTCATCCTTGAGGGTCCAGTTACCTACCTGTTGTCCAATGACTTCTTACAGGTACCACTGCAGATGAGGGTGTAAAGAGGATGTCAAGAGACAAGTGACTACCAGACTCGTTCAGAAATGAGGACACTAAAGAAGCTCGGAGGCCCAAGGGAGAAAGTGAGCATGCTTTGGAAGCTGTCAGAGGATGATACACTAGATAAAGGCAGGGAAGGGAAGGAGAAGAAAAGCTTTGAAAAGACTTGAAAGTAAAGACAAGATGTTTAAAGTGTGAGGGAAAGGGGGCACAGCAGAAGAACTTATTAATATTGTCACTGGGAAGTAGCAAAGGCTGGCAAAAAGTGGGTCAGGCAGAAGAGGAAGACTTAAGAGCAGCCAGGACTTGACAACCTGGTGAGAGTGTAGTAAAGAAAGAGGATGAAACTTGGAAAACATGATAGGAGGAGACCAGATTCAAATCCTCCTGGGATCATTATGAGAAGCAAAGAACATTTGTGATTGATAGTAGCCAAACAGGAAAAGAGTTTTAAGGGGAAACATTTGGCAAAGCATCATTCTGTGGCATTGCCAGAACCCCAAGACAGAGGCAAGTCTTAAGGTGTGCAATAGGAGAGAGTTCACAAGGGAAAGGCAAATAAGTGAGTGTTCAGATAAGATAACCCCAAGGACAGGGGTAGAGAAGAAAAAAGTGAGATAAGGATCTATAGAGATATCTGTATGTATAGACCTCTGCATGTATTTGCATGTGTGTATGTATACACTGTTAAAAAGTTTAAGTATAAATAATATATAGTATATAATACTTCTATTATGTCAATACGTATAATTTTCAAAATTCCCAAACTCAAGCCTGGAGGGAAAATCTTGGATCCAGGGCTGGGAGGAATTTTGTGATTAAGTCAGCTACATCCAGATTTTCCTACACTTTCTAAAAACACTGAATTATTCCCTTCTTCAGGGATCTCCAGAAGAGAAGTGACATTTCATGAAAATGACCCAGGAGATAACACTTCTTTAAAAGTCAAGACCCAAGGAGAGTCTCCACCGTTCTCTTTCAAGGAAGGGCCCTTACCTGAGCACATCCAGCCTCTCTAGCCCACCAAATAACACTATCCTAAGGTATTGATGCTAAATCCATGCTCTGAATAGCCAGTGTCCAGTCATCCGTTACCCAAAAGAAAAAGGCAGCTTTTTTGACTTATCTTTGACATATCTGCAGTTACTGCAACCCGACAGTCCCATTTAGGGGTCTGCTGCAAGTAACAACTCTCAAACTTCACACAGCAATAATAATAATAAAAAAAACTACTAGGGCAATGGCAACAAGTTTAAGGCAACTTGCTCTTTTCTGGCAGCCCACGCCCTTGGAAAGGGCACAAAGTCCTTCCCATCATGCTACAACATTAGCCAAGGACTTCCTTCTCTTTAGGAGACCTAAAGAGAGGTTCACCTGTCTTTCAGAGAATCTGTAGATACTAAAAAAGTTGTTCTCATTGATAGAGAGATGAAACCTATTACATTGATAGGGACCTCTGAGAAGAGATGATGAACGTCTATCAGACTGTGGGCAAAGAAAGTTGTTCTCAGGTTACATTCCTCAGGAGTCATCTACAACTTTCAACACTCTTCTATTAGTGTGTAAAGGTTCCTGCTTTTCTGTTCTGCAAGCGTGACAGCCAGGCAGACTGCACCGCAGCAAACCCCAGGACCTGCTCGCACATTGCAGCATAGCATTAAATTACTATGCAGGCCTATTTTGTGCACTGATATTTTTATAAAGAGATTTCATTTGTCATCACTAAATAAAGACCAAATCTCTAGAGGCCACGGAACATAACATGCAACATTTAAAAATTGAGGCTGAAAATTAAGGCTGTCTTGTGGAAATTATTTCCACAGGGGTTTAGAGTATTTCTTTATGAAACTTAATGTCACCTATAAGGACATTCAGTGGCTAGATTTTGTTATTATTTACAGCACATTATCTAGAGTACAAAACATAATGGCTTCATACAGAATATGTGTATTTAACAGTAGTCAATGAATAAAGCTGTCAGCTTGCTGCCGTTCTTTACTGGCATCGGTGTCTTCATAGAATAACGCAACATCATGAGGTATGAAAATATTGGACTTCATTACCTGCAAGGAGAATGCTTTGAACTCTGTAAACAAAATGAGAAGTACAGCAGTATAAATAACCCTGCTTAATAACACTGTCATAAAACACACCATGCTAATTAGCATCGGCTGCCACTCCTGCCCGAGCAGCAGCAACGCTGAATGCTGGAGGTGAGCGCCAGCTCCCCCGTCAGAGAGGCCAGCAGCAAACGCCTGCTTCCCAAACAGCACATCTGCCCTTGCTGCAATTATGTTCTTAGCCAGTATGACTTCTTGAACCTTTATCCCCTGCCCTTGGTTGGTACGATCGAGTCGCTGTTGCTTTCCCAGGTGCACCTTGAAGCTCAACCCTTTACTGAACCATCATCACTGATGGATAGTCTCCAAGTTTCTCACTGGAGATATAAGCCACCCTCAAACTGCTCCACCAATCCCCTTTCACATCTTGCACTGTGTGTGGGTATGTCTCGTCTTCCCTGCAAAGTCTTCGCAGCCACCATCTCCCAGCTGGTGCACTGGCTCCCTGATGTTCAAACAAACCTAAGCATTAGGTTTAACCAAGTGAGGCAAAGCACAAAACAAGGACAGCAATCCCTGACAGGCCTGACCAGACCCTATACAGATCACAGGGAATCTTTCCAGCAGCAACACACAGAAAGCAGTTTTCTCTCATTAAATGCTGTATTGTTTCATACATAAACTCCTAGGATTGCCCCATGCTTGCAAAGGTGATGGAAAACTCCCAGCGAGAAATAAAGCAATGTAGTCCCACGTTTCCGTATTGTTGAAGTTGCACCTGACATACAACCAGCTCTCTGCAAGAGGGAACCGACTTTCATTCCTTCAGGATTTTTCTGAAACTCATTAAAGCTCCTATATACAGACAAAGACACCTTGACAGAACAAGTGTGACAACAGATAAAAATTTGTGTTATTTGTTGCAAACGCGGGAGGAAGGAAATGCTGACACCATCCAATGAAAGCGATTTTTCATTCTTGAAGTGTCCAAATTCCGCTGTGGAATGAACGCTGTGAATTTCTAAGTATTAGAGTTCAGGAGGAAGTCAGCTGTTTCACTGAGCTGCAACTTCCCTTCAGTACCCAACTATAGCTGCTGTCTTGGCTTTTTCATGACATTTGCCAGCAGTTTCCTCAAACAGTTTGTGCAGGTTGGTGCTCTCAATAGGCTCAGTTTAACAAAGCACTTAAAAAAAAGTCTTAAACAGTATCTTCGTGCTTCTGTGGTTTTAAATATATTCAGACTGGGCTATTGTGTTGTCCTTCACTCTAAACTAAGAGGTTGCCTTGATTAAATTTGCTCTCACTGTCTCCTGTCCCGCCAATGAAATGGATGGTGAGCTGCTCTTAAATCCGGGATTTTCCACTGTAACCAACCAGTGACCCCTATAATGAAAGAGGGCTCAGAGGAGATGGGCAAAGGCAAGATGCCCTTGAAGCCCAGCAATGGTGCAAGGTGCAACTCACTGATCGTGGCTGTTACAGAGGACTGACTTTATCTCAGCACAAAGGCAGCCAAAGGGCAACCTGTGTTTTTAATAAGTAGCCATAAATTTGGTGAAAGTGTTTGAGTTGAACAAAGAATGTGAATGCCTCCTTGAGATAGTCAGGCCAGCATGGGGGAAGCACATGTGGCTCAGCCCAATAAAGAGTGTAAAACCTGAACAACTAACAGGAATTTTTGGAGAGCAACAGACTGGAACTGGCTTTAACCCACGTGTTCCTTCCTGGCAACTGGGGATGCCCAGCACCACAATGGTGACCATATTACAGAGACCAGTAATGACAATTGCATTTGTATTGTGGTTTCAATATATTGTTGTACCACTCTGCTAAAATCAGAAAACCCATGTAACATCAAATATCTTTAAAGTAACTTTAAACATTGCACTCTATGTATGGAACATCTACAAGAACCTAGTCAGAGTACTGGACTCCGACATCCATAAAAATAGTATCACCCTCTATTATAGAAAAATCCAGCATTTCTCAATGATACTCTACTCGAACTGTTATTCTACAGGATCCCACTAGGTCTGGTAAATAGGAAAGCTGAAGGGATGTTTTTCAGCTGTTATGGTCTAGTACATGAATAAATGTATTTAAGATGATATAAATACAGACAGACATTTAAAAAAAAAAATCACTGAATTAGTACCTTATCTCAGAGTAGCTGAGGTTTCCACAAGTCATGCCATCAGACTGTAAATGCAAAACATGCATCAAACCCCTCAGGCTTCCAGAAAGAAGAATGGGGACAAATCATGGAATCTATGGGGACATTTTATGAAAGTTTTTATGTGCTCTGACTCCTTCCCCCATATAGGTGGTACTGAGCAACATCTTTCTTGATGAAGCATACCCTTAGCTGCAGCAGCTGAAAAGCTAGCCCAGTAGGGCCTTCCGTCCTTTGTTTTAAATTGGGCAGTTTACAGATGCAGGATGGGAAGGGGTTTTGGTCCACAGGCATGTAATTGTTTTGCTTGCATATGCTCTTATTCAGTAATTTCTAG
The DNA here is from genome assembly GCF_028389875.1 of Rhea pennata. Taxonomy (NCBI): domain Eukaryota; kingdom Metazoa; phylum Chordata; class Aves; order Rheiformes; family Rheidae; genus Rhea; species Rhea pennata. Next base: position 67,661,088 of record NC_084667.1, on the reverse strand, counting down.
ATCCATTCAAGGATTTACATTCAATGAGGAAGGTTTTCACAGTGATGAATAGTTTTAGGATAATCAGATTATGATTTTTCTATGGTTACTGATTCTTTGAAGCTTGCTTTCCAACTAAAAGTTGACAAATTTACTGTTCTCTAACACCAGCTTTCTTAAGAATGCAGTTAGAGGAATGGACAAGACAGAGGGAGGAAACCTGCAAAATGCTGTGCCAGCACAAGTGCTCCCACAGGGAGCTGAGCAGGGTGATGTCCCACCAGATATCCAGATCCCCAGGATGCTTGGAGCTCCTGCCTGAGCTGCTGCATTTCAAGCACTTCAGCACCTATTTGGCCACTGGATAACGAATAGCTACGGCTATAATCCCAGAATTGCTTAATTATTAATACAGGACTGGCAGAAGAGACTGAGCACACACACACTCTACAGGCAGCATCGCTCCATGGTTGGAGCCCCTGATGCAGCATGGGACTCTGCCCCACGCCAGCAGTGGAGGGACTGGAGCAGGGTCTGCAAAGTCAACACTGATGCTCCAGCCACAGGAGCACCACAGCTAAGGACATCTCTGTTGGAAGTTTGCTGACCATTTAGCATTCTTGAGCTTTTATTAATACCTTTTAATCAAGTACTCTGTTACCTGCCAGATGGAAGTTACGTGAAATCAGTGGGGTTTGGTTTTCTTCCCCCAAAAACCACAGCCACCAAGCTCTAACTGCAGTGCTAACTGACATATACTGGAATCAAGGGTGCCACGCAAGCACAGAAAAAAAGATGCTAATGATACCAGACCTCATTTCAGGAGAGCAACCCTATTCAGAAAGATGTTCTTAAATTAATTCGATCCCACCATTCTTCAGTGATGGGATCTTTACTGGGACATGCACAGGAGCATAAGTCTGTGCTTAAGCTCCTGAGTTTGAAAAGCATCACATACTTGCTATTTTGGGTGCTGATCTTGCAAGAAACACACACACTACTTTACATATACCAGATGCAAGTGTCTGTATTAGGTGTTTAATCTTAGATCCAAAGCCTAAACACACAAGATGAACAGTAAAACTAAATGGGGAGCAAAGTAGGGTGAAAATGAAGTAGTGAATTCCCATTTCACGTAGACTGCCCACTGAAGTGAAGAGACTGCAGAGAAAAAAAAGTACAGATCTTAGGCAACTCCAAACAAGGCCAAAGACATGTTCCACTAGTCTCATCTAATCATAGCCCAAGTGAAGCTTCTGGGCTAACTCTGCAGATTAGCATTTCCTTGCTGATAAGCTTTATGCATACAAATCTTGCATCACTTTTGGTTGTAACCAGTCACTGTCAAGGCAAGACTGTCCTGTAGATGCATCAGGGTTTAGAACATGCGCATGAACAATTGATCAAAAACATGATTGCCACTGCAATATCTCCACCTCTAGACTCTTACCATGTTTGTAAATACCAATTCTTTTAAGTTATTTATTTTTCCTAATAAATCCATTTTGCTGAATATTTGCCACATAAGAGATTAAAAAAATGCAACAGTAGTTGCTCATTAATCTCAAAGAATGGGGTACACATTATACAGGCTGGCAACTCCTAGAGCACTAATTAAGGGAAAGGCTGATTTGAATATAGTATATGCTGCTCTTTCTGCCACCTTCCTGGAAATTATTTGGCTGTTTCCCTGTAAGCAATCCAAATGCTCGTATTGGACTTTTCACAGCCTCCAGGCTAGATATTCTGTCAATGCAAATTGGTGCAACACCAATGAAGCCACCCCGGCAGGCATCAGCTAAGGATGTGGCCTCCTGCCTCTCCTCTGGAAGTCACTCAGAAGTTGTCACTCACTCAAGATAAGGGAGAGAGGAGTTTTTAATAACTGCAGATAAAGGAAACTTAATGATTCACCAGAATAACCATTCCAGCTGGTAGATGTTTACATCACATATTTAGGCCTGGAAGGGTGACAGCAGAGACCTTAACACATGAATTTTTGATCCTCATTACACCAGCCACAATCAGAGGTAAACAACTGTATCCAAATTTCAGGCAGCTTCAGGAAAATGTGGTGTCTCCTAACGAGGTCAGGATTTATAGCGCTGCAGTTATCATCTAGATTTTATCTAATATAGATCGGTAGCACTTCCTGCACACTGCCAGGCATGGGGAGTCAGGTGTCTTGAAAGCTACTGATAAAGCTGAATCCTCTCCAATATTTCTGTTGCTCTCTCTAATGCCAGCTGGTTTATACTAGGCAACTGCTCGACCTGTGCGTGTCCCAATAAAACTGCCACCTGAGCTTTTCAGGATTTAAAACCCGCTCTGGTTTGACTTCGGCATTTGATATACAATTGTTGTTTACTGTTCATATTAAATCTCCTCCACAAGAGGGGCAATAATTCCCCTCCCAGTTCAGCTGTGCTCACATCACCTCCATCCACGCTGGAAGCCTTGGTGCCACCACCGCGCCTGCTCGAGAAGCGCCGCCCACGTCAGTACTGGGCTCCATAAATATTTCGTAGCTGGACTCTGAAGGCAGCAAATATTCCTTGTATCCAAGCGGACGTGATAAACAGCCCACGCCCAGAGTGGTTTTAAAAGCTTAGGGCACGGAGTCCATCGGGCCATCTCGTTGACGATTCACAGGGAGTTATAGCCTCAAATTACGGCGGCATCAAGTTCGCGGAGAAAGCTGAATCTTACAAAGATGATTGTTTCATAAAAGCAATCAATGAAAGTTAGTGGTAGAACACGGAAATTGCATCCTACTACGGCTTAAGTGTTTTAAATTCTGTTTGGTTAACAGGTAATATCACATCACTGTAAGTGCACAATAAAAATGCGTTTTCAGTTGGACCCTTTTCACTCCGGCTGTAAATCCTTGTGATGTGAATTTAATGCCAAGTCCAACAAGAAGCATCATGACTGTTGAAGCAGCTTTGGTGCTCTCCTTGCTCCATTTGAAATCACTACCAATGACACCAGGGAAATTTAACATCTACGCAGCATTTCAATTTCCTTCCTGCCACATCTGCATCAAATTGTTTATTCTCAGAGGTTTTCCCTATGCACAAGTCAGGCAATTCTTATCCACCAAGTCCACAACGACTACGTCATATTGTGTATGACAGCTGTTCTTTTAACCTGTATTTTCTTTCAGGAATACATACCACATAGGCAAATTTGGGGATCTCCATCAATAAATACTTTGTGAACTGCCTTTCAAATATTATCCTAAGAATTTCTTTTCCCCGTCTAAGCTACCTATGCCTACTTGGAGCACATAGTTACAGAAGCTGTAAAATCACATATGCTACTACAAGCAACATTTAAACTTTCATGTGGTCTGCAGCAGGAAATCTGCTATTTAACATTAAAAAAAAAATCAGAATCCCTGTTAAATGAATAACCACTATAAAGTCCATAAAAGCATTTCCTATTCATGTCCTGTTTTGGGGACTTTAATAAAAGCAGTATAGAGACTATCAAGACTTCAGCATATAGCGAAGTCAGCTAGGTGTAAAGGCAAAACTGCTCCTTGAGCACTGTATTCCTTCGCAGCAGGCATTTCTCCTACCCCCTGCCTTTCCACTGCTCATGCATCTTGCTTGCTATGAGCTTGCTTAAAAGAAGGGGAGTGTCTAGTGCCTGCATCATCCCCAGCACAACAGACCCCAGTTTTGACAGGGCTCCTGCAATCCAATGGATCCGTTTCCTAGTCGCCCTCCCCAGCCAGGCAGAGCCGTGCTCCAGGAGGCCGTCGCCGAGCAGGTGCTGTCCGCCCCGGGAAAGCGTTCCCAAAGCACCGCAACAGCGCCTGCCGTGCAGAATCATTCTTCAACTCCCTGAAACCAAAAGGCATCACTTTCAGGTCAAGATGCTGAACCTGAAATCTTTTCTAGCAACAGAATTCAGTCCATCCAAGCCTTTAAGAAGAGGAACCCTCCTCCCTCAACTGATCTCCACGGCATAATATACACAGTTATGCCTGTTCTTAAGACCCTTCCTGGCACAAGTCTTCAAGGAATACATTCATATACTGAAGAAAAAAAATGAACAGATACTGGGCATCAGTTTTTCCACAGATATTTAAATATTACAAAATTAAAAGGAAGGCTATAAGATTTCCTCCCCTTTGGTATTTCTTGCCAAAATCTACTTCTCATGACTATGCCCCATCAGAATTAAAAAAGACAAAATATAAAGTACTTTATTAAATCCCTGGAGGGACTATTAAAAGTAAATCCTAATTAATTACCAATATGGGAATCTCTTGGCTGATCTGTATTTTCCAGTTTTACCCTTCATTGACATCGTGTCATACACTTGAGTCACAACACAGGTATTCCGACCCTTTGCTGCTCAGATTTGAAATGAGGTTGCTGTTGTGCCAAGAACTGTAGGTTACAGATATGTTGTGCTGACTGCTGGGATTCCCTACAGGCAACCTAAAAAAAACATGTACAGAAAGTTTACTTTGAGAAATAGGGCTTTGTTCTTATCATCACAAAGGAGTATACATAGAAGTTAAAAACAAAATAGAGATATCTTATCTGGTTTTCAGTCAATATTCTGAGAGTGCTTTGGAGAATTCAGCTCACAAGGAAATGCTTCACAGAGTGCATTTATTGGAAATAACAAGAAACAGTCAGGCTTCCCGACCGCCTACCAGAACTGTAATAGCACACCACAGTAATTACTTCATAATAATTTTAGCCTTAGTATTAAAATAGTTGGGTTGATGCTAGACTTTGACCTACTCCTTCTCCTTTCTTTTACAAAGGGGACAGATTAGCACAAAAACAGAGAACAACAGAAAACAGCTTTTGTGTTAGCATCTGCAGTGGCTGGAGGATTTAAAGACATGCCCATTGCATCTCCTCCGAACTGAATTGGTGATCTCTGAAACATGAAATAACATGTTATCTGTGACATTTATGGCAATTTACACAACAGGTAAGATGCATCTCACCTAATTTCACATGACCTATGTTTATACATCTACCTCTGAACTTGGAGCACAAGGAGGAGAGGCAAAGACAAATGCTTGCAAAAGGTGATTCATCTGACTCACCTTAGATGGTCTGCCAAGGAGGAGATGAATCACACTTTGAAGGTAACTTTCATTTCATTAACTATAAAAAAAAAGCCCCAGGTGACCAGCTTATACACATGGACTAAAAACTTATCCAAGCCAGGTTTACAAATCCCACTCCATTTGAGTATTAGCCCTATTCAGAGAGAAGCTGAGTCAGAACATCCGAGATCGAGGAAAGGATTTTCTTGCCCATAATCAGTGGGTCTTGTCAGGAACTTTTCAGAGATCTATCTTGTTGATAGCCTGTACCATTTCCCATGCCTGCTTTTCCAAGAAGGAAAGACCAAACCTTAGCATTTTAAACTCCTTCTAGAAGGAAAAGGGCTGGACTATTTACAACCTTTCAGACACAGTCTTTTATAGGAACTGCTACTCTCAACAGAGCAGCAGTTTTTGTTCTCAGAAGTATTATTTTAGCAAAAAGTAAATGCTATTATTTCCATGTTGATACGATGCAACATAGTTACAGCATCCACTGGAACAACAACTCCCAAGGGATTGTCCTGACACTTTTCAGAAGGTACATCCACACCGTGGTGTGAAAGCAGGCTCGAGCATACAAGCACTGCAACTTCAGCATTCACCATCCACACAACCGACCTGATGGCACTCAGCCTTTCCACACTGCAGGCATTCAGCCTCCACACCGAGGTTAACCAGACTCAGACACAAGGGAGATGCCTTTGTCCTTTGCCAGGGTGTAGCCAAAGACTCTCGAGAAGGAACCACCAGACCGTATGGCATGTCTGCTGCTAACCAGGGCCAGAGCACAGCCTCAGTCATGATTAATCAGCCCAGGCTGCCCGAGTGAGCAAGCACGGGTTGATGCTGAGGCTCTGTGCCTCTCTCACGCTCTAAAGTCAAAGGTGAGGCCACGTACCAGCACAGGCTGGGAGAGCATCCAAACCTCATCAGGCACAGACTCAAAGTGCCGCTAAGCGGGCAGCTTAGGCACCTTTTAAGAAAGGGAAAAGTCACCTGCAATGGCAATAGACACCAATAAGTCTCTTGTGTTACTTTAAGGTATTTTATCACAGTTTAACTATGCTTTGCCAAAAGCAATTCCACTTCACAGGGCTCAGGCACAACTGGCCTGACTTGAGCAAGTTACCACATGGCAACTGAGCTAAGGTAATTTTCCTCATAAGCACCTTTGACCAATGCCACATGATAAACAATTTCATTGAGCTTATTGCAGAGGATTAAGTGGTATTACTTTGATTTTTCTGCAGAGTAGGAACACATATAGGTCTCAGGTGATGTTCAGTAATGTTACACTACTCACAGCTTTTTCCTGCAGCTTTGGGTGCATTGCAGCTGCTTTTAAATTGGTAAGGCCTTCTTTCCCAAAGATCACCACAGTACCAGCAATATACCTTGCCACAGGCCTGCAGAAGGAGGCCAGAGCATTCACAATCTCTCTATAAAAATAAAAAAGCCAACTATACACACACACTGCTTTTTTCCCCCCTCCAAGTTTTTCCAGGTCCAGCTCAGAAGACAGCAGAGCGCTCAGCATAGACAGTCATACGCAGATTCCCACCCAGGAAGATCAGAAAGATGAAAAATGAGAAGCTCTGTTGCTCCCAAACAAGGTTATTTACAGCACACAACAGGAGGCAGGGGCATGAACTCTCTCCAGAAATGCTGAAATATAGATCTGACTCTGGGCATTTTAGTGCCTTGCCAGCAGTGCACTCAATCAAAATCAAATAAGAAATATTTCACACTGCTGCTACTGCTTCTATTTTACAGTGGCATTACTACCTGGCCTGAAGCCTACAAGAAAAACCCCTCTGCCAAGAGCGCTTAGGTAGCAAAGAGTTAAGAAGAATAGCTCCAAAAAAACAGAAAGCTTTCGTGAAAATGAAACACCAGCAGGGCTTTGCAAGGCCAGTAACCATACTTTTAAAACAGTACATCTGCTAAGACAGTAGCTGAATTCAGGGAAGAAAATGCATCACTAGACTGGCTGCACTCCCATGAGATGGTCCCTGAAAGGCCTCATCGTCCGGTGAGACATTTGTTGCTCATCCCTCCTCATTTCTTAAGGACACCCCTTCACTGTCTGTGGGGTGATGATGATTGCTTAGCTCATCCCAAGGAGTGACCCAGTGCAGAAACGAGGAGCAAGAAAATCTGAATTCAAGGAAGGATAAAGCTTTGACTACAAGAGAAGCTTCTTCCAACCAGAGCCTGTTGAGGCATTTGCATTATAAATTTTGCCAGTCTCCTTTGCCACCCACCCCATGCTTCCTCATTGATGACTCCTGCATGAGATGAAAGTTTCCAGTTGCCCTTTGATGCTAGCAGTATTAGTGCTACTTTTACTAGTTCAGCTCATGCAACAGGAAGACTATTCTGCATCACACGAGGCCTCCTCTAGAACCTGCTAGGACTCCGAGAAACTGCTAGATAGTAAATAAGACTCCTTTCTTTTCTGCGGAGTCTTAGTCTGCTCTTGAGGCTCCACATAAAGCCTGCCTATTACCCATTCCCCAATGTCATACTGGACTCCTCCAGGAAAAAAGTTTAATTCTCTGATTTCCAGAGGACACAATGTTACCAAAGTAGGGGAGGAGAAGAAACCTCACACACACACACACACACACTTGTGCTGTGCAAATAAAGTATAGAGCTTTCTATAGACCACTCCAGAGTGTGAGAACGAGGAAAAAAAATCAAGGCCAGGAAAGAAAAACCTCATAGAAGTAACAAGGATCTTCAGACTCTCACATCAAAACTAAATTTTTGGAGAAGTGGGCTGAAAAAGATTTTTACCTAGCCAAAATCCCAGGACCAGCTCACAAAAGTAGGCTGAATCCACATGGGAGTCCTTCCTTTGGTAAACACATCTGCATAGTAGGTCTCCAGCTCTCCCTGCCTTCCTCATGGGATACTGCTCCAGAATCCTCCTCCACAGAGCCTGTGCCAGGAGGAAGGCAGCACACTGCTCTACAGGCCCCCTGTGCAACATGCGTCTGAGAGGAACTGCTTCTGCTACCTGTAAAGCTTCTCAGCTTTACATCCACAGAGGCAAACATGTCAAAGGGCAACATCGAGGAGACTTCTGGCTCCACAGGAGCGTACGAGCCAGGGCACCATGCACACTAACGCAGTCCTGTGGGCAGAAATCAGGAGTCTGCTTATACAGGACCAGCTCAGAGTCAAGACCAAGGAGCCCCCACAAGCTGTCACATGGGGGCTGTTGAGCACATCCCCCAAGAGTCCCTCTCGCCCGGCCTTCCACAGCTCATGACAAATGCAGTAATATGAGCCATGCAGTTTGGAGGTATATGCATCCCCCCCCACATGAAAATTTAGTCAAAGTCAGCAAAAACATTTTCCAATAAAGCATTTCTTCAGAGAATGATCTATTTCTTGTCTCTTCCTACCTGACACATACTTTCCTAGGAAGTAGTAACCTGCTAAATACAAAGCATCATTCTGCAATGATAACAGGGCCAAAACTCTCCTGTGACTAAAAGTTGTCATGAAGCATCTCTGATTCTCCAAGCAAAGCAAATCTCTGGTTATGATTGAGCTTCTAGATGCCAGGAGTTAAAGAACATATAGCACGTTCCTTAATCTCACTTCCCCAGCATGAAGAAATAGCATCAGAACACAGAAAAAGTCAATTCAACATATTAATTACATCTCCTGTCTGCAGTACATATTAGGAAATCCAGGTTCTTTGCTTTCTACTATACACTTTTGCCAAGCAGGGCTGGTTATGCTGTTAAGTATTACAATCTACAGAAGGATGGCCTCCCGATCAGCGTTCATACAAATATGTCAAAGCTCCCACCGTCAGCTAGCTGTTTTTCTGATGATGTATTAATGTAGTACATCACCAGGACGTCATTTGGGAATGTTGAATTAGTGGAAAATGCTGTCAGAGCTCCACTGTTGGGGAGATACGTTTCTTGCCGGTCAATGCTGGCAAGTCAAACACGCACCAAAAGCGCTATAAATAATGTTTTAGAAGATTCTTTAAAAACATATAACAAGATACGAGCTAATGAGAGCAAACTGGACTTAAAGTCAGCAACATGGCTTTTGTTCAGCATTAAGCACTGGCATATTTCAACTCTGTTCTAACAAAGTTGAGATCATAACTTGATCTGCTTCTGATATTACCCAACCTGGCCTTGCTGTTGGAACTATGGAGCATGTATTTGCTCTCACGTTCAGTTGCCCAAAGACAACTTTGCTTTCCAATCATCACCTCTTCATAGAGCTTAACTAATAATGAATCTCTGCAACGGCTTAGCGTTTTTGCATTATTATTCAGTTTTATTTCACTGATAAAACCCTCTGCCCAGTGTTGTGTGGCAGCAGCCCTGAGTTATTATCCTTTAATGCAGCAGTCTGTGGGAAGGACTGCAATACCCATCCTGCCAGCATGATACAGCTGCCCTGCCAGATGCTGAATGGGTCTGAAATGGGAAATGTTGAACAACAGGCAGAAGTCTGATGTTATCATGGTTTTTGGCCCAGATCTAAGTGGCAAATACCAGAAAATCTGCTCCTGCTAGGACTATCCACAAAACACCTAGACTCCAGAGCCCTCACTGATCACTCAAGCCACAGAGGACCAAGCAGATGGGCCCCAGCTGTGAAATATTGCTATTGAGACAGGAGCTGAGTGGTCAGACAGCACAGAGCAGCAGCAGAAGCAGTGAGAAGAGCCAGTCCAAAGGGATGCTGGCCACAGAACAGGGCAACCCTCAGGATTTATCGTGCTCATTGCTCAAGTCATAGTCTTGCCAATTGCTTCTTCAGACAGCAGGTTGTCACTCCTTTCCAGAAGGCAGACTTGTCCCTGTCTTCCACAAGCCTGGAGTAGCCTCAGCAATCCCAGCTTCCTGTAGGCAGGGAAGAGGACATGCCACATCCAGGGATGTCATCGTGTGACCAAGAGTCCCCAGATCCAAATGGGTCTGGGCACAGTGGGGAAAAAATAAGACATGGCTAGTGGGCATGGTTAGCAGTGGCCACATCATGTCAGCACCTCAAATACCACCAAGATTTAGATAAGCATCAGAGAAGAGGCCAGAAGAGAGGAAGCACTCCAATAAGTCATTTTTGAGTCTAGGCAAGTCATTTTAAATTAATACAAAGGGCTGATAGTAAAACTTCACAGCAAAAAAAGCCAGGCTTCCTTTTCCTCAATCTTGTTCTAGCTCTCCCTGCGCTGAACCTGATGCCACTTAACCAAGACCTATCTGCATCAGTCTAGCAGCACTTGAAAACTTCACATAGGTTTGTGAGGGGAAACTATCTGTATCCCCAATAACACAATCAAAAGAAATTTCTCCCCAAAACTTTGATGATCAGTTCCCTCTTTCATGCTGCCCTCCAGAAACCAAGGGAGCTGCAGAGATCTGCTCTACTCTTGTTTTGACATGATACTATATTTCCCAGTGTTCAATCATGCAGTGTTTATGGATGTTTCAGCAGGCTCAGAGGCATTAGCAGCATCCCAGCTTAACACACAACCTTTTAAGCACTGCATTATGGTGACTACGGAAAAAAAAATAGTTGGAGTGAAGTAACTTGAATTTTCAAGACTCAGATAACTTGTATAGCATTTCTGTTTTAAGTCCATGCCAAGCTCAGTCTTGTTAATTGCCTATTTGGTGATATTATTAGAGCTGATAATCATAATCACATATTTAATGAGTTGACAAAAGTGCATATCATAGTATAGGTCTGCCAAGGCTGGGCTTGTTTTCTGATTTTTTTGCCATCCTTACACATGTGTGAAACTGGAGTTAATTTGAGTTTTCATTAATAGGTTAATACTTATGTTGCTCAGTGATTTAACACGTGGGTAGAGGAAAGGGAACATTGCTTGTACTACAATGCAGCTTACCTAACGAAGCTCCTATTGTCATGTAGTAACTGCTGGCACTTGTGAGCACCACATTCACAGCTCTAATTAAGTTCCTTCTCCACCAGAACAAAGCAAAAATCCCTATTTGTACAGCTGAGTATGGCAATAATTAGAGATCATCACTACACAACTGTGTGCAAAATACTGTCCAGTGCTCCAGCCATGTTTATGGCAAAAAGAGGAGATATTCTACTATATCACGCAATTAGGGTGACTGTGCATTCATTAGGAAGTAAAAAGTCATAGAAAAGTGCATAGAGATAGTGTCCCAAAAACAGGGCAGCTCATCAGAGGGTGACCATAAGGAGCCAATTAAATGTGTAAAAGACACTTAGTTTTCCAGATTAAATCAATATATCCTCATCTTCGTTTATGGAAAGTACTTTGGTTTGAAATCCAGAAGCTCAGCTGTCAGCACCACTATTCTCTTATCAGGTCAGACCAAAATTAGCAGCTTAATATTGCACAGGCACTGGTGGCAGGAAACTGCTATAATTTATTGCCCGCTCAGCCCTCGCAGTATGCTTCTCTGATGACAGTGGTGCAGCTCAGTCTTCCCTTCTCTCCCATACTAGTTAATGCTTTCAGTATTGAAGCTAATGTTGTTGATGACACTATATAATCAATGCAATCCGACAGAGGACTGAAGCATCAGGGAGCACTGCACCTAATTAAGTTACCATCAGCGGTTTTCTCCTGCCTCTCCAAAGCTTGCAACCCTCATTCTGCTTGCAACAAGTAAGAGCCAGCTTCAGCTTTCTGCTCGGGTTTTGCCATATCCCTTCCAAGCCCTTTTCCCTGTGAAATAGGGGTTGCAAATGAGAGGCACATAAAAGTCTTTAGGAAAAAGACTCTCCTTGTGGAGCCGACTGCTGGGAAGGATGCTGGAAGCTCAGACCTTCCCTGCCTTCCAGTTTTCTGCACAAGGGGGAAGGGAGGGTTGTAATGCTTCATGCTCACGTTGGCTCCACTGCCGGGCACAAACATATCTAACAGTACATCCACCCCGTGCTTTGGTCCAACCTGCAGCAGGATGAGGGGTCTGGCTCTTCGATGCATAGGTGGGCAGAAGAGCTTTTGGTGAAACTTTTCCATAAGAAAATGCCTTCCCACAAAGTTGGAATTAGACCTATTTTAATTGCATTTTACACTTGATATCTCCTTGGAAAAAACCAAAGCATCCCATCTTTTGATTTTCCATTTAAGTGACATATATAAAAATGTTTCAAAATAAGACTTTCAAAAAAAATCCAAGATAAAGATTTTTGGATACCATAAAGCAAATGCTTCTACTGAGGCAGAAGTGTTTCTCTTCCTTTCCTTTTTTTTTAAAAAAATGAAAAATTTTAGTTTTCCATTTTAACTTTTACCTTAGTTACTAAGCTAAATTTCAAAGTTATCCCCCCCCAAACAAAACATTTCATAGAGCTGAGTCTCTGACCACCACGTATCTTCAGCTTGAGACTCAGTTTCCCTTAGAGTCCCTTCAGTTATAGTAAAAGAGTTACCAGACCTTATCAATAAGTGCTTGCTGTGTAAAACTGATGGAAAACTTTATAGCTACAGCTACATCTTGAGTTAGCCATATTTTAGAATATATATATAAAAAACACTTACATGATTACATATATCTCAGCTGATTCCAGTACAACCCAGAGATATATTCAGTGATGTTCCTGATTTGACTCGGTGGGTTAGATCAGAATCAGCAAAGGTGAGACAGTGGGAGGAAGGGGCTGGAAGAGGGGTGAATAACCAAAGAACTCAAGCATCAAAATACCCTGTTCTTCCTCAAAAACACATTCAAAACAACATAACCAAGATGCATGGAAGTCAAGTGGCTGAAGCCACTTTACTGAGCTCATTAGATATGCAAAATATAAAGAAATATCATGTCCATACATCAAACCAAACCCACACAGAGCATGCAATTATTTCATACAAGTATTTCATACGAGAATAAGGACCCAGTGCAGAAAGTGCCGAGTGCCCTTGCTTGGTAGGATTGAAGAGTGGTTCTGAAGAGCACATGCCACAAGAATACAAGGATGTAATGTAGAGTAGAGCAGCCTGCTGCTGCTGTCTATTTGCTGAATTAACAGACCTTTGAAGTGGGAAGAAAAAAAAGAAAAACCACCACTTCGTATCGCCCACAAAACAGTGAAGCCTTCATAAAGGCAGCATCCATTTGAGAAGCACAGCTGATAAAGCACCGCAGTTCTGTGCGGCAAGGTTGTTACTGTGCATGAAATAAAAACCACACAAGTACAAATTGCAGATGGGGCAGAGTAGAGGGAAAGTAGATACAGCTGATCTCAAAAGAGGATTTGAGTAAGCTTCTGACTCTGACTAGGAACCACCTCCAAGGCCAAGCGATTTTATAATCTTACATTTATCTCAAATCTTATCCTGACGAACAAGTTAAAGTACAGGGGAGCCACGCAATTCTGGAGCCGTACCTGTCAGGAGCAGAAATTAGTGTGACAGATGTCTAACAAAATTCTTTTTTCTTCTCCTAGATATATCAGCCTAGACATTCATCCACAACCAAGCCGTGCAGAGAACTCCTCAAAAACACAGTGGGAATAGAAGTACCTCCATCTGCCATCACCGGTTCACTGGTATGCCTTCCCCTCCTTAACCAACAGTCCCTGAAAAAAATAGATCTGAGGGTCACCAAATCCACCTCTAACTCAGCATCACCAAGGAGCAGCCAGCATGCCCCAAAAATGAGCAAGCCATATCTGAGGGGCAAGTGCAATCAATCACAGCAATTGGGCTGTCTGCCACACCACAAAAGTCTGCTCTTCAACAGAAATGCAACTTGTTAAGAAGTATTACTGGTCCCTCTGTTTTAATGTTGTTCTTGCTGTTTTGTATCATGCATTTTCCCCTTAGACTGGGGGAGAGGGTGGAGTGCTCCTTTCAGCAATACGAGGCATGGGGTTGCAGTAGCACAGAAACCAAACCCTGGGATCTTCACTCTGCTTGGGACTACTAATTAGGTTCCTACGCTCTGCCTAGGTCTTCCAGATGTAAATAGGGATAATAAAATTCCTGACCTTTGTCAAATGCTTCGGGATTGTCATATGAGAAGCACCAGAGAGAACAGGCAGGAATCAGGCTGTTATACAGGCTGAGGCCAAGCAGACTTTAAATTCGTAATTTTAAACCCCTTTGGAGGGGCTCCTGATGCTTTTCTGCCCATTCTGTGGGAGTATAATACTGAAAACTAAAGAACTGAAGATGCTTGGGGTAGAAAAGTACCCTGCAATTGTAGCTAGGAGCCTAACATCCATAAAAGCCACCTCCCTTGCCCAGCTAGTGGGTGCTCCTTGCAGCACTGAGTTTTCCTGGTACATGGTGTTGGAGCTGAGTAGCAGCTCCTCTACTCCTGCAAAACAGCAGGTCACCATCCCATGAATGGGTTGATGCTGGACTTTCTGATGCCTGAGAAAGTGGGAGCTCCAGCTGAAACTTTCCCCATGGTCAGTGTATTAATGCAATCTCTCCCACCTCTGAGGAGCCTGAGTACTTCATAAGGATGAAAGTCACATTCTTGACTTCTTCAGACCAAGGATTAACTGGGCTATTTTTCTACCCACTTTTCATAATTCTATGCAACTTAAACTCACCTCTTCCATACACTCCCAAGCTCAGCAGAAATTAGCTAGAGAGCTAATGACATAAAACACAAGAACAGAACAAATTCATAGCCCAGTTCAAGACAGCAGTGGCTAAAGCAATGCTGAAAGCAGTGGCTATGGCTCTTGGCACAGAGCAGCACTTCACAGCAGAAAGGGAGCTCTAAGCATCACAGGGAGTTTTGGTTTTAGGTGTTTCCCAAAGCCTTACAAGATATAGTTTGAAAGATACAGAAAGTCCATGTAAGGATCAAAAAAAAAAAAAATCTAATTTTATCTTGTCCTCAGATAAATAGCAACATCAATGACATTCATTCAGCTTGAAAATCTATGTTCTTTCTTATTCAACTCTCCTACTGCAACTCTCTTCTACAAGAAAATATAAAGCAGATAAACAGAAAAAAAAATTGAATGTACATATCAAATCATTTTTCACAAGCCATAGCATACGTGACACAGTACCATACTTGTCCATAGCTAACCTGTACATTGTAGCTCACACTTCTGAAACAGTTCTAACTCTTGAGAAGCTCCAGACAACTTGCACAAACTTGAACTTAAGCAGTTCTCACCAGAGAAACTACTGCAACAGACAACCACAAGGTACCATTACCCCTAGACTAGGGGGTCCAAGGGGGACAATGCCACTAATAAAGTTATTATCACAGTCAAGCTCTGGTCTTTGTCCAAAGCTCTGAAACTGCACAACAGCACAAGCAAAGCATGGCTTGACACCCACACATAACCATGGTCCAAGAGGTTGATTTTCACCTATGACAACATCTCACACACATCTTATCAAAAGCAAAAAGTCCACCAAGAAGGGTCATAGAAGGAAACCCCTTATTACCTGAAGGCTCCTTTTCAGCATTCCCTCAGCCAATTGTAGAGATATCTTCTCCACAGGAGGACAACCAGGAGGCTGAAACACTGCACTCCAGCAGATCATCAAGCCATGGCAGAAATCCCTGTGGTCCAGCCAGTCTGAAGCCTGGGGACAACCACAGGCTAAATCCATGTTCTGCAGAACAGAGCAGCACCCAGAAACCAGGGCTCACATCAGCCCACACAGCACAGAAATATCAGCTAAGACCAGAAAGCCTTAAATACCACAAGGGGTGACACCTGCATCCCATCCACATTAGCACAGCTGCCACTGATTCAAATATCTCTGTGCTCTGTCTCCAGGTCAGCTGTGGCCTTGAAACAAACACCTAGAGCACATCTTTATAACGAATCCCCAAAGAAAAAGCAAGTTTATCAGAATACTAGCAAGGATAGTCAACACTTAAAGCAAGAATGCTGCAAGTGGCACAGGGAAACCCATCTATGCTTTCCCGACCTGCTGACAAGGATCCCTGTATGACATTTCCCCTCCCAGTGCCACATGTACATTCTTACGGAAACACATCCAGTGGCTCTGTGCTCACTATCATCTGCAGACATCAAAGAACTGGAGTAATAGCACATCTATTTCCTTTTCAGTCTTTTGTCAGAAGAATATGGATTTCCCTTTGTGTGCTCCTCCTCCTGTGTGATGCGTATGTTCCAATTTCAGGTGAAAGTTTATAAATTAATAATCAGAAAAAGCATATCAGCTTCGAAAGCCAGCAGCTCGCACTTTGGTTCTGAACAGGACATGACACGACTGGTTTATCCCACAAGCTTGTACACCGGCACTTTCTGTCTTTACAGGCTGCTCTTTTCTTACCGAAGTGCTAAACATGACTTTTGTGCTCTGATGATGCACTTCTCCCTGCTTTCACATGCTTATATCTCTGTTACATGCAAAGAGAGGCCTCAGAGGAGAAAAAATGGTGAAGGGGAGAAAGCCCCCCAAAAGCCTTGCGCCTGGATTTACTGCTTCTCATAAGAGAAAGCAGGTAATGATGCACCTTACCACCCCTCCGCTCTTGCTAGCCATGTCCCCGTATATTATTTTGCTGGGTTTATATTAAACATTTCAGCATATTAGCAGCTCTGTTGCAGGAAAAGTGCCAGTATCAACATAAGGAAATCACAATCCATGCTAAATTGTTTCGTTCACACCTGGTTCTTGCCTCTCTTCTCCAACATTTAGGAATAACAAATGAAATATAAATATTGGCCTAATAGCAGCTGGCACTTTCTGACATGTTGTCTCCTTAGATGTGGTAAACCATGAACCTTTTGCAGATCCTTGTTCTGTTTCTATAATTTTGTCATGTATGTGTTTTTTTTTTCTGTACTTTTCATTGGTATACTTAAGAATAAGCTTTGCTATTTTAGAACAAATACAGACACTGTCAATAATGAACTCTTAACACTTCCCAACTGCTTGGTGCAGATATGTCAGTACTTATCTGTATTGAAAAGAGAGAACAATTCCTGTATCTTGTATTTATATAATTAACTTGTCCAACTTTAGAAGAAAAAGGCAGTCTTCTCTATGTTGCTGACAGCCGGAGGGAGACGTGCTCTAACTAATGTACAAAACCCCAGAGGTGGGTCTAATTAAAGCAAAAGGAAACTCTATGCATTTTTTATTACAATCTAACCTTTCCTATAAAAAGCACGCCAACAATCCAGCATACTTCTCTTTAAAACTAGATTGACACTCAAACAATGCTTAAAAAAAAAAAGAGTGCAGATATCTAGGAAGACCGTATCAGGGAGAAATTCAAGCAGGCTGAGTACAGTTTAAACTAATTCTCTGTGCTTTGAAAGCTACAGAAAACCCAAAAGCCTGCACCATGGTCAGGAATATCCTTGTCAGTCCTTGGCAGATCACTTGGCTGTGTGACAGAAGAGTCGTGGTCTTTGGAATTTTGACCCAACTTTACAGAGAAATAAAATTTCAATTTCTTTCTATCTTTCCTCTCCCGAACCTCATCCAAACTTCGGCCCATTTTCACAGAGTCACGGAAATGTTGGTTGGGAAGGACCCTGGGAGGTGTGCTGGCCCCAGACCAGGCCAGCCACAGCATTGTCCAGGCGCCCAGGACAGAAGGTCACCACCAACTTGGTCTCTCATCTCCATGTTTTACCGCCCTCCTCCTGAAAACATTTTCCCCAAAGTCCAACCTGAACATCCCAGGATGCAATTTCTGTCCACTCTCTTTTGTTCACCCAGGCCTGCCAGAAAGGGTTTGGCTTTGCTTTTTTAAATAAATAAATAAGCCCATAAAAAACAAATCTATTGGGAAAATAGAAAAGAACAATATTTCTGATAGATGTTCCAATAAAATCATGCAAGCAATGCACAAAGGAAAAGTATTCCCTTTAAAAGGTGCTGATTTGTGAAATGTTTCATTTTTAGGAGTCTGACATGTTTTCCAAATTTCTCCTCAAAAGGCTAAAGCTAAAATATTCTTATATTTACAGGGGAAGTATATGCAATCTTATAAAGAAGTTTTCATTGCAGACCTTCTGTCCATGCTTTCACATTGCTGCTTTGCCAGTAAAATCTGGAAAAGCAGCAAGGTGGAGGAATGGGGTCAGGCTCACAGGGACAGATCACTGCTCTGCCTCTAAGTCCTTCTGCAAATTAGTTGTGCTCCAGGAGCTCCAAAGTCACTTTATGTCTCCCTCCTCTCTGCAAGGCAAATGGCTTGGGGTTGCCCACTGCCCAGCACCTACCTCCGGGCACCCTCGACTGGTGTGCAGCACCCTCCCCGAGCAGCATCGTTCCCCATGCTCCAGGGCCGCAACCTGCCACTGCGGCAGCTAATGAGATTTTTTCTTCTGAAAGAAGAAAATGACTTGTCGGCTTGGACCTGACAATATCCATTTAGCTCCAGAGCGAATGTAAGTCACTTCGACGCTGTGGGCGAGAATGTCATTTTCGGACAATGCACGCTAAGAACAATCTCTTCAATTACGGAAGGAAAGGCTGCTGCTGTCTAAAACCACGTGTCAAGCTGCTGGGGTACAAATTGGCTTTCTTTGACACAATAATTACAACTGGTTCAATAACACATCAACACAGGCTGTCATATAGTGCTTTCCACACAGGTCGATGCTGCCCTGCTCAGGATCATTCTCTTCAGAAAACCTCTAGTGATTTCAGTTGCCATTGCGTGGGCTGCTCTGGTAAGGAGCAGATTTGTGTAGCAGCTTGAAGGGCTTGTACTACCCGTGTCAGCAGCAATGGCACTCTGGCAGGACAACTTCGGTTGCATTAAGTTTGAGATGTCCCCCCTGGATCTGGAGTTGCGTTAGGCAGGGTGCCACTGCGCAGCTCCTAGGACCATGGTTCACCCCTAGATACCAGCAGTTTGAGAGTGGGATTCCTCTTTTCCTGCTTTAGACATTGAAAGGTAGACCTTTACAAAAAACCTGTTGACCAGGCTGGCTCCGCGGTCAACAGCGTGAGACACATACCTCAAAAGATAACAGCATCTATTTGAGAGCTTCTTAGCTCAAGCAAACAGCAATGCCACGGGGCCTGAGTATAGCTGAAGCAATGCCATTTTGTGCTTACGGACTCCATTACGCATAAACAAGCAGATTGCGTGCTGCAGTCTTTCTGATCCTCCCTTTTAACTGGCAATACAAGGAAGGGTAGATTAAATCGGACCCTTGGTTGCGGTGGAAGGGGAACTGTAAACAAACAGGCACAGAGCAATGCAAAACCTGGGTTTCCTAGACGCACTGCCGAGCAGGAGAGTCGGGGCTCCTCCAGATGTTTTCTGTGCGTTCGCCTCTAATCCTTGGTAGTACCATGGTAGGATGGAAGGAAACATCTTCGCACAAGCCTACTTTTCACCATCACCCGTTGGAGATCCCAGATGAGTAACACAGACAAGCAACCAATGAAGCCTTCATCTAGTCAACGAAGTCAAATGAGATATAAACCACCCCCAAAGCAGATTTTTTCGTTTGACATGAATTGCATCATTGTCATGTCCTTGCCAGACTGGTTGTGATTAAGATTCCCATTGATCTCATCTAACTTTGGCTTAACTTCCAACAGAGCTACAAAACATATGTTGCAACATTATAGTTAGAAAAATATTCTCCCCTGAGCTTACTGAGCCCTGGTGTTCTGCAACCATATGGGACTGATTCTTATATGCATACACTAAGTTACCTGTACACACCTTCGCTTCAAATTTGAACAGATATCTCTCCCTCAAAAATGACCCGAAAACATGATGAACAAATACAAATTATCCCATGCTAAGAGCAATGCTGCAATTTTATGATAAATCTATCTGCACATTCATTAATCAGATCCTAGGAAATCTCTCTATCAGCAGGTATAAAGTATTTGTACAGTCTATAAATCTACAATAAATTAGTTCTAGTTGTAAAAAAGATTCCCTGTTCTTCCAGACACAGGCCAGACTGAACTTGAGTTGTCTCAGTCCAGGGCTAGCACTCAGTAACCATCATCCCAGCTGCATCCAAGTACAGTTCATCTCCTTTTCCCTGTGTTCTCTTGGGACACAGTAAACAACTATTGGCCTGCAGCAACACCAAACTATCCCCTCTCACATATATTAATTCTACTACTGACAGCTACCGGGCTATAAAATTGTACCCCAGCATGGTCCCATGTACCAGTGCAGATGGTGCCTTGGAATCTGGTCCCAGCGAGTCTTCGGAAGGAGGCAAACGTTTTTTATTTGTCTGCATCATTTGAATCACAATCCACCCCAAGACAAGTTTTGTATTCAAAGATTTGCTCACAACTGGATTTTTATAAAGATCTATTATTTGGATCAAGACAGTCTGCGCTTCTTTAATGTTCCTCCATCACGGTCTGCTGCTGTCTCCATTAGTTACACCAAGACAAAAACATAAATGGATGCGATAGCATAAATCATTTTACACAATCAAATCTTTTTACATAAATACGTTCCCCACACCCAGGTGGATTTGCTCTGAAGATATTAACCAGCTGCTTCTGCAGATGCTTCTAGAAGCCAGGAATTATGCTTCTCTGCAATAACCTTTGAGGAGCAAACTCATTATTTCATCAAAAAAAAAGCCCCATATATGTGTCTATACGTGTGTGCCTGTGTGAAGGAACGATTTATCTGGATGACTAGAATTCCAATATGAGTTGACAAAGGATTGACTGCTTGTGTATTTAAAACCATGACAACCCTGACATTTTATAAGTTTTTTGCTCCAGGCATAAGATAATTTACATTACAATTTTAATATTTTGAGAAATGAAGGCCCAAGAGGTTTTCCTGCTCAATTATTTTGTTCAAAGTATCTCGGAAAAAAGCTTGATAGACAGTGATCATATTTCTTCATGAAGATCAAGTCACTGTTTTGTAAAGACAACGCAATGAACTTTGTTCTTGGGTGATCATGCAGTTCCCCACCCTCTTCATGACTGATGGGCCTCAAATGAATATTCGTACCTTGTTGGCCCAGCAGACGTTACCTTGCAGCAGATTGCATCTGTTCTGATTTACTAAATCTTTACACGCCTAGTGACGAGTTTTCATCAGTGTTTGCAGGAGCTGCACATTCTTTGAAGCTCAGTTTTCTAATGGGTCTGTAGGGCACCGAATGCAACCTGACCTTCACCCCGAGCGTTGTCTCTGGCACTACCTCACTGAATGCAGTAATAGACATAATTACTCACCTCAACAAAGACTGTTCGATCTAAATCTTGCAATCACAATAGCACTTTTTCCCCTTCCTGCCATAAAGCTAGGGAGCCGCTGACCTGTATAACTGTGCAGCCATGCTGCATTTGGAATTAAAAAGCAGTTCTTAGAAGAGTTTGTAAAGACTAGTTTTAAATGGATTTATTTCCCCTGGCCTCAGCCTCTCCCATATAGCCAACCCCACTTTCAAATTTGGTGGAAGTTGGCTGTTAAATTCAAAGATTAGCCCCAGTGAGCTCGTCTCTTCCCACCAGGACGAATTCACCCAGGCTGGACTCCACACTGTCACAGCGACCTGCTCCAAAGCAGGAGACTGAATCCTTCCTACCAGCGATGGACTCATGTTGGACATCACTCCTGGTCCTATCAGAGACAGGATGGTGAATTTTTCATCTAATCCATTGCAAATGTTTCTATACATCTTGCACGTTTCTCAGTGCTGAGTTAGACTGTTTAAAATTAGCTTGGGTACCTCTACCATGCATTGCAGCATGCAGGATAGACATATCCCTGTGGACTTACTGGAGCTACAGTTACCTGCTTCTGGGCTGAGACCTCTGGAGCACCAATACTGCAGGGGAGGATATGAAACCACATTTCACTCTGCAGTTTCAGCACATGTACAGTGTTACCCATCACATTTTAAAGTCTTCATTCAGTCTATTTTCAATACTAAATAGAGATTTTATAAGTATATACCAACAGTTTTGCTCCACCCATTTCAAAGCCTACCATGGGCTGGTCTTGCTCTGGGTTTTTGTTATATGTTTCTACAGATAAGCATAGATGAGAAGACAAGGAAAGACGCAGCACCAAAATTAAAGACATATTTTAAAAATATCACTGGTGTTGTGAAGAGACACAGGAGAAACAGACTCAGCCTGACTTTTTGAAATATGCTACATTTATCTAATGTGATACCAGAGACAGACATCTGCCGAGAGCCAGATCTTTCCAATTATTTATTGAATTATGAAAGGTCTGAAAGTGGAGTTGAACCAAATATCTGAAAGAATGGATCATGGACTTGCTGCACAGGTTCATTTATGATGAAAGTCGAATAAGCAAAAGCCAATTTCATCATATGCATGGATCTCAAGAACGTCAAAAAAAGAACATTTTTCACCTGACAAATCGATGAAAAGCAATAGAAGCAAAGATGGGATCAAAATTATTCTCTAAATAGAAGGCTCCAGATGGATCCCAGCTAATAGCATGAGAAAAGTTTCATGGCCAACACCAGAAATACAATAAATTTGGAAGTCATTTCTCCTGACACCCTTCTGTCCTATCCCCCTCTCCAAGGCCATGTCGGAAGGCTAGGTGCTGCACTCCGCTCTACTGTTGCCACCAGCCTTCGAAGGAGGCTCTGTATGCTACTATCCAAAGCAAACCAACTAAAACAAGCAACCTGGAACTGAACAAGCTCAGGATTGCCCTACAAAAATGGTTTGAAATCCCTGGTGATATCTGCCTCAAGCAAATAAAAGCAAATGAAGAAAAATGAAGACCAGTTTAAGTAATGCCATGATTAGACAACCTAATCAACACATTCTGAGAAACACAATCCCATGAGAAAATTCATCTTGTTGCCTGCAGCCAAACGGCACGACTTGGTGCTTCACTGGCGCAACTGTAGACAAGCCAGCCGGACACCGGAAAATGCTTTGGGAATGCTGGTGTTGATGGTCAACCTAGTGTAAAAGTCTTAATAAAGTAACCATCATATTTTTCTCATAATCATTATGATGATTACCACAGCAGTATCTTAGCTAGGACTTCAAAACTCTGGGCAGTCAGCATTTAGGAGCTCAATGAAATGGCCAAATGTTCAAAATTTGCTTCACTGTATTTTCCCAGAGTATCCAGCTTTTCTGAAGATCTGATCAGTCATAGAGATGTTTGATTATGGAAATAGGAATCAAACTTTAGATGTTCAAATAGGACCTCTGGTCCTAAAAATTAGGTATATTCTGGCTGTGAAGACACAGCGAAACTCTTCTGTGAGTATTGTGATCCTTAAAGTGCTTCCAAAACACGATCCAAAATTGGCCCATAGCCCAGGCAGTTATTGTAGCAAGTACTTTGGCTTGATGGTTCCTGCCCGACTTAAAGCCTCAGTACAAAACAAGCAAAAATGAAAAGAAATGTGTGTGTGTAAAATAGTTACAATCAAAGAGAAAATCTGGCATAGGATGTTGAATATTAGCAGAAACGATGCCGAAAAAGAGGTAAGAAAAGGTATAAATGGATTGCAGCTGCAGAAAGGCAACTGGGAGCTCAAGGATGTCCCCGGGGGACACACAAAACACTGAGGACTGAAACGCCCTGCTCTTCTGCAGCACTTCCAGGGTGCCCCGGGCTCGTGCAGCAACTCACTCATCTCCACACAACAGCCTGGACGGTAAATCTGGGAGAAATCGGGGAAGAGAGTTCTCTTCCCACCTTTAAGCCAAGCCCTTGGTATGCCTCGCACATCTCAGCTTGGGAATTCAGGGTTAAAAATACGAATGAAACTTCAGGAAATAGCTGAGAAATTATCTTTGCAGTAACGTACAGGGCCGCTGATGCCACGGAACATCTCGTTGTTAGCTGAGTTCCTCTGGGCTCTATGCGAAGCCCTTTTTTATTTTCTATACAAACGAGCTAGGTCTACACTTCCAGAGAGCTAATTTGCATTTTTATGGGGATGAGGCCATTTTGCATGCCAGTGGGCCCTCTCCGAGTAGCGCTCAGGTTACTTCTTAAAAGGCGTTTAACATAATGAAGGGTAGATTGCTGAATATTAAGCCACGGAGTTTAGTGAGGGAAATGTCAGAGAACGTGTTTCATCTAGATGCATTAAAAACGGCAAATAGCATATCATCTAGTTTCTTATCAAACAAAATATACGCCACTTTCCTTGAGAATACACAGCCAGGTTTCCAAATTTTGGCATTTTGCAGTCGATGGGTGTATCAGGCTCCTTCTGAGCAGGAGCTCGCCGGCTCCAGAAACTCTCTCCATCAAAGCGACATAGTGATATTGAGATAGGGACAAGAAAAAATGAACAGATACTTCATCGACTGTGAAAAAGAAATCCCTTTGTATTTCTCCCCAGCAGAAAGCAAGCTCCATACGTTTATCACGTCCTCATAGGTGAGAGGAAAAAAGTCGCCTGGACTTCAACATTATCAGAGGCCCCTGCAGAAAGCCCTGCCACTGTCACCCAGAGGGTTCCTTTCAAGCAGCTCATGATCCTCACTGCAACCCTATCTCAGTTATCTCATTGACTGCAAAAATTGGAGGCTGGTTCACAGCTTTTATGTATAAAATGATATTACTCTTCAAACTTTTTATTTACAAAATTGAAAGTAAAAAATAAAATCTAAAAAGCCTTTGGAAAAAATAAACAATAAAACCTCCTCAAATTCAAATAATATAAAAGGGGGTTTTTAAGGGATTAAAAGTCAGTATTCTGACGAAAATGCAGCATTGCCTGGCTGGGATAACGCTTTACAATCTTCGAATCCAAAAAGGACCTCAGAGCTGATACTTCAAAAGAAGAAAACAGAACAAAAGGATTCTCTTCTTAATAAAAAACATTTAAAGTCAGTTCTGAGACAGCACCACAAGTGCAAATATAGCCGATTCCCATGCAAGCACAGCCAGCAGCAACTCTTGGCCCAAAGGATTTCTGCTGCTTGGCCTAGAGGAGCTGCTCTTAGTCCAGCGCCTCCAAGAGCTGTTGAAAAGCTCGAAGAAAAGGGACTATTCACCAGCGCCGGCTCCCAGGCAGGGCTCTGCCGCGCTCCCACGGAGGAGAGGCCACCCTGGCAAGGGCAGAGAGGTCTTCCTCCTGTTTATTCAACCACGCTCCGATGCTGCCCCTGAGACACGCCGTGCCGTGATGCTGGAACCAGCGCTGGGTGGTGCACGTGGATCCGGACACGGAGTCGGGCCCAAGCGCTTCCTCCTTACGAGCAAAGTCTCGACAACGCCGTATTTCCCACGCGTAGGCAGCGTGCGTCAGGTGGCCGCGTGTCGCACCCAGGCGCGTTAATGAGGACAATAACCTTGTTAATGGCGTGAGCTCCTCGCTGGCGACCGGCCGTGAGAAGCAGCGAGCTGGACTGGCAAAAAGTGGCCAGTGGCATGAGCAAGACCACGGCAGCGTTTTTACATGCCAGCCATGCAGATAACACAGGAGAGCGGCACAACCCGCTGGCAGCATCAGGTAACAGGTACATGGTTTTAATATCCATGTGATAGCTCTGATGCTGGTGAGACCGTAGGCTTCAGAGGAACCCATCCTGCTCCTGCAAAAATTGCCACAGGAGAGCTGCGTGCCGGTCATGAGCTGTGCAATGGACAGCAGAAGCTGGATACCTCATGGCGACTGATGGGTGCAGAGTACGGCCCAGCATCAACTAGGAGTATCAGCTGCATGGATCGGGCCCCCATGCTCCCACAACACACAGCAATTACTGTATACAGTACCATCGCCTTAAATTAGCATTGCAAACTGTTAATGCAACTATGCAAAGTTAAACTACGCAATGCCCACCTCAAACAAGTGCTAGAGGAGCGGTAGTGCCTCCTTGGGAGAAATTCACGCTGTGCAGCAGGGGAGGATGAACGTCTTTGTATCCCGAGGGCTCGGCAGGGATCCCAGCCCTTCTGCTCCTAGGAAGCAGAAAAAGAATCAATTTTTGATGTTAAAACTTTACAGATGGAAAATATTACCTTCTTCTCAGCCAGCATCTAACCAAGAGTTCACATAGGTTTGCCCTGAAAGATGGCTTCAGCCATATCCCAAAATTGCAGTATTGTATATCCCAAAAATGCAAGTGACATTAAAAATAGAGCAGGTTTCAAGAGCTCTCAGTGTGCATCTCCCTCTCACAGCTGTAGAAGCCACAGAGGGAGAGCAGCAGAATATCTGTCTCCATGCAACCCAACATGGACCAGCCCAGGGAGGTTTTCAGGTCATCTATTTGCTAGGGGAAGGGCATGGTTCAGCTGTGCATTTTAGGTCAGGCAGAAAAAAAAGGAGAGTGGGAATTCTGTAGCCCTTGCACCCAACCAGGCTGTCAAGACTTGGCACATTGGCGGTGTGAGACCAGCACTATGGGCTGTGATATCCCACTCCGGCATCTCCAGCCGGTGGGATGTGTCACCCGGTGAAGGAACCTGTGCTCAGCCCCCAGCATGGAGTAGGACAGTGACAGCATCTTCCAAGGACAGGTGGAGAGATAGATGGGAACATCACCGTGGAGGAGGGATGCAGCAGGAACAGAGCCTGGTCAGCTGGGAGACACTGCCAGAAACCTGGAGACTGGCACACCCCTCATTTCAATCTCCTCTCTAACACGGATCGATAAATCCTCCGTCGTCTCCTCTAACGTGTTAATTTCTAGAAAACAGATAAAAGCCTATTTAATTTAAACTCCAGCCTCAGCAGATAACTTCTCTCCTAGAAGAGAGGAAGGAACGAGAAGAAAACAGGAAGCTTCTGCGGGCCTAAAGGTGGTTTGTTTATCTTTGAACTCTGTGCCAAAACAACAAAACACAATTATCCTAATTTTTGCATGCAATTTCCAGCATTGTGGAGCCTTTATGCAAGAGTACATCAAACCCCTTCTGCCTGCCAATCGCCTCCGTTGCTAAGGAACAGGCCGGCAGAAACTCTGAGCTCAGAGACTTGCAAGGCCTCATTAAAAGGCTTTGTGCATCGCTATCAGGGAAATGCTAATTCGGGGAGGCTGATTGATACCTTTCTGTTAGCCAGTCACTGCGCCGAGGCCGCCACTCTGGCTCACCTGCCGTCTCACTTCAGCAACTGGAAATATTTTAATCCTAAAAAAGCAAGCAAGGATTGCTTGTTCCACATATTTCGTTGCTGCCCAACGCATGCAAAGGTTTGGGGAAAATATTTATATGCATTTTTAATTCACTTAGCAACACAGGTTGCACCACTTAATTAAAACATTTCCAGTGGTACAAGCATAGGACGTTGTTCTGAGCACCTCACCAGGCTGATCAGCACGGATACAGCAGGAAAGCTGTTGATCCAGACAGATACTTTCTCCAAACCTCCGTCCCTTCCTCCAGAGCTCCCTGCCCATCATCAGCACAAAGGTCATGTTGTTCAGCTGGTAGTAACTTTTGCACTGATTTTTTGCTGATTTTTGCACTGCTTTAGTGACCGTCAGCTGCCTGGGTCGCTGTAGGAGCACACACTGGCTGTTGCATCTATGCCCAGGCCAAGGAGAGATGTCCCAGGAGCAGTGACCAAGCTTCACACTGCTGCTGAACAGAAACAGGCATTTTTCTTCCCAGCAGACTTCCTAAATGCATCTTTCACTCTAAAACGGAAAACCATTATTGACAGGAAAACACAGGGAATAACAGAGAAACTCAGTTACACCCATATTTAAAACAGGGGACACGTTGCCAGCTGTTGAGTGGGCGCCACGACACGGGGCTGGCGTCTCCACTGCGCCGCACTGCAGCCACCACAAGCCACGGGTTTGCTTCCAAAAATCATCACTCTGTTGACTGCAACAAAAAAGCTCCCTAGTGCCCTTATGCCCCTGCTACTATCAGAGTTCACTTCGAACAGAGAAAAATGATTTTAAAGCCCAGCATTTGGAGGACGGTTGGATTTCTGCTTTTCCTCCCAAGCGGAAGAGATGGGCTGGGCATGGAGTGAGCGAGAAGCCCACGGCATTGCACAGGCCTGTGGCTGTGATTCCCCATCACTGGGGGTATTTTCAAAGCCCAGATATTCCCACCACTCCCAATTTATCAGTTTTTGCATTCTCTTTAACCCCATTTTGAGAGCAAAAGGGGCTCAGAGACATTTTTATACCATCAAGGTAAAGGATTTCACAGAAACAGAGCCAAGCAATTCATATTTCATGTCTAATAATGATCATGGGCTGATCAAAGGAAGTCATAATTTGATCTTAGTTTTAAATGGAGCCGTTATTTGACCCTGCTCAAAATGAAAAGCGTTGTAGAGCAATGTGTCTAGTGTTGGCACAGGCAGTCTTTGCAGATCACTACCCAACCTCAAAGCCATCCCTGCTCCTCCCATCCTGGTATCACAAACCCCATCCTGGTATCACAAACCCCATCCCACTAGGCAAAGACCTGCATGGACCCACCATCGGTGGCCAGGACATGTCCCTTGTTTAAGGAGCAGCAAGTCTACAGCATAACCAACAGCAGCATGACCAATTCGAACATGCATGGTTCTTCCAAGCAGGATGAAAACTCAGCTCTCACTCCAGTTTCCATCGTGGCACCTCCACTCCAATTCACATCCTGAGCACACTCCAGGCAGTTCTCAGATCTGCCTCGATCATCTTATCCCAGCCTCTCCTGGAGAGCATTTAACGTTGCACGGAGTTGGGAAGGGGATTGCTTGCATCAGCCCAGGAGCCTTTTCTTTCCTCTTTTGCGCATTTTTCACTACATTGCCTCCAACTAACACTGAAAACAATGCAGTGCCTGCTGGAGTCTAAGTCATTATAGGATGCACACCTGACCACTCACACTCCCGGCATCGCACCAAGGAGCGCGATGGGAGCGACGCAGCCTTCGCTGCATTTTCATGTGAAAGGCTTCAGGGGAGAAAACTACCAGACATCTCTCACCTATGTAAGGAGGACCCAAAACACCCCGCCAGCTCCTGGCAGCCCCCCAAGGAAAACCCACGTCACACCAGCAAACCTGCCGTGCCAGGTAGGGAGTCCCAGCACCACGCTGCTTGCTAGCCACAGTGCTCCAAATCACACGGGTTTATTAATATTGCTATTTACTTTGGGTTTTTCCATCATGAGTGCATGCAAAAAGATTAATATTTACCTCAGTGTAGAAGCCAGAAAGCTATTTGCACAGCTCTTAATGTACAGCAACGCATTAAGGAGCACTGAGCCCGGGCGCTGTGCATGTACAGCTGGGCCACTCTCCACAGTCCGGGTGACAGGGAGTTGGGAGGAACAAGAAAAAATGAGAGACAAGTATGGCCAGCAAATGGCTTCCTAAGGCCCTCTGCTAGCGCTGCTAGTTCAACAGAGCAAATTGCTTATTATCAACACACTCAAAACACGGGCGCATTCGAGGCAATTAAATAACAACAAAAATCATGCAGCTGAAGGCCTCGAAATATGTTTAATTAAACGTTTTTAAGTATAAGAAAAAATCAGGTCAGGCAAAGAAAGGCACAATTTAGACCCTTTATCAGGCTTCTGAAGTTGCTCAGCGACCCACTTTTTCAGACTTGTTTAACAGTTCTTGGGGCTTTTCACTGAGGGGGAGAAGATGAGAGAAAAGTGGAGAGCTTGATTAATTTTCTCTTAAACTAATATGTAATTTTGAAATCAGTCTGTCTGCAGCAGAAGAATTAGAAAGCAGAAGGAATTTACCAGCTTGGTGAATTTTTCCCAATGCTTGGGACACCACCCACGGGCTGGCAAGGGGCAGATGTCTCGCGAATGCTGCTCCAGGGAACAGCATGTCCCTTGAGCTGCAGCGGGACAACGACACATCTTTCGGGCAGCGAGCACACCTCTGATTTGGGTTTTAAGACTCCAGGTGATGATGCATTTACTACTTCCCTTATAAAGTGATCCATATGATTAATTTCTCCCCCTTTTTAACAATTGCATCTTCTCACCAGGCTCAATTTATCTAACTTTGGTCTCCATCTACTGGAACGTGTTACGTCCCTCCTGTCTAAATGAAGGAGTAACATCATTAGACACGAAGCTACATTAAAATGTCATCGAGTGCACAACCATACTGATGAAGCCATTGCATTTTTTCGTGCTGCCTTGCTTCACAGAGCAGCAGTGGCACTGGGAATGGTGATTTCCAGCAGATACACTCCCACCATGCAGGTAGAAAATTGGGAACATCTTTGGAGAGACACCTGCGAGTGCCAGGAGCTCGGTGGCGAGACAGCAGTGCTCAGACTCGAGGCAGATTAGCAGGACATAACATTGCATTAACCTTGCTATACAGTTTCAAGAGCAGCCTAGTACTTGTGCATGACACGTACCTCTATGTCTAATCTCTTCCTCTTGACCTGTTTTTCAGAGTAAAGTCTCCAGCACACGCTAATGCCTGAGCTGTGGCGTGACCTTCGGTCTGGCCCTGCTGTCCAGGCTTGCTCAGGCACAAGAGATGAAATAGAATGCACTTTTCAAAGCCAGGACAGCTTAGTCTACCAGAATAGAGCAATGGGTCCAAAATTCCACAGAGGGAAAAAATATTAAAAAAGATAAAAAAGAAGTTATATATGCTAAGCCTTGACTATCAAGGAATTCCTTTATAAATGCTGAACTCCTGCTAGCGGCAGGCCCCGCTAGCAACCTATCTTTAGCACCTCAGTCCAAAAAATCCACTTAGCAAAGTTTAAAATGGGAATATTAAAAAGAGAATAAACATATTAGCCAGTCCAAAATCCCAAGAAACAAATGTCTTCCTGTCTCTTTGTATAAAATACAAAGACTAAAATCAGCTCATGCAGAAGTTCCTCAAGGGGAGCCCCAAACCAAGAAAGTTCAGCTCCCTTCTCATCATACCCAACACGGGGAAGAACCAATTGAGTTCCTGTCATCCAGTGGTCTTACTGACAGCGATTAGTAAAATGCCATATAAATGGCATGAAGTCAATGAGCAGTGTGAACTAAGTACAAATGCAAAGTCCCTATTTTGTCTACTTTCCGGTTGGAGCAGAAGTGGCTCCAACCGGAGGGGGACGTGCTGTATCATGTTATACCTGCTCGTCAGTAAGCTGAAGCTGGGCTTGAGCTTTGATGTGGTAGTGATTGCAGATGAGCAAGTATAACCACACCAGGGCACCCTGAGAGATTTGGGATGTGGCAGAAGGAAAGCTTTTGGCTAGAACATGACTCCTGCTGCCCAGCCAGGCTTCACCTAGGATCTGTCCATCTGAAACAGTGATTTTCTTAAAGTGGCTGGCTGGAATATCCTAAGGATCCCTAATCCTTGGCTCATACCCGTCTTCTTTGTTGGATTGATCTTAGCTTGCAGCAAGAAGCTGGACTTCTTATAGGAAAACTCAAGGCCCTCTGAACCTCCCCTTTAGGCAATCCATTGGAGCTCTTCCAACATTTACTGCTGGTTTCAGGGCAGCCCAGAGAAGTTTGCCCAATCAAACACCATGGGAGGCCAATCCTTCTCTGCATGCAAATGTCTTGGCTTAAAAACAAGCCATATAGCACAGTCTCCAAATATGGAAAAGGGGATTTTAAATCCAAGCACTGTGAAACTATGAGACACATGAGGATTATTATTATTATTATTTTATAACATTCACTGAATAGAAGTCTGAAAAGGGGCCCAGTTGTTCCTCAAATCTTCCTGACATTCTTTGTGGAGAAGTTATGGCAAGAATCACCAGAAGCTATTCATGATGCATTTGATCCTGAGTTAAATGACAAATTAATATTTTTCCCTTTTGCAAAAATTTAGCCTGCTGCCACATTCAGTCTTGCTTCAACAGCAAAGACTCAGACATTCATTTTCCTCTATTGTAAAACATGTCTCAGTTTTCCTGCTTGAATAGTTAAGTATCTCAATAGTAAAACTCAAAAAATTTATGGTTTATTTTAAAAGCCTATGTAGAATAAGGCAAAAGTCCAGAGCCACAAAGCTCTATTTAGCTAGCTATAGCTTTATTTCCTAGCTATTAAGAAGTCATTCGTTATGCTCAGCATTATTCTAAAGTATAGATTTTTCACTAACCTACTCACGAGGCAGCAAAGTCACGCTGGAACTCAAATTTCAAGATGAATTCAAGTAATGAGGAAAGGATGCTCCTGTGACAAGCAAGCAGAGGACCTCACCATCGTCTGAGAAATGCCCCAAGATCACACTGCATTACTAGTTTTCCCTCGCCTACCCAGCAGTTAGCAGGTCAGATTTAGTGAGTTGCCCCTCAGTGTCTGCATCCAGACACGTGGGAGCGCTGCTGGCCTGGTTTACTCCGGGATGCAGGTGCAAGAGCAGCATCCTCATCCTCCTTCATGCCTTTTGCTTCTTTCACGGGTCCCAATCCAAGCTAGGCTAGAAAAATCCATCTTTGGATCAGTGTCCCTATAGTTATTACCAGAACATATCAATGTAAACGAGTGATTCAAATAAACCAGGATCTCCCACCACCTGATACGACACATTCCTGTTTTTTCTTCGTTGCCTTGATGCTTCTGTGCACAAAAACACGACCAGAGACCTGGCCCAGTGCTTGCTCTGATGAGCTGGGATAGTCCCCTTTGCCATCTCCAACAAACTCATCACGTAGCAGTGCCTGTAAATATGAGAAAGAAAACAGTAGCCCATACGTAGTCTTGGAAGATGCATTAATGGCTTCCTGAACAGTACAACTCCACTTCGGTGCAACAGTTTCTACAGAAGTCACTGCAAATGCACAGGTAAGAGCAGGATTTATCAACTGCAAGAATTTTGCATCTTCAGCACTGTTTATCTGTGCCACCTGGCTAATCCTCATGGTATAAACAGTCCTAATTTATTAATGGGAAGTCGACACCATACAGTTGTGAATACGCCCTGCTCAAAGCAGGGATTCTGCAAAAACAATGGCACAACCCTGCAACTGCACCACCTCCCGGTGTAAATCTTTTTCTCCACTTGTGAGAGAGAAGTTCACACACTTTTCTTCAAAAATTGGCTTATGTATCCTTTCACACTGATATTGCAGCATTCCCCCAGCTCCCACAGAAAGGTTTTTCTCCAACTTTGACAGCATCAAAAGCTGACATCGATCAGCTATCAGACTGCGTGCAGCACTATCAAAGCAGCCCCCAAGAAAAATCTCAGCCTTGGCTAACACGCAAGCTGTGCTGGGGCTCAAAGGCAGCAGCCCTTGCGAGCAGCAGTCGGACCTTCGCACCCGCCTCTCCAAAGGCGGGAGTGAGCAGCTCCAAAGCCTTTGCTGACTTCACTTGCGTCAGTAGGAGACATTTATCTATATCTCAGCAAACACTGTTCAAAGACTAACAGTGGGAAAGCCCCATCGGGACTAGGCTACAGTGATATGAACAGGACCTATAAAGGGTCACTACACGGAGCCTTAATCAGAGCACCATGAGTCAGATCACCGGCACATCTGAGTTCGCATCTGTAACTTGATACATATATTAGACCCACGAACAAGCCACCTAAGTGACCACCTGAACGCAGCCCTGCGCTTACAGGTGTCTTATGGCTAGATTCAGAAGCACTAGAGAAAAAAAGTAAATCAAATTATGCAAGACGAGTATTCATCATATTAAATTTAGTAATAAAAAAGAGAACTCAATAATATTCTCACTGGCTGGCTTTCAGGCTGGCTAGTTAATGGATTATTAGAAGTTTTTTATAGCTGGTGGAAGACCTGCCAAAACCAAGAGAAATTGTTACAACCATACACAATGAATGCTTAGCGTCAGTTAAACTTTCACATAAATTATGCAAGCCTTTGGGTAATATGCAATCAGACCGGTTAGCACAAAAACATTGTTTCATCTGATAATAGCCGTAAAGTCCCATTATTCAAAACCATCTATCACACGCTGGGCACCGTCTTCTCTGTTTGAAGATTCCCAACTGAATGTTTACACCTTAAAGCTCCTGTGCTAGGCCCCAGAGACTGCCGATGCACCAAGAGCAAAGCCCTCCAGCCCAGCAGAACTAATGCATTTGTCTCCTGAAATTTGGCATAAAAATGAATCACTGAAGTAAGAGGGAGAGACAGGAAAATTACAGGTTTTCAATGACACTTTTCACAATAGCGTTCTAACTCGCCATGCAGTCTTTTAAGCCCGAACACCGCGAAGTCCATTTAGCTGGAATGGGAGCATTAAATCCTTAATTTTACAGGGAAGCTGTGATCAGATCAAAATATCATGTTTGAACAGAACTTTTAAATTACGTACTTGAACCGGTCGATTTGTTTAATAAAGGTCGCCCGGCACTGAGAACACCGGTGTGTTGCTCTGACAAAGGTGAATTACTGTCAGCGATTCGGAGCATCCCTCGAGCCACCGGCTGCAGGAAAGTCACTCTTCTTAAAAGGGTGCGGAGTGACACATTAGTTACTTGGGTAAATTTGAACAAGAAGCGAGAGCGGCGATGGGTGCTGGTCCTGCGCCGTGCCCACACGTCAGGGCAGCACTCAGCCCCAGTAGCGAGGGCCTTGGCTCCAAGGTCTCCAAAGCAAATATGCAACAATTTTTCTCCTGTTTGAATCCCATATTCTCAGCATCCCGGCTTTGGAGTGTCCACACTTATGCGGTTCGTGAGTGATGCTCGCAGAGGACTATCAATGGTTTTCATGCATCCCAAAGTGGAATGAACTGTAGTCACGTTAACACTGCAGTTCAGGGAAAACACAGCTTTGCTTTTCATCCTTTGCTCTTTTCCTGTTTAAAAAATTTGCTCCTCCTCTCAGGACTGCATAACCCCACGTGTTCGGTTTCATACCAGAAAGACCAAATTACCAGCTACGCAGAAAAAAAAAATAAAAATAAAAATAAACAGGGTACCAACTAGTAGGCGGAAATCTGCTCATCAAAAATAGCTGGGCTTTGCTTTCAAACAACAAATTGGAGCACAGATATTATCAGACTCACAAGGCAGCTATTTCCAAATAGCTGAAGAACAGGCAGAAATTTGCTAAGCGGAAAGGGCCCAGGGAATCCATTGCAACAAGTCACTCAAACGCATACACTGATTGCTCTCTGTGTTATTAAATGCATATATTAGGGTATTATGTCCACCATACTGAGCACTGGGGTCCACCTGTGCTGCAAAGTCCCAACATCACCGGAACACTAACGGTAATTTTAAGATTTCATGCAATTTCAAGCTTATAAAAGGATTCGGAGTCCCTGCTTTGAAGCCAGATTCTTTTGATGCCATGTAATTTATAGGGCTCAGCCACTGTCACACAAATTCAGGATCTTAGCACTCAGTGGCAATGAACGTTGCATTGTCCTTTGGGTTAAGGTCCACAAGTCTGGTGTGAAGGGTAGTTACAAAATTCAGATTACCAAAGTGCCAAAAAACAGTCCTTCTATAGGACTTCTCTTCTGCTTTAATGTAAAACCCCTAAGATCTCCTTCAGCTGCTGTTGAGATGAAGCTGATGCATGTGAAGGTTTAAGGAGCAGTATCCATTGCAAATCGAAATCCAATCCAAAAGGACTTGGAGCAGCTATTTCAGCCTCATGCCACCAGAGCAACAGCACCTTGAAGGCCAGAAGCTGGGAGCCAAACCCAACAGGACCTAATGGAGCCCAATACAGATGCCGTATGCAGAGAGACACTGCTTTGCCCCCATACTGGGCCAAGAAAATTAGCTCGCATGCTTTTAGAAGCTGTCACATCTGGGACCAGCACCAAGGTGTCTGATTTCAAAAGCAAGTGCTGTGCCAGGAGCTAGCAGGAGCTCTTCCCTGCCAAAGTAGCGGCTTTTCTCTTACAGGCACAACTTCCCTTGGGGCAAGACAAGCTCTGGAGGCCACTGGTCGCACGTCTTCCTGGCCTGTTTCTATTGCATGCGTCTGGGGCAGCAGCGGTGAGCAAACCTGCTGGAAGCAGAGCCGAGGAGGGTGCAGCACCCTCAGGCAGCTCCCTGGGGAGGATAAACAGCCAGGACTGTGATCTCAGGGCCTTGTCATTGGGAGTTGTCATAGCTCAAGAATTAGCTCTTAGTCTGCAAGAGGGGCAACCATCTCAATGTGCAAATGATCTGCTCCTGTAGGTGATGAAAACAGCATTACCTTCCCATTCCTCTAGAGCTTTGCTGACTGCAACACATCTCAAGGAAGAGCCCAAAGTGATGTATGCCTATCAGAAGCAAAGCCGTGGCCTTTTGATGCAGCTTCGAGGACAGCCTGGAAGAGGGTAAAACTCTTCATCTGTGTTGCTATTGGTTTTCCCCCAGTAACACTACACCTTTGCAAAGATATTATAGCACAATTTCCTCTCACTTATTTATCAGTCCTTTTTGCCCCATAACACTCTCCTTTTTCTTTCCTCCCAGCTTGACAGCACATGCTGGGAACAGGAGCAAAGAAAGAATTGGTTAAGAACGGGGGGTGCTCGTAATACCAGGCACTGGGGAAAAGGCAGCTGCCCTTCCTTTTGCTGAAGGAGAAAAATCATCCTATTTCTGCTGCATTAGAGATCAAGATCTCAGAATTATCCTATAGCAGAGGAATGATTAGTTAAACCAATGCAGGCGGGAGATTTATCATATCATAAACAAGGCTCCAAAGTGTAATTAAACTATTATAAAGGTAAAAGTATTCCATTCACTGAAAACTACAGCTGCATGAACCTATATATAAAGAGCCTGAAGTAAATCAATAATACAAGAATTTACCTAATAAACTAGCAAAGAGAACTAATATACAAGCATTGAGCTATGCAACCTCTGACTGACCACCCTGAGAGGGCACTAAGCAGTAAAGAGCTCCTCCAGATCCACTTCTGATCTTCCTTTCCTGCCCATCAGCAAGTGAAAAACGTGTAGTCGTCAAGGAAGGTGATGTATCCATGTCAAAAATAAGAGTTTGTCTATATAAAGAAGTCATCCCAAAACACCAAGGATATGAGTCTAAAGCATAAAATTATTGCAGCTGAGTTGCAGCTCATTCTGTCAAGTAACAGGCTGATGCCTTCCTGCCAGCATTTTCAGCTACCCTTGTACAAAAATGTGTTATGTATTACCTGGGATTAGTCACTGCAAATAGCATACGAGCTTTTAGTCTCAAAGTGTGCTCAGATATACTACATCACCCATGACCGACTGCAGACAATTCCTTGTCCTGTAGGTGCTGATGGCCTAATATGTCAGACAAACTCTTCTTTCAAGGTAGCCTAGTGGACTTTTCCTTAACCACACTGACACATCCATAATGTCACTCTTCTGCTAGAAAAGTCATTGGAGGAAGATTTAGACTGGGATATTTTGCAGCCAGCAGAACGTTAAGCCATTGCTCAGCCACACCAGGTCACGAGCTATCGCCTCTCCCCCTTTCCTCTACTCCTGCTCACTCTAGCAAGATCCACCAAACTAAAGGGAATAAATGAAAAATGGCAAACATTTGCAGCGGGGGGCACAGCTCTGTTTTACCAAAGCATATCATGTCACACTGTACTGGCTGGTCCACTGACCCACCAGCCTGCCATTGCCAACAGAAGCCTGAGTGCCTTTACATTGAGCAGAAGCCCGTGTTGCAGATTCGTACCAGAGACGCTCTCAAAAAAAGGAAGCTTTTCTTTACACATTATGAGCACCGATGGACTGCAACACTGCTCTTAGGAACGTGGGATTTCCATCACTGAAGGTTTTTCTGAAGCAGTCAGGCATCTGTCAGGAATAGTCCAGGATTTTGCCTTGGGACAAGCAATGGCTCAGGGACATCTCTTCCTTTTGCAAGTGGTGCAAAGGATTTCACTGCATTCTGCACCAAAAGCTGTATTTTATGTGCTTCCACAGTACTCATCAGTCCAGTTCAAGACTGAAGAGTTTGCTTCCCCCACAGTTACAGTAATTCAGCTATTATGGCTATGCTTTTATCCTGAACCTTTAAATTTGGCAGTTTAAAAGGAAGAGTACTTTTTAAGGAGTTATATAACTGCAGCTCTGGTTAGCGCATGGTGCCAGGAGATTGAACAGTCCCAGAAAGAGGAGGTGCAAACATATCTACTGCAAGCATTACTTAAAGATCAGCTTGACACATTGTAGAGGGGGAAAATCTATTACAAAGCTTTACATTTTGGAATTGCTCATGTAAATCCAGCCCAAAGATCTCCGGCGCAGTCCTCGACAGTAAGGAAGAGGAGGCTGCAGCCATCAAAGATGAATCCAGAATTAAAAGCAGCATCAGCAAGCCACCATATGTGGTGCAGCTGCACTGCAGAGCAATGCTGCTCTGGGTTTTCTCAGCTCCCTCTTCCTGGAGCACCATCAGAGGACATCAGCTGAACACATAGGGAATGGCTGTGGGCCAGTTTCGCTGCCAGTTTGACACATAGCCCCCCAAAATCAATTTGACCTTCTCCTGGACTCTGCAGTAGATCTCTGGTGGAGGTTAGTGAGATGCTAAAGAGAGTATGAGCAGAGAAAATAGAGCTGGGAGGGACCTGAGGAACTTCTCCAGCGTATTCCTCTGCCTCAGGCAAGGTGCAGCAGACGCAAACTGCTCCTGACAGATGGCTGTCTGACCTTTCCTTAAAAAACTCCCACGACAGAGCTTCCTCTCCTGCCTTGGGCAATCTATTCCAGTGTTTATCCTCACTGAAGTCAGTTTTCCCTCATGTCTAACTCAAAACTTTGCCCATGGTCAAGCCTGTTACTTCTTGTCCTATTTACGGTAGGTGTGGAAGACAGATCGTTCCCTTCCCCTCCGCAGCTGGCTCACATCTTGGAAATGTTAACATTCCTTCAGTCTTTGTTTCTTTAGGCTAAACCATCCCCATTGTTTCAGGACCTCTGTTTTCTAAATGTCAATCATATTAATCATTCCCTTCTGCACTGTGTCCCTTTGGTCCTCAACTTTCCTGAATCCAATGCCCAAAACCAGATCAGGGACTTCAGTAGAAGCCCCAAAGCTGAGCAGAGCAGGAGGACTTTGCTGCACATCTTACAGACTCCTGTTTAGGCAGCCCAGGACAAGGTCTGCCTTTTCCACAGCTCCATGGCATTACTAATTCTTGTGAGAACCTCAAACCCAGGACCTTTTCTGCAAAACTGTGATTTCATGGGGTTGCTGGCTACTCAGCCTTTGTGCTGGACCTGGCATTTATCTTTAATGAATTATCCTTTTTTTCAGATAATTTCTTCCATTTGTCCTATCCTTACAGATTATCCCTATCCCAGCTCTGGCAGCATAGTCCCAACTCCAGGTATAATAATCCTACCTTCTACTCCATCATCCAGCTCATTCTTCAAAATCACTGAATTTTTACTGGATTCAGAAGAGACCTCCAGTTAATGCAGCTACCCTGTTTGATGATGAAACACTATTAAAGAACTTGAGTGAGTACTTTGATTCAATCTCCAACTTCATAACAGTTTCACCTTGTTGTCTGCTCTGCCTTTGTATAAAAATGTCAGTCAAAACGTGATGAAAACTCCAGACATAAGTATCCTCACTGGTATAAGCATGGCCTTCAAGAACTAAGACATTGCTGGGTTTCTCAAAGGCTTGAGGTGTCCCATCTGAGGGGGTTTGCAAGGCAGCCTTTCTTTACTTACAGTCTTCAGTCAACACAGTTATTGCTACACATAATCTGTTCCACCCCTTGTCAATGTACACATTGTTTGTTATACTGTGCTAATTCCTTCTACTGCACATTTAGAAAAGACCTGGGATCTGATTTTCCAGAAATGCCAGTCACCAGTTCCAGCTTCACATCCCGGAAGATACAGGCTCACTGTGAGGTGAATTGAAACTCAGCTCAGTTTTAGCAAGTACTTGTAAGCACCAAAGCTGCAGCAGCAAAAACTTGGGTGAGGGTTAATTCGCCTTGGGGGAAGGTATGCCGTAGAGGTCAGACCTGAACAGGACCAACTGCTGGGACCTCGGCAGGCAGAGGGCTGCTCTTGAGACTTGCTCCCACCCAGCCCGCAGAGGTTTGGCATATTTTACAGTCTCTTCTACAAGCAATCCTTGACGCAAGGACTTGGAAGGCTCTTGAATCACATGAGTCTTTGCCTGACATCTCCAGAATAATAGAAGGAAAAGACTGCTCCCTCCCCAGTCATTCAGCATAAATATTATCTGTTTTTATTTAAAATTACTTTGTCCTAAAACGTTTATTTTTTCCCTCAGTGTGCTGCAGCCATAAGCCCTAAAAACACAATTTCCACTTTTATTATATTACCTTCCTTCCTGATTCCCACAGAGATGGAAAATACTCAGGATTAGCACTTTGCAGACTCTTTGCTTTTCTTCTCTGGGAGGAAAGGGCCAGCATAAAGCCATGAAGAGACAGGCTTGGCAGCAGGAGGTAGAGGTCATGGTTGAGGATGCTTGACCCTGAGACCACAAAAGGCGGATAACTGCAGAACTGAAGGACTGGTCTTGGGAATCACCTCCACCCAGCCTTCACACTCGAGTCCTGCACAGGTGTCCTTGCTTATCCCAGTGCAGAGCTGAAAAGAATCAGGAAAACGGTGCACAGGTTACGAAACTGTTGCACTTGTGAAGTCAAACTAAATAGCTCAAGGTTTCACCTGGAGATGATTAAAAAAAAAAAAAAAAAATCCCGCACCACCCCAACCCAAACAACACGAGACCACAGCCTAAGTGAGGTGCTGGGAGTAGCTGGGCTGAGCCTCACCAATGAGCAAGCCGCAGGGACGCAATGTAAGAATAGCACTAGGAAAAGCCCAGGCCAGCTGACATCGTGTCTTCATCTCATTTTCTCCTCTGCTCTTCCCTATGTCGATTTTCTGAGTCTTTCTTTTGCAGACTGCTCAGTCTTGCAGGCTGCAGAGAACAGAT
This sequence comes from Rhea pennata, assembly GCF_028389875.1. Classification (NCBI taxonomy): domain Eukaryota; kingdom Metazoa; phylum Chordata; class Aves; order Rheiformes; family Rheidae; genus Rhea; species Rhea pennata. The sequence goes on along the minus strand of NC_084667.1, from coordinate 67,620,317 downwards.
TTAGTGCCACGACAGAAAGCGCTGTTTATTAATTTCCACTAGGCACTGCATCTGTGCTTCCTTCATGCTGAATTACCTATGTTTAGTATGTTTACGATTCTTTTACAGGACAGGTAGGTAACTGATATCCATTTCTCTATAACTGCAGCAAATGCACATTAATCAATTCAAAGTTACGCAGAAATTTCCTGACAAAATCCTACTTTACATGACACCTGGGCTTCTGAATGACTGTGAGATGAACCCGATCACCAGCTTCACTGACAGCCTCTTTTAAACCACATCTTTTTAAAATGAAAACCCTCCCTTTTAGACAAGATCTTTTAAATTATGCAAGCCAGCAAATTGGGATGAAAGATCCAAATACAGAAGTTATGACCTCACCTTGATGCCTTTATAGGCAGCTCAGTTTGGGTCCATTTAATATTCTCAAGCCAGAGAATTGCCCAGCCTTTCTAGAAAACAGCAGATGGGATAGGTTTGTGCTTGAGAGCTGTTTGAGGATATTGAGCTGGACATTACTCGAGGAAGGACTAATGCTCATGCACAAAGAGGTGCCTATAGTGTTTTTATAAGCATGGGATGCTTGGAAGCTTTGTGTGCACCACACGTTGAGCTAGAGGCTTTAGGGGACACTAGAGCCAAAAAGGCAGAGAAGTCAAATTCCCTGCGGTGGCCAGAATTTTAGCCTTTTCCTCCTCCCTCTTCATTATCATACTAGCATGTGTTGGTTCTTGCCTCTTTTTCATTTTGCACACCTGAGACAGGTACCTCGCACAACCCATGCAAGCTCACACGTGATGACTGTGACAACTGGGACTTAGTCCTGACAGCTAGCTCCTGCTTCTACCACGTGATGGCCAACCCTCTTCAGGGGAAAGCTTGCAATAAACACAGGTTTCTTTCAAAACTGAAGACCTTTTGCCTTAGTCATTTAACAAACTGGCAGCTAAACGCAGTCACACACATAGGGGTGTAAGTGGTTTGCTGAGGTTCCAGCATATTTTCAGCAGATAAATAGAGCGAAATTCATTATAGTCCAAAATGAAAATTAAGCTGGGATAGAAAAGTAACCAAATATTTGCTTGATTTTCTTTAAAGAACAGCTGTCATGGCCAAGCAGTAGTTTCTTGGCAGCTAGTGATTTCTTTGCTTGGCTCTAAGTCTGCCTGTCTTCTTCCTGGTGGAGATACGATTTAATTCACAGCAGAGTGGTCTGATTGTCACTTTAAAACTGCTATTAAAAAGATATATATATTCCAGCAAGGTGACAGACAGTTAGTTAAACTGTGTGGCGTTTTGTATAAGAACAAGACAATTTCACAGTGCCTCTTACTCAAGAGTACTATAGGCAGAATTCAGTTATTCAAGCTGCATAGAAAAAATTCTCTGGATAGGCCAGATCTATAGAAGTGGTAAATCAATTGTAAATCAATTGTAAATAAGGCATAAAAGCAGCAAGTTTTAGGGAGAACAATTAGGAATCAATACTGGAAGTCAACAGGCTCACAGATTTGAGGATCTGATTATTTTGCTGATAGGGAGGTTGGGACACAGGGAGAGAAGGGCATTAGCAGGGAACGAACTGCATCCGTGGAAGGGAGAAGGGCTGCTGCTGGCAGCTGAAGCCACATTCCTCCAGACCCAGACAAGGGGGGACGTCTGCAGCCAGCACAGGGATTCAGCAGAGAGGCAGTAAGAGTTTGTTTATTTGAATGGCAAAGAAACAAGCACATATTTGGAGGAAGCAGGGACCAACAGTGCTACGTAGGGGAGATGGTCCTGTGAATTCAGTGTAGCATAAACAAATCTGAGTTCAAAGTGGATGAACCAGTTTCCAACAAGAGTAGTCAGAATGAGAGTTTAATGCAGTTTGGTCCTCCGACCCAGTGATATGATGGTTGATTTGGAGTACATCACCTAATACAGACTACTGCAAAGCCTTGTTTCATTGCTCTAGACAGAGATATACATTTATTCATCCTTTGCAAAGCACTGACACGTAGGGATCCATTAGGTAAGGATGTAGAAAACAGAAGAGACAAAAAGAAGAGGGTGAAGAGAGAGCTTTGAGAAACACATTAATTAGAAGCCATAGCAAAATTTAGGTCATCATTAGTGCATGAAAACTATCAGTCTAGAAGAGCAGGTATAAATCAGTACTGTGTCATTGATTTTAACAGAGATGACAGTCTGGCTAGCTGATGGCTCTCTGAGGAGCGTATTGAGTTTGTACCTTCTAGAGATCATCTTTAGACGAAAAACAGGATGAGCAGAGAAGAAATAAAGAGTTTGCCCACATCCCAAACACAATTCTGAGTTTGAATCACAGCAACACCATATCTTTACTGAGGGTAGTCTTCAAGAGAAAACTGGACGATCCAGAGGAGCAAGGAAGCGTAGTTAGTGCCTAGGGTTGGACCTCTGAAGCGCAGCCTTTTAGACCCCGTGAAAGGGATGGAGTTGAGGAAGGAAAGACTTTAGAAAGCATGTAATATTCCTCATTCTGCAATACAGGAACTATCTCTAACCCGGGTCTGCAGAAAGCATGGTTTAGGTGTGGTATGTGAGCTCTCTCTTAATGTACTCTTGTATTCCTTAAAAAGTATTCTTTTGATGCAGCCTTTAGGCAGAGTAGCAATTCACATACATCGTCTCAAAGGCTAAATAAGCCTTAAACCTCTAACAAGAGTAGCAAACAAGATTACCTGGTGCTTAGACCACTTAGACTCCTCTGTCAAAGGATCCAGGCAGTTTTCTTGTGCTTTCCCTCAAGACACATAGAGCTGCCAGGACAGTGACCTTCTCAGTAGACTAGTGATTCCTAATGACTGTATTGTGAATAGCAAAGTTGAAGGTGTGATGGATAGCCCATGTCACAGATTTTAAAGCATCCTTCATTTTTATTAGAGGACAGGGGTTAGATCAATAGTCCTCTGTAGTCAACTCTCCTACTGATTTCAAGAGGTTTCAAATGAAACTCATAACAGACAACTGTAAAAGCACAAGCTAAATGGACTTGGAGCACCTGGTTACTTGCCCATACACCCATGGAAGTACAAATACCAAAAAGATGTGTCACAGTGATGGAGTACATACAACTGATTTTCTATTCCCCATGAAGAAAACCCTTCAGAAAAACACTAGTGTTCCTACGATCACCAAAGTTAAGCAGTTCCATTCCTTTTGGCCTTCTCTCTGAGTTAGGAAATAACTATGAGAAACAACCTGAGCAAGCCAACTAATAATTATACCATCACTGTGTATTGATTCTTCACATCATCAGGAGAAACCACAGTAAAATACAGTAGCTCTCTGAATGAGATACAGTTTAGGTCTTAAGACAACAGCTGGTTAGGTTTTTCACATCCTTCTCCACGTTCTCAGGAAATTATGCAGCAGAACTTAGTGAAATACTGTTATAAGGTAATAACAGTGCGTTTGCCCCACCCCAGTCAAAATGTCTCATTCCACTCAATAAAGAGAAAAGAATAGTAAAGATAAGGACAAAACAGCAGCTGTCAGATGTTCCTGAGGCACCATAATTATGAAAATATTATTTCATGTTTTGCAGTAGTACTTTCCACTAGAGAGACACTTGCTCAGAGCCTTAAAATCTCATCATATTACAGGAATTTGTGATCGTGATGCACTCCAGGAGATCAATGAATAAATACAACCCTCCATAACTTTACATTTTAAATATCTTTCTCTGCTTCTCCTTTATGGAGCTATGGAACATTAAAATGGGAGCATCATTACACACAGAAAAGCACCTACACAATGTAGCCATTTGTGCTGTGCATCTTATCATTTCTCTTTTGTGACATCTAGAGATGTCTATTAGGCACAGAAAACAGTTTTCTCCATTACCCAACAAATGAAAATACCCATGACTTTTAAATTACAACCAGATCACAGTGAAGAATCAAAAAGAGCCCATTTAGGCTAGCTGACAGCCCATTTGTCCTTTTTCAAGCCTGCCATGTTGCCTGCGTGGAACACAAGAAAGAGGATAATAGACTAATGACAACTAAAGCATTCATTCAGCTCCTGCCCGTGACAGATTTGGTGCTCCTGAGAAAAGACTTGAGATAGTCTGTGTATCAAAGCCTGCATCCTCCACTCATCTGGACAGTAGGATGGCTCAGCCTGTGCGTGGATGCTGAGAGGCATCACTCTTCCCTGCTACACCAACAGCTTCACTCAAGGCCCCATTAGCATTTAACTTCCACCAGCCTGAGTCAGCAGGAGATCCCAGCTATGAAATGATGGGAGGATCCTTGACTTTCCTGCAAACCAGGAGACCAGAAGGAGACCTGACAGCAAAGGGATTTAGACACTTGGACAAGGGCACATCTATGTGGTCAACGACAGGCAGTTTGTAAGCTCGTGGGATGTGAACAAGGCCATTTCTAGAGAAAACGTCAGACTATGTCTACGTTAACAACCTGCGGAAGGGCAGCACAGGGTCACTTGGGCTCAGTCCCACATTACCAGCTTCTAGCTGAGGCCACAAGCAGCCCCATCTGGGGTCTCTCCAAACCCCACAGTGACTGAACCTCAGAAGAAAGTGCCAGGAACATGATAGCATTGTAGATGCTTCTCAGCCCAACAATTGCTCTTCCCATCCACAGACCCAGGGCTGACATTCCACAAAAAACAGCCCAACAGCAGTTTATTAATAACATTGAGTTGTTCAGTAGGGTCCCAGGGTTAAATACAAACGGAGACTGATTGTTCCATGTAACACAGCTCCAAGAAGCTGCAAGACAAGTCTGCTTTGATAGCATCTTATTCAGATTCTTCTAGCCCAGTCAGCATTCACAGCATTTGGAACTATGCTGCTTTGCAGGGATAAAGCCCAGAGCCAGAAGTTACTTCAGAAGAAGTCTTCCCTAAGGAGATTCAATACTGTGGTGGCTAACACCGAAGGACAGCGTAGCACCAAGACAGGTTATGGGGCAGAGACAACTCCTTTGGAGACCAGATCACCCCAGAGTGACTCTTTTTGGATAAAAGCATGAGTACTAAGACGCAAAGAACAGGACAGACAACCAGTGGGACAAGCAAACCAGTGGGGTACACCTATATATATATATATTGCAAACACTTCACAGAAACATCAAGCAATGTTCTGGTTGTCACAGATAAGCTTCTACCTGTTTCTTGATAGGGTAACCAGACTGCAGGATCAGCACAGGCATCCAAGAGCCTGAGCAAGCAGGCCAGGTGGGAACATCTCCACATCTTCAGCTGCAGAGGACACCACACAAGCACCACTTCCCACCTCTGTCTCTTTTACAGCACTGAGCTGAGGAGGCTACTCCTGGAGACCAGTTGGTCCAGGCCCCTCCCAGCAATGCCTCTCTCCATAGGGGCTATAGCTACTAGTGGAGCCCAGATGACATCTCTTCTCAGCAGTTGAATCCAACCTTTTGAGGCAAGAATGGAAAGATAATGAGCGACACAACCAGAAATAACTAGCCAAGTGGGAAATCCATTTCCAGCCAATTAACGGTAAGAGGCGAGGTTTGTGCAATAACAAGTTGAGACCATATTTAGCAATTTTCAGTTCATTCTGCTTCCAGCAACGTGAAAGCTACGGAACAAATTGTTTTTCATTTAAAATAATTGTATAACAAGCATCATACCAGCTTTGTGGACCTGAGATAGCAATTGGACTCACATTCCTTTGGACGGTGCAAAAAATACCCCAGAAGTGGCTTTTTCCCGCCACAGAAGAGAAGGGTTTGGAGGAGTGAGCCATCTTCACCTGCCTGCAGCTATCCCTGCCCACAGGGTCCTGCAGAGGAAGGGTATATATCCTACTGATTTTGAATCTACTGGCCTACATTTTAAACCTATACAAAGATGGCCAACCTGGTGGCCAAATATTTATAGCATGTCACTGGCAAGAATGCAAACATATGTTTGATGACTGATTCCTGAAACATAGAAATTTCTTCAGGCCTTTTTATGAGAGTTACAGTCATTCATTCAGCACCTAGCACTGCCACATGAGTCTTCAGATGCCCAATCACAAGGAAAAAACCTCTGAGATCATTAACTAAAGCAGAAACTGCTTGACATTGGTGTCTTCAGAGTGTTCATCACCGTAACTTAAGAAGTGGACATCTTTGTCAAAATATTGAAGTTTCTCACTGGAGAATTCACATTGGAAAGAGAGACTAAATTCATCAAATAAATAGTCTACAGGGGACAGTTTTCTCTGAGCACAGGACAGAAAAAGCTGCTGGAAACAGAGAACAAAATGTCAGCATCTCACTTTGAGATGAGAAAGTGAAGTTGACAACACTGTGATTTATGGAGAACCAAGGCCTATTTGGAGAGAATGAAGTTACAGTAGCTGTGCCAGCGCAGGTAGAAACACAGGAGTCAGCTCTGGTCATCATCAAATTGCGAGGGCTAATATTTTATAAGCGTAAAAGATAGTCAACGACCTTCTGCTTCAGAGTCGAAAATTTGTTTTGCGTCGAGTCTTTTAAAAACAAAAAGACGTATTTTTTTTGTTCAAGTACAATACCTCTCAGATGCTATCTGCAACCTATTAATTCACTGGGAGAGAACTTCGGTGAAAAGATTTAAAAGCACTGTTCACTGTGTATAGCCTGCACTTTAAAATGTTCATTTAGGAACTCAGAGTTCACCTTGACTGAGAATATACAACTATGATAACAAGAGATTAAATATGAAGCTGCTCCAACATGCTACTCCATACTTCCCCTTTGGAAGAATATGTTGAATAAGATAGGTTAAATCATCCCACTTACATGACATAGTCCTGAAAATTATATCCTCTTCCTGCTCTCCATACAATAGCGACTTTTCTCAACCATGGTTGTAGAAAAAATAAATCCTCATTTCCATTTACTGTTCTCACTCATGGTTCAAAGAGCCAGAAATACAGGAAATCACTGTCCCAGAAACTAACCTGACAGGCAACAAGAGAGGGAACAATTCATTTCCCTTTTCAGCTATTCTCAGAATAAAAGGGAAACTGTATTTATTCTTTATTTCTCTAGTGGGCTTCCCCAAGTTATTAGAGTCTGCCTTATTAAATAATTGAAAAGGCTCGTTATAAAGTTTCTTCTTCCTCCCTATCCATCACTGAGATATGCAGAAAATGGCATGTCAAGGAACATTTGCTAGGAAAGCTTCAGGGACCATTAACTCTTGTCACTGCTTAAGTGATTAAGGAACCAGAAATAGCGATACTGTTTCCCAGCTGATTTGTAAATATCTAAGTGCTAGAGCTTCCATCCTCACCTCATAGTGAGGTCAAAAGCAGTACTGGGGTTTGGACATGGCAAAGACAACCCTCTGCCCCCTTGCTGGAGCACATCTCATAAATAGCCCTTGGATGAGACACTATGGGAGCCCACCATGAGCCAGAAGAGCTACATAACGCTCTACACACCTGACGGCACAATGTGCTATGGCCAGTCTATTTTCTGACCTACTTTCTTAAGCAACTTCTTTATTCAAGAACTAAAGCATCAGAGGACAGGATGGGAAGGGACTGGAGTTTCTACAGTGCTTGCTGAAACCACCACCAAAACAAGCAGATCATGAGGATAACAGGGGGTTTTAAAATCATTCTGTGAATTTTCCAGCAGCAGCCAAACATAAAGAGCTAACAATGGGGTTTTTGACTTCTACCACTGAGGATCTGGGAGAAGTCTGAACACCCCTTTTCCTCTCTTCTTTCCTCTTGTGTCACAGGACAGTATCACAGGCTGGTTCCCAGGAGAAAAGAGTCTGAACTCAGAGACAAAGCAGCATGAGATGGAGTAGGGGTGAATATAGCCAGGCATAAAGCCCCTGCCAGTCAGGTGACACACATTTGGTAATGCCGGAACCTTTTCAACAGCAGCTGCTTTGGACCAGTCTGGATAAGTCCTTAGATCAGTGCTGAGGGCAGCACAGTCACATCAGTGCACAAAGCATTTTAAGGACTTCACAAACCAGGCTGGAATGAACTCTGGGATCTCCATGCTACACAGTACCTATGACCCTCCTTATCTCAGTTGTGCTGCTACTGCCTGGACTTGTAGCTATTTTCCACTATCCAGACTTCTGTTTCTCCAGAAAAGCTCACCCCATCACCACTCCAGCAGAACAAGAGCTGGAAATACCTCCAAAAAACTATGACTGTGAAAACCAGGAGCAGAATGCCTTCTGGGTGCTGGCAGGTAAAGTGTAGTCTGCTTTTCACAAAGCTGTCTCCTACATGTTCTCCACCTACAGTGGATGCGAGTCAGCTGGAGCTCTGAGCATCAGTCAGGTTATTCACTTCAAGAGGCTGACACCCTTGATGCCACTCCAGGGTGCAAAGGCTGTTGAGTGGCCTTTGAGCCAGAGACTTAGTAGCCCCACATGTGTCATGGAAAGAACATGATCATTGGCATGGTTTCCAAAGCTGTTGGTGCGGGGCAGGTGGGTACAAAAAGCCATTCCAGCCAGTCTAGGCAGAGCTGGCATCCACGTGACTCAAGTTCAACTTCTCATTCACTGCACTACCTGCTCCTCTTGCAGCACCCAAACACTAGGTCTGATTTCAGTGAAGACACTGTGCTCAGCTCGCACACAACATTGCTTGGTTTATGCTTGACTTCTGGGGCCAAGAAAGCCATCGGTCATTGTGAGGAGAACTTAAAATCTGAGCCGTCACAACACAAGGAACCCAGGATTTTGACTTCACCATGGATTTGCAACAGCAGAATGGCCTGGTTTCTATTGTCCCACGGCGCTGCACCATAGATACACTTGGACAGATTAGAGGAAGGATACAGGCATACTTGCAAGTCCTGCAGGATTTCGTTTCTCTTGGTCTTTAGGCAGTTACATAACAAGAGATCTATTAACTTGTGCTGGGAGCAGGGGCCAGACTTGACTCAGGACAGTTATACTAGTAGAAACACATGGTTTTGTATTCTTGCTTTCTCTTCTCATTCGGTTTGGAATGAGATTCAGTTTACAGCAACAGCACACACAGCAGAGTCTCCACTATTTGCATTGCAAACATACACGCATATACACGTTAGAAAAAGTAGACTGTAATATACATTGGTCTCAGTTCAATAGATCTGTAACATCCCCCTATTTCTTGAAAGGGACACCAAGCCAGGCATGCCAAACGCAGGGAACATTAATCTGAGTGCAACAGAAAGTCACTTGAACGAAGCCAAGGACACCTTCAGACTATTCCTGATGCCATTCCAAAAGCCGGTTGCTGCCCAGCCTTCCCCTGCCTATTTAGAAAATAGGAACAGAAGCCACGAATGTTAAATGGTTAAATCCAGACTGCTTGTTGAAGATATGTCTCCACAAATGTTATACCATCTGGTGTTCTGTGAAAGCTAGAGGAGTGGGTGCTGTATTTTCATAACAATACGCCCTTCTACTCTCATTGATTAATAACATGAAGCAATTTTGTCTTTTTTCTTTTGTATTTTAAAATATTTGTATGAAAGCTTTTCAATGTGAAATCCAGTAATTATCTTAAGAGCTGAGTCAATAGGTTCTTTGGGCAGAGAAATTAAGTATTAAACCAAATAATAAAAAGCTCGGTGAAAGCATTTCTGCACCAGGCCCAAGACCACTGAAGTCCTTTTCTGCCCCAGTACAATTATCTCCCTGAGTCTTTTACCAGACACTGCTAACTACAGATTAACCAAGGAAGGAAGGAGGACTGCTGGGGTAGAGGGAACTGGACCTGGCTGTCCCATTGGTGATGGTGGGGAGGTCTCCTTTCCTACTTCAGTGTCTTACCACCACCCTGATGGGAAATGCTATAAAGCCTGGGTCTACCAGACAGGAAGAAAGATGAAAACTTGAAAATTTCTGCCTTCAAGTCTGCTCCTTGGGCTAGTGACTTCAGAGACTCCCCTTCTTGTAAAAGCAGCGTTCCAGGAACAAGGAAGGAAAAGCTGCAGAGTGAACAGCCCCCAAGCCAGAAGTCTGTGGTCCACCAGTTTCCAGTGGTTCCCAGCCAACAAGGGAATGAAAATTCCTGAATTAAGCTTTCATGCAAAAAACAGAAAACAAAGAGGTAATTACTGACATGACTGAACTGCAGCCAGAGCTCTGAGCTCTTTTACAGGTAGAGGCTCTGGGTAAAGTCTCACCAACTAGGGCAGCGTAGTGATCCACTCACCAGGCTGCCCACGAGCAGATTCCCACTCTCATGGGCACAGTACACCAGGGAGAAGATCCAAAACCCTCCAGACCTCTGAACGAGCCAATTTGGAGCAGCATCCGGGCCGAGGCACCGCAGCTCCGGTCCCTTTCCCATCCCATACCACTCCCACATCTGCAGCCATGGCAGTAGCCCAGGCAGAGCGAGGCAATGCCTCATACCCTGCTCTCTCTCATTCTTTGGGCATAGGTGAGCATACGTGCAATGAGGTATTTTGTTTAGGAAGATACCGTGATTAGATCAGCTAGCTCCTATGCAATACTGCATGTTTGCAAGTGCGAACACAAGCCCTTCCCTATCATTAAATATAATATGAGCAAGACAGAGACCTAAATCACAGACGCTTCGGTGTCAAAGGCAAAATGCCTCTTTAGCTTAGCAGCTAGCTCAAGCTCATCAAGCATGAGCCTTTTCAGTTCCAGAGGATGAACAGCTCATGAATAGGGAACACAGTTAAAAATTTGCCACTGGAAGATGTTTTAAATAGTGCAGTTCACAGCAGATATGATTAATAGGCAATCTATCATGAAGTTCTCTAGATTTTTTTTTTTAATGAAGGAGCTTTACTTCATCAGGCAGTTCCAGCTTTAGACTGGAAAACCAAAGCAAAATGCTTTGCAAGCGTTTTTCAACAGCTGTGAAAGCTAGAAGTTCAATTTTATAGAAAGCCGAAATTCCCACATAATCACCCAGTGAGCTAGTGGAGCCTGCCAGGAGAAACAGCAAATGCTGTGAAATCTGGGATAAAAACGAAGAGTCACGCCGGCCGCGTAACTCAAAACACACTCCACCCTTCACGTGCGGCACCCATGGCATCTAAAAGAGCAGAAGGAAGCCAGGACAGCAGCATCTGCCATCACAGTATCAGATTTAACCAACCCTTTGGTTTTGTATAAAATACATACGTCTTCCCTCTCACCAGCCATTCCATTACTAACCCAGGCAGAATTTTCTCTATTCTTCAGTGTGTAACTTCTTCCCTCATCCCTGCTCTACCTGTTGCGTCTGTGACAAAGTTTCCAAGTACAGATGAAGTGACCCTAATCGAGCAATAAAGAAACAAATCCTCAAACAGCCATTTCCTATCTGACAGTTGGTAGGCGAATGCTTCACTGGCTTTACTGTTTAGCCATGAAACCTTCATCATAAGTGTCATTTGGCTTTAACTTTGCAATAAGGTAATTATAGAGCCATGCTTATTAAAAACAGCCTCCATCACGGAAGACGTTGACTGATGTTGGTTGGAGTTGGAACTTGACAGCCAAGTAGGATGAGCAAGTGCATCAGGGTGCTAACGACATTATATTGCAAATGCTGTTTATTTCCTCTCAGCTCTAAACTCCACAGTAAATAACACATTGTAAAAAAGAGATCCAGAAATAACATTAGGTTAAAATGGAATCATCAATTATCCCCTTTTCTTCAGCTTTTGGAAGATTTTTTTTGTTTCTTTTTTTTTTTTAATCTTGAAGTATTTGTGGAAGGCTTTTTCCTTTATTCATTAATTGCTTTCTTTCCCTCCCTCCAACTCCTCTGTTCTGCTTCACTACCTATAAATCAATGTTGAAAAAAAGATAAAGCATTACTATTGTGAAATGAGTGTAAAACAGTATTTAAATAAATGTACATTTGCATACAAAACCCCACACCTCAGCCCCAAAGTTATCTGCTCCTGCTGCGAATAAGATCAGCTTTTCCGACCCACAGAGGACCAGTCCCCTGTTTTAAACCGTTTCAGATCAGCCTTCCAAGAGGCTGAGCTCATGGCCCCATATCTACTTTTCTCCCCACAGCCATGCAAGAGGCTCCAACACCAACATCACCAAAGTTTGTGGCGTTTTGCAGAAAACCCTGGACTTCTGCAGAAACCCCTAGCTCCCCTGTAACTCATCTGAGAGAAGAAGGAGGGTTTGGCCCCACACATTCCCTGCCAGATAAAGCAATCATTTTCAAAATTCTGATCTTTCTTTGGAGTGCATTTGTTGGTGGAAGTTTTCTTGTGATCTCAAACTACAAGTTTTATTCCCCTTTTTTTTAACTTTTCCCCACTGAGAGAAGCTGGGGCAGGTGCAGGAGGAACTGGGAAGGAAAAGTTTCACCTTCCAGAGCACGACCCCATGTCTGACCTAGGAAAACTGGAATCTAGGAGATCTTGGGCAAAACTCATCTCCACAGTAGTGCCTTCAGCACAGCAGTCAGGACGGTCTGGATGCAAATGGTTTGCTCTAGAAACACCTATGAGTCAAGGGGCCCTCTTCCTACGCAACAGAATTAACACTTTTACGTAATTTGCAGGAAGGTAGTATGGACAAAAGTTGTTTCCCATGAAGACCTGCAGTTTAAGAGAGCTTCCAAAGTTCAACATTCACACCAGAGAGGGAGGAATCCAATATTGCGGACAACCTTTGCTGCAGACAGGAGCACTTCAGGCACTCTTCTCAACCACAGTAAAAAAAAATTCAGAGACTCACAAAAACAAATCATGAAGAAGGCACTTGTCACTTGAATTAGCTGTACTTGGAAATCTTTCACAGCACTCTGATGAAGAGGACGTCTCATCTAAGTCAGAATGTTTTTAAAACCCCATCGATGGCAGCAATGTTTTATTTAGATAAAAGCACTTCAGTAACATTGGCTTGTCCTATTTTCAGCGTTTTCAAAGTGGTTTTAAATTTTGTTCATGAGAAAAAAAATAGATATATTTCCTAGGAGGAAAAAAAAAATTCAAACTTGAAATAAAACTGTATGGTCCACCTAAAGCAGATGGGGGTAGCAGAGGGCTCCTGGGATTTGTATCATAACATTTCACTTTTGCAGTTTCATTTCAGAATGGAAATATTTGAAATAGCAGAATTTCTTGGAAAGTAGCTTTCCAATTTTCTTCTAAGTCTACATCAAATGGCAGTTGATTCCATTTCAGTTTACATCTCTGATCTCTGCCCTCTAAAGATCACCTGGTTTTAGTTCTGTTAGGAGTCACCTCCACGGTGGAGCAGGGGTCACCATGGGAAGTGTCCCAGCTGTTGCACCTGAGTAAAAATGCAGTTTGGATAAATGAAACATGAAAACTTTCTGTACATGCTAAGTGGCCTCCCACGAACCACTATTTGGGCTCCAGCACCTGGAGCCCTCCACGAAGAGCTTTGGAGGGACTCTGGGAGGTTCAGCTCAGCCCTGGCAGCTCCTCTGACAGGTTGCATGTGTCCATTGCAACCCTCCATCCTCCTGAAAGGAGTAAAAAACTTCATTTAAAAATATACCTCACTCACTTACACATACCGGGAAGCATCGTCGTTTGCGTTCCCACTCACGGCAGGTGTATTACAGAACACCACCTTCCAGCCGAAATGGGCTGTCCCCATCACGCTCCTCTCTGCAGAGATGGGCAGAGCAGAACATCCAATTGCTCTTATTTTTGTCTAATGTTCAAGATCAAAAGGTCAAGGATGCTAAATATTCATCACAAGAAAGTTTGTTTGCACAAGAAATACAGTCTGGCATGTTTTCAACATTACCTGTCAGCTTCTTTGGAATAAAACAATTGGAAAAAAAGAAAAAAGAAAAAAGAAAATAAAAATCTTCATTGTTAACAATATGGGGCAGAAAGGTCAAAAAATCCAGCTGCAAATTACCCAAGTGACCGTGAACTATACCTTTTTCAAGTCCCCATTCATATTAATGGCTCATCCTACTCCTCCTCCCCGCTTGCTCACTCTGTTATTTAATATGAATCCAGAAGAGCCAAGGTTGAGCTCTCTGACCTTTCAGGGCAGAAGATGGGGAATAGTTAGGTCGGTGTTTGACAAGCAGTCAGCACTAATCAGAATAAATTACTTCTTCTCATCTGAAGTGTTCTTTCAGCAGCTTCGAAGGGACAGTCACCATTTTAACTCAGCTTATTCTGCCATGAACAAAATCGCAGATGAGACAGATCAGATCGTCCCAAAACTTGCCCTGGACTCGTGCATTTTGCCAGATTCAGCAGTAATGCAACAGGCCCAAGGCTTGGCCCAAAAAAGAGTGCAGAATAGTTTTTGTTGAAAAATGCTTTGGGGAAACTGTTGTTTCTTGTAAAATTGTCAACTTCCACCCATGCTTCTTACAAAAAAGCTTTGGAAGCTACATTTCTTTTCCTCATTTTAGAATCATTTCCAAATGTGATCTTGAGGAGGAAGTCTATTTTGAAATTAGTTTTTATGATATAAAAGTAGATCTTAGCTAAGAGCTGGAAATCAAACACAGCTACTCTGCAGCAGTCAGCCTCTATATTGATTCAAATGTGGAAAAAGTCAACCCAAAATGTGGAGGATACTCTAGATTTGTTGTTTCAATTAGTCTTAAATAGCATCCACTGAAATTAAGCATTCAAATAATACAGTGTGACTCCCTGGGAAGTATCTTGTCCTAACTGGGTAATCCTGGCATGAAGTGATGTAGTACAAACATCAAAAAATATTTTTGAAAAAATATTTTTTTCTTTCTAAGAGAGTCTTCAAGAAGATGACTTTAATTTGTACTTCATGGAGAAAATAACATTTTTTTCATTCTAGTCCAGAACTGGAATGAATATTGGGTTGTCAGTACCTCCTGTGAAACAGGAACTCTGCCACACATGTACTGTTCACCTAGATAGAGGCTACTTTGGAGCAAACACATCCTTAAAACCTCTCCTGAAAGGTGCTTCCAGAAGATGGTTCCTTCTTCAGTTCTCAACAGTTTCTCTCCTCCAGCTGATAGAGGGTCACATTCACCACAGCCCCTGGGAGGTATTTATTGTCCAGCCCCCCTCAGACAGTTGGGCATCTGAGTTGACCTTTCTTCCTCTCTGTAAGTTTTCCTCCCTCTTTTTCTTTAATCTCTGACAACCACAACTGCAGCTATTTCTGAAGGTCACCAGCCCAGCACCCAAGCATGGACTCCACCACATTGTCTTCCCATTTGCTTGAGGCATCAAAGCTGCTTAGAAATTTGTCTCATTTCCCTTGATAGAAAGATGAAAAACTACCAATCAATGAAAGTAACGTGTATGATTGTGTAACCTACACCTCTTGCCTTCAGAAGGACATTTAAAGTCTTTGATTTCCTTAGAACTAACTCTTACTTTATCCAATTCAGTCATTTCAATTGATGAAGAATATTTTTCACTAGTTATATTTCCTGATTCCTTTGTGGCTGAATTATTTCAGGAAATGAATCGGAGGTGCCTACTGGTGGAGTTTTAAGAAACATCCTACCATTTGAAGGATAAAGATTTTTCTTACATGGATAGCATCACATTGTGAATTAACCTCCAGAGTTGCACTAACAACAGGGACACACACTATCCAGCTCAGGAATCAGAGCTTCACATAAAGATCAACAGAGAACAATACTCAAGAACACACAGGAACCTGCTTCCTATTCCTTTGGATATCAGCTATTAAAAATCTCCAGGCATCTGGGATATTCCTTCCCCCTGTCTATTACACACCCTCCTTTCAAAGCCATTATGATAATTTCCCAGTCTGGGACAAAATCTACGTATATGCTTCTGCAAACAGTTTGTATCTCCTACAGACCATTAGTTTCTGTATATTTAACTTGAAAATCATCCCTATCATTTGGAACTCATTCAGTTCATTAAAATCTCATTTCACCTTCAAAACTGCCAAAAATTCTTTTGGTGGAGATCTGGGATTCTCTTCCTATAACTCACCATAACCAGCATTGCAAAATCTGTTCCATCACTGAAAAGAACTGTGCAAGTACTGCAAAACCTTCTTCCATTAGGGTTGTAAAAGAGTAATTCAGTATTTTTGCTTGACTTGTATTTAAAAATATAGAGGCAATTGAGAATGTTTTCAAACTCTTACTTTAAATGTTTGAACGTAATATTCATAAATCATTTCTCCATTCTGTCCTGCAACTGTGTTAGTGTTGTCTGGGGAATATTCTTGGTTGGTTGTATTTTAGATGATGAGCTTTTCTACAACTAACTTCTGCTGTTTGCATTTATTCATCAAAAGAATAGATAAGGAGTGGAGAAAATGTTTATATTTTCTTCTTGTTGACTCTAGCCTTAAGGAACATATCTGAAATTCCTTCTTCTGCAAGTAATAAATCCCACATATATAATTCTCCACTGTCCCTATCACCTGTCTGCTCTGCAAGGTGATTAACTCTATGATCACTATAAAAATGTTTTATTTAGTGGATAATTGTAACTACTGGTATCTACTGTTTCCAAATGTCTTGCTTTATTATCCTTGTTCAAGAAGGTCTTAATACTTAAGTGATTTAGTGATCACTTAAAATGCCAGCCTAACCATTAGGAGGTACATTTCACTAGGCATTGCCTAATTTTATAGTACATTATTTCTTTATAAACAGACACATTACTGTGGAGCATTAATTAAGCCTCTTTGCCCATTATGAACTTCATTTGGAAGACGATGACATAACCAAACGTTTACCCTGACAGATGGTTCTGCGGCTCCGCATTCTGGCTCCCACCAAAGAGCTTCCCAAAGAGTGGAGCTACTGAGAACAGGTAACGTTATGCCATAGAGGAACAGTGATTTGTGGAAAGCAAGCATCTAATGAATAATACATGGCATTTGCACTTCAACAAGCCAGTTTGCTAAACTCTTTTGCATCAATAACCTGGTACTTAAAGGCTCTGTTTATTATTGCAAGCCTCTAAGGCTTTTTGAAATAGAATTACATCAGCCACATTTCTAATACTTAACATTTGGAGCAAACTGTAGCTTGTTACACCATTGAAGAGAGTCCTTTCCTCAGGGGCTTCTTCTGAACACATCCTGGTGCTTGAGGGACTTGGGGCTTTTCACATTTCCTCCACAAAGTCAGGGGGTCAGGGAAAAGTTAGTAGAGAAGCAGTCCATCCACCACCCCTCACTTTTTGCCAGCACTCGCAGACAGGAAGCCCCCAGAGCACAAGGTTTCTAAAATAACCTGCGAAGAAGGCTATAAGCAAGGCAATAAGCAGGATTGCAACCCTGGACTTCAGGAGAGCTGACTTTGGCCTCTTCAGAGACCTGCTTGGAGGAACCCCATGGGTTAAGGCCCTTGAAGGAACAGGGGTCCAGGAGATCTGGCTAGTATTCAAGCATAACTTCCTCCAAGTTTTGCACCTCAAGAGCGGTGCATCCCAAGGAGAAAGTAGTCCAACAAAGCAGGCAGGAGACCTGCATGGACCCATATTGGCCAGATGGGCTGATAATCCAGCAGTTTGCTCACCCCAGTGAGAGCCCAGCGAGCAGCTCAGCTGAAAAACACAGAGCTTCTCTCTCCCTCTACTTCAGCCCCCAAAGCCAGGAGCATCAGGATCCAAGGCCACTTGCTGGCTTATCTCCCTGCCTTTCAGTCTGTTACTAGCACACATTCCTACTTTCCCATTTCTTACAGCTGATCGGGCCTTTCTGGACAACCCATTTTCCCTTCGCCGAGCCCAGGCAGCTTCGCAGCATCTTCAGAGCGCAGGGCTGCCAACCCAGCCCACACCACCCAGGAGCACAGAAGCTCCAGCACATGT
This sequence comes from Rhea pennata, assembly GCF_028389875.1. NCBI lineage: Eukaryota > Metazoa > Chordata > Aves > Rheiformes > Rheidae > Rhea > Rhea pennata. The sequence goes on along the minus strand of NC_084667.1, from coordinate 67,602,561 downwards.
CTAATTAACCAAAGACTATGCCAGGTCAAATTCAATCATATTTCACATCTCCAGAAGCTTCTACTACCACTGAATTACAGAGCTAGTGAGCCCATATTGCCATAGCTCCTTTACTCATTAAAATAACCCAAGCGGAATAAAACTAACCCCGCACTTTTTTAAGACCTCTAGATTTACCACGAAGAAAACTTCAAATCAAAAATTGCATTGCTCTTGTATCATTACAGAATTATGGTGCCAGCAGTAATTCACAAATGGCTGTAAACATAACTTTGCCCCCAGAAGAGACCCTCTACTCAGAGCACAGTTCAAAATGCAAGCAAGGTGCCGCGGTCATCTGGGGAGCTTAACAAGCCTCAGGAGAGCGTCAACTTCAGGCTGTTCTTTCTGAAAGTGTATCAAGAAGTTGTCATAGCGGTAAGCCAAGAAAAACCCAGAGCAACAAGCAATTTGAAATCAGGGTAAAAAAGCAAATGTTTCAGAAAAATATACTCTGCTGCACAAAAGCTCACCTGGGCTAAACAGCGACGAATTGCCCTTGCGCCGCTGGGAAGCTTGGCAAGAGACCTGTACAGCGAAGGGGACCACATTGGAGAAGTCTCATATTATATCCAGCAGAAAGATCTGGGACTGCTGCAATAAAATCTCCAAAGTTTTTTGGCGGGGGGGGCGAATGCAGCTGTAGTAATGAAAGTGAGGAGGGCGATAGGACTCCAGATAGCTAAACGTTCAAAGCAACGCCAAAAGGAGCGGCGACAAAAGAGGAACCACCGACCCCGCTCGCAGCTAGCAAAGGCAAGGAAGCTGGGAACGCAGCAAGGAGATGGCTGGGGATTGGGACCGCCCTCCCCAAAACCAGCGTTCAGCCCGAGCATCCCTGCCTGCAACGGCCCACGTGGGACGGAGGCCAGGTGGGAGGAGATCAGCAGGGATTTCACATCACGGAGAAGCAGCAACGTTTGTGCGAGAATTACGGAAATCTCGTAAAAGCCACACGGCTTCCCTCGGCCCGTAACTCCAGCCAGCGCGCTGGAGAGAGCACAGCTCTCACTGCGGAGCGAGGGGCTGGCACGGAGACATTACTCTGTCCCGAGTGACAGATGTTAGAGCGCTCTCATTAAGCCGAGGTAGCGACCCCACAAGCAGGGCTCGCAGCAACGCGTGCAGAACGGACAGCTTAAAGAGGCATTTAGCAGGGGTGGCAGGACAGGACTATCACTCTGACCAGATACTTCGGTCACAGTTGCATAACCCCAATATTTTCTGCACAAACATTCCTTGGAAAGTTTAGCGTAACTGCAAAGGCTACGTATCATTTGCTACACCAAAAGGAAAATGATGCACCACTTCAGGACTATTTTGAAGAAAAAAACTCAGCAGAGTTAGAGTCCAAGCAGCTGGATACTGGCATTGGCTGAGCTTCCTGGATTAACTACTTCCTTAGCAATTAGGCAAATTACTTAAGCACACACCTCTCTTTAGGATCAGGAGTATCACCAAAGTTAAGCTTGAAGCGCCTTACTGAAGCAGCATCCATAATGTGGGTTTCAGAATGAGCTCCAGAGAGCAGAGAGGAGTCGTTCCCACCACCAAAGACCACGAGGGTCCTTCATAAGGCAAAAAAGACAGCAAAAAAGAACGGGAAACTATAATTTCATTGCAAGGAAAACATAGGAAATCAGCACCAGATACAGCACAAGTTTTCGGGACACAGCAGGTCCAAAGCCTCCCCGAGGAGGCACACGGCAGCCTCTGGCATCGACCTTGGGCCAGGCCACCCACGTCCCCACGACCGGGATGAGCTCGCAGAGCTACAGGACAGCTTTCCTCTGCCCTCTCTGACCCCAGGGCTCGGACAGCGGCGCCAGTTTAACAGAAAGCATGATTTCTGAACTGCTAAATGGGTGCAGTTGGGCAGCTGGACCCGTTGTAACCCCCCAAGCCCGAAGGAGGCTGGCTCTGTAATTTATAACGCGGCGTCCCCTCGAAATGCCCTCGAACATCCCCCATGCGCAGGGAGCAGAGCAATGAGCACAGTGTGAGCTCCAGAGCTGGCCTGCCTTTATGATTCTCCATCATCGCTCTGCAAGTACAGCCCCAGAGCCCACAGTTTTGAGAAGGACAGTCACTGCCATTAGACAGTGGCCTGAACTTCTTCCTTTTTTTATTTATTTTTTTTTACACCCTAACTATGCCAGCAATGATTAATGAAATAATTTTGCTGTCCGCAAGAGCCTCCTCTCAGAAGATGTATGATCAGAAGATGGAGCTTTCTGAGCTGGCTCTGAGGTCAAACATCCCAAAATACCAATAAAAAGAAGGTATTTTCTCTCTTCTTCAAGCATTCAGCTTCTAGAAACATGTGCAGCAAAGCACTGTCCACAGCAAGATTCGCAGTCTATATTTAATTATTTGTGTCTTAACTACTTTGCAAACCTACAGAGAGAACAATTTCCCCATCTGAGGCTTTATTTTATTAATGAAAGCACTAACAGATGAATAACATGTTTATTTTAATGAGTCCGTTCCCCTTTTACAGGGCCATCTCTTAAATACCATGTAGATCTGCAGATCAGCAAGGGAACCTCGTTAGTGTGCGTACGCAACACATGCACAGGCAAAAACACTCACTAGCTTGATTTGCTGATCAGCAAATTTGCAGGATATTTAAATGTTCTTTGTCTCTGAATTGTTAAAATGATTTTAATAATTTCCCCATCAGCTTTTTACCTCACTCTGCTACAAGCGATGGCTGTAGCAAGCGCTAACTCAACAAAATTAACTCTCTGCCAACGCTAAGCCATGGGGTGAAGGTTTCAAACGGCAGGGCAGAAGTAATCCCTGAATGACCTGTACATTGAGCAACACCAAGAAAACAGCTCCTTGCAGAGCTCCAGCGACCTCCCGTCAGGAACGTGATGAAACAGGCACAAACTCTGTAACGGAAACCTGCACCTCCCAGGAAAGGTAGGCAGCAAGTCTGTAGACAGAGACACAAAGCTAGTTGAAAGCAGCTGTTAGGAAGCTTTTTTCTTCTTCTTCTTCTCCAGAAAATAAAACTAAAAGTATCTTTAAAAATGCAGATCCTGAAGATACTGTTAACGAATCTGAACAAACGTTTTCCTTAAATTGCAATTACATTTCCTTAAATTACATTTTCTTTTTGCTGCAATTTGTCTCCCTCACTTCTGCTGATTTATTTTCTCAAAAAACAGAAGTTTTGAATAAGGCAAAAGGGTCCCTTACATCTTGAAGCTCTCCTCAGAAACAATCACTTCTCAGCCAAAGTAAACCAAAAATAGCAGAGCCATCTCGTTTCCTCGTATGCCTTCACGCAAGTGTCGCCTGAAGGCCATTCAGCCTGGCAGCGCCTTCCACGGGCACAAGCTGGCAGAGCACTCGCCTGGAGAAATTCAGAGTGTTTCAGGCCAGACAGGTCTGTTGGGGCTGTTTCACCTGACCCACAAGCTCTGCAAGCTGGAAGACCTCATCCATCTCCACATGATGCATATTCCCACAGGTCTTCCCCACCACCACCAGTAACAACAGCACAGGGCGTTTCTCAGCCTTTGCCTCTACCCCAGCACAGTAGCGACAGCTTTCCTGATTAAGCTGCGAGTTCATGAAATTCCCACCTGGACCCCACCAGCACAAAATCAGGCTACAAGCAGAGGCTCACAAGCAAGCCGCATGCCTAGCACGACGCAAAGCCAGTAGGCACACATCCATCCCCTCCATCCCATCCTTGCTTGGCTTATTCCCGAGCTCACCCACCTCATGCAACCCCCTTCCTCCCCAGACAATATTCGGTCTCCCAGGATGCTCACACTCTCCCTTGATGGCTCATTAATCAGGGACCCAGATAGGACACACCACAAGGATGACGGAGATGGGCACGAGAGGCTGGAGGAGCAGCACAGTGAGCTTCCTGGCTGCCTACCAGAATCAGCACAGAAAAAGATGTTTCCATCCTTTTTCCAACCAGTCCAATTTTTAAAGCAAGTAGGGGAGAAGGGAATGCTCTGAGCCATCAGATTAGAGCACCTGCGAGGATTTCTCTTGGCCAGGTTTTGTGCCCCGGAAAGCCTGGCAGCGCTGAGCTTAGTGCAGGAACAGCTGCTCTTCAGCCAGTGCAGGGGTGACATTTGGCCAAGGTTTGATTTCCAGTGCCTCCATTTGGCAGCTATATCTGGTCAAATCAGATGGATAAATACCAGTAAAGGATGCTTAACTCGGTCTCTTCCTAAGCAGCTCTACCTCACATGCGGAGAGCGTTTAGGTTGGCTGATTTACATGTGCTCCAGCACACGGTGGGCAAGCCACGGAGGGAGCAGGTTGGTAGCACACGGGCAGCGTCTCAGGGACCCACTGGCACCTCAGGTTAAACCCGAGCCCAAGGAGCACCATGCGCACCTTGGCACAAATGCGCCACAAGAAGATTTTAGCCAGCTGCTTCAGTACCTGTGACAGGCTGAACACCTCCACACCTGCCTCCTCCCTGTTTTGTCTGCTCTGTCCTCCCCCCAAAAAAAGAAATTCAAGTTTTCTATTGCCTTACCTTCTCCCAGTGCTGGGAGAAAGAGTGCACTACAAAAATGTATGGAGAAGGTGAACAGAAAACCAATTTCACTATTTTTTTTTTACTGTGCAGATACCGTAGCCTCAACCTAGGCAAAACGCCTGGCTACTGCAGGACAGAAAACAATTTTGCAGCTCCAGGAAGGAAAAAAAGAAAAATTTCCAAGCCTCAGCCAGACCAGGGCAAGCTGGGAAGATACACGTACGTCAAAAACATGCAAAATGCTCTGATCACTACTGGGGGAATCCATCTGCGCAGGAGGCGATGCGTCAGCACAGCTGATGGGGCTGCGCAGGCACCGCTCGCAGCCAGTTCACCGTTCCCGCTCCTCTGTTCAGTTTGCTAAACTTGAACAGCATCATTTTCTCTGCTTTCTGCCTTCAGAAGGGGTGCGATAAGCTGACACGAGGCTGCAGGGCTGCTAGCGGCGGTCACCAGCCTTTAGGCCCTGCTTTGACCACCAGCGCAGCTTTTTGCCCTTGTTTTAAAGCAAGCTGCAGAGTCAGCGGAAGCAACATAGTTAGCTTCTGCTGTGAAATGCATTAAGTCAATTGGTTTAATAAATGATGCAATTACAGTTATACATATTAAACATGATGCCCAGTGTACAGCAAGCTACCGAACAGCATGTTTCGGAAAAGCTGCTCCACTGGCTTACGCCAGGCTAGATGGACTAACCAGACACGCTGCTCTCCTCCAAGGGGAAACCTCACACGTGGCACATTTGAGTGTCCGGCTCCATTAACTCAGGCTGCGCTTTGATCCCTGCAAGGGAAGGGGCAGAGCACGTCAGCAGACACGAACCTCCCAGCATGCACACGTCCCCCGTACGAGACGCCACCACTGATGAGCGTGCAAAGTCTCCACCATCCTTCACGCCATCCTGGCTAGGTACTGACAAGCAAGGGATACCACTTGGATAGCTATAATGAAACATAGGTTAAACAAGGATACTTTTTGCCCCTTTTCTGCCCTCAAAACCATGCCAGGTTGCGTTTTAAGGGTGAAGTTGGGAGATACATGTATGTAGATATACACTACACAAATCCCCATGAGCAAATACACCAGCTTCCTGCAGAGTGAAAAAAATAAAAAATAGAAACACAACCACACACACACACACACACACACACACAGAAGAAAGCACTTACGTTGTACTAGCAGCTGCTAGACAGAGCTCTCCCCACTCCCTTGCTGTTGCTGGGTGATGGACTGTCACGCTAGCAATCATACGAGGTTAACTCACTTGCAAACTTCCATCCCCCCGGATGCTCTTCGCAGCCCCAGAGCAGTCCATCCCCACACTGCGAAGATTTACACCTCTGAAATTATGCATCGTTGCACACTGCTTGGCAAACAAAAGCTTCTCAAATTAGTTGGGAGCTGGCTCAGAAAGTGTGCCCGCTCTTCCTTACGAAGGGGAGCAACGTGCACAACAAACGCAGAGAAAAGAGCTGTTGAAATTGGTTTTGAAAGGTGTTTGGCTGGTTTCATACTTAAATCAACCAGAGATACAGGCAGAGTGATGAGGCCTTTCCCCCAACTCTCTTATCAGGTATCTCGGACCAGAGTGGGATTTCTGAGCACTGTGGTTTGCTTCAGTTGCCAGCCCCCGACAGCAACTGCAAGGCCTCCTAACTGGGAGCTCCAGCATTGCAAGGGCTGCACGAAGGAAAACACCAAATAAAGGTTCCTCGTTACTTTTAATAGCTAATGAAAAGCAGATAAAAATGCAAATGGGCCAGTTCAACCCGCAGGCTTTAGTGACTTTTGACTTTTTTCTTCCATAGGCTCCACAGCTGCTTTCTTCCAGTGCCAGGACTCAGTTCACTGATTTCAACACTTCTGAGCCAGAAGGCTAATAAATAAGAAACCAGAGCGTTTGCCTCTTCCTGTAGTACAGGATAACATACCCACGGTCTTCCCTGCACAGGCACACGGGATTGCATGTGACAACCTCCCTTGAAATCCAAGCTAACAAACTCCTTGCAGGACTATTTGCAAAGTGTAAGTGCAAAGCGGCATGACTGGAGCAATTATTGCAGAGAAAGCAGCAGTGGCAGCACCTTTCCGTCGCTTCTGCCATGAAAAGGCCAGGCACCATTTGCTTCAGCCCAGAGCAGAGCTGGCACAAGGCATAGGGCTCACCATGAAGAGCTTGTCCTCTTATTTCTGCAGCACAAGAGTATAAAATTGGAAATTCTCCAGCAATTTTTCCTCAGACTCCATGATCCCACTCACGCTCGCACTGACTCCTGGGCAAGAGCCACCGTGCTGTTTTATGAGTTACTCTGAGCTTCGAATGGCTTGTTTCTGAGCTGCCATTTCCCTGCCTCCGAAATAAATAGCAATGAAATGCCAGCAGCTTCTGTTGTCCTGTTTGTTTAGGGGTTTATTTTGTGTTGTGCTCCATCTGTGTTGCTTTCCTACTGTGCCGGTCCCAAGCAGCAGCATGTCAGCACATTATATTTGAGGGAGAGGAGAGGGAAAAAAAAAAAAAAAAAAAAAAAAAAAGCAATCAATCTCTGGAATTCTTTCATTTGCCATTTTATCATCATCGAGAGCACCTACTTCCAGATGGAAATGCAGATTGGCATGAGCTGCAAGCCTCCTCCACTGCCTTCTGTTCACTGCCGCTTTGCCAGGAAAGACGATGTCCCAGACAAGCCGGAGCCTCACACCGATGGCGGAGAGTCGGATTGAGTTAGCACTTCCCAGCTCTGCATTAGGAATTTGTGTTCACTTTTGGCATATGTTTACACCACCCATGGTCTGGGGCTGTCAGATTATGCACTATATCAGCTTGTATTAGTACGTGCTAGAAAGATTTCATTTTTAATGGAGAGTATTAAGATTCCTTGTGAATAAGTGCCTTGACAAATATTGTTGCACTAATTTGTTAGCAAGAAACTCAGTACGTGCCCTTTCGCGAAGGCACTGCAACCAGAGGTTACAAAACCATACACTTGAACTCAACGATAACCCTTCGTTTTTCAGCCTGGTATTCCAATCCCAAGTAATTACTGTCGCATTTTTCACTGTCCTCTGGTGCATTACACAAATTGAAAAATGTATTTCCATCTTTTGCCTCAAAGTACCCTCGCTAATAGCTGAGAGTAAAAATAATCACTGTAGTCCAGCAAAGCCAACATGTAGGGAACAAACACTTCAACACTGTGAGCAGAAGAGTGAAGAACCTAACTCAATTTTTAAATGACTGGACTGAGAAACTCAAATCTAAAAAAGGTAAAATAGAGAAGTATATTCAGTTGTCATGGCTACAGCAAGATATGAAAGCAAGAACTGATAGAACCTTTACAGTTATTTAAATGCTTATTATAACATTATGCAAAATGGCTGAGTAAAGAAAGCAAAGAGTTTAATGTTCTTATAAGGAAAACAGTCATTGCAGGATGAGCAAGGTAACAATTTGTAAGTCAGAAATAAGGCCTTGTTTAAATTGAGACATTTGAAATAACAATATAATTATGCCGTCTTTAATTTACGAGGGACATTTATTTCAGAGGGTGGAAAAGGAGAGAATTGTAGTTGGGCCACTGCATTGTGTGAAATGTTTTCTTTCCCCAATTTCTCTCACAACAGGAATAAGAGAGGTGAAGAGGAGCTGGAAAGGGGGCAAAAGAGCGAAGGCAAAGCCAGCTGCAGTGCCAAGGCAGATGCAACAGGCAGCTGCTGCCATTGCTGCCTGCTTCCAGGGGCATCGACCTCCGCACCACGCCGCGTCTCCCAGAGCCAGCCCAGGCAATCTTCCAGGGGAACACCAAGTCTCCAACTTCCTTGACTCGCATCAGGTTGACATTCATCAGCACCATCTCCAAAATGAAGCAGAACTTCTGTTCCTCACTTTGTGCATCAGAGGACTTTTATATTGCATTGCCCAGCATATTATCCATATTTCATATCTTGTAATAACTTTTCACTTTTTCCAGCTTTCTTTTAACTACTTACCCTGCTGCTTTGCAGCCAGCACTCTTCACTGCTCCAGCTTCCTCAGAAACACGCCAGTGCTCATGAAGACATCAAGTGCCGCTGTTCCTCTGTCACATTAGTCTCGCTATAATCCTCTAGCTTAGTAGCAGCTCCCACCTGGATATCCCCTTTTCTTCTTCCAGTTTGTGCCCATGGGGCTCTGCTCTGGGGCAGTCCAGTCAGGCAAGATGAGTGTTGGTCATACATAAGGGGGAAGCAGAGATTTGTGGCTGGAACATGCTATGAAATTCAGGTTTTGTGTATAAATAAGCTTTGTGGACAAAGGCAAGTTAAGGCACAGCAAATGCAGTATTTGTATAGACCTACCATGTCCCCAGATGTCCCCTGCCCCCAAACACTCACCCACAGCACCCATGGGTGAGCCCAGAACCAGCACAGGGGTCTGCCTTCACCCACTCTTGCAGGCTGGACAGATTTATTACCCTCCTTTCTGTGGAAAAAAAAGGAAGAAAAAAAATCACTGAGACTTGCCTCTCTTTCCCTCTAGCTTGCCTAGGAGCCTGGAGGAGGACTGCTGCCTGCGGGTTTTTCTCCAGAGAAGCCGAGGGAGTCGAGTCAAGTAAATTCCATTATATCTGCGCTCAGGCCTTCAGGCTGGGCCATTTCCTATAGTCATTTGTCAAGTGCTTTTCATCTGAAACATGATTCTGGGATTCAATTACTTTATAAAGTCAATATTTTAGGTCACAGCTTATGCATCAACAAAGCCATCTCCAGGGATCCAAGTTTAGCACGGCAGAGCTCTAAGTAATGTTACCTGCACTGCTCCATCCAAAAAGTCAATAAGGGATGTTTGTTCCCTTCACATTTCACTCCCAAAGGCTGCAAAATTATTGTTCATGTGTGTAAATTTAAACCATTGAGAAGGAGCAACTGTTCCTGGCTGCATCATTTCTAAAGAGAAGAGATAAAACAGATTGCTCCATTGCTTCCTCTACACATCCTTGGCAGTATTTTCCTGCCGCTGAACTAAACAAACAGGCACAGGTGAAGTGACTTGCTCAGGCTGGTGGTTTGCCCCTGCACCAAGGCCAACATGACGGCTGGCGTATCACCTAACTCCAGCACCAACCCCTGTGCTGAGGTGCATTTCCAGGAATGGAGATGGATTTCCAGCATCAGAGAGCCATCTGATCTGTCTCAATTTTCTAAGCCTCTAGGCCAAGCAGTACTCAAGTTGTCCTGTTGGCATCTGCACTGTATTTTTACACCCAGCACAAGCTAGTTCTCAGCTCAGATTCTAAACCCTCTGTAGCAGGAGGTATTTGCATCTAACAAAACAGAAGGCAAAGCATTTTTTGGTAGCTCAGGTAGTTGACTGTTAGTTAAGGCCTCTCAGGCATCTGCTAAACAGGTCACAGATAATCCAGGATTTGAGACTGTGGGAAATACCTGAGGCATCTGGGAACAGGAGAGAGAAAGGAGTCGCTCTAAGACCCAACCTTGCACAATAGATCAGGGCTTGGGTGTAAGGCAAGATTTCCAGTGGCCGGGTGAAATTGGCCGCTGAGCAAAGCCCGGGAGAGAGCTCACCTGGAAGTCCAGTTTGGACCATGCACCCAAGACAGACACCTTCGCTCTGGAGCGTAAGTGAGGGTAATTACCAGGAAGGTGGCAAGGGGCAGCCCACAAATGCAGGGGGGCAAAAAATAAGTATTTAAGCTCCAGGACAAGAGTAACAAAGCAAAAAGTTGGGAAAATATGGCCATAAATACATTCAGGGTAGAAATCAAGAGAAAGTTTCTAATGCTCAAAGCAAAAAAGTCTAGAAGAGCTTTGTTGGTAGGGGTAGGAGAGTGGGAGGACTCCTACACATTTTTTGGGTGGCTCTTGAATGAGTCAAGCAAAAGGAGTGGATGCAGTAGTGCTGCAATAGGAAAGAACAGGCGCTGGAGCTCCAGCCTTCTGCTCCAACATTTCACCCTTTTTACTAAGCTATATAAAAAAACCCTCACTGTAACTTCTTGGGGCCTTTATTAAATGCTTCCTAGAACTACACAGGACAAAAACATTTCACATTTCTTTTGGGATGGGGTAACTCCCCCTCCTCCTCACTACCAGATTAGTAATTTATGTGATAAAATAATAAGTGATTAGATGATAAAAGTAATAAGTGATTTAGTTCAATTTCTTTTTTTTTCCCCGAAATTACCCAAATGGTAAGTTTGAGTCTTTTTAACAGGCTAGCTGTCGATCTTTTCCAAGGCCAAAGCACTCCATAAATTTTCACTGAATCCAGAAAACTATTTAAAATAATAATAATAATAAAAGGTCTAAAAATTAATGCAGTTCAAATCACTTTCCAGGGAAAGTTTTCAAACTCAAGAGCACACTTGCAGCAAAAAGTGCTGAGTCTGGGGGAGCCCACAACACTTTTGAGGCAGCACAGGTCCTGCCTGCATCTCACCCAGCGGTTCGAAGCGCCGCAAGGGCCACAGTGAAAGGCATCGACAAGGAAACCAAGCCTCAGGGCTTGATTCTGCTCCAGGTGGGCTAGCATTACCTGGCTCCCAGCTAGCACCAACAGCCCCTGCTCTCCCTTTCCCCCTCCCCACAGTTTCGCAGGGAGAAGGCAGAAGAGTGAAGGTGCCTTTATGCCTTCAGCAGGAGGAGGAAAAGCTGAGGTATGTTTAATCTAGGCTCGTTAACAAGGGCAGAAGCATCCTGTCACTTAGCTCTGCAGCTAATCAGGACACCGTGCCTCAGTAAACACACCACATCTTAATGGCATCGCTTCAGCTGCGGATAGGACTAAATCTTCTCCTCAAAGGAGCCCGAGTGTTGCTGGTGTGGCCGAGGGGAGCCAGTCAGGCTGCCAGGGCACCCTCACGGATTGGTAGGAGCAGCTGGCAGGATGCCCTCAACTCCATCGGGCTCCGTGTCCCGCATGTGAGCAGGTGGGGTCCTGCCAGGCTGCCATCCTGCAGAGGGACAACGCCAGGCACCACCAAACCCAGGTCCAGGGCAGGGTAAACTGTGCCTTTTTCTCCCCAAAGGACCCAGGGGGAGCTGAAAAAGCTGAAAGTACTGTTTCAGGTCCAGGGACAGCTGGGCCTGTGCCAGCAGGGCCCATCCCTCAGCATCCTGCTGAGTCCCCTCACCCTCCTAAATGAAGTTGAAACTCTGCCCCACACCCCTGAACGCACCAGCTCCTTCGGTCGTTAAGCATCATTTTTCATTTACGGACCATTAACTAGCGTGCCCCACGGCGGAAGTCTAAAGTTGTAGAACTCCCAAGAGCAGCAGCCATCTGCCTCTACTGGGGCCCAGCCTGCTGGGAAAACACCAAAGGGTAGAAAAAGGCAACCCAGAAAAACGCAAGTGGAGGTTTCTGTCATTTCACACTTTTGGATGAGCTGGTGCTTGGGTGTGTTGGAAGGACCCACCAGGTGCTTGGGAGCTCAGTGGGCATCGTCCCATATCCAAAGGGGCAAGAGCCACCTCCAGCATCCTGCTTCTAGTGGGACCGTGGGCCAGGAAAGTGCCACTAAGTCACCCCAGCCTAAAATCAGACCAGCAAGATGAGATGCAAATCCTCAGACCCTGCAGTGAGCCTTTGCATCTGTTTTCAGGAACACTTTAGCAGCTTGTTGTCACCAAACATTTGCAGAAAACTGTTCAATTAACAGAAGTTAGGAAAATTAGAAGACTTAACAACAGTGGCAGCAACATTTAACAGCAGCTAGCAGAAACACTCTCCTCTGACACTTTTTACCCATTGATAATGTTTGATAAAGCTGTTTGCTTTACAGGCATTTTCTGGCAAATGAGCCATAAAATAGGATAGTTTAAGTATTATCCTTAAACGGCAAACCTTCCAATTATACTCGAAGAAAAATTACTATATCCTGCTAATTATAGCATCCACAGCTTGGATTTGTTTGAAGAGCAGCTCACTTCATTTAAAATAAATACCAACTTTGAAAGCAAGATGGGGGGGGGAGAAAGTAAATGAAAAATGAGAGACTTGTCATGTCTAAAGCATGCAGGGCCTCATGTGTGCCATTGATATGCACACTGGCCACCTGTGTGCGTGTACAGCCGTCCGGCTGTGCTTGCGGCCCTGGCTCCCAGCTCTGCATGTGCCTGTCTACAAACTCTAGAGAGTCCCAAACTGAGCTCTTCCATCTGCTAATCCAAAACCAGTTCAGTGAGTGGCTCCCAAACAGCACCAGACTCAAAATAACCTCAGGATTTGCATAAATATATTAATCCATCACAGACTATTTTTAAGGCCATTTCCCCCCAAACAGACCAGCAAGAGGTTTGGGAAGAGGTATCAGCTCTATTTTTAATCACCTGGGATTAACCTTTTGATCTTCTTTACTCTCTGGGGTCATAAGACACTGTTTCTTCCACACCACGGATCAGAATAAGCCCCTTGCTGAAATGTCACCCACAGATGAAGAGTTAAAGGGAGAGCCAGGAGCTCTATGAGCTGCACACACATCCACACTTAAATGGGTCAAACACAAACATGCTCTGACCTTGAGTCAAATAATCAGAGTGAAACACAACCACAAGCATCAGATAGGAAATAAATGAATTTTGGATGTGCTTTTCTAGAGTTTACCTGTACAGCCCAGGCTTGCTGGCTCATACCTGCAGAATTTGCTGCACCATGTCTCACTGAATTTTCCAGCAGGATTCGGTCTTCCTGAGAAAAAGCAACAAGAGGGGGAAAAAAGCCATGGGCACAGGTGAGAGCTGCCTCATCTCTGAGAGCAGAGCTAAAGCTGTGACCATTATTGGCCCAACCCAGACAGCAGTTTTGGTTTTTCTCATTGAAACATCACCTCTCTACCCTGCACTCGCTTTAGTTTGGGTCGCAGTGAAGGAGACAATGTGCCTTTGATTTACTAGACAGGTACATTTAGACTCAACCCTTTTTTTTCCCCAGAATGAACCAAAAAAATACATTTCATTTCTTAAAATTTCAAAACACAGCTTTTTGGCTCTGGAAGGAATACCCTGCAGAAATACTTGCTGGATTCAGTGCAGCTCTGCAGATTTGCCATACAAGGTCAGCAAAGCCCCCAGGAGTTACCTCCTGTCTGGTGGACATTGGCCCTGCTGCCTGCAGGTGTTGAGGTGGAAAACCCCAACGCCACCTCAGTTGACATCGTCTGCTTGGGCCAACAGGTCACCCTGGGAGGAGGGACAAGGAGGCTCCTAGCTGTGATTTCACTCCTCTTTGGGGCCTCCGAGCCTCTAGCAGTGTCAGCAGCTGCTCCCTCCCCAGGGAGGCCACCATCAGGCTTGGTGGTCTCTATTACTCCTTGGCTGGGGCTGTGGGACCGGGCACACTGAAGAGAGATAAGGGGAATGACAGGCAAAGCCAGGAAACTGAGAAAAATAAAAAAGCAGCAGAGGCAAACCAAACTTCTTCCATTTTCAGATCATTTTTAAATAAAAAGTTTGGAAATAAACTTTTGATCTGTTTTGTCGCTCCCTTTCAATTTGAAACATGACTACAGAACTAATTCTTTTGTTTATAAGCATTAATAATGCAGTATTTAACAGAGCAAAACTAATGGACTGACATATACTTGGCTCACAGTAGCACACGGCAACAGGCTCAGTGCCTGTAATCGCAGTCAATAGCCGCCTACTACGGCGAGGCCATTTCCATCCACACACATTTTCAGGATGGAAATTGTTGTAATAAGGAGCACGAATCTCCCCCAAGCCCATTTCCAGTGGCAGCTCTCCAAGCAAATTTCCTTGGCATTTATATCTTGGCTATGAAAACAAAAAATGGCTTTTCACAAGTATTCTGTGATATTTATTCAGAAGGCTCTGTTTTGACAGACAATCCTGTCTACAAACTCATTTGCTAGGATAGTCACCAAAACCAAACATAAATGGTGGGTGAATAGAGCCAAAATGGAAAGGGATGAATATTCATGGAAATATTTTGGTTGCATCTAATCTATCTTTATAACAGACATTTCACTGAAAGGCTGGAGCTCAAAACAGCAACAGCAAAAAGACATGTAATTAGCATAAGGGATAGTAATTAAGAATGCAAATACAGTTGGAGATGGGTTTGGTGGTTTCGTAAGGAAATCAGGAGAGCTCAGCGTCAGACCACCGATCACAAGGCTGAATAACTGAGCGCCAACACCCAGGGGCTCCTTTCTTCCTTTTCCTCTCTTTCTCCTCCCTTTTTTTTTAAAAAAAAAAAAAAAGCTCTGAGTTTATATCTTTATAAATTATAAATTTTTCATTTATAGTGTAGCATGATCCACAGGGAACACCAGCACAGAGCGGCCTCCAGTGCTCTGGAGTCCCCACGGTGGCTAGCTGGCCCCTTACCTGCATTTTGGTCCCCTGCAGCATGCCATCCCCTTTCCTCCGCACGCTGTACCAGGCGTCTCCTCACCTCTGTGCCTGCCTTTTTTTTTTCCCTCCCCCCCCCCATCATCACCAGCCCAAATGAAACCGCAGCAGTCTGGGCCACGCAATCAGTTTAGTAAACTTGTCGCCAGAAAGGTGAAGGAATATTATTTGTGCTTGTGAGGCTGAAAGGGCTACAAATATTGTTGACAAAAGGCGAGGAGATGACATGATGCTGTGATACCCTCCCTCCCACCATCTCTTCTTTTTCCCTGCATTTCAAATATAATAAGTATTTTACTCTGTGCGAACAGAAACACAGCCCAGCAAACAGAGCATGCCAGGAGATTTCACCACGCGCGGAAAGAAAAATTGAGCTTTGCATGATAAAAATACACAAGTGAGTTTTCCACAGACCACTACTGTCCGATGGTGGACAGTGATGGCTTCATACCTGCTAAGCCACATGCAGCTCCCCCAGTTCACCTTTTCAACAGAAACAGAGGACGATGCCTGGTTGAAGCCAAATGCAACACACAATTGTGGCTGGATGCCCTAATTCTAACAGAGGTATGATTTGCAAGTGAAAAAAAAGGAGAACAGGAAAAAAAGTGTTTGCTGACAACCAGCCCATCCTGTTAAGTCATCAGAAACCAGCATGGTTATACAGCATCTAGCACTGAAAGCATCTAATCCCTTCAGCAGTTTTCAAAAGTGATTACCTAAACAGCATGTACAAATCCCTCATTTGGATGCTTAATTAACTGGTGGGCACATAAATGCCTGTTTTATGGGCCCACATGGTGAGCAGAGCATACAAATGGGGGATTCAGATGGCCTATTAAGGCAGCCAGGTTCGAAAATTGGGCTCATTACGGGAAGGAATTAGCCGCTAACAAATGGCACATAGCAACAGGGACCATGCGGTTTGCGATGGCCACAGGGCCACTTCCAACCCCTGCCTCGGTCACTCTGCGTTGGGGGGCTGCTTCCTCGCTTTTCAGGAAAGGGTGATGGTGGAAAGCCCAATTTGTACAGGTCTTAAAGGGCCCCACGCTCTTCGTATGCACCATATTTTGCCTCCCCGAAGCACAGCCCATCAGTATCCCCCCGCTGCTCTGTCCTTGCTCTGTGCTCCTGCAAATACATCACCGAGGCATTTTGTGTTCAGCAACCTGCCGGAGTTACTACATGAAAAGCCCCTTGGGTTTCCCTTGAATAGCTTTTAAAACAAAAGCACAAGAAGCCCAACCTGCCCTAAAATTAAAGGCAGCTCAGCACACAATGTGAGCCATGGTAACATGGTACTGGTAACGGGTTGTTTTTATCGACTGTTGCAGCTAAACAGGGCAAAGAGGGAAACCATGAGAAAACACCTCACATGAGGATTTATTCTGCAGCTCAGTACAGCAATGTCCAGAGATATCCAGAAATCCCCTCCACACCAGGGCTCAAGTGCTACCTGCTCCCTTAAACACCCTGGGAGTCTCTGCAGGGGCCAAAGCTTGGCTGGACAGAACAGGGAGCTAAATTCTGCTCTGTGTATTTTAATATCCAGCCAGGCCTCAGAGCTAAGCAACAGCTCTTCAGGAAATGCATTGCCCTCCTCATAAGAGTGCTCAGGACTTTCTTCGAGGATTTTCAAAACCCTTTTGCATCAAATATATGACAAAAGCCTGGCTATTTTGAAAGCCCTAAAATTGTAGACTGCTGATTTTTAATAGGCATTGCATTTTATAGCTCAGCTACCAGGTTAATATGCAATGTCAAGGATTTCAATGGGACTCTATTTATAGACATTATTAATTCATATGAGTTCATAACAATCCCATAATATGGAATTAGTGGTATTCTGCTTTATCCAAGGTGCTATTAAGACATAGATCATGCAAAGAGCAAGGCTATTCTGCAAAGCAAAAATATAAAGGCAAAACAACTTCAATAGTGTGTTATTATGAGATACTGAAGAGTTACAGAAGAAGGAAGACTTGTCAAACAGGGAGGGAAGCCGGCCTTTTGTGTGCTTTCCAGTATCACCGCTACTGCACGAAGAGGAATAAAAACCGGCCTAAAACAGCAAAAGCAAAGGAGCAACACAGAGGTTCAGGCACCCAGGCAATGAGGTGACACGGCCTCAAAAAACAACAGAGACCTCCCAGAGAGCCCCTGCTGCTGGGCGCGCCAAAGGCCAGGAAAGCCAGGATGGCTGCCAGAGGAGGGACAGCTCTCCCCACTCTCTGCCCCACAAGGGTTGCAAGTAGTGAGCAACAGAAAAATTAGCATTCCTAAAAGTTCATTTGACTCTGAAAAAACAGGCTTCAGCCCTGCTTGGAGTCACATCATTTATACAACATTATTCAGCTGGGAGCAAAAACCCTCCAGTATGTGTTATTTCTTTAACTACCATTATATACTCTAACAGGGAAGCATTCAGGAGGAATTAGGGAAAAAGCAGATAAACAAGCAGGGAATTTAGAACTAGGCCCATGGGACTGGAAGTGAGAAAACCTGCAGCATTCACCATAAAAACCTCTCGGGCAGAAAATGGCAGCAATCAGTTTTGCCTCTCCCGCCTAGAGGATGGGATTTCCTTGGAAAGTTTTGCAGTTGTTCGGCTTATGAAAAACTCAGAAATGGACCCCCAGCATTTCCTCCATTTTTTCCCCCGAGAGCTCTAAACCTCCACTGTGCTTCATTGAGCGAACAAACTCCTGAAGAAAACATCATTGCTTAATTGCACCAGTACTTTTTTTTCAGAAAATTTCCAAAGAAAAAACAGAAAAGAGTGAAATATTTCACCTATAAAACATTGGCAAAAGCTCTCTGAAAAACTCATTTGACTCAAAGCCCAGTGGCACAAGTGCAGCTCCACACAGACACATTTTTACTGCCTGTACTCTCGCATACCTTATGTTCACGGGAAAGCTCGGCCACGTCTATCCTAGTAGCAAGGCAAAATTAAACAGAGCTTTCCAGAAGCCAACCACAGAGATCCACACTTCTATCTCTCAGCTTCCCGAAAAGGGTGGCCACATGCAACAGGAACGGCCCACAGCTGGCGTCAACCCCTGGACAGACCCAAGGGTGCTGCTGGCATGGGCACTACTGCTAAACCCTCCCCTGCCAAAAATTTCCTGGTCACCTCGAGTTTCTTTTTTCTTTACTCCAAATATGTTGCTACAGCAATCTCAGCATTTTGTCCATGCTCCAGGGAATAGTTAGCTCCAATTCAGCTACTCCAGGGAAACACGCTTCGGCAGCCACCTTGCATCCCACCGCTCAGCAGCGCAGAGCACGTGCACAGCTCACTGCAGCTACCGCTCTTTGAGAGGGAAACCAGCAATGTTTTGCCCTAATCCTCCCCGGGCTGTGACTTCCTAGAGGTTCAGCCCAAGTATCCCCTCTGAAGTCCAACAGCCTGCCGAAATTGCTACTTCTGCCACTAGGCAGCCCTGTTTTAACACCATATTTTTCTCCACTAAATGCAGAGTGAATGCCACCACCCCTCTGCTGTCTATGGAGAAATGAAACCATCACCAGTCATTGAGGCCTCTGAAAGATTTCTTCACCAGCAGCAACTTGGGAGGTTTCTGCAATGGCTAACCAAATCATGCACTGAAGGATGCTCGGGCAGACGGCACGGCTGGAGGCACTGCCAAGGGATCTCCCCGGAGCATCCGAAAAGCTCTCTGCAAACACCGGCCTGGCACTCACAAGTTGTGTAACATGTCTGCAAAAGAATCAAGGTACATGACTGCTGGCCTAATGCCAAAGCACATATTGTTCCCTTTCAGAATAACTTCTGAAGTTTTACAGCTTATCAATATTTTAACCTGTGGCAGAGCAACCTGCTGAGCACAACAGGGCGCATAGGGCCAGTTTATGGCCATCTTGAAGGGCGCCAATGGTAGGAGTCATTGCTCCGGCATGTGTGAAGGGCTTTCCAACGTTTCATCTGTAAAAAAAAAAAAAAAAAATCCTGGAATAGAGCAAATGGCCCTGTAAATCGGGGAAGCTCCTTTGCCTGGGACGTGGGTGACTCCATCCGCCCTTGGCATGCCACACCGCAGAGCCGTCTCCGAGTGCCATTCCAGCAACACTGCCCCCGCATTTAATTAGCCAGCTATAAAATTATATTTGATCATACAATTAAGCCAATATATGTGTAATTACTTAGATATAAAATTATTAAGACAAATTACGCTTTTACAGATCCAAAGGCAACTTTGAGTCATCACTACGGACTTTGGGCTTATAAGTGTTTCTTCCTACGACCTGAAAAAAAAAAAAATCTCTTCTGATTTTTAGTGTATGGTCTAAGCTTTCACTCCCCGAGTTTCTCCATTTTTAAAAGCACAAACAAATCCTCTCAACAAGATCTCGGTTAAGGCACGAAGATAACAGGAATATGCCTCCTTCCAGTGGTACCAAAACAGGGTTTATCATGTTGTTACCCTGTTTACTAATATAAACCCATGTATTTCTTCCACCTCCAACTAACTAGAGTTTCTAGTCTGCCAGAATCCAAGATAAAAATATATCAGTGATACCCACAGCAGCCACTCGTGTGTTCATTTCAAAAAATGATTGGAATTTGCCCTAAAAAAAGGCGATGTGAAACAAGCTATGAAGTGGCCCACGTGGTTCCCAGGTCGGTGGTGGCGGACACAGCCCGGAGCGAGCGGGGCCAGTTCCTGCGCGCTCACAGGAATCCCAGACCTTCCTCCGTGCTCCCTTCTACTAAAAACGGGGGGTTTACCAAGAGCTTTTTGACAGCGAAGCAACTCTGAGCTAAATTTCTGCCTTGAAGGACGAGGACGGGGGGCAGCCTTCTTCCTCAGGGCAGCGGGATCACCAGCGGCTGCCTCGCCGCGAGGAGATGGCGGCCGCTCCCGGCGGGAACAGGGCGGCCAGCGCCCCGCCGCGAGGCGACGGCAACGGCGGCCGCTCCCAGCGGGAACAGGGCGGCCAGCGCCCCGCCGCGAGGCGACGGCAACGGCGGCCGCTCCCGGCGGGAGCAGGGCAGCGGGAGGGCGCGAGGCCGCACACACACCCGCCCAAGAGGACACAGCCCCAGCGACGGGGAGAGGAGCCTCCTCGGCCAGAGCAGACAGCTGTGACAGGGCGGCCACAGGGGGCTGAGGGCAGCCAGGGCACCGCGAGGAGCCCGCGTCTCCCCATCCGCCCTCAGATTTACCAGGATTAACAGCTTGGAAAGGCGAACGCGGCGCGCCAGGCCCGAGCCGGTGGAAGCGAGGACGGGATTAGGCGTAAATCACGGGGAAACATTAATGAAGAGCTCCATCTACCGACCCCCCGGGCTCCGAGAGCAGCTGCCGGCCGCCTCTCAAGGCAGGTCCGCACCCACGCGTGAGGTGGTGGAGGGGACCTAAAGTCACCTGCAAAACAGAAACACCCCAAAATGGATGAAAAACAAATCGAGTTTTACAAATTGATCATCTCCCCTAGCAGCAATATCTGTAGTGAAGAAAATCTTCCCTCAGCGGCTCCGTGCCTCCTTCAGAGCAGGCTTTATTAGCATTCTTCTTGAATTTAATTGTAATTAATTAAACCTGTTTTTGTCTCATTTGAGTGAAACGGTATCTCTTTAATACAGTGCTTCAGGCAAGGAGAATATATATTTAATGAAAAATAAAAAGATGTTAAAAATCAAGCGAGCAGGAGAGCAGTGTCTGAGAACGTCCGGCATCGTAACGCCCATGAGGCGCCGCAGGAGCAAAACCTCAAATCAGTGCCTTGAAAAGGGGAAACTACCGTGAAAGAGGCTGATTTACTCTGAAACCAAAAGCCTCCAGGCTGAACCCAGCCCCTTGCAGACAGCACGCGTGGGAAAGAGCCACTGCCAGCACAGAAACTATATACGTTCGAGTAAAAAGTAGTAGCCAGGGCCTCACTGCACAAAGCCACCATCTCCTTCAATACCAAGCATCATGTTCCCCATGGAAAGACGGATAAACCTTCCTCTCACTTAGCGCCTTCTCCAAAGGCCTTCACACCCTTAGAAGAACAAGGCCAAAAATTGCAGAATTGCAGCAGGAGGCACCCACAGGCTCCCCCTAACAGTAACCCAGCTAACAGCAGAGGCAGCACCCCCTCGTCTCCAAAGCCCCTTTCCCTTTTCCTCCTCCCTGTTTTTCTCCACACCAAAAAAAAAAGGGGGACATTTTTTCCCTACAGCGCTTCTCCCATTTGCCTCCAATAGCAGTCACTGCAATTTGAATTAAGCCCTACTTGTGGGTCTATCCAGCCAAGCTTTCTCCTTTAGGGGGGAAAAAATACATTATTTACAGTCAACAACGGGATTAAAGCTCCAAACAGCTTCTAAATTTGAAGGAAGCAGCTTTAGCTTCATGAGCTCTAGCGCTGAGAAGTCTGTTAAGGGAGAGGGTGAAAGGAGATAGCGCAGAGGCATTTCGACCGAGTTCGGAGGGGGGCTGCAGCTGCATGTCTCCTCGAGCTGACTTAAGAGAAACACAGGAATGGAAAATTAAGATCGAAGGGAAGGACCTGGACCAGCCTACCGGCCCTGCCCAAGGCCACTCGCAAAAGACAACCTGTAAAAAACAGCCTTTGAGACAAATAGCAAAGTAATTGGAATAAAAGTGCCATACCCACCCACAAAACACGAAAGAAATGAATCGAGCCCTGCCGCAGCAGAAGTCTCACTGTCCCATGTGCGGGGTGGCTGGCAGGAGCATCGGAAACAACGGGATCTGGGTGATCCCACCGGCTTGGGGTTGTCCTGTGGCACCGCAAGACCGAGACCTTCCCGAGCTGTTGGGAGATGAGGGAGGGTTTGTTAGTAGAGTGGCCAAAGCCCAAAATAGGAATCCCACATGCTGAAAGCTGGTCGAAATAGGCAGGTGCTCAGGGAAAGCAGCCATTTCAGAGAATCAGCCCTTTCTTAAGGGAAAAAAAAAAAAATATCCTGCCCAAAAGATAGTGGCCACCTGCAGAGCTTTGGCTGCCCAAGGCACACCCTCATGGCCTTCAGCTGGATATAACGCTGTAGGAGCCACCTGTGCTATCCAGAGTGTCCTGCACCTCCAAGCACAGAGGTGCCATCCCAGCTCTTCAATGTAGGGTGGCATCAGCAAATGGTGCCACCACCCTGCATTTGTGCCTCTGCCTCTCACCTTGCACTGCAGGCTCAGGAAAAAAAAAAGAGCAAGTAATTACTAGCCCATGATGGGCTGCTAATTAAGTCATGCAGTTCCACATTAACCTGCAGATGGAGGTGCATGTCTGAAAAGCTGGAGCCTTCCTGCAGCATCACTGGGAAAGGCCAAGAGCTGGCACTGCCAGCAGCACCTCCCGTGCTAGCACGGTGTGCTTTGCTTCTACAAAGGGAAGAGTTTTTAAAAAAAATCTCTTTCCTTATCCTGCCTGGGGTTTGTAGCCCCTTCCGCTGGCCTGACTCGCTCCTGCACAGAGCCCGATCAGGGAAATCCCCCCTGGACACAGATGTTTCTCCCATCCAAGAGAAGACGCAAGAGCTCAGTGACAGACAATATCTGCAGCAAAGACATTAAAGGCTTTTTGGGGCTGAAAGGTTTGGGGTTGAAAAACCTGAGCCGGGGTTGGGATTTCCCAGCCAGCTCCTCGTCAGGGCTCGACACAATCCGTGCATGGGAGGCACCGGCTCCACGCTACATATTTCCAACAGGAGGGTTTTGCACTGCTCCCTGTGGACTGATTCCCCTGTTTTAACAGCCTGCAGCTATTAAACACCCACAGCAACAAAAGTGTAGCCGAGGCGGACGCAGGAAGCGGCTCCTCTTCTGGAAGCATAACAAGATGCTGCAGGGAACTTTGTGTTTTGGAGAAAAAGGGAATTTAAAAGAGAAATAAGGGAGGAGACTCTCCTTTTGAAGTGGTCAGAAGCACTCCCGAATTAGGCCATTTCTAACACTGGTGTCCATGTATGGCAGCCAGCACCAAATAACTACTGCAATTATCCACACCTGCCTGACAACCACTAACTTTTAACAGAGAACCATTTAAAAGCAAATTGTTGGATATTCCTTTCCTGGCAGCAGTTACCCAGCATGTTGATGAAATGGCTGCCCTCCAAGAAAATAGCAAAATAATGACAGGAAAAAGCACCCGGCTCTAAAAACAATAAAGCAGAAGAAGACAAAGTCAAGATTAAAGCCACTCTCGTGCTGGGGACACAGGCTAGGTTCATTGAAGTGATGGATTGCTGTTCCTGCACTAGCCTAGAGCAGCTGCTGAAGCCGTAATGGGCCCCATACAAATCTTTGGAGTACTGTCCTAGCAGGACATCTGTAATAACCAGCCTTTTAGATATACGAGACGAATGAAATGAAGTGTCCCAAGCTCTGCTGAGAGCAGAAAGCTCTATTAATCAAGAGAGATGCACAAAACACACAGGAGACTATATCAGGCTGTTTCTCCCAAAAATTTCCTGAAGTCAAACAGGTGTTTTTCACCAATTTCAGGGCCAGTCCCCACAGATGTGGGCATCAGAGGGCAATGGGGCCCTGCCATTGGTCACAAAAAAGCTGCATGGAGGAAACACCTCCCTGTGTGACCACTGCGGCAACCAAGAGCATTCCCAGGGACCATGCCAACATCCCACCTTCCACCAGACCCTGGAAGATTTGGAGGCCCCATACTGGAAGGGGGAAGGTTTCCTCTGACCATCATCATCCACAGCCTTCCTCCTCTTCCCAGCCCAAAATCACTAGCTGGGGCAAGGGGTTAATTTACACACTTGTGTTCGGACCCCAAGACCTGAGCCCTTCAGGAGCACCCGGCCAGCGTGAAACAAAACAGTTCAAAGGAGATTTCGATTCCAGCTATTAGGGAAGTGGGCCACAATGATATTTTATCTTTCCTTGTCTCTAGCAAGATGACAAATGATGACAATGGATCCTGCTAATTAATGCATGCAGCCAATTAATGCCAAATATCTGTAGCAATCTCTCCTGCCCCCAAACACAGCAAGAGCCCAGGCAGGCTGGAAGCAGACTGATAGGCTCCAAGAACATTTTGCTATATAGCTCCTGAGAACTGGACCGCAGATGCACTCCGTTCACCAAAAAGTGGAAAAAGCACCATTTAATGCATTTCCTGGGAAAAAAAAATCTGGTTTTGGGGCTACTCATGTTCCATTTTGTTGATTTCCAGGACAGTAAGTAGGTTGCATTCAGTGTGTCATGAGCAGCAGCCCCATTCATTCAGAACAACAGGATCCCAAAGACCAGAGGCAATGAAAAAACACCAAATCAACAGTGAGGTTAATTAGGGGAGAGCTTGGCTGATGCAAGCGCAGCAGTCACAAGAGTTCAATCCTCCCCCTGGGGGTCACAGGTGCAGAGTGGGGACAGTCAAGTCACCTTTTATTCCTGTCCTGCTGCAGGAAGCAATGAGCATCAGCATCCTCCCGCAACAGTTATGGGTACCAGCACACAGCATCCCCATACTTTGTGGCACTCCATTCCTGTATCCTGGGACACTGCATCTTCATGTGCATGCATCACAATGTCCCAGTGTATTGCATCTCCCTATCCCATGTTCCTACATTGCTGTATCCCAGGGCACAACCTCCCCTCTATCCAAAGAGGCCGCATCCCCAGCATCACAACCCCAGTATCCAAGAGCATTTATCCCCAATACCCACCCCCAGTCACGGCATCAGTCAGTTCCAGCTCTCACTGGCCAGCTACACCAGGAGCCAACAACCACCACCCAAACTAGCACTGCAGCACACTCACTCTCACCTCCCGCCCATTTCCTCATAACCTTGGGCAGGCTCAATAAAATGGTTTTGTCCTTCCCTCTACACAAGCTACTGCACATAGGACTAATCTTCCCATGACTTGTGCAGCAGGTGGGAGCCCTGCCTTTCTCCACAGTTGGGCTGGTGCCCTCACCAGCACTGAGCTTCAGGGAGGAAGGCCCCAAGGATAGACCACCTCCAGCCATGAGCCACAGTGGTGAGCAGGAAGGACCACTGGCTTGCTGCAGTCACCCTGAGGCTTTGGTGCTGCTTCCCTCCCTTCGGGATTAGGTTTAATTTGTGCATAAAGAGGTTATTATTAAATAGAGAGAAGAGTCACTCTCCTCCTCGATGGGTCACTTTCTGCCCGTCCCAAAGTCTCATCTCCAGTGCAAAACACATTGACCAAGCTGTGAGCTCACCCTGCACTCAGGCACCACGAGCAGTATGCAAGCAGATGCTCTCAAAGCAAGTTCCCAGTTAAAGCCAGTGCTGGAGAAAAGTTTTGCAGTAGGTTCTGCAAAACTCATCTCA
Organism: Rhea pennata; assembly: GCF_028389875.1. Classification (NCBI taxonomy): domain Eukaryota; kingdom Metazoa; phylum Chordata; class Aves; order Rheiformes; family Rheidae; genus Rhea; species Rhea pennata. The sequence goes on along the minus strand of NC_084667.1, from coordinate 67,577,332 downwards.
TTATCAGCAAAACACACATCTCTGGTAATCTCAGTCTTTCCCTCCCTTTTTACTATGCGTAAAAGGAGCTGTGCAGTCCAGCAGGGAGTTAGGCAGCAGCTTTGCTCATGTCCTGGACACAGGAACAAGACCCCTTCTACACTATGCAATGACCACTAAGGCCTTTCCCAACCTACGGGCACCTCACCATTGGCCACTGCAGCCCAGTCTTGCAGTCTTCCAGCACACAGGTCTCCCACTGCCCCCAGGAGTCCTCTAAGTGGATCAGGCTCTGGTAAAGCTACAGTTAACAATTCCCCTGCAAACACTGCAAAGAGTTTTGATTCCAGAAGCATCCAGCTCACAGATGGACTACATTGAAAAGAGGTCTACCAGTGAGGCAGAATGAAAAATGCTGCCATTTTATTTGCAATATCATAAGCTGTATCTCCCCACTGCACCAGCTGTAACTGTAGTGCTGGCTTTAACAGGTAGAACCGTATCTGTAAGATCTTAAAATGCTGCCTTCAGGCAGGAAGTTAATCTTCTTTCCCTTTGTTGGTAATATTTTTCTGTAGGTTATATCTGCTAAAATGTAATTTGCACTCCCCAGATCACAGGATGAGTTTCATGACAAGAAGCCTCATGTGGAAACATTGACATGCGTTGCTGTGTTGCATCCCCAACCAGGGCCACTGATCCCTCAAAACACAGTACGGGTCTGTTGTTCATTACAACAGCTGCAATAAGGCATGCTCAGAGATTATCATCAAATTATTTTTAAAAGCACTGTGTTTACAATGGCTTAACATGACATTCGAAGCTAGCCTTAGAAAACAAATAAAATGTGAGATTTCAGCCATTGTGAACAGTAATATGCTATAAACATTAGTAAGAACTGGATGGATTCATAGGGCTGGAAGAGCTCAGGAAGTTCCCTACCTTATCTGCTCCCTTTGGCCACAATCTGCTTCATGTCATTCACAGCAGATCCTTAAATTCTCCTTAAATCTCCCCTGCCAAAATTTAAGCCTGTTATTTCTGGTTCTACCCACCACAGGTGAGGCCTGACCTAGTCAAACAAGTGCTTTAATCCACATTTCTCTCCACCAGTCTCTGGCTTCCTGCTCACCAAGGAGCTTTCCTGAAGAAAGAGCCTGTCTCACCACAGACCAGCTGCTGGAACCTCATAAGTTCTTTATCAGATTAACTGATGACCACAACTTTATTCTGTCCGTGGCCAATGTTGGACAACCTCCATTGCTTGTCAGAACTCCATCTCCTTCTTAAGAAGTTTGAAAAGGAGGGAGAGAAAGGCTTGAGCTGCCAAATTAGACAAGTTGCCAGCCTTGACATCAGCTCTCCAGTGTCCTATTACACTTGGGCTTACACCAGGAGGATATGAGATGGGCTGTTAATTGCATTTCCAAACACACTAAGACAGTGACCCTTCCCCCCTCCCCCAACTAGCATGTGTTCATCAGCTGTATGGAATATATATAAAATGATGGAAAAAATTAATTGAAGGTACTCCTTAAAAGAAAAATGAAAACCTTAACAACAGGTGATATTTGTAAGAGCAGCTGCACCACTTCAGGGCCACAGCTCAACTGCATTGCAACAAGCAAAGGCAAGTGCAGGTGCAGCATTTGACAGATTGGTGTTAGGAACAAGACAAAACAGGGACAAGTCAGAGGATGGGAGGTCCTGGAGCCTGTTATTCACAGCCAAGAGCTTTTCATCTTCATGGGGGAGCTCAGTTTCAGAAAGAACAGCCACACTTCAAATCTGAGGCATGGCCTTTGGATTATTAGTGTCCTTCAAATACAGATATTGTTCACGTATACTTGACTTCAACACTTAGTTCAGAAGACGGCTTCCTCTTACCTTGAATGTTATCTTGGGCACTGCATTTTGGCCAGTGATCTTCATTGCATTGTCTTTGTTCACAGTGGGGATACAACAGCCAGAGCAAATGGCCAGGACACACACATCTAAGTGCTGCATGCAAGCAAGTCTTGCATCTCCCAAGATGAGATGGCATGTCCCACTGACACGAGCTCTTGTTCCGGCATTCACAGGAATCAAGCATCCAGTGCAGGTTCATTAGTTCTCCTCACAAGAGGAGATTTGAGGACCAGTGTCTTTTTTCCTTCCTTCAAGATCCAACTGGTGACAGCACAGAGGAGGTGGCCAGAGTGTGCAAAGTGAAAGCTCAGGGATCTGCAAAATGCTAGGTAGAGAAACAATCAAGTAGACAACTAAGATATAAGTTATCATCACTTGCCCCTGTACAGTTCTTAAGAAATCAATCTTTACAGCTGGGAAATGGCAGTGCCTTTTCTAATTTATGACAAAGGCAAAGATAAGTGAACAGCACTGAAGATCACTCTCTCCAAGCACAATGTTCTTCTGTAATGCAATGAAATGAGTTAGAGCAAATCAAATTAGTGCTACATGCTGCCCTCACCTCACTGATCCCAGAGAACAATGTGCAGGCTGTGCTACCCAGCTTGGTTTCCAAGGTCAGTGAGGACCAGAGTGGTCCATCACTCCTCCCTGTGATTTTAGCATTATCTGTGCTGGCTCTGATCCTCATAATTATTCTTGGATCTTTAACAGGCAATGAACTCTTTCAGGAGCAAGAAGAGCACAAGCATGAGTGGCTGCCAGTCTCTAACCAGCTCCCATGTTCAGGCATTTCAGCATCCCTTGGTACTTCTGCTGCTCCTGGCCAAACGCTAGTGGGGTTGCCATCTATCCTGCGTTCAGCTCCTAAATGATTCTTGTCTCACTCTTACATCATTGGAAGGATCCAAAAATTGGGGATGCTTTAAGCAGAATTTTGTTTTGAAAATATTTTTTGTGCCCAAATAACTTACCCCTGAGCAAACTGCATGGAAAGTTTTGATGGCAGCAATTAGCCACCTACTGAGCCTTGTGTATTTCTGTGGACAGAATTGTCCTGGGCAGCCTTAAGCCGGCTTTTGCTGGGGTATGACACAGCCACCGAACAGTTTGGCAGATTTAGGTGCTTGCTCTGCAGCTACAGTTCTGGCTATGGGCTGAATTTTGTAGCAAATAGGAGTCTCTACTCTACCGATTTACTACCCAGCCCAGGGACAAGTAGTTGCTGGTTACCTGAAAAGCTTCATAATAAAGATGCAGCTTGAACAGTGCATAAATACAGATGGACATTCGGCCCAAAAGCTGAGCTACAAGAAATACAGCAAATGCAGCATTTCTCTGCACAATGTCCACAGAGGATGCAATTCTTCATTTTTCATTGATTTCATTGATTTCATTGAATTACTCCCAAGCTGTGATTGAAGAGGAAGGGAAAAAGGGAGGGCATCATTTTGAGCCATGTCTCCCCAGAACACACTGTGGGGCGCAGATGCTGGCACAGAGTCTATGTCCTCCTCACTAGGGAAGACAGTGGGTGGCTGGCCAGCCAAATTCCCAGTGAGAAAACCAGTGGCTTCAGTGCACCTCAGATTTATTTCAATTGCAAAACTCATTACATGGGGGAGTCTAGAGTCCTGAGCAGTCACCATTTTAAGTGCAAAGTGTAAACAATTTTACTACTAAAGGCGTTGCTTGGCTTGGGTAAGCGCTCAAGTCTACACAGTTTGGAAACTTCTGAAATCCCCAGGACTCCGTAGCTCATCCCACAGAATTACCAAGAGGACTCCTGCAAGCCTGAGACAAGGGAAGTGCAAATACCTGCCAGTGCCTGGAGAAAATCAGAGGCTTCACTGAGAAGCCACAGGAGGAGCTCAACTATTTAGTATTCATCTCCTTTTGGTGGGCCGAAAGGACTTAAATTTGGGATAAAACCAGGCAGTCCAGAAGTGATTTAGGGCTGTAAAGGAAAAGGTTTTAAGGCCTGATCCTCACCCCACAACAGTCTCCTTACACTAGGCAGCAAAACCTCAAACCAGTAATTCCCAAGTTTGTCCAAGCCCAGACCCAACACGCACAGAAGTAGGGGCTGCAGAGTGAGAGGTTCCCCTGGGCTCAGTAGCAATGCAAGAAATAAAGTGGTATTCCTAGAGGCGACCGGTTTCTGAGCATCCATACTCAAATGTGAGGAACAAGGGATGTCAAAGGCCGGTGTTGCCCTCTTTCTCCAGGAAACCACCTTTTCAGCCCCCAAAACAGGGCACATTTTTAAGCATTTCTAATCAGAACAACAATTAGCAGCTCTAGAGCCCTGCTCTGGCAGCTCATGGGGCAGCCCCCAGACACAGGCGCCCACGCGCAGGGCCAACCACAGCCGCACAACCAGGGCCTTGCTCTCCTGGTCACGCATTCGATCCGCGGGCAAGCTGCTCCGACCTTTGCCAGCGCGCGTTTCTCATCTGTGGCACCCGAAATGTCACTGCTGCTTCTCGTTTGTTTGTTCCTATTAATCATTTTCTCTCTTTGCACAGGACCTAATGAACAGGGACAAGCCACGGCCCCTCTAACAGCTCCCAATTATTCTTCATTATGCTCTTTGCACCAATTCTCTGCTTCCTCATCTGATATTTAATATTTAGATCCCCCCCTTACCTAAGCTGTCCTTTGACTGTCTGTAGGGACAACAGTGCTTTCATTGTGTCATCAGTTAGCCTGGAAGCAGCCTGTGGGCCCTGACACAGTCTCAGAGCAGTTTTAATTTTGATTAATCTGTCTTCTTGACTTTGAAACCATATAGGCATGGTTCCCTATCCAGCCAGGCTTGTTAAAATCATAAATCAATCTCTCTCGCTCCCTCTCGATGCTCAGAGACCTTTCCAGGTCCAGCCATCCAGCTCCAGCCTACAAGAGTTATTTACCATCTTTGCTTCCTCACTCTGCAGAGAATAAATCCATTTGCTGAAGCCAAAGAGCCAGAAACACATGTTTACATTGAAGTAATTAAAAAGTTACCTCCTGTGGACACCGCACTTTGGAACAGCTTTATCCACGCTACGAAGGTTGGAGGCGAATCCCAAGCCTGTCCAAAGCGCCGGTGTTGCTCCTTCACTCCCAGCCCAGGTGCTCACAGCAGCCTATGTCACCCAGCAATTTTGCCCATCACCGCATCCTTAGCATCTACATAAAGGGCAAGCAGAGGATAAATATGCATATACACATATGTGCATACACTTTTATATGTATATATACAGATATATTCATATCTGAGCTTAGACATCAGCTACTTCAGGATCCCCAAAGCCACATAACACTGCCCAAGGTCCCACTTCAGAGCCCTAAATCAGTTTTTATTCTCTGGGTGCTCAAACCCTTTGTAGCCAGTCCTTGCACAACTAGGGCCAAAGCAAGCCGCTCGCAGGGTGCCAGCCTGTACCTATAGCCCTCCAGAAGGAAAACACTTCAGAATTTTTAACATTTTCTTTTATGCCCTTTTCTTTCACCCTAGCCTGGTCAAAGGTTTTGGGGTCTGGTCGTCCCAGGTACTATCCAGAGCACTATAGATGGGAAATCCCAAGCACGGCCAGGCTAAAGAGGGCTCTGCAGGGCCTGAGAATAGCCACCACCAAAGGGGAGCGAGCAGCTTTTAAGGCAGAAAACTCAGAGACTTCATCTTTTTAGTATATATTCTGAAGTACACCACCAGCAATAATAAAACAGCACTGCTCCATGATGAGATTCAAGGGTCATTTATCAGCTCACCATTCTTCACCCCGGAAACAAGCCGAGTTTTCAGCCGAAAGCAGGAACAGACCCATTGCTTTTATCCCCCTCCTCTCGGTGCCCTGTGCTTTCCACCTCTTCTGCCTGGAGCACTGCTGCCCCCATCCCCGCCAAGACCCCACATCTCAAGCCTGTTTAAACCCAAGCCGTGTTTACTGCCACAGCAAAGGGGACACGCAGGACTAACCAGAGCATAGGTGGGACTTTGTGAGCCACGTAAAACACAGGCAGCTCCAATGCATCTGCAGTTGTGTTTTTAAATGTCAGAATAAACTGAGGGAGTTCTGGCATTTGGGGAAAGTGGTTCCCAACTCCCCTTATCGCAAAACCCCACATTTGGTTCTCAGGCAATAACACAGCAATGGGCTTTACTGCATTTATCACTGCTTTTGAATGCGGCTTTGTGCCGAGGAATCAATTAAGGGAGAGGAACCGTTTAACGTGCGCAGTGCTGCTCTGTTTCAGCTATTGCTTCAGCAAGAGCCGCAGCTGAAACAATAACTATTGTTACTGCAAGCAGAAACCAAACCTTCAGTCAGGAGCTTGCACTAGTTGCCCAACATGGGCTTCAAAACTGACCACCACCTAAAGGGAGGTGACAAATTTCTGCATAAACATAATCCTAAAATACGATCAGCCTTCCTGCTGCTATCAATTTGTTCACATCAAAGGAGATGTATCCATTAGCCATAATTTTGTATATCACCTCAAACAGGGGGAATACCAGCATCTGCTTACGATCGTTCAAGTCCAACCCAAATACTCTCGAAGACAGAGCGAAGATTCACGCCAGTGTTGCGGGTGCTGCCAGAGCAAAGCCCCAACACATCAGCAGTGCTTGGCATCAATTTTGCCACCAGTGGCCATGACAGCTTTCAGCAACCCCTGCCTAAGAGCAGAGGAAGCATAACTGAGCTTTATGCACACACTGGTGTTACAACGAGATGCCATAAGCTCAGGGCATAACTCCGGAGAATTTTCCGCTCTTCCAAGACAGAGTGTTTATCTGCCAGGGTTTGTGCATGGCTCATTGGAGTGCACATAATCAAACCAGTAATAAGCAGTGCTGGCACAAACACACAAAAAAAGTACATGGCTATAGTCCTTGACCCTCAAGGAAACCACATAAATAACAGCTAGTCCTGAGCAAAACTAAGTCCTCAGGCTACAGGGGCCAGTTGCAGAGTTTCACCCACCATTCTGAGCAAGGTAACATTTTTCCCATTATTGCAACGGGTTACCTGAGAAGCAAGAATTAAGCCACCGCAGCCAGCAGAACCCCAGGTGCTGGGTTACAAAGGGGGCTCTGCAGCATGTGATCTCCTAGGTAGGACTCGTATGTTTTGGGATTTCCGCATCATATGCAAAATCCCAGGTAAGATTCACACATTTTGCACATGAAATCCCAGTTCTGCACACAGCTGTTGCCAGCACAATCCCCCTAATGGTTCCCCCTTGCAGGACCAGCAGGTACAACGTACTTATATATTACAGTGCATCACGCAGCAGCCCTGACCACGACCCAGCACAGCTGCCTGCCCTCGTTTACTTGTCCGAATCCCACCGTAAAGTGTGACGCTTTAACAGGACACACACGTTCTTTGTAACCAAACGTGACTGCACGTAAAACGCTCCAGCTTTGGCATTGATTTCCTCCCGCAGATCTCATCTGTAAGATGCTGAATCTCAGCAGAGAGCTCGGAGGGAGCATCGCACCCGTGTTTTGGGGATTGTTTTATGCACCAAGGCAAGCACAAGCTGTGGGCAAAGCAAGAGGGGACCCTCATTCCCACATGCCTTTATTCTGATGAAATACGTACCCTGGACAACACACCACCATCACAGCCTGATTGACAAGTCAATACAGCATCAGAAGAAAATGATGAAAATCCCCGGTGCTCCGACGACAGCGCCAACACTGCTGTCCAGCCGCAGTCCCGTCCTTCTGCCAGATGGCTGGAGCAATGCACAGCAGGAAAGGCAGGCGCAGCCTCCACCTCTCAGGTGATGCAAGACAGCAAATAAGTTATTTTGCATCTGATGAACAATTAAACATTCCTGGAGGGGGAGGCTAACAGTCCTCAGTAACATGGATATTCACATTTAGCTTTTATCCCCTTTCTCTGCAGAGCTTGTCACCACCCTGTGGGTCAATGCAATGTCCGTCCGTCCCCCGAGACCCTTGGGGCTGGGGACAGGACAGCCAGGATGCCCCAGTAGCTCCCAGTCCAGCCCTGGCCACCCAAGTTTGGCTGTAGGCAATTTTTGGCACATATTGCACCAACTGCAAACACACAGTTCACAGTATAATATGCTATCTTGTATTTTGAAGGAGAAATACAGCAGCTTTCCTGCAGGCAGAGCCTGTGTTAGGCTGCCCTAACGCACGAGACCTTCAGCATCCAGCTGGCTGAACAGCCTGCAACACCAATCGGCAGCATGCTGAAAATTTCTCCTCAAAGCAGACTTCGTATAGACAGGCCAGGGGATGAGAGGCAGTCCTGCACAGCCGCCCAGTGGGAAGCACACATGGAAGATCTGCCGGCTTCCCTCCCGAGGACAGTAAAACCATTCGCTTTTTCACGAGCAATAAATACAACCACACCAGACGCTTTCAGTGCTCCCTGGAGGCAGAACTACAGTTTCCCAACTCGTGCTCCTGGGCTTGTCCTCATTAAGAGTCTCTGGGACTCGATTACCAACAACGAGGCTGGGACTGGGAATTTACTCAGCACAACATTATTTAAGACGATGTTGAGGCTTTGGTGCAATAAAGCGCTATTCTAACTCATCATATACCTCAGTAAGACCAAGCTATTTGAGAAGAGCAGAACCTTTACTGCAAGTCTGGTCAGCACTGTGAGCGTTAGTGCCATTAGAGGACATGGCAAATATACAGGGGCTATTTGAGTGGGAATTATAATAATAAAATTACTTTACAACATTCAGCAAGCCAATGTCTAGAAGGCAATGAAAATCCTGCTCACTGGGAAGACATCAATTTGATTTTAAGTTTGTTTAAAGCAGTTTTAACACTAAACAAGTAAACATTTATAACTGAATAAATAGTTTTCAGTTTAGTCAAGGAGCATTCAGTGGATGTTGGCATAAATATTCAGTTATGGAAATGGTTTGATTGAAATAGATTTTTACATGCCATAAATAAACATTGTCTGAGATGAACACACACGCGCCGAACAAGCAGCGCGAATTAGACAGCCACTGATGCCTAATGCCAATCTCGGGAAATGTTTTATTTAGAAGCACTTCTGCTCACCATACAGCGAGCCAGCTCCCATCTGTCCAGGGCTTTCGGGGCGTCCCTCTCGCCTCATCGCTAAACGCTCAGAGCCGAAGTCCGACAGTGAGAGCAGTGCCTGCACCCGGCAGCCTGCTGGGACAGCGCAAGGTTAGCGGAGGAAGATGCCAAAGGAGCAAATCAAATCTTAAACTCGGATCCCCAGGGCACTTGCTCAGCAAGTTGGTTGCACTCAGTGTAGCTGTTAATCACATTAAATGACAAATAGATTGGAGATGACTTCTCAAGAAGATACTTATGGATGAATGGCCCCAAGTTCAGGAGGGCTTTACATGTTTGTGGTCCCATACAGGTTCGCTGGACAGCCTGGGTGCGAAGCTGGGGTCTCAGGGAGCCAGGTCTGGTGTCGCAGCTGCCACCACGCTAGCCCGGGGTTTTGGTGTCCCAGCTCCTCCAGGGCACTGAAGGCAGAACTTTGTTCACCAGCAGCTGTTTAACATGGGGCATGACAAGGTTCATTAAGCAATTGGGTGAGGATAGTATTAATTGCTGTTCCTCCAGGGACTGCAAGGGGCAAGCTGTCCCCAGCACCCTTCACCCTCCTCCAACATCATCCCAGTTACCTCCCTGATCTACTAGCCGCAGCTTCTTTCCTCATCCCCCCACTCCATTAAAAAAAATGGTTTTATTGAAGGGCTCACAACCCCAGGGGACAACAGCCCTTCCATCACTAGAAAAGCTGCAATGAAAGAGGCCAGGCACGTGGGCAGGGGTGGATTTTGGCCATCAGCATCACCATCAAGGTACTTCCCACCAACAAGCCACCACCAGGCTGTGTAATCTTGGTGCCCCCTCCTGCCACTCATCCTCACCTCTTCCTTGTCTGTGACCTGCTGGGGGTCTGATCCAACCTTCACTCAAAGCAGAGCCAGCTTCACAGCTGCATCAAGTTGCTCAGGGAATATCCTGTTTCCAACACTTCCAAAACCATAAGTCTTGGTAACCCTACTCAGTCTCCTCCACGCTGATTCACCCGGGCTACCCTCACATGTACTTGGTCACCCCAAGCTCCATCCTTCGCACATCACCTCAAAGGTTTGGGGCTTCCCTTCCAGCTGAAACAGACCTGCAACATTCAGGTCTGCAATAATCAAAATCATCTGTCCAGACCTCAACACTGAGCAGCACTGAGGAGAGAGGCAGAGCCAGGGGCTGTGCCCTGATCCTGGCAGCCAGGATTTGAAACAGCCTCTTGACAGAGCCTCTTGTACCTTCACAGGGCCCAAGATCTGGAACTCTGTATGCTACAACTTACTTGAGGGTGAGAAGCAGAATATTTCAGGCATCCTTCATTTCCATTTAGCCTGGAGTGAAGCAGCCCAGGCAAGAGCATACACATTGCAGGACTGCCTGCCCATTGCCAAAACCCTTCCTGCAGCTGTGAAACTATGGGCTGACTGTGCCATCTAGCTTCCAGACTCAGACATGGACTCTGCTGTGCTTAGTTTTCTTGCATACTTTTCAGTCCTACCCACTTTACTGGTAACTGTATGCCCAATATCTGGGCACAGTAGAAACCCATGGGTCTTTTTAGTCAAAAATCTCCATAGTCTGCAGGAAGCTGCTCTTCAGCACCAAGGGCATGAAATAGAGAAGACCATGCCCAGAGAACATCTACCTCTCTGGCTGAGCTAGGGGAGCATCTATGGCCCTGCTACCATCCTACCACACAAATATAGACGTCTGAAGGCAACACACTAAAGGACTAATCAGCTGCTTCTTAGAAAGCTACTGCAGAAATGGTTAACATGAACAACGAAAACATCAATTAATCTTGATCAAGGACAAGCAGCAGTGTTTCCATGCAGACATCAGACACGGCACATCTATTTGTATAGAGTTTACATTATTGAAGATTTCACATATCCAAAACCAGAAGCTGCTTTTTCAAGTTCACCAATCTAGTTTAGATTCTGCAGCAGGTTTACTCCAGAAGTATTATCCTGATTTGACAGCCAGGAACCTGAATCATACAAGTTAAACTGTGTGCTGATGTGCAAGGAACCAGATCCCTGTCAAGCTGACAGTGACCCACCTGGCTGCAACTTGTGCTCAGCCTGAGATGCTCCATACAGGAGATCACCCCCTGCCTGGTCCCACTAGCCATTCGCTGCAATAAAGCACACAGACTGCAATCATTTAAGGTTAAACCTGCAGGCAGGTTGGGAAGTCATTTGTTAGACCCCTTCCCTTGTCTGCTGCCACACTCAGATGGGGAAAGGCTGAAAGCACTGAGGGGGAAGAGCCTGGAGGAGGGCTCAAGCCTCCTCACCAGGGCTGACCGAGCCACCAGAGTCTCCAGCTCTGTCAGGCCCAGTGGAGGCCACTTAAGCAGTCTCAACTTGATGTAGGTCACATCCATCCCTACAGAATAGCATGGACATAGTAGACCCCAAGCCCTGTTTTCCTGGCAGGAGAGTCATCAAGATATCCAGGCTTTCACAGCCTATCTGAAGCAATTGCATTCCCCCTGCTCCTACTTGAGCACATCAGCCAGGCTAATTTCTCTAGCCCAAGGGGGAGTTCAAAAGCCACTGCTTTACCCAAAGCATTGCAAACTCCTGGAGCCTCTGACAAGCAGAGATTTTATCTGGTGCATAAGCCAATGCAATTTAGTGTTTTTCCCCACTTTCAAATCCCTTATCAACTGTATTTCAGCAATAGGAGTTTCATCTCTCAAAGCTAAGGCATCACTATCTTTTACTTTGCTTCAAATATGCAACTTTATTTCCCTATAGAAAAGCATGTATCAGTTGTTTGCTATTAATGAAGAGTCCTCAAAGAATATTTTGATTTTACTTGTTCTTTAGGGGATATCAACTCTTTATAAATAATTTCACTTCCAAATAAGTTTGAGCTTCACATCTATATACCTTCATAGTCTATAACCACCAGCTTTAGGAAGAATCTAACTGCAATTTTCACTACGAGCTCAGTAAATTCAAGGTTTTTGCACTTAGTGTTTGTTGTATAATAGGACAATAAATATATAGTTAAGGCAATAATACAGTAAAAAGGCATTACAGTTTGTACTACACCACCTTCCCACTAGACTTAAAAGATGGGAATAAGATTATGAAAAAGGCAAGAACAGGTAAGTCATTTGGCAGATTAAAAGGTGACAATTTAATGTGTATAGAGTAATTCAAAACCATCTAGACAACAGGCAGAGCTGGGAGAAGCATGAGATGCCTAGCAAAAGGCAGGGGAATGGCTCATCCTTCAGAGGTCCCTACCCAGCCTGACACCTCTTCCAGAACCAGAGAAGTTCCAGGCTGGTGCCCAGCACCAGGGCATCCTCCTCTAAGAGCAGAGCTCTCCTGCCAGAAGGAGTGTCCCACCTCTGTGAGTCTGAACTTGCTCTCACCAACCTCAGTCAGAGGCAGGAACCACAGACACTTCTGAACGGGAAGTGCCGCAAGCACAGCTTGTGCACCTAGAAGAGTTACCAGAAGGGGAACTGAGCACAGGACAGTGCAAGGACTCCAGGAACAAGAATCTCAATGTCTCCCCCTTCCCATTTCACATCTTCACTGATATTGTTGCATTCCACTGAAACTTTATACTTTGGTCAGATACTAACATGCATATGAAAAGGTGGAATAAAAAAAATGAAAAGCATCATTCACAGTAAGAATAAGACATCACTGGTTATCAGGTTCTAGCTGCCAGCTATTCAGCAGAGTTCCGCTGTGTTAGTCTACCAAATGCTTCCGGTTCTCAAGATCCTGCCCTAGACAGCAAAGCTGTCAGCAGCAGGCATAAGGGATTTGATCTGCTCCTCTGGATGTGGCCAGACTGTTAACATGTGTGCAACTGTTCCTCACTTTTCATGGAAGCACTGCACAAACCACATGTTTGGATTATACCCTTCTTGCGAGAGGATAAGCTCTAAGCTCTCAATTACAAAGCTGGCATCAGACCCACTGATGGGACAAGTCCACTTTTTAACATTTCGTGCCTCTGCCCAGCAACAGCTTAATCAATAGCTTAACACAGTCCTACCAGCTCCTCCACATGCATCTCCACAGCAGCATTCATGATGTATTAAAATCAACCTGCTGAGAAACCAGCTTTTGCACTGCAGCCCCAAATTCTCTTCTGGGAATCCAAGAGTAGAAACCAGTCACAGCAGCAGAAAAAGCTAATTTACTTGCTTTCTTGAAAGAAAATCCCAAATCTTTGGGATTGTTACAGGAGTTAAAGGAAAGCTTAAGAACAAAATATTTACTCTTCCAGTGAGGGTCCCCTTGGTATCAGAGAGGTTTAACAAGATCCAGCAATTGTTTAGAAAGACAATTAGCCTTTTTTGATTTTCAGAACCAGGCTGAAGCCAGATAATGCATCTCATAGGATTCACCTATCTCTGTGTATCAGCAGAAAATAAAAGAAAAACAAATGTCAGAGGAACTAAATGCTATTTAGGGTAGAAACTGTCTTTTACACTGAGAAGTCTAAGAGCTAAGGGTAATTAATCATTTCTCAGATGGCCAGTTCAGAGACAGGATAGACTGAACAGCATCCTCCAACCACAGCAGGGCTATCCTTTCCCCAGCCCAGCAGAAACCTCAGTTATCACCAGCGTTGCTCACAGCTGAGCAGTCCATGCCATCCAGAATCGGCATCTTACACAGCACTACCTCTGGCTGCAGGAGCCACAAACAGGATTTGCTTGCTTCTGTTTCACTGAGGATACAACTACAAGCAGCACCTCTGCTCTGCAGTGTGTATTCTTCCATTTCATTTGCCTTTCAACCACAGTGCGCTGTAACTTGTGTCCTTGTTGCCTCACACTGCTTCAAGCCATCCTGTCTCTAGATTTAGACTTTGAGTACTCCTTTGGGGATTTTTACTGCCCTCTCCAAAGTGTCATTTCCCTGCTTATTTTCAGCAGCAGTATGTAATCACGCCCTTTCCTCCACTGTGAATGAAGGTATTAAAAGATCCTCCCGGGACCCACTTGGAACTCCCGCCTGCTTGACTAGTCCATATGAATAGTATCAAAACTTTTCTATAGTTCTGGCAAGCCACATCCCCTGCCTCCTCTGTCTGGAGGCATCATTCCCTACCTTCTACATACTTTTCAAGCTTGATATTTAACAGTGTTCTGGAATTCCTCACACATCAGAAGTAGCTGGCCGAATTCCCAGGAACTTCTCTTTACATTCAGGTACCAGATTTCCACTCCTACATCTTTTGACTTGGAATCAGAAAGATTCAGGTTGGAAGGGACATTTGGAGATCTCTAGTCCAGTCTTCTGCTCAAAGTAGAGCTAACTTTTGTTAGATGACATTGCTAAGGGCTTTGTCAAGTTTTCAAAAAGACTCCAAGGACTGAGAGTCCACAGCTTCCAAGTCCTGTCCGAGAACTTAACCATCCTCATGAATTAAACCTTTCTACTACAAAAAAATAGAAGTTTCCCTCCTCACAACTTCACCATACACAAACCCAGCCTCTGGAAAGTACACATATTTTTAAACTGTGCTTTCTTACTGGCATGAACTTCTGTCCCTTTTCATTATCATTTTGTCTCTATACTGTTAACAGCTTCCTTTCCTAGGTTTTCCTCCTACTTCTAAATACTTTCCAAAAGTGGTTCTCATTGCCTTACCATTCTCCATGCAGCTGGTAGCTCTGTTCACCCAGAACTGTTTTCATACCTACAGGATGAGACCACTCCTTTAGTACTCTCTAGTATTTGCTTTCACTTTAGTGTTACTCTATTTTCATGCTTATATCCTTAAAGATTAAGGGTCTAGTTAGTTTCTAGAAGGAGAAAAAAAGAACATGCCTTGGAAAACTTAGCAGTAGGAGCACAAAAGTTTGCATTAACAAAGAAACATTAAATACTTGCTCCAAAACACTTGCTTTTTTGTTAATGGAGGTTTCAGTTCCACTATTGGGAATGAGTGCTACTGCTACTAAAGATCATCAATCCATTTGTCAGTTTGCATCATCAGTTAACTGCAAGTCTGAGTGGGAATATAATGCTTTCCCCTTCAGGCCTAGAGGAACAAAAAATACAACTGCAAGGGCTTCTAAGGACCTCAAGCAAATACCTAATTTGCTGATAGGTTGAAGGTATGTCTGAAATTTTTCCCTAAGTCTTGCTGTAACTAGTACAATTTGGAAAGGATTCTCAAGCAGTATCTTGTCAGGCTGTAACAAGCACTCCGTATTTGATCAGTATTTTCATGAAAAGCAGTCTGCATGACATTTCAAGTGCTGATAAACTGGTAGAAAGTACAGAACTTTGAAGAAATTTGTTCTAATGCATTACTGTTTCAAGACAAAGGGAAGATTGGAGTCCCCTGGGCAGTAACAGACCTACAGCCCACCGTTAATTTTGTTCAGGCTTTAACTATTAGTTGATTTAGTATCCCAGGATTAACTGTCCCCTTCTTGTAGTTAGCTAGGCATTTAGCTCACTTGCAATAGAGTTGCAACAGCCCTTAAAACTAAAATAGTACATTTACACACACACACACCTGTAAATGGATATTAACCTGGCTCAGTCCTTTAACTCACATATCTATGTTTATTTTTTGTTACTTACCAAGTATTGATCAAAGTTTTACAAAATTAGTTGCAAACAATTCCCCTGATGCTGTTACCAGCTGACTGACCACAGCAGCATGCACCTCAGTATAACTTTATCTGGTCAGCTGGGGACAAAAAAAAAGCAGCCAGTCAACCTTCAAGCTGCATCAGCCTAGCATCATCCCCACAGCCCTTCAGTTTGTGCTGTAGACTTACCTCAGATCCCTGCTCAGCAGCTGCACGTCCCCAGAGGTTCCTCACAAAAAGTGTTAAAGCTCACCAGAGGCCAAAAGCTGTGATGTTAAACATCTGCTTGTTCCCAAGGGCCAAGTGCTGAGCACATGCCCACAGCCCCCAGGACCCAGAGACACTCCTCTGTTCCTGTCACTGCAGAAACCTGAACAGGTACCCAGCTATTGCCTTGGATTCAGAGGACAAACAGACAAGCCACCCTTCAGATCAGAGTTAAGTACTCAGAGGATGAGGCTCAGGGTGCAGTATCTTTTACACCTTAGGAGCTTTAGGTGCTTTCCATTAGGTGTTAAAGCTTTCACCTTAGGCTTTAATAGCAGCAAAGAAACACCACAGCCACCAGGCCAGTATGTGAATTTGCTCCCAGTCCCTTCTAAATACTATCCCATCATGCTCAGCTTTTTATTTTTATTCATTAAATAATCCAAGAAGGGTAGAGGGAGAACACTTCAGAAGGTACCAGGTGAGGTGGAAGGTGTTCTTTCAACACATAGCTTTGTCTTGTGTAGGTTTTGAGAATAATACAGTAATATTACATATGGCCCTTAGTTTTCTTCCTTCCACATTTACAGAAAAAGGGGCAATTCCAGCTGCCCAGCATATCACACACTATAGCTCCAGCCCAGGAAACACACTGTCTAAATGCTGCTTCTAGCTCAGCATCTATCTTTTGTTACTCCTGTATTTTATTCAATATTAAGCATAATATTCCTCAAAGCTTTACACATCCTGATTAGATCTTTCAGCACAAAAGAGGGGCTTGGACACAAACCTTAAGCTCTCCACTACAGAGGTACTGTGGCTATATGAAATAGAAAGCTATATAGAACAGAAAATGGAGAAAGTTCCACTGTATTTAAGAACACAAACATTGATTTAACCCAGTGCTGCACTACATCCCCAGGAGGCAGAGAAGTGGGGCAATTAGTAAGGCTTGTATGTCACCAACACACAACCATCAGCACTCCTTCAACTACCAGGCTTTGCACGGGAAAGCTGAGAGCACCACGGCAGGCTCAGTTAGGCCTGCTCACAGCAGCTCCCACCCTCCAGAGCAGCTGGGCAGAGGATGGAAACCTCACAGCCATCAGAACCGTTACAGAAGGGAAACGCACACACGGCAACGGGACACAGAGACCATTTATTGTGTGGCATGATGCTGAAACACTGTGGGTTCCTCGCGGCGGCCCCGGGGAACGGCAGGAGCTGCCAGCGTCAGGCTCATCCCCCCGGCGCTCAGTCCAGCTGCAAGAAAGGGGAGAAGGGCGTGAGGCGACAGCGGAGAAAGGCCACGCCGCCCCTCCCGGCGCCGCGCCGGCGCTCACCTTGATGAAGCCGATGTCCTTCGCGTACTGGCGGAAGCACTGCCGGCACATGTTCAGCCCGTACTTGCGAATGAGGCCGTGTCGGTTGGAGCACACGCGGCTGCGGAGGAGGAAGACAGCGAGAGCGCGTCAGGGCCGTTAATGGCGGCGGCCGCGAAGAAAAGGGGAGAGGAAGGATCCCGCCTGGGGCCCGCTCCCGCCCCGCGTCCCCCCCCACCCCAACCCAACCCCCCTCAGGGCGCGGGAGGGCCCCAGCCGCCGCTCGCAACCGCCACCCGCGCGCTGACCAGGAGCGCGAGCCCTGCCCGAACTTCCTGGGGTGGCTCCAGTAGAGCTGCTGGTGACCCATGCTGCCTGCCCGCCGCGCGCCCAGCCGCCAGAGAAAGATGGCGGCCCGCGCATGCGCTAATCAACCCTGCCCCGCATCCCGGCCTGCACCGCGACGCACCCCACCCCACACACCCTCCCCCCTCAGCCTGCAGAGCCGCGCGTGCGCGGTGCGGCTCCCTCCCCCGCCCCCCCCCGTCCCTCCCCCCCCCCCCCGCGGCGTGACGTCAGCGCGAGCGAGGCTCTAGGCGTCGCGCGGCGGCTGGGCCGGCGCCGGGCGCGGTGGCGCGCGCCTGTAGTCCCAGCTACTCGGGAGGCTGAGCCCGCCGGATCGCTTGAGCCCAGGAGTTCTGGGCTGCAGTGCGCTATGCCGAGCGGGTGTCCGCGCTAAGGCCGGCATCAATATGGTGATCCCCGGGGAGCTCGGGGTCACCAGGTTGCCTAAGGAGGGGTGAACCGGCCCAGGTCGGAAACGGAGCAGGTCAAAACTCCCGTGCCGGTCAGTAGTGGGATCGCGCCTGTGAATAGCCACTGCAGCGTAGCCTGGGCAACACAGAGAGACGCGGGCTCTTTTTGAGCAAAACCCCGACGCCTTTTGCACCCCCGCGCCCCCTTTTGTGTCTCCCCCCCGAACTCCGCATCCGCCGCTGCGGCTACCGCACCGCCTCCCGCAGGTACCGACCGGTACCGACCGCCGGCCCCTGCCGGTACCGCACCGCCTCCCGCCGGCCGCTGCCGGTACCGCACTCTCCTTCGTGTCCGAGGCGCCGCGGCGCATCCACGCACCGCGAGCGAGGCTGCCTTGCGTGAAATACTGCCTTTTTTAAAAAAAAAATTACATAACGAGCATGTCGCCACGAACGAAGAGAGCTGTTTTTCCCCCCAAGTTTTATTCCTGAACTCCCGCGGTTGTCTTTCCTGTTCTGAGCCTCTTCCTGCAACAAGCCGTCGTTCAGCTGCTCCAGTCCCACCATGCCAGGGAAAAGAGGTCCGAGGGAAGGACCGTCTATCACCCCCTCACACCTAAGATGATGCTTTGTCACTGAAACTGTTTGGATGCCGTATCCTGGAAGCCTTTGTAAATGAATACCCCGAAGGATTTCTTATAAACCTCTGTATTACTGTGTTACATACTACAGCTGTACAAACTGCCCAATTTGCCTGTTGTAACAATTGACACCTAAATAACATACGTGCACCCAGTCAGCTCTAGAGACGGTGCTCCCACAGGCCCAGCAGGGCCCGGGGTGTCTGCGTGCTCTCGTTTCCTCCGGGTACATGCTCGACTGCTGTGGGGTGCAAGGGCCTGATGCTGAACTCGGCAGCTCTTCCATGCCCGGCTCGGGAGCTTGGGGCTGGCGTGATGGTACGGTGCCATTCGCCATTTGCTCTGGTGTGGGGTCACACTGTGCAGGGGGGTGTTTTTAAAGGCCACAGTGTGCCGTGTAGCTGCGTGCACTGTAGCACTCACACCCCGCACAGGCTTCTCTGGCATGCTACACCTGCCGCAATGTGTTGTACAGCCATGGTACACCACCCTGGGGGCAACTACACCTGCCCAACTGCCCCCGTCCCCTCACAGCCGCCCCCCGGCTCCCCGTGTCCCTTCACACCTGCCATCCCCCAGCTGCCCCCGTCCCCTCACAGCCGCCCCCCGGCTCCCCGTGTCCCTTCACACCTGCCATCCCCCAGCTGCCCCCGTCCCCTCACAGCCGCCCCCCGGCTCCCCGTGTCCCTTCACACCTGCCATCCCCCAGCTGCCCCCGTCCCCTCACAGCCGCCCCCCGGCTCCCCCTGTCCCTTTACACCTGCCATCCCCCAGCTGCCCCCGTCCCCTCACAGCCGCCCCCCGGCTCCCCGTGTCCCTTCACACCTGCCATCCCCCAGCTGCCCCCGTCCCCTCACAGCCGCCCCCCGGCTCCCCGTGTCCCTTCACACCTGCCCTCCCCCAGCTGCCCCCATCCCCTCACAGCCGCCCCCCGGCTCCCCCTGTCCCTTCACACCTGTCATCCCCCAGTTGCCCCCATCCCCTCACAGCCGCCCCCCGGCTCCCCGCGTCCCCTCGCCCCCCTCGCCGCCCCGCTCCCCGCGCTCCCTCACACCCGCCGCCCCGCCCTTTCCCGCCCCGCAGCCCCCCCCCGCCACCTCCAGGGGGCGCCCCCGCCGCAGGCAGCGGCCGCCGGCCCGCGCGCTGAGGGCCCCGGCGCCGCGGGCTGCCCGCGCGCTGCCTGCGCAGCCGCCGCTCCAGCCTCCCTCCTTTCCCCGACTGCCGCGCGGAGCGGTCAGGCATCGCGGCGGGCGCCTGCGTGCGGCGGCCGTTGGGCGCCGAAGGCCCCGGGGCGGTGTCAGTGCCGGTGCCGCCGCCGCCGCCGCCGCCGCCGCGCGCGCGGGCCGTTGGCGATGCGGCTGCAGTGCGAGGTGGAGGTGGTGAGCCGGCTGCTGCCCAGCTGCGGGCTGCGGGGCCGCGGCCGCGGCACTCGGGCGCTCCTCTCGCTGGGCCGCCAGCCCGGCCGGGCGCGGGGCGGCGGCGGCGGCAGCGTTTACCTCATGGTGTGCACGGCGCGGGACCGGGCCGGCGCGCGATACAAGGTGCGGAGGGGGGTGGGAACGCGGGTTGGGGGGCTCGGCGTCCCGCCGCGGCCCCTCACCGGCCCCTCGTGCCCCGCAGGTGCAGGAGAACATCGAGCGGTTCTTCACGCGGTTCGTGGAGGAGGGCAAGGCCACCGTGCGCCTGCGGGAGCCCGCCGTGGACGTCTGTCTGAGCAAGGTGCGTCCCCCGCGGCCTCCGGTCTTCCCCACAAGCGGTACCGGGTCTCTTCTCAGCAGCCGCCTTCGAGCTGCCGCCGCTGTGGGGTATGAGGTGTGAAGCGGGCTGCCGAAAGGAGCTTAGCTCATTAGGGAGGCTAAGGAAGGGAAGGGAAGGGTGGTAGAGGGAAGTTTACATTTTGTACAAGGAAAGCTGAGCCCAGCTGCTTTGATAGGATGCATCGTGGTTTTCACTTCTTTCACATTCTTCTGCCTTTCCAATTTGAAGAAAAAAATAACTTTTTCATCTGTCCGATCCTCCATATCTTTAGCTGTAAGCCCTACATAACAAATCTTTGTAAAACTATTCTCCTATACACCCAGTGTGGGGTTCAAAGCTAGAAATGTATGGTACAGAACAGCAGTACTATCACTGTCTTGGTTTAATGCTTAGCTAACAGTAGAGGTCACCAATGTGTTCATTTGCAGCTGACAGGAAATATTTGAATGTTGTTAATGTATAAAGATGCTTTTTATTTGTTCTCAATTCACCAAAAAAAGCCACACATTGGTGTTCAATTTTTATGTTGTTTTTTTTTCTGTGCCTTTTCCAATAATCTTTTGCAACCTTGTTATAAGAAAGGAAAGTAGGACTGCTTTTCTGCAAGTTTAGAGTTAGGCTGTATAAATTACACTAATTTTTTTGTTTGGGAAATCATTTTGATTTTCTGTCATGACTATGATTCTTTGATCTGAAGGATATTTTGTGATAATTTCAATGATGTCATACCAAGTAGCTGTAATCTTGAATGATTAAGCATATTCTTCTAAAGGCGGTTTGAGATTGTTTTCTCAAAGAGCCTGTCTGAGGGGAAATGCAAAAGATGTGTCTCAACTGCAGTTGCAACAGGCACTGACGACAGTCTTTCCACATTGGAAGAGAACTCAGGGCAGGTTACAAGATCTGCTTGAGAAATAAGGTAAATGAATCAGTACTTAGGACTGTGACCTTCTGAAAAGAAAAACATGACCTGATAGAAAAAAGAAAAGCACTTATTTTATTGGTAATAAAAGCAGTGTCTGGATATAATGTGGTAGTCTGAGATTTGGCAGAATCTGGCATGATGTCATGATCTGGAAAAGTCTTGTCTCTATGAGAAGGAAGGCTATGGTAGGAAGTGGCCTTAAATTGATGAAACGAGTGGTTCACATTATAGACTTAAATATAAAAGCAGCAATGTGTTTCTAAATTCAGTTTAATTAACTTTGTCTTGGAAGAAGCAAATGTACTCTGTATCTTGCAGAAAAAAATCACAGGCGTTGCGTTAGATCCAGAATACGTTATTGTTTTAGGTTCTTTCAGCATTTCTGAAGAGGGGGAAGCCAAAAGTTGGACTTTGAACAAACTGTTGTGAAGAGCATACTAGCATTATTCTCAGTAGACTCTAGTAAAACAGGAGTTAGAGTTTTGACCTTCTATAAAGCTGTTTAGAGTTCTTACAAAGAAGCCATATTAGCTGCTTTGTGAGTACAGGCTCACCCTCATACTGTAAAGCTCCATAAAAAATTACTAAATTCTTCAAAAGCCAGTGATGCTCTTTAACTCTCCAAAAACTGAAATCAGAGTTCAAGATGATTGGTAATTTTTATTTGTCATTTCTGCTAGTCTCATAATTTCATTATAGAAGGGTATCTAAAATCTCAAAGAGATTGAAAAAAGCTTTGTAGAAAAGAAATACTCAGATATCACTATGTTGGTTGTGTGCAACTAACATGCAAAACTCCACTCTTAGTAGTCTGCCAGGTAGTGTGCATTTGCTGCATTCAGCCACATCAGAAATTAAGTTAAGAAATGCTGCTCTAAAACATTTAATGCCAGAGCTAAAATAATACTCACTGCGGTTTTTTTCCCCTTTAGCAGGCCTGTACCTGCTGCATGTCGTGCAAGGCCTGTTAAGTCCCTGCAATGTCCAATTGCCCTGTCATCCTTCATTTAACTCTGAAACAGGAGACTTGTAAGGCATCAACGCGTATTAACTTATTTTCGCAGCATCTTTGTTGTTGTTGAGATGCCAGAGTAGTGGCAGGAAATTCTTTCATAAGCATTTCCAACTAATTCTTCGCCTTTTTTGTAGGTGCACCCTGGTAATTTTTGAACATATTCTCATGGATTTCCAGATATATTTTCTTTGCTATAGGTATTGCAGAGAAAATTTGCCTTAAGGCTCCAGAATACAAAGTAGTCCTATCTTAAAAAGACATAAATAGTGAAAACTTATCTTAGAGATTTTTGTCTCCAAAAACAGGTTTCTGTTGTGTCTCGCACTCTGAGAGCAGAGAAATAGTGCCTGTAACTTCAGTTCTAGCATCCTGTTATCCTTTCTACTTGGTCTTTACAGATCTTTTTGCCCCTCATGTTCAAATTTATTTAGCTGCTTTTGCCCTTGGAAAGGTGCGGAAATCTGCCTGTAGCTGGGAGGAGTCCCATAGCTAAGTGTTTTAGTGTAGTTTGGCTGACATATTGAACCTTGATAAGAACAAGGTGTAATTTCTGTATCTCTGGAAGATATCACATCAGGAGTTAGGGAACAGAGGTGCGTGGGATGATTAAGAAGGCTAGTCATTAGGTTAGCCATGCAGTCAAATATGTTTGACCTTCATTGTCTTTATTTACATTGCATTAGCATCTAGAAATCTCCAAGATCATTGTGTACTGTGCTAGGCACCTCCAGTGTATTACGTGAGCTAGTTTTGCACCCTGTGGAATTTGGTATAGACAAATACAGTCAGGAGAAGGGTTGTCTTTTAGGTGCAGCAGTGGGTGTCATCAGGTTTTGGGCAAGCCTATTCAGGAAAACCTCCTGACTCTCAGCACTGTGCCAAAACTCCAAGAATTTTTTTTTTCCTGCACTGAGGGATCAATTTTAGTTGTATGGATATATTCTGCTTTTTATTTCAAAATTTCCTTATAGTTTCATGTCTGTCAGTTGCCAGTTGGAGTAGATACTTATTGGGAAATTTTAAAATTTTAAAGAGAAATATTTGGTCACCTTGCTGTTCCTAAACTTAATTATATCAGTACAGCAAATGTAACACAGCTTTGCTTGATCTTTATTTAAAATAGAAGTCATCTGCTCTTTCATTAATTTGACTGTCTTTTCTGCCATTATACTGTGTCTTGTCTAAAGCAAAGTTGGTCACAGAATGACTGAAAATAATTATCCTCCTCTTTGGGGCTGGCACAACCAGACAGTGCTTCATGTGACCAGAAGCACTTCCTTAACCTGCCTTAAAGCTTTCCACCTATTTTACATGCAAATTCAAACCAGATCCCATGCTTTTCCTTCCTAGCAGCTTTCAGAAATGATTGCCTCAAACTTTAGATCTGTGCCTTCTCGGCGTGTGTTTCTGTAAGCTGTTGCTTTATCGTGTTGTAGTTTGGAAAGATTGCAGTGCATCAGACTTTTTTCAGTACTTTATTTTCAGCAATTAACTCTGCGCTTTGTTCCTTTTCTGAGTAATGCAGTGCAGCTCATCTGATCTAGGTCATTCAAAGAGCTTATTCAAATGAACTCATTCAAATTGCATATCATTTGTTCTTAAATACCATAAATGGCATATCAACCAAGTAAGCCTGAATTATGCTTCCCTTTCCCATTTCATTGCCCTTCTGACTCAGTATTTCATGATACATATATGGTACAAAATAGTTCAGAAAGTGTTACAATAAATCTAAGAATAATGAACTCTAATTTTACATTTGTTGGGGTTTTTTTGTAGGCAAATGCCAGCAATTTAAAGAATTTCCTTTCAGCTGTGAGACTGGCTCACCAAGGTACTGACATTGGAGCGCTCCCCCTGTCAGCTCTGGTACCAGCGAAGACCTCAGAAGTTGAAAAACCTAAAACAAAGATGATCATAACATCGAGAAGGGACTATCCTCTCACCAAAAACTTTCCTTATTCCCTAGAACATCTCCAAGCCTCATACTGCAAGCTTGCTCGAATTGACACACGTGTACTTTGTTTAAAGAAACTCAGAAAACTAGACTTGAGTCATAATCATATTAAGCAATTGCCAGCTACTATTGGTGACCTGATCTGTCTTCAGGAGCTTAATTTACACAACAATCACCTGGAGTCATTCAGTGTTGCTCTGTGCAACTCCACCCTTCAGAAATCTCTTCAGTTCTTGGACCTCAGCCAAAACAAAATTAAAGCACTTCCAATTCAGTTTTGCCAGCTGCAAGAACTTGTTAATTTAAAGCTTGATGACAATGAGTTGATTAGGTTGCCATTCAAGATGGGCCAGTTACGTCACCTACGCTTCCTTTCAGCTGCTCGAAACAAACTTCCTTTTTTGCCCAGTGACTTTAGGAAACTCTCTCTTGAGAACCTGGATCTCTTTGGAAATCCTTTTGAACAGTCTAATCCACTTGTTCCCAGCATACAACTGAAAATACCATTGACTTTATTAGAATGTGCTGCAAGGGCAACTGTAAATTACAGGTAAGAGTATTATGGTTGGTACATACGTCATTTGCTCCATTTCAAACCTGTCAACTCCAAACTTTCCGGATTTGTTTTTTCCTGTTTATGGCAATTGTCCTTCATGTATTATAAACTATATTATACTATAGTATATACTATATATAAACTATATTATAATATGCTTGAATTGCACTTTTAAATTCCTCTCTTGATTATACAAGATAAAGCAGGTTCTTGTAGTAACTTGGTGATTTTGGGAGTGTTTAGGGAAATATTATAGTTCACAAAATAGAGAGTACCACGACAGAATATTTTTGCCCAGCCATGGAAAAGAGAACCTGTTTCTGTGACACTGAACCACTTTCAGAATTTTATATGTAGGTACTTAGGTTATAGTGGATTTTGTGATACAGATCATAATTTGTATTGGGCCTTTGCCTGGAGATTCATGCTGTCCCTCATCTTGTGTTTGCATTAGAGCACACTGGACTGAAAAATCTGTTAGCCTGCAGCTAACCTTTCACATGTGAAAACAGTGTGTTGGCAAAAGGTTACCTTCCACAGGACAGCTTCTAGTTGCAGACATTGTCTAGTCTGCCCCTGCTTTTAATGGCACCTTACACAAGCTGAGCAGTGTTAGAAAGATACTATGAGGGGCTTCTCAAAGGGGGAGCATCGTGCTGCAGTTGGCATTACTTAGGGCAGGTTTCTCATTACTTAAGGTTTGCTTGAACTGCTAGTTTCCTCCTATGTAAGGTATGGGTATTTTGGTTTATGCAGAGAAGCCCAGTTTTGAGGTAGTTTTAAAATTACTGACATCTCTTGCTTTGCCAAATAAGCTATATCCTTGCCAGGCTGCTGCTTATCTGGTTTTCTCCCCTCTCCTTCCCCCACATCACTTGCATAGCTTTGCCTACATGCCACTGCCTGTGATTTTCTAGTACCATCTGGTTGTACTCCCACACTGTTTTCCTGGGTGAAAAGGAAAAGAAAAGATGGAAAAGAGTCATGGATACAAAAAGGGAGTGAGAGACAGACTTGATGTTCTCACAATCTATGTTCCTTGCCTATTCCTGCCTTAGAGATGGGGAGAGCCCCAGGATCCTGGGTTAATGGTTAATTGCTCGGAAGTTCATGTTAAAGGTGTCTACAGGCATGTGGGGCACACCCTGGAAATAAGCTGAGCGAGCTGGTTCTTATCTTCTCCACTTCTGACCCAGCTGAGTTTAATACAGAGTGATAATCAAAATTCGTATGCCTCCTTTCCAGTCTTTAATATAAATTGCAGTGGTTCTGATACAAATATGATCAGAGTGCCTGTTTTTCTAGAGAATATAATGCCTCCCCACTGATCGGATTTTGGTGCTCAGTTACTTTACCAGAGGATCTGATGATACCTAGTCATTAACCTAGCCCTGGACCCCAGTATAGCAAGTGTTGTTAAAAAAATAAATAAAAAAAACCCCACCCCACCATGCAGAATGAAAAAGGTGCTCTGCTCCAAGAGTCCCTGTAAGACAAGGGATCTTGCCCACCGCTCTGTGATCATAAGGAAACAGCACTGGTCAGAGGAGTCTTCGCTCTCCAGCAGCCTCATTGTTGCTGAGGTTTCCAAAGGTGTTACAGCACAGGAGCATTTGAGAGGGTAAGGAGGGCAGTTTTGTGCATTCATTCCAGTGGCTTGTCAGATGCAGGGGACTCGCTAAGCATAACTGATTACCTTAAAAAGAATCAAAAACTAGGCACCAGAAGTTGGCAACGGTAAGTAATAGAAGTGACAATAGCTTATAAAAGCCTGGAGAAAGAAAGGAAATAGAAGGCTGGATCACACAATAAAAGCAAATGTTTGGAAAATAATCTTCATGGGGTATTTTGGGCAAGTTCAAGGGCTGTGATTGTGTTTGTCGTGACCAGAAAAAAAGATGTCTTGGAACAGGTGGAGAGGAAAAATCCACAGGTGTCTTAGCTATGTGAAAGATAGTGTGTAGAAAGAATGAGGAATATTTTAAGTGTAGCCTGGATATGAATTAGTGAGACCTATTTGGTGAGTCTTGAGTGACAGTCCATATTTTAAAAGAAAGTTAACTGTACAGAATAGATCAGGGAAATTCTTTATTTTATACCCTAAACACAATGCTGTGCATCTGTGATTTTTTTTTTTAAGTGGTTTCTTTGTTCTTGTCATGAAATTTCATTCCTGGTGTGATGGAGGAGAAGATAGATATGTTAACAGAGAACCTTAATTTGTTGTCTGTGATGTAACACTACTGTAGAAAGACTAATTTTTATTGCCAGTTCACTCTTCAGATACAGTGTATTTATGATACTACCGCTTATTCATTTTAGAGAGTGCAGAGTAGATTGTGGGTACCTCAGCAGGCCAGGGTGAAACACAACAACCTCCCTGGTTCTTGTTACGATGTCTTCTGGAGGTCAGATTCTTGTTGCTTCTTGGTTAGTAATGTGCTTGTGTAGTTTTTGTGGACATCCTGAAAAATGGCATTTTAATTTCTAACTAGTTTGATATTGCTAGTGCCAAAATTTCAGTTTTGCCTTTTTACATGATCTTGAAACGACATTTTTTTCCCCCTCGACTAGTGCATATGGCATGTCACAATGTTTGACTAAAATCAGTTAATTTTGTAGTGAATTCATGCTTGCTTCTCTTGTTCAACAGAATCCCTTATGGTTGTCATCTCCTTCCTTCTCACCTTTGTGAAGATCTGCAAGTGGCTAAAACATGCCAGTGTGGAAGTGCCTGTCTAAGCAGCTTCATTCAAATCACAATGACCATGAATCTGCATCACGTAGCTCACACTGTGGTCCTTGTGGATAACATGGGAGGTACAGAAGCACCCATAATCTGCTACTTCTGTTCTCTAGACTGCTATTCCCAGTTCTTAGACAGGTACCTGCAAGGTAATGGGTGACCACTAACAAGTGCAAAAGCTCTACTGGAAGTTCTGTCCAGTGATGGAGTCTGAAATCATTTTGTGTTTTGTTACCTACCTGTGCTATTGTGAAACAGAGAGCTGTCATAGAGCATTTGCTACCGATAGCAAATGTCAGTCTTAACAGTGGGGAGGTATTGTGAGCCTGATGTGATGGTCTGACTGTTTCTCTATAACTAGTATCTTGTTGGAATAAAAAATGGTTCTTAGCTAGAATGAATCTTCCTTAGAATTTATTTTGCTTTCTTTTTCCTATAACTATGACTTTGTTCAAAGGATCATGACAGTTTTCTTTGTTTTATGGAGCAAGTGGTTTCTCCTTCCCAAAAGGAAGGTGGGTGAATTTTTATTTCCTAGCATAGATCATACTTCCTTGCTTACTATTCACTTGAAGCTATGAACTCTGCCTACAGAAGAGGATTACATTGACTTTATCACTGGACTGGAATCTTCCCAGGTTGTTCTACTCTACAGCAACTTGGTAGGCTGCTCTGAGAAGAAATTACGGTGTCAGTAGTTCAAAACTGGCCATGCTATTCAGGTGCTCTTTTTTTAAGTTGTGTATAACATTTCCCTTCAAGCAGGGCCAGCATTGTTTTTGTTTTGTATCTCTCTGTTATATGAGAATTATCTTTTCTAAATATGTGGTCTGAACTTTGTTTCTGAACTCACATTTTAAAGATTCTTGAATTATTCACTGCGTCAGTTTATTAAATTTTGAAACCCTTAAATGTTTATGTGAATTGTTTTCTCTAATGGATGTCTTATTTGGTGTATTCTAGGAGTTAGCTCCAGGCCTTTGTCCTGGTGAAGATACTGAAATACTTAGCATATCCGCACCCTTGTTTCCCAGTCTTGTCAGCTGGTCCATGGCTGAAGTATAGAAACAGCACGGGACAAACACTGTATGTAGAACAAAAATCTTTAGGCATCCTATGCACTGGAACATGTGATAGCTTGGAGAAGGCACATAATACTGGTTTCTGAAGCAGCGCTGACCGCCCAGGAATGAGTTACACATCTTGCATCTCTTCAAGTCCTGGAAAAATATACCACTGTTGTTTTCCCATTTAAACTACAGGTAATTGCAAGACATCTGTAGCTACTGAGTGCAAATCTAGATCAGACAGGGCTTCAGATTACAACTAAATGTAACGTACAGAGTGAGGAGCAGTCTGAAAGCAGGCTGCTGAATGCACAGTACAAAGACTATACAAACTTGCAGGTATCACTTAACATCTATTGGAACATGATCTTCTCTTTAATTCTACAAATCGTCAATCTGAAATTCTTCATGATCCAAACACTCACAGCGGAAAGAAATACTGAAGCAAGCTTACTGAAGGGCTTCACTCTGAAAGAAAATCATTGGCTGTGGCAAGGCCAAGAGACACTCTTCTTGAGGAAGAAGAACCTTCCATGTTATTCTAGAAATACTGAGTGTCATTAAAACTGCTTTTGAATGTCAAAATAACTTGATCCTGTTCTTTTCATGCAGGATTTATAAAGCATTAAAGTACCTTTTAAGTAACTGAAGGAAGATTTGGGTTAATCTTTTTTTTTTTATGTTTTTCCTCAACTACATAAAATTTGTGAAGCAAAAAAAGCCAACTACACCCATTTACCTCAACACTAATCTTCTGAAAGTGTTATAGAACTAAACCTAGATGATTTTAAATATCCATATGGTGATTCTGTTGTAAAGTGAGAGAATTCCTGTCCTGGTTGCAGCAGCCTGAAGATTACTCATTTGGAAAAAATACCCCTTAAGTGGAGTGCATGATTAAGAGGAGAGAAGCAGTGTAGACAGCAGCTTGGCCTCCTGTGGGACTCGCGAGGAATTTTACAGTCCCAGGCGGAGGTGTTCTAGTTGCTGAGCACCTTCCGGAGGCAGATTCTGTGCACCTGCGCAGCCAAGTACATGAGCGGTTAGATAGAGTTAGGGAGAGCATGGGCTGAGGCCCCATCCAAGGCCTGTTGCGCGCAGAGCAGTAATCAGCTGGGGTGGAGGCGGAGGTTAGAGGCCAATGTGAAGAGGAATAGCATAGAGTTTATAATGAAAAACAGGCTGTAAACTGTAGGAAAGGGATTTTTGTCTGGGAATATCTTGCTTCTGCTCATACTGCTGCTTTTTTTTTTTCTTCCATGTGTGGACACTGGGATGCAATTATCTCTGAAGCAGATTTCTTTGTCAGAACTGACTTGGCATCCTGTAATCCCGTGAAACTACAGCGTTGATGCAGTAAAGTGCTGGAGTCCTTTTCTGCAGAGGTTCTTCCCCAGCATCTACTGCTTTAGTATCCCAGTGCCTTCTAGCAATGCAGCTGGTGGGCTGTGATCTCTCCCCACAGGGGTCAAATATGCAGAGGAGCTATTCATGCTCCTCATTTCCCTACCTTTCAAGAAAAGAGGAGGGAAAGGGAAGTCGTACAGCCAAGAGTAGGAGTTGGAGAGGTTTATGATGCCCCTTCTTTCCTATGGGTATCCGTTCCAGCCAAGTTAGCTTTTGAAATGCCGGTGGTCCTGGCAAACAGGATTTATCGCTGCTGCAAAACATCTGTGTCAGTAGAGTGAAGTTCTCTGGCCTTGGCTTTATCTCGGAGGTAGCAAGGTGCCGAGGGTCCCTGCTGGGCGCTCCCCCCGCCGTGTCCTGCACCCTCGTCATCCAGCCGGGAGGTGGCGAAGCAGCCGAGAGCTGGAGCAGTTCCTCCAAGTTAGACCAAGCTAAAGCACTACTTCCAGAAGAAGCGCGAGCGAGGAGCGTTGCTGCAGGAGCCCTCCTCCTTCTGAGCCGTGTGGAGGAGCATCGTCTCCAGCTGCTTCCCTTGGCTTGCCAGCGCGACATCAGTGGCGGCGCTGAGGCCCAACTTCGGTCAGCTCTGCAGCTCTGCGCCGCGTTTACTGGGGCGGGCGGCCAGCTCGCGTGTGCGGAAGCAGCTCCAAGAGCAGTTAGAGATGGCGAAAGAAGAGCGCGGTTTGGTTATCTTACATGTCATTAAAAACATCCTACGCGTGGAAGTTTCCCGCCAGTCCCTTTTGTTAGTGTTGTGCCCAAGAAGTTCACGGGTTGCCTTTGACTTTGCGCAGGCAAATGCTGCAGGGCTTATTCCCATTTGATGAAAACAGCGGACGAGCTCTCGCAGTGAATTTAAGTAAAGGGCGCTCCGCCTAATGTGAGATGCTTTTTAAATGCAGTTGAAACATGTATTTGTTAGTCTTGTCCAGGCTGAAGGGGGGACTGGGAACAGTCCTTGATGGCAGATTTTAGTTTGCGGTTTCTGAATGCTACCGTAAACAGGACTAGGGGCAGATTAGAGGATTCTCCTCCTTTTACTTGGCTTATCCCCACAACGCCCGTGTAAGACAGGGGCGTTCTGTTGTGCCCAGCGAGGCCACGTTTCAATTCCCGGTCCTGCCCAGGCTTGTGCAAGGCACTGCACCCGGCTGTCGAGTGCCAGGCGACCTTCTCTGGGAAAGAAATATTTACAGTTATGGAAATGAGCAGCGATGTTAAAACTACCCCCAAACTTTTCTTTAAAAAAGCCTCAAACCGACACGTATTGGTGCCGGCGTGAACAGCACAGCCCCGCAGAGGCGGGGTAGCGCCAGCCTGCTGGGAGCAGTGAATCGGGGCCGCGACGGGAGACGCGTCCGCCCGCCGCGCGGTCTTTCGCTTCCCTTGCTCGCGGCCGGGGCCCGGTTTGACGGTCGCCAAGAACAGGCAGCGAGGCAGGAGGGGCCGCGGCCGCCCCCACGCCGCGGCCACCCGCGCCGGGCGGATCGCGCCGCGTCGCGCGGTGAGGCGCAGCCCGGAAGGACGTTGCCGAGGTTCCTGCGCTCGGGGCAGCCCCGGCCGCAGCGCTCAGACCCGCCCCGGGCGCGGGAGGGGGGGGGCGTGGCCGGGCGACACGCGTGGGGCGGGCGGGGGGGGGGAGGAGCGCGGCGGCAGCTCATCATGCTGCGCCCGGCGGGCGGGCGGGGGGCGGGGCGGCGGGCGCGAGTGGCGGGGCGGGCGGCCAATGGGGCGGCGGCGGCGGTGCGGGCGGCCAATGGCGTGAGGGAACGTGTGCGCGGCGCGCGGGGCGCGGGGCGCGGGGCGGGGCGGCGGCGTCGCGCGCCGTGACAGCGCGAGCGCCTCAGCGGAGCCGGGAGCGGCGGCGGCGGCGGCGGCCGGGCCGGGCCGCGCCGGTGCCTCCGCCGCCATGAGCTAGGCGCGGCGGGGCGAGGGCCGCCGCCGGCGGTGGCGGGGACCATGAGGCTCCGCGTCTACAAGCGCAAAGTCTTCCTGCTGGCGCTGGCGCTGGCCGCCTGCGCCCTGGCGCTCTGGGGCACCAACGGCCGCGGGCGGCGGCGGCGCGAGGCGGCGCGCGGAGGCGGCGGCGGCGGCACCGCCGAACCGCCGCGGCCCCGCGGCGCCAGCGAGGCGCCGCCGCCGCCGCCCGCCGCCAGCGCCCGCCGCCCCGCCGCCAACGCCTCGACGGCGGCGCCGGCGGCCGCCAACGACACGCTGCGCTACCGCTCGCTCGTCTACCGGCTCAACTTCGACCAGCCGGTGCGCAACGCGGGCCGCTTCCCGCCGCGCGCCGCCGCCGCCGCCGACGTGGTGCTGGTGGTGCAGGTGCACGACCGCGCCGAGCACCTGCGGCTGCTGCTGGCGTCGCTGCGGCGGGCGGCGGGCGTGGAGAACGTGCTGCTCGTGCTCAGCCACGACCTCTGGGCCGAGGAGCTCAACCGCCTGGCGGCCCAGGTGGACTTCTGCCCCGTGCTGCAGGTCTTCTTCCCCTTCAGCATCCAGCTCTACCCCCGCGAGTTCCCCGGGCACGACCCCCGCGACTGCCCCCGCGACGTCAGCAAGGCGGCGGCGCTGCGCCTCGGCTGCATCAACGCCGAGTACCCCGACTCCTTCGGGCACTACCGCGAGGCCCGCTTCTCGCAGACCAAGCACCACTGGTGGTGGAAGCTGCACTTCGTCTGGGAGCGGGTGCGGGCGCTGCGGGAGCACGCCGGGCCCGTGCTCTTCCTGGAGGAGGACCACTACCTGGCCCCCGACTTCTACCACGTCCTCAAAAAGCTGTGGGCCCTGCGCGGGCAGGAGTGCCCCGAGTGCCAGATCGTGTCCCTGGGCAGCTACAGCCTCGTGCGCGGCGGCTTCGCCGGCCGGGCCGACAAGGTGGAGATGAAGACGTGGAAGTCCACCGAGCACAACATGGGCATGGCCTTCGGCAGAGACACCTACCAGCAGCTCATCGAGTGCACGGACGCCTTCTGCACTTACGATGACTATAACTGGGACTGGACTCTGCAGCATTTGACTGTCTCTTGTCTTCCAAAGTTCTGGAAGGTGCTAGTACCCGAAATCCCCAGGATTTTCCATACTGGGGACTGTGGCATGCACCACAAGAAATCCTGCAGGCCGTCCACCCAGAGTGCCAAAATCGACTCGCTCTTGAACAGCAACCAACAGTACCTGTTCCCCGAAACGATGAGTGTCAGTAAAAGGTACTCTATGGCACCCCTTTCCCCTCATGTGAAAAACGGAGGGTGGGGAGATATTAGGGACCACGAACTCTGTAAAAGTTACCGCAGACTTCAGTGAGGAGCGTTCTGGCAGCCTTTTTCTTTTTGAGTTGTTCCATACTGTCTTTTACAGACATTCACATGTATAAAAGCATTTATGAATTGGTTTCTGCTTTAATATGAATAAACATTCTTGTAAAAGGTGTCCCAAAATAGTAATCGTTCATGTTCGGCAACTAAGTCTTTCCAAGGGGCTACTTTCTGCTGCTCGGTCACTCAAAGCAGTATTTAAACCTATATGCAAAAAGTGACCGTTGCTGTGTTTACTGGGAAGACGAGGAGGAGAGAGAATGTTTATTTAAGTGCATCTTTTTTGGTGCTTGCAGCAGTTTTTTCCCCTTCCTCTCCAACGTTTCCTCAGCGCAGCGTGAGGCGGTGACGCCTGGAGACCCGTGCTGGGGACGGGGAGGAGGGAGGGGAAGGAGCTTCACTCGACTCCGGCCGGGGACGCGGGCCCGGCCGCCGGAATAGCCGGGCGCCGCCGCGGTCATGGGGAGCCCTCGCTGTTCCGGGGCTCTCCCGCCCGGAGTTGCTTGATACTCGGTACCTGCATTCTGTTTTATTTGCTATGTATTTGATGATTATATGAAGAAAAAAAAATCATTGTTTTTACTGCAATGTAGATAAACAGTTTTTTCTTTAGTTCTGCCAAAATAAAATTCAGAATTTTTTGTAATATCACAGAAGTTCTTCATTCTCCTAAAAAAGATAATTTAAGCTTTAATTGCTAGAGTGAAAGTCATGAGTGTGGGTGGAAGGGAGGGCCTTTTTTAATTCACTAAATCCAGAGTTGAACAAATACCATCACTCATTCTAGTACTGTACACTTAATTAAATTAAATATATAATGCTATTCACTAACTAGGTTAAAATAGAGAAAGAGATGAATGGAACAAAAAAAAAATCCTCAACAGTTAGCGTTCAAATTAGTCAGCTGTGTAAAGTGCACAGAAAAATACTGCTGTGTAATGGAATTAGGCTGAAGCGGAGCTGAAAGCTATGCCCAGCGCGACGCGCGGCCAGTTGCTGCCATGAGGCGCTTACTAGCCCTGCTCCAAGTATAACGGTGCTGCTGCTTTAATGGCACTTTACTCTGAAGCAAAACTGGAGCAGTAGTATGTTAAAAAAAGCAGCTTTTTGGGGGGAACAGAAGTTAAAGCAAACACTAACCTACCCTGACGGGGCTGACTACTAGGCGTGGACTATTTGGCGGTAACGTTGACCTTCAGCTGTGGATGGAAAAGTTTCAGTTAGGCAGAAGAGGGAAGGGTGTGTAGCAGCTGGCAGGACGCGTAGCAGAGCTCTCCTTACGTGCTGTGTGTCACCTACATTATGTAAGTAAGTACACTGGTCAAATGGTCAAGAGAGAGAGAGGCAGACAGGTTTTGTACAACAATATGCAGCTGTTCATTTTGAGTATGCCATGATCAAACGCTCTTTCTCCTTGGGTAATGGACTGGCATGTTTTTGTACAGCTTTGTTACTTGCTATGTTGTCATAGTTCCACAAAGTCAGTGCTGATGTTGAAAAAAAAGCTGTGCCAGCCCCTTAATGCCTCCCACAGAGAGTTGCACAACTGCGAGATGGAACAGATCCGCGTTAAACTTAACCCTGCAGAGCACTCGTCTTCCAGCCGGATCCACGTTGTGCTGGCATGAAGACGAGGGCAGATGCTTTCAGCAGCTGTAGCTTCTGCTGAACTTACTTACTTAAAAAAATGAAGCTTGGGCTGCATACCCCCACTATAAGTCCTTGTATTTAGCAGGGCAGATTTGAAACAAGCCAAATCTAACTTTCTTCTGAGGTATATTTTCATCTTAAACAAATCAAGAGAGACCAGAAGAAGTAGGAAAGGGAACTGAAAGTTTTATTATTATTATTAGATACAGCCTTTTGGTTTTTGCACTTCAGAGATGCATGAACTAGGAAACAGCAAACCAGAGATCATGAACAGCCAGTTTAGAAATGTAGGGCCAGGTTGGATAAATTGAATCTGTTTTACAAACTGTAAATACTTGCAAGAACAGATGAAATGTTTATTGTGAATTGATTTTGTGCCTTTGACGGGCAGACGGGTATGTTTGGATACTGTGTATCTAAAGTGATGCACTAGGATAGAACACAGGGTGTAAGTGTTGATCATTTCTAGCAGACTAATTAGAACTTCTCCATATAATTAGAAATTTCATTTGATGATTGCTAAAAATCACTGGCACTAATCCTACAGTTAACCACAAAATGAATGTTTTGAAAAATGATGAATACTGCTTATTTCTAGGTGGACTAAATACAGCAATTATTGAGAATCATTAGAAAAAATATATATATTAAAATGGTGTATGTAATTTACCAACAGATTAAGAAAATTATATAAATAATAAAGATGCATTTTCTTCCAGGAGCTCAAATTTACCTCATATTAACTACTCAACTGCACATTCTTTTCTTGTAAGTGAACATTTCAGCCCATAAAATGTATTAAAGTCAGACTTATTAACTTAAAAAACAGTAACAGAGTAAGTATTTTAAATTGACATGTAAACAAGACAGTTTAAACAGGAACCTGTTCTCTGCTCTTAGCCCCGAAGAGCTAGAGCAGCACGTGGAAGTCACAGTAAGCACTGAACAGACCGAAATCCCAGAATACTGACATTAATCCAACTCATACAACAAAGAATTCTGAAAAGTGACCGCACAGTGAGTTGTGTGATCCCCAATGACCTGCACACTTCCGTCCCGCGCGTTCACTTCTCGGAGAACCGGCGGAGCTGGCCCGCAGCCCGAACTACGTTGTTCGGCGTGCGCAGGCTCCGCACGCGCAGCCGCTTCGCCCCCTTCCGCTTCTGCCTGCCCTTCCGAACGGAGGCCTGCTTGTTCTGAGCCTGCGGTCACGGCCGTTTCAGCTGTTGTGAAAGCACAGTCTAAATCTGGTTCATTGCCCTTAGATTTTTCAAGAATTGCTAAACTGGTGTCAGAAGGTTCAAGCTGTGAACAATGGTGTGAACTACAACCTACTTTTCCTATTGTTTCAGCTGGTACAAAAGATGTGGAAGTGGTGCTGGTTTCCGTAGCACGTTGTTCTTCAGTGGTGTCAGCTGCAGTACAGTTACTTTCTGTTGTTTTTTGGAGGTCGGTGCCGTTCGTCTTCTCAGCACGATCTCTTCCTGGGCTGTTAACTGCTTGTTCTTTTTCCCCTCGTTCAGAATGAGCCGCCTCCTGCGGCTGCTGCGAAAACAAATTGCTTTGTATTTAAAACTGATGGAGCACACAAAAATCTACACTGTAAAGACAGGCCAAGACATCTGCTTCTAGGACTTGTTTCTCGAACATCTACTTCCAGAAAGCCAAGTCAGTAAGGTCCTGGGGTTTTCCTGATCTTGTAACGTACATGGAAGTGAGTGTTAGGGAGATAGTTTGCTTCCAAACGGCTTCCTCTGCAATAGGAAATGCTGCTGGGCAGCTGCCAAGTGATCGCAGGGTATATCACAATTAACAGTGGAAAAAAGGCAAGTCACTACACCCAGGCTTTTGTGTTTCCACACCTCTGCGGCTACAAAATTAGCCACAGGATCCAAACTTACCCTGCGAGAAGTGTGCTTTAACCTCACACTTAGGTGAAAGGTTTAGCAGGTAAAAGAGCCGTCTTTCTCAATCTGTGTCAGTGAGTTAATCCAGGAATTGCTCCCATTTGCCTCAGGACAGTATTAATTCTGAGACCTGGTGCTGTCTAAATAGTAGTTATCCAGTTTCACCGTTAGCTATTGACTGCTGTAGCAAAAGCTCGCAGGTAATCTGCACGTCCCTCTCTGTGGATATCGGGGCAGGAAGGGGTCAGTCTAGAAGTGGACTCATGGACTCGGAGACCGCGTGGCTCTGTCACTTACCCAGCCCTCTCTGACCCCAAAGCCACTCCAGCACGGAAAAAAATGCAATACGGAGTCCTTCTCAATACTCAATGTGCAATGTGTTCTCCCGTGTGGAAGTATGAATGATTTAAGATATTTTACCTTCCCTTTCTTAGGTCCCAAAACATCCAAATGTGCTCTCCAAAAATCTGATTTTTTTTTAACATACAGTCCACACTAGTTACAAAAGTAAGCAGTCGAGCAAGCCTGGAACCACTACCTTTAGATAAGCTCTGCAGTCCTCCAGCTTAGCTCCAGAGGTCACATGCTGAATCTGAACTTGCTTTCCAAGAAGCCACGTATGCGCTAACTATATCTGCGCTCTCTAGTTCCTGACCATAGATATAAGCTGATGGCCCCTGTGTGTTATCTTTCTATTACGAAAAAATTAAAATAAATTTCTAATGCAGTGTCTACTAGAAATCCCAGTCAATTTGGGGATTTTAACTCACATTTTCCTATTTCCAAAACAAATGTTTTATTTTCTTCTGACAAACAAAAGGAGTAAAGAAACTGTGGCTGCTGTGACCCATGCACTTAAACAATAAATTAAAAAAAAAAAGAGATATTCTTGCTTTTAAATAGAAGATGAAAAGCCAAGAGAGCTCATTTCTGTTTCTAATACTGGTGCAAATCTCCCAAATGATTTTTGACAAGTTCTTTAACTTTTGTCTTTCAGCTTCCTACGTTGTAAAGGGAGGTAGTTTTAACCCTGTGACAGACTCCAGCAACAGGCCATCCTACATGCTTTATACAGACAGGATGACTGAGGAAGAAGGATAGCCTGAATGATGCCTTAAACATTACCAGCAGTGATTTTCAGATCAGAGTTTAAGGTTAACAGTCCCACGTTTAATTATCTACACAACAGGAAACCACCAGTATTCAAAAAATTACACTGAATAAACGTAGCGACTCAACTCTTCAAAAGTCCTTAAAGCTTCCTCTAACTATGTAGTAAGGCAGAGGGAAAAAGCGGGATTAATCGAGCACCCTCTGTCCTCTCTATTTCATGCCCCCAGCAGTTTCTCCGCTCTCCTCCCATCTGGATCTCAGGGCCCTAAGCATAAGCTCTGGATACCGGCACCTGCCACTCAAAGTATCCACGCAATGGACGGCAGTCTTCATAACCATGCGCTCCAATACGCTAACCCAAACACGTATATATGAAGGACAGGGATTATCCACTTATTTCCATTTCAAGAAAATTCTGGTTTTGTTCTGATGACAGCTGCCCTGATTTGTTTGCAGCATGGTGCCATCAGCTCTGCCCCGACAGCGCCTGTGGTCCCTCTAAATGATGAATACTACTTAGTTACTTAGTCATTTTTGTTTTAATACCAATGAGGGATTTAATGCACAGATGCATTCTGTATTCCTGAAGGAAAGAAGCGCCGTCTTTAACGACAGACTCACAGCTCTCCATCTTCCCAATGACACATAGGTGGTTTCAACCCAGTGGTCACATTTAACGGCACAAACATGAACCTATGTTTCTAAAACCTGACATACTCGCAAATACACCCTTCTCTACCGTCTTCCCTGCTGAATCAGGACGAAACAGGAACAAAGCTGTTTTAGTCACACTGGATGCTGCCTCGTTAAAGTACAACAAATCAATCAGCGTTATGTGCTACTGCCAAAGAGATCCTTACCTGTAACCTGATTTGACTTTTGTCCTTAGTAACATCAAGTACTTCAATTAATGGCTGACCTTCCAGTAGTGACTGTTTGCAAAAGGAAGGGCATAAAACAGTGTCTAGAAATCCATTGACATTTTCTTCACTGACAAACAGTCTTTCCTGAAGAAAAGAAAAAACAGATTACATTTCATATTATACTTCAGTGATTCTGGAGCAAGAAACCCGCTGAAAACAAAAACAGAGCACTGATTCACAGCACAGCTTTCACAGCATGCTCACTTCTAGCTGCAAATTTAGACATTCGGAAGTAATGAGGTAAAATGAAATTGAAAAATAGTGTTTAGCTCACTTTGATTAGAAGTACGGATCTGCATCATACACAGAAAATTGTTAAGAGGAGTGTATTTATTGCCCTCTCAATACAGGATTATTGCACAGACTTAGAATCCCCTCTGAGGAGTGGTTTGCAACAACATTGTCCCACTGCCCTCACCTGTCTTAAAGTCAAGGAGAAGTTTTACATTTATGGATTTGCTTCAATGTCTTACTTTAGGAAAATGCAAACATCTCAGCAGACTGTAACACCAGTATGTCTGAATCCTCAGCTTTCAAGATCAGATCTTCTAAAGAAAAAAAATTATAAAATATACATGATGGTATCTGTTTCACACCCATCTATGGAGGCTTCTCACATCTTCACTTAGGCAAGAGTAAATACCAGTCGAAAGAAACGGAGAGGTAATCCACAGTTAAACACGACAGCCTGGGACATGTTTTAAGGCTATTAAAATGCAGTTCACAAACAGCATGAAACATGTTGCTACAGGTTTTTAGATTTAGATCAGTTACAAGTATTAAAGGTCCTAAAATATATCCTGGAGGAGGTTTCGCAACAGCGACAGAGCTTGCCCTGTTCTTACGTTCTTCCTAAAACATTGGTTATAGGCTGCAGGTAAGGGCAGACTTCAACACAGCAAGACTAGATCTTCGGTCTAACCCAGGGTGCTACACTTTTATGTTCTGGGTATTACATTTCCTGTTTAACAATGAACTGTTGAACCGGCAATCGTACAAAAACATTGCAAACCTACTTTAAGTAATGCTATTACATCTCCCATTCCAGTTCTACTCTTTTGTCACTCCAATGAAAGTTAAATTCAATTATCTCTGACATCTTTTGGACTCAGACGCAAAAAGGCAAATCTGAACACTTCTGGCCCCCCACAGGTGCAGCCTTATGCACATCCAGATGCCGCACGGTGTCTCGGATACAAAATTTAACTGCCATCTTTTAAAAAATCCTACAAGGGAAAAATAAAATAGCTTCCTATTTTTGCAATATGCAAATTAGAGATCACAATATGGAAAGTCATAACATACTTTGTGCTGGTTTTCAAAACCACAAGATCAGATTAATTTTCTATCCAGAAAGATTACAATCCAGGCAAATATCCAACACAGGAGATGCAGAGACAGTTTGTGAAAAGACCGAACTGCAGCATGGTTGCAGAAAACCCTCTAGCAAGAGCAATACTTGCATTTTTGTATGCAAAGTCTAACGAAATTTTCCCCTCATGCTGTTTCCTTTCTGGTCTGCCAGAGAGGGAGCTTCTTGGTGCTTTAGGCTTATAGAAACACTCCTACGTGCCTTTTTTCTTGCTTGCTTCTGCTTAAAGGACACCCCGAGTCACTCACCTACCGGTGGCGGAGCTTGCCAACGCCGCAGAGTTTAAGAGGAGGTGTCAGAGCGAAGGACGAAGGTGCAGCGCGCACCCGGGAAGCCTGCGCGTTACTTCAGCTCCCACGAGCTGCATCTTGCCAAGGCCTGGGGCAGCGCAGGAGACGCAGCTCCACCTCCGCGGGCAGCATTTTGCCCACGCACATCACAGGCAGAGCAGCTCAGCTTCCCTCCCGCCGCGTCCTCAGCGCGCTGCGGAGCCAGGCCGAAAGGGAGCCTGCCCGCCCTCAAAGCGCGGCGGGAAGAAAAGAAAAGAAAGAAGAAAAAACTCCAAAAAGACAACTGTCCTCGCTCAACTGAGAGATTTAAAGCACAGGCCAGGAATTCAGCTTCAGTTGACGTCTTCATGACGTGCTTCATACGTGAAAACATGATGCAAAGGAGCAAACGTTTTCCCAGAAGCTGGAGGCTCGTACTTTGAGGACAAAGTGAGCCCAGTGCTTATTATCATTTTTTTCCTCCAAAATTTCTCTTACAAGATTTTCACATCTCAACACACAGCTTAGGGAAAGAAGTAACTTTGGTTTTCAGGTCTCAGGAACTCTGCTTTCTCCTCTACTGTCCTTGCCTCCATTTTTCCTGCATAAAATGGGGATAATGATCATTTTTTCCTCTAAACACGTATTTGTTGCGTCTAGAGAGAGTATAAGCCCTTTGGGAGAGGACTATCTTGCTGTGCATCTCTTCTCTTAATAAGATTGGTACCTGATCGTTAATGTCTACATGGAGTGCTGCGGATCACAGGTGTGGGAACCTGGAGAGGAGATGCCTTAAAAGTCAACAGTTAACAAAAATGCTTTCTGTGTGCCAAAACATAGCAAATTCCTTTCTTAGACCGCGCTGTCTGAATCGATTCTAACCACGCGTTCGCTTGCAGGCTGCCGCCTGGGAAGTCTGTGCCGCGGTGCGACGGCTCCGGGGCGGTAAGGAAGGGAGCGCTCTGCGCGGCGCTTCGACGCGCGGCTCCCCGAGGGACGCAGAAGCGGCCGCAGGGAAACATTTCTGAAAGAGCAGGAGACAGTTTGCACAGGCGGAGGCAGCGAGCTGCAGCAAGCAGAGCGGAGAGGCCCTTCGCGTCCCAGCGCGAGGTGTACCCCCCCCGGAGCCGCCCGCCCAGAAGCGGCTGAAGCCACCGCTCGGCGCGGGCGGCAACGCCTGCAACGAACGACTGCCGAGCCGCAGAGAGCAACAACCGCTTATCCGGAAGGCAAACACGACTTTGCACTTTGGCAATGAACCCAATAAATCTTTCTGAAGTTTTTTTTCCTTGATTAAAAGAGAAATAATTTATTTTGTTCACAGGAAATCCCGTTAAAGAAGTGAAACGGAATGGAAAGTCTGTTTATCATTATTTTTATACCCAGGATAAAAAGTTATAGCTTGTGACGATGTTCGTATCATTTTCTCCAATTACTAGAAGCCAGTTTTACCAGGTTTAATAACAACTTGACACTGTATTCCCAAAGCACTATACTTAAAATGTAAGTAATAAGTACTTAAAATTTTATCACAGCAGTGCCTGCTGGCCTGTCATAAATCAAGGTATCATGTGCTGTACACACAAGCAATGCTGTGTGTTATCAACATGATGAGCATCACTAGCACGTTCAAACTGCCAGCAGCTGTAACTCAAACTTTGCATTCACAGTGAGTACACACCGGGGCACTTGCATTACCACAGATGTTATCAAAGCACAGACCTTGGCAAAAAAAAAAAAAAAAAAAAAAAAAAGAAAAAAAGATTCACGAGTATGTTTTAAAGACTGTTTACTCTGGTTCGGAAGAGCAGCAGAGGGTAAGCATCCACAGAATGATTTAAATGACCTTGTAAAATAATTCCTCAGTTTTAAACAGTTTATTTCTTCATATTTAAAATACTCCCCTAAGCAACTTGGAATTTAAATTTATTTTTCCCCACACATACTGTCTTCTGCTGTTTGTACACACTCATTTTTCTTTGTGACTAAACTGAGATCAAATTAACATAAACGTTAGCAGAAATTACTTTGGCTTCTAGAACACTTCATCATTTGAAAATGTCTTCCCAGCACACACACACCCGGCAGCGTGCTGAGAGCGCGTAGCTGCAGCAGAAACAGCAGACAGCGCAGGGAGGGTCTCACCCATAGTTACCTCCCCAAGTGAAGGGTTTGTTCTACATAATTTCATCCAAACTCTCTAGCTACAATCCAGAGTAACCTCCCACGGGGATTACAGCAAGACTAAAAGGAGGGCAGATTTCGGGTTAACATTATTTGTGTGTCTTTTATAGTGAAAAGATGCCAATGTGGGAAGGGGCAGAGATCTACAGATCTCCTGGCCTCTTGGTCTGTGCAGTCGCACTGCAAACCTGCGCAGCGTGAGAACTGAAGCTCATAGTTTGGAAGAATGAAAGCAATCGTACTGGGGGCAAACTTCTATATGGAATTCATGGCTGCAAAGATTAAACAGTTTAAAGGAGGCTTTGACCAGCTTAATCAGTAGGTTAATAATGTTTCCTGACATAACTGTGCTCCGTATATGTGTATTATTCCCACAATGCATTCCCAATTAAAGGCTATGCAGAAATTAGCTTGTTTTATAGCAGAAGCAAACTAATTATGATTTTTAATGGAATTTTGAAAAAAGGCTACTGCCAAAAGAAAAGCCAAACAAACAATACATTTGTTCTGTTCTCCTTTTCTGTCCTTCTCTGACCTCTCAACGAAACTTGCCAAGAGTCCTGAAACACTGAGCACAGAATTAATTGAACCAAAAATAAACATTTGTAGGACTAAGCACAGAAACCCTAGTCTCTAGCATTGTCTTCCAAGAAGTGACCTTTAAGCAAAGTATATTAACTCTTTAGAGTATTCCATAACATAACATTC
Organism: Rhea pennata; assembly: GCF_028389875.1. Classification (NCBI taxonomy): domain Eukaryota; kingdom Metazoa; phylum Chordata; class Aves; order Rheiformes; family Rheidae; genus Rhea; species Rhea pennata. Next base: position 67,533,985 of record NC_084667.1, on the reverse strand, counting down.
CATAAACACGACTGAAATGTTCCGAGAAGGCCTATAACGCAACTCAAAACAGCTCAGAAGTAACAGCAAAACCTACACGCAACAGGAAAACCAGCCAGACTACATCTGATCTCACACTCAGGTGGGATCCTGCACTTCTGTTTAGATTTGCAAGCAAGTGCACTTTGTATTTTGCTCCAGGAAAGTGGATCAGGCTCAAGATGTAAATGAACCTCACTTTCCAACCAGCTCTCTCTGTTTCATGCTTCGTAGGCTCAAACCAAGAAACGCTTCTCCACAAGAGTCCCAATTCTGAGATTATCAAGGGTGAGGACAGTCCCGGGACTGCCTCCAGGCAGCGTGCTTGTGGGAGTTCACCGAGCCCATGGCCTCTTTCCATGCACCATCTTTGCTGGGAGCGATACAGCTCCAACACCCACTGCTTGCTCGTGGCTGCCTTCTTTTCCAGGAAATACGTGGCCTCCTTACAGCCAGGCACACAGCCAGCGTGTCTGGGGCACTAGATTTCTCAGTGCGTGCATCTGTCAGCATTGCCTGTGTGCAACAGATCTGATTACACGGTGAGAGGCACTTGCATACAGCCATCCACTTGCAAACGGTTTGAGTGACAAATACTTTTTATACAAGACAAACACTACATTTGATGAGATAACACGGGGGATTAGTTACAAAGACCGTCAGACTGCAGGTCCCCCTGTTATAAAGGCAGCTAAAAGTAATACTGTTCCACGGTCTTTCCATAAACAGGCGAACTGTAGCAGGGGGTTGTCCTGGAGGAGCTGCCTCGTAGCATACCTTTCACCAGAGCAGAAGACGGGAGTTCAGAGGTTGGAAGACAAGTGACAACAGATGCATGCACTCAACAAGGGTTACAGTGCGAAAGTGTTATTTACCGGCTCCTTTCTGAAGGAAAAAAGGAACGAGATTCAAAAGCATCTCCTTCACAAGGCTCTTGTGGCAGTGCCAAACAAAAATCACAATTCTTCTGTATGCTCCGTAACATACCTTTCTAAAACGTTCTCCATAAAGATGTCAGCAATCATACAAAAGTTAAACAAAGCTTCCTATCACTAAGGAATTCCCCTTTAGATATCTATTTTAAGCCATTCTCACAAACAACATAACATTTCCTTAGTCTAAACAATAAACTAATCAGTAATTTTTAGTATGATACTTTTCATATTGTTAAAAATAAATAAATCCCAATCTGTAGTAAAGCAAAAGAAACATTCCTCCTGCTCTTCTCTGGAACTCCACAAAGGGTTGTTTGCTTCCTCAAAGTCACCTCAACATGAGATAAATCCTGATATTCTCCATAATATAACGTGGGCTTTTGTTCAAGAGGGTTTCACATTTTCCTTCTTAAGCAAAGAAGAGGTTCTACATCGTATAGTATTGAAAACAAAACCAAGAAGTCTCTCTGTGCCATGATATCTAACAATGTTAAATCTTATGATTGCACTCATGAGAAATAAATTACACGTGAGAATGTATATGGACTATGACGGAAGAGGGGAGCACAAGTCCCTGTGTAGTTATGTTCGGTTTACTCCAAACATATCAGGGATAGGTTGATGTCAGTGATCCCCTCCCTCAAAGAGAAATAGTCTAGGACACATTTACTAAACAGAAAAGCATACATCCTTTGAATAAAATTATTTCAGTCCACTGAGAAGTAAGGGCAGGCAGCATGTGGATTGGCAGGAGCGGGAGGGACTGCTAAATACACTGCAGTTATTACTTTAATCAATCTTTTTCTAATCACATGCAAATTAGCACACATGACCCAAAAATTGCAGGCAGAATTAATTATCGATTATTAATTAATTATTATTGAGCCTACAAGTCTGAAGAATGTACTGTAGAGTCCAGATATACCCAACAGAAGACCAGTTTTTACTTCTATTAAGTCAGTCACTTAATCCCAAGAGAGCAAACATTAGAAGACAGTGCTTCAAGAAGGCATGATTTAAGTCTTTCTCAACTCCAGCTCTGCCTTAAATGAGGCCATTCTGGGACACACTGTTCTCAAAAACCTTGCCTGGCATGCTTACAAAATTTTTAACAGTTATTTAACTCTCAACCACTCTTTTTCAACACTTACTCCCCAGACTCTGTTATTTTAAAATGGTGACGCTCTAATGCTGGAGCTTCCTACACCTGAGCTCTGAGGATTTGAACAACTAGAAGTTAAGAATGGTGTTACTGGATTTATCCAGTACAATAAAGGAGCAACACCTACTGCTGGTTCTGTCCAGGCAGAGTGCAGAAGGTGGTTCTGGAAGCGATACTGGACGGTGTTCTCAGGTCCTAGGTCTCTCTTCCCCCAGAAAATTCAGAGCCCTGAGACTTGCAGGAAGATAAGCTTCTTTGGGTCTCTGGTACAGCAATCGAGGAGAAAGGCCAGTGATGAAGGATAAATGTTAAGCCCTGAAATAAGTGACTCTGACCCAAGAAGTCCAAGTTATGGAAATTTTAGTTTTATGGGATTTCTGATCACCATAACAAGTGGGTAGATATTATGGTTTGCCCAAGGAGTGAAATTACTTGACAAGAAAGAAAAGTAGGTGCTGATAAAAAGTTATGCCTTAGAGTCAGCACAGAGTTATCACACAGGAGAGTGTGAAAACCAAAATGAAATCAAGAGCAATCAAATAAAGGAATAACTGCAATGACACATGGAAGGTCTGAGGATGGGGGTGACAACAACTGTTGTACTGTAAAGATTTGCTAGATGTAAGCATTTGCTTTTGCTTGAGTAGGAATTCAGACTGCTCAGCATCTATGGAAAATGAACTCTAAATATATCCTCTTTCAGCACAGGAATTTGAACATATCTAACTTTACAAAAAGAAAACCAATCCTTGATATTCTGTTTCAAAAATATTGTCATAAGCAGAATCTAAATTAATTCTTCTGCCAATATTTGTATCAGACCAATTTCTAACAAGAAAAGAGAATAGTGTGTTAAGAGGAAGGAACATCATCAGCAAGCAAGGCAGGACTGCAATTACTGGCACTGTTATTGCACGTGTTGATCTACGCACAGGTGCGGAGGCAATAAAAATCATGCAATGCATGCTGCACTACATCATGGTCTAGGGACAAGGCTGCTGCACTACATCATGGTCTAGGGACAAGGCTGCTGAAGACATGCATTCTGCTCATGCAGTGCACAATTATCATAACACATTTTCCTGGCTGTTTGGCAAGTTAATGGGAGACAATTACACAGGCAGTATAACAGAGTGTTGTAACAACCACTGCAGCGAAAGCCATCACGACGCTGGGCAGATTTCTGAAGTAACTAACCCAGCAAGGAATCTGTTCCCAGCAGTCTTAAAAATGTAGAATCCCCCTGGTCTCCAGTAAGGAGCTACTTCACAGAAGTTACCAGAATAGGAATCTCCTATCCATAAAAAAAACCACTTGCCTCTTCTTTAGACGCTGTCTACCATCCTCTACCAATGCTACTGGGGGAGAAGGGCACAAATAAGGGAACAACAGAGCAACTGGGAGGTGGAGGTTAACATTTCTATTCACTGGGGACACTGGTGACTGATGCAACTCCTTGTAGATCTGGATGCAGGAAATCTATCTCAGATCAACAGAAATAGATTCAGAACAGAAACATACCAGAAATTACAGCAGAGAAAAAGAATAGATCAATAAAAGTAGAAGAGAAGCTGTCAAGAACAAATAGTTAATAGACAGAAGACAGCATATAATAGTAGCTCTAATTAAATATTAATTTTTCTCACTCCACTCTGAGCGAATGTAGCTATCAATGTTGGCACAGACACTTTTGGGAAATAGCGCAGTTTAAAAGAAAAAAAGAAAGAAAGAAAGAAAGAAAGAAGAACAAATGACCTCAGATTATCTTAACTGCTTCAATTTGCAGGCCTGCTATCCAAAAGGATTGAACCTGAGAATAAATCAATCTTTTTAGTCTGCTACATAAATGAATAGCCTGTTACTAGTTTCCAGTCTCCTTTTCCTCTCACTCCACCCAAAACATTTTCAAATATTTAAGTTCAGCAAATTAAAAAATTTAACTCACAAAAAGGTAATGGATGGCCTTTTAACAACTTTCAATCAAGAAATTTCCCTGGTCATATTAATGAATGCACAAACAAAACATCTTAATCATAGATTGAGATCAAAAGATGCAAAAATAGTGATCAGTCACATTCAAGCTATTGAAGGCACATTGCAGTAGAATTTTAAGCACAGGAAGTTCGGCCTGAACGTGAGGGGGAATTTCTTCACTGTGAGAGTGACAGAGCACTGGACCAGGTTGCCCAGAGAGGTTGTGGAGTCTCCTTCTCTGGAGATACTCGAAGCCCACCTAGATGCAACCCTGTCTAACATGGTCTAGGTGACCCTGCTTGAGCAGGGGGGTTGGACTAGATGATCTCCAGAGGTCCCTTCCAACCTTACCGATTCTATGCTTCGATTTCCCCTTTCCAAACTGAATTCACTGCTGTCAGCAATATTCCCTTGTAGTCACAGAACGTTGCTTTTTTCCCTTAAAAAATGTAGAACTTTGCTACAGCAATTTAAAACGATAAATATTAGCAAAACAGAGTAACACAATGGTATCTCAAAACCACTGCATTTGTCACTACATTACTGTTTCTGCCAAACTCTGAGAAACTGCAGCAGGTCGTTACACCCCCTGGTAACACGACTGTTAAATTTGCATATATGTAGGCCTGTATGCCATAAAACAATGAGAAAGCATGCTGACATGCACCATGATGCATGGTAAGAGGTGGAAAAAGCAGTTATGCCTCTACTTCCTATACATACATGCGTGCTGCACCTCTACAGAGAATAGGCAGTAGGTTGCACGGGGACCGGTTTGACATTGCATTGACACCCGGTACTTGGTCATACTGATTACCAGTAATGCTGCCTTGCACGGATCTGCAAGCTCCTGTTTCAGTAAAAGTGAAGGAAAATGCTTTCTAATCAGCTCAGCGTAGGTGCCTCTTAATATTCTCTCTTCATCTGTAGTATTTACCTGAAGCAATCAGCTCCTCCTTCAGAGGAGCTGCTATCACACAAGGTAGGTAGCCTGTACTTAGGCCTGCTAAATGAGAAACAAAATGTGAAGATTCTGGTGCACATATACTAACTGGATACAAACATCTCTCTCTGGATTATATAGTATTTTCTATTTCTAGGGTTGCAGTAATTACTGTACAACAAGCTGCCATCCCAGTATACATAATTTAAGTCAGCCAGTTTTCTGGACTTGCACTGTCACGGTAGACACGGTAAAGAATTTTATTGCTCTCAGGGCTGAAAAGTTACACAGGAATTATGCTGTCTTAATCACTGTTCATAATAAGTTTTCTGAAGCACTGAGCTTGCACTATGATGCAGTATTCCACAAAAACTCTGTGAGTGCTTCTTCATGGGAAGAGTGCCTCAACACGAGCATAGAATCGGTAAGGTTGGAAGGGACCTCTGGAGATCATCTAGTCCAACCCCCCTGCTCAAGCAGGGTCACCTAGAGCATGGTAGACAGGGTTGCATCCAGGTGGGCCTCGAGTATCTCCAGAGAAGGAGACTCCACAACCTCTCTGGGCAACCTGGTCCAGTGCTCTGTCACTCTCGCAGTGAAGAAATTCCCCCTCACGTTCAGGCCGAACTTCCTGTGCTTCAATTTCTGCACATTGCCTCTTGTCCTGTCACACGGGGCAACTGAAAAGAGTTTGGCCCCGTCCCCTTGACACCCTCCCTTCAGGTACTTGTACACATTGATAAGATCCCCCCTCAGTCTTCTCTTCCCCAGGCTGAAGAGGCCCAGCTCTCGCAGCCGTTCCTCATAGGGCAGGTGCTCCAGCCCTCTGATCATCCTTGTAGCCCTACGCTGGACTCTCTCCAGTAGCTCCATGTCTCTCTTGTTCTAGGGAGTTCAGAACTGGACACAGCATCTTTTGTGGGGGAAACTGCCAACTCTCACTAAGCATTGTTAGCCAGGTGTGGCATGTGTGCCAAGCTCCTTATGTTATAGGGAATATTCACAGCCTAATGACACACAAAATAATAAAACATCTAAACCAGAATCATATTCAGGCTAGTAAGAACAGAGAATAAAGAACTAGCCCAACAAAATGGCAATCAACAGCTGTTTGCAGCCACTCTTTTCTGTATTATTCTCATTGAGCTAGTGTAAAATGGGAATCCTGTCCTGAAATACAGGGAGATAGGTATATTTCACTCACATGCCTGCATTTCAAGAAGCTGAATGTATGTTTGTACATATGCTTGTATTATAAGCATCTGCTTTTTTTCGTACGAATACATTGCATGTGCAGAAGACGGCCATTCACATGGCCTACAAGACTAAAGCTGAGTATGCAGGACAGGCTCTGTTTTCCCTCATCATCAAAATTTTCCTAGAAAAGCTTGCTCAGGAGACACAAGTCTTTTCAATCCAAACACTGTGACAGCGTTGTGCAGCTAGGAAGAGGCCAGCACTAATAAGGTCATTCCACTTAATCCAGTAAGGGCTCTCTGAGGGAAGCAATTTCCTTCACTACCAGCTTCTTTTGAACTTGGACTGATAACCTAACAGCTCCCCAAGGTGATCATTCACACGCAAACCCAGCCAGCAGAAATCACGCACTTGAGAAAAGCCGTGACATTCCTGGGAGCGCAACACCCGCACTGTGCCGCTTCAAGGCGGTTACCTGCAGCGCGGAGGCGTCGAGGCCGAAGCAGAGCTTCTCCCAGGGCCCGGTGCTGCTGGGGGCTTTGGCAAATGTGATGACAGCGTTGTGGGCAGACACGTCAATGCTGGTCTCCGGGGAAGCCAACCTGTTCTCTGGAGGGAACTGCAGGAAGAGGGCGTAGGACCCGGAGTGGCTGGAGAAGCGGAGGTGGTAGTGGTTGGCACCCAGGTCGCCACTGAGGCTCTGGGGCAGGATGTCGGGCACGAGCAGCAGCAGGGTGATGGAGGCCTCGTCCTGGTGGCACTGGAAGGGAGGGCACAGGGCAGCCCCGGGGCTGCCAGCCGCGCAGCCTGGCGCCAGAGCCATGTCCGCGGGGGCTGTCGGCAGGGCCTCGCTCCCAGGAGGGCCTGGAGGAGGGTCCCCGCCGGAGCCGCCGGGCTCGGGCGGCGCGGCGGGGCGCTGGGGGGGCTCGGGGCGGCCGCACGTGGCCGGGGCCGCGCTGCCGGGGCCCGGTGCTGCCGGCGGAGCTGCACCGCCGCCCGCCTCAGCCCCCGCGGGCGGCTCCTCCGCCTCGGCAGCGGCGGGCTCGGCCTCCCCGCGCCGCTCCTCGGCCGCGGGCGGCGGCACCACGGGCAGCGTGACGAGGAGCTGCCGCTTGGCCTTGTTGAAGGCGGCGCGGCCGCGGCTCTCGTCCACGGCGTAGGGCAGGCGCAGGCGCAGGCGGTAGGCGGGCCGCTGCGAGTCGAGGCGCAGCTGGCGGCCGCGCACCTCCAGCGCGGCCTGCGCGGCGGAGCGCAGCAGCGGCAGCTCCACCGTCAGCACCAGCTCGCGGGGCACGGGGCTGGGCGCCGCGTCGCGGCAGCAGCGGTAGTCCTGCAGGTCCACGTAGCAGCGCTGCCGCAGGCTCCAGCGCGGCGTGGTGGGGCTGGCGGGCCGGGCGGCGGCGGCGGCGGTGGCGGGGGGCGCGGGCGGGGCCGGCGGCGGCGCGGCGGGGCAGGGGTAGGGGAAGGGCGGCAGCGGGGAGTCGCCGTGGTCGCCGGGCGGCGGCGGCGGGGGGCCGCCGGGCAGCGGGCTGCGGATGACGGGCGCCTGCGGGGCGCCCTTGTATTTGGCGCCGCGGAGGACGGTGGCGTTGGCGCGGTCGAGCTGCACGGCGAAGCGGCGCTCCACGGCCTCCAGCGCCGTGTCGCTGAGCAGGCGGCGGAAGCGGGCGCTGCGGGCGGCCAGGCGCAGCGCCTCCGGGTGGAAAACCACGTCGTAGATGAGGCGGCGGCCGCCGCCGCGGCCCAGCTCCTCGCGGCCCGGCGCCAGGCAGTAGGGCAGGGCCCAGTGGAGGCCGCCGGGCGCGGCGCGGGGCTGCGGCCGGCCCAGATGCGGGTTGCTGCAGACGTTGAGGTAGCAGCGGCGGGTGCCGGCCTGGCTGGTGCGCAGCACGTAGCCCGCCGTGGGGTGGATGAAGCGCACCTCCACGCCGCGCTCCCGCTCCAGGGCCGTCACCTCCTCCTCGTACAGCCGCCGCTGCTCCGGGTCGGCCAGCTCCGCCGCGTAGTCGGCGAGCAGCTCCCGGAACCGCTCGTCGCGGAAGGCCTCTTGGAGCCGCTTCACTTCCTCGGCGCTGAGATCCAGGTCCTCCAGCCGCTCCGCGCCCGCCATGGCCGCGATGCGGCGCGGCGCGGCCCGGCTCGACGTGACCTGGCCCGGCCCGGCCCGGCCCGGCCGCGCGCGTTGCCGTGGAGACGCCAAACAAGATGGCGCCTCCCCCAGGGAGCCGCGCGCGTTGCCGTGGAGACGCCAAACAAGATGGCGCCCCCTTTCCCCCGGCGGCCTCCCGTGTATTGCCCTCCTCCCTTCTTTGGCCTCAAGGGCTTCGTGTTCCCTCCTCGCCCTCTCCCATCCTCCTCAAGGGCGGCTCTAGGCCTCTCTCATCTTCTCTTTCCCTCGCGAGGGTGGTGCTCTCCTCACTCCCCACTCAGTGCTGCACGCTCTTCTCTGGGCCAGCCTGCTCCACGGGGTGGCTGCCGGCCCGCAGCACAGCGCCGCGACACGCGGTCCTTGCCCGCAGCTGCCGGAGCAGCTGCCCTCCCGTCCTCATCCTCGGCTGTCCCTGCTCTTCCCGCCTGCGGCGCGCTCTGCCGCCAGGGCCTGGGGTCTAGCGCGGGACGAAGGAGATGGCTGCTGCTGAGGAGCCTCCGTCCATAGGGCAGGCGCTCGCTTTGGAGGCGCGCGAGTCTCATCCTGCGAGGGGCTCGAACAGCTTTTTGCCTCCTTTATCAATCAGGAAGCGAGTTCCCGTGCTGAGAGGCTGCCTCGCGGCATGAGCCAACCCAAACGCCAGCGGGGAAGCCAGCGCTGTCACAGTCCAACTCCTTCCTCCCTCTCCAACTGCTCCTTCAGCATGGTTTTCTGAGAGCAGCAGCCCTCTCTGCAGAAGTATCAAAGGACACCGTCCTTTTTCTTCTTAGTTTGACTTCTCGCCTTGTCCGTGCAATATAATCCACGGACTGAACTGCTATCAGTAATCAACACCTCACAAATCTTCTGTAAACCTTTCCAAACCAAGATCTTAGCCCATCTTTCCATTATTTCCTGTTGGCAAGTAGCTATCAGTTTGACTCTGCATGGTGAAAACCAAAGTTCTATCTATTTTAACAACTTTAAAAAAAGATACCTCTTATCTGATATATATGTATTTGGTTCTCAGATGCCATCTTTCTATTATGCTGTTCAAATCAATCCTCATTGCTACTCTACATTTTATCTAAAAAGCTAACACCAGCATCTTTTCCTGAACAAGTTTATTTATTTACAAAATATACCAGTTTTAGCTTTGACATTTATTCTGAATAGTCAGTAATATATAATAAAATCAATCCATCTAAAATGAGTACTCCAGTAACTTCACAAATGCTTAATTCTTTTGTTTTTGCAGTCTTGTAGAAATTCACAGACCCTGGAGCTTGCTGAAAATACCGGAAAAAAACAACATTTAGTTTTTAAAAAATAGTACACAATAAATAACACATGATTCCATCTTAATTTATAAAAGACTTGATGATTTTTTAAACTATTTAAAGACTTATTTAAGACTTCATCTTAAATACCAAGACAAAGCCTTATATTTTCTATATTCCAGTAGAGGTCACATCAGTATTATCATTATCTATTACCAATTCCGTTATATTGGGGCGTCATATACCCATTTAAGAAAGGCAAAGCTTCTAGAACAAGGCATTAAATTGAATCAGGGAGACAGACAAGATAACTTTGCACTTTTCCCATTGGATTCCACCGTGATGATTACATATTGAGGCATATCTTCATCACAGTTGTAAGCCCTTTAATACTTTTTTATCGTATTTATATCAATGGTCTTTTATTTCAGTCATTGGAAGACCACAGTTGGAATGCTTTAGCACAAAAATCAAAGCATTAAAGTGTTTTGTTGGCTTGACTATAATCATAAAATGAACCAAGAACTGCCCCTGTAATTAACCCAAGTAAAAAACATTTCCTTCAGAATCAAATTTGTTTTCCAGTTGGGTCTCAGTTGTTGAACAGCATATAGTACAGTAAATCTTTCCTTTTACTTTTGGATTTTTGGCTCATGCTTCTCTGCACATTATTATCTGACTGCAATTTCAAAATGCATTATTTATTATTGAATATATTATTTCTAAATTTATTTATTATTAGTTCTAGGCATCTGGATTTCTTACACTGCATATGTATGAAGCATAACAGCCTATGTTAGGTTCTAGAATATTCACTCTATTTATATAATTGATTTTCTGTGTTCCTCCTGAGAATTAGAAAGTCAACATATAAAAAGATATTTCCTTTAAACAAGGAACTGAACATATTTACCTGTCTTCAACTGTCTTGTTGGAAGGATAGAACACCTTGAATGAAAAACCACTTCTTGGAAATGAACCCTATAAAGAAAAATACACCACACTTGTATAAGGAAAATACCATACAAACAGTAAAAGGCACACTTAAACGTAGCTGCACTCCCTTTGGCAGTTGACCACTCACTAATTTTTCTAATACTTAAGTAATTCCAGTCTGTGAATTAAATGATGTTTACAGAAATCCAGTATAATCTTGTTTTGGTAAAGCATAAGAAAATCTTACAGGATTTATGCAAAGGCAGTCAGTATTGGTGACAGTGAACGGGTCATATTTATCTGCAATCACGAGCATATCTGGCACAGGATACACCCTCAAGGAATAGTCATAGGCCCAGTACACAGGGCTAACATAAAGCGGAAGTGGCGTCAGATGTCCTTGTGATAATATAGTCTTTACAAACTGCAAGATAAAAATACATTTAGTTAGTTTGCACCATCTTCTACAAAACAAACTCATTCCTGCCTCAACTGCAGATACCAATGCCCTATTAATAAACAAGTGTTGTTCCTGGAGATATTAATATTTTAATGCATTTCCCTCCCTATGATTATTAATGATTTTTAGAGTAAAGCAGCAGCTGTCTTGCAACAGTCAGCTGCTGTTTGTTTCTTATTCAAAGTCCTTCCCGCAACCTAACAGACAATATTTTAGAGTTACATTTTTTTTTATTTCAAATAATGGAAATCTGAATACATTATATCACAGCTATTCCATTGATCAGACTCTCTGAAAAAACACAGAATCTGCTTACCTGTTCTGCAAACCCAGGAAGTACCAACACTGCCTAAGTTTTATGATGTTTTCTTTCTCAGGGCTTCTATTTCCTCACAATACCAGTTAACCACAAGATCCACACTTAAACAGAGCTTTTATCTTGATCAGGGGCTTCCAATTCCCTAACAACTTCCATTCCTTTTTCTGCTGTTCTGGGAGTTGCCCTTTTTCAGACCCCATCTGGCCCCAGAAACTTCCTTCATCCAGCAGATTCCAACCAAGGTATCTTGGCTCTTGAAGCTCTCTGCTCAGACACCTTGAAAACTTTTGTTACCAATCATGTAGGTACAAATGGGTCCCATTTCCTCAAAAGGATTAAAATCACTACAGCAGCTTGGTGAAAAGGTCTATTGCTGAAAGGAGACTGACCTACAAAGCATATGCCCAGGTATTCCACTAACACTGTAAGAGGCCTAAAGACATTATTAATACCTTTCCATTCATCTTTTTACACTGATGGTATAATGAAGTAATTAATGATATATATAGAAAAGGAAGAGAAAAATTAAAGCATGCAAAAGCAGCCCAATATCTCTAGCTGCAAATACTGGAAATAAGTGTTGCAATAAGTAATTCTAAATTTTCTTCACGATTCCCTCCTCTCCTAACATGAGAAATAAACTCTTGTATGAGTACAGGAGTGAACGCTTCTGCTGTATATATGCCTGTGTGCAAACACATGCACACAGAGAACAGATGCATCAGTACCAACAGGTAGGTTCCCTCATTTACAAGAAAAAAAGAAAAAAAAAAGAAAAAAGAAAAGCAGCAGCACTACTGTGATAGAGACAAGGAAGAAAGAGTTAAGAGGAAGTTACTAAGTCAAAAACAAACAAACTATAGAAGAAATAGAAACAGACTCAGTCACTGTGATGAGCCAGTACTGCCCAGATCACTCTTGATTCAATTACATCAGTAATTTCTATCAACTCCTGCTGTGCATTCATTAACTAGAATCATAACTCAAAGTGCTACAGAGATTAATCAAAAGCAGGATTAAGACTTCAAGTGAGAAGTCAGAGGAAGCAGATGACCTTTCAAAAGAGTGACATGCTGCTTTACTGCAAATGTCACTGGTTAATTGATTAAGACTCCAAAGGTAATTTGTGCTAAACCTTCCCTTTAGGAATCAATGTTTCATTGCTGGCGCATACACATCAACAATCAGCTGCTAGGAAGTTCTGAGTTCAAGGGCGCCTGCACTGGGACAGTTGGAATGACTCAACACCACAACCAGTATCACGGTTTCAGTTATTTTACAATGAAAATGTAAATGAAAGTAATAAAACTACATTCTAGATCTATCTTTACCATTCTTTTATCAAGATTTTTTATTCTTACAAGGCTTTGCAAAGGAGTATGTATCAAAGGAATATGCAGCCCAAGGCACTCTAAATTCAGACCAGCTGATCAACAGAGAGTCAAAGAGATCTAAGCAAAAAAAGTGCTGAACATAACTCACTCACATGGTTCGGAATATCCATGTTGCTGCTAGGGAAGCGGACACAGTTTCTGCACATTTTGTTTACCAAATCTTCACGAAAGATAATTATTTCTTGTGTGCAATATTGAATCCTAAATGGCAAACATTAATGAAGTGAAATGAATTGGAATGAAACACTAAAAGATGAGGATTTGTATTAGAAATTTGATCTTCCCTCTCTAATTTACAGCAAAATGAAAAAGTACATATCAGTTAAAATACTAATTCCCCATCTTCCCTTCATTCCCTTCAGATTCAGAAAAGTATGATGCACTTGAACAGGCTTTTTATATTCTTTTATTAAACTTTTAGCACTACTTCCAAACCATCTTATTAAATGTATATGCAGAGACTATTTTATTTCACAGTAAATTAAAATAGGAAAGTATATAAACTTTCACCACTAATGTATTCATGTATTAATGTAGTTAAAACCACTTAGAATTAATGCAAGTAAGGAATTAAAATAATTTAAGATAATTACATCTACATACAAATTAGTCATTCAGTAAAAAAGCATGAACAATAGCAGCAAGTTACACTGTTACCTGCAAGGATTTGTGGTGAAAAATGAAAATGGCACCAACTGTCTGAATTCATGAGTGATATTTTCAGCCAGAGGAGGTCTAAAATAAACAGCAACAGATAAAGGAGTTAAGACTCTTATCTTCTTTAACTATTTAACTCAGTATCTTAAAATCTGAAAAAAATAGTATAGCAAACTGACCGTGGTAAAATAGAACCGGGACCAGGGTCTTCAGGGCCAGGAACAAACACAAATCGGCTACTGTAAAAAGTTCAGTGTATTGCTTTTAAATAAAACAACTCTAGAAGTATCTAAGTATAGGTCATATATGGCTATTACTCCATAGACGCATGTAAATAACCTGTGCTGGAGCAGGGATGAGAGTTCTTCCCATCCTTTGAACCACCTAAATCACAGCTAAAGCATAACATATATTTCTATTCCTCACTAAAGAAGTGGAGGAACTCCAGAAACTGCTCACTGTGAAAGACTGACTGCAGGAAGGTAGAAGGACCAAAAGTGCAGCTTAGCTCAGGACTCAGCAGTAAAAGGCTCCATGGTTCCATACATGAGATCCCAATTATCCAGCAGCATGCACCAAGAGAGCCTCGCCACGACGCACGACAGAGGGTCAGCACAGCAGACACACTTGCTTAGAGCTCACAAAGAATTCAAGAGCCATGGGTTGGCCATTCCTGCTTGAGGGGCCTATTTGATTAACTAGCTCTGCTTAGGAGCTACTGTTATGAATTTGCAGTATCAGAAGCCAGAAAGGATAAGTCCCTCTCTCTCCCTGTTTATTCTCAAAGTAATGGCTGTGGAGAATTCCGTATGCAATCATGGGAAGGCAGAAAGGAGATGGCTCCATATTTGGTCAGTATTTTAGATGACATTTTCCGGGGCTGGTACAGTTTGAAAGCCTGTAGTTGCTCCCAGCAGCATGAACACTTGAACATTAGTTTATAAAGGAGTGCTGTACAGGCAGAACCTGTTGATTTCAAAGGAGATGAAAAAAACCAAAGACTCACCTAAATAGCACTTTTGAGGAATCAGGGGCCATGTATAATGCACATGGAAAATGCTCCAGAGATAGTTTCATTTCTGCTCATTCAATAGCTACTTGCATTACCAAGGTATTCTAGATATAATCAAAACCTTACGCTGCTCCCAAAATAATCCTACAGACCTGTTACAAGACTAGCTTGTTATCTGATCATAGCTGTCTCACAATAATTGGGGAACATGAGATCTGTTAGTTTCTTAAAGTAATTCAATTAAACCTTTTCACAAAATAAACAACTTTCCCATTTTCTAGCATTTTGCTGCGTACCTTTTATGAATGCTGGGATATTCACATATTACATCTGCAAGTGCCTTCAAAGAACCTAGAGTCAGAAAAAAATCTATCATACAACATCTGGTTATACAATAAACACACTTTATATGAATCACTTGTGTATTTTAATACATCAAAAATGTGTTACTCAGAAAATAATGGGTTTATTTTCTCCTCTCTTAAAATGTGTTGCCATCACTATTTTACTGTACTGTGTGTGTGACTACAAAGGCTTCCCTACCTTTCAGTGACTGAATTTGATTTTTTCCATATGGTGCAGATGAAAAATTTCCACAAAAGAAAAAGCAGGTTGGAGGTGCAGAGGAATAACCTGAGAAAACAGAGTATCTGTGAGTGTAACATCCATCCACTTCAGTATCCTTCATCATTCAACCTCCAGTCCATTTCAGGAACAGCAGAAATTGGAACAGCACTTCAAGCTCTGCTGCTATTAATACAGCTGAACCTTTTCTTCATATAGGCATTAGTGAGCTTAAGAAAGATGCTGGCAATGCACAAATCTCACTCTGAGGGAGCCCTCCATTATCTACAGGAACAGCTACAGGCCCAGTTCCAACAACATTGTCTGCGCACATCCAACTAACTATTGACCCGGTCATATAATTACAGTAGGTACAATTATAATAAATAATGCAATTTAAAGACACACTCTTTCCTTAAAGAGAAAAATAGCAAGTGAGTAGCAAGTGGAATTATTATTAAACTCCATGCATCATTCCAGTTCAAGGGCTCTTCTAACACTTAATTCAGTCTTTAGCAACAGTAACTGGAGTTGCCTGAGCATTTTAAGAATCTGATGAATCCTCAAAATACTACTAATCACATAGAAACACACGCTTTATAGTAAAAAGTTTTAAAAAAGAAACCCCATTCCCATCTCTAAAACAAACATAGAAATATTTACTCAGGCATTCGTCTCCTGCTCCAAGTTACATTCCAGTTCCCTAATATGCTGTTCTAGACCTAGATTTACTTCACTGTTTCTCAATTCAGCTGACAAATAAGACAGAAGTATTTATACCAGAGTAATGGCTAATCAATGCTCCTTTTCCTTGCTATTACTCTCAGCTATTAGTTTTAGTCTAGAATTGTGAAGTTTATTACTTGTCTATTAAAAGAAAAAAAAACACTGTATTGAAATAGTAAATGTAATATGTGCATCCTTGACAGTTCAATTCAGTATACTGACCTCACCGACCAAGGTCTCTTTGTCATTTCAACATATGCAATCTTAGGTCAGGTTTAGTTGGCTTCAAGGATCTTCCCAACTTTTGTCAACAGAGTGAATTGGTTTTTTAACTTTTCTACTAGTGTGATAATTTGTATCCAATTTTCTTTAAGTGAGTAGCAGTTTTCACCTTTAATTTTATGGTTTTTGTTTGTTTTCCCTTTAAAGCAGTCACTCTCTCACATTTTCTACCTAAGACAGACAGGACAAGCTGTTCCAAGTGCTCTGGAATACAAAGAAGCAGTTCACAGATCTCACAGATGCGCTTGCTATCCAAATACTGTCAACATTACTAATGTAATGATGTGTGGAAGAAATAGTTCATATTTTAAGAATAAATCACAAGTTTTCATTGGTACAATCAGAAAGTATTCAAGAAAGAGTGCTGATCTTTAATGAAGTAAGAAGTTTTCTTTAAACTAAGCCTAGGAAGAATTTCCATAAGTGTAACATTATTGTCACATCACATAAAACGGCTAATACCAAAACAGTACGTTATTAGCTGATTTATGACAAAGTGTTGGCTAGCAAAAATATAACACAATTTTTAAAACTGTTACAAAAAGATCCAAAAGAAATATAATAGTAGACATGAAATGCAATAGCTGTCACTAGATGAGTGAGACTTCAGTGGCTTTGGGCTTGGATTCTGTGGTCCTATTAAAAAAAAAAGTAACAGCTGAGCTTATTCTAGCTTTCTCAAAACAGAAGTTTGTCAAAAGAATACAACATAATAACACCAGGATTCTTGAAAACTATTGCCCAATTCTTTTGTTTAAAAATATATGAAAAGGCACACAAACCATTATTTCACAGAAGAGTAAATTTAGATCATACTTTTGACAATAAAGTCAGCCTAACACTTAGCTGCTGCGAAAAGGAGCAGACCTGCTCTCAGTTGTATGCTGTCTAGCTTCTCCTGCACAGACTGTGGTGCTCACGTAAGCAACTACATGGTGAACAGTTCAGAGCTAAACCAGCAAAACGTTAATTCTCCAACAAGGCAGTTTGTTTTCTGCTGAGATGGCTTGCTGAACTGGCTCACCATGCAGTCAAAGTTCTCACCCCACATCAGGAAGGGGACAGAAACACCCAGCCACAGCAGGGGACAAAGACAGAGCAGTTCCCACCTACCTGAAAACATTGTATGAAGCTTTTCTAGTACTTCTGCTTGGTCCAGCCACACATCGGAAACAAATACAAACATGGCATCTTCGTTTTCATCCTCCAGCTGTTTCAGTTTTGCAGAAGCCTTTACTGAAGTTGAAGATGGCCCTCCAAAGAAGTTTACATTTCCATAGTAGGCTCTACATTATTAAAATATTTAGGTTAATTCTGTTTGCTTACAAATCAATACTAGTTTCGGTTATGGCTCATTTGAACCATTTTGATTATTATTATTATTATGAAAGATAGCTCAGATGGTGTGTAATCATTTGGTGTTTCATGGAGAAACTAATGAAGAGAAATGGCAGTCATCCAGATATAAAACACAGGTGCTGTCCCGCCATAATTTGACAGATCATCTCAAGGTAGTATTTATCCTGCGCTCTCTCATATCCACTCTTTGAGCAACATATGCATCCCTTTTCTTATTTCCATATAACAGTTGCCTAGTCTTGCAACTCAAAACGGTGTATATCACAATTATTAATATGCAGAACCCAGTGGCCTTTGGGAGGTTTTTTTCTGCTAAGACTATGGGCTTTAGCTACAGTCCAAGTGGACTGTCAAGTCACAGCATTGCCTGTCTTCTTAACATTGTATTTATTTTGAAGCATTTGGTGAAGCAAAAGATTTGCATATTTAATGTCATAGAAATTAAAAAATAATAATGTTATTACTTGAAAGTCATAACAAAATACAGAGTGAGGCTGGCAAAAGTTGGGTTTATACCTAGTGGTAGCAGAAGGCTCAGTAGGCGGGAATCCAAAAGCGTTCACATGAAAAACTTCATCTTCATACCAACCTAAGACATTTTTCAACAATAAAATACCCTTTAGTTTTTCTAATAACATCATGTCCTAGACATTAGTCAGAGAGTTGGCAGCTGTGCTATATAGCTAGTCTAGCTAGTCCCAGCCTCCATCAATCCCTATCTTGTGATAGCATCAGCGTCTGGTGGTGAACCAGATCAGGGAATTCTCTGGCTGAAAACAGATTGAGGAAGAAACTTAGCTATTTTTCACCTCAATTGTTTCTTAGAGTGGTGTTACTGCACAGCCACACAAACAACTATCTCAGTCCAGCTGAAGGAGAATGTAAGGGAATAGAACTAATTTTCGCAGGCCTTGCCTTGAACAAAGTCTACATCAGACGGTATCCTTTCTCAAGAACCGTTCCTTCTGTTAAAAGTAATAGAGTGATTCTTGTCCCTATTACCATTCTTGCTCTTAACTTCTATTGAGTTTACTTCACAAATCTTAAACACAAAATACATTATTAGAAAATAAACTGGAATTATATATATTGCAGAGAGTAAAATCCTACAAACACTGCTGTCCATCATTTTGCTAAAGCAGACCCAAGGCTCCAAAACTGTAAGATTTTACATCATCTTAATGAGAAGTCTCACCAAAGACTCTGAAGGACTGAACCTTTGCCACCAAAAAGCAGCATTTTCAGACTGTTAAATCGTACTGTTCCATTATTCTAGTCTGTCTTCCTAATCTAGCCATATCTTCTCCAGGCGTGTTGCAGCCAGGCTAACTGAGGCCAATCCTCCAAGCTGCTCAGTTCCCATTGACATCACTGAGAACCACAGAATTTTGCAGAGCTCTGTCTCTGCCTCCAGAGCCCACGAGATAATAATAGAGCAGGAAAGATCCAAGTTTAGGGCCAAAAATCTCAGTTACAAACTCAGCTCATGGACAAGCCTCACCAATGTGAGACTCAACTCTTTAGCCAAAGCTAGCAGACATGTAATTGTAGCAACATTCCAAGCACAACATAGCTTATTACAAATTAGGAAAAATGTTCTGCTTTACCTTCTGCCAAAACAAAGCATGATTCAGTGTATAAACCACTGTGAAACTGGTACAGACTGTTAAGAAATACATTATTTTTAGAACAAGACTCCGAAATTAGTTCTCTGAAGATTGTTTTCCAGCTTGTGGTGTAATACATTTGGACACTACTACAAGTTCATAGGCTGTCTTAAGAGTCAGGCAATCACCTGGTAGCTGAGCAGTAAACTCATGAACACCATAGGAACAAGTACACGCTCAACTTCCACTAAGAGAAATACTAACCTCGTCCTAGCCATCTCTGTGAAAATGCACTGAGCTGCAGCAACCCACTAATTTGCAAAAGAGAAAAAAAATGGGGTTGCAATTTTTTATTTAAAAAAGTAACTATTTAATTATTTATTCATTCAATCTGAAATTCTCCAGGTCTACAGAACGTTTCTTCAAGTTTTAAATCACAAATAAAGGATATTGCTTTACTAAGGTCTAGCTGGACGACTCCCGTAGGATCTTCCAGGAAATATTTCCCCTGAAAAACAGGAAAAAAATAATTAATAAAGTAAAATATATCCAAACACATAAATGCTTTAATCAGAAGCATCTATTAATCAGCATCTAGAAATGGCTTAGCCAAGTGTTTGCTATTATAAGCTCAGAGCATAGTGGCAGAATGAAAAACAATGTAGTTTAGAATAACTGTATTTTAGCAGCTTTCCTTAGATAGGGTGCAATTTTGATTGCTGGTGCACCTCTCCTCTACAGTCACGGTCAAATGCAATGGCAAGACCAAAATATGTTTTAGAGGCACCAGGGTTCAAAACTGAGGTATGACTAGAAAATGTAACTGGTTCTGGTTATTAACATAAAGCATTACAAAATTCTGTACTCTGAAGAGTAAGGCATTTTGCCTTATGCACTAGCACTGACAGCTCATGAAAAAAAGTCTCTTTTTAGGGAATGGATCTTGATAGGGGTTTTGCCATCAACTTATACAACAGTATAAAGTGACGAGAAATTTAAACCACCTCATTTTCTAATATATTATAATGCGGAATGTATGGTGACCTAGATATCCCACAATAAGAAGCAACCTACCTCTTTGAGCTGAGTTATCATCCCAAGGACAATCACTTCTCCCACTTTAGCTGTATTGCCCAATAGCGTTTCTACTGTTTTAAGCTGGAATCAAAAGCAAAGAATTAAGTAACAATTAATCAAACTCTCCAAATATCTACTCGTAAGCAAGAAAGACAAAGCACTGCACAGTACATATTTTCATATAAATACACAAATGAGCTATGGCAGTATTCAGGTTTATTAGAAAAATCAGGGACACATTTCTGAATGTCAGATGTAGCAGAGTTTTGGAAAAGATATTCAGTAATGGCTGCTAGCTAAATAACTGCTCAGCAAGCAAATATTTATTGTGGTTTTTTTTTCTTACAAGTGGATTAAAACTGAAAATAACAGTGGTAAATTCTGCTCTTGCATAAGAATGTCAATTGTAACAACACAGGCTCCTCAAGAAGATCCAGTCTGAACCACAGAGCAGCCTGCATTCACCCAGTAACACTACTCTTACTGAAGAAGCTCAGACGGATGACAAGGGACACTCAAGAGTAGTGGCAGGTGATACAACATAACATGCTGTCTGCCATCCTGGACAAACTTATTTTGGTCTGTTAATGGCAGTTGAGACAGACAATGCTCTTACAATATCAGCATAAACAATTCATACGCCAATGCTGATAGGGAGGATGGGAAGCAGTCAAGAAAGATGCCTATAAAGTCTGGATGGAGATGCAAGCTCAGTTCAGCCAAGATCAGTTGTTTTTTTCTACATGACAGTAGGCCGTGAATAGGCCAGTTGAGCAAAGCAAAAGCTGTCATTTGGTACCCAGTGACAGATACACATATATAGTCTTTTTTAACATAAAAACATTATAAAATATGGAGAGACTATTTGAGAAAGCTGCAACGGGAACAGAGCAGACTAAAATCATGACTTTATTCAGTTCTATGTTTGTGAATTCAGTGCTTAGAAAAGAAAGAAGCAGGAAAAAAATATCCACAAACGAAGGGAAGCAAAATGTGGTAAGGTGATTAGATCTTACACTTCTGCCTCAAGAAGCCACGCTTCTTGTGGATTTTATACCTACTTTTGAGTGCCTTGGTCATCATGCCAATTTTAGCCAAATAACTGCGTTTTTGACACTCCAACTAAAAATGATAGAAAACAACTTATTTTCATTGATTACCCATACTGGATGTAAAAATAAATTGTCACTGAAGAACTATTACTGCATTAAAGTATAACTCCTGGTACAATTCCCTCTGAGGAAAAAAATGATTTTTTTTTTACCTGGAATTTGCTCCTACTGTCATCAGGATGAACAACGACTACTGAAGGAGTAAACAACTCATGCCTATGAGTTCTCTGCAGAAACCAAAATTGGAGTAATCAGTTAAAAAAAAAAAAAAAAAAGTGCTGTCAAAAAGACAGTTCTTTATAACCACTACACAAAATGCTTTTTCAAGTTCTCTTACTCTATTTTATCCAGCAACTTTTGATTTGTTGAGCATGTTCAGTTCTTTTGGCTAGGATTTGTTTCTAAGGAATAGATTATCAATAACACTACACAATAAAACTAAGCCCAAAAGATCACAGTACATCTGTAATTGTTTCAAAATTTATTTCTCACAATTTGGAAGAAAGGAATAAGAGAGAAAGGGAAGGTATATTATGTTAACTGCCAAGTATGTAGAAAAGAGGTGATAATCTCTTCAGGACAGAGTGTATCAAAATAAGCACTTAAAAAAAAATAATAGGAAACTGCAGGGAGCAGGGAACTATAGCTCATACAAGCACCTCAGCACAAAACACTGGTGTACACCTGTCTAAGAACAAAAAAGAATAGCATTTTGTTCTTGTCTCTGTGAAAAAAAAAGCAAACCTTTTTCTGACCTGTTGTAAGATGGAGTAGCGTTCACGGAATAACTCTGCTTTATCTCTGGCAGTTCCAAATAAATTTGGTACAGGAATGTTGGTCATTGACAGACTGCAAAAAGTTTAACAAAATCGTGAGAGGTAGGTTGCATACCCAATAACGATTTGTTAATCTAAAAGCTGTAGGAAGTTCTAAAAGCTACAGTACCGCTGCATAATTTATTTGTTGAGAAAGGAAGATTATGCTAGTGATGCTGTGTTTAGTCAGTCTGAAGGCTACATCCACTTCATTTCCCTCTAACTCACAGTCCTCAAGATCTATCTTTCCACCTGAATGGGACTGGGTAGAAATCAGGTTTTTAAGTGGTTATGTCTTCTAAATAGCTATGAACAAAAGTATTTTCTTCCTCTTAGAAAGCTAGAGAGTGATATTGGAATTAAATTCCTACTGCAAAATCACAGAGTGTTTTTCCTGGGTCAGCAGAATCATGAACCAATGCTAGAAAATGAGTTGCACGTTACAAGAAGGTAAGTGCAAGCCTTCACAATGAACCACAATCCACTCCTCAGCTAAGCTCTTTGAAAGCACAGTCTCTCTTTGGCTAAGCAACTTTGTGCTGCTTGCTGTTAAAGGCAAACTCTTTAGCTAGCAAAATATTTACAGCCAATACTTGCAGCTACTTCTGCCTTTCTCCAACTGTGGAATCGCCTGTAGCTGCTAACTTTTCTTTTTTAAAAAACATTCTGTAACTCTCTTTAGAAAGCACCAGGACTTCTGGGAGCTGTAAGCTACAGTCTGAGAAATAAATACAGGCAACAGACAGACCAAATTTATTAAAAAAATTAAACAGCCAAATAGAAGAAAAAAGAAAAACACAAAACTTATTGGTGTATGTCCTTAGCCTTACTGTCTCTTTTATTCATTAAATAGCATTAAAATGGTCGGGACATTTTTTATCTTATAAATGTCTAAGCTTCAGAGCCAGTAACATCACAGGCACCACAGAATACACTACTACAGGAGATATAGATGGCATGTTTTGGCTTCAAGCTATTGGACTAGGGAAAACCCAGTGGCACATTTATTTATGAGCCACCATTTATCACAGAGCCTGCTTGGCTCTTTAGAGAGTATGAAACTAAATTATCTTACTTTCTCACACAAGGCTCAGAAGAGAAGACCCAAAAGGGAAAGATTAGAAAACAGACATTTAAACATATAGAAATAGAGACTTAAAAAATAAACAAGTAGCTGAAAAATACACAAGACTTACGGTAAAAATTTCTTTCTTTCTGAGTTATAAATATAACGTGGAATATCGAAGGCCCCAATAATGTTGAAAACATTTTCTCTGAAATCAAAATACATTTACAGTATTATTTGAAGTAGAAGAACAAACACTAAGAAAACAAAACACCTGAATGAAACAGTATTGATTTTATCCACTACCATCATGTGCTATCATCCTTTTTCCCTCTTCACTTTAGCTATTGGCTATTATAGCACCTTCTAATCCAAAAAAATAAACCCTTTAGAAATTTATTTAGAAATGAGGGAAAGATACTCTCCTCCTTCATTACCATCCTCCAATATTTTTTTTTGACAACGGAACAGCCTTGGCATGGTTAACATGAATATATTTAAACTATGGATGTGTATTACTTTTCAGACTATTAATGGAGTTATTATATCCCCTTCTACTTACTGGTTCAGCTCTATCCTCTGATGCCATTTGTTTCTCTTTTACTGCAATTGGATCAAATTCATCAGAGTAGATAAAAATTATCACACCAACCTTTGCTAAGGCTTACAAGCACAGGATATCCATCACTGCTTAACAGACAATGATGTCTTAAGCTTCAGAGTGTATTTCTAAGAAAACTTTGTCTTCAAGCTTTCCGGAACAGAGTTCAAGAGAATTTTAAGGCGGGCCTGTGATCCTATTCCATTTAGAAGGAGTCTGCACGGAGGAACTGTGCACACAGACTTCTCTTCACTTTTGAAGCTTTAAATACATTACATATATGCGTGACACAAAGGAAGTCACACTCAAGCTGTCTGCACTGCAAAGATTTCAACAACTTTGACAAAGTCAAAAACAAACGTGCTTCACACTGAGGAACTGTGGAATCACAGTACCTAATTGACATGCTTAACAAACCATTTATTTTCACAATAAATACATTCATTACAATCACAAATAAAGCTCTCAGAAGCTGAAATAATTGCTCTCTGCTTAGTTATCAAAGAGTGAAAATCAACCACAGTTTTCAAAAAACAACCCTGCTATGCAAAAGCAGAAACAAGCACCCTAGAGGGAAAGTCTTCCAAGTGCTTTCAGAAAAGAGGTATCTTATGAAAGACAGAAAAATAATGTTATATGAGTTTGATGTGGAGAAAAGGAAATAAAGAAACACATAGAAGTAACAAGTTCTCTCACACAGAAGTAACAATTTCTCTCTGAAATGTGGCTATTGGTTCATTTTATTGGTTAATATTCAACTTGTATCATATGTAACACATAACCATAGCATTTTAATTTCAGAATGTCAGCATTATATTTAGAATCCCCTACAGGCCTATCTATGAGAACAAATTTGCTAAGAGGGAATGTTGCTAACCTTCAAAAGGCAGTATCAGGAAGACAAAAGCACAAAGCAATTACTGCATGTGTAGCACTGCAGAAAATGCCTGACATTTATTTCCCAAGAAGAAATAAGGGAATGCATACCAATTCCCATAAACATCATATAAAAAATAATGTCACCGTACACAGTTTCATCTAATGCTTGGCTACATTCTTGGACAGCTGCTTCCACTGTGGATAGTTCAATCATATTAGATGACACTGAAAAAGAATATTTCAAAGGATTAAAACTGCAGCCTATGGAAAGTGGTAAGTAAGAAATTATGTAGGTCTCAAGTATTTTACAAAAATGGTTCAGTCACCTAAGAGGAATATATTACATAAATAAGCATATTTTCTATAAGCTAATGACATGTGCTGTTTTCTCTATCATTTTTTTTTCCACAAACAGATTACCTAATCTCCTTACCAGAAGGATACATCTCTCAAAAAAATAACCCACACACATATTATGCCCACCATTAATTCACTAAACATGGAGAACAAGGTAATTATAGTTTATGTAAATCTGCCAAATATACTACAAAAGTGTTGGATGTGAGCTTTCACATTCTGGAGGTTAATTTTGTTCCAGAACATTATCACACAGATTGCTGTCATAAATAAGTATTCAAACAGTTTAACACAATCTTGGAGACAGGCACATTGCAGTCTTCATGGATGTTAAACTGATCATTGAAATTCAAAAATATTTTCTAAATACTAATGTTTTGCTGAATTTGAAGGGAAGACCAATGCACAGATTCACAAAAGGACTTGGGTTTTGTGACAGCCAGTATTGCCCAGCCTGACTGCTGAGCTACTGGAGCAGAAATCAGTATGCAAAAATCAGCACTAGTTTCCAATCCAGGGCATGAGGTTTAAAACAAGAATTTCCAAAAGATATTGCTGAATAGCAGAGTAAAAAGGGCACTGAGTAAGCTAGAAGGAATCGCAGCAGGGATTAATATGTCTGAATTGCACATCTACCCTCTTCTCAAACAACTCCCTGCAGTTAGCTGTACAAGATTGGAATTTACAGCACAAAATCCCACCTAGGACAAAGGCTAATGTTAGAGAGTACACTAACTGTGGGTTCTACATCGGTCCTAGAACTTCTTGTATTAGTTCGAATTTGTTCAAAAACATTGATGAGCTAATTTGTACCACCAGGCTTTATGCTGTATCAGGACCAGCTCTCTACACTGCTTTTACTCTCTGTTTGATCAATGATCAGCTGTTTTCCCACGGCTAGCATAAGAACATACAGCCATCCTAACCTCTGTACTGGGTGCTCTAGTTAAACTACATATATGGAAAGCATGTGTCTACCCTTGATCTAATTCGTATTAGACAGGATAGGCTGAAAGGTTTCCCCAATTCATCTAAGGCCTAGTCTTTAGACCACATTTTTATGGATGTGAATCTTATCAGCTGCAAAATTAAACTGAGCCCAGGTTTCCTAGTTCTCATGAGTTCTGATCTCCAAACACACATACCACATGCCAGGTATCAGCACTACCATCTTCAGGCATATGCTTTAACTAAGGTGCTACAACTCATATGTTTTGCACTGTCAGGCATGTTCTTAGCACCTCTCATTCAGGAGCAGGGACACTTTGTCTGTGTCCCTCAGGCAAGAAGGGCAGAGTGCCCCAGTTTAGCAGGAGGTAATCCCCAAACACAATACTCCTGATGAGATGAAGTTTCAAGCATGCTCAGAATGGTGGGGGCCATGAGAACTGCACCAGCAAAAACTGGACACTTCAAGTCTTTCATGTACTTATGAATTTCCCAGGAGTTTTCTGGATTGCACTTTTGCACTTACTCATCTATGGATTCTGACAATGTTTCAACACCAGGCAGGTAGAGCTTCTCCAGTGCCACAGTGCCCCAACTGTTACCAGCACCTTCTGCCCAGTGTTACTACCACATAAGATCAAGTTAGTATAACAGAATCAGCATCTGCCTTGCTGCTTCAGAGAAAATCCAGGTGTTGGTTAGGTGCTGTTCTGAGCTGACATTGAAGAATTTTGTTGCTTGGGGAAAAGTCAGGAGGTACTAAGCTGCCAACTTTTTAAATGGGAAATTATACTACCTTTTGCTAAGATGACAAACTTCAGTATTTAGCAAAACAAAAAGTCCACAAATACATTTATCATGATCAATCTGGTAGATTAGAACAACACCTTTGTGCATAAGCTGCCAGCAACTCTGTCTTTGTCTAAGTAACATTATAAGGGCAAGGATAAAATTAGCAAGCTTAGAGAAAAAAAAATGTTTACTTACAAGGCTGTTTTTCGACGGCATCAATGATGTTTTCAATTACATTTTCAAGCTCTACTTCACTGATGGACTGAAGAGCTTCAGTAAGATAGTTAACAGCATCCCTAATTTGAATGAAAAAAGTTAGCTCAAAAAGTAATTAATATTCATGAAAGCTCATACAAACTATGCTAGTCTTGGCAGATGTGCACATAATCACTAAATGCCTCGTGATTAAAAAAAGTATAAACAACACTGTGTAAGACTGTACTAGTTTAAGTCAAAGAAAAAATCATCAGGAGTTAAAAACATAGGATTTAAGAAGCTGGCAGAAAGAACCTCATTTTCACAGAATCACATAAAGATTCATGTTAGAAGGGACACCGAAGGTCACCTGGGCCAGCCTTCTGCTCTGGGCAGGACTCAGGGCCTTGTTGAGCCCAGCTGGGAATGTCTCCAAGGATGGAGAGCTCACAGCCTCCCTGGGTCCTGTCCCAGCTCTTAGCTGTTCTCAATGTGAGCTGGTTTTTTTCAGAGGACTATAGGAAAGTCCACGTTGGAAAGGACCTCTGGGATCATCTGGTCCAACCTTCTGTTGGAAGTAGGGCCTTAAACGACGTGACCCAGGGCCCTGTCAAGCCAAGCCTTGAATATTCCCGCTGAGGGAGAGCCCACTTGCCCAGTCAACCAATATTTAACTGTTCTTACAGTGAATAGTTGGGGGATGTGTTTGATTGTTTGTTTGTTTGTTTGTTTAACTTGTGCCTGTTGCTTCTTGTCCAGACGTTGTGCATCCTTGTGTAGCACCTCCATCTTCTTTATAACCATCTTTTAGGCCCAGAAAAATGAAATTAGATCCCCCTCTCCCCAGCCTATTCTTCTCTAAATAAACCCAAACAGACATTATAATTAGGATAATATGTAACGAGAGGATTAGGGATGGATTTCTTCCCTCGCCCGTAGACCGCAGAGCTGCAGGTAAGGTAACAATTTTACGTGAGCCCCGTCATCCACCGGCCGGGCGCAGGCGGCGTTTGGGGAACAGCGGGCCTTGGCGGCGCCTCCGCCGGGCGGGAAATCGCCTCAGGGGGGGAGCGCGGCGAGCTGCTGCCGGGCCCGGCCGGGGAGAGCCGCCGCCGCCGCCCCCCGCCCGGCCCTGCGCCCGCTCCCGGTCCTGGTCCCGGCCCCGCTACTCACGCGCGCAGCAGCAGCCCGCGCAGCCGGAACGCGGCGCCCAGGCGGCGCCGCAGCCGCGGCGGCTCCATGACGGGCGGTTGGCGCCAAGCGCCGTCGCGCCGCCCCGGCCCGGCCCTCGGGGCGGGCGGAGGCCGCGGCCCGGCCCCCGGGCTGCCCGCGGGGCGGCGGACACCGGTTGCGCGGTAATGTTACCACCCCCCACAGCCACCCGTGTTATTTTGGTCGCCCTTCAGGCAGTGATGGAGGCTCGTTGGCCTGTGAGACGGCACGGGACGCTTTCCCCCCCGTGCTTCGTTCGCTCCTTGATCAGCGCCGTCTAATTTTTCCCAGCCCCAGAGCAGGGCTGCTAGCAGGTGTATGTAGCTCTGCAGTGTGTTGCTCGGTTGTACGCTGTCTTTCATGGATCAGCTTCACCTTTTCACTGCTTTGCCTGACAGTTTTATACTCAGAAGGGAGCACAGTGGTGCCCGCCGGTTTATTTTTGTGTTCTTGTACCGTGACAGTAGCTGTCCTACCCGAACACCAGGTTCACGAGCGCAGCCGTTAGTCACCGCAGAGTTCATTAGGTAGGAAACTCACAGCATTTCTGTTCGTCACCCCACAGCAGTGACTAGCATCTCCCAGGACTGTGAGCCAGGGGTACCTTCCTGTCGATCCTGTCTTCGCCAGCAAGCACACGACTGTCCTATCTGTTGTTTTTATGCATACCCATGCCCCTCAGAAGAGACTGCAGGGACGTAAGGCCAGGTTAAAAAAAAAAATAAAAAAAAAAAATAAAAAGCCTATTTTCTATAGCCCATTCGCAGCTGAATCATGTACAGTCAGTCCTCCTCATTCGGGAGGAAGCACATAATTGAAGCTGAATCTGCTCTCTATAGACGAAAAGCTACCCTCTGACAGGTCTCAATTATTTTGCCTGGAAATATGTTCCTTTTCTCATTTCAGACACTCAGCTATATTTAGGTGCAAATTATGAACTCAGTTATTATATCAGATCTCCTATTTGCTAAGATTACTGCTTATTCTCCTGTAAAGAAAAAATTAATTTTGGCATCTAGCTCACGTCTCACCTGGAAAAGGAAGGTAGCCCTCTTTTAACAAAAGGAAAGCATTGCCCAAACCCTGGAATATAAAGCATACTCCTGCGACATCCTGCAGTACGTGGGCTTTTGTTAGATTGCTGGGAGCCTCCCACCGGAGATATAAAAGTATTCTAGCATGAGCTGTAGACTCCTGCTCCACGAAGCCATCTGTCTCCCATTCTGCAAATTATGCCCAGCTCTTTGTCTCTGCCGTCCGTCGCGACTTTGCTGGACATCATGGTGCTGGCGTCCCGGCACGCGCCGGCACGGCTCAGGAGCAGAGCAAGACTGCTGTATTGAGAAAGGCTGGCGTATTACGATCAGACAGCACCTCTACCTCGTGCCAAAGGTGAACTGATGCAACTGTGTTGTTACACCAAGCACGGCAGATCTCATTTTCATGTGTGTCAACGCTCCACTGACAAAAGCCAAAGGCTGCTTTGCACTGCTGCTCAGCTTTTCTGAGACATCATGTTATAGCTCTATTTGATCTCTAGGTCTTTTGTATTTAGAATTTGTTACTTTTTTGTTATTTTTTTAGCTCTTTCAAATGCTCGTTCTTGTGTTTTTAACCATTCACCCCAAGGTATCGGCAGCATTGTATTTCTTCATTTTAGTATTAGCGATCGTCAGGATTAACTAGCATCTTCTCTTCCAGCTCTAACAGAAGAAACGCATGTCCCTTCCCACAAAAAAATCTTTATAATTACTTTTTGCAGTCATTTTGCATGGTGGCAAGCATTCATTTCCCACAAGCTCCATAAGCACCTCATTTCAGAAGAGCTGCACATTTTATTTTTAACTCCATCCATCCTAATTGCACCCACAGTTCACCTGGAATTCACTGGGTTGTTGATCTAACAGCACAGGCACTAGCATGGCAGCATAAGAGGCTACTGCTTTTCCAGCCTGCGGTTTAAGGGTAGACCACTATACAGCAAACAGTATATAATGGAATCTATATTACTTATGAGTGGAGCTCCCTCAAAAAATGAGAAACATTTGAAGTTTGGGACATGATGGCAGTCACCACGCTGCTCGGTGCAGAGAGAGCCGATCCAGGAGGGGCGCGAGGGTCGGCCCCGCCGAGTGCCGCCCCGCAGCCACCCCCGCCGCGGCACCCCGGGCAGCGGGTCGGTCCCTGCCCCGGCCGGGCGGCTCCGGGCACCCGCTGACGCTGAGGGGAGGCGGCGGCGGCCCGTCGCCCCGTGACGCCCCACACTTTAGACCCTCCTCGCTTGCCGTCCGCCTCGAGAGGGGTGTGTGTGTGTGTGGGGAGGAGGGGAGCGACCGGCGGCGAGCCGCAGCCTCTCCCGGAGGAGGCGGTGGCGGAACGCGAGCACTGAGGCAGGCCGGCAGCTTCCTCCTCCTCCTCCTCCTAAGATGGCGGCAGACTCCGCGGAGCAGTTCTGCGTGGCCGAGGAGCGGAGCGGCCACTGCGCCGTGGTGGACGGGAACTTTCTCTATGTGTGGGGGGGATACGTGGTAAGGCGGCAGGCGGTGGCCGCAGGGCGCCGGGGACGAGCGTGGGGTGTGTGTGTAGGAGGGGAACCGAGGGACGGGGATGGGCGCGAGGAGCCGCACGGCGGGGCCGGCGCGCCGCCACCCGGGGGACGCGGGGTTCAGGAGCCCCGGGGCTGCCCGGCCACTCTGCCCTGACCGCGGCGCCCCCAGCCACCCCTCAGCCGGTGCAGCCCCCTCGGCGAGCCGGGAGCGGAGCGCTGTTTACCTCAGCGCGGGCGCTGATTGGCCGGCGGCGGCGGCGCGCGCCGGAGGGGCGGGCGCTTTAAACGGCGGCGGCGGCGGCGCGCGCAGGGCTTGGCTTTGTAACGGTTTCAACGGTCGCTCTGAGGGGAAAGGCGCGCGGGGGGAGGAGCCGCCAGGATCTCCAGCCCGTCCCCCGGGTGCTTACTCTTTTCTGTGTGCTTATCCTCTTCTGTGAGGATTAGTTCCTGAAACTGGTAGAAATGATGCCCCCTTCTTTTTCCATCCTTTATGCAGACCGTGTTTGGGAAGGGTTTGTGAGCCGAGTCGCTTCCTTTGTCCTAGGAATATGTATTTACATACTCAGGGCTAAGTATTTCTCTTATCTCCCTCCCTTTGTAAGGATGACAGCTATAATGCTGGGCTGCACTTTTTCCTTTTGTATTGTCCACTTTCTTGCTTCTGAGTCCTCAGTTTTTTCAGTTATTTGCAGTATTTTTTAACTGACACAGCATATTTCCTTCCTCAGAAAGCAGTTCTGTCATTCCTAAGATGTGCTGATAGTAGACTAGAGCACATCTGCTTTTCTTCATCAAAGGACCACTGACAGTTCTGATATAAATAAATCCTTGTGACTTTTAGCTCTGGATGAATTCAGTCTGAAAGGGAACTGTTAATGATACTATCCAATATCCACAGCTAGTACATTCTCTCCTCAGTCTATACATACTGCCTCTAAAATGTGAAAGTATGTAGCTCTGCTTTATGTCGTGCCCAGTCTTGCTCTGGTTGAAAACATGTTACTGGGAACATTTTCAATATTTTATATGTATATTTTTCACAGGCTAAGGTAGGCTTTCATATGTGCAAAATGTAGATTTCCTCACTTGAATACACAAGGGTTAGATGGGGAGTCCTGAATTTTAATTTTAAAATAGGCTGTATTATGAGTGCCAGAAATGTCAGAGGGATGGAATTGTTGAGCATTTCTGATCTGGAGTCCTTGGAAAGCTATGCCTTTCTAGGGCTCTCAGGTGCTGAGGGTCTGACTGTCTCTCTCGTCTCCTCCTGAAGCACATTATTATTTATTTTCTAGGAATCAGAATGTGTTGGTTTTTGTTTTTTAAGTAAAAAACATTGGACTCAAAAGATGGGATAGAGCTGGGGAAGGGCAGCACTTGTCAAGAGTCACCCTATTCCTGAGCTTGATTCATTTGACTGGAAAAAGATTGTATTGCCACCAGGGCTGCAAGTGACCACAGAAATACTTTGATCTTTGGAAACTAAGACTAGATTGACTAGTGCGTTATTTTCAAAGGCTTTCTAATGAAGAACTCTGGGTTCGTGGAACAATCAAAACTAAGAATACGTCAAGTTTAACAAGTAACTTGCCAAAAATGCATTTAGCAGTTTTTACATTTTTACCTGTGCAAAGTGTTAGGAAAATCATTGAGTTAGACTGACCTCTGTAAAGTGCTATTTAAACACTATTTACATTTTATGATTGATGAGGGACTGCTGCCCAGCCAACATAATCTTAGCATCAGTGTATTTGCTCAGAACTTGTTCTCTAGCAAATACTTGGCCTCTCACTACTGAAATATCTAAATTAAATTTAGCAGACATTTGCATGTTGTGAAAGCGGCAAGCTGCATATAACAGCAGAATCTACCTCATGAAAGGTACCTGGCAAAATAAACTGTAACAAATGTAGTGCTTGCATGCCTGGTTGACAGCTTTCAGTTGAGAAGGTAATAGTAAAGTATCACATAAAAGCAAGTAATCAATATCAGTAATTACACTGTTCATTTTTATATTTAGCTTCTTTTGCTTACGCTCATTCCCTTTTAATCTGTGAGTTTTTTTTATTTACCAAATCTGGCTGTTTATTCCCCAACAGAGTAACAGTTTCAGTTCTTTCTGTCTCAAATACTAAGACAACAGTTAATGACGTTAATGTTAACCAGCCTGAGTTCTGCAGCTGTGTTCTTTCAGACTTCTTTTTCCTCTGTTACTCTTCCTAATCATTATTTCCCAAATCATTTTTATTTCTTATATGGCCTCTGCTTGGGAGTCCTCATAGATCTGTTTTCCACAGAAGAAGTAAGCTGCTTCTTCATGTTATGATATAGTGAAGCTATTTTGTATATGACATTGTGTTCTTTTAATCTCCTTCCTTCAGTCACTACAAGTAACTGTTCTTTTTGTGCTTTTCAGTTACATTTGTCTGTGTATTTTTCCATTATGTCTAGAATGCCTCCTAGTTAAAAGCACCTCCCAAAGCAGAAAATAATGGATTTTAATTCAGGAACTTCAAATCTGGTCTGTTTTATGTTGTAACATGTTTTTCTTGGAATAACACAAATTGGAAAATCTGTGCCTTTAATGGAAGTGCCTCAGGAATTAAGTACTTTTCTCTTGACCTTTTATCCAGTTGTTGGGTTTCACTGCTATTTTATCCATTCTTTACCTATCCATAGATTTTTGGCAAAGTCTTAATTTCTGGAGATGGTAAAAAAAAAAAAAATAGTGTGTGTGGGGGAGGGTAGAACCAGAAAAAAATCTTTATGTGAAGAAGAAACTTCTTTTCTTAAAAAAAAAAAAAAAAAAGAAAAAAAGAGAGAGAGAGAGAGAAGTAATATTTCAATGGTCATCTTTAATGCTATATATTTAGAATTATATAGGAGAACAGTACAGCAAAATTTGCTCAGAGTGATCACATCCAGTACTAAAAACAACCTTTAGTAACAGCATTTTTATAGAGGAGGATTGTTGTCTATCTGGGAAACAACTTTGCCAGTCTCCTAAGAAGAGGGATTTCTTGTTTGTTTGTTTTTAATCACTGGTCATGTTACAGTTACTGTTGTGCTAGTTGTTAGTAATAGTAGCACAAGTTTCCTGATTACTTAACTGTTTACCTGTTCTATTTTATTATTATTACAAGTTGGCTCTTGTATTATATTTGTATTGCTTTTTGAATATTGAAACACTTCTCTCCCTCCCTCTGATTTACTAGTAAGTCAAACTTAATTTTTTTTATTATCTTCGTACCTTAAAATGAGTAATTAAAGATGTTAACAGTCAACAAGATTCAATAATATAAGAAAACTCTTAACACACAGTATTTTTAGTAACTTAAAAAGTGAGTTTTTTTTTTTAACTTCTAACATAAAATGTAAAATATTGGCGTTATTCAGCTGACTGTTTAAACTTTGAAGGGTTCAAGAAACAATGTTGAGGTATGACTTATATGCTAGTAGATTATCTCCTTAAGATTATTTAATATTGTTAAGTAACATGTTTTGGTATATAATGCATAATTAGTTTAACATTTGTGATTTTTTTTTTTTGGTTTTTTTTAGTCAATTGAAGAAAATGAAGTATATTTGCCTAATGATGAGCTCTGGATCTATGAAATGGATAGCGGGTTATGGTAAACTGCATTGTTTATATATAATTAATATATAAAGTTTTTATTTATGTAGATTGCAATTAGCTGTGGTGAAAAGACTTACTTCAGTTACATAAATGAGTTCTTGTTCATGTTCCTTGGAGTTCAAATAGCAGATGTATAATGAAGACTTAGGAACAAGACCTGCAAATTCCTCTAAGAAATACATTAATTCTTTAAATATAATTGTTTTTTTCTGAGAGGGTGTTTTAAATGGCCAGCTTAAGGTTCTGTTCTTAAGACAGGTGCATAAATACTTGCACATTTATTTTGTCTCCTTATAGTCACTCTTACGTTAAAATGAATATTTAAAAACTAGCTACTGGTGCATTTGATCTATTTAGTTATCTTTTTTTGTTATTTCTTAACTATTAGGAGTGTATTTGCATACATAACTCATTTTTTAAAGTTAAGCTAAATGAGAACCTGTTCTTGCACATCACCAGCGATTTAATATTTACATCCTATTGTGTTTACATATTGCATTTTGGGCAGTGGTAACAATGCTTCTTTATAGAGTTTGCCAGTGGTTTCTGTTATACTAGTTGCTTTCAGTCTGGTAAAGTAATATCCATTTAGTCTCAAATGTGTTTTGTGACAGCTGTTTTTTTTTAGTCTCCCACCTATTAATATAAAATTCATTGCATCCTATATTTAAATCAACAATTTGAAATCGAGGGAAAAGGAGGAAAAATGGACTAGATCAGGAAGGTATCTTACTGTATGTATGAAATTCCACATCCATCTGGCCAACGCACTGTCCTTTGAAAATAGTAGTTTTCATATGGTTACCTATGAAGTTCCAGCATGTCTTTACGAGTCTTTTTGAACAGATTCCAGACTTACACTGTGGTTTGATATTTACTCCTTTTGGTCAAAGAGTTAGCTAAAGAAACCTCATACCCTTTCTTCCATGTTCTTCACCACTGATACACCCCTTAACAGTTGTACTGGTACAGCTGTTTATATGGTCATGCAGGAAATTGCATCAGGAAAATGATCTGGGTTAAATATAACCTTTCTTTCGGGGGGGAATTATTTTTAACCTGGATCAGTTCCTGATTGCATTAGTTTTACAGCACAAACAGTTGTATAGGTACAACTGAGTGCACAGTGCGACACAGGAACAAGCAGGAACGAGAGAGCAAGAGCAGAGAAAGAAGGTAGACCTGCCAATGGCAGTGCTCATGCCAAAGCAAAGGTGTTTGGAAGCAGTGCCCTGAGAAACTGTTAATGAGCACAGTTTTCAGGAGTCATAGGTAACACATGCACCGTTCACATTGGTGATTTAGGCCTCTTTTAAGAGATACAGAGCCTTTTCTTTTAATGGCTACTTCCAGTTCTCTCCGGTTGGGCAAGGACAAGCATCAAAATTGAAAGCTATAGGAGTATTTTTCTTCTGAGTGGTCATAAGTGATACAATATGAAGCCCTCTGATCTAAATGCAGATGCATCAAAGAAGGAAATGAACAGACTGGGACCAGAAGTTAGGATTAGATTCAGCAGAGAGAAGGAAAACTAGAACTAGGCTTTTAAGGTGGTGAGAGACTATATATATAATTGAGGAGGGAGATTTGGCTGAGGACCCAGTTGGAGGACTCAGAGTCAGACTGGGTGGAAAGCTGAGAAAAAGGAACTGGAGTGGCAGAGGAAGAAAACTTTGGCAAGAAACTCTGGGTGAGCTGATAATTCAGCAGCAAGGCAGGGGCAAAGAGTTGGAGTGCCAGCACAAAGAAACTGAGGGCTAGCAGCCCTACAGAAAAGGTACGAAAACAAGCTGCAAATCCTATACAAATCACATTCTGTGTGTGAGAGGGAGAGGTGTGAAGGTAGGCAGATAGATATCTGTAGATCCCTGTTTTCTGCCAAAATTCAAGATTTTAGGAAAACTATTTTCAAATGTGATAATTCCAAGAGTAGTCCTGGCCTAATGCTTGGGCTCATGAGTTTGGCAGAAATTCAGTTTCATTATGTAATTAAGTAATGCTTGAGATTGCATGATGTCAGAATTTGTATCACAGGGAATTTCTGGTTTGTAAGTGAAATTAACAAGGAAAAGGTTAGGAACCTCTAATTGCAGAAGAATAGAGCCCTCATTGCTAAAACTGCCATTATTGAAACTGTAGGAGTTTTATCAAAATTAGTGAATACTTCTGACTTTTATTTCTACTTCAGTTTTCAATCAGCAAAACAGCAGCAATACCATTTTCTCATTTCAGAGGGTTTTTTTAAGATAACATTAATAGTATTTCAGATTTTTTAATAATTCTTCTTTCAGCCCTTCTGATGCTCTTTTAATATGGGCTTCATCTTCAGGAAAGTTAAGATGTCTTTTAATTGTATGCCTAATATTAATGTGAAAATACTGTTACACCATAGGCTCTGACTTAATAATCAACTGTAGTTTCTAGTGCTATTAATGGCCAGAACATCGCAAGCTTTTATGGTTCCCAATAAAAGCTTTAAAAATAAAAAAATACTACCACATCTGTTTTGGTTTTGTTACTTTTAATAGGTTTGGAAGCAGCATTGTAAGACTTGAGATATATGCTATTTTGCAGGACAATGCACCTAATGGAAGGAGAGTTGCCCACCTCCATGTCAGGAAGTTGTGGGGCAAGCATTAATGGGAAGCTGTACATATTTGGTGGATTTGATGATAAAGGATACAGTAATCGGGTATTGTATTCTTTTCTTTTGAAACATACTGTATTTGAATTAATAGTAATGCTGAATTTCTTACTGTTTTATCAGGTGTACTTTACATTTGAATGGAGAAATTTAAGGAAAAGCTTTGGTTTTGTAGAAAAAGCGTATTTTTGAAAGATTTTAAGCTGATATAGAACTTTATAGTTTTTGTTTTAATATTTAACTCCATTTATTTTTCTGGGAATTTTCGCTGACCTATAGCTTCAGAGTAAGGCCCAGTATGTTAACTCCTTGTTCTTATTTCTAAAAACTGCTAGTGCTTTCCTAATTGCATTTTTGTTGTTGCTGTTGAAAAACAGATTTGCAGACGTAATTTAAATTTATCTCACGTATGTTGGGTTTTATTTTTACTCTTTGATGGTTTCCTTTCTTATATAGTCATGTAATAAATAAAGCTAAAATATAGCTGCTAATTTCCCTAATAGCTGAAGATTAGTACGTAGCAAAGTAGAGGAAATGAGCTATTTTGTCAATTAGTGTAAATGAAGTCAGAGTACAGTCCAGACTAGAAAATAACTGAAATGAAGCCTATAATCACATCTCAGTTTATTACTCTATTCACAAACAATACTGATTCTGGTGTGTATGTGCTAATGAGGTTGGGCAGAACTCCTGAAAGATAGTAGTATTGAAATGAGCTGTTGGTCTTGCAAATGTTTTTTGAAAGACTTCAGTTGACTCTGGAAGGAGCAGGATTTTACTGTACTGGTTTGACAAAGCTGAGGGAAGGAAACTTGCTGCTAGTTCTCATGCTTTAACTGTGTTTTGTGATGAATCAGGCCTTTCCTGTATGCTATATTGTAAACTTCGCTGTCTTTTTCTTTTTTAAGAAAGTAGGGTGTTCTGGGGGTGGTGGTTGCTCTTACTCGTTGGTGATCTGTGCTTGATTCTTCAACATCATTTATACTGAAAATGTTGTTTTTTTCTTTTAAGCTGTATTATGTTAATTTGCGAACAAAAAATGGAACCTATAGGTGGAAAAAAATTACAAATTTTAAAGGTCAACCTCCTACACCACGTGACAAGCTTTCCTGCTGGGTGTATAAGGACAGGTAACACCTTAAGAATATTTAATATGTCTTAACTGCAGAGAGGAAGTATTACAAAGTGAAGAGAACACAGGTTTGGGATTTGTGAAACTAATTCTTAGCTTGACTTGCTATGTGATTTTGTGTAACTCTCTTAACAAATTGCCTGTTTTCTGAGTTTTCTCACCTGTAAACTGAAAAAAGTGGTAAGTATAAGCCTGCTTTAGGAGAGGATTGGGAAGTTTAATGAATGTTTCTGGAATGCTTTGAGACTTTAGATTAAAATCATTATGCATCTGTTACTTATGTTTTTAATTTTAATACGTTTAAAAATCAGTGTAAAAAGACACTGATTTTTTGTTATTTCCTGCAATAAAATGTATATTTGATATATTTTCAATGATTTTTAATAACATACAAATATCGACAACTGCAAGAACATTTCAGTGAATGTAATATAAGGGGCCAATTCAGCGTAGACACTTGTGTTGTAAAAGTTACTGAGCTTATTTAGAAAAAAAAGCTAAAAATAGCTATTTTCTCTAGATTTTATGGAAAATGTCTTGATATTATGGCGTATCCAGTCACAAGTGACATGGGTGACTTAGTATGAAAGCTGTTGTAAACAAGAATATGATATACAGTGAACACAACAAAATATAAATATATATATATATATAAAATATAAATATAATGTGTTAGTACTATATCTTGATTTTGTAATTCTAATTTAACTGTAACATGTATGAAATTACATGTATTTGAACAGCTTCTCCTTAGTAGTGCAGGATTATTCAAAACTAATTATTCAGTCTCTTGTGTAATCTATATACTGAAAAGGTCAGCCATTTCAGGTGGCAGAATATAACTAACATAACCTTTTTACTTAACAAAAGTATCTGGGGACAAGCTATGCATCTTTTGAAAAGTAAAACATAAAATTTCACAAGATGTGAATTTGCTAATTAGGATGTCTTGGTATACTGCACAATGCTTTCAGTAACTCTGTTTCCCTAGGAATGTCAGTCTGGGATGACCTTCACCACACCATCATTTCCCAAATTGTCTTCTCCCAAGATCACTAACAACTATACCAAATATCCTCAAATGTTGAAGTTAAACAAAACTTTAGGAACCATTACTTATGGATGGCCATTTCATGGGTGGAATATTAGGCTGGGAGGTGTGTAACAATACTTGCAACACAATACCCTTATGTTCAGTATTACTTAGTTAAAAGAATCTCTTTATAAGCTAGAGAAAGGCTTTGTGGCTCATAAGCAGTCTGTGGGCTGAACCTTGGGAATATTTGCGGTAGAAATATGTATGGCTAACATATGCAGCAGAAGCATAGGAATATCAGTGGAAAGTGATAAGAACTCTAGTAGAAGCATAGGGATTTCACTGTCTTGGATGTTATGTGTCATTTTGAGATTTGTGTCTGAAAATATGACTGTGATAAGCTTGTGGATGGAGGAATACAGTATATGGACTTTGAGATATCTTAAACTTGCTTCCTTGCTTCTGTGGGTTTTTGTCAGGCATGTTCAAGAGTGTAACAACATTACCTTCATCTTGGTAAGGCTTTCTGTGTAGTAGCATGCTGTATGAAATATTTTTATTTGCTTTTGTTATTAAAAGTACAGTAGGCAAACCAAAATTTGAAATTAATTGCTACAGCTTATTCATTTGAAATGTTATTTAAAAAACAGCTTTAGAACTTAGAGATTTTTATTGTTGTTCTTTTAGGCTAATATATTTTGGTGGCTATGGCTGTAGGAAGCACAATGAACTCAGTGATTGTTTTGATGTCCATGATGCATTCTGGGTAAGAGAGTTGTTACTATTCAGAGTGGCTTGTCCTTTTGATTGTCAAAACGTAATCTTTTATACTATGTTCAGTAAATATGAAATATTCCTAATTTTTCTTTTATCTGTAGCATCAGCAAAAATGCAGAAGTGAATTTTGTATTTAAATTTGAAGCCTCAGCTATTGGATATTGGGGGCTTTTTTCAGTATATTTCAAGTACCTTATTTTAGACTTCAAGTGCAATGAAACAAAATACTGTTAAGGCAGATATGAAGGCGATATTTAAAATTAAATACGAAAGTCCGACAAAATTTTTGAATCAATTTCCTTGAAGTAACAGTAGAGTATTTATAGCTTCACAAGTCTAGCTGTCAGATGGTTTCGGTTAATTTTTATTTGTTATCCAAAATAAATACTATTACTTTAAGATGCCTGGATTAGCTTGTTTCCCATAATGACTTCCTACAATTTTTAGAAAAGAGGCTAATTTGAGTCAGAGTATTCATGTACAAGAATTAACTAGAAATAGATACTCAAGAGAATATAGACCCTTACATTAAATGTTAAATATTGACCTAGAGAAATGCATTACTTTTTACAATCTAAGTATTTATTCCTCAGTATCTGACAAAAAAAATTAGAATTTGTCGACTCTACTTGACTAATACAGGAATCTAAAGCCCATTTTCAAAAGTATTATCAGCCTGAACAGTCCTAGATGCTCTCGATGTCAACTAGACCTGAGCATCTACATCACTTAAGAACAATGTTAGCTTCTGTTTCTCAGTATTTTGATTTATTTTTCTGTTTTGATACATCACTCCTAGGTTTTTCTTCTTTAACAAACACAATGATTTTAAGATAAATGTGTTTTAAATTTGTAACTTCTCTTTCAGGAAGGACAGATATTCTGGGGATGGCATAATGATGTTCACGTTTTTGATACAAACACACAAACTTGGTCTCAACCAGCAATTAGAGTGAGTGTTTTTTAAGTCTTGTTTTGTGACACAATTGTGATAAAATTATGATTTTACTACCTTTTGAATAGTTACTGAGCTCCAGAAATCGATGGTGGGAGAAGTAATTTCAATATGCTTAGTATTACTCAGGTTTAAACATTAAATAGGAGGATTTTCAATGCATCTGAAGGATGGCAAATTCAAAATTGATGACGTGAATTCTTCTCACACAAGATGTTATTAGACTAGTGTTCATTGCTGTAAGGTGGTTTTGAAGTAAAAAAAAAAAAGACATGTTTCAGAGAGGTATTAGAAATCTCTATAGATGAGAAGATGATATAGTATTAAATAGCTTATCATGACAAAAAAGCACTAAGAAATAAAGCTTCATATTCAAGCTTTAAAACAACTGTTGGCAATACAAAGTTACTGCCAGTGCTTCCTTATTGGAAAGAAGAGTCACTGGAGTTTCTGGAGAGTACTCCAGAAAATAGAAAATCAGTTTAATAGGAATACCAGGCAGGTGCTGAGGAACAGTGTGCAGAGGCTCCCTACAAAGCAAACTTGGGTCCTGCAGATTTGATTCTGCAAAAACTGCTTGGGTATCCTTGTACTGCCTTCCTGTGGCTTTCAGTCTGGAAAGTTTCCTAGCTGGACCTCAGTCATTATTAACCTAGGCTAGCTCTGTATTCATGATTCATCACACCCCTAACAAAGGCCTTCTGGAAACGTGGTCTTCCGGGATTATGTTGCAGAAACATGAGTCGTTTGGTAAACTGAGGTTAATGAACCCTATCTGTCTGAGTTGATTTGTTGTGAAGTCATT
Source organism: Rhea pennata (assembly GCF_028389875.1). Lineage (NCBI taxonomy): Eukaryota > Metazoa > Chordata > Aves > Rheiformes > Rheidae > Rhea > Rhea pennata. Next base: position 67,492,444 of record NC_084667.1, on the reverse strand, counting down.
TAGTTGACTCTCTGCAAACAGGATAAACTATTATAGATAGCTGCAAGTTGAGTATGAGAGGTTATGGTCTGACTGAGGGGGTTCTTCCTTCTTTCACTGAGCTTTTGCGGACTCAGCAAGGGAGGAAGTTTTCTGACGCTTTCTATTGTTAATTTAGGCTTTCAGATCTTTTTTTAATATTTGTGAAGTAAAGATATGTATTTAGTGTAAGGGGGTTATGCATTCATTCTTTGAATGTTATGTGTATGCAGTTGCTGTATTCCTTTAAAAGGTTAATACTGAAAATCTAAAAAAAATTCTTGTGGTCATGCTAATTGTTAAGATAAACAGGACTGGTATTCTTCAGCAAATAATTATTTTATTTTAATAAACTTCCAAAGGAGCATATATACCCAGAGGTTTTCCAGTAAAATGGTAATATACACATTTCTATTTCATAAAGGCGTATAGGTAGCGTACTGCAGAGCCTCATACAGTGCTAGTGAGTTTACATAAGAATTCAGAAGACTTTAGTACCAGTTTGCACCTTAGAAGAAATCAAGCTGAACAGGACATACCAACAATAACTGAGTCATAAATGTAACTTTATGCTTGGAAGTTAAAGAGAAATTAATAGATTTCACTTGAATAAATCATTAATAAATCAGACCAAGATGTACTACATTAAGTGTAAGTAAATGAGGGAACTGAGTCAAAGCTATCTTTGGCAACTATGCGTATCATCTAATATCAGTGGAGTCTTAGACATATGTACAGATTCTTTCCTTTTAAAATTGTAGTTCTGTTGGCATAATGATACGTGTTGGCCTTACTTTTGCAATCTTTGTGTTACTGATTTGCTGTTAATCCTTGGCTGATGCTTTGATAATATTCTGAAGTATCTTACATTGGTTCTTTCAGGGTGGAGAGCCACCTCAGCCTCGAGCAGCTCATACATGTGCCGTGCTGGGAAATAAAGGTTACATCTTCGGAGGACGAGTGCTGGTTAGTGTTTAATTAAGATATTTTACTGTCAGTAATATTTTCTTTGCAGTTATTTTTTGTAGCAATTTATTTTTGCAGTACAGAAAATGCTCAAGTGTCTTTAACCATAACCTATATATTTAAGGATGGTGAGTCCAGGATAATTATAGCTTATGAAAAGAATCTCTCCTTTTTTTTTTCTCTCTATTCATGAAGCATGCATTGCTCCAAAAAGGAAAAAACGGATGACCACGTGGGAGAAGGCTATTTGTAAAGTGTTTATAAACAACAAAAGTGATTGAACCATGCATTAGTTATGTTTGAGTTACTTCTTTGAGAGTGGAGTAAAAGCAAGCCTGATGACAGATCAGGTTTTAGTAAATAATGGGATGCTAGCATTCTGTGCTTGCTACAGCTTAACAGATTTATTTATCTTTTTTTTTTTTTGTTCTACTTAATGAAGTGCTAGCAAGTAGCAAATACATCTAGAATTTTACCTTGTACTTTTTTCCCTAAAGAAAGAGGAAATGTGTAAGAACAGTCATTTCTCACACACACATCTCTGATATCCTGGTATTTACCTTCTGGGAACTGAAGTTCAGAATAGCTGATTGGATACAGTATTTTATGTTTGCAAGTGCATTAGAATTGCAAAATGAAGTTCTGAAAAATAGGAAATACCAGAGTTCAGTTGACTATGATCTTAAAATTTTGTCATCTTTGGCATATAAACGACTGAAATATGGGCCTCTGGAAAAACAACACGTGACCATAATATCTGGATATAAAGCTGTCAGTCTCCATACATTCGAACCAGTACAGGATGCTGCAGCATGTTATTTTGATAACACAGGTGGCTGCAGTTACAGGTCATTTTTGTCCCATTAAATCTCTCCTCTGCTCTCTGAATGCCAAGTTCACAGCCTGTCTTTACTTTCAACACGTTCAGTGCCCTTGATACAGAACATATGAAGCATCCCATAAAGATTGCTGTCAACAGTGCTATTCTGAGCATCCAGTATAAGCTCTTTACCATGACAGTAAGGCTTGTATTTGTTTTTCTTGGTAGCTGATCCAAGACACTATCGTTCAATGCAGTATTTAAGTGTGTCAAATCTTAGTATTGTCAAAGGCGGTGTAAGAGCCTTTTAGGATGCAGTCGGTTAGAACAAGCCTAGATTCTTGCTATGTAATCTTAGCTCTTAAATTTCTTACTTTCCTAGCCCTTCTTAACTTAAAAAAAAGAAAAAAAAAAAAAAAAAAAAGAAAAACACTAACAGTCCTCTAGCATCATCCCCCCTTTGTCTGTGGCAAGGACGATTCCCTAACAAACTTGAGGCTACTGTTGGGAAGCAAGAAGATAAGAAAACCTCTCAGCAAAATACCTATTTATTTTTTTCGCACTGGTTAGAGGAGATTTTCTCCCTGTTCCCATAAGTAGATCTTCTTTCTTGAAACATTAATGTAAAAATTGAAGTCTGAGGCTGCAACCAAATACAAAAAATATGTATACTTGTCTTATGACTGAAAATAGAGATAGTACTAGACAGTCTTTATAAATGATAGGTAGAGCTGACTTCATTTTTTTTTGCTAAAATAGGTTCTTGATGGGCTGGTATATGTACCAACTCTTTTTAAAATTATTGCAAAAAAATATAGGTAAGGTAATATTTTCATATGCCTCTGAGCTGAAATTTATCAGGAATGTGAGGAACTGAGATTCTGTAAGGCAAGTAAAAAACCTCCTAATTTAAGTTGCTGTATACTCTTCCATATTTTTTTTAAGTTAAGATTTTATCTCTTTTCACCTAGAATTCATTTAGAGCTTTTGATAGTATTTAGCTAGAGGATGAGATTCAATGCTTTCTATCTCTACTACTATGAAAAGTATCAGCAAAGAAGCTTTTGAAAGCACTCAGTGCTATATTTCTATAGCTTTATTATATGAAAAAAGAAAGGAAGTGACTAATTTGGAAATGTCCTACCATGAACATATGCCAACTTCATTTTAGAAAGGTGCTATAACCTAACATAGGTTACTTGTGTTCTCAAATACTTGCAATTAAACATTGTGTAGAACTCTACTTTCTTCCCTATCTCAATTCTCCCTCTCATGCTGTAAAAACTGCATTCTAATGCAGTGTTCTTCTCAGGAAAAGTCTACAGTTCTGTTACAAAATGGCTTACTCCTGCTTGCTCAGACAGAAACCAGACATACTAATCAAGGCAGGTTGAGAATGGCCACACAATCAAATATCCAGCCAGTTATTCATTTTGAATTGCCTCCCACAGCTGCAAGAAAATTTTTACCTACGCACTTTTTTCAAAACAATCAGAAAAGAAAATAACCAAAACTGGTCCTATTTATTCTTACCATTTTGTATGATTTGTTATGTGGCCTTTCATACAAGCTGATGATCTGTGAAAGTGTTGCTGAAACCCCACTTCTGACTCACAGAACTGCACACAGTAGCTTTCAGAGCTCTAGGTTGGGACGCACTTGACTTGCAAATGACTAAGAAAATAAGAGTATTAAAAAGTCAGAAAAGTGTCTCGTCTTGCCAGAATCCTGTGTGTCAGGGTTAGCCATGCCAGGCTAAGCAATTCCCATGCCTATGCTATAGGCTTTCTGTGCCATGTCTGCTTTATAAATGAACTCTGCTAACCACTGCTGAACTGTGTCCTGCCTCTCATTTAGCAAGCCTGCAGATTGAGAGGGAGAGAAACCTAGATGTGAAGAAGTAAACATGCAGCTGAGGACCTCCTCGCCTACTATTTCTGACCACTTTTGCAGCCTTTAAAGCCTGGCTCCATCAGGCTTTCTGTTAGCAAGGACTATGTCTGTGTGGTGCTGAGGTCTTCACACCAGAAACGGAATAGAATTGTGTGTTGTATTCAAGCTAATTAGAGTTGCTGTACCATGCCTATTGCAGTTAAACTGCTCTGTTACCCAAGCTATGATTTCCACACAGATTCTGCTACCTGGAGTGAATATATTAGTAAACTGGAGCTCACTTGTAATTTTTTTTCAATTGTGCTGTTGCATGATTTGATATGTCTTAAGCTCTCTGGCTTCAATTTAATGCTGTCCCATTGCCTACAGGATTCAGGAATACAAGAAGGCTATGATCTTAAAATATTTTTATCTTCCTCAGGTAGCATCTGCTTCCTTAATAACCATTTGCTAAATTTTAGTGAAACCACTTGAGAAACAATATCAGGAAAGAGTGAAATTTTGGAAAGCTATACTTAATTTTGCAGGAGAGCAGCAAGTGTAATTTTCCGTTTAGTGATACTCTATTACAGATTCACTTTTTATCCTAGAAATAAATGGAAAGAGATTCATTAAGCTTAGGGAACATGCAGTAGGGTTTGAGGAGCTAATCATGAAAGGAAAGGTAAAGACATCAGAAAGACTACATTTCCTGGCAGCAGGAGTAACTTCTCCCCAAAGGATGAAGTCTTGCTTTTCTCCATAAATTAAGGAGCAAGTACGGAGTTGCTCTGCTCCTCCTTCTCCTTCTAGTTCACCCTAATACAAATCTTCCCAGGGAAAAGGCTCTACAAGGAACCAGAAAGGGCCAGGAAGTGTCATGAGGCTTCTCCTATTCATCTTTCTGGGAGGAAAGGGCACCTTTTTCCAAACTTGGAGCTAGAGCTGGTAAAAGAAGAAGATGATGATCAAAATCAATTGTACCAGGAATCATTTGAAAACAGGCTCAGAAGTGTTATGTGGACTCTGTTCCTCAGGTAAGCCCCTGAAAAACAGAAATGGGAGGAAGTGGGAAGGAAGGAGAATTAGTCCGAAAGTTGATGCAAGTCTCGTGTCTGATTTAAGTGGAAAGTTTTCATGTAACGAATGATAAAGTAATAAAGTCTCTCCAGCAGCTCTTTGCATCTGATGCTTTAATGTATGCATGTTTATATTTCTTGTTATCCTTTCTGTCACAGAAGATCAGAAGATACATTGAACTGCAGTCTGTCTTTTACAAAGATTTGAATTGTAATAGCTGTTTGAATATAAATCTCAGAATGAAGAGTTGCATAGAGTTTGCTGTAACAGTGGTGATCTGTAAATATGTCACATCACCCTTAATGCCTTTCATTGTGCTAGAAGGCTAGTCCTGAGACAAAGCAGATCCTGGTTAATGTTCTCTAGGTTGCCAATAAAGGAACAAAATATAGATAAATGTGGAAGGAGTGTAAGGACTTCTTGTAGCTCAAAGGAAATTGCAAACCCTCTTATGAGGCTTAAGAATCACTTTAGGATTATTAGCTATGTGATGAAATATAGTAAGTAGAATTTAGAGATGTAGAAAAAATGCAAGAAAACTTTGCATATTATAAGTGAGCATTCTGTAAATTGACCATATATTTTTCAGTTTCCCTAAGAAGGGTTGGGTAGAAAGACATTTTGATTTGTTAAATCTATGTTAAAAGATTGAGTTGTAGACACAAATGTCCAACTGATGTTGTATTTCAAATTGAAGATGAAATTGGTGTAACTGTGCGTCTGTCAGTCTGTTGAAACATTAGAATATGAAGATGATAGTACATTGGTTTCCCAGGGAACACAAAGTCAAAAGATCTATTGTCTTCTGCCTAATACCTAGTTTTTAAAGAGAGGAAAGTCAGCTAGGAGGTCTTGAACAAATTCATCTTGAAACCTTGATTTTCAACATAACAGCAACTTTCTTTCCTTCATTAAGAGATACCCTCTGTATCAAACTGTATTATTCTGAGATGATTAAATATTTTCAGTTCTGGAGGCCAAGGTGGTATTTTTTCCTACCCTACCCTCAAGTGACTAGCTGTTTAGAGCAGAAAATACTCAGTAATCACAGTTTGCTTTTTCTTGTCTAATTTGTTTCTCATCTCCTTCAAAGTCATATGAAGGGGCAGAAAATTGGATAGACTTATCACAGACAGATCTGTTCCACTAGCTGTCAGCTGGACCACCTTTTATCGTTATATTCACCCTCTTGATGGGATGAAGTTTCTCAGGCAATACATAAAAGCTCTTAAAGGCTGCTTTCTTTTAGCCTATTGGCTTCTGTAAAGGCGTTTTGCAAAATGCTAGCTAACATTATATTCCCTAGGACAGAAAAGGGCTGGCACATCAGAGGAGGCGACAGACGTCCTGAAAACCTTGCTATTTCCTGAAATACCCTGAGAGACTTCCCATAGCTCTGATGAACAGTGTTGGAAGTCTCTCAAACTTGCTAACTGGCTGGGTTTCTCAGGGGTGAAACTACTAGCCTGACTTAAATGACAGGTCTAGTTTCTGCCTCGAAGGATCTGCAAGCTGGAGAAAGGGTCATTCTAATAGATCTATGGACTATTCTAGGAGAAAAGAAATTGTAAGGTAAGGCAAGATATATTTCCCTACTTCTCAGATGGTTTGTAGTACCTAGGAGAATCACAAAAATCAGTCAAGTGTGTTGTGAGTCATTGAAAATGTTACTGCATTCTAAAGCAAAGAAATTCTTGCTTATATTCTTCCCCCCCACACACATACACACATTTGTCTCCAAGGCAATTACTTTCTTCATTTTGAAACACACATAGATATGCAAATGTATTGATTTTGTTTTCATTGTTATTACTGATAAAGTGAAGGCTTGAATAGAAGGATTGGACTAGGTGATCTCCAGAGGTCCCTTCCAACCTCAACCATTTTGTGATAAATTTTATTATTTTTATGGCAAATGTTGAAGAATCATAAAACCTTGTCGTTTTTAGTAGTAACATTGTGTAAGGGCTTGATATCCTGAAAAGAGAGAAAAACACAGATGTGAGGAACTTTTTTGTGGGATGTTATGTACCAAGTACAGTACATACCAAAACATCTCAAGGAATAAGGATGATCAGACAGGAAGGAAGATGCATAGGTCTGATCAGAATGCACAGAAAAATAGTGCATTGAACTATATACAGCCTATTCTTCTGCAGTTACTCACCACAAGTTCTATGGATGAGAATTAAATTACCATTGCAAGAACTGAATATCACGTAGTTCTTGACTGTTAAACCACTATTAAAAGAATAAAATCAGCTCCGTACTGCCATTACATTACTAGAAATGTTCCTGACAGGTTATTTTCGGAGAATTGTGTGTTTTTATAGAAAGGAAATGTTTCTCATCTGCCACACAGGACAAAGGCACAGGGGTAAATTTTTTTTAAAAAATAATATTACTTAAATGTTCTTTCTTAGGAAGGTCTCACTGAAATACTTTGCTTAATATTTGCTTAATGTAACAAAACTGGGATTTTATTTATTTATTTGTTTTAGCAAACTAGAATGAATGATTTGCACTGCCTGAATTTAGACACTTGGACTTGGTCTGGAAGGTAGGTTTCTCTCTATAACACTTAAAATTGAATGTAGCAGATTGAAACATATTGTTAAATAGTTCCGCTGCTAATTTTGTAGCTTTTCTAAGAGGAGAATAGGGGTTTGGGGAACTATTTCAACAGCTGTTATGCTGTGATTTCAATTTAATTTAATTTGATGTTGGCTACAAAGCTTTTTCTGTTTTGCACCAAAGCATTGGTGATGCTATTTTAGGCACAGCATGTAGTGATTTAACATCTGCATTTTCAAGGTGGGTACTTCTATCCATATGGAATTTTAGTTTTGATATCTTTTTGAATACTGTTTGTGCTATCTAATATTTGACTTTTTGTAGTCTAGATGGGAAAAGATCACTTTCATTTTTCTCAAGATACACTTTTTAAATGTTTTAGTAAAAGAATATTATCTAGATGTTTCCATTTTAAACAAAGTCAGGTATTACAGTACTTCCTAATACTTACTATTTGCATGTAGTAGTTGTGATGGTGCCTACTACAGAATTACTGGATGTATTGTTAGCTGATAGACAAAGCAAGAGATAAGCAGTAAATGATGGGTGATAACTACTATTCTGTTTCTATTCTCAAAGTGACTGAATCATTTCATAAAAGACCATGAAATATAGCTTCCCTTTCTTTTCCAACAGCTGTGTCTGCTGAACTGCTCCTGCACTGAGCACATTGCTCTGCCCTCTGAGCTCAGAGCAGGAAGAGGGAGTAGACACAATCCTTCATCTAGTCCTTCTTACTGCTGATGGCAGTAAGACAAAGAAATCCCACAGTATCCATTCAAAAAACCTTCCCTCTTCTCTTCTGGCGATTTCTTTAATTATCACTTAGGATTTACTAATAACTTTAATTTCTTTTTTTCTTTACTGGTTATTTTAAAATGAGTACTATTCTACCTGAATGATGGGATTGTTCCTCTTAGACTTCAAATCTGTTTGGCTTACTTTTATAAACATATGCATGTAGATTACATCTCAAAGACCAGTTACTTGCAAGTGTAACTATAGATGTGTATGTGTGAATGTGTGTATATATACATAGTTACAAGTAACTGTTTTTTTGAGCATATATGCAAAAAAACAGTTGCTCTGCTTATGTGCGTGTATATATACGCACACTCTCTCTGCTTATGTGTGTGTATATATACATGCATCCTCAGTCTGAGGATGGTAATATTAAATGCAGTCATTCCTAAAAACTAAAGATTGTTCCAATACTCAAATGTTTACCAAAAAGCTCAAAGATGTGCCCATGATTTACAGTAGAACCTAATCATTGTAAATTCAAGAGCCTACCATCCAGCCATTCTGTACCACCAAGAGTCTTTTCAGTGTTTGCAGCTGTGGTGGCACCTCACAGGAGGTAAAGCATTCATGTTTATTTGTATCTAGATGAGTAGCTAATCAAAGGCTGGTTTTATAGGAAGTTTAAACTCTGTTCTTCCCTTACTAAGTGGCTGATCTTAGAGAAACCTGAAAAATATTATTCAGACTATCATAGGTAACAGAATTTGGACTAGCTATAGTCAACTTAAGTCAGGGAAAAGAGGATACTTTTCTAAGGCTAGGTTATGTTCTCTCCAAATAATTATAGCCACAAATAAATTATCTGCTATGTTAAGATCATCTTATATTACCAGGCCACTTGTCATTATGCACAAGCATACAATATTTCTAGCTTGACTTCATCTGTTAATTATGGAGGAGTAAAAATCAGTGTATCGTTCAGGAAATATCATTTTAATGTTCACTTTTTGACTCCACAGTCTATCTTTGCACAAATTGTTTGGAAAATGATTTTGGGCTACATACTTCCTTTCACAAAGTCAGCAGCAGCAGCTGTATCAGAAAGGAGATCGGGCAGTTGTAGGGATCATCATCAGAATACAGAAATTTGTTCCCAAAGTTCCATTATTCTACACATAAACACTGTAGAATAAGACAGATTAGATAAACAGGCTATTTTGGGATATGGGCAAGTGTTGGAGAGAGGGGCCTGGTGAGAGGTGGGGTTTTTTTTGTTTGTTTGTTTGTTTTTTTAAGAATTTTACTGTGTAGATTGACATGGCTGATGTTTTTGCCATATGTAGCACAGAAATGCTTGCTGGGAGTGAAAGTTATGGATGCAGTATTAAAATAGTGAAATAAACCAAATCACTCCATATTCTTTGAGTACTAGCAATATTTTTGAGTAGTTCTGAACAGATAGTCTATTTCCAGCTATAAACTATCTCTAAAATCCTTGGTGTCATCCCAGTATTTCGTAGGTGGGGAAATTCCATCAGACTTGTGTGGTATCAATGTATTTCCTCCTCTTTTTTTTGCAAGAATCACCTGCCTTACCTTTCTTACGCTATAGCCTCACATTCCTTATTCTACTAAATTTTCTGATCCAAAGACAAATGGAAAGTCAGAAAAGATGCCGCCTTTCTGATCCTTAGCCATTCTGCAGCTGCAGGGAGATACGTATTCTGTCTCTGATAGCCTGTGTGAATTACCACCAAACCAGAGCCAAGCATTTGATACAGATTAAAAACTCCGTTGGCTGTTTGAATGCTGCTGACCAAGACATTTGACTGCAGGTATTATAAATTCTACTTTAACGTACAGATCTGTCAGAAGGAGGACTTAGTTTGCACAGTCTAGTATTCAGATTCACTTGTTGGACATCCTCTCATAAAAAGAAATCTTCCAAGTGAAACAATTATTTTATTTAAAATCCTGTGGTTTTTCATTAACTCGTGTGCTGTTATGATCCGTCTTACAGCAGTTTCACCAGACTGTTTCCCTAATCTGTCATGACCAGTTCTTTTCTAACTCAACTGTATGCAAATTTCTTAAGGAATTGCATTATATTAGCCTATTAATCCAGGGATATCTTCCAGCATGAGATCATAATTTCTTTTCAAGCTACAGTGTGCACTGTTAAGCTTCTTTCAAAATAATCATTATGTTAGAAGATACACCTTTTAATTACCACCGTATCAACAAACAAGGCAAGCAGGCTCTAAGCTGGTGGCTGGGCTTTCTTGTGATTATTCATTAAAGAAACTAGCTGGTGTTGCAACTGCCTCTCAGTTTTGTCTTCAAACTTGTATTGAGGCATTTTTTTTCACCATTTTGTTCAACTCTCCCTGATTTTTCTTTTCAAACTGTTATCCGTTGTGTGTGGGGAGGAAAAAAATACCAAATGTTGGTTGTTGAGTGGGTTTTGTTAAAAACTCTTGTTGGAACAAAGACCTTTATACAAACTCTACGGCTTTAAGCAGTGAATTTTGAGAGGTAAGCTATTTCTCCTTATACAATAAGTGTCTTACTATATCTCTGTCCTGTATCACATAGCTGAATCTAGCAATGAATAATATAGTGAAGCTGCTATAATACTACAGTTCTGAATATATCCAATGCTGAAGCTGTCAGGTGCTTACACTAATACAGTATCTACCCCCCTAGTCTTGAGTCCCACCCTACATGGTACTGTCCATGTTTATTCTGCATTGCCAGCCTCTGCTGTGCTGCTGTTCCCCTTCTCCTCCCCTTTCTGCCCACTGAGTCAGGGTATTGGTCAGACAACATGTTGCTCTCTTCCTGCAATAGTCCTTCCTCTACCTATTTAAGTGCTGACATAGGGCTGCTGTGTATGGGAGACACCAGATAAAGGGTCTCAGGAGTGAATTGTCTTTCAATAACTGGTGCCCTAAAACAAGGAGGAGGGGGGAGGAGGAGGAAGACAGGTTTCCAATGCTGGTAGTATCACACATTCACTATAGCTTCCACTACATGATGGAGTTCCCAAAGATGAGTTTGGATTAACAGTATGATCAGATCAGGTCAAAGTGGGAGGAGAAGATGATCTCTGCCTTAACCTGGATTTAACCTTGCCTTCTCTGAGCTCCACTGACCTCAAAATATTTAATCTTAAAATATTTCTATTACTGTGATACTTCTTTCTGTACCATGAAAGATGAAAATACCACCCATTGGTATCTGTATCTCCCATTAATATCAGTATTCTAAACATCAAAGCCTGTTGCATCTGAGCACAGCCTGCCTCTTTTGCTAATTTTAGAAGCCTCTTCTACAAGAGTTGTTCAGAGCAGGCACTTAAACTCCTTGCTGTTTTAAGCTTGTTGATCTGGCTCCCAACTCCAGTACCAAATTTTGTAGGACAGTTTTATAATTGATATGTAATTAGCCAGGATTCTTCAGTCTGGGCTTCCAGATGGAGAATTACTTAGCAGTCATTAGTAGGGGGTATTGCTCTAACTGAACTTCAGGTGTTTGAGCCATTTCTGCTCAGTTAAGAGAAATAGGCAATTCTGGGGCTCAAGACAACTGTTGTGATGGTAGACCTCTAAAATAAATCAGATGAGTTGTGCTCTTCAAGGGCCTGTTTCTGTTCACTGACTAAAGGAAGGACAGGTGACTCTCTGCAGTGTTCACATTGTAGACTGAGTGCAGGTCTGTGTAGATTTCATTTACCTGAGTTCAGCAAAGAGCAGGGAAAAGTAACTGGTTCTTTGAGATGTAATCTACATGGATCTTACATCTTCTTTCCTCACTTCTGAGCAGTCTCCAACTAAGGTTTGGACCTGACAAGAGAGCTGTCAGGTGTTTGTAGATGTTCTTTTCATTATCCTTCTGAAATGAGGACATACTGTGTATGTAGTGGCCTAGATTCATCATATTTAACTTTAGGTACTTTATAAGTTGCCTCTGCAGTTAGTAATAAGATATTAGATGGGCTGATGCCCCCTGGAGGTCCTTATTTATCTCTGCTGATTGTATGAAGATCCTCCTGAGACAACCATACACCCAAGTATCTTAAAATAAGATGATATGAATTCAGGTCACCAACTATAGGTAATGCCTAATGTTTGGATTCTTTTCTGTTCGGATTCTAATTTCAAGGTTGTGTAACTGTGCAGCTAAAATGAAATCCATAGGTAACATTTGGGAGAGCTTTATTTTTTGTAACAAACTCAGATTTTTAGTATAATAGACCTGCATCTGTTTTGTATTTTGGAATTCTGCTTTTTAATTTAATAAATTTTATCTCAAAATTTGGGTGACCTCATTGTGTTAAAAGGCACAAAGGCTGAAGAAGCATGGTGGCTTTTGGTTAAGAGGTAAAGCCACAGTCCTTTTATTACTAAAGATCATTTTCCTGGGAGTAGAAAGGCTATAATCCCACAGAATTTATTAAATTTTAGCATAAAGAACTGAGTCTGTTTACCTACATGCACTATGCAGTTCATTTGAATATATTTGCTATCCTAAAAGGGTTCACTTGCATTTTAAATTGTGGTTTCAGTGACCTTAAAAATTAATTAATGCTCTTATGCTTGCCTTTAATATTTACATAACTGAATGTTCAGAGAACAGTTACTACAAGAAATTACTTGGTTTAAGTTTGAACACCACTTTTCTCAAGAGTAAGCCCAGGCTATTTAAGTGCAGCTTTTTCTTTGAGAAAATATCTAGGCTTATTTTAGGAGAAACTAAATTAATAATTAAATTTCCTGGCAGATTCATTTTCAGCATTCTCTGAAAATTTGTTTTTGTTTATTTGTTTCACCAAGAATTAATATCAGTGGAGAGAAACCAAAAGATCGATCATGGCACACGTTGACCCCTATAGGAGATGACAGACTTTTTCTTTTTGGTGGACTGAGTTCTGATAATGTTCCTTTAAGTAAGTAATTTAAAGCTTAAAAGTCTATTTTATGCTTTATTAGTAAACTAATATGTTGTACGCATTTATTGTCTTTCTCAAGCTATTTGGTTCTAAGGCACGTTACAGTATTCTCATAATGTTTGAATATTTCTCTAGCCATCTTATTATTTTACACAGAAGTGCAGGAGCACATTGTGGAGCACAATGAGCATGTGTGATAATAGATCTCTTAAAATTGTTTTAAAAAGAATAAAAGGCAAGTGTCTCATTCAGATATCAACAAGGGGTAACTTCTTTGATAGAGGTAGCAACTGTAGTAAGAAGGTACAAATAATATTGTCAGCATAATGTAATTTTTTGGATAAATAACATTAACAGCTACAAAAACATTAAAGAGGAAGTAGGATAATCTGTTGCAGAGTTCTTTTTCTAGAGAAGATAACTTTTCGTGACAAAAAGCAAAATAAGTGAAAATACCTTTGAGTGTCACAGATATACTCCAGTCACAAGGAGAGGGGTGGAATTTCAAAGGGACATTCACTTGCTTTCTGAACATATTTAAAAGAAAAAAAAAGTGCATTTTAATTCCATATTACAATAATAGTGAACTTTGAAAGATTAAGTCAAAAGATTGAAAAGATGCTAGTTAATTTGATGATGATGTTAGTTTTCTTGATTTAATGTTATCTTAGAACACAGAATTCTTTATAAGTAGAATAAGAAAGTCATACTCTGTCCCAGTAAGAAGTACTAATCATGTATATTCTTCTTTGTAGGTGATGGTTGGATTCACAGTATTTCAACAAATGGATGGAAACAGCTAACACACTTGCCTAAGAGTAGGCCTAGGTATACAAAAATAGATCCACATTTGCTGAAATTTAGACATTTTGAAATATTAAGTAATTTTAAATTGTTGAGCAATATTTTTAGCCTACATTAGAAGAATATTTTACAAAATGAATGCAGTATAATTGAACCACTTGCATTAGTATCTTAGGCTTCTTCATACCAGGTACAGCATTATTACCTTCTGTATTTGTTACGCTTTATAATGTTTTCTTGCTTTAAATGGTTTGGTTTGTAATGAAGAATCTGGGTGTCCAATCAACATGGTGTTATATATCCAAATGATTTTGTATTTGAATTAATAGCTTACTAGAGTGATGAAAGTTGATTAATGTTGATACAGTATTAGAGACATGGGAGAGACAGCCATGAAAAATATTGATGCACCTTTTGGGATTTAGAAAAATTATAAATAGCTCTTTGCTTTTCCCCTGAGCAGAAGCAGTTAATTACGCTTACAATTTTGCATAAGTGAATTCAGTACTAAACAACAGTAGCTGGATTTAAATAGCATTATAGTTGATGACTGTGGGATTTTGTTATTTTGGGTACTTAACCACCAACCAAACAGGACCCAGTTTTAGGATCTGCATTGCTCATACTAGCAAAAATACTGTCTCTTCCAGACTCTTCTCTTCTCCTTCCCTCTCAAATTTAAGACTACTGAAAAAGACAGATTCTTTCTGACTAAAGAAAGCAAATTTCATGTTCTGAATCTGGAGATTATTTAGAAGCTGCCATTGAAAACAAGTGTGTGCTCTCTCAGAATACAGGCTCCATTTTTACCACTATGTTTGCAGCACTCCCTGTATTTGTGATGTACGTACTGTTGAACTGAATTGCTGCACATGGTAAATGGTTTTTCATGGAATCCATTCTGTGTGTTAACCAAGGTACACTCAGCACCATTTTACATAGGCTTTTTATTAGTATAGAATATGATTTTTCCTGGCATTTGAATACCTCCTGTCATACGTTCTGTTTTCTATTTCTGGAGTATCTTTACCTGATGGAGTATTATTATAGTTCTATCCTATTTTAGGGTGTCTTTTAAATATAACTGCACACTTAGACCAAATCTACTTATTTCTTATATTATATTTCAAACTGAAGCTGAAATAAATTAAGCTCTTAACTTTCATAATGCATTTTCTACCTTTCTACCAATAATTAAATTGATGTATAAAGAAATTGGTAACAGCCTTAAATAACAAAGCACATTATTAGCAGTCAGAGATTATGTCTCTCTTTACTTCCTGTTCAGTTGTCTACATGGATGGTCTCCTGTAAAATAATTGCTGAAGTGGACTACCTCTCCTTGTGTGATTAAGTTTTATTGGTGCATTATGAAAAGGATTGGAAAGAGACAAAATTGGCTCTTTCAGCAGGCTAGGGAGCTGCAGCTCAGTCTTTATTCTGCAATTAAGCTGGAAAACATTTGTGCCTCAGATGGTAGTAGACTTGTATGCTATGAACCTGTGACTCTTGAGCCCCAGGCAGCTTTCAGGAAGCTGAAGGGCAGATCCAGTAGTGGGCTACAAAAATGTGAACTGTCATTGGGCTGTGCTGGCAGAAAGGCTGCTGAGGAGTCCACCTTCCTTGCTGCTGTGGAAGCACGTGAAAGTATTCCGAGGTTGATACTGCTAAGTTTCCTGGAGACTCCACTGCACACCCAGCCAGATCCCCAAAATTAAGAGTATGGAGAGCTGTTGAGTCACATGCTGAAGACAGTCTCAGACTCCCTCATGTCCAAATGTGTCCTGTGGGTACACATCTGAAGATTTTAATATGCAATTTGTAGGTGGAGGGCAGCTGCCTTTCGTTGTCCTCATTCTTTATTGAAGTAAATGACTTTTTTTTTTAAGATATTTCTGTAACCTTTTTCAGTAAGTCTTGGAAACATAGCTAAAAGAAATCCTGCCAAAATTGTCTCTGGATATTGGATTAGTTTGAATGACTGTGGAGTACTTCTTTATACCATAACTGTGTTCCTACACTTGCACAGGATTACTACAGGACCTTTGTAGCAGAGAAGAGTCTAATTCAGGTCCATTGCTCATGTGACTTTAACAGCAGGACTTCAAATGCACTGGCAATCATAGCTGTATATGCACTTACTTTATATATTTCTATTATATTTTATAATAATAGACTATATATCACACATGTATTAGTAGATTTTGCTGCTGCTTCTGCAGAATTGATGCTTTCCTTAAATGCTGTAAAGAATTATTCTTTTATCATTTCCTTCAGCTTCCATTTTTAGTAAATTGTAATAACTGTCTCTCAGGTTATAGATCTGTGGTATTAAAATGTTTGTTGGTAGAAAAGTGTTTTGGTTTTTCTGTTGTTGTTTTTGGTTTTTGTCCATAAATTGTTTTTCAGCTGATGTTTTGCATGTGAGGTTAAAATATAGAGCAAATTATATGTTTAACTTATAAATTCCTAGTGTTTTCATTATAATGTAACTCTGTAATTCTAGTCAGAATAGCTGTGTAAAAAGGTTGCATCAATTCAGCTTATGTATTATTTAAATAACATGCTTTATTAGACTGTTTAGGTGATAAGTTAGAGCAGCTGTGAGAGGACATAAACTCTGTCAGTCTGTAGAAAAAAGCATCAGGTTGCAAGCTAGAATGTCAACAAAGTCAAGGCAGGAAAGGCTTTCCAGTGTTCTTCGGTGATGAAGTCCAGGCCAGAGTTTTCGTAATGCAGATAAGGCAGAGACAGATCTATCTACAGGTATGAGGAAGAGAAAAGGTGGGATACAGTTTAGAGTAAGGAGAACAGTGAATAATTACTGAAATTAATAGAGTAAGAAAATGAGAACATTTTTTTTTTTGCATGAAAATTCTAGTTGTGCATATTATTTTGGCTATGTAAATAAACATAAGGGCCCATAGCTCTGTGATGAAAATCATCCTGTGATATACTTTAAAGGTGATATACCAGTAGAAAAACAATAGATTTTGATCTACTAATAATAAAAAGTAAATCTAGCAAATTGTAGCTACTGAAGTAGCTGACTCATTGCTAAAGCAAGATTATACAAGTCAGTTGTTTGTTTATACTGTCTGCTCTTATAGGCAGAACATGAAATTACTTGTGGGCATGATTTAAGAAACTGTCATGCACAGAAAATGATTTACATGAATCTTTGGGAGAAGCATAAAACTGATGCAGAAGAACCTATGTTCTAAACCTCTCATCCTAGTGTTCAGGGATAAGAGTCAGTACTAAAAAGCCCACAATCTTAAATCCATTGCTATTATAGTTATTAATTAAATAGTGGAAATTAAAAAAAAAAAAAAAGACATTCTTGGCAGAAGCTTATTCTCTGTAGTTATTTTATTTTACAAAAATTTTCCACTGTAAGATTTTGTTGAACTAGTGATAAATAAGCCAAAATATACATAACTATATTACTTGTAAGTCAGATAATTGCATATATACATATAGGTCTATATGAAATATAATAATTCAACAAAATTCTCATAAATTGGGTAATCATATTGCTCTTTTATATTGTTAAAGAAGTGAATAATACTTTAGTTGTTATTTTTAGCATTAGAAGCTTTTGAAATAAAGTTTGGATGAAGGTGCTCTGTGTGGGTATGTGTCTGCCTGTCCTTCCCATGTATCTTTTGAATTAATTGACCCATTTCAGTAATATTTGACAAAGTAGTATAAACCTCAGGGATAATAAGTCCCCACAAGTTCTGTGCAAATAAATGGCTAAACAGAAAAGAGAGACTCCCTAATCACTTTACTCCAGTGAGCGCTTAGTGCTTATTAGCAAAGAATGGAAGGTCTTGGAGACAAATCATTAAAAAAATGCTTTATTCTTTCTACACTTCACAGAGAAACTTGTAAAATAAACTATTTAAAATTGTAAAATTCCACTTGGTAAGTAGTGTGAGATCCATAAGACTTCACATCTCTGTGCATAAGTAGTGGAATTACACGATTCCGAAAAGTGACCTTTCCATCTTAATTAAAAGGAACTTACATCCTCATAACAAAAGAGTTCTTTGTAAAGAAACTTCAATATGAAGAATAGAGGAAAGTCATGTGAAGTGAATGAGGTTAATATTGAAGTAAATATACCACTTCCCTGCACCCCTTAAAACATTTAGGTTTTAGATTTGTTTTGCTGAGAATACACAATTGTTTTTTGTTATTTGGTCACTAAGTATATTTGTAATTTTATTTCCAGACTCTGGCATACAGCCTGCCTTGGAAAAGAAGGAGAAGTGATGGTGTTCGGTGGAAGCAAAGATGACTTGCATTTTATGGATACAGTCAGTAAACTTAATAATTAATTCCTAGCACTATAATAATTAAAATAATTAATTACTGAGATCATTGGGGCTGTTGTGAAGATGTGACCTTAGGTGTTTTTGAAAGGCAATTTATACAGGCTTTTTTCTGCTTTTGCTAGGCTCCTAGAAAGGAGTTCACTATTCAGATTTATTTTTAAACTATGTATGTGGTAGTAAGTGCTACATTAATCCAGTTAATAGACAGAAGTGTTTCTGAGATGAGCAGTTATCTTAGTAATCTTCATGGCTCTTTTCTCCTTCTTGATTAGGGTCACTGCAGTGATTTGCTGATATTTCAGACTCAGCCTTATTCACTCCTCAGGTGAGTTGAGATTATTGGCACAGTCTAAACTATTACAGTACTATGCTTCTACGCACAGGTGTTTAGCCATTTACTCTTGCACAGGCAAGTAAGCTAGAAAATTTCTATTTCAGGAAATACTGAAATGTGCAATGTATGATAATACAAAGCAATTAAACCAAAAGTGATGTGTATTATTTTCTCCTGCATATGTATGCACAACACATCCTTAACATCATCAAAATAAACTTTCACAGGTGCTACTTTTTAATCTTTAGGTTATAGGTCATTTACTTCAATCTTTTCCTTTTTCCTGCCCAGGTTGTGTCTTGACTGCATTGGCAAAAATGCAGCCCTCCTGAAGAATCAAATACCATGCTTGCCATCCAAACTTCTGCAGCAGGTGCTGAAAAAAATAACTTTTTGGGCTGCAGTTAACCACCGGCAAGAGAGAAAAGCTGAAACTGAAAGACAGGGTCAACTAAATACCACATGAGCAATGGCAACAAAACTGTTAAGCACTTTGTTTATTTACAGTGTACAGCAAAGTCTTTTGTTAGTGAACTTTACTAATGCTACAGAACAACTGTATGTTATGCTGAGTTTCTAAGTGAAGTTTGAGAACAAAGAAATCCTTTTTATGGAAATCTCTTTTTGTTTTCTGCATTGTAGAAAACTGATAAAACTTAATTTGTATATATTGTTAACTTCTGCTGTTGTGGTCTTAATGAGAAAGTCCATAAAAGTGTTCTTTTTGTAGGTGACATGATATAAAATGTTTTCAGTTTGATTAAAATATGGCTTAAGTCTAAAATCTTATTACAGCCTTATCACATCAGCATTTCTGAATAGCTGAAATTAGTTCACAGTATCTTTGGAAGGGTCACACCTCATATTCTTCAAAAAGATAACTAATTTGCTAATATGGCTTACTCCAAATCTTACTACTTGATTCTGCCAAATTCTGTCATTTGATTAGGTACTAAGAGCCAGACGTTTTGCTCAAAGTAGAAAAATGAGTAAGTTAACTGTGGAACTTGAAGAAAAAACTGTGATGAACAACATTACAGTCTGTGTGTTAAAGGTTACATGCAGTTCATAATATGGGTTTCTTGTGTTTCTGTAATCAATGGGTCGTTCTTAAAATAGGTTGTATATTGTATTTTGAATGTGTAAAGTTTATATTTAATTCTTGTTTTTAAAAGATTATTGTTATAAAAGAGCACATGTAGTACTTGCTATTTTTTCTGTTTCAAGTATTTAGTTAACAAGAGCGCAGTCATTAAAATTTTATAGAGGGTTGAGTACAGGCCAGCTTTGCCTAGTCTTTGCCATTTTTGTAATCTGCAAAACCCACGTGGAGCGGAGCAAAGAGGGTTCGGAGCAAATCCCCGCTCCTGGGGGGGGGGGGGGGGGGGGGGGGGAGGGGCGGGATCCCGCGGGCGGCCCCGCCCACGCGGCCGGTGACGGCGGGCGGGGCGGGGCGTGCGCGCGGCGCATGCGCGGCGCCGCCGGAAGCGGCTCCCCGCGGCGGATGTTGACGCTGCGCGCGGCTCGCTGAGGTGAGAGGGGGCGGCGGTGGGGGCTCGGCGCCTCGGCGGCTGTGTGTGTGTGTGTGGGGGGGGGGGGGTGTCTCGGTGTGGGGGGCGGCCGCGGCTCGGCGCCCTCCTGCGCCGCTCCCAGTGGTCGTTAGGGGCGGCTCCGAGGGGCCTGGCCTTGACGCGCGGGGCGAGGAGTGCGTGGAGTAAAGCAGGCCCGAGAGAGGGGGTAGGTGTTCGAGGGGGTGGGGGCGAGCCGCAGACCCGAGCAGAAAGCAAGAACGGCTCTGTGTGTGTGAAACGTGTGTGTGTGAGGTGGGGGTGTCAACGGCTCCGTTAAGTGCTGTGATGGTGAGTTGCTCCAGCGCTGTGCTGCTGTTGCTAAATCGCGTCGTGCGTTGTAAGCGTGGCACTAGGAGGTCACTTGTCTGGTCTCCCTCAGCGCTAAGGAAGCTGCTTCTGGCGTGTCTGGGCATCGTGAAAAGGGTATGGGTAACCTGTGGAGAGTCCTAAAGGGCTTGGGACTTGCCGTGACTTGTGAGGATAGAAATGTTTTAGTGCAGGAGGAAAAAAAAAAGATGAAAAGGGGTAAGAGTTGTCTAACGTGTTACTAAAAAAAAAAAAAAATCACTGGCAAGTGGTCAGTAAAAATTTACTGAATTTAAAGCAAAGCAGAGTTCACTAAGGCATGAGGAAAACTTCCAAAGGAAGAATTATCTGTCCAGAGTGGTGTAGTGTCACCTTCACTGGAGCTTCAAAGAGAAATTAAGTGAAAATCTGGCAGGAATGATGTAGATGTTCATGATCTTGTTGGAGTGCAGAATGTGGGTCTCTCGCTTAAGGTCCTTTTTATTTCTGTTTCTTTGCCTACTCACAGAAAACTCTGACTTGGGCTATCTAACTTTCCCAACCTTTTGATCAGGGTATGAAAATCTTTGTATGGTGACAACTTACACTGTTATGAAAAGTAGGAGTGGAAGGAAACTGGAGGAGTGGTTTACAAATGGGGTAAATGAGAGGTAACTTTGGCTTTCCAGGGGTTTCCCTGCTCCCTTACAGACTGAGGCAGAGTGTACAGGCAGCTTCCAGGATGATCTGGCAGGGCTGACTACAGCTTCTGCTCTTGGCTTGGTTCCTCCCCTTGTTGGGGCTTTGAATTACCAGTGACCCCTGTGACAGCATGGCCTGGTGGCAGCTCATGTAACAAAGCCCTGGCGGGGAAGCCGCACTTAACCTACCCTGGGTGCTCAGCCTTCTTTCCGGGGTAGGTTAGGTTTTGGCCTGCTCTGTGCCAGCATGATTTGGCACGGGCAGTTTGCTTTGTTTTTGACCTGAAGTAATGTTACCCAGAGTTGCTTGCTTTGGGACACTGTGTGTGTAGGAGACTCAGGCAGCCCAAAGGGACATTACCTGGAAGGATGCAGGAGCAAAGACTTCTGTGAAAACTGCTGCATGGACAAACCCTTTAAATTTACCGCATTTTATTGTGTTACCTCTGTGCAGAGCTTTTTTTGTTCATCAACTCATAGTTAAGCATAAGAAAAAGACCCCTAAAACTCCCAAAACCCCAAAAGGAGACCTTTGCTAAAATTAGCATCTGAAACCCTTGCAAGTCATACATAACTCCAGAATCCCCATCTGAAACTTTCTTGACTCATAGTCTGACTTCTTCCACTGAAACATCATTACGAAAGAAGCAATAGTGTGTAGTTTCTTTTTCTTTTTCTTTTTTTTTTTCTTTTTCCTTTGGTGGTTTCCACTGCTGGTTTTTCAAAGCTCTGTACTATCTCTTATTCTGTGCACGTAGCACGGTATCGAAATGGCTGACGATAACGAAGACCTGCAGGCAGATGAAGAGCTCCCAGCTCCAGCTGAGGACAACTTTGAGCAGCTGGAGAACGACAGCCCTGCTGAGCGTAGTGGGCATGTGGCAGTCACTGATGGACGCTGCATGTACGTCTGGGGAGGCTATAAGGTATGCCGTTTCTGTCCCTGCTAAGTAAGCCTCGTGCTGCCCGCGGTGCTGGGACTACATCCCAGTAGCTTGGGAGTGAGTCTGTAAAATTACTTGGCCTTAAAAAAAAAAAAAAAAAAGAAAGAAAAAGATTTTCTAGTTAATGAATTAGAATGTGACATTTAAGAGTTTTGAAATGATTAAATAATCGTGTTAAATACAGATCCTGGCAAACAGATAACTTCGTGGGATGCAGGTGTTGATTGCCTTTCTCAACTGATGCTTCTGTTTTTAAGAGAAGGAAATACTCTGTGATTTGAAATGCAGACTATGCAAAATTGCACCTTTATTTACAGCTTTGTTAGCACAACTATATTTTGTATGTTAATAATCATAGGTTGGGTGTTTGTCATGCTGGGGTGCACATGCATTTCAAGCAGAACCAAGGCATTTTAAAATTTTAACAAGAATGAAGATCAACTTATTTTTAGGTGATAATGAACTCAGTAGATAAGTTGGTAGTGCAAAGTGAAACTTTGATGTATTGTTCTGCTAGTATCATGCAGGGAGTGGAGGAACTGAAAAGAAAATTATGGCTTATTTACTTACCCTGGTTATCGTGCTTGGGATGTGAAAGGAAGGTTTAACTCCCTTTCATAGATGTCAGTCTCTGGCTCTGTTGGAAGTTTGTCTGGTCTCCAGCAGAAGCTAAAAGAGGCTGATTCTTGTTCTCAAGAGCTGCTCTGCAGGTGAGAGGTACAGGAGTGCAGCAGGCACTGCTCCTGCTGTTTTCTTTTCCACAGTTAGATCTCTGAGGGGGTGTAAACATTCACAGGAGCCTGCAATTCAATATGTCAAGCATCCCTCTAATGTTGCCTTTTCTGTACTGCTCTGCAGAACGCCCAAGTTAGGGGATTTTATGACTTCTATCTGCCTAGAGATGAAATATGGATCTACAACATGGAAACTGGAAGATGGTACAGTAAATAATTAACTTACTAATTTTCATTTTATGGAAAAAATTAGAAATTTTCAAATTGATACAGAAATCATACTGAGGATCTGTGGACAGGGTGGTGGTCGGCTCTAGAGACTTGTCTGATCTCTGTGTTCCCACTTAACAAACTTAGATAGAGGTGTAAAATATTTCTGGAGCTTTCTTTTTGCTGTAAAAACTATGGATATATTTTTCACAGAGATGAGGTAGGTAAAGTATGAGAGGTAACTTAAGCAGGCAGTCCCTGCAGAAATCACAGGAATTGCTGATCACAAGATCACCAATATGAAGTGTTTTGGGATGCCTAGTACAGGATATAGTTTCTGGAAAGTGCATTTGTACTATTTTGATTACAGTGGTACATGAATGAAAGAACCAACATTGAGGTTTTTTTATTTATTATCCTTTTAAGCAGTTGATTTTAAATGTTTATGCAGCTGAGGAAACTACTGTAGTGTCTTAGATCACTAGGAGCCTAGAAGTTGTGTGAAACCTATGTACATGATAGTGCAAGAAAATGGAGTGTAATGCTGCAATTCTGTAGACAGCTAAGGCCTTGCATGGCAGAGCTAAGTCCTCTCAGCTCTTTGAAGTAAGCACAATTTATGCACTGCTTTGCACTTGTCACTGTGGCTGAGGAGAGCCTTGAGCATGGAATGGAAGCTCCTCTTAGTGGTTATAATATTTACAAAACATTGAAATAAGTGGCTAAATAAAAAGTTTTCAGCTTATATAGATGCATCTTCTTTGCCTGGGGATCTTTCTGGAATTTTCAGGAATGCAAAAGGCATATCAAAAATGAGCAGACAAGATTCCTCCCCCATTAAAAGTGTATTAACTAAAATTACCTGTTCCCCATCTACCCCTGAAATATCTGTCCAGTGTTTTAAATTGTTGTGTCTGCAAGGGCATCAAAAAATCATAACTGTGATCCACAAAGACTTGTCTTAATTAAAAACATACAGGTAATGTTAAAAACTTCCGCTTCAGACAAAATTATTGTTGTTTATTTTTATCAGATAAAATATTTTTAACTGCTTCTAGGAAGAAAAGTAAAACAGAGGGGGATGTTCCACCTTCCATGTCTGGAAGCTGTGCTGTGTGTGTAGACAGAGTGGTGTACCTGTTCGGAGGACATCATGCACGTGGTAACACAAACAAGGTCAGTAATTTAAAGATAAATCCTTCACAATAAGTTTCTCTTCATTAGCTTTTGATTTCATTTTGTAAAACACAGAATTGGACTTTTCAGTTCATTAAAATCCATCCAAAGCAAATGCATCATCTTAAATTACAAAAGCATTTTCTTCTGAATGGCAGGACAAGTTGGATCCCGTTTCAGAGCTGAAACATTAACAATGAGGGATGCTGAATGTGTATCCAGTCACTGTGTTCGTCTACAGCTTCGGCAGTATAATACTTTCATCTGCTGGCTATATCTGTATTTCTTGGAAGCAGATAACCAGCTTTCTCATCCTCTCAGCAGCTACCCCAGATTTGAGCTAATTGAAGCTGTGTTCTTTTTGTGCTTGCCAAAGAGGTTTTGACTAACAAAATACAGTATTTACCACTTTTTGTGCAGGTGATTAGCTGGCTGACTTTTACCAGTTCAGTGTATTAGTTTCTTTGCAGCAGGTCAGATAGAGTGAAGTTTGGAAAACATCTAAACCTTCAGCTCTGCATCATTTCACATGATGATTGTACCCTGGTAGCTCTACACCACTGAAAAGCACCACGGCCTGTTACCTGTTCTGGCTACGGTTATTCTAGAGCAGTTCACCCTCTAATGCTTTGGTGCTTTTGAGTTTACTTTTTATGAAAGCTGGGAGTTTCTAGAGTTATTGAAATAAGATCAGAAGGTGATTTGTAACTGCTCTGTGGTGGTTTGAAATGTTACTCTTTTTCTGGAGTTTCTGAGAGTATTTTACCATATTCTGAAACTGTAGTTTAAATTAAATAGTTTTGACCTGACTTCTAAATATAAACTGAAAGTAACCGGGGGCAATGCTTGCAGAGAGCCTGAAACAGACCTGATTTATGTAGTGTGACTTGCTTCCTTCCTGTTAGTGGTGCTACTACATTTCAGTTACTTTATATATCTGTACCAGCTATTTCTCTCAATGTAAAATGATGTAACATACAAAGAAGGGTTGATAGCATAAGAAAAAAATTCTTGAACCAGATTTGTTTGTTGTAAGAAAATGG
Organism: Rhea pennata; assembly: GCF_028389875.1. Lineage (NCBI taxonomy): Eukaryota > Metazoa > Chordata > Aves > Rheiformes > Rheidae > Rhea > Rhea pennata. Next base: position 67,467,274 of record NC_084667.1, on the reverse strand, counting down.
CTGCTTTGTATACATGTTCATTTTATCGCATTTCAGCTTCCAGATGGTAAAACTCAGTGACCATAGTTCTTTTGCTTTTGTAAAAGAGTATTGTGGGCTGGAGTCTGCAAAATAATGAGGATCTTTGGCTCCATGTTTTGTATAAAATATTGCCAGTGTTCTATTTAGTTAGAAAAAGAGCTTTTAAAGTACTTCTGTGCCAATACATACTAGTTGAAAGTTACTACATTAACACCAATCAGACTTAAGCTTTAAGCTAACTGTGTGGGTAAAAAAAATCTTTTTATTTTCTACAGTTCTACATGTTAAATTCCAGATCCACGGACAAAGTGCTGCAGTGGGTCAGAGTAGAATGTCAGGGGGTCCCCCCTTCATCAAAGGACAAACTTGGCGTTTGGGTTTACAAAAACAAGTAAGGCTCCAGCAATGAAGTCAGCACAGCAATCCTTGCGCGTGTGTTTGCTTTTAATCACTGTTAGTCTTGTCGTTGTTGTGTCTTTTTGTCTGAGCAAAACCTGCCAAAGGACTTCTTGCCTGCAGCACATACCTGCTTCAGGAAAATGCTGGATTTGTTCCCCAGCTACCCTTTAAAACTGTTTGTTCTTTTAACCTTTGATAAATGAAATACTTTACTCCTAATTTAGATATGTGTCAGCTGCAAAATATCCATGTGAGTCACAATCCAAAATACAGGCATTGAAGGCAAATCCTCTGCGTTCTTAGGGCATTACTTTAAAGATACTGCATCCTGGTTGCTTGTATCAGCATCATACCCCTTAGCAATTGCATCTGGAATTAATCTTCATATCAACCTTTCCTGGAATTCCTGGTATCATGCAAAATGCAATCTTTTGGTCATATCTTGTGGGACAGCTTGCATTTCTTTGATAGCTCAAGAATGAGAAGCCATTTTAATTTAAAATTATGTGTGGCTTTTTCACATGCTTAGTTCAGTATGTTTGTGCTGGTTACACAAAACAAGGAATGTGTTAAATGAACTACTGTTGATGTTACCTGATATAATATGTTGGGACGGTGTCCAAGACATGCTAGAAAGCCTGTTGGGGTTTCAGACTTTGGAAAAGATGAGGAGGATGAAGATAAGGTGTTGAAGCTAGATGAGCTGATGTGCAGAATATTGCTGTTGCCTTGTCCCCTTGTTCAGTTAGGGTGGTACCAGCCTCCTGGAGAAGGAGCTATGTGAAGAGCTTGTTCCAGCCTTGGCCACTGTGGAATAGCCGGAGGAAAGCCCTTGTTGTAGGTAGTTTCCCGCTTCCACAGACCTGTTGTCCCTGCTGCTCAAGAGGTGTGGAGGTGAATTATCCCAGGGGAGGGCAGGGGATTTCAGCTTTGTCCAGCCTGCAGCAGGCCTCTCAGAGGGTTCCTGGCTTTGGTCACAGCTGGCAAGGTTACAAGTTCTTACTGTTATGTTAGGGAATTTTTCAAGTTGCTGTTTACAAAGCCTTACCTAGACAGCACAGGTATCTGCTGCCTGTTAATACAGCTGGTCTTGGTTTTGTCAAATTGGGCTCCCCTGAGGCAGAGGAAATCAGGGTGCCAGATGTGCTTGTGCCTGGGTCATGTATGGTGATTTTTTTTTTTTGTATGTAATTGGCTACAGGTGCCCGTACTGCTTTGTGTGTTACACATTCTGTGGCATTCGCTGTACAGACTCATGAAAGGTTGGAAAGTGCCTGTGATGCTGCTTTGTGGATGGGGAGAAAGCTCAGTGTTAGGATACTTGCTGCGTAGTGACTTGCTGCATAGTGACTTTTGTAGCCTCATTGTTGGAAGGCTGAGATTTTTGTTTTTTTGTTTTTCCCTTGAGAATGATTTAAGATGTAAATCTATGCTAGATTGGAGTTGAGGGCTTGCACTTAGGTGGTGTAGATAGTTTCCTGTTAACTCATGATTTAAAAAAACTTTCTGGTAAAAGTATGCCATTCATTTCTAATAAGCAATGAACCACAAACATAAAATGTAAATGTAAATTACGTGTTAAGAGACAAAAAGAGCAGTAAAATCAGATATAAGCGACTGATTGCTCACAGTAACTACTGTTCAGGGTTTGAAACAAAACACAAGTGCAAATAAAAAAGAAAAAAGTCATTCCAAACCAAACAACAGAAACCAGGCCCCTTCCTGGGCAGCTTCAGTGGTAGAGGGGTTGCTACCTCTTGTGTGCTTGGCTGGCCTCCAGCTGTGCTGCCCTGCTGGTCCCACCCAGGCAGTGTGCATCTCCCCGGTGACCATGCCCAGGTCTGCAGCTGGTTTCTTGAGTCAGTGGTCCCTTGGGAAGTGCTGATGGCTCCAGATGGTTGGCAGTGTTCAGGCTGCATCAGTACTGCGGAGGGAGAGCAGAAAATGGTACAAACCTTTGCTTTCGGGCAAGCATTTGTGCGGGGATGTGCAGCTGCTGGTGGCAGAGGGACTTGCATGGGGATTTAGTGCAGAAACCTGTGCAGAACCACTGAGAACAGGCACTCAAGCTTTCCCTATCAGTCCTCTCGTTTTTGGACACCTGTTCAGTGACTGCCCTCTCTTCTCTGCCTGCAGTGCCTGGTATTCGTTTCACCTGCACCTCAAGTGCTTTCCCTTTGCCTTTTACAGCAGTATCTGTAAACCTGTATTTTGGGCTCAGGGAAAATGGGCAGAGGCAGGAAACTGCAGGGCAAACACCAGTTGCTGCTGTGTGGGAGCCCCAGTAGTGATGGTTTGAGCCCAGTGACCAAGCAGCAGGACCTGTAGCTTCATGCTTGGAACTGGAGCAAAGCTTTTGGAGCCTGAAACCTGGGAAGGAGCCACCGGGGGGTTTAATGTGGGTGGTAGGGAACTTGAGGCAAGGGGTAGAGCTCCACGCCTGGATAACTTGCATTGTAGATATATTAGAAGTAGTGAATCCAAAGGGACGTCCCTGGTTTTCCTGTCTTCTGTTTGAGTACGGCCTTTACGTAGCTTTAATTTGTAGCAATTAATGTGATCATATTTCTAATAGATATTGATTCACTTCTGTTTCAGGCTAATATTTTTTGGAGGCTATGGTTATTTTCCTGAAGGAAAACAACGGGGAACTTTTGAATTTGATGAAACCTCTTTTTGGGTAAGCAAACTTTTCCCACCTTGAAATAATTTCTATTTAAACTTTGAATCTGTTATTTGATTAGTAATTATTAAAACTTGTTTCTTGTTGAATATTTTAAAGAACTCAGGTCTCCCTAGAGGATGGAATGACCACGTACATGTTCTGGACACTGAAACTTTTACTTGGAGCCAGCCTATTACTACGGTAATTACTATTCTTGTGTCAGTTATTTTAAGCTGGAGCTCTTCAGAAATGTGTGCACTGTCTGCCATATCTCTTCTGGCATGCTGTAAAAATAAGCATGATCTGCTAGGCCTGGATTCATTGCTTTAATTAATGATAACATAGAAGAGACTTGATAAAAATGGCCTCTGCGTAGCCACAGGCTGTTTGCAGTGGTTTGTCCCAGCAGCAGTGGCTTTGGGCCATAGATGTTCTATGTGCCAGGGCTGTGGGTTCAGTTAACTTGCAGTGTGAGGCTGTTGTAGCCTGTTGTATCTCTAGCCTGTATTTTTCTACCTCTAGAAGAGGTGGTTAACCAAGCAAGAAGCACGTACGTACATCCAGAATAATCTTTTCTTTTGCTGCTTTCCTGCTTTACCCTGCAGCCTTGTTTAGACCTCACCAGTCTTTAAATGCTGAGCGAGCAGTTGTCAGGTGCCCCTTGATCCTGCCTTCTTTAGGATATAAATGAGTTCCTGAATAGCAGGAGTTACAAAAGGTGCAAGAGCTCTTTGAAATTCCTGGTGCTAGCTAGCAGGAGACATGAGAAAAGCCGCACTGGGTCAGCAGATAGGGTCCCAGAGTAAGAGGACCATATGGAGCTGTCTTGACGCTGTGGCTCTTGCTAAGTCAGTTTTCTTCATGGGCTGCGTCACTGACTGGTTACTGAGGCGCCCGTCTCTGCCTGCAGCATTGCTCGTTTCTGCTGTTCTGACTTCCCTTCTGGGATGTGCAGCCAGTCCGCTCTCAGCACAGGAGGAAACAGCCAGCTGAAGTGACTTCGCTTCTCTTCCCTTCTCACGCTTCAGAGCAAGCCGTCTTCATTCCCTGTACCTTGCTTCCTCACCAGCTACGGCTGCGTTTTTAGTCTCCTCTGCGTGGATTCTGTGAGGTGTCGTTAGCTTGTGTTTGTGGTCTTCCCTGCAAGACGCTTGAGGCGGATTTGGAACGATGTCATGAGAACTACCCTGGAACTTGCCTGCGAAATAAAAATTACTGGCTAGCTTCTTCAAGAACAGCATTCTTGAGACCCTTTTTAACTGATTTAAAACCATTCCCCAGATCCTCTCCCCTTTCTAAAAATGAGAAACTAGCGTTTTGTTTTGCTTTTGTCTTTCTCTCGTCGTCGTCTTTTTTGTTTCCTATTGACCTGCTTTCCTTCATGCTTCGGTGGCTTTGTTCTCATGGGAAGCGTGGAGAAATGAAATGTGCAGTCTCCTGTCAGGCTTGCTGTTGTGTGACGCTTTGTTGTGTTTCACTTGGCTGCTAGATTGTGGTCGAAACAAAACACTAAACCGTATGTTGTAATTGCAAGTAGACACCATTTGAAATGTCCCAGAAGTATTGAGCAAATGGAATTATACTGCCACAGAGATGGAAGAAATGAAATCTGAGATGAGAAACTTGATAGTGGAATTACTGAAAAATTCTTTTGTCTTAATACATGCAGATCTCAAATATCTTGGAAGCAGCTCTAAGAAAAATGCTGTTTAATGGTTCATTATCTCATTGTCTCATTTTCAGTCTGAGGTTTTCTGCAACTGTCTGAGCCCTCTTCTGAAAGCAGGATTTGTAGCATGTCGCTTTAAAAGGGGGGGAAATTCCGTACTTTGTCAATTTTCTGATACTCTGTTCATCAGTGAAAACAAGTTTCTGTACACAGAATTATTTACTGAATGTTTTTTTCACACCCTGTTCCTTAGCAACCTTAAATCTCACTTTAGTTCAGCTTTTCATCCCCTTGGGTGGCTGAGTTGTGGCGATCTCGCTCGCCTGGTCGGTGACTCCCGGGTGCGCTCGCCTGGGAGGCCTGAGGGGCGCAGCCGGGTCTGCTGCGCCTGCCCTGGCGCCCAGCGGGCCGCAGCCCTGCTGCTTCGTGCGCGCGATGGGCACGTTCAGCCCAGCTCCTCTCTTTACTACGTTTACTGCAGGTTTCTGATGAAATGGCATTGTATTTTATGCTATTACTACATCTTTTGGTAATGTATCAAATGAACTTGCCTTCTTACTACGCGTTTTCTCTTCCCAGGGTAAAACTCCTTCACCACGAGCAGCTCATGCCTGTGCCACAGTTGGGAACAGAGGCTACGTGTTTGGTGGCAGATACAGAGTAAGACCCCAGCCCAGTTTAGCAGTATGTTACTGAAACCCAAACAGAACGTTTCAACCATCATCTGCTTTATTGTAGGAGTCCAGAATGAATGATCTTTACTATCTAAATCTGGATACGTGGGAGTGGAATGAAATGTAGGTACTAAAACGTGAGCTCTTTTGTTTTTAAAGCAGTATGTAATGGCATATGAAGATGTGGAGGGGTGGGAGTTTTTTTGTGTGTTTCGGGGGGGGAGGTTTACTTCTAACCATTCTAGTGGGACTTACTAAACTCTCAGTACACTTAAGCAGAACTGGTCCTCCTAACCCTGTTGCTGTGAGGAATTGACAAGTATTAATATGAGCAAAACACCACCTTGTCTAGAGTGTTGTAAACTTGGCTTCACGGGCTGCACTGCCTTTTGTCAGTCTAAAGAAATTAATTGCTTTTGGATCACAAGCTGTACAGAATGCAAAGTCATATGATTCAAATATCTGAAAAATAATCAGAGCAGGAAAAAACAGCAACATTTTACTGTAGCATAGCTGTAACTTGTGGTGCTCTTATTTAAATACAGAATCACGCAAGGCATTTGCCCAGTAGGCCGATCGTGGCATTCTTTAACACCAATTTCCTCAGATCATCTCTTTCTCTTTGGAGGATTCACCACTGACAAGCAGCCCCTAAGTAAGTCATTCCAAAAGGATTTTATGCTGTCTTTGTTTTCTTAACCGTTGTGCACAGAAGCACAGGTTATTGCATAGGTTATTTAAATTCTTTTTGAATTCCTTCCATGCACTTGTGTCATTGAACTCCTTATGGACAGCAGCTAAACTGACTGAAGGAGTCACTGAATGTGTTGAGATATGTTTTTAGAGCCTTTACACCTTAAATTTTAGAAATAGTAGTATCTAATGCAATTTGCAAGTCGGAAGAGCTTCACAGTTCTCCATATTTCCCTCCTTACTTTGCTCCTGTAAGCCACTGTTTAAGGCCTGTTTCCATATAGCCAGCACTAAGCTGTTTAGGTTTTGTCCCGAAAAGCTTGATTTATTTAATAATAGTAATACCAGAGCACATACTTGTTCCAACAAATATGAAAGAACTAACAGAATACTGTTTATATTTGGGATTTTGGTCGGTTTTAGGTGATGCTTGGATTTACTGTATCAGCAAGAATGAGTGGATACAGTTTGAGCATAACTATTCTGAGAAACCAAGGTAAGGTGTACGCTTTCCCGGAAACTTGAAAAACTAGTGAGGAAACCTTTCATGTGGGCATGACAGGGAGACAACATGCATTCCTCTATACGCTCTTTTTTTTTTTTCTTAACAATACAGTACCTTGAATTAGCAGTTTCTGCCCCAGAAGTGCTGATGTATTGAATGCAGGCACAGAGTCAAGATTAATACTACTGTGTGACTGGTGCTGGAGATAGCGTGTAACTTAGTGCTTTGTTTGCAAAACAGCAGAAAATGCAGATGGGGATTTAGGGTTTTATCTACTGGCTGCAGAGACCTGTGTGTTATCAGTGCCAGCACAAGAGCTTAATACTTTAACCTGCGTATTCTTGTTCTGCCAGCAAAGCTCTGGACACCAGGAGGTTTCCACCAACTCACGCATCTGTAGGTGTGATTAGAGAGACTGACTGCATGTGTGAGAGAAGTAATTTCTGGAAGTTTTACACAGCTGCATTGTTGGACAAAAATCAGTCGCGTGGTGTGACTCAACGGGGACATAAAAGTGAAGTTTGTGCAGGCAAATTGTTGCTTTCTCCAAGAGTGACGTAACAGGACTGCTGATTTCACGCATGCCTTTACTTGCAGGCAGTGTGTTGCTGAGCCCCACAGCCCTGCTCTAATCAGGGCAGCTTACACAGCCTGTGATTTGCTGGCTAAGAATTTTCCTTCTCTGAACATGAATTTCTGTTAACTAGTCAGCTTTATAGCGTACCAGTGAAAGGCAAACTGCGTGTGTTTTCAAATTTCAATCCCAAACCTGTGTTTTGGGTGGGGGTGAGGTTTTTTTTGGTTAATGTAGTGTTAACTTCTGTTTCCAGGTTGTGGCATACAGCTTGTGCAAGCGAAGAAGGGGAGGTGATCGTTTTTGGAGGCTGTGCCAACAATTTACTTGCCCACTCTAAAGCTGTAAGTTTATTTTGAGCTTTCCCTTCCTGTGCGGCCCAGCCCGGCCCTTCCTGAAGGGGCCGCGGGGGGCAATCGCTCCGGCAAAGGGGAAGTGCTAGCAGTCGGCAGCAGGAGCTAGCGAGGACTGGCCAAGGAGCATAAACAGAGCTCAAAGGAGAAACATTTTGCTGTTCTCCTAGAAGCCAGGTCATTACTCAGGCTACCTATTACTTGTTTTCCCTCACGCCCACAGCTTGCTCAGCGCGGCTGCTGAACGTAGTCCCAGTGTCAGAAGTCCTTCACCTGCAGATGTGAACAGTCTGCAGAAGTGCCGGCAGATGCTGGCGCTCGTGCCTGCCCCCCCTCCCCCCCCCGGGCTTGGCTCTTGGCGGTTGTCAGAGCTGGGAGAGGGACTATCGCAGCCCCGGGCTCATCCCCGCGCGCGCTGCCGGCAGGTTCTAGCCCGCGCCGGCCAGACCGAGGCGCCGCCTAGCCCGGGCTGACAGCAGCCGGTGCCGCTCAGGGAGCGCGCGAGCCTGGCTGCTCTCCGTGCCCGTTCCCCTCCTACTGCCCCAGCTGCTTGTGTAGAGCAAAAACTGTTTTTCAGTACATCTTCTAGTTTCCTGAGTGCCCCAAACTTCCCCTGTTGTAGGCGTTGGTGATGAATTCTGCATTCAACTCATTTGTTGCCTTTGTGATTTATGTACGCTTGAGGCCAGTCCCCGCGCAGCCTCTGCAGCCCCGAGTGCTGCTGCGGCGGCGGCTTCCTCGCCAGGGTCCATTTGTGTGCGAGCCCTGGCTGGGCTGGCGCCTCACTGCTGTAATGATGTGACACCTCCTAACCCAACTGCCTCTTTCTCCTTCCCCATCTTCAGGCTCACAGTAACGAAATACTTGTGTTTTCTCTACAACCAAGATCTCTTGTAAGGTAAGAAAGGAAACTTTTAACTGTCCCGGCTCCATCTAAAATGCGTAATGCAGGGTTAATGGCAGACCTGGGTCTCATGTTTCTGTGCCACTTCAAAACCTTTTTTCTCCTTGTAAGAAAGCTGAAGTAGCACCAGCCAATTACAAGACAACAAGGCAAGAGTCCTTTAATAGTGCGCATTTGGCACTGGAGTGGATGAGAGTAACTAACTCCTGGCTAATCAGTCATTAGTGTTGAAGCATTAGCTGATCTTGTTGCACTCGTTCAGAACTGTGCTAACAAACAACTGACCCGGTGTTCCCTCTCCCCAAGGCTGTGCCTTGAAGCAGTCATTTGCTTCAAGGAGATGTTGGCCAGTTCCTGGAACTGCCTCCCCAAGCACTTGCTGCACAGCGTCAACCAGCGGTTTGGAAGCAACAACACCTCGGGCTCCTGAACGCAGTGCTGACGTGGCTCTGAACAAGCTGTGCATGGCTGAGCAAGTCTCAAAGGTGTAATAATTTTACCAAGTGTGGCAAACATTAAACTTGTATAGATTAAATATCTTTATTGTTGTAGGTAGTTGCTTCCTGCCTTTACGTTGCATGTGAATGGCCTAGAGAGAACCTATTTTTGTGTAAAAATGTTTGCAATAAATGTATTTAATGCAAGTGGAGATGTATCCCATGCATAAGCTAAAACTAGTTCTGGGTTTGTCCACCTTGAAGAATCCCAAGCACAGAAAGGGGGTATGCACATGTGGGGAAATAATGTGGAGGCCCCAGCCAAGGACCTGTGGACATTAGCTGTTGTGCAGGAACTACTAAGGCACAGTATCAATATTAAGAGGAGTGTTGCTTTAGTCTAGCTGAGGAGTGCTGTGATGGGGGGGAAGCAGTCCTGTTTTAGTCTACAGTGTTAGGAAACTGTCTGCTAACCACATTTTGCCACAAATGTTTAAGGTCAGAGAAATGAGTTTTGAAAATTCTACATAATCAGAGTAGCTAAACTGTCTTAAACCTTCAGGTGTTAAAGCATCACTACTGCTTGGTTCTAGTTTGTCTTTTTGGAATTCTTTTATGTAAGTTGTGGATCTTCAATTATGAACCTTAGGTAGCAGATATTCTGCCCTGAGAAGTGTAACTGAAAGCGCTCGAGCCTGTTAGCGGCTGCGTCAGCAGCCCGTGGGGCTCACGGACAGCCTGAGCCCCAAAGGACTTGGTCGTGGTAAAGGTACACGGAAGTGGGTCAGTGCCTGTCTTGGACTTGGCTCCATCTAATCAGCAGCCCCAGCCAGCAACAGCTGGGACAAGGAACAGGCTGCGCTGCTGTGGGAAGGGGTTAAATCACATTTAAGCTGTCCTCAAAAAAATCAATAAAAGACCTCGACTTCTAGAACAAAATAACTCCAGTATTGTAATTCCTGCGCCAATTTCTTTTTGATGTATGTTTGGGCTGTGAGTGGAGTTAAGTGCTCAAGGTCCTGCAAGCTGGAAGAGTGAAGAGGCTGTTTCAGATCTCCGCCTGTGCTGGACGCTGATGAAGCAAGTGGGGTTTTGTGCTGATGCTCAAGCTCCAGCTTTTCTTTCCTGCATCATCCTCCAGAGGAGTAAGTTACGCAGCGCCACAGGTCCTAGGCTGCGGCTGATTAATGGGTATCCCTGGAACTGCACTTTTACCTCCTACCAACCAGGGCATGTTTTGTCAAAAACAAAAACACACGAACACACACACACACACAAACACACACTGGCCTTCTCTGAAGTGAGGCATTCTGCACTGAAACTCACCTCTTTCCACCGGAAACTCCACTCCCTTTCCGAGGCAAGAGGGCTTGCTGCAGCAGATGATTAAGGCATGCCTTTGCCCAAAAGCATGGGGAAAGAGTGCTCAGCACCAAAACTCAAAGCATTAAAGAAGAGCTTGAGATTACGTCACTGACCAAGTGCCAGTAATTTACTTGCATGTTTTTATGCTATTTGGACCAAGTGAGCTGTTAGAGTCCATCTAAACCACAAAGCAGGAACTGGTCCATGTCTGCCTGCTAACACGGAGGCTCAGTCAGGCCAGTTGCTGGCCGTCCAGGTAGGTCTCCCACCCTCCTCTGGAGGCAGCTGGATTCTGGCTGAGCAGCAGCGGTAGTTGGTGACAGGAAATAACACGTATTGACTCACTTCTTTTTCCTGTTCAGGAGATTGGGTGCAGACACTTTCACTTTACCAGGAATATTTCTTGACAAGTCAGTATCCTACAAAACAACATGAGAAATGGTGCATAACAGAAGAAGACGTAAGAGCATCATTCTCCCCGCCCCGGCTCCCGTTTCTGACCGTTGGCATGAACGAACGTGCTTCCTGCTCTGAGCATTCCTGCTCGTTTCCCGCAAAGAAAATCGGGCTGATGTCAGGCTGCTGCTCTCGCTCTCTCTGGTTTATTAATTTAAGACCTATTAGTGGGTTTCTGCGGTGCTTTTGCGCATTAGCTCCATTAGGATGGTACAGGCGGCTCCTGGGCGCTCATCCGTCAGTCCCTGGGCGCTGCCTGGTCTCTGGTGGTTGTTAACCGTTAATTGTGCTTTTTCTAGCAGTGCTCTGCGGAAAGGCAGCGGCTCGTCTGACGCAGTTCAATACAGTGGTCACCCCTAACAGTCAGATCATAGTCACTCCTAATCAGCAGAGGCCTCCTACACTGCGATCGTTCAAATCCAATGAGAAACAAACGCTTGAGGATGGCAAGTCCCAGCAGCACCGCAGGCCGGGGGCAAGGCGGACTGCGGCGCAGACGGCTGACGGATCCGCGAGAGGAGTCCAGCGAGGACCCTGCCTCTCCGCCCGGCGGCGGCCCCCTGCGCGCTGCAGGCTGCTGCCTTCAGTTTAGATGGGGACACTGGCAGGAGGGTGGAAGCAAACTGCAGCCCTCGGCGCCTTCTGGGCGAGCTCTGGCCTGCTCAGCGGCAGGGGACGTATCCTGCGTGGAGAGAGGCACGCAGGGCCCCACGCGCCGCTGCGAGCTGCCCACCAGGACCCTGCCCCAAACCCTGAACCTGCCTGGCCAAACTCCCAGTGCCACCGTCCTTCCCACGTGCTGCCAGCTGCGGGGGAATTTCCCTCCCTCGAGGCCTTCCCGGAAGATGAAGCTTTGTCAAATACGTTATTTGCATCAACAGAAGCACAGTACAGAAACCTAACGCCCAGTGACACTGGTTAGGTAATACCTACTGATCCGTTCCAGCCTACACAACGCATCTTCCCTAGCTGCTCCGAGAAATAAAACACAGCACAGCAGAAAAAAAAGCAGTAGCACATTTGCTTTCGGACACCTTTACCTCCAAAGTGACACAAGTGAATTCTTTTCTGCTGAAGTTAAATTTTTACAAAAGCAAGTAGAGAAACTAGTTACCTTAACACTGCGAAACAGGTCTTTTTCTCTTGCAGTAGCTTCTTTAGATTGCATAAAATTATGCAAGGCAATCTTTGCAGCTGTAAAAACACAGGAAAGAAGATTTAAAAAGTGTGCTAACTTCAACAGGCAGAGCACTGAAAAGGATCCAAGTGTGTTAAAACCATACCTTTTCCTTTCTTTTGGGTGCCTGGAGTGAGCTTGACTTTATACCTTGCAAAAGAAAAGGTTTCTGTAACTCGTACGGCAGTTCCCACCTCGCCGTGCCGGCTGCCAGCAAACCTCTTCCACAGAAAAGTGCTGCAACTTACTTATAGTTTGTCATCGCCGTGTAGGGAGCACAGATGGGCACCGCAAAGAGCAGTACGTCCTCGGGGTGCGGCTGGCCGGTCAGGGAGTCCAGCAAGGCCTCGCCATCCTGGAAGGGAAGAGCGACACGATCCGCCCTGCGAAACCAGACAGTGGCACCGACCCCAACCAACCTGCTTCGCTGCGGAAGCAGCTCAAGGCTCTCCCCGCAGAGCTGAGCCGAACCAACAGGGACCTCCAAACACAGTCATAGCTTCACAGGGTGACCAAGGCCCCCCCCCAAGACAGCCATGAAACTCCCTGATTAAAGGGGTTGTTAAAGAAATCAACTCATTTTCAGCTGTGGGCTGCACCTACAGCCTATAACTACAGAAAGCTCTAAAGCAATTTTAAGTAAATGAATTCCTAATGCTAAGAAAACTCTGCACTGTATCATATTGTGTCACCCTCCTCCCACTCAGGGTCACCACTGCTGAGGGATACAAAGACCTCATCAGGCAAAGACAAACTTCTATTTAGCCAACGCCTAGTTTCTATAGGGGATATATGTGATAAGCAAGGAATTAAAAAGTTTCATTTTTTTCAAAGCACAAGAAACCTGGTTTGGCCAATAGGAGGCAAAAAGCGTTTTAACGTTTAACAGCGAAGCCACACTGTTCCAGCGGGCTCGACACAGGAACCCCCGTGCCACGCTGGAAGCCAGGCCAGAGCCTCAGGCCCTGCCCTTGCAACAGCAGGGCTGCCAGCTTCGAGCAGGGATAAAGCCTCTCCCTCAGCACCTATCCGAGTTTCAAAGACAGGAGCGCTCACCTCAGCTCCCGGCTGATCCTGGTCCTGCTCCTCCTGTGCACACAAACAAAGGAGACTTTAGAGCTAAAAAGAACATACGACTGCTTTTGTCCCCCTGGAGAAACTGAATTATTTTATGCAGCGGTCCACAGAAAGCCACATTCTTACTGCAGAAACGTAACTCATTTTAAGGAAAAAGTAATTTGCTTGGCCCGCGCCGAGCTGGGAGGAGACACGGGCTGCGATTCAGAGACACTGTCTCATAACAACTGATCGAGAGCTCTCAGCTGCACTTCAGCTGCACCGGTTGGGAGCCACTGACTTACCCAGACCCGCTGCAGCCTGGCAAGGCTCGATCCCCTCCCAGCCCACCCCGCCGCGCTGGGGCGCGGCACACACACACGCTGCTCCGGGGGCTCCTGGTACTTCTCGAAACCCATGCGCTCCCAGAGACCTGGCGTCAGGCGCATTGCTCTCCCCAGTGCCCCAGAACAGCAAGAGCTGCTCGGCCTCGCGGGCAGGACAGCACTACACAGCTCCAGGAGAGCCAGAGGGGAGGGACAGACGCACGGACGGGAGAGGTGAGGCAAGCATGGCGCTAACCTTCTCGTCCTGCTGCTCTTCCAAGGCTGGGTCCTGCGACTCATGCAGCAGGACTCCTGCTGGCGGCGTCTCCTTGGCCCCTCCGGCACCCCGATGCGCAGCCTTGGGTTTCTGCTGTGGCTTCTTTGCTGGCTCTTCTTTTGTCTTCCCCTTTTTCCCTTTTTTCCCTTTCTCCTCCTTGTTCGACCCTGCAGACTGCAGTTACACACAGGGGTGGTTAGAGCCAGCAACTCAGACAACCGCCACACAGGGTGAGGCAGAATTCCTCTCGCTCACCCCCAGCAGCTTCATGATGAGCTCCCGGTCCTCTTCATCCTGGTCCTTATACTTCTCCCTCATCTTCTTCATTTTACTCTGTGAAGAAAACACAGCAATAGTTTTAGAAACAGCAACTTTTGGAGAGATTTTCACTCCTAGGCCAAAACCTAAACACTCTCCCCACATCCACACTGCTTCCAAGTCTCCCGAGCCTCTTTCAAAGCAGCTGTGAGTGTCTGACAGAAAGCTGGAATTACTGCCTGGATGGGAGAAGACAAGCCCACACCTCACAGGGGAACAGCTCAGCTCAAGGAGAAGCTTGATCCCTGCCTACCTTCTGGCCCCGCTTGATGGGCTGTGGGGCTGGGACACCCTTATCGGTGTTGGGTGCAGGGGAACGCTGCGTCTCCATCTCTTTCTGCTTCTCCTCAGGTGGCTCCAAGTTCTCAGAGTCATTTTGCTGCTTCTTTTTCTTCAATTCTCTAAGGAAAGCAAATGATCACTCAGCACAGCTCCTCTTGTTGGGGCTACTCTTCCGTCAGCTTTAACACCCTGCTTCCCAGCCACAGAGTTACAGAGGAACCCGAGGCAAATACCCTGGAAATTACTCCTCTTTAGCAAAACCTCTCAAACCAGAAGCCAGATATGGTTGAGCCCATGAGTGCCCCAGAAGCTGTCTGTCCATAACCACGCTCCCAAAGGACGAGAGTCGCTGCATTCCCAGAGTTAGGATGCCTCACTGAGCCCTCATTCCTCTTCTCCGGAGCTCCAGCTCTCCCACCATGTAACAATGGTCATGGTCACCCAGACCAGAGCCCTCTCCATGAGACTGGAAAGGGCATTTCACAGCCAGGCTGCCTCCTCCTCAGAAAGCACGGCTACGCTAAGCTAAAATGGTTCCCTGCTGTTCGGGCGCTCTGCTTTAACCACTGCAGCTGGACACACCAACAAGGACAACCAGGGCCCCATCCGAGTGCCCCTCCGTTGCCCAGCTGCCTCCAGAGCCTCCCAGCCCTGGGGCTGCCAGGTCATGGCTCTCGACAGAGCAGTGCTGTGCTGGCAGAGAGGCTGGCCACGGACCAGTCTGCCGTCCTGTAAGGCTGTGCTCCGCTTCACGTGGCAAAGCCACCGCCCATAAGCCCCTAGATCTACAGGCATGTACACGCCTCCACCCCCGAACAGCAGAATCTCCAACACAGCTGTGTCAGCAGGGCTCCCATCACCCGGTTCAAACCTCGGGGAAGGTGGATTTTGGGACCTCTTGATGACAATGAATGGGCTGACACCCACTCCCTGCTCTCCAGTCCCACTCACACCCCCACTGCAGCACTTTGGCAAGGGAAACGTCTCTGCTACCTCAGCAGGCTTGTTTCAGAGGCAGGAAGGTGTAGGGAAGGCAAACTGTTATCACAGCAAGAACCTGGCAATGTCCACCCTGTCCCCAGCTCAGGACATCATTTCACAGGCTCCAGCTCACAGAGAAGCAACCATGGGCAGGACCCAGCTTGGAAACGCAGGATGGACAATCCAGGTGCTCCTCTGGACTGATCAGGACTTTGTGAGGCCTTCCCAGCTCACTCAGTCACCCTGCAGCTCGGCCCCCCTCACCTGCCCTCGCCCAGCAATCCTGCCTGTGGAGAGCACAAGGCAGCACTGCAGACCTTTTGGGCAAGCCCTGCCTCCCCCAAAGAGCAGGCAGGGACCAGACTGGGAGAAACAAAACATGTTCTTCCCCCGTGCCCTGAATAGGAAATTCAGACAACCAGATGCTCTCACCTTCTCTCCTTGGCAGAGAGATGTCTTCGCCCCTGGGACTTGCTGTCACTCTAAAAAGTGAAATATGGTTAAAGCACACCATGTCCAGTGGCAGTTCATGCTGCTCTTTCCAAAATATCTGAGCTGGGACCTTACCAAGTCGGGTCCTTCCTCTTTGGGGACAATTTTCTGCAAGGATCTGTGGGGAAATTGAAATGGAGCTTGTCACTGGATGAAGAGCAGCTCAGCCCTGCACACACCTCCACAGCCTAGATGTTGGCCACTCTGTTAAACGGCTTTCAACTTTCTAGTTCTTCTTCGAAATTCCCAGCTTTGGTGAAGGGAGAAGGGCAGCAAGACTGGGAATAAGTTTACAGAGCAGGTCCTCAGATCTCTGCCAGCTTGTCTCACGTACACACACAAACACACGCAACAAAGATAGCCTAATGTTCACTTCCCAAGCATATAGTCTTAATCATCTGTAGTGTTCCCTGCAAGACGTGCCCATTTCCATCTGCTCAATCCCTTCTCCTATCACCCTCTAAATAGTGCCATTTTCTTGAACTCCAGGGATATCACAATCAAATGCAGAGCAGTAACTCAGCGCCCACTTAGCACAGCAGAAGCGACCCCAAGGCTCAGTTTCTGGTATCAGAGCAGCTCTGAACAGGAGTAGGAGGAGGATGGTGCCTCCTGAGGAGCAAAAGCAGCGCTAGGGACACCTAAGAGTGACAAAGAGCAGCCAAAGAGCCAGCAAGGTCTAAAGCAAGTAGTGAGGCAGCAGGAAACAGGTGCAGAGCATGGCTGTACTACCCCAGGGCAGGTTGTGCTCTGGCATCCTGCAGAACCGAGCAAAGGAATCAAGAGCAGCTCATCGCTGCCCTTGCTTTGGCAGGTCAAGACAGCATTTTAATAGTTTGGAGATCCTCAGAAGGGCCCACACTGCTGAGAAACACAGCTGCTCCTTCACTTACCTTTGCGACTGAAGGTGTGACAGGTCGATTGTTGTATCCGGGTAATTTATCTCTTCCTCCTTCATTTCACTCTTTGACTCTAGATCTTCCACTTCATCTTCAGATTCTCCATTATCCTCTTCTGAGGCCCCCTCTGGCACAGGAGGTGCATTTACTGTGCCCTGGTCAGGGTCAGCAACACCCTCACCACGATTACTCTCAGATGGGGCTTCCACATCTTCTGGTGCCTCCTGACACTCTACTTTTTCCTCTTCACTGCTGCTGTCTCCTCCTTCTGGGGCACACAGGTGAGGAAAACACAGTTCACGTTAGGAACACCAGACTGCCCCATTACAGAGCGCAAGGAAGGTACAATGTAAGCACAAACTCAGACGGTTCCATTTGTCAGCAGTGCGCACAGTGCTCCAGTCACACCCTCCATCATACCTAAGAGCTCCACTTCTTCAGACACCAGCTCGCTGGCACTGCTGGAGACCTTTTCCAGATCCTCGTCCTGCACTTTGATCTTCCTTTCTTCTCGGTGTCTCCAAACACAGCTTTCATCCACCTAACAACAAAGGTGACTTTACATTAGGCTGGTACCAGTTCCAGTGATGTTCACTAGCCTCCTCAGAGAATACCAGCTCAGGATTGTATTCCTCCTCTTTGAACGCTTTTTACACTCCTATGGGAAGGAAACTAAACCAGGACATTTAAACCTAGTATGGCTACCTCAAAAGTAAAGCTAGCGAGGAGACGTGAATAACTGCATAGTCAGCAGTCTCCCCCTAAATACACATATGCTTCAAACAGAACTCGTAATGTAGTCTAGCAGAGGCAATAATGTTTACACTGTCTGTTTTAAATGAACTTCACTGCAAATTGGGGAAAATGGAAATAAGAGTAGAGTAATTTTTGCTGAGTAGTATTTTATGGGATTTGTCCCAGTGGGAAGAATAGTAACTGGGAATACTGGTAAGCAAAAACTAGAAAGTAAGCCTCCCACAGCTTGAGCCAAATTAAAAGAAACAGCAAGAGCTGCACACAGAAAGCAGTACCTTAAACAAGAAGCTAAACCCCATCATCAGATATGAAGGAGGAAGAAAGTTCTTCTTCCCTGAAAAACAAAGACAGATTCCCATAAGGAGATTTAACGGCAATGTTAAATAACATATTTTCAAAATTCATTTTTATTAGAGACTTTAGGTTGCCAGAAATTATACTGGGGCTTGTTCCAGCTCCTGGATGACAACAAAACTTGAGAAACATGAGAGCAATTTAGCTAACCATCTTCTCTCCAGTGCCTCTACTCAGCTAGCAGATGCTGATGCAGCTCTCTGATGTTTGGTCTAAACCACTCAGAACATATTTTGAGGAGAAGAGTAGTATCTGCCACCTGCCACAGGGACAGGGGGACATCTCCAGTGGTTGCCACTGTGAGACAGCACAGAGTTTCCAGACAAAACGCTTAGTGCTAAAATCCCACTGTTTCCTCGTGTCTCACCTCGAATCATGAAGCTTCCAGTGGTGAGGTACTCTCCTGTAGGTGCAGTTTTAGAAACCTGAGAACAGCAGGATATACTATAAGGAGTATCTTTCACAAAAGACCAGCACCACTTAGTAATAGCACTAGCAAAAGGAACTTTCAAGCAAGCTGCATTTTTAGCTTATGGAAACAGCTTTGCAGGATTCAGTATCAAAAGGGTTCCTCCTGTCTTTTATACGATGTTTTCCTAACAGATGTTTCAGTTCAATCACACACTACAGGGCTACGTTTTGAAAGTCCTGAAAGAACCGAGTTAGTCAGGAAACTGGGAACAACTGAAAGCATTGCAACCTTTAGTTTAATGTTATCTTTTAATCCTTATGCTTGAGTTGCTAAGAAGACAGCAAGACTGTAGTTAATACAGTTAATACAGTCTGACTGAAAAAATTAAAATTTGTTTTTGTTAGAAGAGAGGAAGATGGGTTTTGTGGGTGATTTTGGGGTGGTTTTTTGTTTTTTTGTTTTTGCTTTAAGAAGCCAAGCTTGTAACATTTCATCAGCCATGCACGTGTCACATCAGAGGTCACCCCTCCACCCCTACCCTTATGTCAGTGCAGCAGAGCCGAGGAGAACCCACAAGGAATGGTATCCAACACTAGAACTTTCATCCACATCCTTCAGTTCCCATATAGAGAGATTTTATGTGCAGTCTCGCTTTTGTTCCCACCCAATGGCCTGTTTGCATGCACGAGTGTCCTTACCTGGTGGTGGAAGACCCACCAAGCACTGGTGACAACACGGGCATCCCAGGCAGCGCTGTAACACAACGCCATCGTGCCTGCCTCCGTCAGGGTCCGTGGAGGGATTGGCTCACCTGCAACAGCAGCATCCAGCAAATTAGCAAATACAACACGTGCAACAGAATGCGACTCTACAACTTCCACACGTCCCAAACTCGTTGCATAAATTTTTCAGGACCTCTGGGCAGAGACAAGGTGGCCTGGCTGAGTTTGAGGGCAGTATGAACAGAGCTCCAGACGAGGTACCTGTTGGGTTCTTGATCACACAGCTTGTGGCTCCGTGGAGATCAGCATGCACATATATGTCCCCTGTAAGAAAAGTGACATGTTTGGTAACTATATAGATTACTTAGGGAAGATTCCCGATGCCCGTGGAAAATGGCTATCTTGGCTGCAGAGAACCAGATGGGAAGGGAATCTGGGAGCCTTTTAGTCTATACCTGTTGCCCCAGGCATGATCAGCACATTTGCTCCCTACAGGTGTCTGTCCAACCCACTCTTACCCAAGTGCTGAAGGTCAACACCAAACTACCCCAGTGCTCCACTGACAACAAACACAATTTCTAGGAGTTACCTTCACCAAAGACCCCTCATATCTAAGACCAGCTTAAGAACAATCTAGACATTTCCTTTCATGTTCTCCTTGTACATTTATAAAACTAGAAAGTAAAAGAGAGACTGATATACTCCACTTAGCCAGACTTGCCTGATTTCAAGTATCGCTTGACAATCAATTCATTCTGCTGTTGATCTCTTCCAGCGATAATGAGGTAATTCTCAGAACTAACGAACCACAGGAACTTCTCAAACCTGCCAAATTGCATCAAGGCATTATGTGAAAAACACCTAGGACTAAGAGTACATTACAGAGACATGTTTTGTACCAAACTGAAAATAACCATCTTGTATTTATTACTTGTAAAAGACCCTGTATCAAGTTTCACATTCATTCGTATCTCTACAGCATGAAAACAAGGCACGGTACAAATGCAACATCACTGTCAATGATATTTTGAGACAACACAACAAGCACTGTCACCACAAAGCCCAGCTGCCTATTTATTTTAATAATTTAGTTATTAGACTATAAAAAGCTTTATTTTTCTAAAACTACCATTACTACCTCACAGACACAAGGTCACTAGAGAGTAATAGTGAAGTTCCCTATTTTTACTGAGCACATCTTCCTAGTTCTGTTCAAGATAAAAATGCCATGCAAGTTCATGTTCACAGTCAAAGTGACTCACAGAGCAGGACCACAAACCTATGTAGAGTCCCACTGAAAGGAACTTTCCCAGGCAAAGGCACTATTAAAATCAGGCCAGCAACTTAAAGCAGCAACTGGAAGGAGACTATATAAACTGTAATGCTAAGAAAATGTAACTAGCCAATATAATAATAATTAGCTACTTCTAACCTAGCGAAAAGTCAGCGTGTCACAGTCCTTTTGAATTTGCACACATTCACAACACTTTAGATAATGACAGTGAAATTGTACTTGCCAATAGACCTTTCTTGCTTTCTGAATGGTGGTAACTGTCTGAACTTCCTTCAGTGTCTGCTTCGTCTTCTTCTCAGCTGATTTAAATGCCTATTTAGATAAAAAAAAAAATGATCCCAGTTCCCCAATGCAAAAACTGAACAGTAGTAAACTATTACTTTTTTTTTCTTTTTTTTTTCAGACTGCAGGCTCTACAGACTGCTATGCACAAGCCTATATTCTTCTCATGCATATACAAAACAGCAATTCTAAAAAATTCATAAATCTTCACTGCGTAGTGCCCCTGAGAAAAGTAATGAAAATCCTTATGATCAGATAGCTGACAATTCTCCACTTCTGTCTCCCTAAGTTCTGGTCTGCCAGTATCCCCACCAAACATCCTGTGTGTTCACTGGGCTACTGATGGAAATCAGCTAATACAGCAGTGATCTGCAGTCCTGTATTCAGTGATCTTAACAGTCCAAGAAAGAAACAACCCTGGTTGGTTAATTTTACATTTTGTGTCTCATTAGGACTATCTAAACTAAGGCTGATTTTTCCACTTATCACTTATGAGTGATAAGTGATATCCTTATCAGTGATAGGGGCTTTGCTTTTAAATATCTTTTAAGAACAAATACGAAGAAATACCTTCTCTGCAGCTTCTACTGTCTTCTGTGTTTTCTTAGCTGCATGTCTTTTGTGATCATAATACCTGCGAAACAGAAGTCTGTTTACATCTGAAATCTCAGCATGTCCACTCACTATTAGAATGTATTTCTTCTCATGGTTCTTGAGATTTGTAGTAAACGTTCAGTTTTGAAAAAGTGATTTTTAGCTCAAATCTTAGTCTGCACCTGAGAAAAGTAGCCAAATGAAATAACTTCCCTTCTCAGACAAACAGAGCACTCTGTTTGGATTACTGTGTGGCAAAAAGCCATTTTGTTTCATATGTCTCTGTGCAGAACTGTACTCAAAATTAAATTAACATGATACCAAGAGACAACCCGCTATGTAATAGTGAGATACTGTTTGGGACAAGGAAAATATACATCCTAGAACTAAGGACAAGCTACCTATTTCAACTTCTAACTTTTAATCTAAAAAAAGATACACATAGGACCCTTTCTATGACATTAACACTATCAACTGCAAACATACAGAAACTTCTAAGACCAAAGCACGCATTCATCGTAAACCTTACTTTTTGGCATTGGCATATGCAGACAAGCTGAGATCAACATCAACTAACAATGGCTTGTTTTTCTGTGGTTTCTTCAACTGTTTGTTTTTATTCTTTTTCTTTTTTCCTTTCGTTTCTTCTGTTTCTTCTTTTTCTAAATTAGCATCCTCCTCCTCCTCTTCCTCTTCAGATAACACGTATGGGTTCCTAGAAAAACATAACATCATACTGATTAAGGTAAGAAAATTGGTTATTTTTTAACCTTAGCACAATGCATTTCTATTCTCTCATGAAGATTGGAAATGGCCAAAAAATCCTAATACCATTTTCATTATACAGCTGCAGGAAGGCCCCACATTGCCTTATATGCAAGCAGGTTTCTGTCTCGGATTCAGCCAATATTTGAAGAAAAAAGAAAACAAAAACTGAAAGATAAAAAAATTGAAAATTTCCCATCCAAGGAGGTAGCATTCCCCAAAGTAATTTCTTTCTTTTAAATCCTCCAGCCACCTTTACAAAAAATATATCTCTCTGCTATCAAACCAAAGAAAAAAATAGGTTTAAAATAAAGAACAGTTGTGAAGATCTATTTTCATAAAGTAAAGAACAAAGACAAACACAACACATTCTGTGCCTGATCGTAATGTGAAATGAGGGCATGGACATCGTCATGCTGTTTTGGTGAACAGGACAGCATTGCAGTGGTTTAAAATCTCATAAAACATATCTTCTGCTGTTTTTAATGAAATATGCTTAACACAAATCAGTTGGAACCTTACTTCCTTCTCACAGTGAAATTCTGTCAATGCAGCTGTGCTGAGTCTGTGTAGCAAAAGGTGGTGGAGCAGCACAAAATAATGTTCTTCATAAAGGGAAATACATTTCCACAGTCATCTGTATTAAGGATGCATGATTCAACACTTGGTGGACTAACTAAGCTGTGTGATCAGCAAAGTGATCATTATTCACTATGAAAACAGATGGAAAATAGACTGATGTAACACACAATTGCCAACACAGAAACAACTCCTGAAAGCAAGATTATTCTGGAATATACTAATATGATTGAAAATAACACAACTAAACATTCGTAAGTTCATTTTTCCATATCAGAACTTTCATACCAGAAGTTTTAGCTATAAAACAGAAATTCTCACTTTTGTATCTTTAGCATTCTGATATATTGTCAGCTCAGGTTACAAAGGATCTCTCTCACCTTTAGAGAAAGATTATAGGTATGTAATATTTGACAAACTCATACTGAAATACATTCCCACCTGGCCTGCAACACTGCATGCCTTTTACTCTTTCAAGGAGGTTTTTAAGACATTCCAGGAACTACATCACTTCCAGTTCACTCATTAGGATGCCTACAGGAAAGCAGGGAGCAGCATCAAAACTTGCAGCTCACACCAGCTGCATGTTCTTTTCATGTTAATATAAGGAAAACTGAATATCTTAAATACCAATGCAGAAACTAAAGAGACAACTGCCTCCTGTCCAGCTCACTGCATGCAGTCAGTCCCGCCTGCATTTGGTATGGGTGATCTGCTACGTACTCACCTCAGCAGCATTGTGATATGATTTGTCTGAAGTTTTAATTCTTTGATTGCACTTGCAACAGGATCCCCCTGTGCTTGAGCTTCTTTTACAATTGCTCCAATCTCTGTCCAGTCTATCTGGTTGGCTAACGCGCTGCGAACCACCTGGATGGCTCGGTCAACTATCTCTAAGTTCATTTCTATGAGTTCTCCTTTTATCTTATCAATTTCCTTAAGGAAAGAAAAAAAGTTTATCACCATTCAAGCTAAAAACAACCCCAGTAATATTTTTTTAAAAGTGCTAATTAATATTGAAATGAAATCCAAAAATGGTATTAAAGTCGTAACACGGGGCAATAACCAGCTTGACTCCTGCAAGCAGAGCTCTACAAGCAACTCTTGGCCAAGGAGGTGCAAAGCTTCTGTAAGGGACCAAAGCCCAACTGGGCAGGTCTAGGCTCCCTGAGGGGCTGCAAAGTGCTCAGGGACAGCAGAAGGCCTTGCAGCGGGATCCAGTTCTGACCACATCAATTAGGACCAGCAGGTGCAACTCTTCAAGAAGTATTACATACCTTCCCAGTTAAAAATCCTAGTCTTACCTGAGCTTGCTGAAGAGCTTCTAGTCTGTGCTCATGATCCTTACGGACGTTCTCAAGTTTCTTCAATGCTTGTTTTTCCTTCAAAAACAAGAAATATGGAAAAATGAATCATAAAACAGCATCTTGTCACCTATTCACTATACAGAGACACCCAGCACAGCATTCTAGCTAAGATAAATAAAACAGTGTAAGGGATGCAGAGAAGTTTCCAAAGAAGTGCTCTTAATTTTATCACTTGTATTCCAAACAGAATCAACCACCGCGCTATATAGCTTGAAACCTGCTTTATGACCATCACTAATTCAGTATTTCTATAACAAAAATAAGTAAATGACTCCTCCTCTACCCCAAGCTATGTAACCAAATGCCCTGAAGAAGCATCTGAAGCTCAGAGAAACACCTCAGCTGCTCCACTCCTGGTTGAGAGCATACCTGCTGTAACGCTTTCAGATCAATCTTCTGTCCCTCTAACTTGGAATAGAACTCGTCTGCTGCCTGCAAGAGAGTCAGATTTAAGGATCTCCAGGTTGCATTAACCCGTGCCAACAACAGCAGAAGACAGATGAGGTTCTCCTCACGAGAGGTGATGGCACAGCACTAATATAGGAGACAGATGCTAAAACAGGGTTCAGTAACATCCTTTCTTTTACCTTGTCACAAGGCTAGTCCAGCAAAGCACTGAAGATGTCTCACTTTAAACTGGGGCCATGGACATGAGTAATAACTGGCTGAACTGTGATCCTCATTCTGTATTAAGAAGTCGTAGTGGCAGAAGGAACCTGCTTTTTCACACAGTGTGCTCTTCAGATGCCTTCTACTGCAGTTAAGGCCCTGTCTGTCCTGAATCCCTGCCTCAGCAATTGGTCAGTTCAGAAAAAAACAGAAAGTATGCTTAAGAACTACTCCTGGTATGGTGCTCCAGCTGTCAGACATTGTGCTTAGAACAAATGGAGAGGAAGGTTTTAAAGGCTGCTTAGACCACTGACGCTGTAAAGATGATGACAGAAATCCAGGCAGGAAGCAGGGCAGGAAAGCGAGACAGCAACTCTGGAGATCAAGGTCAGGAACAACACCCAAGAAGGACAACACTCAAGGAAATATTAAATCAGTTGCTTGAACCTTTCCAAGTAGTCACAGGAAAAGCGTAAATGTGCTGATTGTTCACCTTCAGCAGTAACTCAGCTTCTGTACTTTCCAATAACAAATACATCTAACCTGGATTGACTAATAGCCAACTTCCATGCAGGCTCAATATAAACCTACAGTCAGGACCGTATTTTCAGCTACAGGATCTAACAGAGTTAATAAAGATGACACTGGCCAGCAATAGCCTCCAGGTCCTATTCTGCTTGGCCTTTTCTACACAAAACACTTATCCATCAAATTAATTACTTCCTCAAAGGTCTATGTTTTCATTAATAACTTCAGCACTGTATTTTAATTACACTTTTTAGCTTCAGTCTATTAAAACACTTAAGTACAGTATCAGCAAAAGCACTGTACCTTATTGAATGAGTCAAATTCCAAGTACGGACATTTTGAATGTTGAGAAAACAAGAAAGGATGAAATTCCTCATATCTGTAAAATACACAGTTGATATTATCACCCGAAAACTAATTTAAGTTATACAGTCTAGCAGAAAAGGGAGCAAATAGTTCAAATATTTACGTGTAAATATCTTCTGCTGGTTTCTCTGGTTCCAGGCTTGGCTTTTTCTCCCTTTTCTGGATAATATAACCCTAAAATAATACATAAATGCCATCAGCATTTGCCTTTGAAAAGGATCTCCTATCCCCTTATCTTGGCAAGGCAGGAGGTTTTAGGTGCTAACCTGCTCATCAGCATGAAACAGTAATTTGTTCCAGAGGGGAGACCTCGTAGCACTAGCAAACGTGACAGACTGAATGAAGTCCTGACCCCTTGCTCCTCTCTATTTCAGTGTATTCCAGAAAAAAATGTCGCACTTCTCTTGCAAACTTCAGAACCACCCCACAACTTACCACACAAATGTATTTTTTACACGCAAAACAGTGCTACTTGCTATTAGAGCACAACTGCAGTTCTGATAGGAACTATATAATATGCTTGGAAGTTATTAATTGCTGCACGGATGCAAGGAAGTAATTTTTATTCCCCACCACTATCTGGAACCTAAGCACACAGAATATATGCTGAGCACTACCTGCCTGCCAGTTTAACTCTTCAGTTCCTGCATAACTGATAACCAAGCCGCTCAGCTGAGACCTACCTTTCCACTGAAGTTGTCAGTTAGCGTCATATATTCTTCTGCTTTCTCTAAAGCACTAAGTACTTTTTCAATATTTTCTAAAGAGAGAGGAAGGAGAGGAGGAAGATTTTAGAACACCTAGAACAAAAAGATATTTTTATATAAACATAGCAAAAGAGCAAATCAACAAAAATACCTAGGCAACTGTGCATCCACTTATACACAAGCAGCAATCTGTTCAACCTAACCATGGCAACAGAAAACTCAAGTTATCATGTAGCCTAGTGAAGTATTCTAAAAGTAGGATTCTAATACATCTCAAAAATAAAATCCTATACATCTTTTACCATTGGTCCTTCACTACAACAATTACTGTTCACTTTGAACAGGAGCCTCATCACACACATTTCAATTTGCAGAATTTTTAAAATTAAAAAAAAATGTATTTTAAAACATAATTATTTGAATACAAATGCTAGCACCTTATAAAAATAAAGCTATAGAGGCAAAGCATAAACCAGGAGCTGTGAGAAGTTGTTTGTTTGTTATAAAATCAATTTATTACAGTACCACAGTGTAATAGGAAGATGTAAAAAGTCTTTTTGATTTACGGAAAACAAAAGCACCCAAGAAAAATAAGACTATGAGAAAAACACTATTCTGATTTTACCACCCAAATTCATAATTTCCAAATAAATATAAACTTGCTGCTTTGTCAAATCCCCATGATGCCTGTCATAGGTAATGGCAAACTTTGATGTCAATTTGTCTCTGTAGGATTTCAATAAAAACATCCCTCTCTACAGGGAGAGTTCATCTAATCTTTAATATAATACCTCATTATAAAAACATTTAGACCATAAGGGGAGTCTGATATTGCAATTCTAATATATGCACAATTCAAGAGATTTAACAACAAAGTTGATCTCCAATCTAAAGACATTATAGGATGTAGTTATATGGTCTGAATTACAGGTTTGAGGACTAGTTCTCTCCTTGGAAAAAAAATACCACATAGACACAAGAACCATTAAGCATGTAGTACAGCCTTTAAAATATTACCTCCTACATACCTTTCTTTTCCATATGTTCATCTATTTTGACATAACCAGAAAATCCAGCTTCTATAAGGCAATGCTCAATGAGGGTGGCTCCATAAGCTATTAAAAAAAAAAAAAAAAAAAAAGGAGAATCAGCTGTCAAAAACATTCGCAGTGAATTCTGTATTCACATAAAAATCACAAGTGCTTCAACAAACTAAGGCCATGAAACTACAATCAATGCCTAGAAAGGCTGGGGAAAGTGAAGGTGTTGTGGTCCCAGAATGCAACAAAGTCCAGGCCGCTGCAGAAGTAGGTGACCACGGCACCGCGCTCAGAAATGCTTACTGGCCAAGCAGAGCAGCCATGTCTCAACATAGAGCTGAGAAAATTGGATTTTACAAACCAAAAGATGCTTAAAAGATCACACAGAACTGGAAAAGGTCTGGAACAGAATGAAGATGTACACAATGGATGGGCTTCATCTGGGCCGAAATTGAATAAAAAAAAACTTTAAGATAAAAAGGGATAGGGAAGTTTCTGAGTGTAGGAAACCCAAAAAGCATGGAAAAACATCTGGTTTGGGATAAGATACTACAAAGCGTGAAGTCATACAAATCCTGTATCTTCAAGTAAAAGAACTGTCAAAGAGCTGGCAAAGCCAAAAGTGAAACATGAGGGACAGCAGAAACGAGTGCAGCCCCATCCAAACAGGGTGAAGAGAAGTAGCACACAAAAGCACAGAAATACCACCTCCTACAAAGATTAAACATGAATTCTGAGAAACAAGATGGTGCAATGGGAAACCTGGTTTAGCTGATAACAAGCAAAGCAGAAACATGGTGGAATTAAAAAAGGAATGGGACCCCTTCCCCTAGGCCTGGGAAACTACCAATTTCTTTTAGCCTAAAGACTACAACTAGCAGAGACTTGGACAAATACATACAGGAAAAGAGCCTACACAGTTTCATTTTTTGCCTCATAAATCCACAACAGGGTCTAAAAGTACAAAGACAAGAGAGGTTGAATAGATAAGGTCTATTTAGATTTCCATAAAGCATTTAACATGGCTCACCTCAACACGCTTACAGGAGACAAGCGGGCACAGGAGAACTTGATAGCCTCTGTCCGGATAACAAAATGGTTGAAAGATAGATAGCGAACAGGGAGAAGGTTTAAGCTGTCAGTGCACACACCAGAGGCAGGTGGGTGGTGAACTGAGCTCTGCTAGAATCTTGGCCAGGGCCTACGCTTGTCAACGTGGACTTTTCAACTGGCTCAGGAAAGAGGAGCAAAGAGCATGGGGCAAAGCCTACCGATGAAACCGAGTTTGTGTCGGCAACAGTCAGCCAACTGTGAAATACCGGAGGAGACCACAGCAACAGGGAGTACTAGATAAAAGAACTGACAGACAAACTCACTGTAAATCAAAATGATGTACATGAGGAAAGACTATCCCAGTTCTGTACGTACAATAACAGGGCCCAACTGACTATTAATGACTGTTTCGGAACAAGACCAAAAAGACAGTTCTGTGGAAACATAAGCTCAATACTTGATGAAGACAAAAGAGTCAAGCTGTATGTTAGAATTGTTAGGAAGGGAAGACTGAACAGAGCAGGGAAAATCATGCCACAGTATAAATCCATGGAGTATTTTCACTCTGAATGCTAGAAAGTTTTAGCTACCCCATCTCAAAGTCAGTAGGGCTAGAAAAAGTACAGAGAAGGGCAACAACAGCTTATTGTACAAGGAAAAACTATATAAGCTAAACAGCAGACTAGCCAGCCTAGAAATTACTAAAACCTATAAAATGAGTGGCACAGAGTAGGTAGGTAATTAGACAGCAACTGTTCACCATCTCTTCCAATGCAAGTACTGGAGCACCAAATAAAACTAGCGAGACCAGTTTCAAAGCTAACAAAAGAAGGTGGCTTTTCATGTGACATTTAAGCAAGCTCTGGAACACCTTGCCACAAGATATTTTGGATGCTGGAAGTTCATACAGGTTCAAGAAGAGAAAAATCCAATTCAAGCTAAGAAATACAAAGATGTCTGCTTTTACTAGGGAAGTCTCTAAAACACAGATTGCTGGGATTGAGAGGTTGTTCTGGGAAAATATCAGTGCATTTGTTAAGGCTGCAGGCAAATCACTGGGCTGCTGACCAGACCCTAGTCTGAGGTGAGGCTAATTTAGTAGGATGTGAGGAACTACAGGACACAGAATGCAAAACTGCTGAATGTGACAATTACCAGTGCAAGAAGTAACATAAGTTACACGTAGTGTCATGAGGAACGGCTCAGTTTCGCAGGTGCTTAAGGGAGAGTGATGTGAGAAATCAATAAACTTCACAATAACTTAGGGAAAGAACCATGGATCTTTTGGAGAGTAGAACCTTGCCAGGCCAACAGTATCTAGGTAATCGCACCGGTAATATTGACAGATAACAGTATCAGGAATACCAAATTTGGGTAGCGATACAGCAAAACTGAGTCTAACGTGAAAAAGCAATCATCAGCAGGTTGTATATTTAAGAGGAGACCAGGCTGGAGAAAGGAAGGGACAATAGCAGTGAAAAGGAGAATTGAGAAATGGGAAAAAGGATATTAAGGTCTGCAAATCAAGTAATGGGGGGTGTCTGGGGGGTACCTGCTAGGCAGCTCTGCACCTGGATCACAGCTAAATCTGGACAATAAACCAAACTTATTGTCCTCACCATATCACAAAGTCAAAATTGTTTCTTCAGTCAAGAATACCAGCGGCATGACGTGCTTTCCCTGGCTGACAGGGAACACCCTGATGCACAGAGCATCCCGGTATTGCCACACTGTCACCCATTCCATGACCGACAAGCATGGGCACCCTCCAGTCACTTCCTAACAATATCCTTGTCCTGACTGTACATTCTTAAATTCCTGCTCAGCATTGCTGAAGACAAGATCCTGGGTAAAATGCATCGAGTTAGAGCTCCAGTAGAGCTATTCTCAGGTCCTCATCACCATCTGATCACAGCAAGGCCCCTGTCTCTATGCAATTGGCTTTGAATTAAAAAGATCTTATCTGTTTCCAAAGAATTGGTTTTTTTGTTACTTTGTTTTTCAAATATACATGAAGCCAGACTGTCATAAACAATCTCAAAAAAGACTGCTTGATATGGTTCAAATTTTTAGTATTGCCTAAAGATAACACAAGTTGTCCATTTCATTTTGTAATGAAACATGATTACTTACGAAGATGGGGGTTAAGAACCCTCTTCAGTTGTTCTCCTTTGGGTGCATTTGATATTATTTCAGTCAACCTAGCAAAGATAATGGAGAGTTGCCATTCCAGAAAATGATGAACAACAGGTATTATTGACTGTTTTCTATTGGTTAGAGGCAACAACACACTTTCAGTTCTATAAAAAGAAGTGCAAAATGGCCTGTAATATATGAAAAGACTATGCAAAGACATACCACTATTCACAATTCAGTGATCTGCATTTATTCCTATATGTACACCATCTAGCTACCTTTCCAAAGTCGGCAGAGGTACAGGTGCTTTTGCAATATCAACTGGGTATCGTTCCCGAACTGCAAATCTGACATCATCTGCCTCATCTGTGCGAAACCTCAGAATGTTTAAAATGACGTATTCGTAGTCTGTCAGGACAATGTTACCCTGTAAGTACACCACAGCCGACCATTAGCAAAGGCCGTGCTCAAGCATGGTCTTAAACAGACAGCAAAGCGACTGGGGCTTTTCACTTACCCTGTCATACAGCTCAATGATTAGGTGATAAGCAGCTTCATCGCTTCCAAACTGGAAGTCCACAATTCTGTCTATACCCAGTTGTTTTACGCTGACAAGTCTTCTTGTCTTTAAATGCTTACGGCACTGACAACAGAGAGAACGTCTATGAGACCATGCAAACAGACCTGCTTATATTTTACACTGAAACATATTTGCTTTTTTCCACTACAATCCCTCCTATGACAGTCTGACCTGTCCTTACTTCATACAGACAAATTCCAGAAAAGGCTAAAAATGCTGATATTAGTACTACAGAGATGAGACAACTCTTAACAAAACAATAACACTTTCATATTTAAAGGAAATATGATTGTTCTAGATTCTTGACATTAAGCTATTTTTGAGATTAAAAGCTGCTATTTGTTTAACTGACTTACTCAAAGCAAGGTCACCTATGCCATCTCAACCAGCAAGTAACTAGTTAAAAATCAAAGGGCTCATCTTACAAAGGGAACCAGGATTACCGCTGCATCAGTACCTGATGTGGAAAGATACCTCCACAATTTTTGCTGAGACATTTTAACAGGGCTCTATCCAGAGGGGCCTAAGCAGACCTGTACGATTCAGTACAGCAGAAATGCATCCTAACAGCTTACACCAAGATCTGAAATGTTGAAGTCCAGCACACTGGACGAAGAAATGTTTAATATAGGGTGCTGTGCCAGCACAGTGCCTACAAATCTGGACAATGTAACTGCAACAATAAGACTTCACTAGAGTAAAATTCTGAAAGGTGCAAGTGGTCCAGGAAACATTCAGGATACTAGTACTGGTCTTTAGAAAATTATATTTCCATTGTTTCTGGCACTAAACGTCAATGAGGTTGAGGTGACCCCAAGTCCACAACTGTTCTTTCTTTGTCTTCTCTCACTTGCTTGACCATGACCCACTAGGCAAATTCTTTCACTACTTTCTGGTATATCCAAGGAAAGAACATTAATGTTGCTTTCTGATACTCAGATGTCTTTTTTAGACATATGTCTTTTTTAGAAAACATAGGTTAGTTTTACCTTCATTGCAAAGCCAGATGGCATCATGTTTTTTGGCCACTCGAACTCCGTTGTGTGAATCCGTATACCAGATTCAAGCAGCAGTGTGGCCTTGCAGTCCGGTCTGTTAACAAGATAAAGACTTGCCACTTGGTACGCGAGCAGCCACCCCTTACTACACACCAGTTTGCACCAGAATGAGACCAAAGGGCCATAGCTAGCTGCACATCATCTACAAAAACACTGTTGCCTAGAACAGTAAAAGCTATCAAACACTGCTGTAGCCAGGCTGACAGTAAAAAGACATCCAAATTTTAAGTTAATGGGACAGACTGTTCACAGAAAACTTCACCAAGCAAAGCACTTCCCAGGCAATGAAGTAAAACATCCTCTAACACAACTGGAGCCAAGCAGATGACCATTGGGTCCTTCCCAGAGAACACTGGAATGGACAGTTCAGTGACTAACACGACACAAGCCCTACCTACCACATGGCCCAGGCACCAGTATCACTTATGTGAGTGTTGCTCTGCATTGCTTTAACTCCTCTCCTCCCTCTCCACGAAAAGAAACAACGATAATTGTGTATGTTTAACACATTCAGCCTTTTGCGTATTTCTGCAGTGTTTTGCCCTTTTCACAAAAGCTCTACCATATACTATCTCTCAAGAAATTCCAGAGTAAAAATTACCATATTTTATCAAAAAAAAATTAATTATTTTTTGTGAAAACTAGCGAGAAAAGCCAGACATCTATCAACACAAAATTATATACACACAAAGAATCTAGCTTTCATATGTAAAGTAACAGTGTAAAGAAATTTAAAGTTCTTACTTTTGAAGGCGGATAAGATATGTCTTATTATCCACATCATAAACATTGTTTACTCTCATTCCCAGTAAGCTGTCAAAAAAAAAATATTTTGGAGAATATGATACTCAAATCTCATAAGCATCAGAAAAATCCCAGGGATAATCAAAACACACACAAGTGCAAGTGATGCTAAATTACCAAGTAGCAGCTGAAGAGGCAGCAAAGAGATTAATGGAATGAGCTGGAAGCTGAACAACCAAAAAATAGAAAAACTGCTGTTAATGGATTAACTGCAAAAAAACTAAAGTCCCTAAAAGCAAGAACAGTCTCTGCTGACACTCCAGCTGCAACCAAAGACCTGCTGGATCTCAATGCAGGGCGGAGGCCAGGCAAACCCTCCAGGCTCCGGCTAGCACAGCTCTTTGCGGCAGGGGCACACAGCAGCACAGTCCCAACGCACCGGGCTGCACCACAACGTAGCCAGTAACATTTCTGAGTGCTTTGCTCCTGCAAGCTGGCTCTGAGTCGGCTGGGGAGCCCTTTGCCAGCACGGGACACCAGTGATCCCAGTAGTAGCACGGAAGCGCGCCAGACTGGTGACTCTGTTCAGAGCGGGGCTGGGCGGGCGCGTTGCCCTGAGGCACCAGAGGGGTCTGCGAGCTCCGCGGTGAACCGGGCACGGATGCGAGGGGCTCCATGGCTTCCCGGGGCAGGCCGCAGAGCCTTCCCCGCAGCCTCGCGGAGCGCAGAGCACGGAGCGCTGCCCAGGGAGAAGCCCGGGGACCGCCACAGGCCCACGAGGGGGGCTGCAGGCCCACGGGGGAGCGAGCGGGCCGGCTCGGACGGTGGCAGCGCGGCCGGGCCGCGCGCTGGGGACGGCGGAGACGACGACAGGCACCGCCGGGCCGGGCCCGGGGCGCTCCTGGGCGGGCTACCTCTGCCGGAGCTCGGCCAGCAGCGCGCGGACGTCGACGGTGCTGAAGCGCGACTTCATGGCGATGGCGTCGCCGCCGCCGCCCCTCACCGACGGCGCCCCCCACCCCTGCCGCCGCCGCCGCGCGCATGCGCCACCGTGGCTACGGGTCGCGCCGCGCGCCAATCCTCCTCTGCGCGGAACGGCCCGCGCCCTCCGCCACTCGCGCATGCGCCGCGCGTAGCGGGTGCGTGGCGGGCGGCGGCCGGCAGGAGGCGCTGCGGGCGCGGGGCAAAAGCGGGGTGAAAAAGGGGTAAAAAGGTGCAAAAGGCGTCGGGGTTTTGCTCAAAAAGAGCCCGCGTCTCTCTGTGTTGCCCAGGCTACGCTGCAGTGGCTATTCACAGGCGCGATCCCACTACTGACCGGCACGGGAGTTTTGACCTGCTCCGTTTCCGACCTGGGCCGGTTCACCCCTCCTTAGGCAACCTGGTGACCCCGAGCTCCCCGGGGATCACCATATTGATGCCGGCCTTAGCGCGGACACCCGCTCGGCATAGCGCACTGCAGCCCAGAACTCCTGGGCTCAAGCGATCCGGCGGGCTCAGCCTCCCGAGTAGCTGGGACTACAGGCGCGCGCCACCGCGCCCGGCGCCGGCCCAGCCGCCGCGCGACGCCCAAGGGCCCGGTGGCGGCGGCCCACGCGAGGCCTCCCCCGCGCCCTCCCGCTGCCGCTGCTCGGTCCCTCTGCTGAGATCTGCCCCGGGGAACGGGAGAGCCCTCCTCCACGGCTGCTTGGTTTCTCACGCAAACAGCAATTTGGGGTTTTGCCGCGCTGCAAGGTCTAGCTGGGGGGTTGAGGAGCATCGGGGCTTCTCTTTGATCAAGGGGTTCACGTAAGAGAGTGTTTCTGGGCTCTCGTCCTCGCCTTTTAGAGCTCCCCTATTTATTCCTCTATTTAACTCCTCTAGCGACTCCTCTGTCCCTCTCTTTCCCTCCGTTTCCAGTTCCGATAGCCTGAACAAGCAAAAGGAAACTGGGTCCCGCTGTCTCGCCCAGGCTGAGCCACGGGGACTATTCACAGGCGCTGTCCCGCTACTGATCAGCACAGGAGCTTTGACCTGCTCCGTTCCCGACCTGGGCCGGTTCACCCCTCCTTAGGCGACCTGGGGCCCCCCAGCTCCCCGGGGAACACCATATCGATGCTGAGCTTAGCGCGGACGCCCGCTCGCCATAGCGCGCCGCAGCCCAGAACCCCCGGGCTCAAGCTGTCCACCAGTTTCAGCCTCCCAGGAGCTTGGATTACAGGCACCAGCCACCGTGCCCGGCTGTTTTTCAAGTCTTTTTCCACCCATCTTGTATGGGCTCTGCCTGGCCACAGAGGGGCAGTGGGGAACTGAGAGAACAGTCCTTGTGCTGCAGGTGTTTTGCCTTTAGAAGTGGATGAATATATAGGAAAGAAAAGTTTCTAAGCACAAGTGGTTTTCAGTAGTTGTGAAAGTCCAAAGTTTTCATTTTCAGCCAAAAGAGGCACATCGTGGTGCTTCATCTCCAGTGCCAGCCTTGAATAGCTCAGTACTCTTAATTTACTGCAGAGGTTGAGAGATGCCCCACTCCCAGCTTTGAAATACTTTGTATAGAGGCTTCTTGAATGACCACTCAGTGTTGTCTGAAGAGCTTAAAGCTCAGAGCTAATTAAACTAATGAGCTGTGACAGTAAGCACTCAATGGAGCAGGCCAGTGAGACACTCCTGTGAGCTGGAGCCCTGGTTTCCATCTGGGACAAGCTGCCTAAGGTGTTACCAACCCTGACATTACCTGACTTGCAGGAGTGCGGGGTCTCTGATGGGAAATGCTGCTGGTTCCCTGTTCTAGTAGTGAAATCTATTAGGATCCAAAAAGGTTTCATTGCATTCTGCACTGTGACCTCTCAGTGCTGCAAGAAATCACAGCACAAGCAACCGAAGCCTGAGCACAGGCTAAGGAGCAAGGCTGCGACAGCACCTTCGCTGTCAGCGTTGGCAGAAAATGCTTCTGCCTTTCCCCAGCGTTACCTGTCCTTTTCGTGACTGCTCCCTGGGACAGATGGTGCTGGAGCCGGCAAGCGCAGGGTCGCGCAGGGGGAAAGATGCCAAAAGAGGCTGGGTCCCGCTCTGTCGCCTGGGCTGTGCTACGGGGACTATTCACAGGCGCGATCCCACTACTGACCAGCACGGGAGCTTTGACCTGCTCCGTTCCCGACCTGGGCCGGTTCACCCCTCCTTAGGCGACCTGGGCCCCCCCGGCTCCCCGGGGAACACCATATCGATGCCGGCCTTAGCGCGGACGCCCGCTCGGCACAGCGCGCCGCAGCCCAGAACCCCCGGGCTCAAGCGGTCCACCAGCCTCAGCCTCCCAGGAGCTTGGATTACAGGCACCAGCCACCGTGCCCGGCTGCCCGCAGCTCCCTCCACCTTCGCTCTGCAGCGCTTGGGACAAGTTCCTCTCCCCTCAGCGCAGCAGCCTCCGGCAGTGCGATGCATTAATGCTTCAGCAAAACCTTGGGATCACGGAAGAGAGAGTGTCAATTTACGGAAGTGTAATCTAGCTCTTCAAGTAAAGATTCAACACAGTATTTTAGCTTAGAAAGCTTTTTGCCTTTATCATTCACTGCTACAATAGATGACTGTCTAGAAATACTTTCACAGAGCATTTGAGATGTTCGTCGCATATTTTAGCTCCCCTAGAGGAGTGTCCAGGAGAGCTGCCCCACAGCTGCTGTGACTGTAACTGTGCAGCTGGCCAGGGCTAGGGCTGTTGCAGGCCCCTTGCCATGCTCTGGCTCACACGGAGACTTGCAGGCGCAAGGAAAGCTTAGTGCCAGCGTGCTCGGATAGTGAGGGCACCCTTCGGTCTAATCTAGCAATGCGAACTGCATTGTATCTTTTCTAACAGAGTTAGCTAAAGGTGATCTTAACCATGTCCTGCCATTGCCAAAATCGCCATTTTTTTATTTCTGACCAGATTACACATTGTTTCTTCAACCAAGTTGAGCAGTAGGCTGCTGCTTCTGCCCTGCGGGCCTCCTCCTGGCTCTGTCCCACCAAGACTGTCGCTGACACCGGCTCTGCACAGAGCTAGCCTGGAGCCAGTTTAGCCCTGACCTGCATGGATCGGTGTCTTTGCATTGTATTTCTCAGTGCGAGGGTCAAGGTGTGGACATACCTCCTTCCCAAGGCATGGATGTACCTCCTGCCTGAGGCCAGACCCACTGGCAGCCACTCACCAGGTACCTGAGCGTTTCTTCCAGACCACCTGACCTAAGTTAGTGGAGCAAAGCCCAGGGCTAGAGTGCGCACATGGCAATCCCATCCCAGAAAAGACAAACGAGACCTTTCCCAGTGCTACATGAGCCCAAAGTCATTAAGGGTATTAGTGTGGTGTGGGCAAGACATCTTGCTCCAGGCTCCTATTATCTACTTAAGGAAGAGCTGTCAGCAACAGCTAGGATTTTGGTTAAAGGCATTAGGATAATGACTTAGGGGTCATGGACATGAGGAGAAAATGTAGTCTTGATTTCCACACAAAGGGAGGGAAATGCAGGCCATGTATACAGGCATAATATTCAAAACCCTAACCACTGAGCTCTCTGCCACTCCCCAGCATGGCCTGGCATCTTTGTCCTCTCCCTTCCTCCACCCAGAAACAGAGAGACTGTTTCTTGCTGCCACAAATACATACTTTTTGATGCCATATGAAAACACCTGTTTTGCATACAAGCGCAGAAGATCCTGACACCTCTAAGACAAAGCCTGAAGAGCATTTGACATTTGACATTTCCCCTGCAAAAATGCAGGGGAACAGAGTGCAGAGCAAGCTTGCATGCCAGTCATGGGGGAAGAAATACTCCTCCCTGGAGGAAGACAGTATTGAAATAGTGAAGTGCACTATTTCAAAAGGTCCCAGGAGCCAGACTGTGGGTAAGCTGGGATCTGGCCATTGTGCAAAGAACCAGCTTCGGGCTCCCACCAAGCTCCAAATGCCAGCAAGGGCCAGACACCTCTGATCAGCTTTTCGGGTGTTGTGGCCACAGTGCAGCGCTCCCACTGCATCTGGAGCCAGAGTCGCTTTTCAATAAGGGCTAAAACACACCCTGTTTTACAGGAAAAAACCTCTTGCCAGTCTCAATTCCTTTGCAAGGAAGCTACCTCTGAAAATCCTTCTGCATTAGGGTGTGGATGCAGAATACAACAGATTTCTGCTAGCCTGTTCAGCACTAGCTGCTAAGCCCCACCACCCGGAGCCTCTCAGGCATGCCCATATCACTGCCATGCTTAGCAGGACACCAGAAGGACAGCTCAAAACACCTGGGCATCAGCGACAGCCCGAAACCTCGGGGTGCAAGTCTCTAGCAGATAAGCCAGTAGGTCCAGCCAAGTCCTAGAGGCAGCGTCTGCTGCCAGGTTTCCGCTTGTTAACATGAGGTGAGAAATGCAAAATTCAGAGAGTGAAGGAAAAGTCCCACACATTACTACTTTTGTTAAGATTTCATGGTATTTCAAGCTGGTACTGTCATCAGGGTGATTCAGGATTTTGGCATAGGGGAATTTGGTGATACAGATTTCCCCCATACATTTTCTTTTCCTGTCTGCTCCTGAAAATAACCCATGAAAAGATAAGCCCATTTTTTTTGCCAAGAGTAAATGCAAAGGCATTTTGAGGTACTTAAGGTAAGAAACAAACACAAACAGCTTGTTTCTCCTGTTGGGAGGCCATTTTCAAAGGGCTCTTCCCTTCCTGCCATAAAAAGCTGGAGGACTCCAGAGACAAGGATGTGGCTTTCCTTTGATGAGAAATACACATTTCTGGCTATTCTTCAGGGTCCTTACTACACCATTTTAGAACATACACAGGCCCATTCAACCCATTCAAATGGTAACACTATATGACACCCACTTACCACCTTTACTTCTTCCCTAACACCGTTATATTAATCTCTCATGAAGAGCCCAAAGATTTGTTTAATGCCACACTGCTAATAAAGCACCTACACCCCAGATGACAGGTTTCGCTTCCTGGCCAAGCCCAGCTGTGGTTGCACAGGCTGAGGGCAGGTTCCCATGGACATCTCAGAAGCACAGGAAATAAGGCTGAGATGCCTGAAGGTACCATCTCCACCACTCCCTGCTACAGGCAGGAGTGACCGTTGTGAATCATTTATGCAAATTGCTCATCTAACTTGTCTTCCTCTGAAAAAAAGACATTTGGTCCATTGTATCAACTGTCTTGATGATACGAAAGCCACCTTTGGAATTCAATTGTAGTATCAAGGATATCGTTTGTTTTCACAACAGAAGAATTTATCTAAAATAGATATTAAAAACACAGTATTATTATATTCCCTTTTCCTTCCTTGGGAGCACAAGGTCTTTAAAGGATCAGTGAAACAGAGCCACTTCCCATCTCCCTCTGTCAATATGAGAAAAGTAAGCAAGATGAGCTATATTAAAACAGGTTTGGACTGATAAGCCAAACCAATCGGAAAGGTCAATTCTATCCAAAAAGGTAATAACAAAGGAGGCTATTGAACTCGTTTCCTTGATGTTTGCTTATTCTGTTGTAATGGCTTTTATTTTCTTTCAGCACATTCTTGTGATAGCACTTTATCACTGGTGGAGGACAGAACATGCAAATATGGTCTTACAAAACCATCAAAACCTACAGATGCAAACACTGGTACCTGCACCACCAGTAAGTTCCTTACTAAGGAAGAAAAGACAAGGAAGAGGTGCCCTGCAGCCGTACCCAGATGGAGTTACCAAGAGGTCCTACATATATTTCCTATCTTTTTCCTCAGGCTTTAACCCATAATCACTTTATAGCCATAATCACTTTTTACTCTCTAGGCTGTAAATCCACACCAGCAAATAACAGGCACTTAATCCAGTAACACATTGTCAGCCAGTGCTTACTTTTAAAATATTTAACTTCTGCAGGCTACCCAGTAACTTGCTGGGTGTTGCCAAGGTCCTGAGAAAGCTCTTAATTCTTCAGCAGCCATGTGAAACTGAACTCCTTGCAAGAGGTCACATTTTTCAGGTAATCTAGAACACGCTCAGGTATTGTAAATGCTTTTGTCAGATATTTGGCCTTGAAATTTGACCTTGAAAATCATCCAGCAATGTAAGAACCTACATTATACTGAGTGTATATAATGTGTAATATGAACTTCTTTCCTGGAGGGGTGGTGACAGAGTGTAGATTCGTATCAGCTTTCTGCATGCTGAGACCTGAGATTAAGGGGCTGTATTGCTCAAACCATCACACTTTTTCTTCTTCAGTGACACATTTCCATCTCAGTGAGTCACTTAAGTAACCATCTTAAAAATAAGAATCTGTCTTTCAAAACATCCCGCAGTGGGGCAGAGCTATTTTATCTCCTGGATGACCAAGGTGAGATGGGAACTCTGTAGAAGCATAGTAACAGGGTTCCTTAGAGTAGCAAAGTCCTTCCTTGCTTTACCTAGACATGTCATTCTGCTTCCTGTGTACAGTTCTGTATGTTCATTTATGGAAAACAGTATAACTCTACATAAAAATCTTTCAAAAGTAGGTGGTGCTCTCTCACCACAGTCACCCATTTTGCATTGCTGCTGGATTCATAAATGTGAGCTAAACACACAAAGTGCACAGAATTTATTAGTGACTCAGCTGAGATCTTAACAAGATCTAAGAACTGAGTTCTCAAATGTCTTATGGTTATAGAGTGCGCTTTGCCTTATATGATCCTAAGAACACTAATAATTATTGAAAGAACACAGACCAAATCATGTAAAATCTTACTCAGCTCCATTAACTGTATGGATGGTGAGTCTTCCTGAAGGGGAGGGAGGATTCTCACAAGTAAAGCCCAATTCAGGTGATGAAGCATCATGCCTGGGGGGATCCTGCTCCTCTGGTACAGCGCATAGCCACATCCCCATGTCCTGAATTAAGCTTCAGATTTCCTACATGAAGCAATGCAGTACATTGCTTTTATCTGTCACCTTTCCAGACTTGGACTATGCCAAGTTCAACTCTGGAGACCCTCAGCATGTCGCATAGTGACAGCTAAAGGAATACAGCAATATGCTCCAGCTTGGGGTTGGACCAGGTTCAAGCTGGAAAGCTCTGACCAGCAGCCATGGGAGAGCTGCGGGAGCACAGCTGGTGCCCAGGAGGTCCCTCAGCAGAGGACAGAGCATGCGGCTGCTAAAGGGAGTGCTCGCTACAGGCTCAGCTACAAGTCGAGCAGAATGTGCTGACCACAGCCCAGAGCGTGGCTTGGACCGGCATGGCTCAGCACGGCCACAGGCCCACACCTGCAGCCCCTCCGGGCAGGCACAGGGCAAGGCACGCAGCAGGGCCTGGAAGGAGAAGGCCCATGCTGGCAAACGGATGACAGAGGCTGGAGCACCCTTTCATCTGATGGTGTCAAGCAGAGGCATGCAGGCACCCTGCGGGCAACAGAAGTAGCACTGCCTCTTGGCAAAGGGAAAGCCCTGCTGTATAGAGATGGGCCCCTAAGTGGCTCTAGTCCAGGAGCAGCTACAGTCTCCACGAAAACAACTCCCCATCTTGGTACATATGGAAGTAATTCCTGCTGAGCAACACATGTCCCATCGCTTCCAGTTTGCCAGGAAGGAAAAGAGAGAAGGAGATCAGGAAGCACTGTGGACAGAACCCAGCTGTTGGCCAAGCTGGTCAAGCCCCATCTGCAAACAGTCCCCAAGACTGAGGGAGCAGCACAGC
Organism: Rhea pennata; assembly: GCF_028389875.1. Lineage (NCBI taxonomy): Eukaryota > Metazoa > Chordata > Aves > Rheiformes > Rheidae > Rhea > Rhea pennata. The sequence continues at coordinate 67,426,146 of NC_084667.1, read as the reverse complement.
CAGCAAGGGAGTCACAAGAAACCTAAACCAGCTGTGATTCAGGAGAAGAGACCCAAGGAAGGGTGTGTCCGAGTCCAAAGCAGAAGGAGAAGGGGGAAATGGTACTTCCTCACTCTCCAGTTACTCATTGTGTTTCGCTTTGTGTCTCGTGGTACCATGGAGGGTGGTACAGCTCTGCAGGGCTCTGCGGCACAACCATCACACCTCCTGCGGCCCAGACAAACAAGCGTTCAAGATCCTGTTAACTGTTTCACTCGCTGTGCTGGCTGCAGTCCAGAGCACAGACATACTTTTCCTGAGATCAGTATTTCTTAACTGCTGGATCCTGGGAGAAGGCACCAAAGGCAATTCTCAGCTATTAAAACCAACACACTTCTGCTTACACTTTGTGCGTAAGAGGGCGAAAAAAGCAGTTGTTTCTGAAACTAGGAAAGGTTTCTCTGAGGCCAGAGGGTAGAGCTATCAATACCTGCACAGGTACAGAAGCAGTATTTTAAAACTCCCAACATCTTCTCTCCCAAATATTTGGGTCAAGACTTGTACTACTGCTGCCCAATTTAAAAAAAAAATGGAGCTGGTGTCCATAAGCACTAAAATGGTCTCATGCAACAGAGACAAGTACAAATCCACTGACCTCCATATGCTGGTGTTAATTTTAGCCCTGCTTGGCAGTAAACTCCATTTAGATAAATTTCCTTTACTAAAGAGATGAGACTGAACTGGCTGTATCAAGTGGGATCAGCGGGGCTCGCTGTAAATCACAGGGCAGTATGGTGCTTAGCAGTTTTACTTGCTGCTTTAAATACTAGAGTGTGAACTGCCTGCTGCATGCAGGGATGCTCACGAAGCCTGATGTCAGCAGATCGTACCCTCAGCTCAGCCTGCACGTGCTCCTTAAGAGAGGCCACGGATAGTATGTTTTCCTTGGCAGTCTCCCTCTTTGTTCAATGCATGAAAGAGAAAGGCTTCCTCTGAAAGTACTGCTGTCATTCCCTTAATAATTCTGTAATCTAGGAAATCTCCCGTTCTCCTAGACTGTAAAGAGATCACACAATTTCCCATTTGCTGTTCCAGGGGGGATTGCTTTGCATGTGTCACGTAACAGCAAAAATGTGGCTGTAATAAAAATTAACTCAAATGAAAGATCTGGTATTTTTTAACAGACAAAGCTATATGGTCAAGTCTAACTTACACATGCAATCTCAAGCGAAAGCACGCTTGTGCTCTCCTTGCAGGCTGGAAGGCAGCCATGTAGCCAGGCCTCCCCAAGACTGACCCCAAGGGGACAGCGGCACGTCTCACCGCGTTTGTATCCTGGCCCTTCTTCCCGTGTCTGCTGCTGCGACTCGCACGCAGCTACCAACGCAGGCTTGGTTTCCCCCTGCCCTCCTCCCCACAGGCCCTGCCAGCGCCAACCGGGCTAACGCCCTGTGCGGGCAGGCCCAGCTCCAGCACACCAGGCCTGCAATCACCAGGGCAGGACCAGCCCCACGGTGACTAAGAGCACACAGGGCCGCCCCGCGCAGAGGCGGCGAGCGCCAGCGTACCGGCCTCGCCGCCTAGTCACCGGCAGCCCGGCCTGGTGGGGTTGCAACACGCGGCAAGGATCTCGGCGTGTGAAACTGGCCCAGCATGCTGCTGTCAAGTAGTACGTGCAGCAGGAGCCGTTTTGCGCCCGCGGTGCAGGGTGCACGCTGGGGCAGGGCTCCAGGGGGAAGGCAGGGGAGGAATGCGGCAGGCTGTTTGAATGCTCTATTTCCTGGTTGGTTAGCCACAGTTTAAGTTTCACTGATCCTAGTTATCTGGAGTGATCCAAGACACCACCCACCAAAGAGCCTTAACCCTCTCTGCCACTACACGTCCTAAGTTGTGGATTAACTTTTAAACAGGGGAGATTCTTCTTGGAGGGCCCTGGGACAGGCCCACCCCCACAGGTTACAGGCACATCTGCAGCTGAGACCCCCCGACTCCTGGGGTGGGTACAGGGGCAGATGTGCAGCTGCAGACTCCTCCCAGCTCCTGTAATTTCATCACGGGGATGTGGGAATTGCGCTCCTATCTTCAAGTATTTCGCATCAAGCCTAGTGATACCACAAATGTAGTTTGTGCTGTCTGGAGTCTATTTTGTATCACAGAAGTTAGGTGCCCCTGCTTGTCTTCTTCTGAAGCCTGTAAAGCTGCTGGCTTGGTACGACTCAGAGCACAAACGAAGCTGCTCCTAATTGCACCACCATGTCTCATGCTCTGGATGTACAGCGCAGGCAGTAGCTTACTGGGCGTATGACTTCTTGGTTTCATATCCTGTGACGTCTTTTAAAATACAGCGCATACCTTCCGAGCCAGGCCCGCCCTCCTCAAAACCTCTTTTCTTCTTAAAGAAAAGTCCCAACGTCAAATTTATATTCTGTGGTTTTCAAAGATTCAGATGTGATGACCTGTGTGCAGTTATGGCTCACGCAGGGGTCAGGCAGGACCACTCAGAACTGCACAACGGCTCAAGGCCCTTCCACACCTCGATTTCAGTCTGTCCCTTGCTCTTGCCAACTGCCCCATGCTATTTAGTCCTCTCTCCCTGAAGTCACTACCTCCCAGCTTCCCGCTTCCTTCCTCCAGCCTGCCACCCTCTTCCCTTTCCAGCAAGCACTTCATTGGTGCTTCCTTTTCTTAAACAGAATATAGCTTGTGCACAGGCTCCTGTGCCCTGCTCAGATGAGGCCTTTCTTCCTCTTAACTGGCACATTTTTAACCTCAAGTCATTCAAAATGGCTACATTAGTTTTCCAGCACCTGCCAAGGCCTGTGTCTGCTCCATCAGGGCATCACTCAGGAGCTAATACAACACCAACTTTACACCGCCTCACAGGGCAGGGAAGCAGCCTAGCTAGGATCCCTCTTCTGTATATTGTCTGATCATGCTCGGGGTAACCTTTTGGGGCACCATCACAGGATTTGAGCTCCCTGTGAGGCTTCAGCACTGCCTTCTGCTTTGTTCTTCCATTACCAGACAATGAGTTGAGACCTTCAGGCCCAGAGTGATGTTCCAGCTATGGCATTACAGAGAACAGCAGGCTGGAAGCCACCTCAAGGGATTAGTTAGTCGAGCAGCACGCGTGAGCCTAGCTCAAGCGTTCTGGATCACATCCCACAGATTTCTGTCTGAGCTCCAAAGCGCTTGAGCTTAAAAACCTCACGAAGGGACCCAACAGCCTCCCCCAGCAGATGGCTTCCCTCAGAAAACCCTTCCCCCAAGGTGGCCTAAACCTGTTGCCAACCCGGGTGCCGCAGAGCAGGGGAAGCCGCCCCAGTCGCCCTGTCAGCCCCCCTCCCCTAGAGGGGCCCTAGCAACGGCGCAGGGTGGGGGAGAAGGAGGGAGCCCAACGGTTGGCGCCAACGGCCGTCAGGGCAGGCACGCGCCCTTCCCCTCCCCCCCGCGCATGCGCGCGAGATGCAGCGGCGGCACTCTGTCCCCAACGGAGGGGGGGGGGAAGGGGAGAGGGAGGGGCTGGCACTTTAAGACGTTCCCGCGGCGTCCTTTGCGTGTCATGTGCTGACGTGTGATCGCGTGGCGCCTCTCCCCACAGAGGCCCCTCCCCTCCGGCTCCCGCATGCGCAATCACGCCGCAGCGCCCCCTGTGCGCGGCACCGCCCCGCCCCGTTGCTCCGGGGCGGGCTCCCGTGCAGAGCCCCCCCCACCCTGCTGGTCCGTCTGCGCATGCTGTCTCTGACGCGCGGGGGGGCGGGGCGCCACGGTAACGCCCTGCGCACGCGCAGCTCCCTCCGGAGGCCGCGCGGGCGCGGGGAAAGGCGCGCGCCATTCGGGGCGGAAGGGGGCGGGGCGCCCCTTGCCCCGCCCCCGCCGCGCCCGCCCGTGGAGGGGGCGGGGTTGCCGCGCGGGCGGGCGCGCATGCGCGGCGGGCAGGGCGGGCAGGGCGGGGCGGGGCGGCGCGCGCAGGCGCGCTGGCGGCGGAGGGGAAGTGAGGCGGGCTCGCGCGGCGCCTTTTCCGGCGGTGCTGGCTGAGGGGAGCGGCGCGGCGCGGCGCGGCTAGGAGCCTTAGCCCCGGCCCTGAGGTAACCGCCGGCGGCCCCGCCGCCCCCGCCGCGCTCCCCCGCCGGCCCCGCGCGGGCAGGACGCGGAGCCGCCGCCCCTGAGCCGGCATCCATGAGCTGAGGCGCCGCGGCGGCAGCCGAGGCAAGAGCCGGGCGGAGCCGCCGCCGCCTCAGGCCCGGCGGACGAGCGGGGCGCGGCGCGGCCGCTCTTCGCGCACCGCCGCGCCAGGCCTCGCCCTCCGCAGCCGCCCCATGCGGCGCTGAGCCCCGCCTGCCCTTGCCCTGACGCCCCGGGCCGCGCCGGCCCCGCTCCGCTCCGGGCCGCCGCCCCGCGCGGGCTGCTCGGCTGGGTCGCCGCTCGTCCCCCACCCTCTGCCGGCGCCGGGCCCCTTGGATGCCGCCGAGATGGGCAAGGTGCTGTCCAAGATCTTCGGCAACAAGGAGATGCGGATCCTGATGCTGGGTCTGGACGCGGCCGGGAAAACCACCATCCTGTACAAACTGAAGCTGGGCCAGTCGGTCACCACCATCCCCACCGTAGGCTTCAACGTGGAGACGGTGACTTACAAAAACGTCAAGTTCAACGTGTGGGATGTCGGGGGCCAGGACAAGATCCGTCCCCTTTGGAGGCACTACTACACGGGCACGCAAGGGTTGATCTTTGTGGTGGACTGCGCCGATCGTGACCGTATCGACGAGGCCCGCCAGGAGCTCCACCGCATCATCAACGACAGGGAGATGCGGGACGCCATCATCCTCATCTTCGCCAACAAGCAGGACCTGCCCGATGCCATGAAACCCCATGAAATCCAGGAGAAACTGGGCCTGACCCGAATCAGGGATAGGAATTGGTACGTTCAGCCCTCCTGTGCTACCACAGGGGATGGACTCTATGAAGGGCTGACATGGTTAACATCCAATTATAAATCCTAATGAGAGAGTAACTATTTAGTCTACAAAGAATTAAAAAAAAAAAAAAAAACCCACATGGCTTTCCGGAAGAATGATTCTCTACTGAAAAGTAAAACAAAAGCATCCATAGGATTATGATCACCTTTCTCCAGTTACCACCCTTTCGTTATACACACTGACTGGATTCCTGTTTTAACTCTTTTTGCTTGGCGTTAGGATGCTCTAATCTCCAAAAGTGACACGAACACAAGCACTAGATGCTATGGCAGACTTCCAGCAAACAGGGGAAAGACACATTGTAGACTTGCTAAGTAACTTTTTTTTTTTCCTTCTTCTTCCTCTTGATAGCCTTTACAATGGTTTGATTATTTTGGGGGATGGTTGGGGGAGGGGAACCATTTTCAGTGTATGCTTTCTGGTTCTACTTTTTTGATTACATTTTTTTTCTTCTATCACTTGCTGTAGATTGCTACTTTTTTGCATTCATGCAGAATATGTTGATAGGTCTACTTCATCTAGTAAATGGAAAATTATTGCTTAAAATCAAACTGCAGTCTGTCTTTTTATATTAAGGACTTTTTTAAAAAATTCTGTTAATCTATAACTAGTGACTCTCAGTCTGTCTTCATATCTCAGACTAATAATGAAATGAAATCTTGCCTACAGTGGCGGATAGTGAGAATACTATTGTAATATGTTCAAAGTGCATATCAGGCATAATGTTAACTAGGTAATGTAAGAACTGCTTTGAAATGTCAGCTGTGAAGTTCTGAACCATACATCATGCATGAGAAGGGATGCAAATAAGTTCCCCATACTACATAGCAACCATATAGCAAATACAACATGAATGATGTAATAGTTCCAGGGTATATGCTGTTCAGTTTTTGTCTTGCATTGCAAACTTAATGATGTTCAGCTGCAGTTTTTATTACTTGTGTCAGTCTCCAATTCAATGCAAGATGTGTTCCTTCCAGAAAAAATGCAGCAATAACGTGTAAGCATTGCGACAAGTTTTAATTTAAATCACAAATGTTTAGGCAAAATTCTAGCACTGATTTTACTGTCTTGCGATAAAGAAAAATTGCTTCATTTTCATCTTAAGACACTTGATGACATCTTTTAAACCTTGAAAGGATTTTTCATTACTTCTGAAATGCATATATTGGAGAAAGGAGAACCCTATTTTTTCCATTTTGTAGACTCCCGAATGGGCAAGTTTAGCGCTAAGCTTTAATAGAGCTCAGTAATTCTGACATCTCAATAACTGTTTTTTTGACGAAATGACTTAGGGGTTTAGTTTTACAAGACTAGACTTAACTCATGCAAATAGTTGCAGTCTTCTCCATCTGTCTCGGTAGCGTGTTGTTGCTGTAGTCCTGTATGAAAGGAGCTACGCTGAATGTCTGAAGCCCATTGAGTAACTATTAATGAGAACGGGAGGAGAGAGTGAGAATATGACTATGAATGTAAACTTCCATAACTAGTTCTTAAAGGGCAAGCAGCTCATTTGCCATATCACGGTTTTCAAATGTGACTGGCAAAAAAAACCCACCCAGAGCAAGTATTTGTATTAGTATAAAATCTCAATCAAGTATTAATACTGGGTGCAAAAAATGTAAAGCAGCTGGTTCTTATTCAGCCTTAAGGATTAACTTCAGATTTCCTCAAGGAGTTAAAACTCATTTGGGGAATTCTAGGAATGTATGCTACAAAACCAGAAGAAAATGGCTTTTTTTTTTTCCTTTTTCTTTCAAGGGTATGATTTTTACATGAAATTGGGGGCATTACACTACATTTCTGCAGTGTTTACTCTGCATGCTAAATACATTGTATATGGAGCTCTTACCAAAGATGTATGGGAAGATAATACTGAATTCACTTCTGAAATTGAATGCTTTGGACCATTTAAATTACCTTAGAATATGATTCCAAAAGAAGACTTATCTTAATGTGGGTTGAAAATGGGATTGAATGGGTTCTTGATACTAGAAGATAGAGCATTGATCGATTATAAACCTGTACAAGTTAACGAGTCTGGAAAAACAAGCTTCATGTACAGTACAATAGCTCTTAAATCTCAGTCACAAAGAAGAGTAGGTGACACTTTTCACTTGCATCTTTTTGCCATTGGAATATCATTGCTCTATTTTCTAGCTTTTTTTATAAGCGTATGAACTTTTTTTTTCTGTTGATGTAACTTAACAAATAGTGTGGTGGTATAAAGACTAAAAATACAAGAATATGGTTACTGTTTTCTTCTGGAGCATAAATAAAATAGCCAAGCACAAAGTAAATGCCTAAACTGGAAAACTTGAAGCTCTATTAATGGTTCTTGAACTTTCTTAAATTTATTCTCAGTCAAAATGAAAACTTAAATAACTTCATTTTCAGTCTAAGTTGATTTACTATATTTTCTCTTCAAATGCTGGGGCAGACTTCTTTGCTAGACTTTGCATTAAGTTGAATTCACAATTTTGTATTTCCTTAGTAACTTTGTTACTTTAGATGTTCTGTTTTTGTAGGGGAAAGGAAACTGATTATGCTTCTGTTTTTTTTTTTTTATGTAATTTTGAGGGAGAAAAAAGTTACTGAAACACGTGGCAGAGACTTCAAAAATAAATGGCCATTGCTACTGAACAAAACACAAAGTTTTCACTTTCAAAATGTCCTTTATAGGTTGTAGCTGAAGCTTACCATGAACTAGTGGCTATAAGGCAGTAAACATAGCCTGTAGGATAAAGTGGCAAACTATAAGAAATCCAATGATTTTAAAACTAATCTGAAGTTTAAGTGCATCAATTTGTGTTCATGTGAATTTATGGAGTAAGTTTTGAACGGCGTTAATCGTGTCCGATAAGTGAATGAGTTTGTAGACTGTGATCTCCCTGACTAAAGTAAACAGGAATTTTGTGTTCTCAATATGGCTGTAGTGTTGGTAAAGAACTAATAAGCAGAAAATAAAGCAATTATTCAGTGGAGCTCTCCTGGTATGTTACTTATATTTAATTAAGAGAGAAACAGAAAGAGGCAAGATGGTACTGGTGTAGTGCATTCTGCTAACATAAAGAGGTCTCTGTTCTATATTTCACAGTTTTGAAAGCCTGTCTGCAATTCTTTTGAGACTTAGATGAGTGACTATTTTTATAAATGGAAAGGATGATACTTTTTAATACTCTAACTTAATAGTCGTCTTTTAGCAACCTTTAGTGTCAAATTTATGCTGCCTTTGGAGAAGCTGCCAGCCCCAAGTAACTTGTACGAGGACTTGGAAAAGTATTACGTGACAACTTCTGCGAGAGGGCACGCGGGGCCTGTCGTGGAGGAGGACAGGGCCGTGTTTCCCGGAAGAGACTAGCTGGTTGGAAGGGGAAGACTTCTAGACTAATGTAGAAAATGCAGCTATGGACAAAAGGGTCGATTCCTGTGAACAGGGGTGCTTGTGGAGTGACAGATGCGAAGTTGGGACGTTTTTTGGTGCCTGAACAGGAAGCGAGTGAGCCAATAAAAGGACGTGGGCAGGTGCAGTGGGGGAATGCATGGGGGGACAGGGCAGGGAGAGGCAGGCTGCGGAGGATGCAGCAGGCTACGGTTTCTCCAACAGCTGCCGTTCCTTCGGCTGAAGGGGAGAGAAAATAGTGCAGGAAATGCTAACAGGGTTTCAGCCTGAAGCTGGGGAGACAGTGTGGTCGCATCCGAGCAGGGAGTTTGCCGACAGGAGGGACAGACAGATGCGGGTTTGAGGTAACTTCCAACACTGCCCACTGCAGCAGCGAGGCCAGGCATTAGTGACTCGGAGTTGTCATGTGGTTGCAAAGCTTTAAGGAATTGCCAGAAAACTTCATCCGGCTACTTGGGAGTACGCTAGATGTAGGGATGGGGGTCCTACAGCGACTGCAGTGCTCTGGGGAGCATTTTTATTCTGCAATACTTAGGTTAGGCCTTGCCTACTTAAATGTCAGTGAAGGGTGTGGCTGTGTAAATGAACTTAGTCTGACTTTAATTAAACTACTTCAAGTTTGTAGACAAGGCTACAGAAGAGTAAACTCATGTGTCTTTCATTGCAGCAGTTAGTCATTTTTCAAAATGTCAGCACTTATCACTTAAAATCAGACCTTTGTCACAGCAGCGTGTGTGACTCCTCAGAGTGGCATTCCTGAATCGCTCCTTTCCATGAGTCACGTTTCAGCAGTTTTTTTTTTCCCCAGTCACAGGGCCACAGTCCTCGTGGATAGGGTTTGGAAAAAGTTTGCCTGGCATCTCTGACTGGAAATTCATCCATGAATATTCCTCCCAGCAGAATGTTTCTTGGATTTTTTTTTTTAATTAGTTGCATCGTAAAAACAACCAGCCACAAGACAGATGATCTGGGATAGCCAGTCACTGATGGACCTGAATGTTATCTCTCTCGTTATTGGGAATTTGAAACAGAGGTAACAACAGCCAAGACTGGAGAACTTGTTCCTGAACACGGAAGCAGCATTGGATGGGCACTGGGACCCAGCCTCAACACTAATGCAAGTTTACATTTTTATGTTGGATTTGTTTCTAGTATCTGTCTGCCCTGAAGGATTGAATGTGTGGATTCTTAAATCACGTAGGCTTTGGCACTTTCTGGAAAACACTTTCCACTCGCCTCGGGGGAAGTGGAAACTTTCAGGCTTTGCTCTGGAGTTAGCTGCCTATCTTAATTTACTAACTCTGTTCCTCTTGACATCAGCAGCACGGCTCCAGCAGCAACCTTGTGAAAGTCTTTACGTTTCAGAATTATGTCCTGAGCAGGTAGTTTCAGTATTTCAGGCCGAGATGAAGTATTTGAACTCCGCCATCGATCTCACTTCCAAAATTTGGAGCACTATGAATAGTAGCATAATTTTAGCCTTGTCTTCAGTTTTGGAAGGATAAAATGGATGAGTCAGAGAACCATGGTATTCGAGAGTGATTTTTTTCTTTCCTCTTTTTTTATTTTTTTTTAATTTGCTCTTTGTCCCTGTAAAGCATGGTGGGCTTATGAATGGCAGCTTTTCTACATGGTAAACTAATGTGCTGTGTTTAGTCCAGGAAGTAACTTTTCTGTTGCTTAAGAACAGGTATCTCTGGCCTCCTTAAAAAGAAAGGAGGAGGAAGGAAAAAAAAGCGAAGGTATGAGTCATGTGCTGAGTGCTCCAGCTGCAGTCTTGCAAGGTCTGCTAGTCTGGGGCCTGCACTTCTCCTGAGGAGAGATGCTTTCTCTTCCAGGGGACGCACTTTATTTCTCTTTTCTATGTTGTTGCACCTTTTAGAACAGCGTTAGTTTTTTAAAAAAACAATACTTAGGCAGGATTTGGCTGGTGTCTGCATTGCAAGAGAGAGATGCAAACTGATAATATTTGAAACACTTTCTCTTCTCAGAAGTGTTCAGATTAGCTGGAGGGGAGCCACAAAGGCGGCCTGGCTCTGCCTGGGGGCCCCTGCGCCCCAGCCAAGCCTCAGATGTGGTGGAAATGGCTCCATCGTTCCCAAATCGCTGGGGGAGAAGGAAACTTGAGGTTCAGAAAGCAAAGGGAGCTCCAGAACTCGTTTCTGCCTGCGTGCATTGAATAAATTTCTTGCTTAAAAACATAAGGGCAGTAACGCTGTCTGGTCAGGCACAAGCTACATCCCAAACGTTCGTTGTGGTGGGACGAGCGCGAAGGAGAGATGAGGTTTTCTCCCTTACGGCTGCAGACAGTCGGAGCTTGTGGAAAGCAGCGCAGCCAAATGCTGCGTGTGCTACAGACTGCTCTTTCACGTTAGGTAGTTCAGAGGCAACATTTGTGCGGGTAGCTGAAAGCCCTGAGGACAGCTGATGCTGTGTCCATCCAAAACTGGCGTTCGAAGCACAAACTTGTCGCAAAAATGGTGTGGATTTTATTGGTTTGTCGCGCAGTCGGGTAACGCAGCGGAGCGTCACCGCTGCTGATGGCTGCGTGTGGTGTCGACAGCATTGAGCTTGGAAATAACATTTGCTCGACATACTTAGACTTTGCACTTTCTGAGCGTGGGACGTGGGATTGCTTAGCCCTCCTGCTGTTAATATTTGCTGGTTTTGCCCTGAGGAGCTTTCTCTCCTTGCAGACTGGGGGATAGCGTAAAGCAGGCACTAACCTCGTGGCTGTTAACTTTCAGCTGCCACCCATCGGCGTGCCGGGATGTGCTCGTGCAGTTATCCTATTAGCTTAACATCTGTCAGGACGCCCTTTCCCCACAGGGGTTGGATTAGTTTGGAACTGACCCAGCTCTCTTGGAAGCTTTTCCTATCGGATACTTGCGGCTTTCAATCTGCTGCCTTAACGGAAACTAAATCCAGAGCGTGTCCAGCAGCGTATGCTCTTAGCTCGCGGGAGGCAGCTTGTGCCTAACCTTGCAAACAGGGCCATGACTGGATTCTGATCTAGCCTTCCCTCCACAGCACGTCCGGCCACTGAAGTGTTCGAATCACGTCGTCTACACTGCACAGAAACTCAGATTTGTGTTCTACAAGGTTGTTTTGGCTGCAGGGGCCTGCACTGGCACTGTTTTCAAGTCTGCCTCTGGGCACCAAAAGTTGAAGTATGATTTTGAGCACAAACAGCATGGGGGAAGCAAGGGCTGCAGCAGGACTGATGTTGGCGGCGAACTCGAATCCTTCTCGCTCCGAGGTGCAAAGGTTTGGGAGAAACCTGCTGGGCACCTGCTAGCTGGAGGAAAGAACTGGCTGGGGTCGAGGCGAACGCGCCCGGTGCCGTGTTGTGCAAGGCACTGACCCGCTGCCAGAGGTCTGTCCCTGGGTCTCGCTCCGGCTCATCTTACAACCTTGGGCTGGTTAATGAATTCACAGTCCTCCGGCCCTTTCCCTCGAGCGCTTCGGGTACGCGGCGTGAGTTAGCCAGGGTCACCGTCTGCCCGGCGGGGGGGGGGGGGGGGGGAGGGCCTGCCATTGGCACGCGATCCTGGCTACGAGCCCTACGAGCTCCTCAGGCTGAAAAGGGTCCATTCCACCCCAAATCTCTGCTGCGGACCCCTCCTGTGCCGGCCCTCTCAAAGGAGGGAAGGGGATATTTCAAACAAGGATGGTGAGTTGTTCTCCCTTACGCAAGCTGTTTAACAGCCTGCAGTCACTCAGGCTCATGACTCCTGTGTTACCTGTTTGGCTGGTAGCGCATGAAGCAATGATCTTCTGCATTTCTCCCGTCTTTGCCCTCAACTTGATATGAAGTTATACTTGTCAACAGCGCGCCAAAGCTTTCTTGTTTTTGTTTCTGTAGTGGACCTTATTAATGGTTTCCTCTTGGGAGGATGCAGCCCCCTTCCCCAGAGGTCACAGAGCCACGGCACAGTTGTGGGGACCTCTGGAGACCACCTAGTCCATCGCCCTGTCCAAGCAGGGCCACCTAGGACATCTTGCCCAGGACCGTGTCCAGATGTGGTCTGAACATCTCCAAGGATGGAGACTCCACAGCCTCTCTGGGCATTAAAAACTACTTAACTGCTTGTCGTGGCTCTTTGAAGCTGTCCATAGATTTCTCCCCTCCAAGATCTCCAGGTTAGAGACTGGAAATCATTGCTCTAACGCTGTGCAGGTGTTTTTGCTCATGGCTGCCTCTTAAACCTCTGGAGATGCTGCCTGTGTTAGCGTTTCCTGGAGGCGGTCCAGCAGAGCAGCTCTGTCACGGCTGGGAGGAAGTGCCTGCACAGCTGCTTCTTGGGCACTTGGGCAGCTCGCTGGGTGTTTCCCATGCTCCGAGTACTGAAACTGGTTGGTCACATTGGCGTTGGAGCACTCGTGTGGGAGCTGGCTCCAGAGTAACTCGTTCCATCTGGCGTTTTCTTCATGACATACTGACGTGTTATTCAGTCATCGTGAGTCTTCCAGGGGTTCAGGAAACCTGGAGCTTCACAGCACTGCGAAGTTTTTCTGGATTGACGTCTCCTGCAAAGCTTCCTGCTGCCTCCTCACTTGGATCCTTAGTGAACCACGTGCCGCTTAATGGAGTGGGACTATTTCCCAGTTGGTTCTTCCAGTCCAGAGAGCAGGCGGATGGAATACAGGCGTGTTTCCAGGCTGCAACTTGCCTCCCAAGGCTTTGTGTCAGTGGGAGAGTCTGACCTCTGCCAGCCCCCGTGGCCTACAAACGTGTCCTGGGGAGGGGGCAGCTAACATTTTGCCTCCCAAAGAGAGAATGCAATCCAGCATTGATGCTGCTTGTCCCGACTGAGCCTCCTGCCCTGTCAGTCCCAGAGGCCAGAGCCAGAAGAGTTTCAAGTGGGAAAAACCTCTTCTATGGCGTTTGCAGTGTTGCAGCCGGCGTCAGCTCGCAGCTCCTGGGGAAAAGCGCTGCAACGTTTATATGGCTCAGCCAGGGCTTCATGCCCTTAATGCAGCTGCTGCCGAATTCCATGTAACTCTTTGACGCTGCCTCCAAGGAGCTGCCCGGGAGCCGGAGTGCAGGCAGGAGAGCCCGAAAGGCTTTCGGGAACTCACTTTGGTTGATCCATTTCTCCTTCCACAGGGCAGAGCTGCATGGATTCCCCATCCCCATCCCAGTAAAATGTCCAGCTCCCGCTCCAAGTGGCTCTACCGTGCCTGGCAGCATCCAGGAGAGGAATTTGCCCAACCACACCTTCGTTTGAGGAATGTCCAGGCATCCCAGCACAGCTCTGCTGGTGTTGCCTGAGTTTACGTTTCTCCTAGGAGGTTGCTCTCCTTGCATTTCCCAGGAGCAGGAAACTTGTCCCTGGAGTGGGAAGCCTGCTCTGGAGTGGGAAGCCAGTCTTGGAGTGGGAAGCCTGCCTGCGGAGCCAGGACAAGGGCTGGAGGTGCTCCGGGGCCGGGCGGTGCAGCGTGAGTCAGCGGAAGTGCCCGACTGAGTAATCACTGCTGTGTTGTTTTTTTCTTTTTCCCTAAATAATCAAAAAAAAAAAAAAAAAAGCAGACAGACATGATTCCAATGATTCCAAGAAAATTCATGGAGGCAACAAGGAGCCCGTGCAGCAGCCAGGCAATGCTCCAAACAGGAACGGTTGGGCAGCCGCCAGATTCATCGTGGTCCATAATGGCCTTCAAGAGCTGCCGGGGGGGGGGGGGGCTGCACTGGGCTGCACTGGGACAGGCCGGGTGCAGAGCCGCCAGCGGAGCACACACTCCGGGAGCCGCTCGCCTCCCGCCGCCTTTCCCAGCAGCGCATCCATAAATAGCTGCCCCACATCCACAAAAGCAGCTCGCTGCTTCACACTTTGCCAGCGACCCGGGGGGAAACGGGGCGCCCGCGTGCGGTGACAGCTCTGGGCCCCATGCAGAGCTCGAAGGAGTAGCAGTAGGGAATAGTCAAATGCAAAAAAGACAGCGGAGCGGGGTGGGAAAAAAGAGCCAGAGAGACAGCTTGCAAAAAGCATCAAAAAAAAAAAAAAAAATGTGTTCTTCCTTGCCAAAGCCCTGGGAGCAGAGGGACGGGGAGCTGCTGGGGAGGAAAAGGGCTCTCACGGCCGAAGGAGCGGTCCAGGGCTGGGGCCCTGTCCAGCGCAGGGCCGAGCCGCTCGGCTGATCCCGGATTAGGCAGGAATCTGCTGGCTTGGGCTTTCGCTCCAGCAGGGCCGTGGCACTCGGAGGTAGCGGCAGCAAAGGGAGCCGCAGGGCCCAGCGGCGGTGGCGGGAGGGGCCCGGACCCCTCCAGGTGCCTCGGAGCAGCGGTTTGGCGCTCGCCAGCTGCTTCCTCGCCGGCGCCTGCCCGGCTGCTGGATTTAACTGCGGCGGAGAGCAGCTTCCTCATGAGCTCATCTCCTGTCCATCCCCCTCCAGCCCAGCTCCAGGAGCCGGAGCTGAGCCACAGGGAGGCAGCAGGGAAAAGCAGGGCCTGCGATCGCATTCCCAGGGCCAGCAGAGCCAGCTCCCTCCCAGGGCCGTGGCGTCTCCGGTAAGTGGAGGTATCTGCGGTTCCGCCTGAGCGACCCCATAGGCAGAGCAAAAGAAAAGCGTTTGGTGGCGACGCACTGGCTGCTTTGCGCAGCTCCTTCGCGGCTACATCCCCCGCTCCAAGCCCGAGCGACGGGGAAGAACGAGGCTCCAGGAAGAGGCCGCTGACCTCAGACACCTGTAACGTAACGTGGACACGCTGCAGTCCCACAAGGAGCCCAGTGCTGCAGCCTGGCCCTTCCCAGCAAGACCCGGCAGCAGCCCACGGGGGCTTGGGAAAGACGAAACGCCGCAGGCAGCTTGGCGCGGCCGCTTGGAAACCGCCCGGTGCCACGCGAAACGCTGCTGTGGTCTGCGTGCGCCAGCACCCGCTGCTGCAGAGCAGCTTCCCCCAGATCCGACCGGGATGGGGATGGCCCCAGAGCTGCGAAACCTGCTTTTCCCGTCCTCACTAAGTGTCCAGAGGGAGGAGGAGGAGGAGGAGGAGTAGGCAGGGCTGGGAAACAGGCAGCAGGGTGCAACGTTCCAGTTTCACTAGCACTTGTCCGCTCGCGTTGGCAGGGACGTTCCCAGGACAGCACTGCCACGACAAACTGCCCAAATGAATCCCGTGCTCCTGCTGTCTCTCCTTCAGCTCAGCACAGCTTTTCCTCTTCAAAACTGCAATGGGAAAAGAGGCTTTGGCAGCTGCCGGGTCTCAGGGGCGTCTGCACTGCGTAAACAGAACACGTGCATTTCCTAAGCCATTTGCCCAGCTACCAGACTGTTCCCGGTGCAGCCAAGGGGAGCGAGAGCAGAGCCTCAGCAGTAAAAAGCCTGTTCGACTGCAGCTCCTTAATGCTACAGGCAAAAAGTATCAGTTTTTGAAGAGGAAAAGCCATTTGTCCCAGATGACATGCTGCCAAAAATGCTCAGGCCGCTGCAGAAGACAAACCTGTGCAAATGAACCGCTGGCCAGGCGCAGTCCGGCACGGTGCCGGGAGCACGTGGGCAGCCGGCTCCAGCTGCACTCCAGCGAAGAAAAAAAGGAAAAAAAAAAAAACCCACAGCACCTCAGGGATGAATCTCCAGGGGTCCTGGAGGTTTCTGGTCGCTGTCAGGATGAATATCGCACGGTGTCATGACCCAGGGCCATTGGGAATTGCCGCAGCTGGCTGCAGCCAGGCTCCTTGGGCTGGTGCAGGTGTTAAGAGCTCTGCTCTGCACTGAACCGGGCCTGCGCTCACTCGCCTCTGCTTCAGCGACAGCTCCGTTCGCTCCAAAGAGCAAGAAGTAAACAACCCAGCGAGGCACCAGCGCAGCGACATGCCAAAACCCCTGCACTGGTGTTCCCGACAGTGCTGGAAGGGAGCGACAGGGTCTGAGCCACCAGCCGGCGTCAGCTGGGAGCTGAATCCAGGCGCCAGCCCCAACCCCTCGCGGTACGCCGCTCCTGCAGAAACTGCCCGTGACCTCCCCACCCGCAAGCCATGCAACAAATTTTCCCATCGTTTCAGCTGTAAATTATGTTAACGTATTCCAGGACACTATTCATTTATTCAAACGAAATGCCACATTCTAGCTGGGCCAGATTTCCCCAGGAAGCCGGGCCAGGTCCTCCTTGCTGGGAAGGTGCCACCACATTTTGGCAAGACCATCCCTGCGTTTACATGCTGAGGGGCCAACATGCTAGCGAGCAGCACGGACATGGCATCTGACTGAGCAAGGGGGAGAAATGTTTCAATAAAAATAACATTTTTTAGCAAGGAGAAGGATAACAAGGTTGGAAAGTCCTTGCTGAAGACTAGAGACCACAGGCTGCACCCAGCAGTGATAACGGTGGTCGGAGACTTGTGGTGGAGGTGGCACGAGGGGTGGCGCAACTGGGACCCAGCACCGCAGTGAAGCAACTCTTTTGCAAGGGCCTCCACGCAAGAACTGGAGCCGTGGCCGGGCCGGGCTCGCCCTTCCCCAGGGCAGGCCCCTGTCCTGGCCATCCCCATCTGCGGCTCAGCGCTAATCCCACGCGGCAGCAGCCTCCCGCGGAGGGGGCTGCAGCAGCCATCTGCCACGACTGCCCCGACAGGGCTGGGCCCACACCTCCCCGGTCACCCCAGCACAAGGTGCTTGGCTCCCGGGTGCTGCCACGACCCTCAGCCCCTTTAGAAAGCCCTTTTTTCCCCCTTCACTGAAAGCAACCGTTTTATCTCATCTCTCCAGGGAGCAAGAGAGGGGAACAGGCATCTGCCACCCACGTGACCTCGCTCTCCACTCTGCCCTGCTTAACAGCAGTTTCCTCTTCATACAACTTCAGCAGCCACCACACACTGCGCAAGCAGCCAGGCTTTACATCCCCCCTCGCCGGGGGTGGAACCACCAACTCCGAAATAGTGCGAGGCGGTGTGACAGGAACCGTCGCTCACGCGAGCATTACAGAAATGAAGTTAAAGGCACACAACAGCAGTCACCAAATGCACACAAGTTACACTCCCCATTTTGAAGGGAGATCAGAGCCTTTACAGAAGTACCAAAATCACATCTTGCTGTAGGCAAAAGTTATTTTGTCTGCACTAAAACTGCTGCTCCACATCCTGTGTTACCCACAGACATGCTTGACATCCGTTCCCGGATCAAAGCAGCACAAGAGATCGGCAAGGAGACCATCCAGTTAGTATTTCAGCACACTATTCCCCAACTTCACTGCTGATTCAGAAGGCGTCCAGGTTAGAGCAGCTCTGCTCTCTTGGAGGTCTTCGGGCACCTAACAGACTGCATCTGTGGGGATGCTTTACCAGAAGATTTTACAGCTCTTGCAATATCCTTATAAAGCACCTTTGGACAATCATCCTAAAATAAGAGCTTCCACAAGGGAAGTCATAGGGCATAAACACGCCAGTAAATATCTTCCTGTAGGCCGAATTTTAATTAAGGAGCTCTTTTCATAACAAGTTAACAAATAACGCGCGTGGTTACGACAAATTACATTCTCGCTTTGCCGTGCATTTGCTAATCAGTTCTTGTTGTGCTTTGCAAGCCAGAACAACATTTTATGAAGTGCAAAGTTTGCAAGAAACACTTTGACTGGGTATAAACACAAAGCCTGAGTTCAGGAAGACAGGTCCAGTAAGTGCCTAGGTGTCCCTAAATAGGATGCCATCCAAGACCAACAGCTGAAGTTTTGGGAAAACTCAGCAGTTCCAAGCTTAAATATTCAAGTTTCTGAGGTAGGAACTGTTCGTAATACGAACGAGGAAAGGCTGATGGAGCAGACTATTATAATTCTTATTAAGCAGCATCTCTGTCAAAGCAGACCTACTTTCAAAGAACGTATTGAGGGATGCAGAATAGCACAGCCAGCCACTGGTGCGTCCATTACAGAGCAAAAGCTAATTTTTCTTTGAAATTAAATCTCAAAGCAATCACTGCCTAACAACGAGAGGAAGCCTGGTGATGAATACTGATTGAAACAATGAACGCGCTCACAAGAATAGTTTAAAGGTGTCAAATCTTAACACTGCAGCTTCTTATACTGGAAAAACGCAGATGGAATTAAAAGAAAGAACAATTTCACACTAGAAGAGCGACCATCTGTTCGTTATATTTGTACAGTACCTACCACCATGAGATCCTGCTCCTAGAACAAGATTCATAGGACCTCTGCAATGCAAAAGCACAGAAACCACAGACTTAAAAAAAGTCATTAGCCAAGACCCGTTTCAAGTACAAAAGTTTTATTGACTGGATATCTGGGCCTGTATGAAGGTGAATTTCAGCCCACCTGAAGGTTTCCTCCTCAGGAAGGACAGATGATGCTGTTGGCTTCCTTTGTGCTTTACAGCACACAGATGATTTTGTGGTATCCTCGGATCTCCTTTGTGGGAACTCTTAAGCTGTTTGCTGCTCTGAGAAGCAGCTGCCCAGCAAAGGTAACCAGGAACAGAAACCCAATGCTGGCCTATATTAAACTTCAGTTCCATTTTTGCCTTCCTCAGCGAGGTTGCACTGCAGATATCAACAGATCACATTTGTCCTCTGAGAAAGGTGCTATGAGTGGATCTAGTCTAAATAGCCCACTTCTTTAAGTGCCTCATGCCAAATCCACCATCTAGAAGATGCTCAGTAGATGAGTCAGAAACCACACTGGAGACAGTCCCTTTGTGGTGTTATTACATACTCTCTCCTCTCCAGAGCTCTAGCCAGTTGCCAGAGGATAGATAATGTGGTCAAAGATCTCATGATGGAAAATTCTGTGAAGAGATTTTTTTTTAAAGGTACAAATTTTAAATGGCTTTTTTTTTAAAAAAAAAGAAAAATAACACTGGACCCACCTGCCATGTCAGCACCATATGCAAAATACCTTCTTCATGCATAACTGTCTGCCCCATCAGTTAACCAAAATATAACCTAAACAAAACTAACAGGTTGCTGATTACCTCTACAGATTGTCTTTGGGAAGATGGCCATACAACAGAACACATAGCACAAAAAAAAATGCTGTTGGCCTATTGTTGCTATTGCTCTGGCACCTCAAGACTCCAGTTTTTAGATCCCATTGCACTACACATTGCAGAAGCAGAACAGAAAGTCAGCACGCAGGTCAAAGATGTTCTTGCTGAAGACAAAAGATGGTACCTTGCAGCATACTGTGTTTTGGAATGAAAGAGCTTCTTTGTACAAGAACAGTTCTGGTTTGTACTTCCACAGGGTGCCTAATGTCATTTCACAGTCAGTTTACAGCTTAAACCATGGAAGGCTCAAACCATGCCAAATAAACAGCAACTCTGAATTTCTGGCAATATTCTTAAACCAGTTAAATCAACCTACCGTTTGTTTCCTGTGGATATTCATGATATGAATGTCTTCACTCCGATACTCCTCATCATGCTTATCCAGAGGAATTTTTTCCAACTCAAAGTCCCTCTGAAGCAGCTGTTATTACAGTACAAGCAAAACAATTCAAATGACACTGCCATTTGGAATTAAAATGCATTAAGACACATTCAGTTGAAAAGGTCGCAATGTACTGCATGAACACAAGAAGCTGTAAGAGTCTGGAACCATCACGCTCAGCCCCCTTCTTTAAAGGCCTCTGCAGGCATGCAGGCCATTTTCCCCCTTACATTTTAACTTGCCCAGCACCAATTCAAAGCTACAGACATCTTGCAACATTAAAGAAAGTCTTAAAGCTTCTGATAAAAGATTTTGCTTCCTCAAAGCTCCAAAGTGCTAAACCAAACCACAGTGCCTGTTTCTGTTTGCCAACCTTGTCAAATGAAGGGCAAGAGGGGAAGCAAATAAATTCAAAGGACAGTAAGCATCTAGAAACACCTACCCCTATCATATTTACTGTGGGAGCATTAAGTACCTCATCAGACTCGATCTCAATTATGGCAACTGTCCTCACAGTCTAGTCCCTACAACAGCTTGTTCAAGGCAAGGCTAATTAAGTGCTTCTATTAACAGGCACAAATCACCCTGGAATTCTTGCCCATTCCCCCTTCCCTCTTTCTTGGTATTCTCTATTCATATAATCCAGCACTTCTGTGGAACGACTACCTTTCAGCCCACTTCACAAGTGCAGTCAAATCCTGAACTGATTGTCATCCCTACAACCTGCAATACTTTTGGAGAGATTCAGCTACTAATAAGGTTTTGGATTTTCATCTGACCAGAAGATATAACTAGCCTATTTAACTGTATCACGTATTAGCACTCTCTCACTGGAGGGGGAAGTTTTTGCAAAAGCAGCTATATCACTTAACAGAAAGTCTTGGACTCCTGAGCCACTTTTGAAAACTTTACCTGTATTTTGTCTATGCTTTCAAGAAAATTATGAAAAGGAAATAAAAAAATCCACAGATCTGTGTTTAATCCTTCCACTAACCTCCAATAACATCACACCAACCACTGCAGAAAGAAAAAGGCAACCAAATGCTACTTCACTTCCTGCAAAAATGATTTACTTATTCTGAGAGATAATGCTTTACATATGGGGGAGCACTTTTGCACCTCCAGCAAACAACCACAAGCTATGGAGGCTTTTAACAACAGATGTCTGGCTGCCTGGTTTGAAAAAATCAATACAGGTAAGACTAGGAAAGGTTAGTTCTAGCCTTTGAGGAAAGGAAAACTCACAAAGGATCCAGAAAGTTGCTACTGGTAAGATAAAGAATAACTTCAGAGTTATCAGTCAATTTTCTGTACCATTTGAAAATAAACATGGTTTATTGTTGCAAATTCTATTTGTGCTGTGAACCTGAATTTGCACATAGAATAACATCAAGGTTCAATGAAGCCAAAGAAAGTTTTCCTACACACAAACTATTATCCTAGTGCTCTGAAGCACATGTTACGAACACTCACCTCAAAGTATTTTCTTTCTATTTCAGGATTCTTCCCCATAGTCCTTTGTTCGTAACAGCACAACACACACGTATCAGGGCCAGTAAGGTCTTTCAGGGTCTTCAGTAATGGTTCTAACGACTGCTCAAAAGAGGTTAAATATTTGCTACTTATATTTCAAGTTCATTTTACTGACACCATATTCTGTAACTAGAGAAAGTTTTCACCCAAGAGAAAACTTTCTAGTTTTGCATCTCAGGCACTTATTTTTAGTATGTTATCTGGGACAAAAGAAATACAGGGGCAAGCTGGAAAATACATAATAAAGTGAAGACTGCACAGGAAAAAAAAAAAAAAACAAGGTTTTAGATTGACCAAGAAAACTGAACTAACACCTAGGCTAAAAATCACTCCACACTGCTGAAGCAGACATTTCCTTGAGGCACACAAGGATGACTCCACTTCGTGACACTCTTCAAAAGCAAAATATGTTCTTAACCATTCTCAGAATGTGGCTCATATCCAGACCTCTGTGTACAGAAACAGGTCCAACTTTTAAGGGACCAAAGCAAGGGGCTGGCAAGAGAGCTGAAAAGGCAGTGGGACATGGAACCCTTCATGGCACTTCCCTTTTCCTAAGGCTCACGTTGGCTCTCCATGTACCTCCTGTGGATCTACAGCTTCACAGATGCAGCAGACTACAAAGAGCCCTGTGGTTGAAGTATGATTTCTCTCCTTACCCTCACAGGGAAAGGTGATGAGACCCTCAACAGGCACACAGCAGGGACATGACATTATTCTTTAAACTGCCTTCACTGATGCCCAAGTCAGTTCACAACTATCAACCACATTATTTTTTTCTCTCAAATTTTGCTTCCAAGGCAAAAAAGAAAACAAAACAAAGCAAAAGAATAATGGATAGAATGGTAAGAAGTTTTTTTAAAAAAAGGTCTCATCAGTTAAAAATATCTTTTTCAGCCTTGTTCTACATGTTGCTCTAAACCAGGGGGACCAAGATGAAAGCACAGTGTTTAGCTGAACAGGCTTCATCACACACTTCTCACATTAAACCCACGGCCTCCCCCAGCCAGCTGTTTGGCTTTTACCAAGTCCTCATTTACCTCCTCGTAGTAAATGCAGTCAGCCATCAGTATGTAATCGGGGGGAGGCTGAAATTCTGTTACATCTTCACCCCTAAAAAGAGGCAAAAAGAGGAGAAAACAAAACTTCAGTAATGATACAACAAAATCTTTTGAAAGATTGAACATATAATAAAATTAACCACCACGATTCTTACATAGGGCTTCCATTTCAAAACAATTATTCTCCAGTATATTTGGCAATTTAACAGCGGTAAAGGTAATCCCCGCTAAAGCTAAACAGCAAGTGGGAGTATTAAAAGGATCATACAAACCATTTCAGTACCTTGGCTCGGACTGACCCTGTGACAAGATGCTTGTTGTTCTCGATGTTAACCTTTAGCAGCTCCTGAAGTTCCTCCAGGTCGGTGACCGTCACGTTTGCCCTAAAAAACGCTGGGTTTTTTTTTCTTCTTCTTCTTTTTTTGGGTGTTTTTTTTGTTTTGTTTGTTTTTTTTTTTTTTTTTTTTTCCTCCCCCTTCCTTTCCTCCCCCTCAGCGGCGTCAGCGCAGCCGCGGGCTTCCCCAGGCGAGGCACCGGGTCCCCCCGCCCCCGCTCCTGGCCGCAAAGCGCGGACGGGCACTTAAAAGCGAGTTTTTCGCCCAAATCACCACACAAAAAAAAGGGCGCGAAAACGCGGGGCCGCGGCAGCCCCTCCCCCCTCCCCCTCACAGCGCCGCGGGCGGCGCCGCCGCTCACCCCAGCGTGGCCGCCATGATGCCGACGGCGCCGGTGCCGGCTCCCAGCTCGAGGACGGCGCGGCGGGCCAACGCGGGGCGGCCGCCGCCGCTCTCCAGGAACTTGGCGAGCACCAGCGCCGCGTCCCACACCACGCAGCCCACGCCGCCCGCCGCCCGCTGCTCCAGCCGCAGCGCCGGCCCGCCGCGCCGCTCCAGCTCCCGCACGAAACCCGCCATGGCCGCGGCACTGAGGCGGCGCGGCGCCTCCCTCCCCGCCCCCGACTCCCGCCGGCGGCCGTTGGCCCCGCGAGGCGAGCGGCGCCCGCGTAGGGCCAAAACCACGTAGATTTAACCGTCTTTTCGGGCAATTCATTTCCTAAAAGTCCTTTGCTGGTGTTAAGCCAGCTCTCCTCAGCATTACTGGTGGGGCACAGGCTCTATTGCCACTGCGCAGCCCCTTGGAGGCCACAACACCTTCCCACCCCTCAAATCCTTTTGGTATTTATGCTCGCAGCCCCATCAAAAAATTAAAACCTTACCGGTGCATGTGGAGCGCGGAGAGGCCAAGCACCGGCACCCCTGGGGCCGGCTTGCGGTCACCTCAGTCCGCTTGGGGAGGCCGGCGGCAGCAGCATGGCTTGGCTAGAAAAGGGTAAAAATTACTGGTTTTTGGACCTCCTGCTAGGTTCATAATAATACCATGTAATATCATGTTCATGTAATACAGTACCTGCCTACGGCTGTGGAAGGCCCGTATATGAGAGGGGGCAACAACGTGCACCAGTGGCTCGTTCATTTGATCTATAAATAGGGTTTTGTATGAAAGTGTATTCTGAGAGGTGTTTGCTTAAAAGTAAAACATACATTCATTTACTTTTCCTGCTTGTTTGCAGTGCAGGAGTGAATGTAAAGCAACCACATTAACTGCTTTTGCTGCAGGAGAGAAAATGATCGGCCATTACTCACCTTCTTACTAAAATCTTGTGCGTGTCCTCCACGAAAGTCAGATTTCCCTCAAGGGAAAAGGTGAGAAACCTTCATTTGGAAACTACATGGAAGAAGTTGTGTCATCTCATGTTTGAACACATACACGAGCGTACCTGGCAGTAAGTCAAGCTTTCCCAATTAACCCATCGGTGTCTGCACAGGATAAGCTCATGTGAAATACTAGCCAGGGGAAAAAAGCACTGAAGAAAGTCTTCCAGATTTGAACTAAAATCTGGCTAAAAACAAAATAACGTACCATGATTTTTTGTCCTCAGCTTGGTCCCACCAAATGCAATGTCCCAAAGCACAGTCAGGACATGCAGAGCAGGTCGGTGAGATGAACCCACCTCGAAGGTGAGTGTCCTTTCCTATCGGCTGAGAAGCGAAGCAGCTCCCCTCTATCTACTGCCTACTTACCACTGAGCTCCTCGCCTTTCGCCACAGTTTGGGTAGGTCACAGATATAAGGATTTTGACCGTATTCAAGATCTGCCTCCAAGCTTGTTGTGCAATGGGTTGCAGTTTTGCAGTTCGGCTCTGCAGTGGTCAGTTTGAAGATTTTGACAGCTTGTTTTGCTTCCCATAGAATCTAATTGCCAGCCCTGAGCCATTTTGACTCGGTTTTCATGAAGTATCAGGCAAATGATTCTAAGGCCTAGATTTATGTTTCTATCGGCATTTTACTCATGCTAGAGTACCTCCAGCTGCTTTTTCTGAAAACCAGAGATCTGGTGCTATGGAAACCTTCTGCCAGCACCATGTGAACGTCTGGTATAACACCAAGTGCCTATGTTGAAAGCACCTGAGTATCTCTTGGAGATGTTCAGTTTACGAGTGCAGGGCTGTGTAAAATGGCAAACTTGTTCAAAGTTTCCAGTATCTCCTCACCTGTTTTTAAGCAATTATCTATTTCACAGGCTATTTAATGCGACCAAAGACTTGTAGTGTTTAAGTACAGTGCATATGCAGTCCCATTCAAATCAGCAAGAGTTACAGGCACTGTAGGCCTTCATCCAACATTTAAACTTCTGTAATGTTTTTAAAAAGCAGCTTAACATGAGTTGCCTGAGAGTCACCTTTTTTGAGTGCAAAGGCTTTCTGTCGATACTTCTAGGACTTCTGGGGAAAAGCTCTTACTACTTTATTTCTTAACATTTCATACTAATGTTAACTCCCTTCCCCAAGGAGAAGTTATTGCATTTGCTTGGAATTCAGAATCTTAACCTGTGGTATATTTCTTAAAATTGGAATAAATCTGGAAAAAATTAAGAAGCAAAAGGATTGTTTCTTTTTTCTTCCCCCCCCCTCCTTTTTTGGTTCTGCTATTGCCAAGTCATAGCGCAAGAAATTATTCAGGTTTTAGAGCAGGAGAAAATGCTAAAACTCAGCAACTCAAAATAGGATCATTGGAAACAGCTAGAAAGATGTTTCTTTTGCTGTTAAATGCCTTCACATTCCATCTGCTTATCTGCACTTTTCTGAAGGAACAGCCTTTTCCCACAGAAGCCAGCTTCAAAACCAGCAGTTTCACATTCTTGCTCTAGCATTTTTGCTCTTTTTATCCATCCCTCTAATTATGAACTAACTGAAACAATAATTTATTGCTATCTTGGCTTGCCCTTGAACCACACTGGTGGGAATCTAACTGCCTCCAACCACTTCCATAGCAAAACAGTTACTTCGGGAATATCTTTTTCTGTACCCGCCGTACTTTCAAGCTGCTGGCAGCACTGCTGCTACCCTCCTTTGGAACAGTTGTTTTTGTATTTTCCAGCTCGTGTTATGCTTGGAGGACAGTTTAATTATGTGGTAAGTTATCCTGTATAGTGAGGCCTCTTTTCTGAATCATGCTGATTTGTATACTTTAGATTAAATTCAGAACTGGCCACATAAAGGTGAGAGTGCATCTTTCATGCGCAGGAAATGCAGTTGGGCACATTGTTTAACTGCTGCCTTCTAACACAAGCGAGTATTTCAGGAAGCTGGTGTGAACCACTCGTCCCCTTTGCTGTCCGGAACGCCAACCGCTGCCAGTGTTGGTCTGCTGCAGAACAATGGCCAAGGCTTGAGACCTTTTTCTCCTTTATCTGCATCAGTATTCTTCCTAATCAAATCATCCTGGGCCCCACAGGGGGTTATTCCATTTTCACTGTTTTGAAGTGTACAATTCAGAACTTCTGCCCCAAACCACTCTTTCACAATCAATTTTGAAAGAAGGCCATCTTTCACAGCCCTCCTCCCCCCATATTTCTGTAAGTTTCAACCTAAAATGTAAGTTGGCACCTAAAAAAGAAAGGCTATTCTAAGTAGTACTCCCTGGTGCAGTATCATTTCAAGGTTAGTTCTGATAAATGTATGTTGCTTTTTCTGCAGGTTTGAACTCTCTCTGAATTCCATTACCAGCTGGAACCTCCCAAAGGTCTCAATGGAGTAAAACACTGTGATACGCATCAGTCATTCCTAATCAGCAGATGTGCAGCTTAAATTCATCCGATAAGGACCCTGCTGAACAAGGACCACAGTCTGAAGTTAGGCTGCATTTCAGTATGAGATATTGAAAGTATTTCTGGTCTAAGCACTTGTACAGAAAGGTATAAAGCAGATACATAACATATTCTCAGATGCAAAAGAAATTTTTTTTTCTTACACCACCATTTCTGTGTAACAGCATGAAAAACATAACTCATCTTTTAGCAATAGCTGCTGGTGAGGACTTAAATACTAATGACTTAAGTTCTATTCTGCAAGTGGAAAAAGTAAAATTCATTTTGATCAAGCTGTTAAAGTTATTTCTGCATTTTCTTTTCCAAGATCTGGAATGGCCACTCCCATTACTTTCTTCTTTCTTTTCTTTCCCCCAAAGTTCTAGCCTCCTTGTTCTTCCCAAACTTAGGCTTCAGAAGAGATGTATGAGCTGTTTTCAACTGCAGAAGAACGACTATAATCAAATTGTTCTCCATTTCCTGTCTGCACTCCTTGTTTGTATGTCTCAAATTTGAGACTTCTTGAGCTTTATTTTTATAAAATGCTGCTGCTCTTTCTTATAAAGTATTCTGGCTCATCTGTGAGCAGCCTTCAGTATAACACCTCAGGGAGATTCTGCCTCTTTGTCAGGAAAGGAGCACAAAGGGAAATGGGCAGTAGGTAAGGAATGTCCAAGCAACAGGTGGCAAGGTACATCTTACCAGGAGAAGATTCATCACCTTTCCTTTCCCTAAGACAGTGCTCGAGATGGTGGCAGCCGCATGAACAGGCTGCTGAGCAGCCAGGGAGTGACCTGGCAGCCTGAGCCGCTGTAAATCCCACCACAGTGTTTGAGCTGCAGAAAGACAGAAAAAACAGAAATGACTTCTGACAACTTCCCCATCTAGAGGGGCTGAAACACCTCATGGGTTACCAGCGGGGGGAAAGGTTAAACTCCCAGGGAGCTCTCCTGTATCAGGCTCAACTCCCGCAAAGCTTTGCTCATGGCACTGTACAGGCCCAACTAACTACAGAGTGAAGGGCAACCAAAGCGGAAAAGGACAGTGTGCAATAGAGAGGAATTCTGCATTGCCACAGAGTTACCAAATCCAAGTCCCAACCTTGTCCTTAACAAGGAAAACGCACTGCTCAATCTCTTAAAAATTAAAACTGGGGTGATTTATTAATCTTGTTAAGAACTCTGATACAAAGCACAGTAAAAGGCCACAGACCAGTAAATAAAATGTGGCTTCTTGCCACTTTATAAATGCTGCTACAGTACTACCGGTAAAACAGACTCACTCTCTCACCAGTTCAAACAAGTAGTTCAACTGGCAAATAAAAGTTCCATTCACTTTTCAGTTTAAAAAGTTTAATAAAGCTTTAAGTGTTTGCTGGTTTAAATGCTACCAATTTCCAAAACGGATTCACAATTAAGTTAAGTGAGATCTAAAGAAAGTTACTAGGTTTGGAAGGCAAGACACTGTTCCTAAGCCAGAGGAAACACTTCTGACTGTATAAGATTGCAAGAGTAGCAGACTGTATTATAGGCCTCAAGTCACTTAAATTTATACAGGTTATTAGCATTATCTGTAAATATACAATATAAACAATTGTACATACATGGCATATAGCTTTGTTCTCAAAACAGTAGACAACTCTTTAGCTTAAGACATCTTTGCCTACCAAAACAAAAAGGCACATCTGAACAAGATGCATGCTAAATACTAGGGATCCTTTCCAATATCTGACACAGGTAGTCCTTGTTTACACTTTGTCAAAGTAATCAAGGCAAACTGAATAATTTGGTATCTTCTTTTAGATTTCAACCTTTTTCTTCGGCAGCAAATCAATGGCAATTAAGACATGGCATTAAAATATTTGAGAAAGTAGCTGTCACTCGCAAACCTCCAAGCTTACACAAAATTAGAAGGCAGGTGGCCAGAGGTTTAAAATCAGTAACACTGTACATCCTCCTATTGTGTAATTATCCCATTTTTTTTTTAAAAAAAAAGGCCACTAGTGCTCTAATTTGAAAAAAATTCCACAGACGCACCTTTTTGGCTCAGTGCAATAAAATGATGTCAGTTTAAATTCATTTAGTGTAGTTTACAGTGCAAAAGGTATATTTTGTATACTGGCATAACTGTCGGCACTGAGGATGTGAAACAAGGCAATGCTACTGATCACCTGAGGGTAATGCGGTCGGAACAGACACAGACTAGAGTGTGTATAGTCTTATTTTTCCAATTTAAGCTTTTTTTTTTTTTTTTTGATCAGCAGCACTTTAAGAGCATAATTTGTGAAAGTACTAAAATACACTGCCTTTTTTGAATAAATAAAAAAAAGGAACTTTACAAATACTATTCCAGTGTCAATGACTAATATGGCTAAGGTCATTGAGGAGTTTCTGCATTCTCTAGCAAAGACAGTCTGTGCAAAGGAGGGTGGGAGAGCTCCCTTTTGTAAGTCTTTGGTGGCAGTTTTGGTAACTGAGGGCTAGAATTCTGCCTGGGTGGGACCGGGGGCGCAGGCGGGTGCGCCAGGTTGTTGTGACTCCCGCTGATGACGCAGCAGCGCCGCAGCACCCTCGGAGAGGGCGTGCTGGGAGGAGTGCTGGGAGAGCTGGGGCCGGTGTTGGCCTCCCTGAACCAGTCGGGGTCTCGGTGCAAGCGTCCTGTTGGCGGCGGCTGGAGGCTCAGCGGGCAGTTTACGAAGTGCTCCGGAGGCCGAAGCGGTACTGGCGGCGGAGTGTCAGGAAGAGGGTCTCTGGGGGGCGGCGGCGGCGGACTGTGCAGTGGCTGCTCGAAGGGGTTAGTGTAAGCAGGAGCACGAGGCTGTATCTTTGGAGGTGGCGGCTGACGGGGTGGAATCGCTGGAGGATCGTCATCTGATTTTAAACTTCCCTAAACCATATACAGAAAACACACATAATAAGAAGTGCAAAAAATATTTTAGGTAAAGAGTGTATCTTCTGCCAGATGCAGAATGAAGAGTTAAACAAGCTTTCTGCGTGTTTGAAAATGAGGACAGATGTGGGCTCTAGCAGCCAAATCCACAGACTAGCAGTGCAGGGTACCAGAAATGACTCCTTCACAGCTGGCACCGATGATCTCTGGGGTTTCACAAAATAAGTGTTCTTTCATTCAAGTCCACACATATAAACCAACCCTGCAAAACGTCTGCGGGGGAAATGTTGCTGTACACTGGGTGACTACAACAGATCTGCACATGAAGCCTCATTATACTTCCTCTATTAAGGCTTTGCTGTGAGGGGGAGGTAGGGCAGGATGGAAGGAGCAGCCCTCTACACGAGCTGTTTCCCTGGAGGATTGTCCCCAGGCGGAGAGCTCTGTCCAGCTCGCTATCCCATCTCTGACGGTGACAGGAATCAGCTGTCAAGGGAAGAGCAGAGGAACAGGAGGAACAGTGTGTAGTGATATTCCCCGCTGAGTATTTTCTAATATGCTTCCCTTGATGCGGTCAGAGACGTGATACTGACCTGGCCGTACCTCTGCTCTGAACCATTATGACTATTATGTTCCTAAGGCAGCTAGCAAAGTTTGCACACTGCATATTTGAAACTTAAGCAAATTGGTGCACTGCATTTCAGAGATACCACACATGCTAACAAAGTCCTGTTTGGCTAAATATTAGCTGTTATCAAAATTATTCAATATAGGACAAAAATACCTTAGCATTAGAAGCATCCTGATCCATCTTTTTTCGAGGAGGAAGTGGAGGAGGGTTTTGTGGCTCATCACTTAGTTTAGGAAAGCTACCCCATGAGCTGAAGAAAGACTCTGAAGAGAGAACAAATATTTTACTGCCTCTCTAACATCTGAGAAACATTTCCAAGAATATTTAATGTTCCAAGAATATTAAATCAGAATAGAAGCAACTCAAATAAGCAGATCTTCATACTCAACAGCAACATTAACCATTCGTATCAGCTGTATGAAATTCTCTTCCATTCATTTCTATAACCAGACATACTCCTCACAAAGTCTTCTACTTCCAGTATCAGAGAAATGCATCAACAGGAAACGTTAAAGAACAGAAAAACAAATAAAATAGAAATGAACCTCCTGTAAGAAAAATAAACCTAGGGAGCACTAAAGTAGCTTTATTTGAAGATACTAACGCTCACACAGCATTTTACAATGCTTCTAGTCCTTCTTCCCTTTTAAGGAGGAAAAAAATACAAGTTAAAAAAACAAAACCACATCTGACCTATGTTTGTGATTTTATCAAAGCTTTTCTGCTTCTAATAGAAGTGTGCAGTACAGGTCAATAGCAATATATTAGGCACCTGTGCTCTCCCATTTGAAAATTTAATTCAATTATGAAGAGTATACATGACTGTGTAGTAAGGGAGAAAAAAAGAGAAGCTGAACATAGATACGAATACAAGGTTCCCTTCAACTGTGGCACAAAAAGTACCTCGTTTTTCCCCAGTAATTAAATAATTATTTTCACTAGAAGACTTTGGTTAAGGCTAAATTATCAGGTTGCTTTACTTGTACCATTTGCCAAACAAAATAATCATCAGGGTAGGACATTCAAAATAGAAGCAAAATCATGTTACAGCCTTGGGAACAAATCAGACAGTTTACAGACTTCACAGACTACTTTACTGGACACTATCTAAAACCTGTACAAAAATCCAAAAATAAATTTCTATTTAATGGACTCAGCCCACATTTTCAAAGGCAATTTAATTATTTTTTACTTCTCCTGAAACCAGGAAAAGCAGAGTTAAGTGAAACATTAATGGAGTTATACTACTTACTTGACTGTGGCAAACTGACAGGAGCAAAGATGCTATTGTTACCTGTTAAATAAAAAATGAATTAAAACGTACTTTATATACTCTGGTACAGTTACAGCTCTTTTGTTTGGCATGTTTGTGAATGACTTCAAAAGATACAAAGATACAGTTTAAGTACTGCTAATATGAGTTAAAATTTTCCTATGTAAATTCTTGAACATTTAAAGTTATGCTGAGAATTAATTTTATTGTTATTATTCTCTGTTCTGACACTACCATGTTGTCAATCACTTCCTCTACAGCCTAAACGCACTCCCCACCTGCCATATAAAACTTGTTTGCCACTTGCGCCCCCCCATCAGACTCAGCCCCTCCACCACATATGTAGCTCCCCTCAAAGCAGGGCCAAGACTCTCCCGAGCTGCTCCCAAGATTAAGGAGCTGCTCACAGCTGCAAGCAGAGCTTGGGAGCATATTCCTGCATCCGCATTCGTGACAGTTTTTGATCAAGTCTGCTTTGGAGCAAGTCTCCTGACCATCCCCCACTTCCTACACTTTGGTTCACAGCTCCCTTCCAAGGGTACTAAACCAGAATCGTGAGCGTGCTCAGTCCGCAGGACCACACTAGAGCTGGTGAGGAGCGAACCCCCTGAGAGATGCCTGGGCCTGGATGGCAGGTCCTCTCAGCACCATTTCTTTCTGCAGATCTGCCCTACTTGCTGGTGTAGGCACAGCCACTGCATAACAGCACCTTGGGGGACATCTGCCGTAACACACTGCCTCAGCACCTTAAGGCAGGTTTCGGGGGCAGGTTTAGCTCAGTTGGTTAGAGCAT
Source organism: Rhea pennata (assembly GCF_028389875.1). Lineage (NCBI taxonomy): Eukaryota > Metazoa > Chordata > Aves > Rheiformes > Rheidae > Rhea > Rhea pennata. The sequence continues at coordinate 67,394,083 of NC_084667.1, read as the reverse complement.
GGTGCCGCTAACGCCAAGGTTGCAGGTTCAGTCCCCCTATGGGCTATGCTGAGGGTTGGACTAGATGATCTCCAGAGATCCTTTCCAACCCTACCCATTCTATGATAAAGGCAAAAGGAGAGGAAATTCTCTAACTTGTTCTTTAACTACTTAGAGCAGGGGCTTCTAACTGCACAACATGTAACACTGACACATGAAGTTCGTAGTCCATAGCTAAACTTTTCAATATATTTTTTAAGGCTGGCAGACAGACCAACATATTTTGGGAGTCTGAGGTACAGTAACAACAAATATTAAAGCATATTGCATATTTACCGAAAGAACTGTTGAGATCAATGTCTAAAAATACACTGAACTCTGAAGAAGCAGACACTGGTGGAGTAGATGGCGTATTTGGAGAAGTTGGTGCTGAAACCGTTGATTCATGCTCTGCCTCAGTAATTCTACTGAAACTTATCTTACTTGGTTCCTTTTCAAGTGGCAATGGGTGACTTCTCAAAGTGCCAGAGGTGGAGCCATGTCTACCAGTATTGGGCCTTATCCCAGGAGATTTTAAGGGGTACGTTGTTTTTCTAGGCTGCAGAAAGTAAAGCTGGTTAGTACTGTTAACATTTTGGAAAGCAAAATTGCCAAGCCTCTAGAATATATTTTTAAAAAGGCACCTATCAAATACACATTAAACTGTACTACAGCCTTTTCAGCATTGACTTGAGGTATAGTCTGTTGTTACTTACAGAGCAAGAGTTTACTGAAAAATTATGAATGCTTATCCTGCTTAATAAATCATTTTCCATAGCTATGAAGAATGAAGAGTCAGGTTTCAGATGCATGTCGCTCAGGACAAAATACAGGGAACAGCAAGTCACAGTCTAAGAAGAGAGTTACTTCAAGCGCCCCAACAGGCCTGCAGAACAGCTTTGAGTAGCAGCAGCATAACGCATGCCTTATGCTTATACCACGGAGGATCTCCAGGCCCCTACACACATCTGAGACCAAGGAAACACTCACACGCACCTTTTATACGTACTCTGGATTAGTCAGTATGAAATTCTTACACATAGGTAACCGGTGTGAATGAAACAAGCCCAATTAGTCTTCGGAGTAACAAAGCACTGATCAAAGCTGATCTGAAAATGAATCATGTTCCCGTGCTATAGTGGTGTGTGCGACTCCACCACACTGCGTTACCTGGAACAAGACTTACCTGAAATTCCCATCAGAACATCTAGTTGGGAAAACCTGAACTGTAAAGAATCCATGCTCAGATAACTGACACTGGCAGCATGGATATCTCTTTTTAGAAAAAAACTTAGAAATTACTGAAAGCAGCGGGTTTTGCAAGAGTAACTTCTGTAATTTTCTTGCTGCATCTGCAATATTATTTTAGTCGTTCCTCTAACAGAAGAGTGCTAAAATGATTTATAGCTCTCCGAAAAATTAGAGAGTTCTCCAATTACTCAGAAGTACAATTACAATGATATAAAAATCAAATGTTCTAGGGAGCTACATTTCAGCTTAAAAATAATTCCGCTCTTCAATGGCTAATTTAAAAAAACAGAATTGCTACTCATTTAAACTGAACTCTATTTTGCGCTGCAAGATTTTCCCTTGCCAATTCTGTGGACTATTTAAACTTTTGCAACATTGCAAAATATTAGACAAAGGCAAAATGGAAAATATGTTACTTAAAGAAAATGCAATATACTATTACATATACAATTCTTCTTTTCAAAACATTTTATTTACTTTTCATAACAATTTTTAATATTGTGAAATGATGGGATCACATATTCTATCAAATGACTATATAGTAGAACCCAAATTTAAAGTTGAGATTCTGGGAAAAATGTTTGTTCTAAAATAAGCCAAAAGTAGTAGGTTTTTACTAGCTATAAAGACCTGAAATAAAAATATTTTTAAATCAAGTTTTGCTGGCAAATCATCTCAAGATACAGAATTCTGAAGGACATGTGTATGGGGCTTCTTGAGTTAACTACTCTTTTTCATCGTGGCTGTCAGATTTTATCTTTTTATTTTTTTAACAAGAAAAGACTTACAAATCTAGGTGGTTGCTTGCAGTTTCGTGGTTCAATTTCTAATGACTTGTTGAACAGGTAATCTGTAAACTCTTTTTCTGGTATCTTCCCCATAGGATTAAGATTTTCAAAGAATTTCTAAAATGAGAGAAGTATCAAAGTTTTTTTTTAAATAAGAATATATGCAGTATTTTAATGATATGCTTATAATTTACTGAGTAAACATCTGCCAATTTCTGAAACTCCTTTTTCCCTGGAAAAATACAATAAAACACTGCCTGAAATAAAAACAAAACAATTCAATGCAAGATATAATCAAATTCAGGATAAGTTTCCTGAGCTGGAAGAAAGACTTCAACTAACCAGCATGTAAAACACGGCCTTTGTAAAATATTTGCCCGTATTTACAACTATTCAATCATGTACAGCACAACAGTGTTAAAGGCCAAACAAGAGCACACTGAAGACCCTCTCTGCCTTAGGAAGATAGCAGTATAGATCTGGAAAGGAGCAGAACACAGCCCGCAGCATAATGGAAGCAAATGTTATGCCAATGTCCTTTTTAGGGGTACTTTGGATGTGATCAGCTCATTAGAAAGAGCAGGAAGAGAGGATGCTGCAGGACAACGACAAGAAGGTCAGAGGCAGGGATGGAGGGAGAAGCTAAGGCCCAAGGCCTGGAAGGAAGGCCTGGCTAGGACTGGACTGGCCCCAGGAGCATAGCACAGTATAAAGCTTCCTAAATGCCCGACAGTGCCCACGTTAGCTGTTTGTGCTGCTGCAGCAGCTGGAGTCTCTGGATGGTAAGTTACAACATTTTCTATTTGTTCTTCTTCCAGTGTGAATACTGTCCATCCTCTGAATTTACTGCACTTCCATTCTTAAGAATACTGCAAATCTTCTAAACCCTTCCAAGATATCCACAACAATTAAAAAGACCATGCAAATAACACTTTACACAACAGTACCATTGCCATTTACTTTTTTATGTAACTATTTTTTTGTGGCTTCCTGATCGCTGCTGTTCACTGGCTGAGATTTAGAGAACTATCCACAAGGTTTGCTTTCTGGAAAGGCTACAATGAGTTGTACCCAGCCATGCTTCCTGAATGTGTACTTAAAGCTATTCTTTTCAATTACTGTTACCTCCACATACAAAAACCTTCCTTTATCTGGCTCCTTGTTTCACCATCTTCCTTTAAATTATCCGAGATTCTCTAGTCTTTGTCTTATCTAAGTATCCATTCAAGCATCCTTTCTCATTTCTAAAGATAATGCTCATGGACACTGGTACATCCCCATGTTGGCTTAACTTTGGCCGTGCTGAATGACTGTTCCTATTTGCACTGAACTACACATCCTCCGATTGTTAGTGGTCAGGAGACGTATGTCAGAAACGTCATTACGTAAGGTCTGAAGCACTAAATGCACTGGACACACACGGAGCATTTTAGTCTAGAAGAAATTGATTTTTCTTCAAAATTTATGGGTTTTTTGTTAGTGTATCTCATTCTCGGTGTTCTATTGCTGAAAAATCTCCCAAATACCAGGCTGCACAACAGTGAGGGGATGAAGACGACCAAACACACGGAATCTAAGTAAGCAAATTCCCAGGTCAGGCTACTCCGCTGTCGAGACACTCTTGTGCCTGCTGCCTCCAGTCAGCCACTACTCCCCCTCATCCAGTGGTCACTGGTCTCATAAGATCAGGTCTAGTACGAGAAGAATATTTGACAATCTTTTGTAGCATGCATTCTTTTCCTTCGCCTATCCCTGAAACAGATATTCAGTCGTTGATTACCCGAATTTCTGGCTCGATCCGTAAGCAGTAAGGCTGGTTTTGATACTGCTGAATTTCTCCTGTAATTTCAGCTACTTTTCTCCTCTTACTGAAGTTAATTAATTCTTTCCCTTGTCTTTTAAGGAAGTCAGGATTCCCTTCTTCTGTCTTCAAAATATTTGTTAGATATATTCCTGAAAAAAAGAAGTGGATTTTAAAGTTTGTATTTCATTCCAAGCCCTGATTTCATTCTTTCTAGTGAATGATAACAATTCTGAGCATAAGCAGATCATTTCCTTTAATGCTCTAACAGTTTATTGGCAAGAACAAATGAGGCCTGCATTTTCATAGGAACAGTATATTATTGAAATAAGATGTTATCTCCTTAATGTGAGATCCAGAGTTTAATGAAACAGCTTCAAGACACTGTCATAATCAGTTCATCAATCTGGAGACAGTATTAAAGTGACGTAATGTTAATACCAACATAAATAATACCAGTAATCTGTATAATAAATTAGAAAACAACTTCTGCATCAGACTCAGCTTAAGAAAGGCAGCACACAAGAGTATAGCCAATTCTGGTGTTACTTACCAAAGAAAGGCACACAGGGTGGATTGATTGACTTGAGCTTAGCTAGGTATTTCTTAAAGTGATCTTGACTTAGTTCTACTGCTTCATCCAAAACTCTCTTTTTTCTTTCTTGAAGTGCCTAAGTTATTGAAGAAAAAAACAGCCATGACAATCTTCTGAACAGCCTGGTTAGCTAAAACAAGATACTTCCATAACTCCCGTCTGCAAACTTAGAAACTGAAATTCAGATGTTGAAAGAACCTCTTTTGTAAATGGTTTCCTCTGAACTACAGTATCACATGAAATCACTCATGTGAATCATGAGGCCACTGTAAACAAACTATTATTTAGTCTATCAACTTACAAACATAATCTTACTCTTTTAATTTAATAAAAAATAAACATTTAATTTTGAGTTTAACTTAAAAGGCCCTGTATGGTCTTTCAAAGACATAAAAATGCAAAACATCTTATTCATGTTTCCTCTTCCTTTCTAGTCAAGGAAGGCACTGCTGCCAAATCCTGGACATTTCTTTTCCTTAGCAAGTGAAAAATGGAGTCACTGCCTGTGTAGTAAATTCTCTTCCTTCTGTTCATCTGAACTGTTTGGTCACCCACTTATTTCAACCTCTGAGAATCTGAATTGTCTGAGACACTTAACTGTGCTTGTGATCAAAGGAAATGCGAGTTTCAGCTACACTGCCTCCCTGCCCTGCTATCCCCACGTTTCTTGTGTAGGTAGGAAGTGCTGCTGCTGAAGTGTTCCAGTACCAGGTTCTCAGCCCTTGGGTCCTCCTCCTTCATACCCATAAAATGCTGGACTGAAGCAACAGGTTCATTTCACACAGGCTAATGAACAACAATCAATTGGGCTGAATACTAATAATAAAACATGTGCTAAAAAGCTCCACTTCCCATTACAAACCCTTTGAAATGCCCAGCCATTTTATATTTTTTCTCACAAATAACTTTAAATATTTCACACTTTTCTTTCAAAAAGGCAAGTGCGACATGGATTTCATTTAACAAGGTGCAATGCACAGCTGTGATGCATTTCTGGATTCTGATTAGGTTCTTTCAAGAACGATGCCTAAGACTTACCTCAAATGTGTGATCTAATCTGTATACTGACACAGAGTTCATTGCACTGACTATCTCCAAAACACCATTGAAATTGTTCAGATCTTGAAAAACCTGCAGGATTTCTATAATCCTACTCAGCACAGCCACTCGCTCTTCAAAGTTCTCTGTTTCCACAATGCACCTAATCAAAAGACATAATTTGAGAAATACTGATAAGTAAAATTTGACATTTTGCTAGCTACTTCTCGTCTGGTGCATAATCATCTCAAGATTCAAGGCAAGAGAATTCAAATAGCAGAAAAATGTTTCTCTGTGAATTTCAACAGGAGTTAATGTCACTACACCAGTAACACCTATACTTACTTTTCAAACCAAAGAGTAAGATTTGTAGTATGACGAATCATTTTCAATAGATTTGGGGAGTTAATTTCCTTATCCTCTTTAGTCCACACACTACCAACAAGTTCAGAAGGCTGTACTGCCCTGTTAATGACAAAGCAAGATGCACAAGAATGTTCAATACACAATCATATGTTCCATGCCTCTATCAAAGATTTTCTTCCCTTAACCATGACTTGACATTTCATAAACAAGACTCAATACAACCTACTGCAAAACAGCTACTTAGAATTATTTTTAGACTGATATTTGAAAACAAAAGAAAATCTATCTGTATCCTAACTGAAATTAACGTTTTTGAGCAAGTATTTTCAGGTAAGAAAACTGCAAAGCAGGAAGTTCAATCTCCTGAAAACAGAAGAAAAAAATCTTAAAAGATATTTTTGAAATATGAAGTTGAAGCACATAAAGCAGCCTGCTGGAAAGGTAGCCTATTTCAGCAGCAAACTTGCTGTCACTGAAGCATGAAAGGACGCTTCATCTGGGAGTTTTACAAGACCTTAAAGAATTTCCACCCAGCACAATGAAGAAGCCATCATACCCTGTGTTCTCACACCAAGGCTAGCTCAATTTAAATTATCACAGGTTAACATCAGAACTAGGAGACAGGAGAGAACTTAAGCACCAGAACAAGAAACTCTTCAGAACTAGATCAGAGTTCCCTGAAAAACCCAGTGCTACAGATGCTGACGTCTCCAAAATCCGTTATTGCTAGCTACGCTAATCACTGAAAAGCAGGATGGACACGTTACTGCGTTTAACAACTGGATCTTTACTATGCAGCTATAAAGAAATGGGTGATTTGGATGAAAATGGGTTATTTCTTACTAATACAACCCTAAGTTTGTTTTTAGTGTGCAGACAATACAAGTTACTATTATCTATGTATTTTAGCGTTCAAATTTCATGGCCTTATTCAGTAATATTGGCAGAAGTCTGATATGGAGATGAAAGCAACATTTTTTTTCTTTTTTGCCTTGCATAGCTTAGTATCAAACAGATGGCAAGGAAACCTCTTTCCTCTCCTTTCTGAGAGTCAGATGGCAAGGAAACCTCTTTCTTCTCCTTTCTGAGAGTCAAGGGGACATACTTCCAACTGATTATATGAATTAGGTTTTTTTTTGTGCTCAAAGAGTCTAAAAAAGATGTATGTTAGCTCAACACCTACCTATAAAGATCAGACTCAAGAAGCGTTAGCTGTCGAGCAATTTCTATTGGATGAAGTGTCATGAGGTCCAGTGTCTCACTGTGCCCAACGCGCCAGATGTGCCACTCAATTGGGGGAGGTGGGCTCTCAAAGGTGATGTTATGACTAATTCCATTTGCTTGAGCTTTCTTTCTCTTGATGATTTTAGCAATTGATTCCACCCACTTCTTCATGGATTTTCCTGCAAAAGAGAATACCAAAAAAAAAAAAAAAAAAAAATCATAACATCACTTTATTTGATTTCTGGCAACTAAATTAATGAAATCAGATAAGCCCTTTTTCAAAATTCTGAATTCTAAAATCCATGGACATATTATAGCATTAATATGGGGGAGGGAAAAGAAAGCAAATCTGTAGATGAACCCATAATATTGCATTTCTGTATGCAAATCAATTAGGTTTGCAGTTCCCTATTTGTTACTTAGGGACACTTGCACCAGCACCAGTTTGCAAATACATATACGTGAGAACCCATTTCTGGACACCCAGTTGTGTTTAACAGCACCTATAGGCAGTTTTGGTGAGACAAAAGCGACCCTGTGTATATGCTGTATTTTACTTTTTCCCTCAACTGCAACCATCTCCGATAGTTTGGTCCTACTAAGGAGTTAAAAAAGACAAGCTTTAAGTGAAAACTTTGCAACATGTTGTACTAGTGCACAGCAGAGCAAAATGATTAGAGAGATACGTATTTACAGTATCACTTCAACATTTACAATACGCAACACAGTGGACAAGATGGGAAGTAGTATCTTCAGCAGCTCAAGGCAAATACCTTTTTAAGAGACTAACCAAAACTGAATTGTTCCTCTCTGGTCAGCAATATTTAACAGAGACCTCTGCAAAAGATAAACTACTGTTCTCTGACTCAGAACTGCATTGCTGAACGGAGAGTTGGCTATCTGAAAAGGTATGTCTAGCATTACCAAGATAACGAGGAAAAATTAAGCTGCCAACAAAGCTGCCCTCCACAGAGCTGCCAGAAGCATCTGCTAGCTCATGAGGGACTACTCCAGAGGAAGTGGTACCAAATGGGTCATGTCTCCTCACCTAGAAGCACAATGATTTTCAGCTAGAACTTTCAGTAAATGGGAAAGAAGTGAGATGGAAAAACTAGCCTCAGCAGCCAGAAGGAATTCTCTTGGAATCCAGAGCAGGGAGGAGGAAGATGACATGCTCAGTCCTAACAAGGCTATGGTTTTCTCAGGCAAGGATGAACATTACTGCCCAGAACTAAATATGCTTAACGCTACTCTAGGTCAAAGCTCACTCAAGTAAATGGGACTCTCAAATAGCTTAATTTAATTTAAAATTATTCATTAAAATTACTCATATGTGTAAAGATATTCTCACACCTAATATCTGTCAGGATTAGACCAGCAGGCTGTGTCAAAATATTGAAGAACAATATAGAGGACTACCAATTACCGTACCTCTTACACTTGAAATAAACGTCTCCAATCTCTCTAGCAACTCCAGATCTCTTTCAAAATCGTAAAAATGGTGTTCTACCCAGTGACGAAAAACATTTAATATTCTGAGAAAGGAGAGAAAAGATAAAAATTATATTTTGTTTTTAAGAACCTCCAAGCTCATCCCATGTAAAGACTGAATGAAGCACAATTCTACAAAAGCCAAGCTATGGATTTGTGTAATTGAGGACTATCAAAATACATGAGGAAGACGAGGCAGAACTAAGACTAAGCATATGCCAATTACCAGAGAAGTCCCCAAAGTTCAGAACCTAATTTTCCAATCTTGGTGTATATATTTAGTTTACTTTTCCTTTTCAATTTAAATAAAGAGTGCTAGTGTTGAGTTGGTTTCAGAAAAGGGAAAAAAAACATCAAAACCAGATAAAAGTATTTCTAGCACAATTAGAAATTAATGCAAGTTTCTGATATACTTTTCGACTATAAGCCTAATTAAGCTTTACCATTTCAGCTTAGAAGCTGTTGCAAGCATATCACCCTTCTTTTACATCTTTTTATTTATACAAATGGTAGTAAAAGATCCAGTGCTTCCTTTACGGACAACACTATAAATTCTCTCATGATTTTTTCTACGCTTTCTTAAACAGCCCACTAATAAATTAGCATCTAGAACTAAACTACAATTGCCCTTGCACGTTCAACTCTTAAGATGAAGTAAAAATACAAAACCTGTTTTGCCTCTTCTTTAGGCAAACAAGCTGAGCTCCTACCTCAGACCTTTACTTATTGGGCTGCATCATACCTCCTTACCTGAACCATAAGCTAAAGTCTCCTACAACTGATTTTCTCTGGGCCACTCCAAAAGAAGGGGCAAGGATGATGAGTTTAACAGAGAGGTTGCAGTCTGACTTGCACAAGGAGACAGCTGCAGTGAGATTTGGCTACTCCTGCCTTATTGCCTCTGCAGGAGCAGCTCCGCTATTCGCAAAGCGCTGCTGAACTCTCACTACTCGCAGCTTGTGATACTAAGGTAAACCAATGCTAACTTGACTTTCCTTTAGATATCAGACTACTGTTTGCAGCGGTTCAGCCTTGTGCGGGGATGGACGGGATGGGACACAAGAATCTCTGAGAGGGACAGAGCAGAAAATCAGTTTTTATCTGACAGGTTTTGCAAGTCAGAGCACTAGAGAAGCTGGCTCGTTTAGCTTAGTCAAATGAAGGGATTTGTATGTTCTCTGTGAATACATTGAGGAATTAAGCACTGGGAAGAGGAGAACTATTTAAGTTAAAGAATAATGTTTATTCCTTGAAAAAATGGCTACTCAGACCATTTAGGCTGGAAATTAATGACAGCTTCCAACCGTCAAAGGAGTGATGTTTTGGAACAAGTTCCCAGTAACAGTAACCCAGACGCTTATCTAATCAGTCTTTGCCTTTGAGTTGTCATGGTAGGAATACTGAAAAAGCAAGAAAGACCGTCTGGTTTGGCTGACTGCATTTCTAGCTTAACATCTCTTCTTTCTCATGCCCTCACATACTTTTAATCTAGCCAAAATGTTACAGTTTCCACCTCTGTGCACTGCACAGCATGTCTGCAGTGTTTTCTGTAAGGTATGGAATAAGCAGTGGAGAGGAAGGAAGGAAGGAAGGAGCATCTACACGTTCCCCACCTTCTTCTCAAATCACAGCTCTCTTCGAAGTAGAGGTCAATGCTACTAACAATAATGGCATTTGCAAAGTGAATATACAACCTAAGAGCTTTAATTCACTTTTTTTTTTAGAACTAGAATACAGTTGAGTGTTTCAAGATACTAGAAACATGTAATGCCTTCTAAATACAAGAGTAACTATAAATCACAAAAGTGTTAAGTAGCAACTTTCAACGTCTCCCATCAAGCAGGCACCTGTAAGGATACTCAGCTCATCAACCATGCCATAAATTAGATTGCCAGAGAGTAGCTAGCAAGATGAAAGATGTCTTAATCTCTCTCTCAAAAACAAAACAACAAAAAAAAAACAAAAAAACAAAAAAAAAAACAAAAAACCACAAATCCTTGAAACTTTGGAATGGGGCACAGGATTCAAACATTTCAAACATAACATACGAAGACTAATTAATGTGCTAAACTGATTCTGGAAATTAGTAGCAGAAACACGGTTAACTGCTGCCTCAGGCTTTTCTACAGGTTACAGTCCCTGGTAACTGATTCTGTCCTCTGTCCTGCTCAGCTGCAGCAGTCAGCAGTGCTGCAGGGAGTTATACTTGTACCATGCTGAGGTCCATTGTGAGAAGGTCCCCAAGCAACTCCAAACCTACCTAGCAGAGGAGGTTATAAAAAATAGCAACAAAAGCAATATAATAATGTACATATGGCAGTACTCTTGAGCCAGTTATGTCAGGAAAGCCCATTCTGTACGAGTTTGTACAAATGGACTCTGTAGGCACCGGCATGTGTGGCTGGAGAAGGAGCTACCAGAAAATAGCTGAGCCAGGCAAAGTATGTGCTAAGAGGCAGTGTGTGAAAGTCTCCCCAGAATGATAAGCCCTGGAGACTAGGGGTCCTTTTGAATCGACAGGAACTGATAAATGCAGAACACCAAGAGCCTGCCGAATCTGTACAAGGCCAAGAGCACACACTGGTATCAAACTTACACTAACGTTGTGCAACTCGGTGATGAGTGATGGCTCTATCTGCTGACAACTACAGCATAATACACATACAGGATTACATGTAGGATACATACAGGATAAACTGCAGGATTAAATATGTATACATTTATATTTTTATATATTTATGAATAGTTATATATTTCCACACACAAACATGCGCCTGATGGAAAAAGGGACCCCCAAAGGACTTTCTGAACATCTGTCTAGAAGACACTGGCATGTCAGTTTAACTCTCCTCTTCTGAACAAACTGCTGTTGCTCCAAACTGGTAATTGTGAATGATTATGTGTGGTGAGGGAATCACTGAAGGTACTCTACATACACTGGCAGTTATCTGCCATTATATTATTATTAGCATCAAGCTGTCATTAACAGCCTCACTAATAAAAGCTGTTCTAATAAATATTTGGCTGTGATCTGTGTCTCTTCGTGACTCAATCCCCTGTCAGGGCAATTCACAACAATTAGCTTCATTCATGCTAGAGACGCTGAATTGTTCTCCAAGTTAGCTTGGTCAGCAAAACCTTGAAGATTCACTGCAGCCTGTTCAACGCGCGGCTTAGACAAGAGTCTCCCTGTCTGTGTGCAAATACATCAACAGTAAAATACCAGCAAGACTGAAAAAATGGGAACAGAGAAACTATCTTCTTAGGGCCTATTAACAAGGAATCCATTCAAAATGCAGTCAGAAATACTTTCAGCTGAACATCTCTCACCCACACCCACTTTACATAGCAGCCATACAGCGTTCTTGCTGGTAGTGGTGATCACGGCCGCAAGCAGTAGAGAACAACAACGGAAATCAGTGTGACTAATCAGAACATGGTTTGGGATATTAGCCTGGCTGCAAACAATGATAAATCCCTACTCGACAGGACAGCAGTCTCCAAAAGAGATTACTGTCTCCAGGAACGGAATATAATCACTGGGCTAAAATCTGGCTCTAACAGAACAAATTTAAAAGCAGATAAACCTGAGTTGTACTGGCTGGACATATTCCTTGCGAAATCGCTTAAGGTCCGCGCTGATAGGCTGCTCCCCTTTCTCGATTGCCAGCCTGTCTGCTTCAGTAGGCTCAGGCTCTGGGATTTCAAATCTATGAAGAGAAGCACCAATAAAACTGGTGGTAATTAAGATAAAACGCAAACTCTTCATGTAAGACATGGAGAGCAATTACACTTTAAAAATTCAGTGCAGTGAAACCAAAGCACTCATCTAACATTCAGTCTGCCTAGAATGCCCTTCCTCCCCTGACTATGAAGTATAAACACATCTAGCTCTCATTCAGATAATTCGCTAGTTCTCTGTTCATCACAAGATGTCTAGACTAGGATATAAGATTTTCAGCTATCTGCCAGCTTGATTAAGTGAAGATTAGAAGAAAGCCCAAGAGCTGCTTTATCATGCTATATTAAAATGTTGTTTACATTAAGAGTCTGTGTCAATTAAACAAACTGCTTATAATATTTTAGTTCTCATTTGCATCAATAACAAGGCATACTTAGATAAGCTATCTTGATCAAATTCAAGCAGTTCAAAAGATTACCACCTTCCAGCTGCGGCATACTGATTATTCTAGCTGATACTTAATTCAGGTAAATAATTTAACAACTTGGAAAAGAAGCAGCTTATATTAAAAACTACTATCGCTATCCCTTTCTAAAACATTACCATTTCATGAACTTCATCATTTTTCATGTTTGCTAAAATATGTATCACATGGCACTGAGAACTTCAGCAGAAAAACAGCAGGTAAGTGAACACAAAACCCTTCAGTGTCTTCTTAAAAGCTGACTGCTGCTTACCTTTCAATCAGTAAACTCAGCAATTCCTGGGGCTTGCAAAAGGAGCGGTATGTGGTGAGGAAAGTACGTACAAAATTAGGATCTGTAAAGATAAGAGTAAGAAAATGACAGAGTTATTTTTTTATTTAATTTCAAACATCAAAAAAGTATGCTCCCAAGAAAAACAGAAGTTTAAAGTGCTGGAAACATATTAATGTTACTGTAATTTAGAAAATACCAGAATTAATACTGCCTGTGTAATTTCCACATAGACCTCCAGTGCATTTCACTGGAGAAGCATTTAACCTCACACACTATTTTCTCTCAAAAACTGTCTCGCAGTCCTAGTACACAGAATGGCCTATGCTCGCTGAATAAGCAGCTATTCTATGCTTTAATAAAGATATGAAAAACATAGTAGAGCTAAGCTATCCACTATCTTGACATTAAAAACACCTACATCGCTCTGATAAAAATATCTTACCTGTTCTTAAAATCCTTGGGCAGAGAGACTGCACGCCTCCCCCGGCCACATCAGCGCAGCGCTCAGCACCCTGCCGCAGAGCAGCCGGGAGCGAAGGCCCCACGCTGCGCGGAGGCCTTATACACCGGCAGTGGTTCAGTAAGTCTCCTCTCCAGCTGCCGCCGCGCCTCCCTGCCGCCGTTTCGCTCTGCCGCAGTAGGTGCGCTAAACGTGAGATGCCTCCCGGCCAGCTACCGAACTCTCAGTGCAGCCCAAATCCACCTTCCCCAGCAGCTTGTGCTGGTGCGTTAGAATTGGGCAGCTGAGGCCCAGACACATTTTCTTTGACCAGCTCTGCTATATTAGAAGTATGCATCAATTCTGGATACTTGTGATTTTATTTCTCAGAGGCATGAGGTATACTTTATATCACTCCCTTATACATTCGAAGCAGAGCTTCCAGAGCCGTCATCCACAACAGCACTCCTCTAAATCAACCCCTGCTGTACTGAGCTCAGCACGCAGGAGGAGGAACAGATAATTTAGTGGCTGCCTGCTAAAAAGCTCTCATCAAATGCATTGATCTGACCAGCAAAACAAGGAGCGAATCCACTCCTCTAACTCAGCACTTGGCTGCTGCAAACCTAAACATTTCCTCTCTTGCTCTACAGTCCCCTGCCTTATTTGAAACCTATCTATGCAAAAAATTACAGCCTCCCTAAATGCAGTCTTGACTCATCTCCAAAGCACAATCTGTCTCGGACACTGAATAAAGTGGCACAGTATATAAACACCATTTGATCATGTAATTAGAGACTACAGATGGATCTGCCTAAAAAAAAATTACTAAGTACTTAACTTTTAATTAAACATAGTTCCACCATTTCCAATTCTGTTCCCTTATTTTTTTAAATTCTGCTTTTTAGTACAGAGCTTCTTATATTGTGAATAAGCAAGCTGATAAACAAACCACTTTACTTTCAGCCAAGACAGGTCACCACTTCGTCCCAAACTTGGTATCACTGCAGCAGACCCCCACACAAGGCTCACAGTGACAGTAAGCTGCTGCTCCGAGGGGCACCCAGCAGCACCCAAAGCTGTCCAGGAGCAAATAAATGCCAAGATGCAGGAAAAGCAGCCTGGAGAAGGGCAGATATCTCCAGCAGTTACAAATACTAGCATGATACCAAGCCAGATCCTTTCGGGCTTCTACTCCCTTTATCTTACCCTACTCCAACCCCCCCGATAGTCACACAACATCTCGACACACGCTTTGGGCTCTTCTCTCAAACCTCCCCTCCCCTTCACTCCAGCCTGAGTTTTGCAACTGCTGTATTTTATGGCAGCAACTCATAGTCCTGTTCCTGTTCATGAGACTTTGTTCAAGAGACTCTTCAATATTCAGTGTGTGATACTTCTCTATATATGTGCACCTCCAATATGGACCTCTTAAGCAAAACATGAAGATTTAAAACTAAACATATATATTAGGTCAAAAATGTGGATTCTGGCTTGTTGGGATTTTGTTTTTTCCGTTCTGCGCAGTCAGCTTACACCAGCAGTCTTCAACATGGGGGCACTGAGTTTTTTCTAAGTAGCATACAGAAGATCAAGTAAAGGACATTTTTTAAGCAGGCTTAAATTCCCTGTAAAGCACTGCTCAATATCTTATGGGATCCACAGAGAGGAACATGCTTGCAAAACAGAAATAACTGTCCTCTCATTCTGTGATAACGCTGCTGAGTTTGCACCACAGCATGGGCCTCTTCTGCCTGTGTCACACTGCAAACACATCTACACTCTTCAGGATTCTGAAGACATTTTTAAAATAGATCTTCCTTTCCCCTGGAACATGCAGCTACTATCTCTGCTCGGCAGGCAGGATCTGCAATTCTTTTAAAATGGGCATGGCTACTCTGCTCTCCAATCTGCGTAACTTCCTTCATGTTATTTTTTAAAGTATTTATTTTTGTAAATGATAGTCTCAAGAAAATAGAAAATACAAGCAATGTGTTACTAAGAGTGGCTCATGGGTTAATTCCAGAAATTAACAACTCTGCATTTGCTGCCTCCACTGCTATCCCCCTTACCAATTGACCAAATTCTGTGACAGTGAGAGAGGTCATTCTGAGGATGAGGAAGAAAGCCTGCTTCAAATAAAGCTAACATTACTGCAAACCAACAATAATCTGAATAGTTAAAAATCATGATTTGACCAAATTACAAAGCCCCTCCAAGATCTGCTGAAAGTCCCTCCACGTGCTGTTAGTTACTGGAGGTGGAGTGACAGGATCTGTAAGTTGTGGCGCTGAACGCCGTGTTTGGAATAAGCACATACAAACCTAAGAGGTAATGCTTTCACTGCAGATTCCCAAAGCTAAAATGGCAAGTACTTGTGCTAAACAACTCCTGAAATTACATGATCAGAACTAAGACTCAAAAACACAGGTTCAATCAGAAAAATGTCGTAAATTCACAAACCACAGAAAGCCATCACATTTCAGAAGTGGATGGCTTGGGGCTCACAGACACCAGATCCATGGGCTACTTACATGCCAAATAGCCACACCAACACTGAACTTTAATGTGTCGTCAATGGAAAATGTTGCTTTTTTATGGCACATAGCTCAACACTAGCTTTAGCTGTCACAGTAAAGTAAAGTGCATGACTCAAAAGACTCATCTGAATATCAGGCCTCGTTATTACCAGACACATTTTGCTTTGTAGTAGTTTAAAAGTTGGTGGACTCTAAATCCCAGACGTTATTTTTAATGTAGCAGTCTTACAAAACACACAACACAGGCCATTACTATTTGGGAAGTTTTACAAAAACTCCACCAGCATCACCACGTTAGCTTTGTTGCATTCCTTCTCAGTGTATGCCTTTCATTCCAAACTTAAGATCTACCAAACAGTTTCATCAATGTTAGTATTTCATGTCACTATTTCTGTTTCAATTTTTGTGGCTTTACAATATTACCACACAGAAGAATCTGAAGAATTCTCACTGTGATTTGCACCTTTTTCAACTGAGGGACTTCTGAAAGTAGCAGGTTGAAGCATAATGAAGACAACCTCCATCCTTTCTCCTCCTCCACACATTCACATAACCTGTAAGAGCACTGCTGCTGTGGCTATCACGGTCTCCAGGTTCAAATGGGGACAGTTTCAGCAGAACACACAGCAGCTCCTAGTAGGCCACTGATACATTTGGGAGTGGGGAAGGGAATCCGTGAGCTTGCAGGCCCCAAGTTTTCTTACGGCTTTTTAGGAAAGCCGCTTGGTCTAATAAGAGATACAGTTTCTCTCTGCAAACCTTGCTTTACATGTAACTATACGCACCCCAAAAGCAAGCAAAAGACAAAAGGATAAATCTCATCACCCATACAAGCCCCATCTTAGAAAATAAATGAATATATATATATTTAAAAAAAATGTAAAAGATACCTGCATACATGTGGTATGTTAACCTTTCAATTAATTTCACAACAGTTCCTCCTTTGATGATAGGAATTCCATTCCTGCTCTGCAAGTTGTCCTCAAAAACAATGTTCTCCTCGGAGTCTTCCACTACAAAACGATACACGCTTGGGCTGGGCAACCTCAGTGGCTGCTCATTTTCCTCTTGCAATAACACTGAATCAAGCATTCTATCCAGTGTACTGCGATACTGGAGGGAAATCAGAGCAGCCATCCAATTACTCTTCTCTTCAGCAGACTTGGCAGCAAACAGGATACTGTTTTCATCTTTAGAAACGAGTTCAAAAGCATATTTATATTCGGATGTGTCATCTTTATCAATAATCTGTATTTTCCTCATAATAATTTTTTCCTTAAGTCTATACTCAGCATTGCTGTAACCAGGAAGCCGTGATTGGCCGTGGTTGGTTTTACAACTGATCATTAAACCATCAAAGAGAAAGATGTGGCGTTCATGTTTGGCTCCTATTTTCGTCAATGTACCTTCCATTATGAACTCATTACAGCACTGCCCAATATCCTTGCCTTCCCAGCCATCGATGTTTTTCTGGATTTCATTCATTTTCTTGATGGCCAAATGCTTGCTCCTTATTTGCCGGTTATAGAAGCGACAGACTGGCTCCCTTAAATGAATAAAAGAAAAAAGTCACAAGGGTGCGTTCCACGCTTGCCATCACAAGAGATTAAAAATCAACTAAATTAGTTGTTTATATCATTATTGCTTTACCCTAAAAATGCCCTAACCAAGTTTACTGTTCCAAATAAATCATATGTACCGCTTTGGCTAAAGGAATACTGGCATTATTCATAGAAGTGGTCTGTGGAGGTTTGGGGCTGCTACTCCACTTACAATAAAAACTGGCATAAAGATATGCCTTGAAAAGCTATCTAATAAGGAAAAAGAAATCATTTCCCTGCCATTTATCTCCCTCTCTGGAAACTTTGGGATATCAGGGAAGTTTTGCGTATTATTACCCTGGCCGACGTCTTGGTGAGTGTTTGCTATAAATACGCTCCATGCTGCACTGGAGATTCAGAAGAGCTGTAATGGCTTGTTTTAAGCACTCCCGATCCTCTTCATCTTCACTGCATTCTTGCAATTGCTATGACATAACAGACATTTTTTTTCAGCTTTGTCTCATTTACGGAAGTGTAGGAAGACTGACAAACATTCTTACACAGTGTTTTCCACAGTTCCCAGTGAAGTCAGTGACTTCAAGTCAACAACAGAAGTACTACTAGAAGCACACTCAGAACTATCCATGCATGTAAACAAAGCAAAGAAATTTGTCAGATATTCAGGTAAAGTCAGTAGATTTGTAGTGGGAGAGAGCAAAATGGAGTTTAGAAAAGAGCCCTTCACCCTTCACGTTACCAAGAGATAATGCTAATTCTCAGATACTGCTTTTCCTGTTCCTTTTACTAACATCCTACTTCACAACTCATAATAATTTTGTTAATCATTTTGAAGATTAAATGCTGTTTCATATAATTATCTACATGTAATATTCCTTCAATTAGCCAATTAATCTCAACATTTCAGAGCAAGACTGAGAGATAAAGTGAACAGGAATCTCCTTTATTTTCACCATTCTAAATTCAGCTAGCTTTAGTACACTCATCTGTTTCAAGAAGAAATGTCAGCTCTGCACTGCAAATTCTGCCACACTAAATGAAGACTGAAATTCAAGGTTTGCTACCAATAGCAAACCGTAAGGACAGTAAAAATCAGCATGCTTCCTTTTTATAAGGACCAGATTTCTCTTTGCCATGAGGCAGAAACTCCTTGAATTAGGAAAATTAACTGGCTTTCATATCATACACATATATTTTAGTAGTATGCTATGAGAAAAGCCTAGGCACAGAGTTCCTCTTTTTGGTTCTTTAAGGCAATTGTTCCAAAAATAAGGATATAAGGAACAGATTTTTCTCATTAATCCTTTTCATGTTTCCAATTGTATGAACTTTTTAAAGAAAATAAAGGCAAACAGATCTGCTGCGTAAAATCAAGATAATATGCCATGCAGTGTTGGATAAACACTGTTTTACCTACGTACTTTAAGAGAAATCTTACTTACAATCACTCAGCATGGCAGAAGCCTTCTTTTCCTTTCCCCACTACGTTCCCTCAGCAAGGATATGTAGCTTCCTCTAAAAGTAATTGAGAGAACAGGATTTGACCAGATTGGCCCACTCCCTTCATATATTTTAAAATACTAAAATTTTTATTTTTCACATGCCCAAACAACCTCTATCTTGCATCTTAGAGAAATTAAAGCTTCAAAGACAAAAAATTTCAGGGGAGTTTATGAGCTGAGGAACAGTACAGGGAAGGGAAAATGCCTACCTCTATGGAAACCCTTCTTTCCCTTAGCAGCAGTCATACAAAATGGAAATGGTTTGAGAAGATGACAAGTGCACAATCCTATAGGTGGGAAAAGCTACTGAGTCTCACAAAATACTTTCTCCTTACATTTTCTGGGTAGAATTTCGCACATGCCCTCTCCAAAACAACAGCTGTGTTTGGGAGGTAACATGCATTAAATGGTATCTGGTTTCCTTTTTTGCATTAAACAAACAAACAAAACAAACCCATGTTGGTCAGGTCCACTGATCAACGGGATCCACCTCTGCAACTTCCTGAAGATCAGCCAGACTACCCGAAGTGTATCTCATTCTCCGTAATCATTTGACCAACATCTACTTTTCCAAATGCCTGTTCTTAACAATCATTATTTTCTGACTAAACAGCAGATGCAAAAGTGCAACATGTTTGCTAGACAGAGAAAATATGCAAATCTTTAGAAATGGGAGAAAGGGGTCCTGCTTTTGCCAGAGAAACATAAGAATACCAGTGGTGATAAACTGAGAGTAACAGCTATTAAACCTAAATTACAAAAAAAAAAAAAAAAAAAAAAAAAAAAAAAAGAGAGAGAGAGAGAGAGAGAGAGATAAAAATAGTAATGAAACATACTAAATACCAACCATTGTACACAGAGAACTAGATACCGCTATTTAGTAGACTCTCAGTACTTTAGAAAGGAAGCTTTTGAACGTATCTGATTTCTTTATTATTGTGTTAAAAATCTAGAGATGAAGTAAGAATTATTTTACCCAACCCTAAACTTCTCTCATGTCTGAACATACTATACAGGAGCAACATCTTCACAAGGAGCTACTTTTGTAATTCATCAAGACAGGGGTTTCTCTGTTGGTATAAATAATTAATTAACAGTGGAAAAGATCAAAAGATAGAATTTGATATATTTTGGCTTGCTTGATAAGAAGCTAGTGAGTCACATGCAAGAATTAGGGATAATCTTGTGTTTGCAAGTCACATGAGAAGGAAGGAGATACTCTCTTATCAGTAAAGGGAAATTCTGGAGCTGAACAGACTTGAACAGAATAGATTTCTCTTTACTTTCATGATTTTAAAGATACTATGTCTAATTGGTGCATTGTTCACAATTCAGACAGATTATCTGACCCCTTGAGTTCTTTGCATTGTACTCAATAAATAAAGTTTCTTTGAACTCTGGTATCAACAGACACATCTATGAAAACATACCTGGATCTTGAAAGACCGAGGAAGCACTAAGCTCTGCTTTACATTGCTAGCACTAAGGAATCCTGCTTAAAAATGCCAAGCATTGTATTTTGAAACCCAGAACACTCTTGATTATCAATTAAAGATTTCACAACATAACATATTTCTGTTATCTAATAACTTTTGATCACTACCTGCATTTTTTCATCAGGATAGCTGGTGTTTTTTTTTTTTTTTTTTTTTTTTTTTTTTTTTAAGTGTGACCTCCTTCAACCCTTGCTATAACCATCCTTTCTGAAGCAAGGTATACCAAGGTTATCTGTGAATACTTGAACAAGTTTTCAATATTGTTAAAGAAAAGTCACATCGAGGCATGCCCTCTGACTCAAGGTGTTAAAGGCTGTTTCCTGGTAACCTCTCCACTGCTGCTAATGGAGATCTGACAAATCGAATCTATTTGATACAGCGGTCACCAGAGACACAAACTACCTCAGGTTGTTCAAGGCGTATCAAGCCCTTGTGCCTCTTACTTGGGCAAAAGGGACTCTCTGATGCAGATCCTGCACAAGGTGGCCACACAAATGGGTGTCTGCACCACAGAAGATCCTGCAGCTTGGAAGAACTACACAGACCCTAATCCTGTATGGAAGCAGAATGCGTGAGCATGCAAATATTATTCCAGCCTGTAACAACTACAATAGCCTTAAAATCTGAGCCTGTAGTCCCCTGAACAACTCCTTGCACAAGGCAATGCTGTCAAAAGTAGCAGACTAACAGCCTATCAGGCTCTCACACAAAATGCTTTAGGATAATACACAGACATCACTCTTTTATAAGCACTGCACAGTAACATGCTGCACAAGATGCATATTCTTATCATAGAAATAATCCAGAATTCTAAGCATTAGTCCTTTCGGCTCTACCTCTGACAGATTCATGTAGAAGTCTGCTTCTCTTTCAATTCTTATGAACTTTCTGACTAGTGTTTGGACACTATTTTTATCATCTTTGAGAGTGCATAAGAACAATCAGAAAGATAGTGTCAGCTGTCATAGCGTTCACTTAGAAAGGCTACAGGAAAGACTGTGTACTATTGCTTAATGGCTTGTGCATGTAAATTGAGCACTTTTTTGTTGCTGTATGTCAAACTATTTTACTGCAACCAGAGCTTTTAACAAGCAACAATGAACTAAAATACCTTTAAAGAAATTAATCAGGCGTTTCCTTGTGAACTCTTTAGCTGACCACAAAAATGTGGAGGGCAACTGACACATGGTAAGAGATCTTGGGTGTTTCAGGCTGTTGCTGGATGTCATAGTCATGAAAGTGACTTTGGATCTCAGTGTTTGACAAGCATGAAGAAACAACTCATGATTTGAGTGGAACTGTGGCTGTGCTGGAGGTTGGGAAAAAGTGCTTGCTGGGGCCAAGGTGCCATCTGGTACCCGGCTGCGGTAGCTTACTTTCTCTACAGGATCTACTTTTGTATGGCTGGGGTATTGCTTCATATGCAATGGAAGATCTGTGCCTGATTGGTACCCTAAGTCTCCTGACAACGAGGGTGCTTATTTCCTTGTGTAAATAGGTGAGAGCAATCCCATGCTCTGGATGTGCTACTTAAAACACAAAATTGAAAGACAGAGCACTAACATTCTCCTCTGTTTTCTGCTGCCTGTTTTCTGTTCTCTTTCCTCAATTAAAGGAAAACCCAAATATGACCCGGCTTATTCAGAGACTTCAGTAATGCTATCTTATGATCCTGAACTCCAGAGACTGAAAAAAAGAGGATTTAAGAAGGGTTTACCTTTTAAAAAATTATTTTAATTCCTGTTTACTAGCTTCTGCATTTTGCAAAACAGCAAGCATCATTACTCTTCTGCAAGTCAGTCACTATTTTGTTTCACATCTCTCAAGTCAGTTGTCTGAATGATTTTTGGTAACTTCCTTTAGGATGAGCAGTCTCAATATTAGCTTCTCTCTCTACAAAAGGCATAAAAATACTTTACTGCTTTTCTACTTCTATTTTTGCCAGATCATCTTCCAACAAAGCTACCAGAGCTAAATACAATGGTAACAGAGAAGCAATACTAAAAGCTTGTAACATATTAATACTGCTGAATAAATACTTCCTCTGTCCCTAAAAATAGTGTGCTTTTTAAAAATCACTGCTGCACATATAGCATGTCTTCAAAACACACCATCAAGTTTGAATTTTAAACTTGAAACTGAAGTAATCACAATAAAAGGGACAGTATTTACCACTATTCCTTACAGAGTGGCATTTAAGATGTTCTTAAATACCAAGGAGAAAATACTCACAAAGAGAAAATGACTGCAGACAGGTAAGTGTTGACTACAGCAGCTGAATTCTAATTCTACTCAGAAATCCTGCACACTTTGATGAAATTTGACTTTTATGCATTCTCACTACTGAAATTCCCTAGTGAAAAAAATAAGGCAGAGTCTAATATTACTATTCATGTAGCATCCTGTTGTATTATTTAAGTTACAAGTATGAAGTAAACTAAGGGAAATGCCAAAATTCATTCTTCAAAGATGTGAGACAATTTTAAGAATGTGCATATAAAAAGGCCAATCTATCAATATTAACTAGAGTTGTGAGCTGGCTCAAAGCCTCCAAGAGACCAAAAAAAAAAAAATCTCAGAGCACTGCGGATTTAAGTTAGGCTGTCAAAAAAATCAATTGTCTTCCCTGTGCCATGTTCAGAACATAAATAGCAACCAGCCTTTTTTCTGTCACTAGAAAAAACAACTACCAAGTCTATATCCAAAACATTTACTCTTAAATTTAAAATTACAAAAACAGTCAAAACTTCCATCAATAATACAGGTATCATTTCACTAAAAAAATGCCCAAACAGTATATTGTTTCAATACCAAAGATTTATATGCAAGTAACTATGTCACATGTTTATGTGCTTTTAACTAATATCTTTGCAGTGACCGAGGTACCTGTAGTTTGTAAAATCAGGCACGTGCTTGACTATTTCCAAAGCCGGGGCTTAAGATTTCATTCCTTAACTTCATACTGATGCATGCTAATTCCTGGCTTTAAGACACAATTAGTCTGACCTTCGCCACAGTACAGGTCACTAAACCAATTATACCTTTCAAATGTCAAACAAGAACATTTTAAAAAGTTTCAGAGACTGATATGTAAAAATGCAACTGACCTTTAGGGAAAGGGAAGTTAAAACTATTTTGAGAGACACACATATTTAGAAAGCTATCAGGGCTCATTTCACAGCAAGATGGGCAGAACTGTGCTGCACTTGTGCTGACATCATTTAGCTCTTTGATCTGTTTTAGTGCATTTTCTTTGGTAAAGATCTTCTAATAAAAACACAAGTTTTATGAAAGCAAATATTAAAATTAAGAGTGTAAAGTTTCTGATCTCAATAGAGAGAAAATTTTATTGAAGGTCAGAATTTTTTTGTTTTCTTTGTTTAGCTTTAATAACTTTTTTTCTAAGCTATCAGTAGAAAGGTTTCCTGATTTAAAATTTATTGAAATCATTTAGTTTTAAACCTTTCCATAAAATACTAGTAATTAACATGTTGGAGATGTGGTTTATGACTCATATTAAACCAGCTGTATTTTCCTTACCTAAATTGATATGCAAAAAGTCATAACACAGATAATGAAAATTGGACTAAACTATAAAAAAGTTACATTAGGTATTAATCACCGAACTAGTCTTAAAAAAAAAAAAAAAAAAAGCTTGTTTTGACTGATCAGCAAAATGATTTTACATTGTATTATATATGATTTATGTTGCAAAGTTTCCTATTCTTCCTTCATACAAGTAAATCCTTTCAAATACAAAGGAAAACCATAACAATTACATCAGTACAACACTACTACTATCACTTTTACACTGAGACCTTAAAAAAAGTGTAACTTCTGATGCCATTAATAAAATGTACGCAAAACCCTCAGGATATTTCACCCATTTAATCGTTCACACAACTCTAAGCTTTACAAACTTTCTGAGCACAATGGGGCAAATAGAAACATTTTTCACACTATCTAAGCTCTAAGTATTTTTCAATATACTGCATTTTCTACAGTAGTGGAATGCAGTCTCTTTCTCATCCAAGTATGATCATTATAGATCTCAGATGTTACATTTTTGCTCACTGCTGGCCTCTCTCTTCATAGCAGAAACATTTGCAAAAGCAAAAGGATTGGTCATTTAGTCACTTTTGGGCTCTTACACCCAAGGGGAGTATCTGCTAACTGGAATACCTTGCTAGTGCACATCAGAATAAAATAAGTGCAAGTAATCTGTGGTCAAACAAATAAAGGCTATTCTGAAATAAATAATGCTACAATACTCAGATTTGCTTAAAAATACAAATGAGATGCCAATATAATATACAGAACTAGTGTAGGATATATTTCAAGGGTCTTATCACAAGAGTAATTTTTTATCATCTAAATCAGAATTCCATAAAGCCTAAATATTAGTTAATGCTATTTCTTAGAATACACAAAATGCGAAAATATTACTTATTTTCACTCTTCCTTAATATGGAGAAAGTGTGGTATGCTTTGACAGATGGTATTTTTTGCTAAATCACTTCCATTTAGGACTCAAAACAAGTGACTGAACAGTAAGAACAGGTTATTCTTTCTGCAGAAAGGAAATGCCCTCCTCCTCCCCCCACCCGCACGATCAGCTGCATTGCAACTGGAGTGTGACTTGAGACAGAATACTGATTTGAATTATACTTACCTTGTTCTGAATGGAGGAAAAAACAGAATTCATAGAAACAAGGAATTAAAATATTGCTACGTTACACTTTAACTGTATTAAATCTCAGGTTCAATGAAAGTTAGCTATATATTCTATAAAATTAAGCAACTTTAAACATTCAGATTAGAGCAACAGATGCTCCTGAAGATTTTTTTTTCATGTGGATTTACTTTTCAGACGTATGCTAACTGGTATAACATTAATGTTTATCAGATTTTCAGAAGCAGTAATTAAAATCTAATTGCCTATTTAAAAGCTCAAATTCACATGAAAAAAATCTATTCAGCAGAAAACAAGAGTGTGGAGGGTTACCTGTAGTAACTCAAAGTAGTGCAAACAATGATAGACTGGGATGAGCATGAGTCGTGGGAGGATGTATCGTACAGCTTCTTTAAACCCTTCAGCAGTAGACTGAGAAGGAAAAACAAACAGAATTACTTACCATAAATACTCAAAATTGGACTGAAAAAGGCCTTCAACAGCCTGATCTAATTCTGAAGTCAGTGCTATTTGAGCAAGGAGGTTATATTGGAGACATTCAGGGTGCCTCTTCCAATTCATGTTCCTCTAGTATTCTACTAATTACATCTGCTAGCAAAGAAGACAGGAAGACAGTACAGTTTGCAAAAGTGTTTTTGTCTGATGAGACTCTTTGGTAAGATCCAAAGAAATTCCCTGCCATTAAGCAATCAGAACCCCCCAAAACACCCTTTTCCAGACACCGCAAGAACCTTTTCCTGTCAACAGCTCAGAGTAGATCTTGATGCACGTTCACCAGCAAAGCCATAGCTCTGAAAGCATCCCTAGCTCCACAGCAAATGCTGGCACAATCAGCCTCCTTAAACATGGCAATTAGTTGAATAGCCTGCATTCTTGCTAGTAGTGGCAAACTAAATATAAAAGTTCGAAGAGTAAGTTATCCATTAGACATTTTACAAGCACCCTTGAATTCACACAAAGGTGCTCATATCACAGCCCATAGCACCTTTATATTGCAGCAGTTTGCAATCACCAATTAGCACTAGCTCAAAGTGACACCACCTCGGAATAATGCAGTGTTTACAGCTAAGCCACATATATCATTCCAAGGTGAACTGCCGCATCTCAGGATGAAGGAAACACTTAAACATATTTCCAGGAATGCTCATACTCATTTCCAAAACAAATGTTTTACTGTGGGCCATACAAATCAATTTGCTGCAGAATTTAAAGGAAACAATGGAATATTCGAGACCAGTAAGGATTCCTATATAACCAAACTTGTCACCAAGCTCTCTCTAATGTCCTCTCCTTCCAATTATGGATGCCGTGCTTTGATTTACATCCACTATAACACAGAAATACAAAGGTCTCATCAAATACAGAATAAATTAATGAGCAATCTCTCCCTCAGAAACTGAGAATCACAAGTTCCTGAGTTATAAAATGAATGAGAAATCCCTTCTCATTCCCAGCTGTTAACTAACACAGTAATTCAAAAGATAAGGTGAGGAGAAATTTTCCAAAGGATGGTGAAATCCCTGCTATCTTACATACCAATGTAACTACTAAATAGAAGCCAAATTAGCTGATATCCTTTTTGGAAATGAACTCATCCTCAGTTTAAGACTTCTGGCTGCACCTCTCTGCAATTGCCAGAGACAGCTCATATGCATCCACAGCCCAGAGCTTGGATCTCTGCCCTCTAGTGAGGAGAGCCAGAGAGGAGGCCAGATTCATGGTCAGACAATTCAATTACCTATTTAAACTGGAATAGGTCTTTGGGCTTTACATTTACTTCATTTCTAAGTAATCTCTAAGCGTGAGATGTTCCAGTTCACCAAGTGCTCAGAGTTTAAGAGGAAACATCCACCCAGAAGGAATGGTTCAGAGGAACCTCAGCTTGCAGAGTGGGACACAGGCCCCAATAAACTGTGTAAACTAAGCTCTACCACCCCAGTTTAAGCTGGAAGCGTCAGTGACTGAACACTTGCTCTGCTGCTCCTCTAAGTACAGTTCTGAGTACAAAGTTAGTCTTCTGAACAGGAGATCTGCCACACTGGTGGTGGTGGGGGAAAATCACATAGGAACTTGGTGGATAGTGGTATTAAAGGAACGATTCTGAAAAAAGCGCTAGTCCCAGTCTCAACTCCAAACGAGGGACCTGCAACATCTAAGGAAGAAAATTAAAATGCTGTTCCTTGACGCCTGTGTTTGGCACTAAAAGGCACGACAGGGAAGTGGCAGGCATAAGAGGTCACCCTCTATTCTCACAGTAGGAAGCAAGAAATCTGATGTGAGCACATTAAAACCCTGCAAAAGATTGATGGATGAGTCAGAGCTGAGTCCAGTTTTTGCAAGAAGGGGCAGAGTCCAAGTATCTTACACCGATAAAAGGTCAGAATCCACAGGATTTCTTCCTCTAGCAAAGAACAGTAGGAAGTAAGCAACTGCCGACAAAATCCAAACTCTCAAAACATGAGAACTAAAGGAATTCAGTATTTATCTACACTTACCTGAAAGTGGAGAGCAACAGCAGGTTTTGCCATTAAGTTATTAAAATGCTCATGAAATTGTGGAGAAAGAATATCCTGGGACAAGGTTTCATACGGATCAAAGGCTTGCTCCTAAATAAAGACAGAGAATTATGTACATATAAGAAGGATGGAGGATACTTCTGTCCCAGTTGGTACAATTTGCTCCTTTAGTAAGCTCAGACAGAAATGAAACTTTTCAAGAAAATTTAAATTTTGGAAAACAAAAATATTCAGTAAAGCACAAGTCATTACTTCTGAATTTTATAAGCACACATTTTAATCTCACCATACTTATCACTAACACAAATTTTGCCTTACTGAAACAATGGAAACCAAGAGAAGTTCTTCCTTTCAGCCTACTCATATTCTGCAAAGAACAGTAATTTACTCTATAATGTATATGGACCCTATGAATTATACCACCACTATGCAGCCCACCATGCAAGCATGTATTACTCATATGCACAATGCTGATGAAAGAAGAATTTTGGAAAAGTCAAGGTTAGAAAATCTCCTCTCTGGCAAAAAGGAACGACACTTGGGAAAGAAGTACAAGTAAAGTGACAGTTCAGATGAACTCTGGAGACTGTCACAAGGAGGCATTGTTGTACCACCACCTTAGCAGGAAATGTCACACAAGCATGGTCAATCACAGCACTGGACAGCTGCACACTTTTCTGGCCATGTTGTAAGACTGAGACAACGTCTTACTTTGGGACAAAGCAACTTACTCTGATAGAGTCTCAGAGGAATGCCCCCGAAAGGGCTCAAGAGAGTCTTCTGAGGCTATTACTGTTTGACTAGTAGGAAAGCATGCATTTGGCTCCTGTAAAACTACTTCTACTGAGAAGCAAGAGTAGGTTGAGTAGTGTGCCCAGCAGACTACTGGAAAACAAGAGAAATCTTAACAGAGTTGAAATACAGTTCCACTATTTCAGACACAGTATACTCAGTGACAGGATAAAATAAAGCCTGAATAAATTGAGGCCTCCACAGCCTTCAGACAGAAAACTGCGACCAAAATCTGCTGGGTACATATAGCAGTCTGTTCCTGCAACATGATAATATGCACGATAACACCAAGGTTTTCAGGTGCAAAAATCTCAAGCCTGTATGGGGTAGCTAACCTACAGTTCTATGAGATCAACTGCAGGCTGAATGAGAGGAAACCCTGACTGTACACAAACCTCCATGAGAGTAATTTATGACTGCCCATATATCACCTGCTCCAAAGCCTGCCAGGCTGCTCTTCAGTCTCTGAAGATTCACTGGGCTTAATCACTTGTGAATCACTGCATTATCCTGTGTTAATGGCAGTATGCCCAGAATAAGCACAAACCTCTTTCCACCTCAAGGCAAAAGTGCTTGTTGGAATATACGCTGTGGAAGTTTGGAGTACCAAACACCACAAAAGCTCATTAGAACATATAGGTAAAGTCTCAGGTCATCTGTTTGCAGATGGGTGAGAGGATTTCTTGCCTTGCTCATGGTGCAGCTGTGATTAAACTCTGCTGAGTGAAGAGATAAAGAACGTGCATTCCTTCTACATGCAAATTCTAGTCATTATTGCCAACTACCATTATCAAATTCTAATCATTATCAATCCACATCAGATCGTATCTTGTGATGAAAAAAAAGGTGGAGGTGAAATAAAAGGTTTAGCAGGTCAGCAGCAGCAGCCAAAGAGAAACCAAGAGATTACTTTCTTACTGAACAGGCCAATTTCCCTGAGCAGAACCTGAATCCAGTTTACAGTCTGCCTTTTCGGCACACTCCACCCCCACCCATGATGTACAAGCGTACAATATAGGATCTTGGCTTTAGAAGATTAAAATTAAAGGTAGGAGGAGGAAACACTGCATATATAGTTTATTTTTGCCACACTAGCCAAGAAATAATGAACATAATCCTGTGAAGCAGCATATCAGACAGCATTTGGGTCCAGTGTTCATCCACAGGTAGCAGGAACAGAGAGATAGCTACGGCTGCTCCATAGGCTGTCCTCAGTGACACAGGGCACAAGCACAGGGCAGAGCTGGAATTGCTGCTCAAAACATAACAGAATCACAGAATAACTGGAGTTAGAGGGGACCTCTGGGATAGTCTGGTCCAACTTCCTGCTTGAGCAAGGTCACCTACAGCACATTGCCCAGGACTGTGTTCAGTTGCATTTTGAGTATCTCCAAGGATGGAGACTCCACTGCCTCTCTGGGCAATCTGTGCCAGTGTTCAACCATCCTCACAGGAAAGTAGTGTTTTCTTGTGTTCAAGTGGATTTCCAGCGTTTCAGTTTGTGCCCGTTGCCTCTTGTCCTGTCACCGAGCATCACTGACAAGTCTGGCCCCATCAGATATTTATACGCATGAGCCTACTCCTCTCCAGGCTAACTACTCCCAACTTCCTCAGCCTCTCCTCATGTGACAGATGCTCCAGTCCCTTAATCACCATTGAGGTCTTTTGCTGGGCTCACCCCAATAAATCCATGTCTTTCCTGTCCTGGGGAGCCCAGCACTGCATACAAGTGTTATGCTTGCAGTTTTGTTGAATATAGCTTTTGCAAAAGCTACTCAAATATCAAACCTGATTTTTCATATTTATGCTATGGAAACGTGTTTATTTGATGCCTATATGAATTATATTAACACAGCACACAGTTCTGGATTGGTGTTTGTACATGTCAGTCCCTTTTACTTTAGGGCCATGACTCCCATCCTTTTCACTTTGTGTACATCTAGAATGTTTCCAGGTAAAATGCAAATACCATCATAGCAAATCTACTGTCTACTGACAACAACTTTGCTTTTCTTAGCTGCCTTTTGAAGACCCCTTCAAAGCAGGCACAAAGACACCTAGTCCTCTGTTCTGAAGTTCTCTTGCCATGAGTAAAACATCACAGATGAGATCTAAGACAATCACACTGTGGTAATTAGAACTGTAAAATTCACCATCAAGTAAAAACTCCTAATTTATTATCAGGATATTAACAAATTTCCATTTCCTACTCTTCTGTGTCAGGCATCACGTTTTTTAATTTCCTCCGCCCCAGGGAAAAACTGTTTTATTTTCCTCATACTTCCTTATCTAAAAAACATTAAAATATTTTTGTTAAAACCTTTCAGAGAACCAACGCAGAAAAACAGACAAAGCACAAAACAGCCAGCTTCCAAGGGCTATTTTTATTAAAGCTACTTTTTCTTTAATCATGTTTCCAAACAAGCAAGAAGATCTTTTAACGGAAACACTAAGCAAGCAAGCTGGGCAGTAACACAGCCAGACCAAATAAACACCTCACTTTTAAATCTTTCTGCACAGGATGTCTAACAGTAACTTTTGCAATATACAAAGATATGTATGTTTTCCAGAACTGTGCTGTACTATTTCAAATTCTAAGACTCAGTTTCCAATTTTTATTGGAATTCTTTTACTTTAATTCATCATTCAAATGCTTCTCATCACCACTGCATAAGCAATTTATGCTTTTAAGATCTTAAGAAGTAAAACAGAATTCAACTAGACTTTTCTATTGATGTGTCATACGAGTGGTAGCTTATTCAAGTAACACCAGTCAAACTTGATCTTTATGGTATATTTGTAAGCGGGCTGAAGGATGTATGGGCTAAAGGACACCCAAACAAAATGTAGTTGTTTTGCAGACAGAATTGGTATGCTCATGCACTTCTGATTTTAAAAACCGAATATACATAAAAGTGAAATTAAAAAGTTACTGGTTGCCATTATCTGTATAAATATAGTAATTCTGAGATAAAAACATTACCTTCATATTCACTGTGTGGCTCATCTGAGATTATTCTCACACACATGCGTTCTCCTCCCTTCCCCCCCCCCCCCCCAAAAAAAAAATCAGGCCAGAAAATCTCATTTGATGTCCACAGGGTTTAACTGATTATGTTTTAGCTTAAAACATTGGGCTCAATATACCTTTCAAGAACTGGACTTGATTCAAACGTGTCCAAAGACAGCAAAAACTCCAAACCTACCCTGATAATTTGTTCCAAGAGTTAGCCACCCTGACATTTGAAAAGGCATGCCTAATTTCTAAGCTGACCTGTCCTGTTACCTTTCAGATGCTGTTTTTCATTCTGCCTCTCTCTGCTGAATTACAGAGTCATTCCATACTCTATTTTCAGGTCACAAAGGTACTTATATTCCTATCTTATTTTGATTGAATAAACTGATACAGTGAGCTACCTCACTGTAAAGCACTTTCAAAACATGACTTTTGTGACTCTTCTATAGTCCTTTCAGTATTTCAATGTCCTTTTTTTAAAAAAAACTGACAGAGGAACTGTTAATATTCCAGTAGGAGTCTTAACAATACAGTCTGAGGTCTCTCCCCTTATTCCTACTCCACCTATCTTCCTGGGTAGGAATTCCTATTATAGGTCAATGAATATAAATTTGGACTGTATGGTGTGCTCCTGCTCACTTGCATGTCTGTTTTGATACTTCATTCCTTTCAATGGTCATTACTTTGAGCAGATTTTTTCCCAGTCATTACTTTGAGGAGATTTTTCCCAATCTAGATATGCAATAATGCATTTGTCCGAATTAAGAACACATTTTGTTTGAACTAGCCCAGTTTACAGAGCACGGCAAGTCACTAAGACATCTTGCAGATCTAGGTCCAGCTGCAAGGATTTTTGCATAGTGCTGGGCTCTGACATTAACTCCAGAAAAAAACAAAGTACCACCCTCTTTCAGTAAGCAATCCTAGCTAATCACTTTTCAACACCCTACAGCGCTATAGCTGTACATCTCTGCATTGGATTTTATTACTTTTCTCCTAAAAAAAAGATTTTAGTTTTGTATTTATGCACTAGATATGGTTTCTATGACATAGAAAATACTTTGAGTACACTTTAGCCTACCTAATAAAGAACAGGTAGGGGAGATCTCTGTTCAGAGCTTATAGGACCCTTTACAGCTGTAAATTTATCAAATATCAGTCCTGACCACAAGTTTATTAAGAAAATAGAACAATCAATTATTTAAAAATTTACCTCTGCAAGATCTTCAAAGCAGCTGCCAGCCAAAGGATGAGGACTACTTTCATCAGTCATTTCAACAGTATCCTCAATCAATCCTAAAAGCTTCACCGTCAACTCATGAATATCTGAAATGTTGCTAAATATTGCATCGATATCCTGCAAATATAAAATATACCCTTACTATAGTGTTTAGAATCATGTATTTTGCTTATGTAAATACCAGAATGTTTTTAGTGAAGTCTGAACCAAGAGGCAAGCAGAGAGGAGCCAACAAAGAGCTAACAAGAAAGTTAAGTTGCATGGTTTTCTCAGCACAGCAGGCTTGTCTGGGCACATCCAATATTGCATAATTCTAACACCAGTGAAAGAAAGTACATCATCCTTCCTAGACTGGAGTAGCAGCAGTCCTGGTACAGGCTGGTCAGTGTTTCAGACAGAAATGTCCAGCCTTTTCATCCACAGTTCACAGCTGTTATTTTCCCCTCTACTGATTCTTGTCTCTTAGGAGGAGGCAATTTAAAAGCAGCTCTAAGGCCAGATCCTCAAAACCAAAGGTAAAAGTGAAGCAGCTACTTAACTACTTTAGCTGAGTGCTACTTGGGTTCAGAGAAGGAACTATCAGCTTCCTTTTTCAAGTCTGCTGGTTTTAAATTTTTCAGATCCACACACCTCAAACACTCCCAACCATGCAGTCTCTCCCGATGACCTGCACTCTTACCTTGGTCCCTCTGAAACACTCTTTAAAGCCTTCTACCTCACTTGCCCCAACCTAACATTCAGCTTGCTTTATCTCCTGATAGTCCCAAGAACATGGCAATCTCTTCATAGGGAGAAGCAATTTGTAAATCTTTCATACTCATTCCCATGTAACGAAAGAATACTCCTCTACTCCAAAACATTGCTCCCTTCTCCCTTCTTCTTCATCTGAGTTCTGCCCCCACACTTGCACAGCTCTCCGATACCCAGTCAGTTACTGAGGAACCTCTACACTCAGCTGTAATGGAAATGTCTCCTGCTGCCTCTCTTTCTAATGTTCCAGCATCACCTAAGAATCCCAGTTCAGGTTCTGCTGGCCTGCTCCCTTTGTCCTTCCTCTCACATGAAAGATTCACTGATCTCTCATTATTATTTCCTCTCTCACAAGAGCTGCCTTTCTCTTTAAGGCTCCTGCCTCCTGGAAACTGCCTTTGCCACAAATACAATTTCAGTCAGATGTCAAAATAGATTTCCTTCACAGTCACACGCTAGAGAACCTGGGGCCAAGGGTTGATTTCTTTGCAGTTTCTGCAGATAGAGGTGCCCTGGAGTAGACTTCAAATGTCAATTCAAGCATTCATCTGCATTCACTGTGCATGCAGATACATATCTGTTAATTTTTGTTTTAGGCAAGTGTTACTATACATACTTGATCAAAGGGCATCAGCTATTGCCAGCATCCAACAGGGATTCTTGCCTACTAAGCCTCGCTGTGATAGCAGCAGTCTTCAGACTATTAATGGCAATTCTTCCATTTTATTTCACAGTCAACTGTTGTTATGCACTGGCATACAATAAACCAAATTTAATTTTACCTCCAATACAGTTAATGTAAAATTGATATGCTACGGCTGCTAATGGAGAAGTTAGCATTACACATCAATAACCTACTAAAGCACGTACATTTGGTGTGAACAACTTTCTGTTAGATAGGAAAGCTTCCCGAAATACTTTTATTATCAGATTCAACTCCCGCAGATATTGTCTTTCTTCTGCAATTTCATTTCTCACTAAGTCATAGTAGTTGAGTTCCCCAGAAGAAGAGGGTTCATCTTCGCAGAGAGAAACTAAACCAATGTCATCCTGATCAAACATATCCATCAAAACCTAGCAAAGAAATTAAAAAAAATTAGAGGCAAGCCTGATTTTTACACTCAGTTTAAACTCAACTGTTTCAATGCATCCAAAGAGTTTTTAATACAATACTTTCTGTGATCACTTTCACAAGGGAGTAATATTTAAACTTTGGCAGGAGAAGGCTGGATCAGTTGCCAAAGCCATTTTCCCCTTTATAAGCTAGTATGACCTAGAAAACAAGTCACAATTCATGCAGAATCAACTCTGAAAACAAGACATCTTGCATAAGCTTTGTCAAAACCCTCCTGATAAAGATAAAATTCAACAAAAACATTTCTCACTTTAATGAGAACAAAAACTAGTTTTCCTTTCTGTGCTCTAAAGACTAAAAGAGCCATCATTACAAAGTGACATCAGGAGGTAAACAGCTGGTAAATAAAGGACAATATCATTTTTCATCCTTATACTGTTTTATAAGAAGCACTACTGTTCCAAAATTTAACAGGCTTAACTGAAACAGGTTAAGCCTTTACTGTGACAGGTCTAGCATAAAAAAGAGAAGAGAAAGAAGAAGTTTATGAATAAGACTAGTATCTCTCATATCTTATTTTGAATGTGTCTTTTATCTCCTGTATTTTCCTCCTTATCTCTCCAAAAGACAAGCTTAATCCCATCTCCATACCTTATCAGCACACATTGATACTTTTATGTCTTGCTGGGAGATCTCAAAGTGTCGTATATTGAAAACATAGTTTCCAGCCAGCTTCAAAATGTCAGCTGAGATGTATTCCAAGACAGCCACAATATATAGAGAGACATGGTAATCTACTTTATAACCTAGGACCTCCTGCAAATTGAAAACAAGAAAAACAACATTAATTATTCCTGAAATTCCTTCCGAATAACAATTCACATATTTTGTTTCTACTGAAGTTAATTTTGTCTATGTTGATAATTCATGGCAATATAACAGCTAGGGAACTGGACAGCAAATGAAAATTCGATCAACAGTTTCAAAGGAAACGCTTGCCAATAATTCCCTGTGATGTTCTGCTATATACAGACTAGATGAAAAGCTACAGAACTTACCGAAGAGCATGCTTCATTTAAATTTGTTTCTGACAGAAAAAAATTGTCTTTAATGGAACTATGGACCACATGCTCAACCCCTTACATGCTTACGAGTGGATGGTGTGAGTTCTCTATCTGTTGCAAGTGACATGATATTTAAAAATTAAGATGGCTCCTCTCCTTCTCAAAAACTGCCAATAATACGGTTCGTATTTAGTCTTTCGTTATGTCTTTGCAAATCTATTGATTTTAAAATGAAGGCATCACTGAAACTCAACTATGAAAGAAAAATCAATACACATCTTAGTTGATGGTATATGAAGAACAGGATCTACTTGTTTTCCATTCTTCTACTTTGACTTCTGTGGCATTTAGAAACAAAACTCTCAAAACAGTGACACTGAAGTGGTTAAGGTATTTGTGTTTGTTTGGATTTTAGTTATGTTAGACTATAACTGGTCATATTTCAAAGCAGACAGCTAGAGGGACTGGAGGGAAGGGTAGAGAAAGAAGCAATAGTTATCAGGTTGTTGTTTTGACTACCTTTAATAAAGGATGTATTTTGTCCACAGGTAGCAGCAGAGGGTTTCTTCTTTTTCGTTTCTCTATAGCAGATTGTGCATCAGCAATTGCCCACTTGTCTATTGGATGAGGAAATGTCTTTTGAACACGCTCCTGTCCAAACATACACAATGTATTTAGATTAACCACTGTAATCAAAGACAAGTTTAAAACAAAACAAAACCAGCAAATTACTTCCTCTGCAGCTCAGCCAATTTTCCTCCTCCTCACTGTTTTGAAACACATTTTCTTAACTGTTCTCTCCTTCTTACCCAACTCAGTTTCACTCCTTTCAAGCTACACTTGGAACTTAGAACTATTCTAAACTGAACCCGATACCTGCTTATCAAGTGACTTTGGGAAAACTGATTTTAAAGATAAATGGGAGTATTAGCCATCCCATAAAGAACACAACAGATAATTGAGTTTTTCCCAACACACTGCAGCTGCAATGGCTCCATTCAGTTCTCAGATGTGAGTAGAGATCACTTGACTTCACACCCCAAAAACTGTTGCATGGCACACTACGGTGCTCTTCACCCCTGCCGACGTTCCCAGGAAGGCACAGTACATGGTGTGGTGCCATACTCAATTTCTGCACTGGATCTTTAACCTGAGCTAAATTACAGGTTTTCCATCTGTCCAGCACCTGAGCAACACTGAGGTCTAGATGGGTGAAAGCCCAGATGCAAGCTGCTTTATATTTTGTCTAAGAATGATTTTAGGAAGGTGGTGCAATCTATGCATCCCTTTAATACAAAGATTTTTCCACATATTCTGAAATTTAGCAGGAGACTCAGGATCTTCTCAGTAGCAGCTTCCTAATATTAGCACATGACCATTTAACACTCAACCTGCAGTGGCAGCTGTTTGTGCCAGGTAAACGCACTGTATCCTTTCCCCCTGGACAGGAGCCTAAAACTCTAGGCTGGTTTACTGAAAAGAACTTTTCTTTCACAGGAAGATCATCCAGAAAAATGGAGGCAATGCAGAATTTGGCTGTCCTTCAACCTATCAATTCATTTCACAAGTAACATATACCATTTGCACTTGGACTATATTGGTTCCCAATGTTTTGCTGGGAACAATTTGAAGGGCTTCTTCTCATCTATAAAGTCTGTTATAATTTGAGACTTTAGACCTTAATCTTGCAAATACTTAAGTTTAATATTATGCACAAATAGTTCCATTAACTCCAGGCTGCTATGTAGATATCTGCATGATAAACTTTAGAGATCACAGCTCTCATGTTTCCTCTTAACAGCTAAGAACAGCTGAGGAGCAGAACCAAAAGCCTTCATACATGAATCTCAGGTGTCTGCCAGCAGTGCAGTCCTGAGTGCTATACTGTATTTTCCTTGGTTTGGAAGAGTCTGAACATGTCAACTTGTGGAATAATGATGATTTGGGGAGCCTGTTGCCACTCTTTAGACTTAGCTCCATATTTTTAGATCAAATAACTGTTACATTGCTAAGTACAACAATCTATTATTCACAGCCTTAAAGTAACAATATATTTAAAGTAATACACCACATAGGATTTAGTTGTGACATTTGTAATTGCAACTCATTGAGTTGGTAGTTTTCTCAGAAGAGTGTGTGTATTGTGTGCGCTTTTTGCAAACAGTGATTTGTGGGGCTTATACATACCCAAAGAAAAATTATTAATTCCTGTGTACACAGGGTAATTTTACCAACTCATGATTCAGAAGCAGAAAACTACAGAGTTGCTGTGTAAAGCAACCAGTGCTATCTCAATCTGTCCAACGTGCTAAGTGGTTTGATAGGCTGGGAACTGGAGAAAGAACACAAAATTTCTCAGCCTCACACTGAAAGTTCAAATTCGGACTGATGGTAGCAACAATGCTGAGAGCCATTAAGGGATTAAGTTCTGCTTTTGTTTAGTCATGCTATAATCTCCATGCATCGGCATTACAAAATACACTAATCATAAACCAAAATTAATAATTAATGAATTGAGTCAATGTGGAATGATTACTGTATCTAATAACAATCTAAAACCCCCTCAGGCAATTATTTTGTAAACACATGTTAT
The DNA here is from genome assembly GCF_028389875.1 of Rhea pennata. Lineage (NCBI taxonomy): Eukaryota > Metazoa > Chordata > Aves > Rheiformes > Rheidae > Rhea > Rhea pennata. The sequence goes on along the minus strand of NC_084667.1, from coordinate 67,355,796 downwards.
ATTTATTTCCATGATAAATATACAGAGTATTAAATGAGAACTTTACTTTGTTGTCAGCTGAAAGCCCTACACATATAGATGGCTGCAAAATTAATACTCTGCAAAGCCAGACTATAATGTTTAACAGCTACATGAAATCACTTTCTCTCTCTAGACTGTATACTGAAGTACACTCCATTAAAGCCCTCATTTTGTGACCAATGACACAAAGCAGACAGCTGCAATAATACAAGAGCCTCAGTGAGTTCAATAAAGTTCCAGGAACACACAACTCTATTCCCGCAGCTGCAGAATCCAGGCCTAAGAACAGTAACCTTTCATTACAATACTTATATTTCTCTGACCATATTAATGGCAAAGAGGAGGAAAAAATGAAATATCCTTTCATTTTATTAACTCTGTTCTATTCATTTACTTCTATTTCTATTTCATTAATTCTACTCATTTTAGTAAAGCAGCACAAAATCTTTCAAAACTATTTTGCATTTACAAAAACAACACTGAAGGAAAACATTCCCTTCTATTCTGAAGCCTTATAACAAACGGTGTTTCCAATTAAACTTGCCTTATGAAAGCAGAATACTGGATAATATTTTAAGAAAGGAATATTAACAAGCTCTTCTCTTCTGATTTACCTTGCTTTAACTTCAAACTGCATCATTCAAAATATGTTAGTTCCTCTTAGTGACTCTGTAAGCAAGCACTTCATCATCTTCAAGTATCCAGTCTTACCTCTACATCTTGGACAGTCCGTGGCTGAGCAATGCATAGTTTGTTTAGCAGCTGAAGTATCAACTCTTCAATATAATAAAGGGAATCTTCTTTTGCTGAAAGGTTTGGGTGAACCTGTTGCTGAACCTGTCCAAAAGAATTAGCATTCTTTTTCATTCAGAAATTTTACTGAAAGATGAATTGTGGGAAAAGCAGAGTAACTCTGTATTTCAGTGTTGCAAATTCCCATTCTACTAGTAAATTCCCACAAGTTTTCCTATATGAATAAATAACAATTCCTACTTCTCCAAAATTGGTGTTTCTATTCAATCAAAAACTAAGCATTTGGGCTTTATGGCTGGGAAGAAATTCTAAGCATGTAAGTTGGGCTTCTGCTAAGCATGCAGTGAAAATAATCAGTTTGGGTAAGTTCCTTTAATTCTACGCTTGTTCACTCACAGTGTAAGATACAGTTGTACCTACCACTACCAAAGAGCGCTTTATTTGTGAACAGAGAAACATACAGGCCCACCAGAGGAAAAGACTCAAGAAGCAAGGACACTGGGGAAAGAAAACCAACCAGTCTAGCCGGGGACAGAATTAATGCCCTCTTAAAACGCGTGGCCATTAAAACCCATGGCCATGATATTGGAGAACAGCTGGAACAACTCTTGAGATGCCTCAGGAACAGAAAACTAACTAGAGCATGATACACTCTGAGGCATGAGAAAAAGAGATATGAAATACAAGTCTATGTCAGAGAGGGAGACCCAAGGAAAAGCACACGTAAAAATACAAGAGTGTCAAGACTAGCAAATGCACTACGAGCAAAGGTGACTTCCACTTCCCTCTGACACAAGGCAGGATAACGCCTTTTATGTCACATTATGGAGATTAATCACAGCTTTTCAGCTAGATCAAATAACCTGAAACAAGCAATCTCAACATATGCCCACACCATTTAAAGGACCACAGCAAACTCTCCCTGGTCCAGTACAACTGTTTTCCTTTAGAATCTCCCCCAAAACAAACAATCACCCCACCCTAAAAACAACAACAACAAAAAAAGACACTGAAGAATTGGTCTAGATACTCAGTTTTCCTTGGCAGGCTCTCAATCAGGAAGACACTAACTAAATCTTAAACTATAGCCAAAAGATTCATAAAAAATACAATCCAGGGAAATTCCCTATCTTCCCCATACAAATTCTATGCTAACTCACCTCAAAAAAACAATCTTACATACCCAAGAGAAGCATTCTGTATGTGGTTTCAAACAAGGCGAATGGATTGCTACTTTCTCAGGTGAAGACACGGAATAACATCTTTGGGTCAAATTCTGAACCCCTGAAATACAGACGCTCATCTGTCCACAGGCAACAGGCGAGTACACAAAGCACCTGGGGGCTCCAAGGGCTTCCTCCAAGCTAAGTAACAAATTCATAGCAACACCTTGAGGGCACTCACTCTACAGCCCTGAAGGCTTTTGTAAGCTGTGTAAAACAGGACCAACAGGAAGCGAGGTGTCTTGGCTGCTTCCTTTACCGCCTGAAGCAGGGCAGAGTCTATAGAACTACCTCAGGAGCCAGAGCCACGGCAAGGCACTATGTACGACTCCATGCCTGTGGCAGCAGGGCCTGTAAGAAGAGGGGAAACCAGGACCGCACTTTGTCCCCACATCTCTGCCCAAAAAGAAAAGAGGGGCTAGGTGGGCCAGCAGATAGGGAGAGGAAGCACAGATCCACTGAGGGAACACCAGCAGGGGCGCAGCCCTGTATCTCAGCATCCAAGAAACAGAGATGATGACTTAGATGGAGAAGCCTGCTAAAGCACTGCTCCAAGACTGCAGAGCACCAATGAAGACTTCACGTACCAAGGACAGCAATGTAAATGTCTCGGGGCAGTAGGCTGGGACACTGAAGATCTGAAAACATATATTGGTACCAATTATACTGGAGTTGGTGGCTTAGATATTACACAGCAGTGGTGAAAAGTGATAACCAACCATGCGGCCTCCTATGCAGTATCCAGGGTGAACATGTTGGGGGAAAGAAATCTCCACATGTAACAAGTCACGTTTCTAGACTTTAGCTCTACACTGCTATCACCCTTCCTTGAAAAGAAGGGAAAGAAATGTATTAACGAAGCAATTTTTAACTAAGAGAGGAGGGAATATACATTCTGGTTCTAATCCAGTTTTGTGACAGTTTTTGTTTAGACTGGCATATATCATTTATTTTTCTTTACCTCAAATATGAATACTTCTCTGCTTCACATAACTGTCACAAAGTTCATCTGTATACAGCATCAGGCATTACTGAAAGAAACCCCTCCCATCACCCTTTGAAAACACTTACTTAGGACTGCAGGTTTTCCACAATATTCAGTGCGTTTCATGCTCTTCCTGAGCATGAGGGTTTAATTCAAAACACAATGGAAAAATCAGGAAGTGTCAAGCTAAGGTCCCACCATGTATCTCTTGTAAGAGCGCTACCACACCAAAAACCATTAGCTAGCTAACTAGGAAATAAGTTAAAATGATCTAAACAATCCCACACAGGGATACCATACTGATGCCCCACAGAAATGCCAAGAACACAAGTTATAATAAGATGAGAAAGGAAATCTGTGCTCCCCTTCAGAGAAGGGGGAAAAAAATCCCATTTGCTGTATCGTATCGCAGCCATTCTCCTCCTTTCGTGAGGGTCACTCACTCTAAAAACCAAAGCCACTGCTGCTAGAAAAATCACTTTACTCATAACTAACTTCCGTTCACAGGTCTGAACAGCTCATGGCATACTCTTTCTCAGCTTTGTAAAGAGCACATGGATACCCAGCAGCTTTGAGAGACAAGCAGAAGAATACTCAGCCTTCTTCAAACACTGGGAGGGGATCTCAGCTTCCTATAATGAACACAAAAACAGATACTGGAGCCAATTTTGCTTCTAAAGGAGCAAAACTGATTAAGAATCCCAATATTTCATGGTTTAGACTACTCTTACCAGAGCATTCAGAAATCAGCTTCTGTTTGAAATGATACAGGTTACCTTGATACGACCTGCTTAGAGTATCACAGAAAGGTGCCAGAGGTACTCACGAACACCCTGGCTTTACAAGGAATTATTTTGACACAAGTGACATGATAGAGAAAAACAATTTCATAGTGAGACACTGGCAAAACAGAAAGTTAGTTAAAAAGGACATGCAGTGGCTAAGCAAATCAAATGCTGCTTTTTTTGTTTGTCTTTTCCTTTTAAAGACAAAACATTATTTACAGTATTCAACTACACTGTGATTGAAAGAGCAGAAAAAACAAGGAGAAGCAGCTTGCTAAATCACTGAACATACGGAAAAAAGCAGGAGGAATATTTCTTCCGGAAGGCTACTGATCACAACCCTCTGAGCTCTGCCATGTAGCCAGCTCCCAATCTACCTCACTGTCCACTCATCTAACACACACTGCCTGAGCTTACCTATAAGGATGTTACAGGAGACAGCGTCAAAAGCCTTGCTGACGTCAACGCAGACACCATCCACTGCTCTCCCTTCATCTACCCAGCCAGTCATTCCACCACAGAAGGCTATCAGACTGGTTAAGGATGATTTCCCTTTGGTGAATCCATGCTGACTACTCTTGAGCCTGACTGTAGTTTTATTAGAAGGCTTGGAATAATACAATAGTTAACACATGGCTAAATTTTGATTTGGCTTGCAACCTCTTCCTTTAAAATTCAAAATACTTAAAAACACAATGCGTTGCACTATCCAGCTACAACTCTGTAGTAAGAATACCGAGCAGAAGGTATCAGAGAAACATGGTTTTTCACTCCTCTCTGAAACAACACAAGTCCTTGTAGTCATTAAAGAGGGACATTAAGATTAGAAGGACTATTTTTCACTGTTTGTTATTCACATAGGATTATTCCTTTATTCTCTACTTACATTAATAAACAACTACATTTTCAGAAAATGGTCTTCCAGTATTACTTGCATTTTCAAAATATGAAATTTCTGATAAAAACTGCCACTAAAAAACTGTTAGTGGGATAATATAATGCCTCTAATGCTTTATATGCCAACAGGATAGCTTCATAAAATGCCTGTTAAATTTCCTAACAAAAAACAACTACTCATTCCCCTTTTCCCACAGTTACCAATTTTAACTTAGAAATTATTTATATCTTACTTGCCTCTTAAAAACACAGCTATACTAGATCAGTGGACAAGTAAAACTTTGGAAGGCTGTCTGTTTACTTGAGGAACACAGTATATAAACTTAGGAGCAAGAAAAATAATTAAAACATAAAAGTTAAATATTTACTAGCATGGCTGGGTTACAATCTTGCCAATACTTGTCAGTATTTCCATACACTATGTTTAACATGATGAAAATACATCATTGACAAAGAAAGTAGTTCTAGACTTGCCAAGAACCAAGATGTTAAAAGTCAGGAAGAAGAAAACATGAATCAGATAAATGGCTCTTTTTAAGTTGGGATTTTATTCCTCCTTATCTTTCCTCTTCTAAAGATAACAGTGTCACCTAAAAAACATGAAACATCAGCTCCAGCAGTATTTTAAATCCATCAGTCTAGATGATTTACACTCACGCTCTGGAGGAAGAAGGGAACCAGATGCAGTAACTCAAAGGCCTGTAATGCTCTTACTCTGTAAAAAACAACAGCACCAATACCCCCAGTTTCCAAGTGAAATTAATACTTGCCTACAGGCATTTAGAAAGAACCATGAACATTTCAAGACTTGAAGAGATCCCACATAAAAAAATAACTACACTAATTTCTAACTTTACTTCCAATACAGACTTTTCTAGTTGGCCCAACTTTCTTAAATCAAACTAGTAAAAGCTAACAGAAGAATAGTGCAAAGTAGTCTCTTAAGCAAATGAGAATTTATTAAATGATCTGCAAACAACATTTTATCTTTTTATTGCAATTCTAAACTCTCTGATGCACAGTTAGCAAAATGAAGTATTCACACAACACAGTTACTGAGCTACCAAAGGAATCTCAGAAGCTGATCATTCCTTCAGCTGTCGTATCTCACGTACACCGATCCCTGGAAGTGATTACATACTGGGATGCTTGTTAAATAGTCATTCTAAAACACCACTTCTGCTTTTTTTTTTTTTTTTGCCTTTAGCTCTTTAACTTCCAGTAGACATTACATTCTAGAGGAGAATAAAGTTGAGGGGAGAAAGTAAAAGACACCCATGATCAGCGGAGCAGTCAGGACATCTGCATTCCGGAACAGCATTGCAAAACATGGTCCTAAAATCTGCTGGGAAGTGCACTTGCTGCAAACAAACAAACAAAGAACAGATTGATAATGGCAGAAATGCACAGTTTGATTTGCAATTTATCAACCAACGTGGATGCATTAGCCCTCCATCCTTTTCCATAATCCTATATTGCTATAGCATGTAATACGCTTATACAGCATTTTGTAAAGCTGAGTGCTGCAACACTGCTAGCACCACCCTGGAGAGTAAGAGCACGAGGCTGAGCCTTGGGATTCTACCCCCAGCAGATAAATTTCAGGCTATTGCTGATGACTGCACAGGCATATTTTTCTCCAAGAGCTGCGACCTGGTAGTTTCTCCTCTGCTAGCCTGCTTGCACTTCCCTACCATGCTTCACTTCTTTATCTAATCTCCTCCATGGTTCATTTTTTGTCTCCTGCAACATCTTCATATTCCCTGCTTTTCTATCTAAACAAATAACATTTCCTTTTGGCAGCTGATTGCATCCCTTTATGCAAAGGCTCAAGGAGAAACTAAAAATTTTTTTAAAAGTGCATGTGCATTTATATACACACAAACATAAATATATATTTATATCCTAAAAGCAGATGGGAAAGTAAACACTTAGATTTTATCTATCTATATAAAATGCTTTGTTTCAATGGAGATAAACTCTAAATGAGCAACACACAGTCCCTGTCCTATGAGATGGAATAAAAGCAACACCACCAATGGGGAGAGCGCTCTGCACACATCATACTTTAAAGCTAACAGATTCCAAATCTCTCCTAATTATTCAACATACCACTTCCCTAAAAGCTATTCCCAAGTCTGAATCCAGCATCTTCAAGCTCTCTCCCCCTAAATTTCACATCATGTTCTTCCAAATATGAATAGCTCACTCGAGAAGATTGAATTATTCAAACAATCCAAAAACTTTTTCAATGACATCTTCAGAAAATTTGAAAATAAAGATTAATTCATGAGCAGCAGAGGACAGCAAGGTACAGACAGCAGCAGATTTTGTAAAAGCTGCAGGGTGAGCTTGAGATTATATTGAAAGTGAAGAGGACAGAGGGATGCAATAAAAAAAAATGATACACAATGAAAAAGACAGACACATACTGCTAAAAAAATAAAATGGCCAAAGCTTAAATATGGCACAGCAGAGAAAAGAAGACAGTGCAGTGTGCAGAGATATTGCTTTGTGAACCACATGCTCACTAAAACAACATCAAGAATTGCGGGAAACATCAGGAGAACAAAAGAGGCTATAAAGACTGGAAAGGAAGAAACCCTCAGGGAGAGTGCTAAGCACCTTTTTTAAATAAGTAAGCCACTGAAATCAAGGAATGTACTACAAAACTCATTTGAAAATCCTGAGAAAAAAGGTAAAGTAATTATAAAGGTAAATAACAGACTCAATAGCTTCTCCAGAAGATAGATAATGCTTGCAGTCTGGAGAAGAAAGATGTGAAAAATTAAGGAGAACAGGAGAGGTAACATTTATTGCAACAGGTGAAGCAGCTCAAATCAGAGCATGAAATACATGACATTTGGGAGACGAAAAAAATAGGAGAAAATTGTTCAACAATTTTTTCAGGCTTCAGTAAAGAGGATGCAGGAGGGGATGAAGTTTAGTAGATTTACAGGAACACTGTTTTGACAAGCAAGCAAGGATTTACAGAAAAGGTGTTCAAGGAGAATGAGGAAAAAAACTGTTTTGGCAAGAAATTTGGCAGCACTGCAAGAGTGCGAGGGGAATTGGGCAGAGCCATGTGACTGACTGTAGTCACTGTTGAAGCACAGGCACCAGATGTATGGAGATTTATATTCTTCACATAAATGGATTACACAGTATGCAAAAGGAGCAAAATGACCAAACATGAGGGGAATAAAGGAGCAAGATCAAAGTGAATTAGGGCAGCAAACTTTTTCTTTTCTTTTTTTTTTTTTTTTTCTGTTGCTTGTTAGCCTGGTAATTCCTTAAGCTAGCACAATCGCCAATTTCCATATTCCATTTTAACAACATAGGTAGGAAGTGTTTTTTCTGCTACTGCTGCCAAATAAAATTACACTCTTCCTACTATTTTTAAATGCCTCAGATCCAAGAACTACCTTCATTTCCATGCAAAGGGCTGAGCAAATTCTAGCACTATTTGTCAACTACAAAATCCAGTCACAGTATTTAAGCTAAACAGTGTAATAGATACAACAGAAAAGGTGTGAAAAAATAGGATTTAATAAAAGGTACCAGTCCCTTCGCTGGCAAAAATTATTTATGATAGTGAATCAAAACTGATAGTGATAGTGTGACAAAAAGATTTCACGCTACTTATAAGATAAGGACCAGAAAACTGGAGGGAGGAGAAGGAGGAGGGAGACACAGACACACACACACACACACACACTCAAAAAAACATGGAAGAACTGGGTTATTGTTGAGTGGTAGTTACCAAGACTACTTTAAACAGGAACTTAGCATTCCCTTCCGCACCTCCATCCATGTTCCAGCTGCGGACACAGTGTTGAGATGCAACAACCTTAGCTTCAAACTTCTACAGTGTGTGCATACTTCACAGGCACTTTCAAATTAAGTATTCTCTCACTTCCTTGTTTTACCTTGTGCCAAGGTGAAGGTCACAAAGGCATTCAGGTTTGCAGGTACTGCAAATCTGCAAAGGTTTCAAGGTTTCAGAGCTCAAAGTAGTACATTTGTTAGACGCTAAAGGACTAACAGATACCAAAACCAAGCATCAGTACTATTTTAAAATACCATAATGTAACAAGCAACTTTACAGTTGAAATTACAAAGCTGTCAAGTGAATAAAACAATTCAAACCCTGTGGGCCTGATCCTGCAATGGGAAACGTGAAAGTAAACTGCACTTGACAGAGCAGGGAAGAAACAGGGCATCCCTTACACTTTCATTACAAATCAGGAGCCCAACGTGCAACCTTAGCAGGAATTGTTCTATTATATAGTAACTCCCTTGTGCTTCATAATATAGAATAGCACTGAATTAATGTAATTTTCAAAAATGTGTTCAAAATGGTCTTTTATATTTCTGAATGCAACATTTGCTAAGAATAAACCCTTTAGTCATGCTCTAGAAATTTGATGAGTAGTCCAGAGCAATAGTGGAATTGTTTTAGAAAATGCAAATAGTGTGCAGTGCAATGATTACACTGACATGTATAGTGCCTCCAAAAATGCAAGTATTAACTGTCCAATGGTTTTTATTTGCAGATAGTGGAGAAAATGAAAACAAAAATACCTGAGATGCTTGTGAATTTAATTTAGAAAAATCTATTTAACAAGCTAAGAACATAAAGCAATTGACTACATAGCTCCTGTTTATGGAAATAAGATTTTTAATTTGCCAGTGGATCTGTAAAAGTGTACAGAGATGACCATTCATCTTAAGAATGTGCAAAGAATAGCTAATAGAAAATGAATCAGTGTGTGCATGTCCAACAACACGTTACGTGCCATTTTCAAACACATACACTAGTTCTACAGAGTTAGTTATTTTATTTTGAGAACTTGTTCAAAACCATAGGACTAGAAGTTTATTCCAGGTAGCAACCTAAGATGTTTGGCATTAATGAAGCTTTTGACTACAATTCCCAACAAACTTCTGTAGAATGCATGTCCAGTACATAAAAATCAGGATCTTCAAAAGGCTGCTGGGAGTTGAACATTCAGCTGTCACCATGACATTCATGCCTAATTCTTTCAGGCTCTCCTGAAATCCCAGTCTAAAATTAACAGATATAACATCAAAGCACTGACATCTACTTGGAGAAGTCATTTCAGATCTGGGAAGTTTTTATCTGGAAGAAAGTTGACAATTGTTGACACCTTTGGTGCAGGATCTGTTCTGGGAAACCCAGTTACAAAACTGAAACACCAGCTTTAGAAACATGTTGCGTAATTTGACATCTTTCCTTACAAAGGCTATCAGGCTAGAAAAGGGAAAAACAACAACAAAACTCATCATCAAAAATTGTATGTGGAAGATAGGAATGGGTCATGAATCCTGATCTGGGAAGGGATGAGAAAGAAATTTGCTGGATAGGGCCAGCTAGTGAAGGAGAGGAGGCAGACGGAGAGGAGAGCGCTGACTCCCCATCACCACCATCTCCCCTGGCAGGGACACCGATGTGGCAGAGGACACCTATGCTCACAGTCCTCCAAAAACTGCCCCCCGAAACTACTCTGAGGCACTGAGCAGAAGTTTTGGTGATGCCTGCTGGTGGCAGCAGCACAGAGGACTCAGACAGAGCTAACCTCACTCGTAGGAACTCAAATGCACGTGATTTCTTTTAGAACAGCTGTGTACACACTGGGAGAATTATTCCAAGAGACACCGTGATCCTTTAATAGCCAAAGTTAGCTCCCGGATTAAAAGCTGTTATAAAGCTTAAACCATAGATCTACTTGAAGTGATTTACTTAGTACAAACCACAGTTTAAATAATAAAGTAAGTGACCAGATAAAAATGCTATTTTTCTGATTTGTTTACTTTGACAGGACTTATTATAATAAATCTCACTATATTTATTTCCTTCTTGTAAAGATTTTCAGCACAGCACACCAAGGAAAATAAAATGTTTTCGAGTAAGGGCATGCTTGTAAACCTACCGGCTGGAAGAGAGGAAATACGTGACATTTTCAACTTACTGGATTCCAAGGTGGCAGCACTACAGATGCAGTGATTTAAATACAAAAAAAATAAAAATATCTATCTTAATCGTGTCTTTTGGCTTTGCTCCCCTCAATACCCACAAAAACACCCTCCCATGCTAGCTGTAACTTAGCACTCTGCACTAATCTTAAGGTTATATATAAATTGCTTACGTGCAGACAGAATATTGTTCAAAGGACAGATTCTTACTTTTTCTACATATTAAAAACTGCTGGTTTTTACCAGATCTTTTTCATTCATGATTTGTCAAGTGTCAACTTCACAGAACTATATGTAAATGCAATAGTTTTAAATTGTTTTGGTATAAAAGTGACCTTAAGTTTACTCCACGCAAATGAAAGAGAACCAATCTCTTTAAAGTGTACCGTAGACTTAAAATTCAAGAAGCAAGGAAGTATCACCTGTTGTCAGTGGACTGTACTGACTTGTTATTCTACTCCACTTCTTTTGTATTTTAGAATTTAGATTTCTCACGCGTTACCATACACAAGGAAAAACAAAAACTTCCCTCTTTTTCTGTTGTCAGTTTCTCTATTTCAAGAAGTATTCATTAAAAGGAAGGCTTTCAAAAATAGCAAATGAAATACTCTTTCTACATCTGCAGAGTAGGCTACTGTGATAAAAAGCTAGTTTAGAAATTCAGCAAACTCTGTTTCCAGCTAACTACATTGCTTCTGAAGCTCAACAGACTTTCTCTAAAATGATGATTGCAAAAGCATGCTGCTGGAAAAGACAGGATCTAAAGTGATTGACAAGCACAGATTTCTAAATCTAGTTGCAGTGAATTTATGAACTTTTTGAAAATTGCATTAGTACTTTATAAATTTGAAACCAATACAAAATCAGATGCTTTAATACACACTTTGGTTTCAGTGCAACATTTTCCAGCTATCCTGCAAGTAACGGAAATGCTCTCAACTCATTATCTAAAGTGAAAGTGCAAGATGTAAACAAAATAATAAACCATAAATTTTCTAAAATGTTCTGGTTAATAATCTCCAACCCATCAGCATTAGGGCATTTGGTCTTTTAAACAGGATATTAAAACTGTGAGTGGCTTCTAAGAGCCTGACTGCAATAACTGGAACAATGATATAATTTTGTTTTGACTCACTGATACTGCATGTTCATAAGGGAAATACACATTACAGTAGGATTGCTTCATGCTAAAGGGTGGGTACTCCAGACAAGGAATTTTCCCAGGAGGAAAAGAATTGTCTATAAGCAACTACAAATTTTCACAAGCAGACACTGGCAATAACAACTTATTTTCTCTGTTTTAGACAGTCTAAGTTTCTGTTCTATTTCTTTTCACCAAAGCCAAGTCTTCAGAGTCACAGTAAGAATTTGTAAGAGCAGTGTTAACCCACCAACGTTTACATTGTTTTTAGTTCAGAAAAAGAAAAACACATTTAAAGATTTAAAGAAATCCTTTCGGGTCAAACTGATACAGCTATACCTCACGTTTGGGTGGATGTGGTTAGTCTCAAGGAGATGTTTATGTTTTAACCACTAGCAACTGCCTCAGGTAGGAAGAGCAGTGTGGCAGGCTTTGAGCATCCTGAGACACGCTGGAGAGAACTACTATCATCAAGAGGAGGTTCAGGAGTGAAAACGAGCGAATCCAGGAATCCTCAAGCAGACAGTTAGTGGTTTTTATGCCAGCCACAAGACTACTAACTGCATTCACCAGCTTTTAATACAACAGACACAAATGCAAATCAATTTTTCTTTTTTAAAAAAAGAGAATTACTTCCCATACTTCCACTCCCTATAGATCCGACAGCATTACTAAAAATATTGGGGGGGGGGGGGGGAGAAGCAAGAGACAAAAAACACTCACGAGCGTCCGAATCATCGGTATTAGAGCGCTACCCAACACCAGAGGTCCCGATCCGTATCTCGCTGTGTTAGGAAACACGTAAGCGACCCTCAACCTTTGCGAGCCCACGAACGACACGCAGCCAAAGGACGAACCCACTTCCTCCCCTCCCAAGGCTGGGGACTACCTTATCGTGATCAATAAAAAAATAAATAGGTAAAACCCACCCCCGACTAAGTGGTTTCCCACAGACTTTGTCTCCCTCAGGCAGCGGGCAGCCGTTTCTCTCAGGAGAAGGCAGGCTGGCTTTGCCCCAGCGCGGCTGTTTACCTTCCTGACCGACAGCCCGTCAGCAGCGGGCGGCCGCGGCGGGGCGGCTCTGTCCTGAGGGGACGGTTACGGCGGGGGGGGAGGGGGGAGCCGGCGGCTCCCGCGCGTCGCGTCGCGCCGCGCGTGGGGGAGGGGCGCCCTGAGGCGCAGGTGCCGCCCGCCCGCCCCACCCGCCGTCGCCGCGGGCGGACTGACCTTGCGCAGGGCGGGCACGAAGAGCCCCCGCCATTTCGGGCCGTTCTCCTCGCCGAAAAAGTCGTAGGGCTGCGGCGGCGGCTGCATGGCGCCCGCCGGCCGCTCCTCTGCATGGGGCCCGCCCGCCCTCGCCGCTCCCCGCCGGCTACCGCGCCGGGGGCATGAGGGGAAAGGAGGGGCGCCGAGGAGAAGCCGCCGCCGCCGCTCGTCAGGGCCGGGCCGGGCCGCGCCGGGCTCCGGGCCGCCTCATGCGGGGCCGCCGCTGGCTGGCTGGCTGCCTGCCTGCCTGCCTCGCTCGCTCGCTCGCTCACCCCCCCGCCCGGCCAGCCATCACATCCGGCGCGGGAGGGGGCCGGGCTCCGGGCCGCTCGCCGTGCGCTGCCGGCGCGGCGGGTGAGACGCCGCCGTGCCCGCTCGCCGCGGCCCGCTACCGCCGCCTCCCCGCCCGCTCGCGCGCATGCGCCGCCGCCGCCGCCCCGCCCTCCCGGCGGCGCCCCCTGGCGGGCGCGCGGCAGCGCCACCGAGCGCTGCCGTAGCAACAGCGTCTCCTCCGCGGGGCTGCGCAACCCCGCGCCGCAAGCAGCGCCTGCAGAGAGAATTATTCCACGGCGGATTCATCACATTGCAAGGCGCAAAAAAGCACCTTTCCACCAGCAAGAGAGTCGTCTTGTCTTAGGACAGCTTTCCCCGAGGAGACAGGCGCTTACAGACGCTTTTCTTCCGCTTTGGGGTTCCTCCAGCTCTGCGGTTCTTCGCCTTCCTGCTGCATCAAAGCAGCCTGGGAAGATCCCAACAAAACATTTGTTTCTGCGGGAGAACGCCTGTTCGTCACCCCCAAACCGGGGGTAGAGGCAGCAGCAGTCCCCAGGGCCACGCCGGGATCCCCCAGCGAGAGCGGCGCTAGCTCCGGCGAGGCTGCGGCACGAGGACCTGCCCGGTTTGCGCGGTGCCGGGCAACTTCGCTAAACTGGGAGAAATGCGCGGACCCCGCAGCATTTTTTTTTTAATGCTATTTTAATGACAACAGAAAAAGGCAAGGGGATTAAAGCCATCCATATGTCTGGACATCTTTTTTTAAAAAATTCACAGTTTCATAGTTTGTAGGCAATGCAATTTATGCATTACACTCCATTATCATAATTCACAGAATTGCTTTAAAAAGTTTATAAACTTCAGCTCTAAAAATATAAATACTTCATAGAATTCTACGTAAAGATTCATAATTTGAAAGCTTCAGTTAAACTCTACTGAAAAAATAATCATCTCCCAAGAATAAAATAGGAACCAGGTGATCAAAAAGCACATAACGCTGTACAGTTAAACGTGCCGACTTAAGATTCACCATAGTATGACTGCTTTACATTTTAATGCTCTTTATTCTGTTAATACATGTTAGCGCCACACCTTGTGTGGGAGGAAGTTGCTTTTGCAATCTTTTTGTAGTATTTACTGTTGATAGGCAACACTTCTGGAGAGGAGTGAAGATACTGTTGCTTCTTTGTGAAGATACAATTTTTACACAGCTGTATGACATTTTAGCATTTGGAACATCTGAACCTTCCTCTAGTTTTATTGTGGCTGCAAATGTGCAAAGTTTCTCTTTGGGGAACTGATTATCTGAATTTCCAGGTTGCCTTTATATAGGAGTCACTTTTCCAGTAAAGTAGATGTCACTGGGGGGGGGGTAACAGGGGGGGTCCCAAACCCTAGATAAGTTAAGCCCTTGCTGTCTCAAAAGCAGCTCAGCTCTGTACAGTGAAAACAGATCAGCCAGCACACCTGACCTCCTATGCTAACACGCTCTCTCATGCATGTTAGAGAAGTACAGAAAGTAACTTAAAAAAAAAAAAAAAAAAAAAGAGAGAGAATATGGCAAATTGCCTGGTAGCAAACTACCCACAATTATCTGTGTTACCCAACATCCTGTGAACATCTGCTTTAAAAGTATTCTGAAGTACTTTGTCCCTGGGGCCACATAATTCTTTTTCTACAACAATTATGCAGAACACACCAAGATGCTCAGTTAGCTTAGTACCAAATTTGTTTAACAGCTCTCTGTTTCAAAGCACATTCTCCATACAGATTCTTTTCCAGGTGTGCCCTTGATATTGCTTCAAATATAAATAAGAGTTCACAAAAGTAACCAGTATGTTCTAAGCTCCCCTTTTACCAGACATCTGGGAAATGGGAAACCTTCCTGACTCATTGCTATTCGGGCTCTAAAGGAAGTAGTATGCAACATGACTCAATTGAGACAGGTTTCTGTAGCTTCCCTCCCTTCACATTTGCCTTTACAAATACCATTTCCACTGGATTGCTCAACATGCTCTACAAAGATAAGCTCCTTCTACATTATCAGTATTCAAAGGGAAAAAAAAACAAACCCACTCAAAGTAGTTCCTGATCAGTGCTGACTTCCCAGATTTAGGTTAGATGAAAAATGACTGTTTACGTACACATTTTTATTTCAGCTGTGTACAAAAGCAGAGACAGATCAAACAGACTGCATATGTGAATCATATCTAAATTGGCTTGGATTTGGTAATCCCTTGTTAGGCTTATTTTTCTCTGAAACATTCTACATTGATGTAGAAGGTTCTGAATTTTGTTTTCAATCTACGATAAACCCTTTAATTCCATATTTGCAGAACCCTTCAGCACTGCTTATCCTGCTATCTCTACTATTTTAATAAAAAGGACGGAACACTCCAAATCAATTTAAAGAGAGACAGTGAGAAAGCACACAGAGAACCTCCCCATGCTTGTTGTTTTTCAGAAGATCAGCCTGTCTCTATGGAGCACAAGGAAGATGCATGGGCAGTCAGCATGGGCAACCCACCCCAGCAGCTCTTTGTGCTCCACCTATGGCCCACAAGTGCCCTGGGACCCTTGCTGAGAGCCCAGCACCAGCCTCTCTGCAGACTCTCCCTGCTTGAGTGAATGAGGCAACCTTTACTGCAAGTTGGCCATGTGCTTGTTTCTTGCAGATGTTGGTATAGCACCAGATCTTATCAGGCATCATAACTCCTTTATTCAGGAAGCTGATAAATTGTCAGCTTGCAAAGGCAAAAATTGCAATGACTGGTTTTACACACAGCTATACCACAGCTGATCTTGCAAGCAACAAGGTGCCTGTTTTATCTTTGTCATTACAGGCTTCAGAATTCATTCAGTGCAGACAAGCTCCTACACATATTCGAAGGATAAAACACCACTGAACCTGTCAATCATTCACAATTCAAATCTTTGCTTCACTTCATCCGCAATCATTTTTGCAATGGCAAGGGAGGAGGTAGCAGCAGGAGAGGGGGCGTTTCTAACATGAAGAACTCTGCTTCCGATGTCTCCAGTGCCTCCATCAAATACAAAGTCATCTACCAAATTTCCATCACTGTCCAACGCTTGGGCTCTCACTCCAGATGGACCCCTGCAAATTAAAGGAAGATTTCACCATCAGAGAGAAAATGTTGTGAGTTAACTATCCAACCGACTTCATAGAAAGATGACGAAGGTTAAGGCAAACAAGAATGACTTCTTTCAGAAATGCAATGGAGGCCCCAGGAATTAAGTACAAGCACCTATAAACACAAGTTTAAAAACCACACTTTTTAGCCTGTGGATCCTTCTGTGTAAGACTAGGGAGCTACTGAAGCTTTTACATTCCATAGAAACAGAGGAAAAGGGAAGACAGAAGTCTGCCTTATTCTGGATCAAATACAGAGATCCAAACTGAAATCACATGGATTTTAAAGTTATACACATTTTATCCAACCTTTGGCACATTTTTCTAAGAGTTTGTAATACAATATTTAGCATCAAGATCAACAATAATGATTATATAAATGGCCAAAAACATTTGTATTTTTTCCAATTATCGCTTCTGTCAAGAAAGGCAAAGGTATTTATTCATGAGCCATTCGTCATCATTCATTACAAGAATGCATTGCACCATTTGTAGCACCAGCGTTTTCCCATGGAAAACAACATGTTACACACCCTGAAAATATTTTACAATTGTGCAATTTGTGCACTACCTAACCATACACGTTCCGTTTGACAGCTAAATAGATGTGTGATCATAATGCTCGATAAGACTGCTTCACTGCCAACATCTTCATAGCATGTGCAAAAAATAGGGAGCATCTATACTCATTAATCCTACCCAACATATTAGAAGCTGACGGTCATTTCTTACAGATATTTCTGTAGTCTTCACTATCACAGTATCAAGTGCCTCATAATTTTTTAAGCATTTATTAGCATAGCATTCTCTCCAATGGAAGTTTGGAAGTACTATAAGCCTCCTTCTGTAGATGAAGCAGCAAAGCGAAAAAAAGAGAATAGAAACTTACGTACATAGATAAATTTTCTAGCACATCTTACTGGTAAAAAAGAGGGAGAGGTGGCTTCACTTGCTGGCAGACATACTTAGCCCAGGTAAGTACACCTACTCAGGAAAATATTCTGGGCTATCATGTTATAAATTACATCTGCTAAATTTCTTCAGGTAGGCAAATTTTCAACATTTGCCTAAGACTGCAAAGCAGAGCAGGGAGCTGAACCTGATCAGCCAAATCTTTAGGCAGCATCATAACCACTGAGCACTGTGCAACAGAAAGAAAAACCACCTGGCTGCATCTTTTCCACAAGCTAACCACGCTCTTTCTGAATTCTTTGATAGCACAGCTACCAGCCATCTTGAGCCTGATGTAGCAGCTCTGACTGTCAGCAAGTGTAAGAGTTTAGGGATTTCTGCTGCATTCCAAGGCCTCCTTAAGACTTCCTTTTCTATGGCAGGCCAGTGAATCTTCCCCAGTAGTACAGAACCACAAACTGAAAAAAATGTACTGATGCCTGTGTGTGGATTTTCTGCATGAGTATACACACTAATATTTTCCCAATGCTTATTTTAGACAAGATGATAAAAAAGATTGCAAAAGGATGGTTAGGAGGATTGTAAAGGGCACTAGCATTTCTTCACAGAACTGAGAAGCACGAGGGTTATGTGAACATTTGTGGCTTACATCTCATCTCACAGGTGAAAGCACTGCAGTAAACGACACCAAATTCTCTCCTAAGAGATAACACATAGGCAGAGATCTGACATAATAGCTCAGAACAGACTAATTCTGTAAAATTGTGTCTTGTTACTGTGACCCTCCAGTGGCAAAAACAAAGCTACTACACTTCACTGACTGAGCTGGCCTAGGAAATCTGCTTTCATTCCTCAGATAGTACTCATTCTGCCATTCTGTAACACCTTACTGGGTATTACCACCTCAGCTGGTTTCTCGATAACCACAAACACATTGTTCATTTAGAGTTAGTAAAATGATACTTTTGGTTCTTGTCTCTCTAAAAAATAACTCCCCAAATGGAAATTTTTGCTATTCTATCCTTATAAGAAGAACATTCATACTGGGTCAGATTAAAGACCCACCTAACGAAGCAGTTTGCATTCAGCCACAGTCAAATGCTGATATGATAAGAATAGGAAAAACACAGAAGACTTCTTTCAAATATCCTCCAGTCACCAGCAATTTGCAGCTCAGGGACTTCATCTCTCCAGTCCTGAACAGTGAGTTTCTTCTTTTTCATCTCTCCCACAAGGCTCAGATTTGCAAACCTTCCACCAACAAGGCTGGGAAGATCATTCCAGTCTCCCAGTCCATCCAGTTTTAAGTCTCCAAAGCAAGAGGATAAATGTTACAGCATTTAAGAAATGCTCCATAAACCACTAATTCTTCCTGTTATAAAACATCCTTACAGGTTAACATAAAATCTGTCCTTCATTTTATCTTATTCCTCCAGGTTATAAACCCTGAGTTTCTTAAGACAGGAAGTTAACTTTGTTCAGATCTGGCGAAGATGCCCAGGGAAAGAGTAATGAAGCCAGGCTGTGGAGTCAAAACCCAGGCTGGCCTTTGGGGAGCACAGGAAGGTTCAACCTCTTGTGAAGCAGGGTTGAAGATGCTCCCACAACCACCAGGGTAAAACAAGGGCAGGTGCCCAAACAGAGTGTTTTTTTGTATTATTCCTCTTTGTGAAGGTACTCTCTTTCCCTCTTTTCAAAAGAGAATCCTTTATTTTGAAATAGCAAGCCTCATCAAACATGAATTTCATGACAAGTATAAAATGCATGAGCTGGATAGCTCTTTTTCATCACGCTCGAGCCTTTCTTATCCTGGATTTTTCTTCCTTGAAATGTTTGGACAATTAAACCCAGCTCCACATATTTAAATGCCTTAGTTTTCCCCACAAGTCTCTTCAGATGCCTCATCATTTCTGAACTCCTTTGGATCTGTTCATCTCTCCATACACTGAGAAGCTGAATACAATTTAATTGAGGTGATCTAAGACAAAGTTCAATCCTTCACCTGAAGACATAGTGCTCTCCAACACACATGCGAAAACAGCACTGTTCTCTTACAATACACATGGTGCAAGCATCTTCCTAAACATCTGCCAGCTCTAGATCTCTTCCCAGCTCTGCAGCTTTCCACTTCTCTTCTTAAAGTTTTATTTAAACTGTCTTCTCTCTTCCTAGCTTAAAAAAAAAAAGTTTAGATATAGGGATATGTCATTAGGATAAAAAGACTTTTTCCTGTGTGGTGAACATATCACATATGCGAATTTCAGCCTGTAGTGAGTACATGAAGTCAAATATTCATCAACTTGTCTATACACAAGTGTATACAACATAAAAAAAATGTTCCTGTAGAAAGTGTCTGGATGCTTCTGCATTTTGGAAACATATTTCAGAGTAAGCTGATGATACACTTACTAGTGTTTAGAATAAGACTATAGGATGTTACTAACAAGAAAAGTGTTCTTTACCTGAGGATATCATTGACAGTGACCTCAGGGATGAACCTCTGCAGCTGCTTCACCTGTGCACTAAGGAAGCATGCTCTGTACATTTCACTCAGTCCATAGGAGAAGTTTCTCAGTACCAGCTTCCATAACCCGCTGTGGAGAGAGGAAAAAAAAATGCAGCAAAACTGCATCTTCCATGAAAAATGTAGCCATGTTGAACTGACGCTCTGTAACAACACAAGGCAGCAAATGCAATTGTTCAGCAAAAGCTCCCATTCCCATTAGGGACCAAACCAATGCTTTCTACTCAAGAAACGCACGTTCCTCCTTCCCACATCAACAAGGGTCGCTAACAGAGCTCTGGTGTTCCAGTTAAATTGCTTCTGTGAGACTTTACTCTGGACACTAGTTCTTCCTATGCCTATGATTTTTCACTGCTCCAATCAAGTAGTAAAAGACCAAAAACCCATAGGTTTGAGAGAAGAGAGAGACATCACTTGAGACTTTCTTTCCCCACAATCATTCTGAAGACCATCACCCTCCTAAAATCCTCAACTCTCAGTCAATGAATTTTGCTAGGTTTTTACAAGTCGTTTGCTTGCTTTGCTTTCTCAGGTCTTCTGGTATTAGTATCCATAGATAGCTGAAACCATCTTGATGACTATTTCCTTTATCAAACTGCCTTAAGCTATGCTCCTTGCCAGAAAGCTATATTTGCAGTTCCCTGACCTGTTTTGCAGCCCCTGCTTGGATTCCTCCAATATTTCCTCATTCTTTCTCAAGTCTAATTTCTGGAGTTGAGCACTCTGTAATGGTCTGTCTAATCCTTCATACAGAAGCAAGATTCACCTTCTACAGATACTCTGTTTATTTATGCTTGCACTGTTAGCAATAATTCCCAATTCCTCTCAGATGTTACTTCCCCAGACAGCTTCCCAGACTGTGTTCCTGACGCCTAATGTCTTTTCTTGCATTTGGACATTTTTTTAAATGCATACTGATAGTCTTATTAGGTTTAATAAGGCAATTCAGATCTCCGTGTATTCTCTTTTCCAAGAACCCTCTGCAGAGGTTTTATCACACTGTCTAGGTTGATTAAAATATTACAGTCCACTGGACCAAAACCAATCCTGGAGGAGCCCTGCTAGCAGCAATGTGGCTCACCAGTGCTTTCCCATCAGCAGCTACATTCTCAGGCCTGCTGAGACATGCCTTGGTAGTTTCAAATAATTCAAATATTATCTCACAGGAAGTTAAATGTCTTGGAGAAGTCCATCCATATCAGCACACCTGTCTTTAAATAGACCTAAAACTTGGCAAAAGCAACAGCAAGGCTTTTGACAAGAACCAGCTTCTACAGAGTCACAAACTGACATTTAAACAACTGTATACAGGAGCCAAAAAATTACCTGTACAGAACAGCATCCAAAAAGTCTGTAGTGCTGAAGTCAAGCAATTTGTAGCCCTCTCGCTTAAAGGCTAGCACTGCATTAGGACCAAGCCAAACACTGCCATCCATTCTTGGTGTGAAATGAAATCCCAGAAAAGGAAACCGAGGATTGGGAACCTAAAGCAGGATACAACTGTTATTACAGTTCCTTCAAGCCAGGCAGCCACACAACCATTCAAGCCAACAAATTCCTCTAGGAACTGGGAAAACGTTTGTGAGGGGGAAAGTACAGACATTTAGAGTTCACTGAGCATAACGCAGTAGGTAAAACAGTACAAACTACAGGAGTTATGCTCCCAGTAAAGGGAAATAAATAAACAGGTGAAAAGAAATCAATTTGCCATTTTTATTTCCAATCATCATGGCAAAACAGGCACACAACTGGCTCCTGCATTTGTTTTTCTTCTTGCTAATTGTACAATGATCACATGTTCAATTAGCATTGAAAACACTGAGGAACAGAACAGGGCCAAGTAAGGCTGCATCTGAGGTAAAAGCAACACAAAAAACAAAAATGGTTTAGTGATTTCTCAGGATATAAATCAACCCAAAACAAAACCAATGACATACAAATGCCACTGGTAGGAATTACACTACAATAAAATAGGTTATAAAATATTAGGAAAACCTCACCATTCCTGTATTGCTCAAAACAACATGCAGATAACAAGTCTGATTAACAGGAACAGTAAGTATCTGTGTTTTCTTTTTTTGTTTGTGGATGAAATACGGTGTAACTATGTGTTGAAGGCAGAAATGGAAATAACCTGTCTGTGTGCAGATACAAGTGCAACTCAGTTTTTGCAGGTATAAAGTAAGTACATCTTTTCATGAGCTGACACTTCAAGATCCTTAGCTATTTATAAAAGGTGACTCCAGAGATGACTATTTCACAGTCTGAAACCAAGCAAGTCTTTGGTATCTATGAAAAACAGAGTATTGTTATGACTGGAAACTTACTTCAACATAAATTTCTTTCCTGCGTGCAGTGCATTGCTTTTCCCAGTAAAAATAGACTTTTATTATTTTCTGAGCTTAGTGGAACCAAGCCGCAAACTATTTTTTATTTTTGGTAACAAATCGCAAACAGATCCATGCAGTTTTCTAATCTCATGCTCATGTTTGGCCCTAATGGATCATTTCAAGTAAAAGCCACGCTCGCATAGTCATGAAGCAACACTGGGAGGCTCCCTGACACCCCAGCTACTTCCTCCCTCTCACACTACGACAGGATCCTGGATCGACCCCTGTGGGGACAGATCGGATGGATATCCAGGGCCTCTGGTTCCACAATTCCCCCAGCCAACCTTCCCTAAAAATCCTAAAGCTAATTCATTAAAAAGAAATAGACAAACAACAAACCCAATGGCAATAATATTTCAGCATAGTACTTCTACCTGTTCCTCAAGAATTAAAAAAACAAAACAAAACAAAACAAAAAAAAAAAAAAAAAACAAAAAACAAGCTGCCCTGTCAGAAAGCAAATGAATCTGTATTCACATATTGCACATCACTGCCTTCATTCTACCTGAATTAACAGTATAATACTGCCCTTGTTTCTATAGTTTCAGTAGTTCTCAAAGCACATTGCAAAAGCAAAAAAGAATACATACTGGGTAAATGTTTCCTTTAACCATATAGCACTTTTCTGGCTTTAGCACCAAATAATCTCCACGGAAGGGCACAATACGAGGCTCAGGGCTGCAGCCGCTTATTTCAGACAAGCGGTCTGAGTAGAGTCCCGCACAGGTCACAATGTGCCCACAGTAGATTTCCTCACCCTAGGGAAAAAACAAAACAAAACAAAAATATACAGCTAAAAATTCAACATATGAAGTTAAAAAAAAGTAACCTAACCCACCCATCCCTTACAAACCTCAAAAAAAAAAAAAAAAAAAAAAAAGATCAGAAAGGAAAACAACTATGTTTTTGCAAACAGGCTGAAACATTTCAGTTGATAAATTTAATTCTTGATAATATTTTCCTTTGTTCCCCGGAGAATTATCCCAAAATGGCAATTCATTGGACAGATAACACTGGAAGAATTTTATTTATTTTCTCTGTAAAAAGAAACAGGTCACCAACTCTCAGGCTACCTTCAGGTTCAATCCCCAGAACGCAGAGCCTCCTGCATTACACAAGCGCCAGGGCAGGGACCCAACACATCAGTGTTGGAGACTGCTCCTCCAGCAAACCGAACGTCTCCTTTCAGCGCTCCCTCATTCCTGCCTCCGTCCTGCAGAACGCCGAAGCCGTTCTAGCCCGCAGCTCCCTGGCCAGGTTTTCATTACCAGAGGGTACGTTATAGGTGGTGTAGCTAAGCAACCACAATGTATTTGGTTAAATAAGACCGTTAACAGATTTCACCCCACACACTGGGAGTGGTTTGTAATACTGAACAGTCTCCAGAAAGCTACATGAGTTCATAGCACACAGTTATGCAGAACTGCTAAATATCTGAACACCTTACTATCTTAATACTTGTATCTAAATAAATAAATCCAAATCTATTATCTACACACCTTATGCTGCTTTTTTTCCAAAAAACTGTGGTTTTTATTCTTCTTTCAACCAAAAATATTTCCATGAATTTTGTTTAAGTTTTTGGTGAAGGAATCTAACAGATTTTGGAGGCTACTTTTTAATGAATGACTGGAAACAGAACAAAAAAGAAATAGTAACTTGAAAGAGCGACTAGGATTTTTTTGCCTATTTATTTTTTTACAGAATCCAATTACCCACTCCTGAAGATGAAAAGGTTATTACTATATTTGCTGTGCAGCATTAACTGACATGCAGGAATGATTCCAGGATATGCACCTGTTTTACTAAATTATCTCATAGCTTTCTTATTATAAAGCAATTACAAATGCCTCCTTATCATTTTCACAGAAGCCACAGATTGAAAAACAAACATGAAAATAAGTGTTTCTTACCAAATGAATAAGTCACAAAAACAGCCATTGGAGAAAACAAACATAAGAACGTGCAAATCAGAAAGATAAGGGGCATATATAGTCAAATACATGTTACGCAGCAGAAGGAAAAAAGCCATAAATACTTTCATTATTATTTGCTTACACAGTGAAATCTGAACATGGTCATATGTTTTGTTAGAAATTGACTGAAGCTGTCTTTCGTAACAGCAGTCCTAGATGACAGTGAACATGTTACTAAACAGCAATGTTCTAAATTCTTTTTAGAGAGATGACTAAAGCAGCAAAGCTCAGCAAAAATTCTTAAGAAAAGGAGAAATAGCTTCCTATTAAGCAATTAAATCTTCAGCTTAGTTCTTACCTTAGAATTCCTCACAATGACTGGGTATTTCAGCCCTGTAATATAATTGGACAAGAGAAGGAATTAATAGAATATAACAGAAAACTGACAGAACAGACAACTTGTCAGGATGAAGTGTTCTTCCACTGGAAGATCTTCAGGCTATATAGCAAATGTTGTTGGACATAAAGAAAATTGTTGATTCACAAATACAGTTATCCTTCCACACCCTATAGCCTGTATGCCAGTGTAGGTCCATCCTACCCTCTAGGACAGACGGACAAGTACTATCACAAGAATGCACATGTAATACTCAGCTAAACGTGTTTTCACTGTAAAAGAACAACCTACTTCCTCTATTTTACCGGCATTTTCTTTTGTCAATATTTAATGTTTCAACCGAAGGGTAACCTGCCTGAGAAAAAAAGTGAGTTTGTTCAATGCTCTCACTAACATGATTTTGTCTTTTGTCTAAACATATGCCCAAAGGACAGAGGTGCTAGAACACAGTTTCAGTTAGAGCAAATGTGTTTTGAACAAAATCTTACCATCTTCATTTTCTGAAGAACCTTCTCTAGCCATCTCCATGTTTGTCACTTCAAAATCAGCCAAAATTGTCCCACCAGCTTCCTGAAAGTCTTCAGCATAGGACTTGGCCACTTGTCTATAATTCACAATGCCAGTATATGGAGAATCAAGGGCCATCAGACCCTGAAACGGTAGTAAGATGCAGAAATACAACGAAAGTTACATGTGCACTTCGGTCTTAGATAAACGCTATACTCCACCTGGTATAACGTGCACTGCCACTGAGATGAGAGTGGTCCTGTCTCCCTGTTTCCGACATTTGTTCATAATCTCTTGAAGTGCCAACTCTAGTGTTCGTGTGTGCCGAAAACTAATACAGCCAGAAAAACTTAGGCTGGATTAAAACGAGCATGAAATTACAGCATAAACAGTGCTTTTCTGCACAGCTGTCAATCATAAAACAGGTTTCTTAACCGTAGCTTCAGCAAATACATATTTTTCACCATGCACTGTGCAATTCCATCTACAAATGGTTGCTTGGGAGTTCTACCAAGGCTCCTGCCAATGTCTCCTCTGAGGCTAAAAGACATGATCTGGCCAGGTCTCAACACTTGCTGCCTTGCATATCAGAAACAAACATCCTTTTTGAGTTAGACAACAGCCTGCGCTTGCCCTAGCAGAAAGCACCCGAAGTTCAGTATATAGCTAGAATTGTTAATGTTTCACAATGACATTTTACTATCTTTATACCAAAAAGGCTGTTTCTTACCTATTTTTTTTCATGCTAGATGACATCACAAGTTTTCTAGTTCCATATATAAAACTGGGATAGTAGGATTGCTTTACCTCAAAGAGATGCTTCAAGTATAAATATGTTTTATACTGTCAGTAACTCAGATACTACAATAATAAGAGCCATCTAAATGCTCATGACATAGAATGGTTCATAAAACAATACTTAACACACAACTTTTCTCTCTACTTGATGATACAGTCAATGTATTCTTTATAATTAACACCATTCGAGCTCTCTTTGCTTAGGAGGAAAAGATTCAGCTAAGGAAACCAATACAAGTAAAGACAGACCCATATGAATGTAGCCATTTGCAAAAGTAAATGCTCAGCTGGATTTTAAACATGCAAAAAATGTGTTAAAGAACAGACATAAAATGCTTAACAAAAGAAAAAAGATAAATGATCCATCTCCAGAAATTTTATCATCTGTGCCTCTAACCATTCCTAAGCAACAAGTCATGCAACTACACCAACAGCAGACTGCCAGGTGAAACAGTAAGAGGCATTTATATCCAGATTTTCCTTTCAGTCTAAGATGCACTAAACAACAGCAAATCTGTATTCCACAAACTACTCATATTTCTCCTGCTGTCAAAATAAACAGGATGAGAAGTGCTAAATAACAATTCTGTGTAGGAAGCAACTGGGTTGAAATCAGCTTCATCTAAATTTGTACTTGCAGATACAATGAATTTTCATTGCCGCTACACTATCAAGTTTAGCATCAGTTAAATGATCTTGTTGGGAAGGGGCAGAACTATCTCAGTGTAAACTCAGATAAAACAGCTCAGATCAAGGCAAAGTAAAAATCTATCAACCACAAAAACATATGAGAAAGTACCTGCAAGTAGAAGGAGAAAAATCACTAACTGTCACTGGTAAGAGAACTGTGTTTTTCCCTGAAAACATACAGGAGGGAGGACACCTCTGTGAAAACCTGATAAAAGGTTCCAACAATTTGACTCTATCCACTTGCCAATAGATTCAGTCCTGCACAGGGATTAAAGAGTCTTCTTTCTACTTTGACCTAGGTAATTCTGATTCCTTACAGAGACTGCAACCAAAACATCACCTGCTCTCTAATTTATGAATGCTGGCCCTTGTGATGCAGCCAGCACATCATTTGCAATTAGTGCACAAGAAGCTCTGTATGATTACAGCATACAGAGAATTGGACAATGAATGGATGAACAAGGAAATGAGACCAGACAAGCAACAGAAATCTAGGGTGAAAATTGGTGCCAACAAGAGAGGTTCTGGAGGATCTCCTGAAGCTATGATAAACCTGGTCTAATTTGTATGTAATAGCACATGTAGATGAAAGATTGTGTTGTGCTAAACAGTTCCAGACATGAACGGATACATTCATTTTTGTTAGCAATTATATTTCTTCTGGGCCTTCAGGCTCTCTTTCAAATTTGTCACACGTGCAAACTACCTCAAGGCCAAAAACATATGTGTGTTTAGTGCAAAATAACATCACCTGACAAATGTGCCATTTAAGAATAAGAAAATCCCTTACCCTGCAGAAGGGCTCTTTTGCTTGTATTTCCTTTGCTCCAATCAACTTCAGATCTGGGACGTTGTTCTGCAGCCCTCTTTCATATAGAGCTTTGAGTCTTGGAATTTCATCTTGTTCAACGGCTACAATTAGCTTCAGAAAAGATGACAAGGCACGCCAGTGAGCAAAACATATAAAGCCAGCTCAGACTTGGCATCAAGCCCAAGCTAACAGGCAAGCAATAGTCAATGAATGAACAGTGAATTATAATGTGAGGGAAAAAGCTGTAGTTTGTGCCATTAATGGCACAAGATTCTATAAGTACCTACTATTACCGAGAAGGGACTAGTATATTAAGGAGACAGTGTGAAACAAATGTTAAAATATAGTTGAAGTGACTATCCATGGATAATATTTGCTAAAAGTACTATGTGACCACAAATCTGAATGTGAAAGACAAACACGTGATTTTAAAGAGCCACTGGGACACTTCTAAACATAAAGTTTAACTTAACTCAAGATGTATAAATCTCATACAGTTTTGATATTAGAATAAGGAGGTATGCTCATATAGCGTCTAAAATGAACTACACTAGCCTCACTTCATTTCAGCATAAAAGTAGCTCTCAACTATCATAAGAGATTTGTCCAGGCTGTGAATTATCTGTGACAAAAACACAAGAGCTGAGTTCGCACAGTCCACACTACTTCCAGAGGCAGCTCAGGTGTAGCAACACAGGGACCATTGCTCTAAGTTCTCCAATCCTTTTGTTTAAAACCAGCCTTAGTGCCTCAGCATTACCTTCCCTGGAATAGAGACTGCTGGGGGAGGTGACACAGAAACACACCAATTCGGCATCAGCAAATGACCAGCAATTCCTCTGGGTCAGTGCTAGCTCCCCCAAGCCCTGCTTGACTCCTGTAGGGCAAGTCTGCTGTCCCACCCCTTGTCTTTGTGCTTTGGGTTCAGCACAGGCTTGTAAACACTAACTTCAGGTGTATTAATGCACAAATCAATAGTGCCCTCTTGTGACCTAGCTTAAGGAGCACAGTGTGCACACTCAGAGCTCTACACATCACAGCAGGACAAACATGATGCTGGCAGAAGGCTTATCAACACTGCCACATCCAGGTGTCTCCACTCTGCATGCCAGGATGTGGAAGAGACTAACTAAGCACAGCACCAGCATCTGCACCCAGAGTCTAGCTGGTGCTGAGGAGGAGCCAATGAGCTAGGAGACAGTGACCTGGCTCTTACAGCAGCAGATGGGGCCTGCACTGCAGTGGTAAGAGATGCTGGTGCTGTCCAAGACATTTATGAGTCACCTGGAAAGAGGTGACCAGGCAGTTGACAAAGACCTTCTTGTTGTCCTTGACATTTCCTGACAGATTTAATTCCAAAGGGGCCTTAGCCTTCCTCATCACATCCTGCATACTCTGACAACATTCCTATATTCCTCCCAAGTGGCCTGGCCCCTTTTCCACATTCTGTATGCTTCCTTCTTTTGTTTTCTTGCATCAGACATATATTAAAACTAGAAATGGTTTAGAGAAGGAGGACAGGGATAATCAATAATGAAACAGCTTCTTTAAGATGAATGACTGAGTAGACTGACTCACCAGCTGAGAGAGATGACATTGTGGGGAGGAAGAGAGAAAATTTTATGACTGACCTGGACAGCAAGAGCACAGAACAACTGTTCAACACCTCTTCCAACACAAAGACTAAGGGCCATCAGATAAAGCTAAGAGGAACAGGTTTCAAAACAAAGGGAGGCAACTCTCCATGCAGTGAGTTGTCGACCACTGGAACTGCTGGCCAAAGGATGATCTGATATAAGAAGTCTTAACAGAAAAGTACTTGGGAGAGAAATCCATTGACAATCACAACAGACAAGCCAGATCAGACTCAGAGAATAACCTGGGATGAAAGCTGTTTGAAGCTGGAAAAGTTAATAATTATCACATTTTCTTGTCCTGTTCTTAATTCTTTCCTCAGTCTCTGTTTATAGACACTCACAGAAACAAGATATAGGGTAGGGAGGATCCTGATCTGAATCAGTATAGCCATCTTTACTTTCCCAGCATTTTAGGTTGTTTTAGCTGGAGGTAACACAGCATAAATGCAGGTAGCTGGATCACATCTGGAGCTGTATTAAAGTCAGCGAGTCTTTTCAGAGCCTAGTGTGCCAAGCACAGCACAAGCATACCGAGAGCGTTTATATTCCCCAGAGCTAGCAGGTCTACACAGGTACCACACTGCAGCACGTGACTTCTTCCTTTACTGGGGATATTTCTGCTCAGCCCTCAGTTAAGGAGAAATTACTGGTTAAGCTCAGAGAAAGAACTGGTTTGAATTGCTGGAAGGAAGGGGGGGGCAGAGGCAGATTTCTCCTAAAGGTAGTGTTGCACAAATGCTTGAAAACACCACAACCATGTCTGTGCCATACATCAAAACATACATTATGCAGTCACAGTTTCAAAAGGCAAAGAATACACAGCAGTTCCTATACCTTCCCACACCGTTTATACGGTATTCCTTTCTGGTCACAGTACTTGTAGCAGAGGGCTGCCCCCTGTACACACAGCTTAGCTTTCAGAGATCCCGGCGTGTAGTAAATTCCACTGTGAATCACACCGCTGTTATGTCCACTCTGGTGATGAGCTAAATAAAAAGAAAAGCGTATTGTTAAAATACATGTTCCCATGATTGGTTCATACCTTAATTATACCAGCTGTCAGAAGTAGGAGCAATTTAATGTCCTGTCCCAAATGAGTATTACAACAAGAGATCCTCAAATAAGATAACTACACAGCACACAATTCCTCTCTGGTCTCAAAATGCCAGCAAAATACTGACACAGCAGCACCTAGTTAATGCTAAATAATCACAGCTTCCAGTGCACTGAGTCAATAGGAAAAAGATTGCAAGTTTTTCTTCCAAGCCTCAAGGGCTACAATTGCATGCCAATGAATCCACACTTTCTAAATATCAAAATTAAGAAATTCCAGTTCCTAAATGAAACACATCCTTAAAGGCCTCATCTATCTTAACATTAGAGCAGTCCTCAAGTTCTTTGGATACGCTGGTAGGCTTTTCAAATATTCATATGCCAGATTTGGTTGCTATTTGCTCTTCGTAACTAAGTAAAATAGAAATGAAAAACATGAAGGCTACACTTAGCTTTTTATTCAAACAATTTGGGCAGGTTCCCCCTCTTAAAATATTGACCCTCAAAGGTCATCCCCACTTTGCACTCACACAACCGGTAACCTTCATGTGAGCCCCATCTTGGCAATACAAAGCCACTCATATTTCAGATGCACAGGCTGGTTGATGGAACAGCTTAAAGCAAGAGCTTGTGCTTACAGGTCTTATTTCGCATCAACGGTTTGCATGACTCCCTGGGGTTGCTCCTACCTACCCTAAGTGTCTGCGTATCTGCCTAAGTGCTTGGTGCAAAGGGACTGCTTTCGCTCACTGAACCTGGGCTCATTTTGAGTGGGTCAGAACAGCTTTCAAACAAGGACACCACAGGGCTGTCTCTTATTTTAAAAAGGCACTTAGGTGCAGAGCACATCAAGGTTTCCTGTGTACCTGAACAGATAAAATAACTGTTCTGATGTACATGGGCAATAGTGGCAGCTGTGCATTTTACTCTGGCTACACTGGGCCCGTAACTTGCAGTAGCTTCCCAGTTACCACCACTTTAGTTCTTCACCTTTGACCTGCTACGTGAACAGCAGGACCTTGCACAGCACATACATAATATCCACAAACACAGGAAAAATGACTAGAGATTACCGTTCCAACACCTGAGAGGTGTCACTTTTGCCCAGACTAGCAGTTCCAGAACATTTTTAAGCAGGTTTCACAGCTGTTACACCTCTACTTCCCAACCCTCGCTCTTTACCCATCGACTCTCCTCGCCAAAAAGCCACTCCAACACCCTTTTCTCAGCTCACCCTCCTGCTCCTGATTGCACTAAACAAGCTCATCCATGGCTTGTTGCAGCAGCGGCAGGAGGTAAGAGCAGCACCCAGGGGTGCAAGCTGCACTGCTCCTTATTCACCCTCCTCATCCCCCTTTCCCCAGATCCCTGCTGCTGGGGTGCCAGCTCTGGCACAGGGCCTAAACCAGGCCGCTCGGCTGTTTGCCTTCAGCACGGCACTTCTTCGCTTCGACTTTCATGCGCCTGCCAGCTGGGAAGCGTCGAGCACAGGGCCCCCGCTTCCTCACCGGTGCGGGGGCCCTGGCCCCACCGACAGCTCCGCTCTGCGCCGCCGGACGTGTCCTTGCAAGGACGCGGAGGAGAAAGTCCCTATCAAGGCAAGGCTGCTGGGGCCTGAGAGGAAGATGCTCGGCCCCTCTGTGCTTCAGGTGTCGCTGCAAAATTCGGGGGAGCCCCGAACAGGCGAGGGAGAGCCTGGTGCCCCTGCGTACCCAGCTCCTTCTCCTTCTCCAGCACGGCGAAGGTGAGCGAGGGGTGGCGCAGGACGAGCTCCCGGGCCACCGCCAGCCCCACGATCCCTGCGCCGACCACGGCCACGTCGAAAGTGCTGCGTGGAAGAAATAAAATAAAATGAAGAAAACAATGGAATTCCGCGCGGTGAGGACCGAGCAGAGCCGCGTTTTGCGGATAACAGGCGCTCCCGCGGGCAGGCAGCCCCTGAAGGGAGCGTGGCCGTTGGCGGTTCCCGCCACAGCGCCGGTGGGGGGGAGGGGAAGGTGGCGGCGGCAGCCCTAGGGCACTGCCGATCCCCTTCAGCGCGCCTCACCTGCGCTGGCGGCGCAGGAGCCGCCACAGCGCAGCAGAGCCGCCACCCGCCCGCCGCTGCCGGCGCAGCAGCAGCGCTGTCGCCGCCGCCGCCATCTTAGGGGCGGCGATGAGTCCCGGGCCGCGCCCTCCTCAGTACCGCCCGCCCAGCTGCCATCTTAGAGGCGGTGAATAGGCGCCAGACCGCGCCCCTCCTTGGTACCGCCCGCCCGCCGCCATCTTAGAGGCGGTGAATAGGCGCCAGACCGCGCCCCTCCTTGGTACCGCCCTCCCGCCGCCATCTTAGGGGCGGCGATGAGCATCAGGCCGCGCCCCCTCTCGGTACCGCCCGCCCGCCGCCATCTTAGGGGCGGTGATGGGCATCAGGCCGCGCCCCCTCTCGGTACCGCCCGCCCGCCGCCATCTTAGGGGCGGTGATGGGCATCAGGCCGCGCCCCCTCTCGGTACCGTCCGCCCGCCTCCATCTTAGGGGCGGTGATGGGCATCAGGCCGCGTCCCCTCTCGGTACCGCCCGCCCGCCGCCATCTTAGGGGCGGTGATGGTCATTACGCCGCGCCTCCCTCGATACTGCCTGCCCGCCGCCATCTTAGGGGCGGTGGTGGGCGCCGCGGCCCAGCCCCTCGGGGCCCAGCGCGGCGTCAGTGAGGAGCGGAGGCTGTGGCCAGCGCGGCCTGCGTGGCGTGAGGGTGGTGGAGGTCAGCGTCGCTTGTAACGCCTCCCTTTTCCGTGTCTTTATCTTCCTTTTATTTATTTTCCGTTTCCCAAGAAGACGATGCTGCCGGGAATCTTGGCGCAGCCAGCATGCTGCTTGAGCAGGCTGCGCTCGCCGGGCGGGTGCAGGCGCTTCTGGGGGTGGCTGAATGCTGTGTTCAACAAGTAAGAGCAACCTAGTGGAATTACCCCGAGCGTGGGAGCCCTCGGTGGCTGGGGCCTGCTAGCAATTTAACCTTCTCCTTCTTCCTCAACGCCCGTGGCCCCAAGTGTGCTAGCACCTCCTTAATTTATCTAGAAAGGGGGTAAGAAAGATGCCCTCTCTCTGAGGGGATCCCAGAGTTTAAATTCATTTCTGAAACGTGCCCTTTTGGAAGGGTTGTAATTCTTAAGCAAAAGCCTTCAGGAATGGCATATTTGTGACAACCCAGTGTGAGTCCTTATAATCCAAATGCCTTTAGGGGCATAAAATGGTAGTAAGTGTGAAGCCTTATCCTGGTTAGAGAAGGGTGTATTTTCTTTCTCCTTACAGACACGGAAGGAAACAATTAGAGGGGTCAACACATGCCAATACTGGGTTTACTTCCAGTAAATTGTATTTTAATTTGTTTGATATCTTATCATGCCCGTAACCAAATATTTGTCATGCAGCATTCTTATCTTAAAGACAGTCAATCTGCCATGTTAGAAAAACACGTGAACGTCCTTTCTGTTTTGACAGGGTGGACTACGAACGCATACAAGCCGTCGGCCCCGACAGGGCAGCTTCGGAATGGCTGCTGCGCTGCGGCGCCTTGGTGCGCTATCAAGGGTATGAGAAGTGGCAGCAGGACTACAATGGTCTCCCAACTGGGCCCTTGGGGAAATACAAGATAGAAGCAATTGATGCCACTGACTCCTGCATCATGTACAGAGGATTTGACTATTTGGGTAATGTTGACACAGCTGTGCAAAGAATGTACAGAACAGTCTTAATTCTTAGAATTGCCTCAAAATATGAACTTTCTTTTCTTGTTCCTTACAAAGATGTAAAGATTTTTTTTTCCCTTAAAATGGCTTTACATGTATTCAGCAATTCCTTAGATTTTGTTGGAGGTGACCTGTGAAGCAGAGAAAGATTGGGAGCTTCCTCAGCCCTTCTCTGAAGTAACAGCAGAACTGAGCAACTGGAACAAAGATTTGCTCTTTCATTGAGTTCATGGTTAAGTAGTTGGTAGCATAAAGTGTTGTTTTAAATATTCTTTTTTCTCTAAACCAGGTGATGATTTTGGGGGGCTGTGAAGTCTTAATAGTGTTTATTCTCCAGTTGTTCATGACATCTTCAAAGGGGGGGGGGAAGCTCTCAGTTTCTAATAAAGTAAGAGACATTTAAAAAATGCTTCAAGTCTCCTTTAAACAATAAAGAATAAAAATGAGGAATATAGTTTATTTTTTTTATGGCAAGGGATCCTGAATTTCCTGCATTATTACGTTGCTAATTCAAATTAATTGTTTATGAACCATACTTGTGGAGTTTTTCTGTTTGTCCATGCCAAAGCTTTTAGAATCTTACCCGAAGTATACAACCCCCCCTTTTTTGCCCCCATTTTTGAAGTCCCATAAAGGAGGATTCATTGTGTGTTACAGGCCCACTGTCTATGGGAAGGCGTTGCTCTGTTCTTGTGGAGGCAGTGCAGTTACTGAATTCGCAAGTGAGAACTTCACAACCAGTTCAGGTTGTTCTCAGTTTTCTGAAACAAATACTCATTTTGTATTTACAGATGGCCTTGAACATGTTACAGAAATCAAGCTGCAGAAATGTATTTATATACAGGATGAGTGTCTACAGAGGCTCAGTGAGACTAAGAATTTACAGAAGAGTCTCCTGCAGCTGAAGATAATTTCCTGTGGGAATGTCACAGATAAAGGCATCATTGCACTTCACAAACTGACGTATGTGAACTGCTGAACAATTCTGTAGCACCCTGCTTCCCTAGTTGTTAGCACCCCTTAGTACTAGTGTTGATTATTGGGATATACTGCACTTCTAGATTTCCATCCTCAATGTTCACTGCAAGGGCTGAAGTATGAATGTTTCCTTCCCCTCACAGTGCCACCCTGACCAGCCCTGACTTGAGTACTCTGACCTCTGGCCACCCGCTGTGGCTGTTGTGGGGATGCCTCAGATGTTTGTGGGTCTGTGGGGTGACTGGGATTGAGGAACTGACCTGAATGACAACCAAGGAGGGATGGCACTGCTACTGCAGGAAACATTTCCTCAGGTGTAGTTGAAGACGAGGGCAAAGCTACAAGGGTAGCTCTGAAAGAACATGTCAGTTAATGCATACATATTAAGGAGCCTGTTAAAGTCGATATCGGATAGGGATGTAGCAATGAAGATACTAGTGGAGAAAGACAACTGTCTGCCACAGTTTTTGAATCCAGAGCTGTGTTTGTTATCTTCTGAGCTGAGTGCACTATCCCCCATTATATTCGAAATAACTTCTGTGGTGTTGATTATTGCACAAATTAGAGCGGGACAGGTAGGTGTGCTCTGCTCACATACCACTTTTGTCAGAGCAGAGATAGCAGTAACGAATGTAACTTCCTTTCACATTAACTCACTAGTTTAGTTTCGGTTGAGAATAAGTAAGTACTGATCACCTTGGTATCTGCAACTGAAGCTCCTTTCAGGGCAGAACAAAAGGCTTTCACAACGCCATGTAACTTTTACTTTAAAAATCTTTCTACACCTTTCACTGCTTTCTATCACTTTGTTTTCATGTGGTCACCGTAGTTTTGGGGGGTCTTGGGGCAGAGCTCTGATTTCTAATGTTTAGGCTTGGGAAGCAGTGTATGGGTTTGGGAACTGGGCACGTCTATATAGTTTTGTGCTTTATTGAACCATGGTCTTTAACTCAGAACTGTTTGTTTATTGCACAGGAGTATAGGCATTTATAAATGCATGGAGTGGTGAATTGGATTTCATGCTAAGTAAATTATTAGTAAGGACTTCCTGATCAGCTAAAACTACTACTTAAATGACTATTCCTATATACTGTCTAATTTAAATGAAGCTTGATGGTGTTGGGAGGAGGGCTCTCTTAAGGTGGGCAGAAGGGCTGAATTATGGTGAACTTCAAGCACCCACTGTGAAAAAACTTCTGCTAGAACCAGTGATGTTAAAACACTCAAAATAACTACAGTAGGAAAAAGTCTGTCTAATTTCTGAGTAAACACTTATATAATAGTTACTGACTTTTTCTCATATATATTTACAGGAACCTTGAATATTTATATCTGAGTGATCTTCCTGGAATAAGAAAGAAAGAAACTACTGTTCATATGCTTCAGCAGGCATTGCCAAACCTAGAGGTGGAACTGGATTTAGAATAAAAGCAATTTCATGTAATTGGGAAGTATTTTATTTCCTGGTATTTGTCATATGTTGCACAAATTATGTTGCAGGTATTACTACATTTCCAGATATGGAAATAAGTCTAGATGTTTCAACCCAGGCTTAAAAGGTATATACAGTCTTTTTGACACATTGGACAATTAAACACCATTAAGTTTAAACTGTGCTGTGGATCAACAGCAACAGAGAAGGCAGGCTTCTGTACCCAATACATTTTTTTTTTAGTTCTGGTTTTATTGGAAAGCTGTTAAAATTTCAATTATTGAAAAAAAAATGTTTTATTGCAAAGAAATTCTCGTGCAAAGTGTCACTGAAAAGAATGCCAGTGTTGCTAAGCAACAGCATGGTGCAGATTTATTATATGATGTTGATGCTGTCTAAATGAGAGTTGTTCACTTGCTTTTTGAGGAGCTTGCCCAGTCAATGGGTGAAGATTTAATAAAATAGCTTATAGCCCCTTCCCCCCCCCCCCCCCCCGCGTTCATCACCCTTTGACTCCTGTAGCCTTTGTCTGTTTTAAATGGACTGAAATACAGACAAGCAACCTAAGCTTGTCATAAAAACTGAGCTGGTGAACTGAATGTATCTACATCTGTGGGGGAGCAAGTTCTCTTAGAGCCTGGACTGTCATCTTGTCCTCTGAAGTAAATGATGCCAAGCACCATTAAGGACAAGATTTTGTACTAGCTGCATCCTGGGCCAATTCTTCATGGTATTTCCTAGCACGGAGCAGGCAGGAGCTGTGTCAAGAAATAAAATTCCCTCCAGCCTGTGTTGCAAAGGACTGGGTCCAGGAGCTGACTCCCAGGCTATTTTACTGTTCACAGGGCGTACGTAGGTGCTGTGTTACCGTGCAGCTATGCAGGACTAGATGACTGCTCATCCATACAGAAAACACTGGTATCCCAAAGTTTTTTGAGTGTAATACAAACTACCTAAGGACACAGTGTTCAAGATAAAAATATATTAATGCAGGCATCTGCCTATTAAAGTTTGATATGAAATAAAGCTATGCAGTCATGCTCTGTGAAGATAGGGTATCTGTCCCACTGAAACTGGGAAAGGGAAAAAATTTTGGTCTAGGTTCAAGCAGGAAGAGGATGTTCCTTGCCCAGTGTTAAGACTTTATACAGTGATGTGTTGAAGATACCAAAAGACGTCCAGTAAATTGGAAAAACAAGCTACACTTACTTTATTCAAAACCAACACAATATTACATCTTGAAATTACAAAACCTGCGAGATTCTTTCTAATACACATACTTAGGAAGAATTCCTGCCTGTGTCTGGCTAATGTTACAATTTATTTTTCATGAATTGTTTTTGATGAAAACAATTTCTGTAACACTGTTGGCAGGTGATTTCACTGTTGACCAAAATAGCAAATAAAAATAACCTTGTAATACATGGAAGAAACAAGCAGGAGAACTCTGAAAAGACTAAAGAAACAATAGGTTGTATTAACTATATGTTCCCTGTCTGGTAATGACGCCTGTTCAAACTTCCATCAAGTCTAAGTCACTGCAATACTTTTAATACCTTGTGCTATAGAAATGAAGTACACAACACAGATGTATCTTTAAAGCAGTGCTATTTCAGCAGGTTCATAACTGGACCAGTTAGGCAGCCTGTCTTCAGGCTTGGCTCTAAAAACACAACATACCTATCTTCTACTCACATGTGGAGTAGAACAGTAGGTTTATCGTTCCCTGCTGGATCATTTACTTAGCACTGTACAATACAGTCTAAAACAATATTACTGTTCTGACACTGCAAGAATCTCAGACTAATTTATTTGGCATAGCAGCAGTTCTGCTGCCAAGTCAAATATAAGCAATAGATAAAAGATGTTAAATTCACACCGTAAACACTGGTTTACAGTAATTCTGAACCAGTAATCATGAATTAAAGCAAAACAAATGTATTTTCCTTTGTACACAGAACACTGACTAACACGGAGTTCTTTCTCTGCATCACTTTCTCTGCATTCCATTAGTGGCCCAGAATACATAACATTACAGACTGCTTTAGTATTTATCATAATGTATATTGATTTAGTTTTCGACCACATACTCTCCTTTTATAAACTGAATGACTTGAACTTTGAACAATAAATAGTTCTTACTCTTTTGCCATCCAGTTAGATGTTAGGGAAATGGTAGTTTGATTTCCTTGTTTTGCAGAAGTACTTCTTGCTGTCCAAAGCTGGTAGAACATTACTACTGGTTAACTGAGGCAGATACTGTAACTAAAGCAGAAATTATATGTCTGTATTGCTTTGAAATGAGAATAAAGCATGCATTTCATTTTACAGAAAGGAATATAAGCTATAAAACTACTCACACTGTAATTCTGCACTTTTCAAATTAAGAGTCATGAATCTGGTGTGCACTTACTTGTGCTTTACAACTGGACTGCAACCAGAATAGCTTATTAAGAGTAATTCTTCCAGTAGTCCAGGGCAAAATCATCCTATGTCACAGATACGGAGGGGGTGAGTCAGTTTGATCTAAGAATTTATATGCTTCAGCAGTTCTCCATCTTCCAATTTCCCTGCATGTTACCAGTTCATTTTTATAGCTGTCATGGGGAATTTTGATCACTGGCAGAAAGGAGAACTCCTGAATGCCTATCATTGTAAGGCAGGACTAGAAGCCTTGGGCTGGAGTCTGGAAAGACTGAAACGAGAGGGAGATATTTGCTTGGCAGCTTCAGTCACAGAAACACCCACTTTGTTGTGTAACAGCTGGAACTCAGTAACTGCCCACCCTCGGTACAATGAAGTGGAGTAATCAAGCTTGAAGCCACAGATGTGCACATCCCAGGGGCTAACATCCACTCCCAGAATGATGGGTGTGATCCTATCATCTGTCACAAATGGAACTGGGCATTTTTGCCATTTTACTAGTTTGGGATCCAAAAGTATTAAAATATCCCAAAGAATTCCAAGTTAAACTGGTCGTACGTCCACTTTGGCCAGCTATCCTGCTATGATTTGTCAGGAAGGCAGATTCCTAGATAAACCTGATTTTTCACATAGCTCTCAATGTGCCCAGTGACTCAATATAGCTGCAATCTAGAATTCAGTTTGTACTGAGCTACTCTTTAACCTGGATTTCTCTCTGGGGAAACAGAAGCAGGAACACTTCTCTGTCCGAGCACCATGTCTCCTTAACACTGCAAACACATTGCTGGTTAACGCTAGGCTCAACGGAGTATGTCTGGAGGGAGCTCTTACCATGTCCTCTGGGTCAGGAATTCTTACCCCACTGAAGAATTGGTTGGTGCTGAATACTTGCTGGTGCCTGGATTTTTAGTGGGCTAAAATTAAGATCATTTTGATGCAATAGCTCTATCTCACCTTTAATTGTCAGCATGAGCCCACTCATTGGGAACCAACAACCAACAAGAAAACACCTCCCATCCTTAGGCACGGGATATTAAAAGCTACTACAAAATATTACCCCTGGCACGTGCTTCCGAGTCAGCCTGGCTGGTTTCCGAGACGCTTTTTCATGTTCTTTCCCCAGATCTCCTGCTTCCCTAATGCTGTCAAAGTAGGGATGCTGCAGTAACTGCTCACACGTCTGCCTCTCTGCAGGGTCCATATGAAGGCAACCCTTAGAAAAGATGAAGTAAAGGAACACACAGAAAATTTGTTAAAAGGTCTGCACAATTCCATCTACTCAAAACAGCCAGCAAGTATCATCTGCACAGATACATGTGCTAGTTTGTTTGTTAATGAATTCTAGGAATCTGACTTTTAAGAGTCAGCATGAAGCTTGCAAAGCAAAGTGGCTAATTAAGCAGCTAATACTGAACAATTCCCATTTCTGACACAGAGCAATAACTGAAATTGAGGCTAGAGTGACAGTTACGATTGTATGGTGCAGTAAATCATCAAACCATCAACTATTAAAAAACAGTTAAGCCCATAACTTTCATTTGAGCTAGAACAGCTTTCTTAGAAGGGGAATCCTCTGTATCACTAGCTGCGTTGTTCCAGTGCTCAGAGCAGCTAACGGTATCTAACGCCACCTAAAGCTAATAGTACCTAATTTGTATCCATCCTCACAGTTTCCAGTCTCTGCACCTCAGTAAGAGAATAATTTATTTTCCATCTCCACAGTAAAGAGGATAAAAAGGATGGTCTCAAACTGCAACGAGAAGGTTTGGGAAAACCCTTCTTACAGCAAGGATTTTGAGGATCTGGAGTATTCATTGTGAGATTCTCCATTATCAAAGGTACTTAAGATTAGACAAACACTCATTAGAAATGGTACACATAGTGCTGCATGTGATTCAAAGAAAGGAGTGGATTAAAAGTCCTCTCCAGGTACCTTCTAGCTCTGTTTTTCTAAGAATCTCTGATCATTTGGTACCCAAATCTTACCCATCCACTACCTGGGTAAGCAAAATAGATGGATAAGCAGAGTCATTGGCTGAGCCTCAATGCAGAGCTCCTCCACTAGCTGTTGTTTGCTTACCTTCATGAGAGCTAAAGCAGGGTATGAAATATTAGGGAATTTCATTTCTAATGGCTCCTGGGAAAAAAAAAAAAAAAAAAAAAAAAAAGAGTACAGTTGCATTGACAAGTTTTTCAGGGTATAAAGCTTTCCATAGCAACATGATCTGTACATCACAAAACATGAGCTGTACATCACAAAATGCACCTGTCATTTTGTGTGCTTAGAGCAGAATTGCTTGGCATTGGTGTAGACAGTTAGGTTGGCTACTGTGTCACCAGAACGAGAGGAGCAGAAGTTAAGGATTTGTTTGATTGCTTTTACACAGGATATCAGTTACAAAAAGTCACGAGAGGGGTTCACCTAGCTCCAAAATATATTCCAGTGGATGTGGGCTCAGTAGAGGGGTGGGCAAAGCTTTTGAGTAGGGAAGAATTCTGCACTGTGGAGGATGGGACCAGCTGAACTAGTGAGGCTTTCTCAGCTCTAGTTCCAAAGCTCCCAAGCTTACAAAGGCATATCCTTAATCTTTAAACTGAAAGGAACTACTCTTCTGTTTAAAATTAAACATATGCTTATGGTTTTGTGGGATCAGGCTCTAGGATTCTCCGTGGAGGACATAACATCTATGTTTGTTGCTTGCCATTTGCACTAGCACAAACCCTTTGGAGCAGAGGTTCTTTCACACGGAATAGTAACTAGCTAGAAGAGGATATTTTGGCTGTGCCAGAACCACTGGGTCTTAGATGCTTGCAGCAGGGTTTTAAAGTCATGGAAATGGTCTACGCTTCACTCAGTTACTCCTTAAATGTGACAGCATACAAAAGGATGTGAGAATAGCTTTGTCTGCATATTCTGGGGAAACAGAAGCAGGAACACTTCTCTGTCTGAGCACCATGTCTCCTTAACACTGCAAACACATTGCTGGTTAACGCTAGGCTCAACGGAGTATGTCTGGAGGGAGCTCTTACCATGTCCTCTGGGTCTGGAATTCTTA
Source organism: Rhea pennata (assembly GCF_028389875.1). Lineage (NCBI taxonomy): Eukaryota > Metazoa > Chordata > Aves > Rheiformes > Rheidae > Rhea > Rhea pennata. The sequence continues at coordinate 67,314,053 of NC_084667.1, read as the reverse complement.
CCCCATTGAAGAACTGGTTGGTGCTGAATACTTGCTGGTGCCTGGGAATAAGATCCCCTTTGACCAAGAATAAAAAGCAAAATTAGATTAATTTGCTGTTCTTGAACAAGTCTATACTACAACAAGGCTGATGCCATTGGAGAGAACTTCTAAACAAATGGAATATCATCAAATAAGCTGATGAAGCATTCATTTGTGAGAACTAATCATCTTAGATTTCATTGATTCCACAGCCTTGTAAAAGTGTTGAATGAAAGGCAAGGCCACACAGCTCCAAGGCCTGCAATCACAAGTGCCCAGGCATTATACCACACAGCTCACAGAAATTCAGCTGGGGGGAGCAGGTTTTGGAGCACGAATACCCAGCTACTGTGTTCCTTCCACTCCTAGCTTCTTGGTTTCCATGCTGTGCAGCAGAATGGCCATCAAGAACTGTGGTCACCATAGGTGAAAGCCTTGAAAAATACATACTGCTGTACATCTCCTCACCCAAATGCCTAGACCCTGTCACTGCATTATATGGGGACTGCAAATTCAGATTTGCACAGGCAAAAAGAAGTAGAAAAACATGGGTCACATTAAATAAGGAGGTGGAAAAAAAGCACTTTGTTTCACAGACAGATTTGCTCTGTGCCAGCATCTGTACTGCATGTTGGCTGAGTCTGAGAGTGGGTTCTGCACTGTGAGAGCAGAAATGTGTCTCAGCATCAGAGCTAGAGGGTGCTGTGCAAACACTTAGGAGGATCTGAAACTCCAACCAGGCCACAGCACCCAGCTTCAGCCAGGCATCCATCCCAAAGCAGTTAGCAAGACAAAACCAACAACTCTCTCTCTTGCTCTCATCCAACATGATGGACCAGCCCAAGGCTCTGATGAGTAACTGGCAGGAGCCACTGTTTATTTTGGATGTGGCCGCGTGGCAGCGTGGGCATGCTTTGCTGGCACGCTTTGTTCACTGGGAGGGTGAGCAGGGCTCTGCCAGCTGCACTCTCCATACTAGCGCAGTGTTTCAGCATTGGCAAAGGGTTCCTGAGAGGCAGCCTGGCCACCTAAACAGTCTTTTCTGTTCCAACTACTGGAAGGAGACAGGCTAACCACAATTGTTCCAGCCTTATTAAAATTTAACTCATTTTGAGGGAAATTCTTTTTGTGTACTGCTGAAGACACTGTACAGAAAAGGGCTAAAATGCAGCACGAGCTGGAACAGGCTGTTGCTTTTCTCCAATGCAGTTTCACAGCCCTTTTTTGAAACTCAGAGGCCTACAAGAGAGCAGCTCAAAGCAAGCAAAATGTTAAAACCAAATCCATAACAAAAGGGCCACTGCAGTAACAAAGCCACTAAAATTATACAGCTTTGAGCAAGAAGCTTTGCTCTATAAACTGTGCCTCCGTCCATCACCTGGATTAAAAGGGAATTTCTTCTGTCTGAAACCCTATAATTAAAAATAAATTATAACCTAACTAACATTTGCTCAAATCTATTTTGGAAGATGAAACAATTAAGGTTTAACTAAGTTCTAGTTAAAGAGGTTATTTGTTTAAAGCCATTAGTTGCCTTTATAGTTTTCTAAATTGCTTAGTCTCTGTTCCAAATCCATAGTGACTCCTATAATTCCTTGGTGAATAAACAGGTGGGAAACAGGTGGGAGACTCAAACCTTTTCATGTTCACACTATCTTTACCAAGTCCACAGCCATCGATAGACACCTGCAATGTTTATGAGACTGCCTCCAAAGCTGTGATGAACTAAATCCAACTATTCCTTATCCAGAGGCAGGGACCACTTTGCTTGATACCAAACCCTAAAAAATACCCTGGGTCTTTCACACATTTACCAAAATGTCTTTGGCCCTTTCTAAATCAGGCACATTCTTCTATCTGTGCTGGACTCACCAATTGCTCTTGTCACCCCCTTCTGCAAGAGCTGTCGCATCCACCCCCCCCCCCAGCCTGGCCAGGCCGGTGTTTCTGTGCTCCCCCCAGGCCTGGCAGTCAAAGGGACCAACAAGGGCCTCCAGTGGTCACCAAACACACTTCGCATCTTTCTTAAACTGCACTGCCCAGGACCATATCCAGCTTTCCAGAGGCTAAATGGAGCAGAAGGGCCATTTCAGGCAGCTTGCAGGCGATAACCCTACTTATACAGCCTTGTCCACTCCATGCCTTTCTGCTGCAGCATGAAACCAATTCTACCCCACAGATCTTTTTCTGAAGAAGTCACCTCCCAGGTGGATGCCAACTTCTCTCTAAATCCTGCAAAGAAACTAAGCACCATCTGTTACTCCAACTACACAGTCTCCTAAAAGATATGCACATACAAGACCTGCTGGGAAAACCCAGCTCCCACTTACAGACAGTAACTCCTTGAATAAAGCCAACAGCTACTACAGGTAGAAATCCACTATGTAAATTCACCTCCTGCTGAAAGGAGCTCTTCCTGGCTACTCCCAGCTCCCACCACAGAGGAGACTCCACCTCGGTAAGCTCTAGTCCCACCAAAGGAATCAGGAACATCCAGTGTCACCAGAGAGGTGCTGTTCTCCCCTTGGCCCCCAGGAGTACTGGACACGAAGAGGAATTCCACCTTCTCCATTCTCTGAGAGCTAATTCTCTGTTGTCAGTCCCCAGGCAGGGCGCTCGGATACAGGCAGCTGGGAAGCTCTCTGCAGTCTCTCTGTACAGTCAGTATTTCCTCAGTTACAGAAATATATCTTTCAGGCCCCAAAGCCCAACCACTGCACTGACAACAGTATCAAATGTAGCTTAGAGGAGATGAGGTCTGGTTTCAGAAGCGACAGGGTAACACGACCGTGTGCTGCATTCCAGCCCGCGTAAGGGAGAGGCGGCTCACTGCACACCCAGAGCGCGTACAGACAGGCCTGACCGGTGCAGAGCAGACACTTACCCAGGGTTCTCCGGATGAGGTACAGCTGGTCTACGTCAGATTTGCCAGGCCACAGGGGCACCCCGGACAACAGCTCTGCAAAGACACAGCCTATCGCCCACACATCCACAGGAGGTCCATACTGGGTATCTCCCACGAGTAACTCTGGAGAGCGGTACCATCTGGTAGCCACATAGTCTGTGTAATAATCACTCGGCCCAGCTAGGTTGGGGCCAGGAAGGAGAGAAACAAACAGGAATATGGAATCAGAACGATGCAGAAGAGCTGCCATCAGTCTTTACACATGCTGGGATAGCAACAACAGCACCTCCTGGGCAGGCAATAGCTACAGGAACAGGATGAGTCACTGGCCACTAGCAGAACCCAACTTTGGAAACACTTATGATCTGGCAAAAATCAAAACCGTGTTTTTCTTGAAATGAAAATATGCAGAGTGCTGCAGTGGGACCCTGCGTCAGCCAGCATTGATTCTCAAACCTCATGTGACTTGTCTGAACAAGAGCTAAAGGGAAATTTAAGGGGTTTACAATGATGGAAAATGTGAAGCTGTTGTTTGCAGAGACGGTGCCTTCTGCCAAAGGGGTCCCTCCTGCCAGGGAGCTCCTGCTGTGGCTCCAGCATTACGTAAGTGACTGCAGGGCAGTGAGGAGATACCCAAGCCAACCTGCATCTACCTGCTCTGGCACCACCAGCAATTTAGCTGCCGCAGCAGAGTGCTCAGAAGCAGTTCGTTTACAGAGGGAATTGGCCTCAGTGTCCAAGTTAGGTCCCTTTAAGCTGGTTTGAAGATCTCTGCCCTGGCACCTCCAAAGCCTTTAGCAGAGCTTCTCTGTGGAAACAAGCCAGCCCTTAAACAGGATGATTTACACATGCATCACACAAAGACAAGCGAGTATTTATTGGGACTTGAGAGCCTCCTCCTACACTTCATTTGAACTTTCATGTGCAACAATCCATGTAAGTAGCTAGTCAGCACTCACTCAGTATGCGAGCAAATCCAAAGTCACAAAGTTTGATGACCGAGTGCTTTGTTATCAGGATATTTTCTGGCTTTACATCCCTGTGGATGCACTGGAAATAGGAAAAACAAGGTTAAAAGCAAGTATTTAACCTGGTCCCTTGATAAACCACCTCTTAATACAGCCATATACCCCTTGAAAATTGTGCCATGAATCTTCACCAGGCAATCACTGCTGCTGGAAGAGAAGATGAAAGGATTTCTTACAGCAGCTAAAGCCATGTCCTGCTGGGCATCACAGCTACTTTGCCTATAACCCACCTTTGAAATGAGACACTGTGGAGACTTCAGCATTAAATCTGGGCCTGACAAAGAGTTTCTGTTGATCAAACCATCAGAGACCTTAATTTCTTTTGCCTTTATGTGGAAGGTGTGCTCTACTGAGATCCCCAAGGTCCAGCTTACGTCATTCCTGTCCTGCCATTGCCTAAGATCCTGTGAACACCCTGGACTTTCCTGGCTGAGTTGGTGGTAAATTATTGTATCTTCTGCTAAGGACTGAAATGCTGCTTGTTAACCAAAGTCACTAAGTCCTAGAAAAGGGCAGCTGCATAAAACCCCATTACCTGTGATCTACAGCAGGTCAGACTACAACATCTAATTGTCCCTTCAGCTTTAAAACTCCCATTAAATCTTTCAGACTGAGAAGGGGAACAGAAAAAAAGAAACAAAACAACAAATGCTGGAAGCAGGACAGACCTACGGCCAAGTTCCTGTGGCTCAGGCACACATAATTCTTCCAGCAAAGATGAAACATCCATTCCAAAGCGATCTGCTGCCTGCCTCTTAAATCTCAAGCCTTGGCTCATAAACAAAAACAAAGCATCACAGTTAAAATTGCCTAAAGAACTTCTTCCAAATGCTCCTTTCCTTCCCTGCTTCTTAAAGCGTTCCCATAGCTTTCTACACATTTTTTTTTGCCATGCACAGAGCTCACACCTCCCTCTAGAAAGCATAGGAGGTTGTAAGATTTGTTTTAGTGCACTTAAGTTTTGCAAAGTTTTAACCAGTGACCTGACTCAATGCCTGACTGTCAACAGAAGGACTTTCTGTGACATCAGCAGGAGCTCGCTCAGCTCTTTCTTGATCAGATGTGATACCAGTTTTCTGCAACTTCAGCTGTGATGGATGACAGAGAACATAAAAAGATATACTCCGGTTCAGTCTGGAAGCTGACCTATAGTCATTAGTGTAAATCATTCCTTGGCAGCAAACCCAGGAGACTTGCATGATAGATACAGCTACTGCAGACACATGCTAACAGTTCAGATATGTATTTTCTATTAAAAATGAGAAATTTCATCTGACTTCTTCCCATGAAAGCTGTGTAACTGGGAAAACAGCAACAGAATCTGCATCTCTTTCAAAGCCATGTTGCAGCACTCTTCAGTGCTATTTAGAGGACTTACGTTATGTTTATGGCAGAAGTTTACAGCTTGGAGAGTCTGCCAGGTTATGCTCTTCACGAGATGCTCTGGCACGCTGTTTTAAAAAAAAGACATTTTCATTTTAGTCAGTCAAAGTAACTTTATTATTACAAAAGAAAGGAGGAGGAGGAGGCTGCCTTTGAGTGCCAGAAGATCATAGAGGGGTCTCTGAGCAAAACAGGGAGCAAGTCAGCCAAGACCCACAAAACGAACCCTAGCAGCCTTTCCTTGCTATAAACAGGTTACAAGAAACACAATAATCCTCAGTTTACTGCTTGCCCATTGCAGGGAAACAGGGAAAAGACACACCAGGCTGCTGCTAACAGAGGTTGGTTGTGGCTTTTCCTTGTTCACAAGCTGCAGCCGAGCTCTGTACCTGCACCTCTACAGAGCCCTTTGGAAAATGCAAAGCTCTCCTACAAGATTACTCTCCAAGCATCCCAGAAGCTTCAGCTTCCAGCACCACTGAAATGCAATCAAAGTTAACACAACCAAATATGAGGATTTATGACTGCTGAGAGCATGGCAGGGTTTGGTACCACTCAGTCACAGCCAGCCTGAGGTCTACTAATTGGTGGCAACACACCAACACATGCGAGTCCGTGTCAACTCCTGCCTTGTGGCTGTGCTTAACATCTCCATTTCCTTGCACCATTAATCCTCCTGAGATCCCAATAGGCTATGGCCCTCTACATCTGCTCAGAGACCTGGAGGTAGTAGAGTACTTGCAGTATAGGTGGGGCTCTGACTGTCCTGTCATTTGTTGTCCAGAGCGGAAAGGTGACTACATGGGAAGGGAAAGGATGTTCCTACAGCAGTCTAAAGCCCTGCTTTGGTTTGCATCTCCTCTCCCTTCGCTGGCTGGCAAACACTTCAGAGAAAGAAATCTCTGTTAAAGATCCAGCCTCCTCTCCCCCTCAGTTACTGCGCAACAGTTCCTAAAGGTCTTTGCCCATTTGTAAAGGTCTTCAACAATCACAGGAAAGGCAGAGGTGACATTCTTGGCATTTTCAAGCTCAAATCCAATTTTGTTTCATTTGTTTAATGCTTCAAACCTTTTGATCCATTGTAAAGAAAACAAAACAAAACAAAATGCAAGAGCCCTAGCTTTTTCTTTAAGACTCTTGTACTCTTGCTGGCACAACACAAGTTTGTTTGCAGAAATGCTCTAGGATGATGAAAGTGCTGCACTGACAGCCTGATAAAAGGGATGAAGCTGGTCAAATGCCCTGGAAACCTGGTGCCAAGAGGCATGTGCCCACCTGTCTTAGTCCTGGTCACAAGACCAGACCATCTGCAGCAGCAAAGATCAAAAGCAAAGTATGCAACCAGATATTAGTTGTCCACATTGAGGTTGCTCTGAATGAGTGGAAAGCAAACGTGAACCTTTTCCCCAAGGAGGGGTTATTCAACCTGTCTCAGTTCCAGGTGAACAGTCTCAAACTGCTCTGAGGTGGAAGTTGCTCACTAGCTCACAAAGAAACATGCTATCAGCGTATTCCATTCTCCTTCTAGAGCTGTACATGAGGGAGAAAGAGTAACAGGCTCTTGTTTACTCAATCCCTAATTAGACTCCCACATGCAATTCATTTAGCTCCAAGGACCATAAAATGATCTATGAACTTATACTGAGCATTTCCATGGCACCAAGTCACTGTGAATAATTAGGGATGATATATGTAGTGGGAGTATCATTTATAACGTGTCAAAAAAACAAATCCTGCCCTGGAGAATGCTTTCCTTCTGCTCATATAGCTCACACTTTGTGCAAATGCCTATTTAAAGGGGAGGATCTCTGACCTTCTTCTGGGAGTTCACTGGGATTGTCCCTGGAGGTGCAGGCATAGTGCTTAGTCTGGTAGCCCCAGCTAGCCAACACACACTCCTTAGTGCAGCAGCATGCCAGCGGTTAGAAGTCACTACTCTGCCACATGGACCGCGCCAGGCATATCAGCACACAGTTTGTGTAAGTTTTGGGTGCTTGATCACCCTGGCATCAAGATCAGAAGAGTTCACACATCCCACTCACTGGGCCTAGTGACTTCAGTTTGGAAGCAATAGCAAAACTGCAAGAACCAAGGATGACGCGTTTCCAGGCTGTCCCAGACACATCCTCTCTTTCTTGCCAGAAATCTTGTACAGGTGGAATGTAAAGAACTGGGCCTTCACTCAGAACTGCTTGATGTCCTGACATCAGCGCTGCTGGGGAGCATTGCAGAGATGCTATTTCTTCTCCATACAGCCAGCAGATCCCGGAGGCATGATCACTTTGTGTTTACAACACTGGCTCTGTGCATATTCCTGCTCAGAAAAGTCCCATGTAAGGATATGGCATGCAGTGATGTAATGCAGGATGCCAGAGCAAGAGTCTGACAGACCCAAGCAAAGGCGAGTGCTGAGACACCAGGAAACAAAACTGAAAATAATACACTGAGCAAGAGATTGTTGCTCTCTGGAGCTGTTATTGAGGTTCTTAAAGCATTATCATCTTACAAGCACAGAGTAAGAAAGAGACTTTAGGGACTGCCTGGTCCATCTCCCTATCCACACGCCTAGCCCTTTCATAAGAGATGTTTGCTTAAAATTTGCCAGTAAAAGATTCCCCATTCTTTCCAGCTAGCTCCAGTCAGGATTTAAAATGCCCCAATTGCTCAGAAGTTTTCACGCTATCAAACCTAAACCTTTACTGCTGCATGCAGAGCTGACCTTTACCCATCCAGCCCTTTCCTTTTAATTTGTCTAAAGAGAACATGGTCACAAAGAGCATCAGAACTCCAGCAGCAAAGCCTCATCCAGCCCAGCCCTCAGCCTGGCTCTAAACACAAGGTCAGAGCATTGCAGAAGGGAACAGAACAGCCTTCTAACAGTCAGAACTACATCTGAATGCCAAACCAGGCCTACAAAGCTGCTTCTAGTGCTCTGCATTGGGCTGGGTGACAGCCTGTGTGATGGGGCTCTGTTGCTTCTTCTCCCTTACAAAATGCTATGAAGGTCCAAACCAGCCCCATGCGATGATTCCCCTCCCTTAAGGGAGCGCACCCAGAAGCTGCCAAAAAGGCAGGCTCTGCAGTGAGCACAGGACAGGCGTCAGCTGGAAACCAGACCAACCTCCCCCGTCTGCCAATCCGCCGTCCACGGTGTGACCCTGCCACAGTGATTGGCAACACACCCGAGGGGCAGCAGGAAGCAGGGCTGCATGCCCCCAGGCCACTTGCCCTTCCAAGCAGCCTTACGCTCTTTGCCGTTGGACATAAGGTCCTCTAAAGCCCTTTGGGTTTGCTCCTTTCAAGCCAGGCAAAGATCACCCAAATGCTCAGGCTCAGTGCTCCAATCTCTTTGGGGAGCAGCACCACGCAGGAGCACACGCAGCCTCTTAGGCAATTCTTTTGGATGTCATTGCTAAACAAGAGTAACAGAGCGAGTCCTGAGACACCTCGCTTGCTTTTAATGAGATTCCTCTGAAAACTCTGCAGAGCAGCAAGAGGTTCCCACCGACACTCCACAACTCCTTTTCTCAAAAGCTCCCAGTGAGACACAGGCCACTCACCCCTGCGGGTGCCTGTCCAGCTCATGGAGAACTGTGTGGTCGCAGTATTCAAAGACCAGGTGCAGCTTTCGCTTCCTCCTGAACACTTCCAGCAGATTGACCAGGTTGGGGTGTTTCAGTTGCTGTAACACACAATGGATGGACTGGTTAGTTACTGCATTGGGGGGTACAGGGGAGGGGAGGGGGATACAGCGCTTTTATCCACAAGGGTCTCATTTAATAGAGCGGAAACCTTTTCTACGAACACAGCACAATGCGAAGCAGCAGCTCAGCTACAGCCCAGCCTGTGGTAGTAGTTATTTTAGGAACTGATGGTGGGCCACAAGTCAGCTTGGCTTCAGCAAGTGCCTCTTAGAAAAGATGCTCATAGATAAAGAATTCATTGCGGTGCCCACAGCTATTCCGGCAGCGCCTTTTGCTGTACGAATCCAGCCTTTGACTGCACCACAATGAAAACCAGCTCTCCCTGGAGAACAGCTTGGGAAATCGCACACTGCAAGAGCCACTAACAGCTGAACACACACAGGGGAAACCGATGTTGGATGAGCACAAGTAAAGCATGCAGTTTCAGCTCCACCAGCTCATCGTTGGAATGTGGAGGGGTTATTTAGGAAAATTTTTATTGTCGCTTCCTCTTCTTCCTCTCAAACCACTTCACAAGCTCATACCAGGGCTTCCGCTCCTGGGGACCTCAGACAAATTCTTACCATTCGTAGGGCCCAAGCACAGCTGGGTTTTGGACATACCCTGCAAGAGGTGAGGATGGAAGTTACTGGAGTTTCTAATTTTTTACTCTTTTCTCTACATTTTATGGGAGGACTTGGAGAGCATCTTTAACCAAGGGATACAATACAGTAAAAAACAAAGGAAAAAACAAAGGAAAAAAAGGAAACAAAGAAAAGCCAGACACAACTCAGGAACACTGTCTTTTTTTTTCCTTTTTTTTTCAGATGACTAATGTCACCATCCCCTGTGCTTGCAGGGACTTGTATCCATGAGAGCCTTGCCTGACTGAGGCTTTAGAACAAACACATTTCTGAGCAAGGAGACTGGAAAGGGCATTGCCTAGGAGTTACACTAATGCCATCTTCTAATGTGCTTCTGAGCAATCTGGAAAAGCCTGCAAAGGAGAAGGTAACGGAGCAGGTCAAGCCTGGAGAAAACTGTAAGGACCCTTAACTAGGGAATGCAGCTGCTAGGGAAAGCTCGTTGTTAATCCCAAGGTAAAGAAATGCTGAAATCCACAACTTAACTGGCTATTCCAGTCCGGCAAACCACTGACTAGCTGCAAGGAGCTGATCTTTCTAAACAGCATCTCTTACCACAAACATGTCTCATTCCTTCAGTCCCTCTGCAGGGCTGGGGCTCCTTCCCACACCATGTAAACCATGCGCCAGCATCAAAGATCCGATCGCCTTGTCATACTCATCTGGATCATACCTAGGCTAAACATAAGATCTTCTGACAACTTCCTCACTCCCCCACGATGGGTATTTGTCCTAAGTAACTTCCCAATCTACTACAAGGCCCCTGGACAGTGCTAGAGGGCCTGACTCTCAGGATAAGTTTCTCTGCCCTGGCCATGTCTCCCAATCTTGTGTTACTGGCAGATTTCCTCTGTGCATTCCCAGTTACCAAGGCAGGGTTATTAGTTAAGATATTTAACCACAACAGAGGAGGCTTGTAATCCCTCTAAAGCTTGATATTTGCCTAGCAGTGTCTCCTTTCTGATCATTTCCCTACCTACTTTGCAAGAGATGGTCAGATACAGAGAACAGCCTGCAAGACTGCTGAAAATCCCAGCAATGACTGCAGATCTCCCCAGAAAACCATGAACCGCCAGGTTCACAGGCCTAGATGGCAAAAATGGCATGTAAACTTGCAGCGGGCTTCAGAAGCCACGATGGGCTGGCATGTCAGAGCAGTCTGCCTGAGAAGCTGCTATACAGTAAAGTAGAGATCCAGAGTGGAGTACTAGTAGGGAAAAGATTCCCCTGCAGTTTCTGAAATGGAAATCCATGTATGTACAAGAAAGACCATGTAAGATTTGACTGCCACTGCCCCATCTCTTAAATCACAGTGACTATTACTATCCAAACAAGCTGTATCTCTCTCTCAACTTTCAATCACACAGGATTTGTGTCTGCACCACACAACTTACCACATATTAAACATACACACATGGAGCAAAGCACCTACTTGCCATGTGCAGCACTACACAAAGTCCAGTCTACCAGTTCAGACTCCACCAAGAAAGTCAGGAAGCTGCTGATAGGGCCCTTTCCCTCACCCTTCCAGCAGCTCCTCACGAAACTGCATGAAGCGGTTCCTCCCTTTTCCATGCCCAATGTGCGCTGGTGTATAATGTTCTCAGGGATCACTGGTAACGCACAGACACCCGAGAGCAAGCTGTGCTGCCAGCGGGTACCCTGGGTAACAAGGGGCCGATTCCCCCGTCCTTCTCGGCAGCTCTCCCTGCCAGCGCACGGACAAAATGCTGGGCACTGCTGAGCCTGCCAGCAGGAAGGAGGCAGCAGAGACAACCTCTGCAGCACTCAGATCCCCCTTTCACAGATAGGTGACGACGAAGTAATTGCCCACTGATGTAAGGCGAGAAGAAAGCCTAGCAGTAATAGGAGATCTCTGGAAAACCTCTGAGGGTGAAGGGTGGAACAGGCTGTGCCTGGGAGACACAGGGCTCACGGCCAGCCTCTGCGCCCGGGGCCCTCCAGGCAGTCGGTTCACCGAGGCTGTGGCTCTTGTGCACAGCCATGCACACAAAGCTGCCGTAACTCTGCAGTGGCCCTAGCGTCCCTGCCTGGCAGGGCAGCATTTCCAAGGCTATCAATGCTGCCATTTGCCGCTTGCTGGCAGCACCAGGGTGGCCTTCTCCTCCCTGTCCTCAGCCTGGGTGACGAGGCTTTGCATCTCCTTCTGCAGGCACACCAGATGGGCTGTATGGGCTTTACCCTGTAACTACAAAGACTCCCACGCTCAGGTGACAGGGAGCAGGTCTATTTTCCATGTCATTTATGAGCACAGCATTGAATTTTTCTCCCATCTTCTTTGCAATCTTGGAGCAAAGAACTATGTAAATCTCCATACGAGCTTCGCTTCTCCCCATCCTGAAAACTAGTGCCTGGGACCTGAGAGAAGAATGCGAGATCCCAAGCGATAAGGGAAGGCGAGCAAGAATCGATTCTTCACTCTCTCCCAATACATGAACTAGAGGATCTCACATGACCTTATTTAGCAGCAGGTCTAAGACAACCAAAAAGCGTCTTTTTCTCACTACACATTACTAACCGGTGGAACTTGCCACTGCAGGATGCTGCAGGTGCCACCACAGACGGTTTCGTGAACCGAGGTTCTCTGTACCACACTATGCCTGCGGCATTTAAAATTCACCCTGCTGAAAACAGCAGGCCTCAGGTTTCCACCGTCACTGAGGGGTTTACACCAAGACTAACTCTGTTTTCACAGCTTTCCAGACCCTCCTAGGGAATCCGGATCAAATGGGGTGCTGGCATTTCACCGCTCCGCATCTCCCACCCTGCTTCCATGGCTCCTGGCCACAGAGCCCTTTGTCTACAAGGTATTTACTTGGCAGAATAATAAATTATCAGGCCCTACATTTTCTACTGATGAAACACAATCTCACTAAATCTTTTACAAACGCTTACTTGTTGCCTAAGGCAGGAAACAACCTGGACAAACAAACAAACAAACTGTTACTATTTACCCAGAAAAAGTTGAAAAGATAGTCAAGCAGGTCTCCACTTGCTAAAATCAACACCGCCCCAGCACTGATCTTGCCGTGGTCAGCCACAGTCGTGCGGGCTTTTTGGCCTTAAAGATGATGCATTTACCATCTTCATTACAAGCGTCTTCTGCAATGGTTATTTTCCTTTTCAAATCTTTAATAATCATTTAATTCTTAATGCATCTCAAGCATGATTTTAAGTCATCTTTGTTGACTTAAAAGACACAGCTAAACGTCTTCTGTTTGCTTTAGATAGGACAAAAACCTACCTACCTTCTCCCCCAAAATCTGTCAAAAAAACAAGTATGTGTTTTTTTTCCTATATGATGGCTCTTCTGGGATCTCAACCATGAAATCAATGCTTATTTTGCCTTTCTCTGCAGCAGGTGAGGGATCGGGCCCTCATATTCTTTTGACAATAACATTTACACAATTTACTTACATATAAATGCTCAATAAAAGGCAAGGCAAAAGCAAAAAGGAGTTTTAGACCAAAACAAGTTTCAGTAACATCATAACCTGCTGAAAACATTCAGTTAACTGCAAATCTGGGAACAGGTTGCCAGCAAGCAAATGGAAACGCACATGGAGCGCAAGGAACCACCTGCTGCAGCACAGACCCCAAACGCAGCGGCGCCTGGGCACAACATCGCCCAGAAATCAGGGACCGAGGGACTGCGAATTCTGGGAAAGGAGGTTTAAATAAAAGGGAACATCTTTCTCTGCAGATTTCTGCAGGGCTTTGTTAACTCCAAAATCCTAAATTCTTGACTGCCTAAAAGTGGATTGTGTCCGTTTGAGGTGCATGTCTCTTGCAAACAGGCCTTTTCACTGGAAATCATTAAAGTTTACAGTGTCCCCACCTATTGTAAATACTGGCCTTTAATCAGTTTAAAGCGTTTAAAGCTGTGACTCTTTCACAGAGAAAAAAAAAAAGAAAAAAGGAGAGATAACTGAAGATGGGGAGGTAACAGAGGTCTCTAAAATCCCGGATCATCCGGAGGATGTGCAAAGGGAACAACTCTTCCCATTTCCCCTGCCACATGCCCGGGGGCACCGCGTGGCGTCACCCAGCAGCAAGTTTATAACAAATAAAAAGACGTATTTGTTGTCACACAGCCGTGGGACTCCCTGCCGCAGGACGCTGCGGCGACGGAGAGCGTACACGGGGCCGCCGGGAGGTTAGAGAAGCGCTCCACGGAAAAGTGGGGGAAAATCCGTGCCGGACACGAAGCTACGGCTACACCGCCCGGCTCTGGAGGCTCGAGGCTCCGAGTCCCCATCCGTCGTCCTCCTTCTCCTGGGCTTCTCCCGCCTCGCCCAGGCTCTCCCAGCTCACGGCGGACCCTCCGCGGGCGGCGGCGGGTCCCGCTGCCTCGCGCCGCCGCCTCACGCCCGCTCCCTGCGCGGCGCCCTCGGCCCCCTTCCCTTCGCGGGGTCCCTCGCGCCCCTTCCCCGCGCTCGTCCCTCGCGGGGCGCCGGCGCAGCACCTTCAGCATGCGGATCTCCCGCAGGGCGATCTTCCTGATCGCCGGGTCCTCCTCGGACTCCAGGAACTTCTTGATGGCCACGACCTGGCCCGTGTCCTTGTTGCGGCACTTGAAGACGACGCCGTAGGAGCCCTCCCCGACCTTGCCCAGCTTCTCGTACCGCTCCATGGCGCGGCTCCCCCGCGCCGCCTCAGCTGCGCGGCTGCCCCGCGCCTCCGCCGCCCCCCCGGCCCCGCCTCGCCCCGGCTCCGCGGGGTCCCCCCCGGCCGGGCAGCGCCGCCGCCCCGCGGCCGAGGAGCCGCCGGCGGCCGCGGCGCTGCTGGCGCGGCGCCATTTTGTGTCCTCGCCCCTGCTCGCGTCGCGCCCGCGCCCCCGGGTTTCCATGGCGCCCCGCCGGGCTCCGAGGAGGAGGAGGAGGAGGAGGAGAAGGAGGAGGAGGGCAGCGCTTCCTCCCCGCTCCTTTGCCAGCAGCGACTCCCTCCCGGGGTCAGCGAGCCGTCCCACCCGTCACCCTAGCGCGATCTTTCCTCACGCACCTGTTTGTGTCCGCGGCCGCTTATTCGCTTCCCCGTACCGTGATGAAGGCGGCCTTCCGAGGTGGTAATCGCTTCCAGCAGATCCGGAGGAGCGCGGATCGGTGCGGCCGCCCTACGCCACGCAGCGTTTTGGGATAAGGTCATCGTACGTCCGCGTCCCCAGTCCCCGTCCGAGGCATCTTCTGATTTCTACTCAGGGCAAAAGATCAGGCTGCTTATTTATTTATTTTCCCCAAGCAACATCCCTCAGGGATGCAGATTCCCTTCAAGTTTTAGATGTCACACAGGCTGTCTCCTTTCGGTTCCGTCTGCTGTGCATTTTACGGACACCCTTCACCCTTTCATTTCTATGGCAAATGTGTCCCTTGGCACAGCTGTCCTGCTGCGACCTCCCTGGATCGGTCAGGACTCGCCGCGGAAGCGCCCGGCGGACGCCGCGAGCCGACTCTGCGGACGGCCGCTGAGGAGCTCCGCAGGGGTCCAAGGGCTACGCCACTGTGGGAGAGGCCAAATAGCAGGTCAGCCCCCGATTCAAAGTCCTTCCCCAGACAGGCTGATGCTGAGGTTCGCCCACAGTGCGAACAACCTTTGGGCAGAGGACGACTGTTTTCCTGTACCTACTCATTTACTGGTGGCTCTTTGCCTTGTCCAAAGGCACATGCGTATAAACAACCCCAGATCCTGCTCCAGGCTTGTGCGCCGAATGCTCTTGCTTGTGATTTCCCATTACAAGCAATTCTCCTTTAGAGACCGCTGCCCTCCTTGCTATGCAACAAATGCACTGGGCACAAGGTAGCCAACCTCAAAAACCCTGGGTTTTGAGCTAGACAACTCAAAAATGGCTCAGTGGTAGCTCTGTATGACTAGCAGCCGGCCTGGAAGAGAGTACTGGGTAATACAAAGCTGGAGAGAGCCTAAGGCTGCCACAGCCACTCTGACTTCTTACCTCAGAGCTGTCCCCAGACCTCCCTTCCCTCTAATCTAGCCAGTGTATATGGCATATGTCTTGTGATTCCCAGCCAATGCGTAGCAATGAGAAGACTGGCCCTGCCGCTGGATGCCATAGGATGACCCACAGATCAGCTGACTTCCTTCGAGATCTCTCCAATAAGATATTGTTCCCAGCAAGTCTAGAACACCATCTAGGTATCAAATAAAGCATAGTTTATTTGGCATAGGCTGAAATGAACCACAACAGAAATTTAAGTAGAACAAAGCCTAGTTGCACAAACTGGAACAAGTGCAGTTAAGAATCTCAGTTACAATTGAATGACTAAGCAAGGTAAAAAGTACATTTCAGAAAGTCTCCCAGTTTTTACTCCTCCCTCCCCACCCTGAGACAGCAGCTCACTGATGCGTTGTACCTTTCATCTTTTAATCAGTTGTCACCACAATTACAGTTGTATTTCTCAGTTACAATGAATTTGGTTAGGAAATCAAGAGACTAATCTACAGGCTGCTCTTCAAATACTGCTCACACTTCAAAGAACACGGGAGCCTCTTTTAAGGCTTTCAAGTTCAATCTATGAACCTTGTGTATCAAACAACTAATACTCTGGTATCTGCCAAAAGAGTAAGGAGAGAGTGAACAAGTCTTTGCTTTATTAAAATCGCACTCCACGCTTTTCTCAACCCTGGCTGAAATGTCACAAACACATACAAAGATACAGACAATACCAAACTAACTTAAACAGTCTAAGAGATACAAAACATACTAGTCAGAGTCACCCACTGAGACTGGCTGGTTTAGCTATGAAACATGCAAATCAGTTATGCCATGCTCCACTAAGAGAGGAAGGCGAAGTTTTACACTAGGAAATAGTATCCTGCAGATCGTGTCAGAAATCGCATTAGTCTATTAAGCCAGACTGGACAAAGCATTTCAGAA
The DNA here is from genome assembly GCF_028389875.1 of Rhea pennata. Lineage (NCBI taxonomy): Eukaryota > Metazoa > Chordata > Aves > Rheiformes > Rheidae > Rhea > Rhea pennata. Next base: position 67,297,479 of record NC_084667.1, on the reverse strand, counting down.
CATAACACTAGAAATGCTTTAACAGTTAAAAAAGGAGGTTTGATTAAATGAGGACTTTCCCAGATTCATTTTTATGATTCAGCAAACCCCCAGTCATTCATGTCATTCAAAGAAAAATACTTATTTGTTCCATGACAGTGTAATGACCTAATAGTTATTTACTCCAGTTATTCCCCATAAATACTCATATTTTATTTACAGATTTCTCTAGTCTTTTAGGCACTGTGTTTTCAAAGATGAAGCCAAAATTTCCTTCTGCAGTGAATGAGGTAAATTATGTGAAAATGTTTGCTCTAGAACCTCAACATCATGCTTTACTTTTGTCTTCATTTTTGTTTTAAAGTCATGGTAGTGTAGGTGTTATACCTTTTTACGGTTAGTCACTAATCACCGTTGCCTATGGCAGAAGTAATTTCAGTACTAGGGAACAGTTAAATGCCATGTAATGCTAACCTCAAGTGAAGCCACTTACTCTAGCCAAAATCACGCATGGGTAATAAAAGACTCTTCGATAACAGCACCCGTTAAAATATTTCCATAACAAAGAAAAATCAAATCAGAAATCTCTTAGCCAAAATTGTTCTTTATCAAACACGTAGCTGAAAAATGCATGCAAACATTTTTTTTTTTCCTGATAGCCTCACTCACTATAAAGGATGGACTCAAACTAAACAGCCACAGTCTTTTGCTATCCAGTTATGGAACAACTTGAGAATTACTTCAAGAAAGAAGTCAGATTTAGAAGCTGAAATAATGGACTTCCTCCTACAACAGACTCCTTTCCCTCAAATTCTTTAAAACAAAAATTAGTTCTGAATGACAGTGCTAAGTGGACAAAATGCTAAATTGTGTGCAGGTCTTGTTTTCCTTCCAGACCTTCAGAACAACATAAAACTCCAGCTGTACCTAGTAACAAAACGACATTACTGATTCATCATGTGTGCTGAGTTAATTCCATCAATGTTAAATTATGAATCAAGTAGTCTGATGCCTAAGCAGACAACCCAGCTCTCCATTCTTCACATTGCAAAGCTAAGATCAGACCACTCAGATTCTGCTAACTGTGTCAGCAGAGCCTCAAGTCGGGGCAAGCCATTCTAACACACTTACCTTTACTGCTTTATTAAAATGACTTGTGAAGCTTCTAACCTGTTTTTCTTAGGGTAGCAGATCACAGAAATTGAATCGGATGGCAGTACACAGTAGGATTTCATTTAAAAAAGCCTCCATTCGAATGTTAATGAACTGCTACTGTATCCGCCTATAGACTGGGTTTACTTGCATCAAAGCTTGCAGGTTAGTGTGAGGTAGTAAAACCATACCCTATCCTGTAGTCAGACTATATTCATATTTAATGGTACCTCAAGAATTTTAATTAATGAGGAAGACAAGAGACCAATGTGACTCTTTAATGGAGAGATAAAAGAGAAAGAAAAATGCAGATGACAAACCAAAGATAGGGAAAGGGAAGAAGTGATCTAAAGCTTTATTATAGAATACTAGGTTCTTATCATATTTATTTATACTACACGGTTGGGGAAATACCTATCCACAAATAACAGTCTGACTGACAACAGCTGGATAACTGTATAAACAAAAAGCTAGAAAGCTCAGTTATCCTATAGGCTCCCCTCTGGAATAGTATAAATAAACTATACGTCATGGGCAGTTTGATACATGATACTTTCATTCATTAAGGATGACCAGGTACAATCTGTGTGTATTTCCATTTCATGTCACAAGGCTTATCCCTAATTTATGAAAATAAAGCATATATATTTTGTACATTTTTATATATATATAAATATATATATAAAAAAAAATACACACTGCCGGTCAACTTACCACACATGCACACAAACACACACACACGTATATTGTACACACTCATCCATTAGCAACATGTTTGATATCAATATTATATTTTGTGTACACACACCCTACATCTAGTAAATAAGAAAATCCCTTTTATGGCAATTCTGCAGGCAAAATCAATACAAAATACTTTGTTGTACAAAACTGCATTTTTACAAGATCAACCAACATTGTAGCATACCCCTCAAGAATGCACTACATCTCTACAAGAAAAAAAGAATAATCAAATCTTTATACAATTGTAAAAAAAAAAAAAAAAAAAAATTGTAAGCTGCTCTGCAACCTTCCTTTGCTAAAAGTTAGATACATTACACCATTCTAGCAGCAGATTAATAAATAAGGATTAAATAGTCTATTATACAAAGCCATACTGAATGGCAGATTTAAAACCAAAAAGCTTTGCAGATACTTTCACTTCCTACACAAATCATTTTTGTTTTAAAGAATAAGACTCAGTATAAAACAGGGAAACAGCCAGCACTCTATATCTACAGAATACAAGGAAAAGCCAAGGGAAGTAAAATATTTAACAGTTTATGGCACCTTTACAGCATAACGTTATTTTAAAGGCTCTGTTTCCCTATGACTAATGAGTAAAGGACTATTTATCTCATAGCTTTTATTAAGCAAACTTGATATAACCAACCACACAGTGGCAAGAGACAGAACCAGCTGTTCCCAGCTGCAAAAATGTACTGAATTCTACCTAGAACAAGATCCTTTAGGTGTCCAAAAAAAAAAAAAAAAAAAAGAGAGAGAGAGAGAGAGAGAGAGAGAGAGAGAAAGAAACAGGAAGTCATAGTCCAGCTTGTATAAAGTTTTCTAATGCTTCTTTTTTCCTGATGTGGTGAATTCATTCTGTTATTTGCGTTGGGTTACTGTTGCTTAGTAACTATTTTCATGTCCAGCCAGGATGTAGAGATTGCTGTGTGCAGTCGGGTTTTCTGTCGGCCTGCTTTCTAACACTACCACCCTGTAAGCAAAACACAAACAAAAACCAAAATGGTCAGTGGCAAAATATGAAGCACGCGGTTTAACTGCTACCACCAAGGAAGAACAAACTTATCGCTCACAGCGATATCGCTGTATAAAGATGGAAGAGATACCAGTTCTCCTAAATATCTTGGGTATTTTATTCTTTAAATCAGTCACCTCGTTTTCCATTCTGTGTATCAACACTTCTGATAAAGATGCTAAAACATCCTTTACAAGGAACAGGGAACTACAAGGGGTCTCCTCAACCAGACTCTGCCACCTGCAACCACAGCACGTGCAATGTGTTACGAACTGCCTCCAAACCGGTATACTCCACCCTGCAATAAGTTATATCCTGTACTTCTACTGGGAAGTTATCTTGGAACCACAGTGTTGTGAGGAGATGCAACCCCCTTATCATCTGCAGCCTGAATGTGTTTATACCTCCTATGTTTTGTGATAAATATCAGCCACTAACTTAAACTCTTCTTCTCCCTTCAAAGTATTTATCCCTCGATGGCTTCATAGAGAGTACTGAACCCACGTCAGTTTTATCCTGCTGGATAGCATTCCTGTCGGTTCCTCTGGAAAACTTGGCTCTCGCCATCTCAGCACACTGACAGCTGTGTCCTACACACCTCTTTCATGCCGAACCCCGACAAGCAGAACGTCCTCTTATCAGCTAGCACGGTCGGGCCTTTGACCTCCCCTCTCCTTTCCAGTCTTTTAGTGCCTGCCTGCACTTCTCTGCACCAGTCCCTAAGACTATATCCTGTGATTTTTAGTATTAGGCTTCCCTCTGCTTTTTGTTTTCCACATACTTTTCAAATAAGCCAAATCTGCTGTTTTAACCCTAGCAGTTGGGTATCTCAAAGGAGCCTATCTCAGGGTTAGTATTTCACACACTGATCTCCCATGTCACGTTCCCCAAAGAGTTTTCAAATGAATTCTCTCTCCTAACAGCTTCTGTCCCTGATCTTCACTTCTACAACTCAGTAATTCTTAAGTGATTCAAGTCAAAAAGGTGTTGCCACATCTTGCTCACAGGCACATAGTAGAAAAGACTCCTGCTCCGCTTGTACAGTGATGTAGAAATACAAAATGAAGAATCTGGCAAAACCGGCTGAATGAGATCAGAAAGGAAGAAAATGTTTTCTCACAGAACTAAACTTATTGAAAGGACTTCAACCTTCTTTCCCACCCCAAAAAGTGCTACTCAAGATATGCTTTTTTTTTTTTTTTTTTTTTTAATAAAAGTGGAGGTGAACTAGATGAGACACTGCTTTCCATCACTCTGTGTATTTAGGACACTTCTGTGTTCATCAGCACAACATAGAAATATGAGCTATTTAAAGGTATCAATTCTAGTATGCAAGAAAGATTCAGTGATGATACACCACACGTCTGGACTAATACAAACAGCATTTGTACAGCAAGGGACTTCAACAGAAGCTTATTCTTGCAATAGTAGAATATATCCTCTGCACTGCTGGGATACAATGGATTTCCTTGCCTCAAGGCTCAGAGTATTGACAATTTAAGTAATTAGCTGCCACGGTGATGCCAGTTCACCCAATCCAGAAGCCTTTCCAGAAGTACATTGGGTACCATGCTTACCATCTGCCAAAAAAGGCTGCCATCTCTCCCTGGAGATTTTTTCCTATACACTGTGTTTTTGTTCAGTTCCATCTCTGCAGTAGAAAGTGGGGGAGGCCACAGGGCCCTTTAGAAATCATTTTGGATTTGGATACAATCACTAATTAAATTTTTGAGTATTGCAGGCAGGAAACTGTCACTACCTCCCACAGGACTGCCTACAGATGGGTTTGTGGTAGGCCAGAACAGAATTTCAGCTGGTAGGTAGAAAGCTTGTTTAGAGAAAATAGAAGGTTTATGTTTCTTCAAGGTGATTACCTATCTGATCCCAGTAAGCGGAAAACCCTGGTTTCATCTGATATCTCCTGGGTAACCTGTAGAAAAATTGAGACATTAAGGCCCAATTCAGTGGTAAAATGAGACATATAGGTCTGAGTTGGAAGGAAAAAAAACTGATCAGTCTTTTCAAAAATTCAAATATCATTTAGTGCAAACTACAGGGCTGAATCAGAAAAATCAACACTAAGTTAAATTTCACAAAATAAGACTTATTTTTTTAAAAAAATATGTACAGTAGATAGTTATCAATCTAGAGGATTTGTTAGTAGAACATTTGGAATATTTTGTGCAAATCTTTGTCAGCAGAGAGACCGTCTCTCCCCTGCAGCTTCATGCAGAGTTAAAGGGATGCTGCCAACTAGAGTTTTTCAGAGAGCCAAAACCCAAATGCAGCTCGTACTAGGTCTGCACTGACTATGTAGAACCAGTCTAAGTGTCTCTAAACTGTATGCTGGAAGTGGTGTCGGTAAAAGCACGTGTGTGAGCTTTACCAAGAGCAATACACGGCAGCAAGTCAGAGAAAGAACCCAGTGAGCTAAAACAGTGACGACAAGAAGCATAAGCACTGTCATCAGGGAAGCAGCTAGAGGAGCCCATCAGGATCAACTGGTAGATGAGGACCAGGGAGAAACTAAACTTGGAAAGACTCAGAGGTTACTTACTTCATCTGACTTAAAGCTTTTGCCCTGCATGCCGTGCTTCCAGAAGGCCAGCACACTGTCTTGAAGGCACACTGCAGAGCAGAAACATAAAATCAGACCCAACCATAGCTTGTTTGAACCAGGGAAATCTGAGTTTCCAGTAGCGACAACGGGAAGCATGTGGAGAAAATACATAGTGAGACTTGGACTCCTGGCAGAAGACCGAAACTCTGAAATCACTGTAAAAAAAACTAGTCTGAAATTACTATTTGGATCAGAGACACACTATTTACAATCCAGTTGAAAGCATACCACTCAGACATTCTCTCTTTGCCAAGAAAAGATAGGCATTTCTGTTTTTTCCTTTACTCCCTTACACTTCTATTCCCCAGGGGTTTTTTCCTAATGATTTGACTTTGGAGAAAACACCAGGAAGTGGTTAAATATGCTGCCAGTCAAAACTCAGCAGGTCACTGGAAATTACAGATCATTTTAATTATATTTACTTCAAAATAGACATGAGTATGAAGAATGGGAGGAGTCTTCCATTCAGGACCAAAGAGAGAACACAGAAAGCTACCAGCTCTGAAAGATTTAATTACCAGATTGTTTCAAATAATGGATGAAGAACCCGTTATTCTTTAAGCAGTGTTACATAGTTCATGTATAAAATAAATGTGTCTATTTTCTGAGATCCCACTTGTTTTCCTTTGTTATTCCTCACAGTCACATTTTTTATCTGCTCAGTATTAGCTATACCCTAAATACACAAAACAAAGATATTTAACAGAATACCAAGAGCAATGTCTTTCACAACTGCTTTTTCCTCTACATTTAGATTAATCTTTACCTGTTACCCCTCACTCTACCCTGCAATCAGACACCAGAGAATTCTTTAATACTCTGAAATCCCAAGGGCCTACCTGGAGTATAAAGAACTACTCACATTATTCCAGGTCAGCTGGTAAGTAAAGACTTTAGAATAAATCCTTCTGTCTATGAATTCCTTCAGAGTTCAAGGAAAAGGTAGTGGCTGAGTCATGTTATGTATGTGTCAGCAGGAGATATTGTAGGATAGAAGTAAAGCAGGTAATGAGAACATGTGTCAATTTAGAGAAGAGTCACAGGCTTGATTAAAAATATCATTCTTCCTTCAGGATGGTTCTGACATATCTAAATAGAGTTTCTGTATGTAAGTGTATGCATTGCTTTAGCAGCTGCTGTTAAAGTACAAAATACCTATGTCAAGAATCTTCTGTTAAAGGGAAGATGCCTGAGGAACCCTGACGTCTAAATTGTACAGAAATGCTAACAAAAATGAGTTGGCTTTCTATTACTCATTTTGGTTCTGGAAAGAAGCTCAGGTCCTGAAATTCAGAATTCTTTAATGTATGTTAACCAGATACTTCTGATTTTTATAGCTTTTTATAGCAGAAATACTTGCTTGATAATTACAATGCAACAATGCAGGAGCAAGGCTGCTGTGTTCTATTAAGAATTAGATTCAAATACTATTACCCTTATTATTAAAAAAATGGATATGCTATCACTTTATATAAAACCTTAGCTTTTAGAAGATTGATGCAAATGAACACATTACTAACAGATTTTTTTTTTCCAAGATTCTTCCCAGTGCTACAAAAATGACCAGGAACAATCAACATTTTTCAATCAGATCATGATACAACTTATTTTTAAAAGACAGAAATGATACCAGCTGGAAACATGCGCAGTCAGAAACATACTGCCTAGCAACTGGCTTATCTTCTTAAGCATGTCAGTGGCGACAAGGACACAGCCCACAATATCCTAGAGCAAGCACTTTACAGGGTCAGGTCCCAAGGAGTACACTAGATCAATCCATTAAAACCCCTTCAAAAGTCATCATTTCAAGTTCTCGGTTCTTGAGAACCAGCACAGAATAAAATCACTTACCCACTGATTCAATGCAGAAATCAAAGCTCAGCTCAGAGGCCAACTTCTTGCTTGACTTCAGCTTCCCTTGTAAATTCACAATTTTCACAAATTCTCAAGAAAAACAGAAAATCAAGTATTAAAACCCATTACTGAAGAAGATTACAGGTGGATCTAAGTATGAAATACTAACTTCAACCTTCAAGCACAAAAAAAATGAGCATTCTTCTCTCAAAGACGGACAGAAACCATCTTACAGATTTCTGTATGGTTTTAGACTTTATTGACAGCCTTCCTAGAAATAACAAACTTAGTGCAGAAAACTTATATGAACACAATATAGAGGCTGAAATTTAGGTAGGTTAAGTTATTGCAAAGTTCCCATTGAGATACTAACTTCTGATGCATATGAATTATTGTTACTATGCATGATGTAGTGGTAACTATCTATCCTGCTAAGCACATGCAAAAGGAAAGTGCCAGGTTTTCCAGATAAGTTTAAAATTTTTCTGATTTGCATATATTTGAATTTTCATCTATAATGCTGCATTACAGATTTCATTTTGAAAGGAGAAGAAAATAGGAAAAAGAAGAAGAATATACACATATGAAGAAGGGAAGTGGAATCACAAGAGTCAAAGTGAAAAGATCACTTATCTGAATGGTATCTATTAGGAAACATTCCAACACAAATTAGTAATGAAGAGAGAAAGATTAACTTACAGGAGCATTAAAAATCAACAATTGTGGCAAAATACATTTTGCACAAGGTGTAGTTAAGTTGCCCAACAGATACACGTTACTTACTGTCCAGACAGACTAATACGGTGTCTCTTTCCAGCTGTGTTACATGAATGGCATCTAACTGCTGATTGCCTTGTGAAAATGAAAACAAAATACATTACATCACAACGTAAGACTACGCTACATCCCCTCCTGTCAGCCTCTCTCCAGTTGCTAAAGGCTTTTCAGTATGTTACAAACCTTTTGCCATTGCAATATTTGTTATTCTTTTACTAAGGCTGCAGGATCCCAGAATGCTATGGGAGCAAAACAGGGCCTAAGGACAAGCTGATCAGCTCAAAGCATGTATTTAATATGAAAGCGATACTGCTTATCAGCATAAAATACATTTTAAGTTACAGTTTAGCATGGCAAGTCTGTTTTCTTCATGAAAAGGCCCAATAATGAACAAAAGGAACATCAAGGGAATTAAAAAATATCAACCCTCTTTTCCCATAAACTCATGTCTGGAAAGATTATTGTGCTGATATGAAATTAGAATTTAATATTTTTCATAGTTTTAATTAAGTTCTCCATACAGCTGCTGAAAAGCAGTATTTTAATGTGAAAAAAAGTATCTATCAAAGCCAGCAGAGAAAAGCATCTGGAAGATATCAAATAGCTTTTGAAGATGTAACAAAATCTTCTACTTATTAATAACCAACTGAAGATGACAAGCCCCCACCAAGGGCTGGAGGACTGAGATGATGTGAGGCTGACTAACTAATATAAGGCTTTATACAAGAGAGAAGGGGAAAGAGCAGTGAGACTGACCCCAGTTAGAAGAAAACAGTATGCAGCTACAAATGGTAAAAACTCTGTCATTAGGGTCTGCAATACTATTTAAGTGTTTTTAATTTAAATTAAAATCAAGTCTAAAAATGAAGTCTTTTAAGACAGTTTACACTGAAGTTGGCAGATCATCACAAGAAGAACTTGGGATCAGGTTCAGTAACACCGAATCACAAAATGGTTGGTGCTGGAAGAGACCTCTGGAGACTGTCTGGTCTCCTTGCTCAAACAGGTCACCTACAGCAGGTTGCCCAGGACTATGTCCAGTTGGATTTTGAATGGAGACTGCAACCAGTCTGGGCAACCTGCTCCAATGTTCAACTGCTCTCACAGTGAAAAAGGCTTTTCTTATGTTCAGATGGAATCTCCTGTGTTTCATATGCTTTCAGTAGAGAAATCGCATCATTTTTGCCTAGAATAAAGGGTTTCCAAATAACTTCTGAGGAAAAGATTCAGTAGTTACCAGACACTAAAGATGCAAGACAGATCAACAAAGTCTTACCTGCACCAATTTCTGTAAACCACGAAGATGCAGAGTTCAAGTTGATTGTCTCAAACTGAACTACTTGATTTGGTTCCGTACCCTTACTGATAGCTACACAGACCATCGGGTACTCCTGCTCTGGTATCACTAGCATTTCAAAAACATTCAAAGGACTTGGCAAAGGAAAATCAAAGTGCTGGAAAAAAGAAAATTAAGGCATTTGTAGCATTTCCTTCTGTCTTGAAAATAAGAAGCTTAAAATAACATTCACAAAAAGATACAGAAGAGTTTTTCATGGCTACTAAGAATCCACTGTTAAGACAGCGTGAGCTGTGAGCAACATTATGTTGTTCAGAGGGTTATGGTAGAAGCCCATTATTGCTAGTATTGGGCTCGATCCAACACTTCATTTGGCTTCAGTCATTGGATTTTCTTAGTCAAAGTGTGTCAAATCAGATTTTTAAGTGCCCAGAAACCCACAAATAAGATTAGACTAGGATGTACTTTCCATTACAAATTCTAGAAGGGTTATTTTAACAACAGTATAATGATTAAGATTTTGGGGCAGAAAAGAGGGATGAGCAAAATTAAACGTTGTAAACTGAAATACAACATTTACCTTTATTAACATGAATTTCTGCATTGGCTCATACCACTGTAGAAGAACAATTCCAGATTGCAGTGCCCCACACAGATACTTATGTCCTGTGTATGGATTTCTTACTATATAAAACAAGCAAATAAACAAAACCTTTTTAAGTCCAGAAAGTTCAATGCATACATAAAGTCAAACTAAAAAAATGCAGCTATTTTTACAAAACATTTAAGAAATACTATCATTTTCACACTAACAATTGTTTTCTGGCATAGTGTTCAAATATCCTTAGTGATTATTATTGTGCAACATTCCAAATAAACTCAATTATCTGTATACTTAATAACAACAAGCATTTCTGCCATAAAAGCTGTAAAGCCTTCTTCCTGGGGCTGCAGCAGATGGGGGAATGAAAGGTCCAGGGTAAGCCTGACTTCAGGAATCAGTTGCAAACATGCCTCCTGTAGACACAGGCTATCCAAGCGTACAGCTACGTATTTTGTACTCTGTTTAGGCATTTTTAAGAGCACAAAGATACAATTTCAGTGGTGCCAAAGACAAATCTATTACTTCACAAGCACTAGGACTTTTTTTGCAGGCACTTAGAACTTGAATGATGGCTTCAGTCCTCCCCAGGCTGTCATCATTTTTATTGTGCCCTGCACTTCTTTGTGGAAAAAATACTTTTCAAGTTAGCCTCCCTAAAAGTTGGATTTTGGTCAAAGCTTGAGCCAAACTAACAAACCAGAAAGGGTATTTGTGTGTGTGCAACAAGTCTGGGATTCTGTGACAAATGGTACGTTTGCACGCTGTCTGCATGTCACAGTAACTAGCTGGCTTATGTGGCAGGCTGAAGCCAGCAATCCTAAACATCAACTTATTCATGGAGAGCTCGACTCCCGTCCTTGGCAGCTCTCAGAGGGAATGTGCAACACGTCAGCTGCACTCTACTGGCATTCTCCGGGGTTTCCTTTCAGAGTCTTGCTCTAGATGGCAACATTTCTAGTTAAGAGCTGATATGAAGAATACTTGTGTATCATTTCCACTGAAGAGTATAAAGACCCCCTGCATTAATTAGAAGGAAAACCGTATACTAATTAGGTGCAGCGTTAAGATATAAAGTGGTCATACTGTTTTCTGAACAATAAACTAACTGTAAGTCAATTAAAAGGAAATGAGTTTAAGACATGCCAGGTCCAACAACAAAGGCCTGGAAAACATTGTAAACCTGAATACTGTATACTCACCTATACAGCATTTGTGGCATCCTTTTGTATCAGGAATCTTCGTTGTTAAGGCAAACTTCCTGGAATAACAGTTAAAAAATGCATCAGCCATTCACGCAGAGGGCCTTTTATACTACTACTCAACAGCATACGAAGTATTTAAGGAAATTTTCACTTGTTAGACATTGCCTCTGTACCTTGGTAAGATTTTGTCAGGAAACCTATGAGTTTGAATATGAGCAGCTAATCCTGTTTTTTTGGCTTGTTCAAACAAAGCTATTAAATTATGGGAGTAGAGCTGGAACGTTTTCCCTGTAAGAAAGAAAAGCACAATTGATTCCACACACACATGCACAAGAGAGAAGAGTACATTTTAGAAAAATGTATGTATATAAAATTACCTTCTAGGAAAATGAACCACATGCGTCAGATATTTCAAGTCCAATTATGAAGAGAGATAAAACAAGACAACAAAAATAATGCATATGGAGAAGACATGGCATTCAACTCAAGAGTTCATTTCAATAACATTAAAGATGCTCTGAAAATTAGTTTTACATACACAATTTTAGAAGGCTGTAACTATACGATGACTCTTAATCATATCAAGGCACATTCTCTTTGTCTATATATCAATTAAAGTGGTATTGCACAAAAAGCTGTACGTTTAAAAGCACAATCCTACAATTAGTCTGAATGTCTTATTATCCTTTTCATCTGTTTCCTGTGTAGACCCTCCTAATTTCAGGACAATTCAGAAAAAAAAAATTTTCAAAACAGTCAATCTGATGTATTAGTAGTATCTTATAGCAACCTCATTCTCCTTTACCTTGAGATAGTTTTTGTCTTAAATTGGGTTTATTTTCTGAATCTGGTTCATATCAGAGATGCCATCAGGCACTGCAGACAACTGCATTTACCACTTGTTAAGGTCCACCTATAAACTTCTGGTCTTATTTATGAAAATCTTTTGAGTTAAAGCACCCTAGAAGTTAGACTGTCTACACAAACACAAGGAACAACACACAACTCTTTCTTTCAGCACAATCTGATCTAAATTATGCCCAAAGAAAAAAAATATATTGTACTGAATGATGGCTTTAAAGGTTTCTCACTATTTTATTAACTTTTGCTCTGTTTATACATACCTGACAATGACATTAAGGTGTTATTGATAACATATAACCAGGTGCACTTTCGAGGAAACAGCTGAAGAAAGAAAATATTTCCATTAATAGAAACATATAGGAATTATTAACCCTGGTTTTCTCTGTCTGCTCCACCTCTGTCACCATTCCCACAGGGATTGAAACTGGAGAAAGTCCCGGGGGCAACAATATTCCTTGCTGTAATTCACTCTCTTGGACTCTTAGCTTTTTTTCCTGTCTAAATCAGTTTTCATTCCTTCTCTCTTCTACTGCTAAAACTTTCAAACTTCAAATTTCCTTTAGTTCTTAAATCAGCAGCACAGAGCTGAAGTGCGACAAATGGCACTCCTGGAATACCACATATAGAAAAATACAGCTTGCTCTGGAGTGACAGACAGCGAAAAGAAAACAATGATATTACAGCAGCCTACTTAAATTTCATGTAAATGCGGGGTGGGGTGGATATGGGGAAGGCACAGGGAGAAGCACTGGTATGTTCCAAGCCAATTCTGTATTTTGTGGGACTTACCTACCTGGCTATTTTTGTTATTATACTGCTATGTGACGAGAGCTCATGGAAGACACTGGGACATATTTTTGTTTCAGAAGAGGGAAGAAGTTACTCAAGGGGCAGCTAGTCTAGATTTAGAAATATTTTAAAGGTAAGGAAAACCTCTTGACAATCTGATGGAGGGAGGTAATTTGGATAAAAGTAACTGCAAAATGACAGCATTCAGGAGTCTCAGCAAAGAAAGGAATAAGAATAGCAGACTAAGGACATGGGTAGCATAAAAAAGACTGAATATATTGAATATATATGAATATATACCTATATTCATAGGTAAGGTCCTCCCATGAGAAACAGTTCTAATAAGAATTTCATAGGAATGAGTTGTATCTAAATGAAGATATTGAAAAGATGACAACAGCAGATTTGTCTGTGTTATTGCAAAGGAAAGTTATTGCAAAACACAGCAAAAGACCGAGACCATTGAATCAAGGCTCTACAACAGAATAGCTGTACTTGTTCAACCACACGTTCATCTAACCTAATACCTATTCCCAACAGTCACCACAGGTGATATAGTTTCTCCAAAAGAATGGTGAGAACAGGAAAAAACGCATATGATACTGCCTCTGATGCTCTGCTAGGCTCCAGCTGCCTTCAGCTAAGAAACCTGCTGAATCAGTTGTGGTTTCTATGTATTTAGTGAGTGTCAAAGATTTATCTTCCATAAAACTGTCCTGTTGCCCTTCTGAATTTATGTAACTTCTGACATTCACAACTCCCCATAGCAAAAAGCTCCAGGTCAGTTCCCCACTGCTTATACTCCATTTGGCTCGCACTAGCTTCGCTGGATGCCCTCACATTCTTGCACTGGAAGAGACAGGGAATGAGGGAACACTCTCCCAGCCACCACAAGACGGGCAAATATTTCTTTCCCCCTCATGCCTTAAATGTCACAAACAAGTAATACAGCAAATGGAAACAAGACACGATGCTGAGGATGACAATGCAACCACAGGATAAGCCTGAAGGAAGGAACATGAGACAGGTTAAGATGCAAATCAAATCACAAACAACAAAATACACTCCATAAATGTGTTAACTGGGAAGACAAAAGGAGGTCTGCTGCTTGACAGGAAAAGAGATTCCTCTCGGCTACATGATTAACCTAGTTAACAGCATGTGATAAGAACTTGCGTGAGAACTAATAAAGAATATGTTAAATACTATTCCAATTAGATGTACTCAGGACAGCAGGTCTCAATAAAGTTACTTTTGTAGTACTTAAAAACTGGCTCAAACCAAACTTTCAGTAATGGACTGATGGAGGGCAAACATGGACCCCAAGAAGGGCAAACTGAGTACCTACACTGAGCAAAAAGGGCCTGGGGAACTCCCGAAGTCTGACAGACTGACTCTGGACATCTAGTGTAGCACAGGAACAAGCCACACAACTTTTAATTAGCAAGGGGTAACAACTAAGAGTACCTAGCATGGACTTGTGCAGAACAAGTGGTATTTGAAGATATGAATTTCTTTCTTTAACAGAGAACTGCTCTGCTGGGTGCAGTGGAATACTAAGACATGATACAAATATGAAAGATCTTTTCCCATCTGCCATTTCCATATGCAAAATAAGAAAATCTGGAGTAGATCAAATTACAGAAAGAAAACACAGAACCAGTTGGACATAAAAACAGAGTATCTGTCAGTAGTTTGTCATTTAGTAGGACAAAAAGAAGCCTGAGGTTCTATTCAGTTTTCACTGAAAAACTAGTAATACAATAAAAGCATACGTATGAAATCAGCAGATGATATTAACCTTGGAGAGACTGCAAGCACATTGGAGGATAGGATCAGAAATAAAAATCGGAGAAATAGTTCAAAAAAGTCAATAATGGAGTTTAGTGGTGAGAAATTAAAAAAAAAAAGTACAAATACAAAGGGGAAAAACTGGCAGGGCAGAAGCAAAGCAGCTGTAAAGCCTCTGGGGATCATTGTGGCTCACACACTGTGACTTCTGCCAGCTGAGGATGCTGTCACAGAAAGGAAACTAATTCTGGGATTCATTAAATGTCATAAGTAGGATGCTAATAACTTCTCTCTGCCCACTACCGGGACATCTAACCTTTAAAAGGATGTACAAAAGGGTCTGGAAGAGTCCAGAGAAGAACACGACATAAAATAAATTAGGAAAATATGCAAGGAAAGATTAAAGACTTTCGTCTGACTAACTGAGCAAAGAGAACATTAAGGTAAGAACAAGGGGATTCCAATAGCAGTCACCACCATTTCTTTTTTCTTTTTTCTTTCTTTCTTTTCTTTTCTTTTTTTTTTTTTTTTTTAAGAAGTTTGTTAGAAAAGTAAGTTGTTGTTCCTCATACCTGCTGAGGCTATAAAAAGATAATCAAATTCCTGTTCTACTCTCTACCATATTTGGGTGCACTCTTGTATCTCTTACCTTGAAAAGATCCTCTCACTGTATGAAATTCAAACTTCCAATTCTCACCATCAAGCCCTTCTCTCACTTTTCTCCTTGCTAGACTCCAGCCCAGTGCCACACCTTCCCCTTCTCCTATGCTCCTCTCTAGCTTTCTGCTCCTCTAGCATGGTGCTCCTAGGGACAGAGGACTTTTTTCCACTGCTCCATACACTTCCTCTTAAGCACAGATTTGTGCTTAATCTCTGTAGTTCCCTCTAAGTGGAATCATCTTTCTCTTGCTATTAGTCACAGACATGCCCACCCGGTCAGCGCTGGTTCTGACCTGTGCCATGTCTTGTCTGAGGCCTGAAATGCCTTTGTGAACTGCTGTGGAAACCTACAGATACACATCTCATTATCAGCATCTGCCAACACTACCTCTGCAAGGACGCTTTGCTACTTCTGGCCCTAAAAGAGCAGCCCTAACAACACCACGGTCGTATGAAGTGGCTTTGGAAACAGGTAGCCTGCCTGGTAAAACAGAAGCAGATACGTATTTCTTAGTATCAACAGTGCCAGCTACATTCAATGGCTGAGGGCTGTGTTAACATCCAGTGGAGAAGCAACATGCCATCTAGTGGGGATAAAATGGACAAAGAAGGGCGAGTAATCAGCTGTCCCCAGGGAGGAGAGAGGTTTTTTCCACAGAACTCCTCCGAAGCAGCGTCACATAACCAGATCAAAAAGTTCACATAAGTATCAGGACTATTAATTTTAGCGCTCTCAATGCTTACTTTGATGTGAATCAGTTTATGTCACAAAGTCTAGCATGCCATCTACCCCTAACGCTAAACGTTTTTGTTCCATAATATTGCCTAACCTATTCTGCCTGTTCCATACAGCAATAGTCACCTGTTCCATCGTTGCTTCATGAAGTTCGTTCAAATTCAAAGTATAGATGCCTTCTTCAGTTCCAAAGATAATGTACTGATCTAAAAAATTTAAGAGAAATTGTTTAATTCAAAAGCTCATTACCACTGTGGCAACAGGTAGGTTTGAAATACCATTGAAAAACAACTTTACCTTTAGTATCTGGATGTATCCATGATGTTGCACAATTAATCTTCAAAGGGCAACCATCAAAGACTTTGGAAAAACATGCTCCCATCTGAAAGAGACCAAAACTGAAACCTGAAACAAATTTGCAGTATAAAGTGTTCATCTTCTGGCAGTTCGCCAACTAGCACACACCTGTACCACTGCTGCTCTCTTCAGATAAAGAAACTCGCTCTAAAATGTTTTGATGCAAAACATTTCATCTTCCCCCAAAGCTACAATGCAGCCTTCCAAATCTTTTCATAGACTTTATATACATTAAGAAACGCAAAGGCAGATCAGAATGATATAAACAAATTTAAGAACCTACTAGACAAGAACAATACTAAGTGCTTATATAACGGCATATGAAGGCAAAATAAGCAGAAATATTCAAGAAAAGAAAACCTTCTCCCATGACTACTGCCATTCTCCATTTTTGTTTATAAAACAGAAAATGCCACTGGAGAGCACAGCCCAAAGAGACTGTCAAGCCTCCATCTCTTCACATTCAGACTGAATGGTGAAAGGATGTTTTTTTAGAAAAGAGATTTTGGAAACAGTACTCAAAGAATTGGGTGAAAAGTAATTAGCTATGATAGGCAGGAATCAGATGAGCTGATAGCTTATTCTAGAATAAGCTTTCTGACACAAGAGAGATGTCAGGAGAGAGGCTTCCAATAATTCCTACTGCAAATGAGATCTCTTACCAGCACCTTCGGTGTTGGTGGTAAACCATTGATTGCTGGCTTCTGTGGGAAGAAAGAAAGCTCATAAAATACCTCCCACACACTGATACAAAACTGTACATTATGCTTCCATTCACCTATACTTAGAAACTTTAACCAGTTAGCTACCACGACAGTGTAATCAGGCAGCTGAGCAGACAGAGAGTCTCAATACTTACAGGAAAATCTTTTTTCTCTTTTTTACGTGGCAGCTGAGGGATTTGTCCGGACCCTTCAACATTTTCTTCAATGAGTTTCAGCATGCCATCTCCATTTCCTGAAAAGAAGCCCATACACACTTTTTAGCACCCCGACACAGTAAAAAAAAAAAAAAAAAAAAAAAAAAAAAAAAAAAAGTTGCCTTGTTCTCTCTTCTCCCTTGTGTCTAGTAAGAGACTAGTGAGCTCTCAATGTCCATACACACATCTCAGGTAGCTGAACCTTCTCAAGGACAGCTGGCCACCCTTCTGCATGCCAAGCTACACAGTGATTAAGGATTCCTGTTATCCCAATACTCCCTAGGCCAAACAGGATTGAGAACAAAGCTGCGGCAAAGTCCTCCCTGACGCTCTTCCCTGCACATTCATTATTCTTACACTCTTCCTGCAGGCACAACAGAGATGGTATTGACTGGCTGAGGGTCCTTGTTTTGACAAAAACGTCTCCACCATGGGTCATGGCTCTAGTAAGAGCCAGCACACAGGTAAAAAGGAAAGCTGCACTGTATAAATAGCTTTTATTAAGTTAACTGTCTACTGAAAACAGAGCGGGCTCCAAACTGATTTCCTTTTAAAGGAAGCAAGTCACCTTTTGGAAATGTAATGCATTTACCCAGGTCGCTGTATCTAGCTGTAAGCAATCCAGGGCTACTGATGCTGCTGGTCA
Organism: Rhea pennata; assembly: GCF_028389875.1. Classification (NCBI taxonomy): domain Eukaryota; kingdom Metazoa; phylum Chordata; class Aves; order Rheiformes; family Rheidae; genus Rhea; species Rhea pennata. The sequence goes on along the minus strand of NC_084667.1, from coordinate 67,279,473 downwards.
TACCGATGGGGGAAGAATCAGCCTGAGGCCCACAAACAGGAATACTCTGTCTCCTGTGAGCTGGCGGGGCTCTGTTTTGTGAGTCAGGAAAATGCTTTATTGTCTGAGACTTCTCATCATCTGGCAGGTTTTCCTCGGGGTAACTGTTTATTCTTGGCTGCAACAAACAAAAGAGAGGAAGATTAATTTGGAAATGGCATCTGGAGGCATAAACTTAAGACAGATTTTGATTAAAGACAGACTGCTTCTACACAAAGGAAAAAAAAAAAAGTTACCAGCATTTGAATAAAGGCATTTGACAGCACACTAATCTGAGAGGTATTCCTTCTCTGATGGAAAAGTCACGGCAGCAGAGAGAGACACAGCATGCAAAGGGAGAATACCTAAAACTCACTTTAGCAAGGACAGCAGAAAGGCCAGGAATTCCCAGTGCTCAGTGAGACTGCACAGGATGCAAGTCAGCATAAAACATGATGCTGCATGAAGTCTGCTGGCAAATGGTATTTAAAAGGATTTACAGCCTGCTAAGGGCATCAGGCAGAAGCACTGCAGAGACTGCCTAAGTGGTATCTCCCCACCTAAAACCTAAAACACCTCAGTCACTTACCTTAGGAGGTAGTGGAGGTGGCCCTGCTCGCTTTAGGGTTGATCTGAAACAAAAAGGTGCAGCAGTTGTCTCAGTTACACCAGCAACGTTAACTACAACTGCTTGAGCGCAAGGGTTGCAAATAGGACAAGCCAGATGCATAGAAAAGACTGATCACAGTTACGCACAACAGGGTTAAACTAGAAGCCTAAGAGTGAAAAAAAAGCACATTAATACTTGTTAGAAGTGTTTTTTCATAAATTGTCATTCTTTCATAAATGTAGAAGTTAGACAGCATTTGTGATGAATGGTATTTGAAATTGGGAAATAAGTGTGTGTTAAGGGACTTGTCCTCTGAAGGCTCCCTTTTCCACTACTTGGTTTTTTTTGTACTTGTTTTTCTAGAAAAATTCCTCCCCACAGTGAAAATGCTGCATTTCTGGATCAGCCAGTAGATCTTGCCTCTCAAAATTTTTCAAACTGGCAAAACAAGTTTATTGGACATCATCTAACAGCAGTCTCAACAGCAACTGAACTGCAGGCCGGTCACAAGCAGGACCCCAACTACTCAGCGCAGTTTGCAGCTTTTGCTCTGGATGAGACAAAAGAGAGCGGCAGAGGAGCTGTGCATCCCCTAACGGGGCTCTGCAGCAATATTTGCACGTCCACAGTCATGATTGTTAGATTAACCTTGCCTTCTGGATACAAAATCTGCTTTAAAGCTTTAGTCACGTCCCTATACACTCTGCTATAACCTCAGGGAGGCGAGCAAGCGAGGACAAGCATTGCTTTGCATACATTCTCCTGATGATCAGATAAACAGTCAAGCGTGCGTTAGACCATTAAATGCAACTAGCCCTCGTTTTTATGAGCAGCAAGTCTGCCCGCAGCGTTTTAAGGGAAGAGGTTTTGCCAGAACACTGCCTGCTTCGCGAGAGCCACACGGAATAAATACAACTGTGCACAAAGGAGGTTCACTCACTCTTCAACATCTTCACTCCCGTCGCCAAACTTTGTAAGGAGTCCCCTAGGTAAAATGTTTATAAAAAATAAGAGCTCTGCTCTAAGGTCAACACGTGCAACCAAACCAATCAGTGATGTAATCTCGTTTCATAACAAGCATCTCCCAGCCCTTTTCAAAACACGGTACCTCCCTCTTCGCCACTATGTTAAAGCCTTTTCCATTTAGTACATTTACTCCCTCGCCCCTGAAACCATCATTTGAGTTTTCTTCCACATAAGCACAGTGGTGCAGATATCATCAGCCAACATTTCATTCTTTCTACCCGGTATTTTTAAATATTGCTGAAATGCCTAACCACGGTATGTATTATAAAAGAAAGAGGAAAATAGAGGGAGCTAGTGGGGGCCAAGTGGAGTAAAGCTTGCACAAAGAATGGGCAGTGGAAAGCTTCCTCCTTTTAGTGTTATATCCTGAAGACTCAGAACTGTTTCTCATTGCAGTGGGAATTTTTGTTTCAAAGCTACCAGAGTGTCAAAAAAAGAAATTGTGACTAGAGGATCACAAGATCACAGAAAATTTCTCTCTAAAACAACAACAAAACCCCTCTGATATTATCTTGGAAAATGGTAATTTCCAGTTACGTCTTCAGAAAAGAAAAGTCTGAACTGCAGATACTTAACCCATTAAAATGCATTCCTTTGCACCTTAGGAGCTAGCATGCCTTTGGTAGGCCGCTGGGATACTGTGAAGTCTACGCTTCCGCACTTCCCAGTTGTGAGAAGGAAGAGGCAATTCAGAAAGTTGGTTGTCTCAATTTTCAATCAGATACAAACTTCTTCAGGGTCCAAAAGTATGGAGCAATCCAAGTCTGGCAGACAAACAGTCTGCAAAGATGTAGTGCAGACACCCCACAACATCCCACCAAGAAATACATCCTACAACACTACCCAACGTACTACGCACCCAGTGAAGAGGGACTGCAGGGATAACTAATAGAAAAACAAAAATGTATCATAAAAATACTAATCCAGTTAATTTTAGATCACGATATAATTTCCCTGCAAGTTATGCCTGCTAAAGGAAAAGCAGCAGACAGTTGTCAACAGGAATTTGTTAAAAAAACAAACAAACAAAAAAAAAAAACAGCAACAAAACCCACCTCCGCAAAAGCAAAAAACACATATGAAGAGTCATTTAACATGCAAAAAAGAAACTGTGAACAAGTTCAATCTTCAGGTACAGTTTCTGGTGCTCCCCTTTCCACCGAGGCAATTCCTGATGTATCAACCAGCAACAACTCCGACACAAGCCAACGGATGCGAAAAGCAAGCCCGCCCCTCTCGAGCACACATCCTTTCTCCGCATCTCTGGCACTACGCAGGATTCCTGGGGACAGAGGAGCTATGCATTTCCTGTTTATCTTCCTAAACTGGAAATCACTTCCAAGTAAGCGGCACAGATTCACCATCCAGAAACCCCACGGCTGCACTCCTCTCAGCGAGGAAAGCCGCTTCCTGAACCTGGGTCTATTTACTGATTTATAGCAACATTTGCTAAGGCCACATTCACTCTGCTTTTAATACAGTCTGGTACAGTCTTAACAATGTCACAGACAGAATCAGATTAATGGGTCACTTTGCCGGGGAGGATACAAAGATGAGAAATCCCAGCTTTGCTCCCTCCCCGCTCCTCAACCCCGCGGTCTGCAGCTGCCTGCGGAAACCTCGGCACCGACACGAAAGGCTTTAGCCCACCAGGGTCACATGAGCAAAAAAAGGGACGAGGAAAGCAAGAAGCTGCTGTCACTACTAGAGAGGGAAAGGCAGGGCCTAGAAAACCACCGTGAACTTTTGCTATGATGAGAGAGAACAGAAAAATAGGTTGGACTTAGAAAGATTCAAACACTAGCAATCTGCATGACCCGGCCAGCTTTCCAGGGGGCTGCGATGTCAGCTGACGGCTTATGCAAGAATTTATCTGCCAAAAAGCCGAAGAAATTTAGTGTCTGATGCTCAGTTCCAAACAAAGATGGGAAGCAGGCTCTTCTAGCTTAGCAATTATTTTAACTCACACACCATCTTTCCCTATGTCTGTGGACCAGTCAGTATTACTAAACTTCCCTTCTCTTCACTGCAAATTGAAAGATCGCCTTTTAAAGGCAGGATCCAGCAGTTTGCCACAAAAGGAAGCCCCACACACATTAAATTCAGTTCTAGCTTGGAGACAGTTGTACTCCCTTACCTCCAACCTGCTTTTAGCCCAGGGGAAATTAGTTATAGCATTTCTTTTCCTAAAATCTTTCATCCCAATACACCGGAAAACTGTATTAAAGATGGCACCACTCTGATCACACACCCACAGCAGAGGTAGTCGCGCAGTCATACTGAACTCAGTAAAACTAAATCTGCAAAACTGGTTTCTCCTTTACTTACTTGCAAAGGCCTGACTTCAGCATTGCGAACGTACCGTGCCACAGCCTGCCACCGCGATGGCAGTGGTTCAAGGAGGACTGCAGGGCCCACGTGGGATCCCAAACTCAGCCCTTTGCTTCAGAAAATCGACTTTGGCTGTTTTATTTCAGTACAGTGTCCATATATGCACACAACACTTTCCATCTACAACTGGGGAGCTACACAGGTTTAAAATAAACGATCGCTTATCACTAAAAGAGACGAACATTCCTCCTCCCAGACAATGATCCAACCAGCTGCAGGAGGAGGAATGCACAGTTGGTAAAATTGCTCTTAATTTCATTAATACCCAGATGAATCAGGGCTCACGCTTTGATTTTTCACCTTAACTTAATTTTGTCTTCAGACTGTATTTTCATATTAAATCACAAAAATAAAAGATGTTTTTAAACTTTATACTTACCTGCTGCTTCCACCATCAACAAAAGGATTCCAATGTGAAGCAAAGTCAATGCCGGCTGCTACACCCTGAAGATGCAGAAATTTTTATTTAGGACTTTTTTCTAGCAATAACCAACGGCACTTGAAGAGGCCTGAGAGGTTCCCAAGCCCTGCAGAATGACCCCTAATCAGTACAATAAAATTCCAAAGTGAAGTCGTGTTTTACAATCTAACTACAAAGCAATTATTGAAAACGTATCTTCGACTCCTTAGGCTCGGACTTTAAAGGAATATTCCTGTCTTTCTACAGGGTACTGATGGTACCTCACTAATTACAACATCTATGAAGCTGATCAGTCATTTCCAAAAAAGATGAACTCGTATCTACCTGCTGGATTGCAGTACTGCCTTGAGAAACAGGAATGGGATTTTTCTGGAGGGCTGAGCACCAATGTCTCCAAATTAATTTTAACGGCAGCCGTTGCTATTCATAACACTTATTAATAAATGGAGCTCTTGTGCAGACAGTCACATACTAACCCAAAGGAACATTAATTAGCTGATCTGAAGTAAACTGTGGAGAACTGGAACAAACAGCAGCAGCTCACAGGGAACAAAAATGCCTGCATGTGAGCTGGCTGTGTTCCAAGCAACGAGAAGCACAAAAAGTCTGGCGATGGGAAGATCAGGGATTCAAATGCAGAATGGCTTCGTCACATTATCAAATTAATTGCTGTATGTCACTTATTTTTCAATTGAGCAAGACTTTCTGCACAAAGCACAGAGGGCAATTCATTTTCCTAAAAATGTGGCGATTGTCTGGGGACAAAGAGTGGTCATCTCGTGACTTTATAGTTCAGATACCTATTACTTAGAGCTGAGCCACAAAATACTGAAGATGCTACGATTTTAATAAATGATGGAAAAAATAAACTTGTTCTTACCAATTCATCTCGAGCTTCTGTTTCTTTCCGTAGAGGAGGCTCAAACTGTAGCTTATCAACTACAAAATATTACATTTTCAACTTCAATAAATACTACACTAATGCCTTTTTAATGCTTAATTTATCTGTGAAAAGCATGTTGTAACATATCAGAATAGTATATACAGCTTTAATCTGCCTATAAAATATGACTATCATTTGAAATATCACCATTTTTCACAAAGGCTTAGTTGTCTAAACATTTAAATTTGCAAATGTGAAACCCACAAGAAGGAAATAGAAGGAAATACAAAGTCATACAATAAAAGTATAATAAAATGTAACCATGTAACCACGTTATTTTTAATGCATGTGAAAAAGACTTTTTTTTAAACAGTAAGTTTCCTCAAAGTGACATGTATGTGACTCAGAGAAGCAGACCTTATTTAAAACACAATGTCTGAATGTAGAGAAAGCTAGTTTCTGTTCTCAGGATTTCAAATTATATCCAACAAAGTAAAGTATTAACACTGTTTTAAAAGGAAAAAATATATATATATATATGTACACACACATATATATTATTTTTAAATAAAATGCACTAAAATACCACATGCTGTGGTCAGGACAGCTATTGCAATAACAAGAGAAGTACCCCTGTGGGGTCGAGAAAAGGCTTAACGGATGAACTTGAAAAAGTGTAGAAACAAACATAAAATGCTATGCTTTTCCTGTGTTTTTTCATCACAGCAAAACAGCCAAGATACTCCTGTAAAAAGATGTCTTCTTAATTATCAGCCTACTCTATCTAATTACCTGCCAACATCAAGAAAGTATTTTTACTGTTTTAAATAGGACTACACGGTCAGCCTCAAATCACACTACTGAAAGACTATACTGGTCATACAAGGTTTCTATATAAATATTACTCTTCAGCAATGACATGAAATGAAACAGTGGAAAAATATGCAAGTTTTAATTTTGGTTTTGGAAAAAAATTACTGAAGATTCATGTTTATGTGTTGTTTTTTCTGGTTTTGTTTCTCAAGTGTGCCAAAAGCAGAACAGGCTTTCTAGGGTATATAATAAAAGAATAACACCAACATCCTCCACTGGTAAAAATAAACCAGTTCTGCAATATGGGCAAAGTAGGTTAGGGACTTACAGTTTATCTCCGACGCTGTTCTTTCTGCCCTAACATTCCTGTTTGTAGAACGAATTGTATGGCGAATAACGGAGTGCGGCTGTAAGAGTTGTAAACAGAAAAACTTAGGAAGGTTATGTGGTTTTCCATTGCATCTCAATCAATAATCAAATTAACAAAGAAAAGCAAAGCTGTTGTGGTCACAAATTGTTACATATACCATCTTTGTCCTAGCCAAGGACCTGTACTGCCATGCACAAGAACTTTGTATGTACTCTATAGTACAAGTGTGACAAGCCCTGTGGTAAGATTTCCTGTTTTCTTCAGCACTGTAATTTCCAGGAGGTCTAAAAATGATGGGGCAGCGCTCCTGTCACGCTAGAAGCTTATACAGTTAAAGCAAAGCAAGATAACAGTAGTTTCACCTAAAATAAAAGATATTCTTACCTCAAAATCATCATCATCTGCTTCACTGTAGTGTACATGGTTGTCAGGATTATTAACTTTATCCAACAGCTCAACTGCTAAAGATCTTGACAGACCAGGCTGTCCCACAAAACTATGCTAAAAACAAAAAACAAAAAAAAAAAAAAAAGAGAAGTTATGATATGCAACTGATACATAAGTTTCATTAATAAACACCCAACATAAAATACGTTATCAAATTTTCCCTAATAGTTTTCTGGGGGCTTGAATATTTCTTCAATGACACCTGAATGGCTAGACTTCTAAGCCCTTCATCAGTATGGGAATGTCATGCTTTTTGGTCAGTTATAATTGGCGATTAAACTCAGTCACACAAACAGTTACACAGTAACTTAATTTTTTACATGAGTAAAAAATTAATGACTTGAATGAGTAGTTCATTCAAGTTTAGTGAGACAGAATTAGACATGTGAACAACTGCTAAATGGATCAGTTCTCTATTTGCATGACAAGAAAGGTCAACATCCAATCTATGCAACTCTTTCTAAGAGGCCAAGACATTCCCTTGTGAAAAGCACAGGCTGAGGACAGAACATGAGGCAATTTCCGGTAATTTTCTATAATAAAAATCTTATAAACTCTTGACACTGAATAAAATCTTGGTACTGCCTGCAGTAGGCCAATGTCTCTTCCATTCAGATTTCATCACCCACATTGTAAGATCAGAGAAAGAAAATCATTGCAGTTTGGTTCTCTAGTGATCTGTTATTCACTTTGAAGCAAGAGATCATTTACTGATGTCACGAAAAGTTCCAAATCACTTACAGAAAGGAGTCTTTCTGCTGTTGGCCTTTTCTTTGGATTTTTTGTAAGCGCTATTTTGACAAAATTATGGAATATTGATGACCTTAAAGGAAAAAAAAAAAAAAAGGTTTTCAAAAAGATTAAATTGCAACATAGTGACTAGGCAGATTACAAAAGGATGTGCTAAATTAGAATGCTGTCCAAGTACCTCAGTACACCTCAGATCTGAATAATTATGTTACCGAGTCAGCCAAACAGAAAGAAAAACATTTGTTTCATGGAACATGCATGGAAAATGTTGTGGTAGGATACAGCAAATAAACCAATTCGCTATTTCAACTTTTTTGCTATTTTTTGCTATTTCAACTTTTACAAATTTCAGTTATTATGGAACTAGGTTTCAGCAATAAAAATTGTGAATTAGGTATCCACCAAACTCCCAAAAAAGTTCTCTCTCATAACATGGAAACCCACCTGCATGTTTCTGAACCACAAGTTTCAGGCTTTTCAGAATCAAGTATTTAATTACAGAAAAAGGTCGCCTTTGAGGCAAGGCATACAGAGTTCTACTGTATATAAGTACTTACAGAGTGAACGCATTTTCTCATACATTGTTGACTTAGTTTTTTATGTTATCTATACGACATTGAAAAAAAAAGAAGGGTTTAACTTACCATTTTGCTTTTTCCTTTAGCTTTGGTGGCTGAAAATTACTTTTTGACATTAAAAACAATGCCCTAAAGATAAAGGAAGAACAATTTAACTACATAATAAAAAATAATTAATTTCACTACAACACTTGAACACTTCAAATTCATATTACAATTCATATTATAATTCTACTTCAAGATAAGAATCAAACTGATAAAACCGGATCAGTCAACTGTGTTAAAGACAGATGCCGTGAAGGCATTGATTTTCTCATCCTTAAGTATCTTTTTATTGTCATGCATAAGCCTGTTAAATATAATGCTACAGTTTCTCTACTCAGTTTACTATCTCTTCTTATTCACATTGCTAACAACATTACAAAGTTTAAAAAATACTTAAAAATTGCTCTCTCAGAAATTAGATGCTTGCTGAAGGAACCCAAGTGTGAGTTTCTAGGTCTGAGCTCCGAGGAAGGTTACACTAGACCACCACAGTCCCGTCCGGGACCAGAGAGGAGCCCGAGGATAAGCCAGCTCCCGTCCGCAGACCTCATTGGGTGAAGATCAAACATCGGTGGCTGGAGTTCTGCGAGTTCGATCGCGGTGATGCCAACCGCCCAGATATCGCAGAGCTGGTTATATCCACCGTTCTTTTCCACCGCGGCGACTTCTGGGGCCATCCTTGAAATGCAAAGCCATCGTTCGGTCAGAGCACGCAGAAGGCAATGCGGTTTCCTCTGACTCGCTGCCCACGCGCAGGAGTCGCAAAGCGCTTCACCTAATTCTAATGCAAACCTTCTCCCCCCACCCAACCCCCCAAAACCCACCGGGCAAGAGTACCGGAGGAGGAGAGAAACACCCGGAGGCTGTGAGTTTCGCCTCAGGTCCTGAACTCGCCGGCTAAGCTAGGAACAGAACCAGGGTCTCCTGATTCCTGGCGAAACGCTTTAATGAGCAGATAAGCTTCCTGCTGTTAGTCCTCCATCTCCAACACGACAGAGAGGGCAGCAAACAATTAAAATCCATTGCCTGGATTAAGCTGTATGTACACGTGCAGCATACGCTGAGAATATTGCCCTAGAGAAAGGCATGTTAACTGCCTCACCGACACACCGAAATTCAAGAGCAGCGAAACCTGCATATATAACCCAGCTCAAGATTTACAATGATATGTCCGCATATTAAATGCTGCCTTGGGCAAAATTAAGCAGTAGAGATGACTAAAAAAAAGTTTTAAATCCGTTTCTCTTCACAATGTTTTTTGCAAAGCAGAACCCCCAAAGACCTCATTCACTAACGTAATGAAATCACTGAGAAACTAAACTACCATTAGGTGTTCAGAAAAAGGGCTGAATGTTCTGCATTAATAAACTGTGGAGAAGTGGCAATCCTGCTCCAAACGGCAGGTAGCTTTGCTGCAGTAACAGATCAGCTACAATCAGTGCTTCCCAGATTTACCTTTTGGGTATTTTACTTGGAAGAAAGGGAACGTATGCAATGAAGTATATAAAAACTTAAAAATGTGTGTATATTTATACACACATACAAACATGCACACACACACACTTGAGTGCATGCACTTTAGAATTCTTGGTATAATTTTTAAACACAGACTCAGCTTTCGATGTAATCGTAACAATCAAAGCAGTTTATTACCAGTAAGGGGTACCAATAAATGATTTTCTCTTCGCAATGGTGGCTGTTATTTTTGCTGCTACACCAAAATCCGCTGTAAGATGAAAATATCACATACTTAGAAATCTGATTTTCATTTAACACTCCAATTTCACTCTACAAGGTATATTAGTATTATAATAAAAAAAATACTCTTATTTCTAATCCAAGTTAAAAATGCATTAAGCTTCGGCAGTTAAAGATTAATAAAGATTAATAATTCCAGGCCCATCGGCTGGCTCAGTGACTGCTCCAAAAGAGTAAGAACTGAAGAAGGTGGTTGGTTACCTATAGCCTGTTGACAGGATGCAAAACTTCTCAATCTTGTACCTACACAAGCACCCACAGACAGACACTTTCTATTGTCAGCTGTTGCTCTAAACGGCACGACCATGAATATCCCATGGCGCCGTATCAGAAAGTGCCACAGAGAACAGTATCCAATAAAACTGAGGGCACCAGTACAAGAGATCTGCTATATCGTGCTTTATCTTTAGCAGGCTCCATCTTCGCTCTACAGGTGCTACTCAACACAAAATAAAGCCCCACAAAAGCGGAGTATTTCTATCAGATGGCAGGCTCTCTACACAACAGTTATTTTTGTGTGTTTCTGCATTAGCAGCATGATAAAAATAAAAGACAATTTGCTAAATCAAAGTATCCCAGCTGGTACTATTAACTTTTACTGGTTAAATTAAAACACTCATTTGCGTTCAGTCTTACTATTAAACTCAGGCAACTTACCTAATTTGACATCTCCATGGTCTGTTAGTAGAATATTTGCACCCTAAAGCATAATACATAGAGAGTTAAAATGCTGTATCAGGAATATTCTTCTGCATCAGAATGTTTAAGACAAGCTCCCCACACTTCCAAGTTACCTTTATATCTCTATGCATTTTGCCCTTCATATGCAAATAAGCAAGACCCTGGAAGTAAAAACAAAAAATAACAAAAAAAAAACCCCGTCAGTTTTGTCATTTGTTAATATACTACAAAGCCAGTCATATTTAATAAATGTAAACTACTCAATTTATTTGATTTTAAAGTTGAGAAATTGGAGATTTGCAGATAAGAAATACACTGGCTTCTGTTCCTCATCTCTCCCAGCACCAACAAACGCATGTGAAGACTCGTTTCAGCGAGGCATGGTGTAATGTTTTACATAGATATATGTGTATTTTCAAAACAAACTTCCAGACACAGTACTTTTATCCTTTAGTAAAATTAATTATTCTTTTGAAGTCCCAAAGGTTCCAGCCAAAAGGTGTTCAGCCTTTCGGCTGCCCTTCCAGCAGTACAAGTCACTACAGCAACAAGAGAGCAGGAACAGAGCTGCGGAGCAGATCAGCTCGCGGTGTGCGCCCCTGCCTCCGGCAGTGACCCGTTCACCCAGTGCTTCCAGGCAAGGTGGGTGTCGTCTTACGGAGCTGCTCAGGGATGCAAGGAGCAGGGAAGGAAAAGCTCCTTTAAGAAACAAGCTGTCTATGCCATCTTATCTTGTATCTCTACAGGTATTAGCAATCACAAAACGAAACAGAGTTTTAGTCATCTGGTTGTAATATTTTTTCCTCTACGAATATCAGAATTTACGGCCACAGATCAAGCAGCCAGTTTAAAATGTGCGGGTTATTTTTTTACTGCTCAGCTACTTACCCTTGCTTACTAGGTATTAGCTGTTTTCTGCAACGAGATTCAAAAGTTTATCCTAAATAACTGCTGCACTGAATCACTGTGCTAGAACAACACATGCAAATAGCAAAGACAACACTGTGGTCGCAACCTGGAGACACCTATGTCTTCCACAGGTTCACTGAGACCAGCTGGATCACTACAGGAACAGGAAGAGGACGGAGTTTTAGGATTTTGCTTCTACAATGGGATCCTCAGAGACTTCTCTTGGGTAAACTCCTTTGCAAATTATGGCACAAGGAGCAGACAGAAGTTGTTCCAACAGTGATTTAGGCAAACATTTGCACTACGTTACTGTAGTTTGCTGCTAATTTTTATTTATGCAACATAGAAACTAATAGATTAACCCTAGTTAATTTGCCCCACTGGATACCTACTGCTTACAAATATAAGTGATGGTATAGCATTGCTCTCTGAATTTGCTCATTTGCCATATCCACTTTTTGTGCATAGACCAAAGGCTTTTATTAAATACCTGCAGAAGTACAGTACCTGTAAAGTTTCTCTGCATACATAAGCAATTTGTAACTCCGACAGAGGTCCTGTTACTGAAAATAAGGATGAAAGGCTCTGTAAGTTTACAGTGTACACTGTATAAGTACGATTGCAAAACAGCCAAGAAGGTGATATCTACATACAAAAGTTAAATAACATTTTTTAATGAACTATATTTTAATTTGATCTGGAAAATGTTCATTTAAACAGAAAGGCTTTCTGACATTTTTGTCTTCTCTTGCAGTAACTGAAGACAATACCCATAGCAAGAAGAAAATCAGTTTTGACAGAAATCTAATTATCATTTTACAAGTGACTTGATAACAATACAGTATCTTATATTGTGTGCTATGTAAAAAGCAACAAAGACAAATCTGTATTAGGCCTTTGGGACTTAGAATTAACTTAAAACTATTTTTCAGCTATTTAGTATAAATAAAGTAGAAAGAGCTTTGGGATTCAAAAACTTTGCATTATGGCTAAAGGCAGAGGAAGTTCCAGACCACTTTTCCAACAACGCCAATAAATCCTTCTACAGAATCAACAATTCTAGATGGCATCTCAGGGGTAAAAACAATAACAAGAGAGGCATGCGACTGTACAGGGGCGGGAATATCGAGTCATTCTTTATCCTTTAAAAATCAAATTTAGAGATTTCTCAGTAAAATCAGCTTCCTCACCCTATGCACCCCTTCTGGCCGTGGGACTAACACACAGGCCACATATCTGCAATACAGCTTGGACCTCTGTGTTCAACATCATATGTTTTTAACAAATAGTTTTATTCTAGCACTAACATAGCCTCCACATCTAATTAGCTTGATTTCTGCTGTGAACCGTTTGGGGGTCTTTTTCCTCTTTAGAAAGGCAGATGAACAACGCCTGCCCCTGATCTGCAAAGGTGCTTGGTTGACCCAAGCTAACTAAAGCTGCCGGCCAGCCCACCGCTGACAGCCACTGTCCTTCTTCCCCAAAAGAAATCAAACTCATTGGACCAGTTATCTAAGAATCATGGAGAAAAATGAGCAGTGTGATGGCTAGAAATAAAGCACATCCTGGCCCAGAACGGCAGGCTAATGACACAAAATGACCGTCACTGTGCCTGAGAAACGCTCTCAACAAAACCTGTTGTCGCTGAAATCACTGTTCATTTCACACGGAACAACGCAGGCAATGCTCGCCACTACCAACAAATCCTTCATTTGTTTGCTTTCAAGTTTTCTTTTTGGCCAAAAGCTTCCAAAAGGTACAAATGTTGACATAAGCTTCAAAATACCATGGTAAATATCTTGAAGGGATCCGCCGCCGCAGTACTCCATACATATCCACAGCTTTTCACGGCTATCGAGAGAGAGTTAAAACACATGCATCAGAAGCTGACTGAGCTATACACAGAGCAGAGTTATTAAAGGTCATTTAAATTATTTTTACATGTCTTGATGATTCTTTAACAGTCTTCAGTTTGTTAAAAATAAATATTCCAATGCATCACAAGCAGTCACATGGTTTATGCTATTAGAATCTCAACATAAAATTTTCACTCTGATAGGTGAGGATTTGTGTCAGTCACAAGTCTCTAACCGCTGATCAGACCTAAAAGATGCTGCTTTAACCCTGCCCTTCTAACTTCAATAAAGAACATACAGAAGAAACATCTGAGGTTTACATGCTTATCAGCAAGATAATACGATTTAAACACATTAACTCACAGTTTCAATCTTAAATTGAAATTATCTAATTTGTCTTTAAAAAATTCTTCATGGCCTTCAAAAGTGGGACAGGGGATTTAGCAATTTAGCTGTTTTATTCCAGTTGAAGTCTATTGGGTCTGTTCAGCTTACTTTAAAAACGCAGTCTTCCAAGAAAGCTGAAGATTAAGCCTCGTAGAAAGAGACCAAATGAGAGAGGTGGTGATATATATTCCCAAAAAGCCTATTGATAAATGGCAGAATTCCACAGATATGGAAAATATTCTCCAACTTTCTGTATAACTTTTAACGTGTGTCCTTGAAGAGGCAGCCAGCTGGCATCACTTTGCTTCTGCCTTTCAGGACTTTGCATCTGTCACACCAGAGCTATGGAAAAGGTCTCTTACCAGCAGCTCGTATTCAGAGATTTTTGCTCTTACAGCTTGCTTGCTATACTTCCACAGCATACAATACTGCCATTAAATAAAATACATAAAAGCATTTCTGCCATATATAAATAATGAGCTTATTTTATATTATGAGTGGTAAATGTTTAAAATCTGCCCAGGAAGTGAGTAGGTTTGGGTATGTTGCAAGAGTCCCTAGGGGAAAAGTTTCTTTCTGCTCCTAGTGATAAAAGTCTTCCAGCCTTTTGGCCAGCAGAGAAAGCAAAGTATTAGTCACTGTATTTTTTAACTGGGAACTGAAGGGAATTCAGCCTAGAGGAGAACAGCAAGAGGGGATATAAATAATAAACCAGACAGATCATTGTCTTAGGAAAGCATCGATAGAAATGCAGGTGACAAAGTGGGGTTTACCTGAGATAGCTCCCAAAATAGGCTACAATGTTGCAATGCTTGCATTCTTTAACCATATATATTTCTTGCTGTATCAAGGAAAAGTCATCTCCTGAAAAACAGAAAGCAGTCACAGTAACATCACACAAAACCTCAAGGTCAGGGACATCCGAAAGCATGTGCACAATTCATAAAAACAAGTCGCGGGTTTGGAAAACTGCTAACCCCTTCACAAGGGTTTTCTAACATACCAGCCTGCTCAGTAACACTGACAACTAACTTGTCCTGCAGAAATCCTCACTTCTGAGTTCAGAGTCCCCTGCCTGCAACTGAAGGGACCACATGCCATAGACTCTTCAACAGAATATTTCAATTTTAAAATACCTCTGCTATAGCATATGGCCTGCACAGACTCACCGCTGCTGACTCAAAAGAGAAGCAGAGAGACCCAAACACAGATTATGGGTGCGTTTTTAGATCGGAACAGCTACATAAGCACATTTACACGCCCTAAATATCTTCTGGGAAAAAAAAAAAAACTATTGAAAAATGTATTGCAGAGAGAGCAATAGCCTAGCACGTCTACACCACTTCAGTTTGGAAAGAGTGAAGTTTAAAAACTGTTGTAAATTCCAACAAATTTTTGTTTTATAGAGAAAAGGCACACATCTGCTGCCCCAACCACCGCTGTGTCGCCGAACGGCACCCAGCGCCTAAGCAAGTACAAGGCGGTTCTCAACTCACAGCGTCGAGCTTTGCATGATACTGAGTTTAACCATACGCTCTGTTAAATACGAGAGAAAGATTATCCTACCCACATGCGCACTAGTGGAGAGTTAAAGGTAAGTTATGGAAAAGATAAGGGCAGGCCAGATCTCCAAGGGGTTTCTCTAGCAGTCATCTCCACCAACAAGAAACGTGCAGCCAAGAACTCTGTGGGCTATACCAAACCAGCCTGAGACGGGAAGGACGAATTAGCTACCTCCGGAAATTATCTGGGGACACCAAATAGAGACATCCTTCATGATTTGAATAAAAATTTCTGGCTTTGTTAGGTTGTTGCAAGATCTTTTGCTTTTGTGCAGGTATCATTTTATCCTTAGGTCCCACTTGAAGACATGCCTCAGACAAAACGCTTCTTAGGACACTTCAAGTGACCCAAACCCTGGGTGACTGGCCAGCCTCCCTCTAGAGAGCAATATAGTCCAAATCGGCCTATTAGGCCATTCTAGATACATGTTTGTCTTGCAACTGCGCTTAACGTATATCACTGCCTTTATTCTTCCTTTGGTACGAATAAAATTTCTGTAACAATTTGCAAGACAGGAAAGACTAGAATTTGGTTATAGATAAAATGCTGTTTCAGACAATGTGCTAGCTACCAGGTTCTCTCAAAGAAAAAATGCTGCAGGTTTATTTTTGTTCTGTGGAAGTTAACTCCTAACATCAACACAAAGTCAGGGATGTGGAAGCCATCAAACACATACTGCCTACCACTGCTCCCCTTAATTTACACAGTTTTGGTAACTGCAAGAGGTTTCAAGCACGAGTATAAATTTTGCTTCGATTTCAAAATGTGTTTATTTAAAAAGTAACAGAGCATCTAGTATTTTTAATAAGCTGTTTAAAAAGATACCTTTTATTTATTGTGCTCAGGCACAACTTCCTTGAGCAATGCTGTTACCATGGAGCTCCTACCTGGATAGTAATCTGTCTGGCTGTCACCCCAGCGTACTGACGCACTGCCCTCTGGAATTTATCATTTAATAAACATATTAATAAGCATTAAGCTGGTATATAGACATGGTGAAAGAAGCGCCAGCTTGGTACAGTGATTTTCAAAGGATCTCAGTCTTTATGTCTTAATGATTACCAGACTTCTACTTAAGAAAATAACCACAAAATACAAATGCAGAGGGGAACGCATTCATGGGAGCACATCGCTGACTGATTTTAGCAAAACCTCAAGGGCTTCTTGAAGCTGAACAGTATAGAGAAAGACTTCTCTGGGGCAGGAAACAGTAGCAGAAGAGTTTCAGACATCAAGGATCTTTTTCTTTGAAGCACAAGTAATATTTTAAAAATGCAAAAAATATTATTAAAAAAGGCAACAGAATTTCCCTATCCTAATCAGTTAGATTTAGCAGAGATCTCACATTTTGCACTCGCTTTATGGGCTACCCTTGAACTACAATGGATTTCTGCTTGAATTCTTGCACGCTGCCTATAAACAATTACTACGAACAAAGGAATTTTGGGTTTGAGTCAGGTGGATTAATCCTTCCTATTTTGATGGCAAACTTTCTAAGGGAAACTGCTGAACTCTTTCACAAATAACTCACTAGGGCACTCTAAAACTTGAGTTTTTCAAGAAAGTCAAACCTACGGAAGTTTGAAGGAAAAGACGCAGCCACCCCCAAACCCAAAGAAGGGATCGCCGCTCTCCGACCGTACCCGCTGTCCACGAGCTGCAGGAGCATCTAGCGCCCTGTATCAATGATCTCTTCTTAAACTGTGATCTTCAAATCAAAGATTCTTTGCTATATCAGAAAGCATTTCGGGAAGAATTAAATACCGTCACATATATGTGACAAATATGATTAAGCAGCAGCAAAACACTGTAAGCAGCAGCCTGACTTGCTGTCCAAACTCCTACCAGTTGGAGTGTACAGTATGGAGCAACAAGAATGTTAGAGGTCTAGAAAATATGGCTAATGGGGAGGGGAATCAAAGGAAATATGGTTATCTGGACTAAAGAAAGACCAACAGGAGAAACGGTCGTCAGAGATAAATGAGATATCAGGGAAGGGAAGAGGGAATTTTCCAAGTCTCTGATAGGATGGTTGGAAAGGGACTTAAATTGCCTGAACCTACGTTCCCCGTACTCTGCTGGGAAAAACTTCCCAGCAGTGACAACGAAGCACTGAACACAAATGCACAGGAAGCTGTGAAATCTCCCCCAGATGGAAAACATGAAGAAAATGCTGAACAAGTAGCCATCAGAAAGCAACTTAGGGTAGCTAATCCTGCCTTGCAGAGGGGGAAGACAGAAGAGATGACCTCTTGATTTGCAATTAATAAACTAAGCACCTCCACAACAAATGGGGTTACCTACCAAAAATGAGGGATTTGGAAAGGGAAAGGGATGCACAGGTTGAACACAGACAGGGAGCTTAACATAGCAGTAGCAAACTGATGGAAAAGAAGGAGCAGAGAACAGAATTATCCACGAGAAAAACTTGGCTAAAATACATAGAAGAAGATTCTGAAAGATCAGACCCAGAGATGGGGGAGAAGATGTATAGTGCTTCAAAGACAAGAATGAATTGAAAACTACGGAATTCAGAGTTTCCAGGCAGCAGGAATATTATTCTTGGCAAGAAGAGTTGGAATAGGACAAAAATTAAATATCCTTGGATAGCACAAAGAAAGCAAGACAAAGAAATTGTAAAAGAAATACTTCGTCAAGAGGGCGACAGCAAGATAAAAAAAAGTTCAATCAAAGGTGACAATATACCCATACAAAAAGATTTTCTTCTGTTTTAGTCATCAGAGATCGCTGGATTCTAAGTAACATGGAATTGGAAAAATGTATTTTTTTTTCTACTCACATGTTTGCAATTATAGGTTATGTGGCATGCTGAGCAAAAAGTGTAGTTTAGGGAGCTGCCGTAAATCACACAAGCGGTATGGCGAGTCACTGCAGCTTGCTACTATTATGTAATTTTACCTCTGAAACTAGACGTATAGTAAACAGAATGGCGAGCTACAATAGAATATTCTCCTCCGAGTAGAGCTTGTGACGGCGCCTGCTCTGCTTGGCACAACGAGCTGCTTGTTCTCCAGCACAGCTGGCAGCGAGGAAGACTATCGAAACACGCAGCCACACCATCTTGTGCTGGGATCGGATCAGATTTCAGAAGCTGAGTGAGGTAAGGCCTGGTAAATTCATGCTAAATCCATATTTAAGTGGTTTCTAGTTCTGACTTATGTGGAATTGGTATGGTATAGATGTCTCACCACGTTACCCTTGTTGGAGAGCACGTGAATCCTGGATCCACATCCCCCAGTCTGCAGCTAGGGGAGGATCTGATGGCTGCAGTGCCTATCACATTGCATCATCAGGTCTTTGGAGCATGCACAACACCGACAGTTTATACGTGTGTTTACTCCTGGTCCTATTTCTGGTGCTCCGCTGACTGCTTTGAATGGTCCCATCCTGCAAAAAAGACCCACGGTCACTCTCAAAGCCTCTCCTGGGTCGACCGTGTGTCACTTCTTTGTGCAGAAGGCCCCTGGGGGAAAAGTTCATAGTTACTGTTTTGCATCACTTTATTCTGCACTATTTCAGCGCTGCACTGCAGGGCTGACGCTGCCTGGGAGAGGCAGGCAGAGCCCAGGGCCTGCACACAACTGGGAGCAGAGGCCTGACGCCCCTGGGAGGCATCAGCAGTGTCACCAAAGAGCTGCTTTGTTTCCTGATTTTAAAGTAACATTTGTTATTTAGAAGTGGGATGCCACTTACTAACAAGACGGTGTCAGCGCTGCGGTGGAGGTGCTGCGAGGTAACAGGGGCCAGCCCGGTGCTCCTGCAAGTGAACTCACGCTGCACTGGTGCCGACTGCCCAAGAGCTGCCCCTCTTCCGAGTCGGCAGCAGCGGCTGCTGCCGGGGCTGGGACCTTTCCTCCCGCGCTTTTCTTTCAACCATCTGAATTCTGGACCACAGACAAAAAAGCCCCATGGGAATTACAACTGCATGTACTGGGATGAATGGTTTCCACAAACTCCACAAACCAGGCCATCTCTGCAGGTCACCAGCTCCTCTGCACACGTTTCCAGGCAGCCCCACGCTACCCAGCTCACACGCAGTCACTCCAGACCACTTGTCTGAGCACAGCAAGGGCTCAGTCTGTGCCGATGAAAGAGATGCCTTTCCCAATACACAGGTTTTTGTTTAGACTGGAATCTGTTCCCCGTCTTTCTCCTCCACCCCAGTTAAGTTCAACTCCTCAGGCATTTTCCAAGCTCCTTTTAAATAGCCTGACATGCAATACGACTGAATAACAGCTCCCAGATATTTTTGGGGGGAGGCGTTATCGTAGCATCCCATTCCACAGCTCCGACAGCTGCCAGATGCTAGATTCCTGCTTTCTTCACTGCTCTCCAGACCCACATGGCGCTCTACCAACCATTTTGAGTCTGAAAACTGGGAATAATCCTTCTAAAGTTTCACATCTTTAAGAAGGAGAATAATGTAAATCACACTGATGCATCTGAGCTGTTTTATGCATATCTCTCCTGTGATTCAGTGGAACCTGCAGTCTGACTAAATGAATTTAAATTCCCAAGACTTGAGGCAGAAACTTGATTCCAAGTATGATACAGTGATTTGGAAACAATGGTCTTTCCAACAGCAAATTTTACTGCCACCAGCATCTAGCCGCCAACTGCTTAAACATCAATGTCTCTCAACTGAGATGAAATACTGCTGATGGCTACACACCACCCCAACAGAGCGAGCCCTACAGTAAGCAGCACACAAGTATTTAGAGCGACTGCCATAATGTTCTGCTGTACCTGAAACTGTTGGCTTTTGGGGATCTCAATGCCTTACCTTGCATTTTCTTATGGACCTTCTGATGGCTGAAAAACCCAGGATGCAACATCAGAACAAAACTCTCTGCAACAAACACGAGCAAGACTCAGAAGCAGAAGAGGACAACAGACTACGTAAATGTGGCACCACCACTTCCTTGCTTTTGGATTTGAAGTTACTAAATCCAGGTGGATCATAAAGCTCCACTTTCTGGATCACAGATACTCCTGGCCTGGGGCTTTGGTCTAGCACTGGAAATGCTCATGTATATTCTCTTCTGCCCTCTTTGGTCTATACTTATGAGCAGCCATGTCAACACATAATCTATATTCTTGTTCCATAACGCTTCCATCTCTTTTCCTCTCTTCTTGCCTTCTCTACCTGTCTTTGTGCCTTTCATCATCCCATCTCACCACCACCATCTCTTGTTGTTACTGATACTTTCCTTCATGCATTTTTCCAATTTAAGTGTCTTCCTCCTAACCACAAGCACCCCCAGCAAGCTGCCTTCACCCTAACTGTCACACACTTCCTATCTGAAACTCATAATCCTTCAGCTTCTTTCCCACTCATACTATCACTTTCCCCAGCCTTATCTCTTTCTGCTGGCCTTCCTCATCCAAGTAACTGTTTCTGTAAGTGGAAATGTACGCTGCATGGAAACGTGAGTGTGCCACGCTGGCTACATACATTTCTGGAGCAGGAATAGCCGATTATAAATGCACTATAAGTCTGCAAATTAAAATTAGACGAGCTTTCAAAAAGAAGTTAAATATAGTTAAAACGCTGAGTGCTCTGTAAGCAGTGTATTTAACAGCCACCCTGTCTCTCCTTCGCGTTGTGTGTACTCCGGAGACAGGCGGCTGGCTGAACAGCGGTGCGAGTCTGAGAACAAGAGGCAGGACCAGTCACAACGTGGTACAGCACAAGGAAAGGAAAGTCCGGTCTTGGAAACTCGGTCATTCGAACCCCGGGCAACTCTTGCACAGACACAGCACCAGCAGAGTGAGCTGCACATCGACTCTGACCGACAGAACGGGGCCCCCGGGGAATGGCGATGCCAGGCCGACGTCGCGGGGTCCACGGCCAGCCCAGGAAAGCAGCGAAGGCTCCGGGCAGCGACCGGCCTGCTGCTGCCCAGCGCGTACAGCCTGCAGCTATTTAAACCACCATGCACAAAGGGCACCATCCCGAGCCCAACCGGGTTGCACAGCACGAAGCAACGAAGGTGAAAACGACAACGAGTTACTTTTGGCCTTTACGGAGCTCTCCCATGGAAAACGCAGTACCGAACCAGACAAAAACTAGCAGCAAGATTCTTCTGTAATCTTGCAAAGGATGGAGAGCATTACAAATCAGCACTGCCAGCCCTTCTAAGTGTCAAAGGCTTCTGGAGTTACTATTCATCATTATAAGAGCATTTACAATGGACATCTCATAAATTTTACGATATTTTGTTTATTTCTTTTTCCCAGGAAGAAAGTTCTGCAGATTGGAACCGCCCTGGCAAACAGTTATCTCTCTGCACTGACTCCCCCTGCAATTCATCTGCAAAACCCATACAAGGAAGTGGCTTTAGCGTTTCAGACAGTTTTGGCTTTTAGGCTGCTGAGTACAGTTGGATTAGTTTCTGAAATAGAATTGGCTCTCAAATTATTTGAAGCATTTGTGCTTGGTGAATGCTGGGAAATGTCATTAGCGTGCCATAATACTTTTGCCTAATGCTCTCCAAAGACTTTGCCAGAAAAAAAAAGAAAAAAGAAAAAAGAAAAACACAGTCTATTTTGATTCTACTAGCACAGCTTAAGTAACTGTGGTAGCAGAACTAGCATACTGCCCACAAATTCAAATAAATTAATGACTAACTTTTTAGACAAAAGAGTTTGTTTCCTTTGTTTGGAGAAAAGACAAAGGAAAGTCAAAGTAAATGAAATAAAATACAGAGTGATGCTGGGGTATTGGCTGTAAGTTTGAGTCTCTTTGCCTGTGATTTGCCTATCATTTACTGCTAGTAGTAGACAAGGGAGCAACACAACAAACCTGCTTCACCCCCACCCCACCATTTCAGTGGTGCCTTAGCTTGATGTCCCACAACTTTGCCCTCCTATTTTGTGCAATTGCTTTTCGATGTTACTTCAAGGCACTCCTTACCTCCTGTGGGGCAGTCTTCAGAATCCTTAGTTTTCTGCTCCCAGTTCTATGCATTTAAACAGGCACTGAGTTGGGAGCTCTTATTTTTAACTAACTCCCATTTATGAGCTACCTCCTCCTCCCCTGCAGAAGATGCTCTGTGTAACTCAAAGGCAGTCATAGGCCTTTTGTTCTGGTCACTAAACTAGGAAATCTATTATCAATTTTTTTCTAGTTGTGCCACATGGTCTGATAAAAGCTTGCGTTGGTGCTGAAAGGGGCTGCACTGCCGAAAAGCAACCAAAGCTAGCTACAAAATCTTCTGTCATGGATCTGATCCAAGAGCTGATGGTGCTCTGCAAGTACAGTTCACAAAAGCTATTCAAAACCTTCAAAATCAGTCACAACACTAAATATGAACTCTCATAAGAAGCGATTGATTTTCTTTTAATCTGTAACGGTTTAAACTGCTGTGTCTTCCTGCAAAGCCAGAAGCTGCTACAGTCCAGCTCCAGTGCAGAGTCAGTAGATATCCCAGAGAATTAAAAATAAATAAATAAATGCTGTGAAGCATCCTTAAAAACAAAATAAAAACCCAACGAGATCTCTGCCAAGAGTCTGTGGGTGTACACGCTGCGGATGGAGCTCAGGCTGGCAGTGCTTGAGAGGAGATTAAAACAAAAAACTAAACAAAAAAAACCCCAAAACATACATTTATAGAAGAAATCGCTTCCCTGTGGCAACTCAGGCTAACAACATAATGAAATATATAAGGATGGGGACATCAGCGCTAATTAAAATGGGGGTCTCAGTAGTAATGATTTTAGGTCAGAGCCTTGCACATCTTGAGCTGCTTGCTCACACAGCAGCAGCAAAGGCAGGACCAGCTCGGCCTCCGAAGCATCCTCCTCTTCCCGCAGCTCTCGGAGCGGAGGACTACACCTCTGCTTCAGCAGTTCTTCAAATCCACGCGAAAAACCTCATCTGCTTCATCTGGATCAGAAGCAGAGACGTGACTACTCAAAGAAGCCTCTCACACCGTCAGGAATAGGTTAAGCCCATCCTTTCTCCGCGATTAAGACACTGCCCTGCCCCACGTTAGACCTGCAGTGAGACGAGCACAGCGGCCTGAACCTCTGCCCTTCGGATCTGGCGTTCTGCTGTACCCAAACCAAAAGCCCAGACAGGGGGCCCTGAGGAGGACCGAGGGGGGAGGCAGAGGAGCCCCACGGCAGTTCGCGCCGCGCTCAGCACTGCCTGCACAGAGTTATCCCTGCACTCGGCATGTGCAGGAGCAGCTTGGCCTTGCTAAGGGACCGTTCCCAGGCACGGCAGCAGGTTCCACAAACGCTCAGAGCCAGTGGTTTTAGCTTTGCTATCAAGCTTCCCCACACATCCCAGGCACAACTCGAAACACGAAGGAGTTTCACAGATCATCCAAAGGAAAGCACTTTTCCTTGTTACTCTGCGCCTGCCATCTGCTCGCTGCACCTGGCGCCCCTTAAGCCAGCAGGAGGTTAAGGCAGCTCAACCCCACCGTAAAGGCAAACCCGGCGCCCGGGGAAGCAGTGGCACGAGGCCGGGGCGCAGCGGGCACGAGAGCTGGCTGCATCACGAACGCGGGATCTGCAATGGATCTGGGGCTGTCCCAGGGTGGCTTCGTCACCGGCACAGCTGGCTGCTCTTTGCCTGCGTTGGTACCTTCACTGGATGCTTCAAGAAAAGCGAAGAAGAACTAAAGAATCAAGTTGAGCCTTTTTTCTATTTATTCACTATGATTTTCCAAGTTCTTCCAACTGAAAAAAAAACTGTTTGTATTTCATGATTTTTACCTGCTTTTATAAATAAATAAATTAGACACGAACAGCTACGCTCATGGGAAAGCTTGCATCCTGCCGGCCAGAGGCAGGCATGCTTTCCTTCAACATGCAAAATCCCAAGTTAAATCCTCCACAATCCGTTTACAAAAGAGCCCAGCCATCACTCCAAACACAAGGTAACAGGGTCACTCTGTCACCTGTGCTGTCTACATCAGTTCACATTTAACTTATACAAAAAATGAAACCATTTCAGCAGGAAGCAATAAAAACACCTTAAGACACCTTACCGGTCAGTAGGGAAAGCAGTACCACGAGAGGAGGGAGACCAGCTTTCAAGTCTTATTTCTAAATAAGATAAGAGATGGATCTGAGCTTTTCTTCTCCATATTCCCCAACCACTAATACATGATATACAGAGATGGATGCTACCTTCGTCTCCTATTTTCCTAATAGGAAAATATCACATCTACCTCACTTTCTAGCAGTATATTGACTCTAAGCTCCCCATCGAAATGATAGTCTTTAAACTTGTCCAGTCAAGAACAGATGTTGTTATTAGGCACTGGAGAGCATGTTTCAGTGCTGGTCTTCAAAACCTAGAATCATAAAAGCCTTGGGATGTCTCTGGAAGGGACTTCTGGAGATCCCCACCCCAGTGCATGACCACTCTCCCCTGAAGAATTACTTGTTGTGCCCAGCTGGAACCTCCCGTGTTGCCTGCTGCCTCTCAGCCCTGCTCTGTGCACCTCCAAGAGTCTGGCTCCACCTCTCCGTAAGGCCGCTTTCAGCCATGGTAGACAGCAGTTACATCTCTTGAGCCTCCTTTCCTCCAGACTGAAAAACACTCAGTTCCCTCAGCCTCTCCTATGGCTATGTGTTTTTGTTGATCTCCCCTCATTTTTCCTGCCTAACGAGCCTGAATTAATTCCCTGCAACACTCCAGTCATGTAAGTTATGCCACCATGTCCCCATAAATCCTACTACTTCATAGCTCTCTGACTGTAAACTAACTCGCAGTGTCTCCTATTAGTTTCATAGGCTACATGTGTTACTATGCAGGTATCGAGCGAGCCCACATCCACGGAGGGAACGTGAGAGCCTCCCTCATCTCCATCCCAGAGGACTAGTCTCCTACACAGACACAGCACAGGAGTTCAGGCAAATGACAACTATGGAGAGACTAACCTGGTAAAGAGACACAAAGAGGATTACACTAAAGAGGGATTTGAAAAGTATTCCAGTGAACAAGTAAGGAGAGATTATTTCTTCGTACAAATAGAAGATGCTCAGGTGGGACAGAATTATAAGAAGCTCCTCTCCTCATTTCCACTTGAGACACACTTTCTGATTTCAATTCTCCATGTAGGACTCAAAGATCAGGCCTCAGCTCAGCACGCCTCTTAGGCACAAAGTTAGCTTACTTTAGGTCACCAGTAGAAGAAAAAATTAAGGACAGAAGGTAAATTTTGAGCCTTTGTACTCTTTGTACTAACAATCTAACACACTGTAATTGCAGTATCTTTTCATGAAACAACAGATAAGGTAGACAAGAAAGAACACAGAAACAGCAAGCAGGACATAACCAAAAGTAATGGTACATCCTGCAGTGCTTCCTGCCATCTAGCAGCTGAAGATGTAGCAAATAACACTCACTTTGTGCAGGACTTCACAAACCTTGTGAAAATACACGTGCACACTATTGTAAATGTTTCATGACAGAAAACACATAATCCAAACATGCAAGGAAAGAATGCAAAACTCACCAGGCTCTAACTTGATTATTTTTACAGCAGCCAGTTCTCCTGTATGAAGATTTCTAGCCTGAAAGAAAAGAGTTAAGGCATATTTAATTATACTGCAAAGGCATTTCACACAGTCTTACAAGCTGTGAAAAGATATGTGGTGATGTCATATGTTACAATTATGGCACAATGCAATTAACTGAGAGCAATCTGGGTGAGGATTATCCGGGTTTGGTATTAGCACAGCATCAACCTCGCAGGAGTTCTGAAGTGCTACTGGCAGTTCCTTCGGAGGCTTAAAAAAACAGCTATCCGCCAGCAACCAAGAGGTCATGCATCTAAAGCATCGTTTGTAAGGGCTGCTGAAACCGAGAAGTTTCTGCTCTCTGCGCTCGCTAGGGCAGCACAAAAGCATTACGCTGCAGCACAGACTGTCCGACCACGCAGTACGCAACCGCCCGTGTTCAGGCTGCTAAACCTCAACGTTCTGCAAAAGTGGAACTGATAGGGAGGAATAGAAAATGACTGCAGATGCAGTGCTGATGAGTTGCAGTTCCCTATGAACAGCTTAACTCTTATGAGGAACTCCCTCCACCAGACCCTTACAGAGAAGGGCAGGCACTAAGAAGAAGAGCTAAGGAGCAGGAGCACTAATTCACATTTGCAGGGCCGCTCTCTCACTGGGTAGGACGAATATGTGGGGGACAACTCTGCACTGGAGGAAAACATTACAGGAACACCAGAAATAGAAAGTTTTAAGAGGGGATTTCATTAATGTTGTTAACTCCAGTAAAATAAGCTCTAAATCACTTGGGCACGATCACCAGAGCTAAGCTTTATCATTTTTGACGCACAGCCTAATCCAATTAGGCACTGTGGCATTCCCCTTTTGCTGATCATCCAAAAGTTATAAGATCCTAAACCCAACTCTTTCATTCTTACCATAACAAACATGCAGTGTCTTCTGAACATGTAAGAACTAGTTAAGAGGGAGATCATAGAAAAAGCGGGTTAGGCTGGACTTCTGAAATTGATTTTGGCAAGTATTTAGGATGCGAATGTACAACAAATTTCTCCTTGTGGACTGAACTGAAGGAAGCCACTACACAACACGCTTTCCTCTTGTACATGGCTGAAAAGTTTTAATTTAACAACAGGTAGAGCAAGATCTTGGAAGATAAGTCCTTCAACTTTGCCAAAACTTAGTCAAGCTTCTGGATCAGGAAAGGCTTTCCAACCAGGGGAAGCAGCAGCCTTTCAAAGGCGGGCACTGCTCAGCCAAGCGATGGCTGTCAAAATGCAAGCTCAAGATGCAGACGAGTATGACTCAAATGAAGACAAAGAAGCTGAACAACATAACTGAACAACTGCAGCAAACAGACCAAATCAGTGAACACAGAAACAGATAGTTATCTGCTAACCACAAAGGAAACCTTTACCACTTCTTAAAGTACCTTCCTGCCACAGATGCTTTTTAGACCACGGTAAAAATCATTTGCATTCTTCAATATCCAGAAGAAGCATGTCTCCAAATACAGGCAAAGGATTAGGATCTCCTGGTACTGTTCCACTTAGCAACACCATCATGAAATACAGAGGTTCCCATAAGACACCAATAACAGTCTCTATCTGAAGTCGGGGAAGCTCCAATAGCGCCTATCCTAAGAGCTACCCATGCTCCTATCCACAAGCAGCCAAGCTATCTAGATAAAGGAGAGAGATAGCTCTGTTTGCAGAAGCTCAGCCTCATTTCTGAAATACAAATATATATATATACACATATATATATACATATATATATATATATATATATACATATATATATATTCCTGCCTGATATTCCTTTTCCATATAAGCAGTAACTGCCACTGCTACTGTTGTGCTAAATCTGAAAGAATGGATGCAGTCGGCCAAAGTTCTTCAGTACTCAGACTGCTTGGCAGGGATTCAAAGGCTCAGGCCAGAAGAAATCCTTGCAATCCCTAGCTCTTGACTCTCACAAAGTATAGGCCATAGAGCTTCACCAAATTAAGTCCTGCTGCAATCTAATACCATGGTTAAGTTTTTGTGTGCAACTTGCAGCCTGAGCACGGATTGTTTCAGTTTTCAGCCACCAGAACTTTGGCTGCTAGAACGGAAAGATCTCCACCAGGTTGGCATTTATGAACTAGGCACACCTAGTTATCTGAGCCACCCACTCTAAAATACCTGGCTTTTCCTTTAACATTCCAGCTGAACACACCTCTCAAGCTGCTGACACCAGGACTACTGGTGATGACACATGCTACTCCATCATTACCGTGCCACCATCAAAGGCAAAAATGCTTCATGTTCCTTGATCCTCAATATCCTTGCTCAGAGGCTCTCAGGTACAAGAACTGTGTTAGGTCTTCTGGCTGGGCACTCATATCGCAAGTGTTCACAGTTACCCAGGCTCGCTGCTTCCCAAGAGACAGCTACCTGCCCACAAATGCAACCTGCAGCTTTTGTTCCTTGATCTTTGATTGCATCTGGTTTACAAGAGTATCCACACCTCTCTAAGTTGTCACCTCTTGTTTCTTAAATGTTTATCTTTCACAACTTTCTGTCAGATAAAAACTTCCTCAGTATCAGGATTCCTGAAATCACTTTGAGACATGTTAGTTAAGAATACTCTCAACTCATTCACTATGTGTCACTCCAGCTTGCGCTGTTCTACTTTTTTTTAACAAGATTGTGCAGTATCAAGGAAGTCACACACAGCAAGGGACCACATCCGCACTGCTGCCTTTATGAGCCAAACTTGAAATTTCACTACAGATGACATTTGACCAAATCCAAGTTCCCCATAATTTCCCTGGTGTGTGGAATTAATTTATGGTCTTCCAATTTGTTTTTGATATATTTCTTTACCGGAAAAAGAAATGAAGTCAAGCGAAATAAACCATAATTTTCCAAGTCATCTTATTCACATTTTAAAAACCTTCTAATGATAAAATATTTGTCTTCTTCCAGTCCCCTGAAACTTTGTCAGTATTTCACATCTTAACTCAAAATTAGCCTAAACCATCCAGAGACCAGGGTAGGTTTTTTAAAGTATTTGGATGCCAGTAATCCAGAGCTGCCAGTTAACAAGTACATTACTTCAATAGTTGCTGTTTGTATCTCTTGAGTTATTATTGATATAACAAGTTATTATTTATATGCATTTATCACATATAGAATGACAAATATATATCAGAAGTATTCAGAATAGTAGTTCAGAAAAGATATATAAACTGTATGGTCTGGACTACTATTCTGAATTCTAACATTTCAGGCTAATGAGGGATAAAAGAAATACTTAGATTTCTTACTGTAATTTCTGCTGGCCTTGAGTCCTTCCATTCTCTTTATCTATTTCCTATAATACGTAATGAAGAGCCTCCTAAAGACTCGTTTTGGAGACTGAGTCTTGCAGAGCTCCCTCCCATGCAGGAGCCCACATTCCCATTGCAAATGTGTCCTCGTTCCCAACCAGCAGAGCTCTGCTTCCCTGCCCAACCAGAGGACTTGCTGCAAGTCCCTAGAGGAACACAGATCCTCTGCTATCTGTTAGTATCAATCTTATTTCAGTTAATGAGGCTCGAAACTGAAAATGTTGGATTATGTTAGTCAGAAGGAAAATGAAAACACAATTAAAACACAAAATTAAAACTACAAGGTTTTGGCACAAGTATTGCAAAACTTCAAAAGACAACTTGACCTACACAAGAATGAGACCAGAACAAGGGGCTGAGCCACAGACTATGCTGCTCTGTGTCACATACAGTGTATACTTACAGATGAGGAAGGATTAGGCAATTTTTTGATCACCTCTTGTTCAACTGTCCTGCAGGCTGCTACAGAACGGGCCAGACCACCGCAGCAAGCACAGCTCCTCTAGAATATTTTAGCAGCTCCACACCACAAAAGCATACACACGGGCAGTGTTCAAAACGAAGCAAAACACAGGTACAACAGAACGGATTAAAGGTTACTCTAAACCTATGGTCCCGTCTCCAACAGCGGATGCTTCAGAAAAAGATTAAGTAGAGAGCAAGTGAACAGCGATACTTTCCTGATGCACCCTCCCAGCCGCAGAACCAGCACTGCATGGTGCCTTCTGCTGCAGACAGAGCCAGCATTTGTCTGTCAATCCTGGAGAAACAGACAGTTGTCCAACCTAAGAACAAGATCAGTGGTGTGTCCCAATGCCAAACTCAAAAGCGAGAGGTGCAGGCTCAGTAGGACCACTTTTTTTTGCAGGGAGGAGCATTATATTACCCACAGAAACTACAGGCTTTGCTCTGCACCTTAAAGCTCTTCTCAGACCTTTATCAAAAAAGCTTTGGCGGGACAGTGGAACACAACACGACCCCAGTGACAATCCCAGTGACATGTACACACATGCGTAAAAATAAGTAACCAAGAGGCAATATTAAGAAATCCCGAAGAAACTGCCAGACTGGATTAGGTTTCAGATCTGACCAGTGTACATTTTGTTTCCAGAAAGGTGGCAAACGATGTGTAAGAGAAAACAGTTAGATCCCAGAAGACAGCAACCTGCTGATCTGCAACAGGATTTGGACTATGTCCTAATGCAGAAGTTCAAGTGTCCACCATAATTCACTATGACAATTTTGCTTATCTTACAATTTACATAGATCAGTTCATGAGTTTTAAAAAGTTCTTTCCAAATAGAACAGAAGTAGGATGCTGGAAGACCATCTGGCAGCTAAAGTGAAGAAGAGTAACACAAGACATACTACTAATAATGGAAAGGAGGGGCTAAACTTCTGAAACACTATCTCTTTACCAGATGAGTTTAACACCCACACTGTACAGCCAGGTATATTTACTGGAAAGCTTCTCACAAAACCCAGCTTAAAATGAGCATAAATTAGTCCCCATTGCACAAGTTTCAAATTGCTATACTTGACAAAAAAGAATATTGCAACCTCACACAGTCCCACACAGCATTAGGAAAGCACTTTTGTGAAAGAAATCAGACTTTCTGAAAACCATTTAAAAAAATTCCTTGAAAATTTGCAACTAAAGATTGACCCAGATGTAGAGACTAGCTGCAGTGGCTCACTGATAACCATGAGCTCCTGTCATGCCCACCTAAGCAGTCTCAGGACAAATCCAGACCTTGGCACCAGGCTTAAGTGCAAGGAATCGGCTCCGCAGGGCACAGGCTGGCTGCACAGCTCCTCCACTTGGTCTCCAGCCAAAACCAGCAGCTCCTACTGCAGCCTCCCAGGGTTGGGCTGGGTAGAAGGTGCTCTGGTTCCTGCCCTGCACCAGGCACCTCATGCTGCAGGCAGTCTCAGAAGACCTCTGCAGAAGCAGTATATGTCTCATACATTTTTTCTTCCATTCTCCTGTACCTTAGCTCCTACCTGTCCATGTGTACTAAAGCCATAGAGGTGCATTGCCAGAGAATTAAGGTTCGGGTTTTGTTCCCGTTTTCTTTTCATATAAAACAAACGAAACAAAACCAACACAACATATTTCACAGTCCCATCCCGAGAAAACCTAGAGTACAGGACTGAACAAAAGCTCTCGTGCTTGGCACTCAGAGCATCTCCACAACAGATGCTGAGCAGGTATTTTTTTTTTCCCATCACACAAGAACCTCTATGAATACATTAAAAATTTAGAAGAACAAACAGAAGAAGTTTTTTTAAAAAAAAATGGGACAATGAATCTGCAAAGTATTCATGCAAATCTTACTGAACGGGTTTAGATCTGTGCCAGACAGAAGCGCTTGCACCTCCCATGCGGAGACCTGACCATGCTCCTTTCATCTTTCAAGGTGTCAGATCACGTGCAAAGCAGATGCCAATCTAGTCTTAGCTGTTAGGAAAAGATACCAAACAGCAAGCTATGATTTTCAGAGCTCTTTTTCGGGAGGCAGAAACGCTCAGAGGCAATTGTTCACTCCGCAGTTTTCCAGCTGGGTTTCTAAGATCGAAAGCAGTACCAGGCTCTTTTATAGTGAAAGGCACAGAGGCTTTCAGAAACCATTTCCGTAACAGAGCCTTTGTAGATTCAGTGCACTAGAAAGGGACCGTCTTACAACTGTCACCAGTACGATGTTTCGGAATAAGCCAGAAGTGAAGATTCATGGGTTGATTTTACTTTTTCATACGTATTTCTGAATTGCTTGTGTCATCTAGCTCACGCTGCAGTAGCACTGCCAGGAAAGCAACTGCACTGGCTGCCAGAGCCCAGGATTCGACAAATATAAATATTGATTTTGGTGGGTGCTCTGCAGATAAAGATACTGATGCTCCTCATCCGTCGACTAGTTATTACGCGTGAGCACAAAGCACAAGTTATACTTCACAGCTGTCACTCCTACTTCCACATTTACAGTATTACAACCTTCTCCTTACCGAAGGAGTAAAACTCAGAACAGACAAAAGTACCAGGGACCGAAGTCCCAGTGTTTAAATAAAAGCCACATTAAAACTGAAACTCAGTACGGTAAGATCTGTGACTGGCACTCCTAAGCACCGCTACAACGCAATTAAGGCTAAATGTATTTACTTCTATTGGCAGTCAGTGACATTTAGATAGTGTATCTGCTGCTGCAAAGAAAACTGGGAGGGGAACCTACCTTCCACTCGCACTTTTCAGATACTTTCTTATTCAAGGTCAATTAACTCGAGCATTAAGGGATTAGAAGCTCATTAATGACGTTAGGCCAACTGCTTTTATTCAGGCGCAGAAAAACAGACTAAGGATTTGCATAAGCAAAGTGGTTTCACAGTTCTGCTGCGGACATCAATGGCCAGTAAAACATTTAATTCTTATTCCTAGCAGTAACTACTGAAGGACAAAGGCCTAAGGCAACAAGGATATGGACAGTAAGAAAGCAGAGATCAGGGCACATCTTAGCAGCAGCTACTTAAATAAATAAAGCTATATGCCTCCAAGTAGAGAGTTTATTCTCCTACGAAATTTTCTTGGCAGATCGTCATTTACAAAGTATCTGGCATGATCCCTCCAAAAGCTAGGGCTAGAAATAGACCTGGACCACAGAAGTGCTATTTAGCAACTAATGCAACACAAAAGATGTAAACAAATATCACATGAGGAAAAAAGGCCCAATGTTGACTCATTCGGAGCAGATCACTGGCAGAAGAAAAAAAAAAAAAAAAAAAAAAAACACACCCCAAACCTTTGGAAGCTGAAACTATGTGAATTAGATTATTTTAAAAAGCTACTAGAAAAAAATCACTTTCCTGCACAGGTACATCTTTGAACATAAGATCAAATAAATTAAAGAATGTCCATGAAGCTAATAATCTTATTTTACCCCTGCACTGAATGTATAGATCAAGACATAGGGGAAAAACAAACCAAAACAAAATCCCCAGTATTACAGACTACAAATTCAAGAAACATCAGAAGACTACATAATTCCTCAGCTGAAAAGGAATTTATTTATTCCCTAGAGTTGAAAGAACGAAGAGTTGTGTCAACCACAATATTTAAAGAAGAGTATCTATATCTCTTTTTTTCACAGTAAAAATCAGTAAGTTGATCAGATAAAACACTTAATCTCTTAACATCCCTGCATGTCAAGAAAGTTCTATTAATCCAACTCTCTATATAAGAAACTTATATGATAGATACCAATGTTTTTAAAAACATTTTTTTTATTTCACAAAAGCTATGAAGAACTCATGATAATTTGTACATAAAAAGGATACATCCGCTAAGCAACATGTCACAGTCACGCAAGAAAGAGATGGCCAGGATCCAAAGCACTGGGCTACACTTTCCCATCACAACAAAGAATCTGGCTTTCCAGGCTGGGAGGAAAACATGTTTTTGAAAGAAAATGCACTGCTTTGCTTAAAACTTTTTTTTTAAAGCCACTTCTGTTTCATTACAGAATTTTAAGACTGTCACCTTACTTTTCTGGCAAAACTTTGAAAAATAAACTTTTTATTGTCTTGCCTTGTAACCATGAATTTACATACCATGAGTTGTGTCCCTTCCAAAGGGGAGAGCTAAGGCAATGCTGCTGGTACTTTAAAGGGGAGCACAAACTGCAGTCTCATACCATCACTATCTGCACACAACTCCCTAAAACAGCAGAAATATTTTAGAACGCACTTCTAGATTAGTCAGAACAAAATAGCTAAGTGTGTGCATTTTGCTCACTTTGGGGGTTTTATTAAAGTTTTTTATCCTAGGATTGCAGAACTTCGCACTGTACCTGAGGTGTGTCTGCAAGCTCATTTTTAACTACAGAGTCTGTGGGCAAACCCCTGAATTTTAATGTTACACACACACTCTTCTGCAGTATCGAGCCTTTCAAATCAAAGGTATAAACCTCTGTTGACTCCTTCTCCTTAATATAACTTATCTGATAGAATCTAGAGAGAGGTGAAAAAAATAGAATCAAGTAGAAAAATCTAACTCCAACAAAGTTATTAATTGCTTTTCCAATTCCAATTACTCAGAGGTGAACTCAGTTACAAAAAGACATCAAGTTGTCTTCATGAAGAACATAGCTCTCTTATCTTTTGTTCTTTACTGTTGTTGTTTATATTGAAACAGTGGCCAAAATGGAAAGAACATAAAAAAAATGCAGCCCCTGTAAATCAAAGAAGTTGGAAGAAAATTAGTTTAAAATGGAGGCAGAGAGAGGGTGATTTTTTTTGTCCTAAGATTAAGCTTTGTTTTGCACACGTATTACATCAATTGCTGTCATCTTCTTGGAGAAGAGAGGGAGGAGGACTGATTCTCTTTGCCTTGGTTATAACACAACGATTTCCTAAAAATTTCATTTGGTGTGTGTGCATACGCATATATATATATATATATATATATATATATACACATACACACACACACACACACACACACATATATATAAAAATAAATAATAATGTGTGTCTGCTTCTTTCTGACTACTGGGATACACCATTACTCACCTGTTTCTACTACAATTTAATTTTTATTCAATTTTAATTGAAAGCACTTTCCCTCTTGCCGTATTCCTCGCTGTTTCCGAACGGGGTCAGCCTTCCTTCGCCTGACCCCGGCGGCCGCGAGCCTCCCTCCACCCCCCGAAGCGGGCAAGCCCGGCAGTCCGCGCTCCGAGCCTGCCGGAGCCTCCAGAGCCCAGTCCCCTCCCCGCAGCGGCTGTGAGGATTTTCCAGGGACCGGCCCTCCCGAGCCAGACACCACTGAGGAATGTATCCGCGGAGGCTGGAATAGATCATTAAGGCCAGCCGGCGAGCCTGCGCTTAGCCCGTCTGCTTCTCCGTGCTGCTTCCCTCCTCCTCCTCGCTCCCTGCTCCACGCTACCGATCAGCTCAGAAGCACCCTCTGCTCTGAAAGCACCGCAGAGCTGCCGCGTACTGAAGGCCACCAGGTCCGGAGCACAGCGAAAGCCACCTCACTGCCTCTACAGAATTTCCTCTTTTCTGGAAGCTGCAGTGTCTCGGGACCAGCTCAGCTGCCACGTGCACGCAGTCCTCGGCATCCCTCCTGCCGTAGGGAGCGCTACAAGGGAGGTTTTACGATCTGCACACCTGCCTAGCGGAAAGCAGCAAGCCACAGGATCTTCAGGAAGTTAAACACTAACCTGTGGGTATTTCTTACCTAAGGCAGTAACCAAAATGCAAAGAGCGAATGAAAAAATAGCCCTGTCAAGCAGATCAAATCGAAATAGATTACAGCCATGTCCTTAAACAGAAGCACAAAGTTGTCACGTGTAGTATTACACGTGCTATAAAGTGTCCTGAAGATACATTCTGCAAGCACGTTCCACCTGTGAGAGGCTTAAGATATCATTATTGCCCATCTCTGTATAAAAATGCCAGACATAGGTTCATGTGTCCAAAGCAGCAGTCTAAATGAGCAGTAACTCCTGTGGCTGCTGAACCAGTGGCAGACCATAAAACATTCTCCTGAACTCCCTTTCTCCCTGGTTTGGTATTACGAAACAGGGATCAACATTTTGACAAAGTTTTAAAGGCATTATGTTAAGCAAAAGTGCCATGTAATATTTTCTAACAGGCATTAACGCCTCTTCACAATTAACCGAGAAGCAGAGCACTGGAACTCAAGCCGCGCTTTCCATTTAAATGCACACCTGCCTGACCAAACGAAACAGCTTTATCAGAAACTGCCTATCCTATCCAACTGCTGACCCAAATTCCTCCTAAACTTCATGCTGGTGCAGGTATTTTGACTATGCGAATACACCCACTACAGCTTCAGAAACCCTCTCCCCTCACAAGCTGCTAAATGCTGCAGCAATCATGCCCACGTATTGGCACCTAGCTCAGTTGCCTCCCTGCATGTATCATTATCTTCTCCCCTGCAGTGGAAATCTTCTTTTCAAGGTACTGGGCATTTTAAGCAGCAATGCTTTTTTACAAAAAGAATTTTAAAAGGTAAAAGATCTCAGCTGTTTAAGAGAATCCATCTAATATTTAAATTGACATCTTTCCTCCGACAGACAATAAAACAGTCAATATCTGCGACTGACACATCAAATATTCTCCCTAACCCCACTGTAGACCAAAAACATCACATTTCAGCTACTGCTGTTTGCAAATCCTTCGCGAATGTAACACTCAAAGCACTGTAGCAGTTCATCGCTGCAGAGCGACGAACACCCATCAGGCCCTGCTTCCTGCTCTCTCCTGGCCAGATTTTAATTTATAAGTTTTAGCAAGACCTAGGAAACAGAGAAGTGCATCAATACAAAAAGGTGTAACCCACTTTTATTCTTTCTACTTATTTTTTCCTGTTTATTACGGTAGTTAAGGGACTTTACCAGTTAACTTCCATTAAGATTAATGACTAAACCTCCCAAACATCTTTGTGAGCCTAACTATTATAATTCAGCTACTATCTTCCATGTCTGTACATTAAACAGCCAATTAAGGCACTTTATGTCACTTCAGTAATGATCAGCAGACAGCCTTACATACAGCTAAGAACAAAGCAAAAATACAGCTTTTTGGAACGGACTGTCACACTAAATGTAAGACCTGGCTTTATCACCTTTTACCCACTGGTGTCCCCTCTTCACTAATTCTGAAGGTAAACAGTATTGCGTAGTTCTTGCACATCAGTCTCCTGTGAGGACATTCTGGCAGCAACGGTTAATGAGAAACACAAAGATTGTAACTCCATCCTCCCCAAGTAGCACATTAAGATGATACATCGATAACTCACCAAAATAAAATAGTTTAAACCATATATTAACTTAATTAGAATGGGAATGAGTACCTTCCCTCCAAAAGCAACTTCTTAACACTATGATAGTCATAATTTACACCTTTAACACACACAGTCACAAACTTGAATGGAAATAACATAGATTTCACTATTTCTATTTAAGGGGAAGTAATGATGCCCTTAATGCTGCCCAGGGAAGAGCAACACTAAGAAAGCTCAGAAAAGATTACGTACCAATACAGTCAATAAAATTATACTGCAAAGACCTCTTCATTCTGGGAAGAGAAACTGCTTTTCTAGAGTATCTCAAAAATTTCATTTCAACAGGCTGCAGATCTGGCTGCCTACACCAACCTGGAAACGTGTCTCGTTCAGCTTTCTCAATATGTCTAGCCAAATCTTTCCTCTTATGTACACAAAAACATCATCCTTCTATGCTCTACATTAATCTGGAAGATGCAAAAATAGACTTGGGAGAAGACTAATTCTAACATGCTAAAATATCAGAATGTGGAATTATGGATGCTGTTTTCATAAAAGAGCTCAGTAAATGCAGCAGCGCTGGCTACCAGAACTGTATGTCAGGTCAAAGCTCCCATGGATATCCCTGACTTCATCTCGCATGAGCTTTTCACTATCTTCAGGAACAGTGAAATTAGTATACTCACATATACCAATACACAGGATAACAGATTAGGGAAAAATACTGGAAGAGGCCAAGGCTTTGGAACAAAAGCCCTGGCACTTCCTATTCTCCCTCTGCTGCAGTAAGTTACACATGTAATGAAAGGCATCTGCTCCAACCATCTCAGTGTTCTGCAGTCCCAAAAGTGAGTAAGTACATGAGATCTGTGATGCTAAATGCACTAGTCCCATAATTAAACTACTTCTTGACACAGTGGAGTGGAACATGCTATTCCCTATCTGACAGTTCTGCCAGCAGTCCCTGGATCGAGGTAAGATGTTAGCCTTTCCCCCAAGCCCCTCTTCCTAACACTTCTATGTACACAAGACCCCTCCTGAATCCCTTTGCTTGGGACTTGTCAGAAGCAGGATGGGAAGAGCATCCACAAAAAAAGATTCACGTACACACTACAGTCCTGATGGGAAGGAGCCAGGAAGCAATTCCTTTCCCTACCTTCCCCTGCACTCTTTCTCCAAGGCACGGAGAGCCTGTGTGGGAACTGCCAGAGACGTGGCCAAGCTGTGGTTGTTTGCTAGAGCTCTCCACTAGTCCTGGATGAAGAGATGCTTTGGCTATTTGAGGGCTGAGAAGGTCCCGGTGGACTATCCACTGTGCTGCATAAAATGAATTACTCTACCTCCGGGGAATTTAAAAAGCTGAAGCATTGAATGGAAACTGCTCTGTACAAAACACTGGAATTTTCCCTGAAATAAGCCAGCAATCTAAGAAGGAAATCAGTTTATCCAGTCTCCTGAAGTGAGTAACTCCCCACAGCTCCGAGTTTCACGTGACAGAGACATTTCCTGTAAGCCAGCTGCAGGGGAACACATGACCGGGCAGCTCTGGATCTCAAATTGATGCTCGCAGGCTAAACGTTATCCAGCAGATGAAGACACTGCTTTCACAAGAGCTGGGTAGGTGGGAATGGAGCAGAAAGGCTTTGCTCTCTCAGCAGAACACCTCTTATCTTGATAAACAGAAGCAACTCCAGTTTTTTAAGCAAGCCACCCTGGAGCAGATTCCCTAAATGAGGTCAGGGAAAGAGGGTGAGAAGTGCTCATGAAATGACACCGTATGATACCAATCATGGAAGCATGCTCTCCTGTCTAGCAAACCACAGCCTGGCAAAAAAAATGGGGTTACGTTATCTAATAGAGAGATCCCTTCATTGTGATTAAACAGATTAGTTAACCTGTTAGAAAGACTACTTAGTAAAGCCAAATGAGAAGTTAAAACCAATGATCTTTTGCAATACCTCTTCTGCACACACTCTACAAGGAGATTCTGCCAAGGGCTGGTAGAATAAACCACCTTTTGCTATTTTTCAATGATCAACAGGGTCAGGTCTGCCTTAGCTCTCCCACCTCCATTGAAAGCACAGTATCATCAGTTTTTATAGACAATAAATGCAAATTCTTGAACAAAAGATCCTGTCCTAGTGACTGAGCTTTTATTAGACTCTCAAAATACACCCACTATCACACAAGCTGCCATAAACCATAAAGGTTGCAGCATCCACCAGAGCTTGCTAAGTGATTTTATTGCTAGGAAACCATCAGAAATTAGGGAAGAACTTATAACTGTTCTAAATTCTTGAAGAAATAAAAAAATCTAGAATGCTAACAAAGTACCAAAGTGCAAGAAAGTCTTGATAACTTAAAATCCAAGATACCAAGGTTACTAAGGAATAACTTTTATGAATAATAAGAAAATTGTGTTGTTCTCAGATTGAATCACCTTGAGTTGATACTGCCTCTTCTTTTCAGTTACAGCCATAACTAAGGTGCCAGGTGCCAAATACAAATAAAGATAGAAAGCATATTTGTCTTTCCAGCTGCAGAGAGGGCAGACAGTTATTGGTGTCAGCCAAATACGCTGGCAAACTCCATTACAGCTTGGCTAACAGGAAGAGCTATTCACCCTGACACGGATATTCTGCATATTTCTCTTATATATCTCTTCCAACAGAATTTTGAATCACTGAGCTACCTTAAGCTATAAATCTTGGACACATTCAGAGTTGTCTATATGAGATGGTAATGAAAATGAACATTGCATCTTCTGGAGATGAAGCTGAAGTAGCTACCGATATGCAAAGGTTCTGATCTTTGATCTGTTCTTCCTTCTCACAGATTTCCTCTGCTGCCGGCAGGGGGGAGTTCAAAGTGCCTGAACCGCACTGTTCACTTCCTCTGAACAGAGATCTCATCCTGGGGTGCAAAGGAAAGGCTCACATAAAGCTCCTCTTGTGTTACAGCAGTGATCTGCAAGGATATGTGTAGAGGGAATAATAATAAAAATTAAATTAAATAAAAAATGCTCTCATCTCATAACTCTTTTCTGTGCAAGTCTGTAGGACACCCTAGCTCCCCTCCACTGACTGTCATAAGAATCACATAAAAATAAGGAAATCACCTAGCCAGCAGAACGTCTCCCGAAGAAAGAGTGCTAGATTGTAATACTGAAACTGAAGTTGACATCAGAGCCAAGGGTGGTACCAAGAGGACAGTAAACTCAGCAGAACAAAAACTATTCCTTCCTCTAAGACTTCAAGATGCTTTAGTAACTTTCATTTTTCCAGAATCAAAGCAAATGATGCACTGAACCCCAAAAATGCACATAGACTTTGGAGACAACGGCTGTTAGCACACCCTAGACTATTTCCTATATTGCCATTTACTCAGGACAAGACTGCTGGCACCAAGAGCACCACAGTCGCCTTTCTGGATGTAGCCTTGGTACTAGCCGACTGAAGCACACTGAAAATTTTCTACCAAGGTTTCTTTGGCACCTCTGATATCCAATATGAGAGGACATAGCTATGCAAAAGAGGTGGAAAAGAAACGTGATCTTATTTGTAAGAAGATCTCTGAGATTACTTGTTTCTGAAAATAATAGATGGTGAAAACTGGATATAAGGAGAAAAGTTCTATTCCTAGCACAGTATCTTTAAATACTGATAAAGGGATACTAAAACTCATTATAGCTGGATTCCTAGGAGACAGGGTCTGCAAGAGCTCACAAGGATGTGAAAAAATTACTGCACAGTAAGTGAGGTGAGAGCCATGAGCTCAGAAATAACATGGAGCACTGGCACAGATACCTCACTCTTCCACTCTAGCATTCAGCATCCATTTCAAAAAGCAACACTTTTGTTAAACACTGAGTGGAATGAGTCTGGGTCCTCACATACCCTTAACAGGGAAGGTACCAAACACAGGAGGTAATGTTTAAACCCAAACAGCTTGGGTTTAATACTGAATGTGAATGTTACATGACAAAGATCAAATTCTTATTAAAGAAAAAGGTTATAAAGACAAAAAATTGAGAAAGCAAAGGCTTCCTTCCAACTCCTAAATATTTTAAAAGAGGATGTCAACAAGCTAGTGAGTAACATAGTTCTCAGCAATAAACACACATCCTCCTGACTGCTGCCCAAAAGAAAAGACTGCAATTCTCCAAAACAGAAAGTCTACAGCAGCAGGAAGAAACTCAAGAGCAGATGGTTTGATGCCTTTCTAAACACCTTTGGTATGGAAACCCAAGAGAACACAAGGCTCAGGCATGGCCACAGCAAACACAGCTGACCAGTGGCTTTGATCTGCAGAGGAAGCCTGGAATCCCTCCATGTGACAAATGTTTGATGGTCATTTTCGTGTGTAACATATATTCACCAGGAAGAGAAGTGCTGAATCAGGGATGGCCAACCCAGCTGCTCTGTAGCTGCCAAAGTTTATTCGTACAAAGTTTGGAGCATTTGATTAAAAACCATCACAGCCACAATTCTGCTCTGGATTTAAAAAAAAAAAAAAAAAAAAAAAAAAAAAAAAAAAAAAAGCGTTAATCCTCCATTTTTAATCTAGTGATTTTAAATAGTAGAATGCTTTAATCAGTAAGTTCTCATGATCTGTGATATGAGACTGACATTCAGATTATTTTTGAAATACTAGATAAAAGTTCTCAACACCCATTGACTACAACAGGAGTGATGCGTACTCCAGAGCTCTAAAAATTAGGCACTGGTCACCCAGGGAGGTCCCAAACCTGACATGAACTGGAGAGAATTCTGCTTTCAATGGCAATCTTTTAAGAAAAGATATGCTCCCCCCCCACAAAAAAAAAAAAAAAATCCTTTTTGAGCACAAGGTTCTCTATCTATCTGCTATGATCCAATTTCATTGCTAGGTATTTTTGCGCAGCAGGGATGAGTGACATAACCACATAGGTTACTCCTGAAAAAAAAATCCCAAGAGAATAAGAATAATCTCCCCCAAAATCCCAAGAGGGTAAGACTAGGGGAAGGAAGACTGATCCAGGTGAATCAAGAAGGAATGAAATTTCCATTATATTTAACAAAAACATGTCTCTTACTTCTGCTATTAATTCGGCACATTTATCTCCTCCTGTGCTTACTTTAAAGAAAGCTGCTGTAGCACTGTTCATAATTCTGCTTGGAAAAATAAAAACAAACCAGCTTTAGGATGGATGCACATGATCGTATTTTATCACGGTCTCTCAGTGAAGATAGACATCTAGCTATTCATCACTCAGAAGGCGCCTGCAGAGGGGGCTGGACTGAACAAATACGTGATTTTTCAGCTCAGCTGCCAAACAAGAGCATTAAAAAAAAAAAGAAAAAAAAAATCAAGCAAATAGCATACATCAACTATTCTTTTGTTCCCCTTTTCTAAAATTGAGAATTAATTAAAACTTCATTTGGGGCAGTCACATTAAAATTCACCAGAAGAAAGGCTTTGCGTAGCTGGGGCAGAGGGAGGTGGTCAGGAGGAGGTGGTGGTGGTGGACTGTGGCCTTTTGCTCCCCGACGGAGCCAACAGACTAGTGGTCAGGGCACTCACACGTAGCAGGAGACTTTAACTCCTATTTATGCCGGAGGGGTGGTGACTCCCGCATCTCTCACCACCGCAACAGAGTACCCTTTCCCCCAGGTCTCTCCGCCAAACAAATAAAAATGCCAGTGGAGGAAATTGTGCTAAGATACAGCGTAAGCAAATCATTGCCCTAATACGAAATTTTGTTTTCTAGTCCCTTCAGGGTACCGACACCTATAAATACACGTAACCTACCTCACAACTCTGATGGCCTGATGTTCTCATGCAACCAAATCTGAGAGGCTAAACGGAACCCGCTGGCCTCACACAGTCCCGAGCACTGCCAGAAAATACCGTGGATTTGCAGAACCGTGTGCTTTTACGGGTCATCGTGCGGGACTTGCAATAAAAACTGACCCTGTACAAATCAGAGGACAAAGCACTACCGAAAAGCTGCAGGTTCACCGAAAGGCGACGCCGGCACCCCAGAAAACCAACCAAGACCTGGGGAACGTCTACCCACGATACAGGAGTTTTCCCGGGACGGGACCTGACAGGCCACTTCTTGGCACGGTACGTTAAGTTTCACTCACGTTTCCACCAACTTTTTTCAGTTTTCTGTCCTAAGACACGGGACAGTTGGATAGTTTCTGCCTTATCTGCAAATGTGCAGTGTCTATTCCAGCGCTGCTGTGCAGATGCGTGAAGAAGTTTGTGCTATTTTTAAGTAATGCTTTGAGATTTGCATATAAATGAGCAGGGTGGGCAAACAAAACCTTGCTGGAAAGCCTAATCAAAACCTCACTCTGAGAGTGCTAAGGGACGTGACGCAGAGGATGCTAACTATTTGACTATTTGAGTGGGGACAAAGAAATACCGCTTTTAAGTTACTAAGTCCCAGTGAGTGTCCCATCCTTATTATTACAGCCTCTTTCAGACGTCAGCAATTTCAGACACTCTTAATAAGGTACTTTTAGAGAGAATTATTTCAATGGATTAGAATCTGTTCAACGGCAATAACCTTTTTGAAAAAGAAAAACGGCTTTCCCAACACAGATGAGACAACTAATGCACTGGGATTTTAACAAAGCAGCAGGCCCAAACTTGGATCTATTTACACACGCTGTGACTAGATAAGAAAATAATTAATTTACAGATGTTTCCCACCCACCCTGAAATGCACTTTTTGGGGGGGGGAAAGAGTTATTAAATCACTATCAACAATCCAGCACTTACGAGCAACCCTACAATCAACCACTGTGCACTAAGTGACAGAGAGACACTAAGAAACACTAAGAAAATGGATTTCAATTTTAAGCTTCCATAGTAGTTATGAAAAGCAAAGCGGGTAGGAGATTTTCAGAAAGGCCTTACATATGCTTCTGTAACCTAATAGTGAACACAAATATTTGCTTAACCCCTGCCCCGAACTTCCAAAAAAGAACTAATTACGCTAAAAGCTACCAAATGCCCCAAGAAGAATTTGAGGCATGAACCACTACCACCAAAAAGCATCCGAGAAAGAGGCCCATCTCCCACAATCAGAAAGACCGCCTCATTCAGACATCCCAAAAACAACTGTGCTGAAGACACTGGTGACTCATTATTAGCGATGGAACAGAGAAACCATTTGAAGAGGTGAG
Source organism: Rhea pennata (assembly GCF_028389875.1). NCBI lineage: Eukaryota > Metazoa > Chordata > Aves > Rheiformes > Rheidae > Rhea > Rhea pennata. Next base: position 67,235,109 of record NC_084667.1, on the reverse strand, counting down.
AGGAAAATTCCATTTTAATTTAAGAGCGCTCTCTAGCAAACCTCCTCTCTGCTCTGAAACGTAACAATTGAATATTGACTAAGAAACGCAGTTTATAAACACTACTGGCAGCTCTCAGAAAGCACATGACGTGTCATCTGTACTAAGAGATTAATCGTGGACTAAGAAAAATAAAAGTACAGTATTTGCACCTACACTCCTCTGAACAAAACTAGCTTAGTGACTTTCAAAATCAACGTTGACAGTAATGACTTTTAAAAATAAGTTTGCTTTGCATATTTGTCCTAACTGTGTGTACCATCACTATTCCCTTGACAGAGATCCTCCCTGTTTGCAGGGCTTTATAAAAACAAAGAGGAAACCAGTGACCTAGAAACAAACACAGACCCTCAAACTGCTTTAAACACGCTACCTTAATACTTGTTTCAAACGCATGGCAACTCTGCCAGTTTTATTTTGGATTCATTTGGTCAGGCCGTACTATGAGAAGTCTTGGGTTTATTCCTCTTTGAGACCTTTTCAGGAATAGAAGGCAGATTTTTATAACCCAAAGGAGGGGCTGGAGTTTTTTCTCGTTTCTTTGTTTTTTAAAGGGGGGTATGTTTACATGGCACAGCGCAGAGCCATGCAGGACAACTCCAACTACCTCCGGAACCGGAAGCCGTTTGGCATGTCAGTACAGCTCGCCGCTAATTAGCAGGGTAACGAGAAGCAAAATATATCTGTTTCCACAAAGGGCAAAGAAACGACAAAACACATGTATATATGTATGTGTGTATAAACACACACATATATGTGCGTGTGTGTGTGTCTATATATATGTATGTATATATAGACACAGACACATTTCTATGGCACAATGGATTACTTCTCGTGGGGCTGCCCTGCACCGGGCAGACGTACCCACACAAGCTCAAGGTATGCTGAGTTCTCAGTTTATGAAAATGAAATATTCTTCTTAGGTATTTAGAGCTAGGCTGCCCAGCAAAGAAGTTGACTATCTCTGTGCAGCTTTCTAGGGAGGAAAAAAAAATGTAAATACGCAGTATAATGAAAAACTATGTTAGAATTAACTCTCCGTGGCCGTAAGCAACCGTTTCCACGGGGCAGCGGGAACGAGATCCCGCTGCGAGCTTTCCGCCTGGTCCTTCCCGGAGGCCGCCGCCGCGGCGCCCCGCGGGCCGCAAGCCGGGCAGCCGGGCAGCCGCCGGGCGCCGCGGGCGGCCGCGAGGGAAGGCGCCGTGCGGGCGGAGCGGCGACGGCGTCGAGGGGCGGCGGCGGCGGCCGCGTGCCGCCGAAGGGCGTCGAGCGGCCGCCCGCCCCGCCGCGCCCGCGCTCACCTTGTAGACGTCGCCGTAGGTGCCGCTGCCCACGCGCTGGACCAGCTCGTAGTCCTGCTGCGGGTTGCGCCTCAGGATGTCCCCGCCGGGCCGCGGCAGCTGCTCCATCGTCGGCCCGCGCAGCCTTCCTCCTCCTCCTCCTCCTCCTCCTTCTCCTGCTGCTGCTGCTGCTGCTGCGGCTGCTGCTGCTCGTGGCGGCCGCGGCGGGCGCCTAGCGCGGCCGCCAGCCCGCGGCCCGCATGGCTGCGGGGCGGAGCGGCCCGGAGCGGCCGGCACAAAGGCGGCGGCGGCCGTTGGGCCCGGCGGCCCCTCAGAGCCGGCGGCGCGGCGCGGCCTCCCCGCGCCTCCGCTCCCGCCGCGGCCTCACGCAAGGCCGCGCCGCCTCCTACCTGCGCCCGAGCCGAGCCAGGCCGAGCCGAGCCGGGCCGAGCCGAGCCGGGACGCGAGTCGAGGCGCGCCGCGGCGGAATGGAGCGGAGCGGAGCGGAGCGGCGCCTCGGCGACGCCGCAGCGCCGCGGCGCGGCCGCCGGCGGCCCGGCCCGGCCCCTGCGCCCGCCCCCGCGGGCTCGTCCCTCAAGGCGGCGGCCCGGGCCCGCCGCGCCGGCGCGGGGGAGCCCGCAGCTCGGGCGGCCGCCGTGGGTCGCGGGAGCGGCGCGGCGCCGCCGCGTTTCGCCGCGGTTTCGCGCGTGTCGTGGGGAGCGGGCTCGGAAGGGCCAAGCGCTCCGCTTCCAGCAGCCCGCCGCGGCTCCGGCAGCCTGCTACATCCTGTGCGTTCCCTCCAACGTCAATACGTAACTTTTCCTGAACACCCAGCAAATAAAGAAAAGAAAAAAAAAATATTTACCCTTCAGGGAGCTGTATTTCCTCACACGGTTTTTAACAAAACAGTTACCTCCCCCCCCCATAAATTAGCTTCCTGCAGTCCCGATAGCGAGCTGTTTGCGTCCCTTTTCTTCCCTCCTCCCCGGCCCGGCGGTCAAACAGCGCTTGTGGCTTCACGGGCTGGCTGCTCTCGGCCAGCCCTCGGAGGACGGTGCCGGGCCCGGGCCCGTTTCCGTCCCCCGCGGCGGACGGCGGCGCGCGGGCTCGGCCTCCCGCCGCGGCTCGCGGTGCCCGGGGCCGCCCGGCTGCTCGTTGGCCCCGCGCCACGTCGTTCTGCGCGTCCCGCCGGCTCGTCCGGCCTCGCGCCCGAGCGGGGCCCGGCACCGCGTGCTCCCAGCGCTGCGCCGTGGAGCCAACCCGCGGTCCCATTTTTGCATTTTAAACCCCGGACCACGCGGCTCTTCGGGTCGAGCGAGTTAGGGAACGTGCTGGACGGTTGCTCCTCTGCCCAGGACGGGCCCCAGCCTTGCGTGGGGCGGTGAGGGGTTTTACAGGAGGCGTCACGCAGGATTAGGGAGCGCGAGCGGTCCGCGCGGCGGTCTTTGAGAGGAAGAACAGCGACGGTTGCTTTAATGAGGCGTCTACGTGTATCTGCTAGCAGCGGCTGCGAACCGCTTGTGCAAACTTCGAACAAGGTGATAAAGGCGCTTTTAAAAGCGCTCGGACGTGCTGCGCGTGTGAGTGCGGGTTCATTTCGACGTGAGACACTCACAAGCGTGAAACGTTAGCAGGAGGAGAAGACCTTTCAGCCCACCTCATCAGGTCGTTCGGCCATCCTCAGTCTCGCGCGGTCCAGCAGTCTCGTGCTGCAGTCCGTGTCCCGCTGAAGGTATTTGGGAGGATTACGTGACGTTGCTTCATGTCTGCGGTGCAGTTGAGTAACGAAATACCTCAGACGCGCGGCAGAGCCGAAGCCAACGGCTCGTGAATCAGCGCAAGGCCTGCAGCTTTCCGGCTCACGGCTTCGCTGCCGTACGGTGAACATCCATACCCTGCGTGGAACGTAAACGCCGAGGAGACAAGGCGGGCTCTCGAGAAACGCCGCAGCATTTTCCCTGGCATTGAAAATGCAGCTTTTTTTATTTTTTTTTTTCCAAATCTGTGGTTTTTCGGATGGGTTTTCCGTTCTGGCGCTGCTGGAGCACCGCTCCCCGCTGCCGTGAGCTTGGAGCCTGCCCAACAGGGAAGTGCAAGGAGGACCGAGGAGACGTTTTCAGGCTGTGCGCTCGCAGCTTCTGCCAGCAGGGCCCAGGCTGCGTGCAGCAGGCGGGCGCTGTGCCGCTGGGGGCTTCGCGGGGTCACTTCGGCTCCGGGTTTTGTGAACGCTGCCTTAGGGGGCTGCTGAGCGCTGTCTGGTGACAGCCCCGCAGAAGAGGGGCAGGGCAGCTTTCGCAGAGGCCCGAATGGTCACTTGCTGCTGAAAATCACCTAAAAATCTTGGATGCAAGGACTCTGGAGGGAGCATGCTGTATCTGTGGGAAGAGCAGAAAGGGAGAAGGTGCTCCCAAGGGGGATGGTGGGAATGCAGCAGAGGGGGTCGTCCTGGGGAGGAGGAGAAGGAAAACACGGCATCCAGGCCTGTTAGATGCCCTCTTGTCCGCGTGTCCGATGCGGGGATTTGCTGACTCGGGAGCACACCAGCATCCTGATAGACTCGGGATCTCTACAGGGGTTGTTGCTGAGATGCTCTGGGAACCGAGAAAAATGATCCAGCTCTGCGGGAAGCTGCTGGAGCAGGACAAGCCCGTGGACCAGCCCTTCCCTCCAGATGAAAGGCAGCACTAAGAGCCTCCCAGCATGAAGATGCTGGAGCAGCGCCGGGAAGCCCACCTGTTCCTCCCCGTTCCCGGTGGGTGAACCTGGCTGCGGCGTGCTGCGAGCTTCTTGCTGAATCACGCAGGCAGGTGGCCTCAGCCATTTCTGCCAAAACACACGAGGAGCTGGAAGCCTTTGCCAGGGAGAAGATGGATCTACAGGGGGGAATCCTAGAAACAGATTTGGCATGCACAAGGTTTGGCCTGGACTTAATGAAGCCACATTGTAGAAAGGAGACTGGTAAGGAGGAATGTTTCAAATGCAGCGTTCATCTGTCTGTAGAGGACAGAAAGAGGGATTAAAAATAAATTTGGAAACAGACGGGAAGCTGGGCTTAGAACAGATCTTACTGATCTTTAAAGAGAAATAAGTGAAAATATTCTCTGAACCTGTACTCAAAGTGGGATATTTTGTTCAAATCCAGCAAAAACCTTGCAAGTGTCCTGAACCTGCTATTTTGGGCTCAGGAACCTAATGGAAACCGGCCTGCTGCTCTACGTCTGTTTATTAGAGGATTTCTGCAATATCCTGTTTTTCCTGAGCTCAGCGCTGACCCTATCAAGGCAGCACAAGGGCAGCCTACGGAGTTAAGACCAAGCCTATCGTTGTACTCAGAGCTCAGGAGAGCTGCAAGGCAAGTGGTTATTATCAGCCCATTTGAACAACAGTAAACTACAGTTTGCTTAAAGTTTTTGGCTGAGGGCTCTTTTATCCAAGTCATTTTTCTTATTCTTAAACAGTTCCTTCAGTTTACAGAGCATCTTCCAGGAGGAAGGGCTTCCAAGTGCTGTGCAGACTGATTAAACAAGTCATTGGATTTACTGCTGAAATTGTGTCTTCTCTAAGAGTGAAATATAGCAACTTTCTGTGATAGTGTTTACTCAGGAAGCAGAGAGACCTCATCTGGTTGAAAACCCCATATAAATGTAGGAAGTCATAACACAATTTGGGGTGGGAAATAGGAACAGCAGGAAAAGAAGGATTTCCTATGCAAAAAAATAAAAATAAAAATATTCACTTTAAAAAAAAATCACTTAAAAATATTTCAGGAAGAAAAAGGCAGAGAAATCTTAGAAAGGTCTCAGTATTCAAGGAGAATGCCAACCAAAGCTTCAGTTTCATGGCTTTTTGATATTTCTGAGGAATTGCAGCCTCAACCCCAGAATAGGGTTACAGAAATGGAAACAGTGACAACAAATGACCTTTGTGGAGGAGGGCGGCTGCTTCAGAAAGGTCCTCCTGCAGAGCTCTTCAAACATCGATACAATCTATAGGACATCTGCTTGCTCATACAGTAAAGCAGAAGCTGTGAAAGAGTCAAGGTGGACATGGCTGAAGTGCTACTGGGGAGAAGAAAAGAATATATTAAAGGATCTCGTACCATCGCAACAAGAATTGATCTGTCACTCTGGGAAGGATTTAATTAACACAGCACTGGGTCTGTGTAACGACCAAGAGGACTTTGGGGACAGCACTGAGCTCCTCAAGAGCAGACCCCAGTGACTGCTCCAGGGGACCTGGGACCCAGCAGAGATTTCTCAGTGTGCCTTTCGGGATCGAGCAGCATGGGATCAAGCCTGGCTGCTCCTCTTTTGTTTTGATACCGCACGGCCGTGATGGACAGAGAAAGGAGAAGAAGCGCTTGTAAAATGGACTCACCAGCGGGTCTCCAAGGGAATGAAGAAAGCAGGATCTGAGCCCATCGTGGTTTAATGAGACTCACAAATTAACCCATCTCCTTCTCCATCTTCCTTTTCATCTGCTCCATCGTCCAGGGCCGCAGCTGCAGATGCTGCGGGAGGGTGCTGAGCGCAGCCCCTGCCGCGTGGCTCTCTGGGCCGTCGTGCCCTCAAGTGTTGGGCAATGCTTCTTCCAAAGGGCAGCCCAGAGCATGCAGCGTTTTCCTGGCGCACGATGGAGGAGGACCTCGGCTGCCTCGGCTCTGCGCGCGTTCCCGTGTAAGGACGTGTTTGTTTGGCTGGGAGTTTCTGAGCCCGTTGCACGCTTGGGAAAACCACGCGGGAAGGCTCTGCTGAGCGCTGGGGACCGCGGGAGGCGCAGGGCCCGCACGGCTGCTCCCGCCAGCAGTTTTGTGCCCGGGTGTCCCCATGCTCGTGAGCTGAGTCACGGGCTCGCACGGCACAGCAGTGAACCAGCCCCCAAAACGAGGGGGGCAAATGCCTGCTGGCGGAGGGAGTGTGGAGGGGAGGTGCGCGCTGTGTCTCTGTCTCCCTGGGTGCGATACCCCAGGTGTGATACCCTGGCTGTGCACACTGCTGGGAGAGGCTACCCCGGGGGTGGATCCTCCAGGTGCAGATACCCCAGGTACGAATACCGCCCCCCCCGGGTGTGTACATGGGGATTTGGCTACCCGGGTGCGGATACCCCAGGTGCAGGTAGCTGGGTACAAACACCGCGGATGAGGATACCCCCTGGGCGCGGCTCCCCGGTGGGGCGGGTGCCCGGGCGCGGACACCCCCTGGGCGCGGACACCCCCTGGGCGCGGGTCCCCCGGGGGCGGCTCCCCGGTGGGGCGGGTGCCCGGGCGCGGACACCCCCTGGGCGCGGGTCCCCCGGCGGTTGCGGCCGCCGCCCCGCGCCCGGGCGGTGCCGCCCCGCGCCGTAGCGGCGGGCGGAGATGCCGCCGCCGCCGCCCCGCCCCGCCCGCGCCGCCGCCGCCGCCGCCCCGCGCCAGACGCAGCGCGGCTCGGAGCGCGCACGGAGCCTCCCGCCATGGCCCGGAGCCGCAGGGAGAGGAGCAGCTGGGGTAGGCGGCGGCGGCGGCGGCGGCGGGGGGGGCCTCGGCCGCTGCTCGGCGCACCCCGCCGGGGCCGTTTGCAAACCTTCCTGGGCTGGGGCAGCCGCGGCGCGGTTCGGCCCAGTTCGGCCCGATTCGGCGCGGTTCGGCCCGGTTCGGCGCGGCCGGTGCCGCAGGAGCGGGCGGTGCCGGCCTCCCCCCCGCGGGGCGCGGCGGCGCCTTTGTCCGCAGGGCGGCAGCGCTCCGCGGGCCTCCGCGGGCCTCCGCGGGCCTCCGCCGAGGAACAGCCGGGTTCCGCCGCGATGCGCCGCTGCTTTCAGGGCGCCGAGGAGCCGCGGGCCGGGCGAGCGGCCGCCCCGGGGCCGGGGGCGCCCGGGCCGGGTGGAGGCAGCGCCGAGCGCCGCTGTCCGGGGGCGCGAAGCCGGCGGCGGTTTGCGGCGCGGAGCGCCCTGTTCCCCGGGGCGGGGGGGTGATTCAGGGTTCAGGGACGCGTCTGCAGCAGCAGCAGCCAGATAACGCGTGTGTGGTTTAAGCAAACAGAGCGGCTGGGGTTCCTTTCGCAAGAAAGCGGGCACAAAATAAGCAGCGTGCATTTGATAAATGGTGTTTTTAACCGTAACTTTTGAAGGGGGGCGTTAGACCCTCGGTTTGCTGACGAAGAAGCTCCCCGGTGAATTTTCTGACAGTTTATTTTGTCTCACGAAGCTGCCAGTTCCGCTGCTGCGCAGGCTGAGCGTTGCACGCACATATGTGCGCTTGCACCTTCCCTTCAGCTCCCCGCAGCGCGAGGAGAAAACCCAAACGGTGTCGAAACGGATTTAAAAGCGGAGAATGCAGCGCACCGGGAAGAGCAGCCTTGCTCGGGCAAAACAATTAAGCGCACGCCGTCGCGTAAACGTGCCGCCGCGCCGCCCTGAAACGCGCTGTCACCGAGTTGCCGAGCGCTCGCACAGATTCTCGGTGAGTTTTGCAAGAGTCTGGACCCGCCCATGAGCCAAAATGGATCTCGGTGGGAGCAGCTGCCTGCTGCTGCCTCCATCCACGGAGCAAAATCGGACCCCGGGATGGTTTTGCAACGCTTTGCCAGGCCGCTTGACATAGCAGGTATAAATTAGAGTGCAAAATGCCTGCGTTTTTTAACCGAGAGGAGCCGCCTATAATGAAAGCGTGCGTTTACACAACAGATCTGACTGCCGTGCGAGATGTGTCCGTGTCCGTAAGTGACAGCAGCGCTGCGGAGGGACCTCAGGCCGTGGCGTCTCTTCCAGTGCTGCTTTCTTCAGGCCGGCTGGCGAAGGAGAAGCCTGGGGCTTTTTGACGTCTGGCTTCTCCGACCGAGGCAGAAAGCTCTAGCTGCGTTCTAAAAATGTGCTTATGGGTCATTAAAAATACTACGCCCTTTTGAAAGGGAACAAACTTTGTCCTAGTTACTCTCTGGTTAGTCAGGCCTGCAGGCAGCTTAGTGCAACCCTTCTCCTAAAAACGATTCGCTCGTTTAAAGATCATAAAGCAAATTAGGGTGAGTGATGGTATGGAGCCCGGAAGAAATTGCCTACAGCCAGCGATCAAAGCCGGGTTGCGGTGACATACCCGTGCCCGCGGGAGCTCGGTGCGGGGTGCACAGTGCATCGGGCGCAGGATTTAGCCCGGGGCAGAAGATCCACATCAGGCTGAGCGTCATCATTAACACGCTTAACAAACGTGCTAAGCGGTGCGGAGGCCTCACGACTGCGCTTGGGCGCTGATGCGTGGCTGGAGGAGCGAAAAATCCCCGTACCTTTTTTTTTTCCTTTTTTTTTGGACAAGTGAAGGACCCTGGTTTTACCTAAATATGGATCATTAGTCTGAATTTGTGTGAAATGTCTCCTGTTTCCCATCATGGCACATGTTGCAATCGGAACGAGCCGCTCCTCAGGAATTCAGTTTTCCAAACTGTAAAAGGGATGGCAGAGGTTGTGCTTTTTGGCCAGGGTTTTCAAACTGGACTGGAGATTTTTGAGGGCCCTTCAAGGGGCCTGGTGGTTGGGAAGTGCTTCGGGAAGAAGGGACTCCTCTTTAAAACCAGCCAGGCTGAGATGGTCAGCACCACGCTTCCCAAACGCACAGCGATGAGTGAAAGCCGAGGAGAAAAGGATGTTTCTTCATAGCTTTTTTTTTTCTTTTGAAGTAATAGTCCAACGTCCTCTCTGTTTGTTGTTTTCTGACCTTTTGCAGTGGATTTTCGGCTTCCACTGCCGCACGCTCCTTTGTGACTCCGACGCCGGGAAACCTCCTTAAAAACGAAAGCTGAGGCTTTCAGACAGGCCCTGTATGGGGCCTTTTCACAAAAAGCCATAAATCGGAGAATTCACAATAAAATTGTAAAGCTTGTAAACGAAAAGAAGAAAATGAAATGTTGGGACCAGCCAGAAGAGACCAGATGACTTTGCGAGCTGGAGACCCACCTCATCAGAGCCCGCCTGTGGTTTTGAGTTGTGCCTTTGGTTTTGAGGCAGTAGCGTGGTGTAACGAATTTGAACAGACCCGTACGATTAGTTAAAGACGAGCAGGGCCAAGATCAGCCTCTCCCCTCTCGGGCTGAGCCCCTCTAGCAGCGGTGCAGGGGGCCCTCTGCATGCTTCGGGTCGTGCCCGCGCTGCAGGGAGCTTCGGGGCTGTCCGTCGGTGTGACGGGCGAAGGGGAAGCGGCACGTGGAGTCCGCGGCCTCTCGTTGCGCTCTCCTCGCCAAGGCCGCGGGCAAGGAGCGGCACCAGTGCCCACTGTTCAGTACCTCGGTGGCCTTCGTGGTCACCGGGCCTTCTTCCAACCCTTCTGCACCATCAGCGGGGGCCTTCTCCAGCCAGGAATTGAATCAGGTGCAGGTGACACTGTGCTCTGGATCCAATGGATCACCTCCAAAAGGCACTTCAGCCTAGACCCCAGCTCCTTTGGCGGTGTCAATCATCGTCGGTTTTGTAAAGTGCGGTGCTGAGGGGCACTGAGCTGCCTTGAAACCTTCCAGGAGGAGCTTGCAGCATGGGGGCTTGCTCCTGGGAGAGAGGCACCGTCCCAAATAGGTGCCGTCACGGAGGTCTCTCCTGTGCTCGCGCAGGCTGAGTTTTCACGTACGACTGCCAGATGGTTAGGATAGCAAACCCTGCTTGAGAAACGCGCGGTTTTGCTGTCGGCCAAAGGAGGGTTAAATGTTACAGCAATGAGCAGGGATTTCCCAAATGGAGTAGAGGCTCTGGAGAAGGCCCCGAACCTTGTCAAGCCAGTAAAACACGTTTAAAGTGCTCTATATACATAAACGTTTTCTCCAAATGGTGTCACGGCTTTTCCTACCCTCTCCTAGGATTTCACAGCACATTTATTGAGGTTTGTTTTCAGGTGATTGTAACACGAGAAAGGTAAAAATGGATTTGCATCAGAAATGACTAAATTGAGGCCTGGGGGTGGAGGGAGGTTGGATGCTGACGGAGTGGATTGAGGGAAATGTGTGCTGGGCATGAGGGACTCGTTTTGGAGACGCGGCCGTTCGACATGGGTGGAGTCGTCACATCACTGCTGGCTCTGGCTAGGCTGAGATACAGTTAGATGAACAGTCCCAGAATCTGTAGCTGAAAAACAGAAGATGCCCTTTCGGTAGCCTTCTCTCAGGGTAGTCTTTTGATGGCCATAGGTGGGAATAAGATTCTCTCCGAGAAGTGACCACCTTGCCTTTGAACCCACCAGTGCCAGCACGTAAACTGGCACGGCACAGCCGTGTAACTGTTGAACGCGACCTGAAGCTTCCTCAGAACCATCTGGAGGGACAGGTATTGGATCTGCTTTCTTCCCAAGCTAGTTGTATGCCTGCACTTCCGGAGCATGCTAGTGATGAACTCGGCCCTGGGACTTCCCCAGTGATAAGTATCGCTGTTGGGTCAGAGCCAGCTAAAGCTCTGTAGCTTCGTGCGAGTGGTGGCAGTGTAGGTGTTAAAAGGTTGCATGTTGGATTTTGGCATTTGCGCTGTGTCTGTTGTTACGGACAGGTTTGGTGGCCAGTAATCACCTTGTTTCTATCAGCAGTCTTTTATCCAGGATGATGCCAAACCACTTGGCGTTATCAGCGTAATCGTTCCTTGTTGTTGCCTAAAGGAAAAGGAGCTGAGTTGGCCATGCTCTGGTTAAAGGTGTTGTGCTGCCAGCTGGATGACTCAGGGCTGGTGGGAAGAAGGGTCTCTCTCCATCTCACCACTGCTCCAAAGAAAGCAAAGGATGAGTAGCAAGGTGGGCAGTGCTCCTCACTCTGCTCGGCTCCCTGCCGCAGGCGTCCCAGGGTGCCGGGATCAGGCAGACGCTGCCCTGCAGCGGGGATGGAAGCGTTTGCCCCTGACCGTGGAGAAGGAGAACTTCTGCCCCGTCCCGTTTGTGCCTCCTCATGGGAAGCACCTTCCCACGTGGAGGGGTGCTGCTGCCGCTGGTGGGAGCTGCACAGCGCCGGGTTTCTAGGGAATGGACGGAGATGTTCCCTGGACAGAGATGTTCATCAAGAGCTGCCTGGAGCCTGCCTCGCACCTCGGTTCACCCCAGAGCAGCGGTTGTGTCTGTACCTCCAGCTTGGGCCGTTCTCAGCTGCTCGTTCGGAAATGGCCAGGATACGGCTCCTCCTTCCCCAGTTCACTACAGCTCACCTCCATAGCGCAACAGGAAATACTCCCGTTGATTTAATTTTAGCCAAAAGGACTTTTTGGAGCACCTGAAGAAAGCTGCCTCTCCCTTCGCTCACGGAGCACGCAGCCTGTCCCACCTTGGGAGCGCCTGGGCGAGGTAATAGCGCAAATGCGAAACCTCGGCTCCTTCGCCTTTCCGCTCCGGGTGCCCTATGGAGGAGAGGGGCGGCTTGCAGCCCGCTTCGGAGCCGTGGAGATGACCTCTTGGGAAGCGGGGAAGGAGGAGCCGCGTCCTGGCGACTTCTGAAGGAGCAGCCTGAGAACGGCCGTAGCTGCAGGGCGCCGAGCGAGCGCCGGCGCAGCGCGGAGGGAGCAGTCGCCTCGGGAGAGCAGCACAAACAGGGGTGGCTTCGGGAGAGCTTAGGTCTCCTGCCTTTCCTTTTTGGCCAGGTGCTGTCTGGTCACTGCTGGGTGCAACTTTCTCCAAAACGGGTAGCTGATTTTGATGCCAGAAGGATCAGTTGCAATAATTGATTTCCAGTAATGCCCAGCCAGCTTATAAAATAATCTCTGGCTATCTGACGCTGGAGATGGTCTAATAAACTGACGCACTCCAAATCCCATTTGCAGCTGTAAGATCTTCCCAACGCGTAAGCGCGGGCTGCGGCTCAGGAGCATTGAACAAGCTTGATCTTTTCCAAGTGATTTGGCACTGCACAGCTGTTCAAACTGGTTTCGTGTATTCAAACTGGGAAGTTTGTTTCCTGGAGGCCACGAAGCGGTGACATGGGACAGGGGCTGGTGTTGAAGGGAGGCTGCTGCTGTAGGTCCCGGACTGCTGCGAGGCGGCTTTGTCCGGTGGAAATCCGGCTTTTCTGAGCATTTGGGATTTCTGTTTTGCTAAAACCCGCCCCGAGCATCTAGAAGAAAAGATCTTTGTCTCCCGAGCGTGAGCAAAGAAAGCTCATAGTTTGTGGCTGAGACCCACCAGAAACCCCCTGGCAATGAGACTTCAAGATCCAGGCGTGATTCACTTACCATGCGTGCACGTAGTCCCCGTGCTCGGGAATAGCTGGGGCTGGCGGAAAGCAGGGCCTCGGGGTCGGCGCCGGAGGCAGGGACCGAAGGGTCTGACTTCAGGCCACTGGGTTTGGAAACCCCCCGCCTGAGCCAGCGAACCAGGGACTTTTTGCAGAAACGACCGCAGGTGTGCTGGACAGCATGAATAATCACCTGTTTTTTTTTTTTTTTTTTTGTTTTTGTTTTTTTTTTTCCTTCCTGTTCTGGGAGGTTTGGAGACAATGTAAGGAAAACTACTGGAGCTGGCTTGAGCTGCTGGCAGCACAATCATCTCAGCTCCACGGCCTGGGAGGATGGGTCAGTGATGGGCATCCATCTCGCAGCCGCTATCGAGCGTGGCTGCAGTGGCTGAGCGCTGGGTCTCCGTGTCCCATCCCATGGCTCCTGCTGCAGCCTCGCGCTTTCCTCTCAATCCGCTGGCTCCCCATGGGCAGATGGTCCTCGGAGGTGGAGGTGCCGTTGTAGGGCCACATGCATGCTGCATCACCGCAGCCAGGGCGACATTCACCTCCATGACCCAGAGGACGAGGTCCTGCACGAGGGCGCTGACGGGGAGTGTCTGGAGGAGAGCCCTGAGAGCAGTCAGATGCCAGGAAGACATGGCCAGCAAAGGGAAGGCTAAGGGAGGTGTTACACCAGTCTTCGCGTATGTAAGAACATGAAGGCCCAAAGGGAACAACATGTTCTCCATATTAGCTCTTGCAGGACAATAAGCAATGGTCTTTTTTTTTTTTTTAATCAAGGGAGTTCAGGTAGGGATCAGGTGGCCACAAGCAGCGTGGAGTCTCCATCGAGGTGTCTGAGCACAGGTGGGACAGACTTTGGCTGTGTTGGTGCTGTGTGTGTATGCGTTAACTGACCTGGTATGATCCTGTCCAGCCCCGCTGCATGTGACTCTGCACTTTGCAGAAGAAGAAAGCAAACAGTTCTTGGTTTACTTTTTTAAGCAGGTAGCTTTGCGGAGAAGACCTATGAATGGAGCTCGGAGGAGGAGGAGTCCGTGAGGAAGGCAGGACCAGTGCAGGTCCTCATCGTCAAAGATGACCACTCCTTTGAGCTGGATGAAGCCGCGCTGAACCGCATCCTCCTCTCGGAGGCTATCAGAGATAAAGAGGTTGTGGCTGTGTCTGTTGCTGGAGCTTTTCGGAAAGGAAAATCGTTCCTGATGGACTTCATGCTGCGATACATGTACAATAAGGTATGGCTGCAGGTTGCAGGTGGTTTATCCTGTGGGTGTGGTGCTGCTGCTCCTTCCTCCTCATGCCTCTCGGCGATGCGCCGGAGAGGACACTGGCTCGGTACTCCGGGGCTGCTGCAGCCAGTCTTTCACCATGGGGCCTCCCAAGCCATCCTGGCAGAGTTGTTCATCAAGAAAGCCTCTGAAGGCTCGTGTTGGGTGCTGGGGCAGTGGGGGACAGACAGTTTCCCTGCTGTGACAAAGCTGGCAGAACTGGTGCTCTGGGGCAAAGCGTTGTGGTTGTGCAGTGGGGCAGGATAGGGCCTGGTGGAGCAGAGCTCTTTTCCTGTGGTGTAAGCAGAGCAGCCCCTTCCACAGCCCTGTGCACCAGTGGGTCTCCAGTGGGCCTGTGCCTTTCTGGAGTTTGGAGTGGAGATGTTCACCTGGGCTGCCCGGGAGCTAGGGTGGAGGCAGCATGGAAGAAAGGTGCAAACCAGCAGCTCCTTCCGTTCCCATCTGCAGGATATGGTGGACTGGGTTGGAGATTACAACGAGCCACTGACCGGTTTCTCCTGGAGGGGAGGGTCTGAGCGGGAGACGACTGGCATTCAGATATGGAGCGAGGTTTTCCTGGTGGACAAGCCCGACGGTACAAAGGTGTGTGCTTCTCTGCTGCTCTTTTCACTGCTTCTCCATCGCTGGGCAGCTCGTTTTCTGCTCCAGTTTTTGCTAGGCTGCCCCGCTTTGCGTGGGTGGCTCGAATGACTGTGCAAATTTAGAGAAGGTCTTTGATTCCACATTGCTAATTTAGCACGAGTGGGTTTAATGCACTGAGTGATCCGATGTCCAGATGTCCCCCTATGTCCCTGGTGTGCTCTCTGGGTGTCCCTTTAGGCCTGGGCATGCTGGAGTTTATTTCTCTGTTGTTGCCAGGGATATCGAATCCGAGATCCGTGCAAACTACTCCCCTTTCCTACAGCAGTAGCTGTAAAACAGAGCATCTGTGTTCAGGATACTCGAATACGACCAGAGCTGTCGTCTTTGCGTTTGGGCAATGCCGCAGATGCAACTTGTAGCCGGGGTGTTTGTGTTCATGTGCTCTGTAACGAAGAGCTCAGCACAAAAGCAACACTGAATTATTCATCGCGTGATTTCTAATACTGGTCGAACGGGGTTTGGGTTAAGGATGCGCGATAGCTGCTCTATTTGGCTCCGCGACGTGAAGCTAGCGCAGGCTCCGGAAGAGACCGAGCCGCGCGGGCAGGAAGCGCTCGCGGATGGAGGCCATTCCCTCCTCTGGGCCGCGGGGCGCGAGCGGGGATGCGCTTGGCCGTCGTCCTCCCCCAGCTGCGAGCCTGAGGCAGGGGCCGCGAGGCCCTGACGCAGAACCGCCGCTGGCGTCCGAGAGCGGTTTTGCTCGGGTGCGGGCGCGCTCCTGGGTGCAGAGCGCTGACTTGGAGCGCTCTCCTCGCAGGTTGCGGTGTTGCTGATGGACACGCAGGGGACCTTCGACAGCCAGTCCACCCTGCGGGATTCGGCCACTGTGTTTGCCCTGAGCACCATGATCAGCTCAATACAGGTAAGGAGGAGGACATCTCCAGGGCTCAGTTCCCAAAAGGTGATGGGAGCAAACCAGCAGCTTGGCACCAGCCTGACAGAGCAACCAGCCCGGGCCGTAGGTGGGAGAGACGAGGCCAAAACGCTGGCTGCGCCGAGTGCAGGATTCGTGCACGGCCCCATTTACGGGGAACGAGCTCATCTCTTCATTGCACCCCAAGAGCAGGGCCGGCAGCAGAGGGACCTGGGGGATGGAGCAGCAGATGGGCTGGGGAACTGAGTAAGCTTGTGTCTCGCTGCTGCTGAAGAAACCTTGGGGTTGGAGGTGTTTGCACGCGTCAGGTTGTTGCTGCGTAGCCTGTTAGGGTCTCCCTTTCTGCTGTCCGGCTGTTGCCCTTAGAGGACAGCATTAATGAGATGTGTCTTGATGCAGAGCTTGGTGTGGAGCTCAGCACATCGTTTAATTGGAGAAGGACCTGGATTTACCAGGCTTCCAGGCTGCAGCACGATCACTTTTGCTGCTCCTCTGCTGGCCTGCTTTGCCGTGCAGGGAGGAGCAGTGTCCGTCTGTCCAAGGGCACACGTCTATCCGGCAGCACAGCGGTGCTTGGGGCCCATCTTGTACCTGAGCGGCGATGGCTCGAGCCTTGTCCCCAGGGACAGGTTGTTCTGAGTGCGCCACAATTTCTGTTTGTAAATGCAGGTTTATAACTTGTCCCAGAACGTGCAGGAGGATGATCTGCAGCACTTGCAGGTAAGCCCCCTCGTCCCCGCTGCTCAGCATCGCCGGGGCCTGGACGAGCGCTTCGCCTCGCAGGCTCTGCTGCTCTGTGAGGGGTCCCAAAAGGGCCTCTGAGTTTCCCACCTCTCGTTCTGACATGGAAGTTATTGTTCAAAATCAATGTGCATGAGCGGGGGCAGTGAAAAAAAAAGCTGCTTTGGCTTATGTGCTGGGGAAGTCCAAGGCAGAAACTGCAGTCTTCACCTTGCGTGGTGGGATCTCTTGCTTGTTAGGAGGCTCCCAAAGAAGCCAGGTGCTGCTTGCTAGGCTTGAATCTGAATATTGCCCCCCAGTACTGGTCCAGTGCAGGTGTCCTGGAGGGCTGAGACAGCCCTGAGTGGTGGGTGCAGGCAGCTAACGGGATTTTGGTGGCTGTCGTGTCCTGTCCGTCTTCTGGTGTTACCTCTGCCTTTAGTTTTCTTTTCTGTAGTTGGTTGGTTAGTTGGAGGTGGGGAGTTAATTTGCTTAACAAAAAGAAAAGCAAACATCTACCTGGAAAAATCAGTGCTGGAAGAGTGCTGTCGTTCTGGGCAGTACGATTTTTTCACAGTAATGCCTTTTTAACGTTTACCTCAACGGTTATCAGCGCGCCTTTGGTCTTTCCGTCTGAATTTGAAGCCATTAGTGTTTAACACGCTGACCCATTTTTAGGCATCTGTGAAATACATTAGCGGGCCTTCCCTTAAAAATTACAGCCCGGAGGGACTGCAGAGCCGGCAAGTCTTCCTGGAAGCTGGTCTTACAGGGGTTGCGCCGGGGGGGCTTTGCCGGCAAAGCGCTCTTTGCTGAGCTCCTTTCCCCTTCTGCGCGTGCCTCCGAAAGCCAAGCGGTGCCGGGGGCGCCGGGCGCTGGCGCCCGCCCTGCGCCCCGGGCGCTAAGCGCCTCTCGCGCCCTTCGCGCCTCTTTGCAGCTTTTCACCGAGTACGGCCGGCTCGCCATGGAGGAGACGTGCCTGAAGCCTTTCCAGGTGAGCGGCTCGGGGAAGAGCCGGCGACGGACGGCGGGGGGGAGGCGCGCGGCAGGTCCTCAGCCGGCCCTCGCGGGCGGCAGCCCGCCTTTCCCGGGAATTCCCGGCGGCGGCAGAGCGAAGCCGGGGCTAGCGCAGCGCTCCGGCTCTGCCCGGAAGCGCGATGCTTTCCGCTCCGTCAGTAAGGAGGAGGCATTCGAGAGAAACTTCTAGTTATGCTTAAACCCTTAGGGCAGATCAATAGCCCCGTCTTAATTCTTAAAATGCCACGAGGTTGGTCGATGAAGGTGACGGTCACGGCGCTATTTTGCCTCCCGTGAGCCTTATCCCCAAAGGATGCCAACCAGAACAAGGGAGCCGCGTGCCCAGCCAGCCTCGTAAATGGATAAAACATTTAATTAACTGAGAGACGAGCGAAAACCCCGAACTGATTTTAGTTGGGGACGCGTTGGCGTGCACCCGACCTGGATGGGACGCTGGAGCCGGGCTTTCTCCCGACAGTGGTTTTTATAAAGATCAAAAGTTGACCACGCTGGTATTTATTTATTTTTGGTACGGAAACTTCGGGCATGACTTTAGAGATGGCGAACGGCAGCGATTTCTTACTCACCCCATCTCTCCCTTGCAGTCCCTTATATTCCTTGTTCGCGACTGGAGCTTCCCGTACGAGTTCCCCTACGGCTCGGACGGCGGCGCCAGGTTCCTGGAGAAGCGGCTGAAGGTTCGTGTGCCCTAAAAAAACCCCGGGGATGAGCCGGGGAGAGCTGCGCGCACGCGTGTGCTCCACTGACGCCCGGCGCCGTCCCCGCCCAGGTCTCGGGGAACCAGCACGAGGAGCTGCAGAACGTGCGGAAGCACATCCACTCCTGCTTCACCAACATCGCCTGCTTCCTCCTGCCGCACCCCGGCCTCAAAGTAGCCACCAACCCCCACTTCGACGGCAAACTGAGAGGTAGCGGTGGAGCAGCCGGCATGCCGTGAGCCCTTCCTGCCGGCGCACGGGTCCGGCCGCAGGCAACGCTGCTGGCTCTCTTTGCAGAAATCGATGAGGAGTTCATCAAGAACCTGAAGGTCTTGATTCCCTGGCTGCTTCGGCCTGAGAGCCTGGACGTCAAGGAGATCAACGGCAACCACATCACCTGCCGCGGCCTCGTCGAGTACTTCAAGGTATCGCTGCGGCACGGGGGGGCTTCTGCCCTGGCCCTCGGGAAGAGCAGCTGCGGGCGCAGCTGCGTCCCGGCGCCTTCGGTCCGGCAATGCTCTCCGGCGTTTTCCC
Organism: Rhea pennata; assembly: GCF_028389875.1. Lineage (NCBI taxonomy): Eukaryota > Metazoa > Chordata > Aves > Rheiformes > Rheidae > Rhea > Rhea pennata. The sequence continues at coordinate 67,216,842 of NC_084667.1, read as the reverse complement.
GCGGAGCGGCGGGGCCGGGAGGAGTGCGCGCGGTCGCGGGTGCCACCTTGGTGCTGTTTTGCAGGCGTACATAAAGATCTACCAAGGGGAGGAGCTGCCGCACCCCAAGTCCATGCTGCAGGTAGGTGCTCCGGGCGCGCAGAGACGCAGCTGCCCCCGGGATGGACTGGGTTTCCCGCGCGCTGCAGCTCAGCTCGCGGCCCTGCTGCCCCTCTTGCAGGCCACCGCGGAAGCCAACAATTTAGCAGCAGTGGCCACTGCCAAGGACACCTACAGCAGGCGGATGGAGGAGGTAGGCGGCGCGGCGTGCGGCTCGCGTTCCCACGGCCGCGGGCCGGCAGTGCCAACGCGCCCAGCGCGACGACTGCGTTTCCCCGGCAGGTCTGTGGCGGGGACAAGCCCTTCCTGGCCCCGAGCGACCTCCAGAGCAGACACATGGAGCTGAAGGAGGAGGCGGTGAAGCTCTTCCGGGGGGTGAAGAAGATGGGTGGGGAGGAGTTCAGCCGCCGCTACCTGCAGCAGCTGGAGACCGAGATAGACGAGCTCTACATCCAGTACATCAAGCACAACGACAGCAAGAACATCTTCCACGCCGCCCGCACCCCTGCCACGCTCTTCGTGGTCATCTTCATCACTTACGTGATAGCCGGTGTGACCGGCTTCGTTGGCTTGGACATCATAGCCAGCCTGTGCAACATGATCATGGGCTTGACGCTTATCACACTGTGTACCTGGGCATATATCAGGTACTCGGGGGAGTACAGAGAACTGGGCGCAGTAATAGACCAAGTGGCCGCAGCGTTATGGGACCAGGTAGGATAAAGCGGTCTCCAAACTGCTTTTTTTTTCCCCCTCCTTTTCTTTTTTGTCAAAACGAAAGCGCTGGATCTCGCCACTGATTCGGTGCTGGGATCTGGGCTCGCCCCTGGCCCACGGTCGGTGCTGGGGTTGGGCGCTGGGCCTGGTGGTGCTGGGTTGGTTGAGTTGGTCTCCCTCCAACCTCTTAGTTGTTTTTTTTATCCTTTGGTCTGGGGCGGGCTAGTGCTGTAAACATGCAGCTTGGGGTGTAAAACCCAAAGCGTGGAGCGGTTGCTTTCTTCCCCCGCTGGTGCAATGGTGCTGGGGGGGGATACGGGGCCGGGCCCGCCTGTGTGAGCGCTGCCCGTTCCCGTGGACCTGCCTGATGCACAGAGCTGTTTTTGTGTTGTGTGTTTTCTTTTTTTTTTCTTCTCTCCTTTTTTCCCCCTATGCCTCTCCTCAGGGAAGCACAAATGAGGTAAGCAGTGTGTGTGTGTCCCCTCTCCCCAGGTTGTGACACCCCTTAGCTCCCATGGGGTCCTTAAGGCAAAAGACAGAGGAAACCAAAAGGACCTGCTAACGGGGGGAGGGCAGAGAGTCCTTGCCCTTTGGCATGACTGTCGCTTCCGTTAGTCCTGGGCTGGAGCCTGGTGCATCCTCCTGCACCAGGTGTGTAACAAGAGACAAGTGCGGCTGTTCTTGCCGCTGACGCCTGGCAGCTGTTTCTTCTAGTTTGCAGTTGATGCTGTTTTCGGCCACTGCTTTTCTCTTAAAAGAAAATTGGAATGGCTCTCAGTGGTCCGAAAGAACGTTTTGTAAATGTAGCTGACGCTCATCGTGTTGCATTCCCCAGCGGCCATTGCAGAACGCCTCTTTTGGTACCTCTCTAGGTCCAAAAAGGCCGTGAAGTGCTGGAAGTTTCTCTTAAATAGTACTTGAAGGAGCGTTTTCAGGCATAGGAGACACCCCAAAAGAAAGAAACCCAGAGAAACTGCCTGAAGAATTCTGCCCCAGACCCATCCAATCCTGTAAACAATTGCCCTGTGCACGCAAATCTCCATCTCACTTTCCCACGGCACATCTGGTATGCGGTCAGCATGGGCTTAGGAACCCCCAAAGTCATCTACTTACCCTCCTCCTTGCTGAGACTTCTTTAGGCTCTTCTGGTTATTTAGCCACCCAGCACACATGGCAACAGCCCCTTGGCTCCAAACTTGTTTTCCTGTCAGTCGTCAGCCTTGTTCGCACCTTGTCATCATCTAGGTCATCATCTAAGAGCACAAAAACACCAAGTGAACAGATGTTCCCAGGCAGGAGCTAGTGCTTGCTTTCCCCCACGTTCATTTGAAATGGAAGCCTGTCAGATCTGCGATAACTATTCCCTATAAAGCCTCTGCAATTAGCGTTCAGTAAGACGTCAGCAAGGGCCATTATACAACCGTTATACATCAAAACCTCCTGTACAACGTAAGTTTTATCTGCTTGGTGGTGTAAAACAAAATGCTAAGGATGCTGAAATACATTTTTTGCATGTAAAGCCTATTGAGAAGGCTAATCTTTGTAGATACCTTACTCCCACTCCAGAAATTTCTTGATTTAATATAATTCCACAGAGCTTTTCCCATAGGCAAGAAGTTTTGAAAGATTAGCAAACTATTGAACTCTACTCTCAACTTTTGGACATTTCACCTATGATCAAAAGTTAATGCACAAAAATTGCACACTGCAACTGGTTAGAACCTGCAGTTGCAATATGGAAACAAAAATATAGAATGTGTGTCCTAAGCACGCTGAACTAAGAAAGTAAGCGTATTCTCTTTTTTAGGCGTTGTACAAACTGTATAGTGCAGCTGCAACTCACAGACATTTGTATCATCACGCCTTCCCTGCACAGAAATCAGAGTCTACCGAGGGCTCAGAAAGGAAGAAAATGTAAGCCCGAAGTTCTCCTGTCCGTGCATGAACGAGGCGCATACATCTAATCGTCAGTGAAATCCTCATCGGTGTATCCTTCACAAGATCCTGCTGCGGAGCAGGGAGAGTGAAGAACAATTCACTTGTAAGATGGCTCTATATGTTCATTTTACTTTGACAACATGCTGTTTGATGGGAAGATGTAGGCATGTTTATCATTTTGTTAATATGTACATACTTGTTTTGCTGCAAATACAAAGTGCTTTTAATTTGTACTATCAAGTGTAATTCTCAGCTAATTTATGAAATCTTATATTCACATTTTTAATTAGTATTTCATGATCATGCACATGATACTGCAACAAAATACTTCCAGGCAAACCCTAGCATTATTCAAAGGGCAACTTATTTTCAGATACTTGAACAAGTGTAACATGTAATCAAGGTTTTTCTTCAATTAACTTTAGCTCACATCTCCCATGAGCCACTTAATTACATCAACAAAATAAAAAGGTGTTAACTTGCTTTATCAGGAATCGTACGGACACTTCTGCTACAGTATATTAATGATATTGTAAGGAAAGCATACATTTTTGTTCCTAACTAATGCACAAAATATCACTTTGTACATGTATTTGAGAAAGTTTCACTGTATTTCTGTATATATTCATTATAGTGCATAGAAAGTGTGTTCAACAGTTCTATTCTTTTATCATCAAAACTATTAAAGTTTGCTTTTGGTTCCTAAGAATTCATTACAGATTAGCAATTATCACAAGAGTTTAATACTTTTTTTTTTTAATATACATTCTTTTCTTGGCATCCTTTTGGCCTTTGGAATTGGTGCTTCAGTTTGTAAGCTGACATTTTGAAAATATACTGACCAGATGCACCCCCTCTGAGATACTTTTGTCACCGAGAGGGTAAAGCCAGACTCTACAAGTTTTAGGTGAAATAAAAATTCCCATTTCTTAGGGCTGAAGAAATGCATCTAAGAGAAGCAAAGCTAAAGATCTACTGGCCTGTTGAAGGACAGCAAGAGGTAGAAATACATCCACTCACCTTACTGTGATGTCGATTTGAAGAACTGATGCATTTCAAGATGTAGAATTTGCACTTCAGGGTTAAGTCCGCCACCGCTGTGCACACTGTCAGGTTAGGTGCTGCACACTCGAAGAGCCAACAGTTGGGTTTCCACAGAACGCTGCTAAGTGCGACAGCAACTTTCTTCTGCCTGGAACTTGTGCACACTGTGACAGGGGACAGCATGAGCACCATTTTTGTGGACTCACCTGATTTATAGAATTAAAATGCAGCTCAGCTCTGTACACTTTAGTTAAACAGTTACTAAAATCAGCACACTTGAATTTAACACCCAAATTGCACTTACATCTTCACAGAGAACCTCGTTACTGATAACTGCCTGTGATCAGATTCTTTTTTTGGTTGTAAAAAACATTTTATTTGACCTTTTAAAAGACAAAAAATCAGTTGATCTCACCCTTTTCACTCATTAAACAAAGATTTTTATTGATTAATAGGATTTACAAGAAATGTATTTTTTGTCTGCAACAATGTTTATTGCACTAAAAGGAATCCATAAATAACATTTCAGGACATTCAATGAACCAAATGAAAATGTTGGAGAGGGTAACAGTACAATTAAAAATTTTCCCATGTAAGGAAACTTTATTACAAGACAAAGCTCAGTAAAAAAAAAATTGCTGTTACATCCCTGATTTTTTTTCCCATGGTAAGGTACAGCTGGTTGGTAAGTTGGTTAGACAATTCTATTACGATCCCATGTGACCAGGTTTCATAAAATGCAGTTTACTCAGCATTTAAAACCTAGGAAAAGTTCACTTAGAAATCTTGGTCTTTAAGAAGGTACGAGTATTTTGCCCTCTGGCTAATTTCTGTGAAAACTAGTAGTAAATCTAAAGTAATAATGCATTAAACAAAGTAAAAAATAAGGCAACTCATACTTCACTTACATGAAGCATTTTGCTCAGATTTGATCAAATCTGCTTCTGTATGGTTATAGTACTAGTTGTTATTGAAAAGTAACAGTATCAGTGTTCTGTACATTAAAGCTGTAAACAAAGAACAGACCTCTGGAGAGAGGGATACAAAATCCCAAGGAAAATAAACTGAATTATTAATTTGGATTTTAACAATGTTTTGCATCCTGGACACTTAATATAATTGCATCTACTGCCATTTAAAAATATATACTCAGCTTCTTAATAATACAGCTGACTGCTAGAAGAAGAAAACAGAATCAAGTCTCTGATTAAACTCCACGCTGGTTTTCAGAATAATAAACTAGTTTTCATATGGAAAAAAAGATTAACAAACATTTTTCATTTTTATAAACAATACATAATACATGTAGAAAAATATTCAAGAGGATAATAACAAAGGTGCAACATCAACAAAAATAAGCTGCCTCTTCAACCAAAGCACTTGTTCATAGTTTTAAGTATGAAAACCTTTTAAAGCTCTTAGTGTCCTCATAAAAGTCTATTAAAAAAAAAGTTGTTAGCTTAAAAATTCTTGCCGTGCTGCTGGGCATACCACTGCTGTCTTTGCTTGCGATTCTCCAGCTCAGTGAGAAGGGCCTGCCTGTATGCTTCATACAGCTTAACAATTCGTTCCAGTTCTTTCATAAAGAGCAGCTTCAACATTCCCTGGTACGTATCCAGGTCCGCTAGCTGGAAGAGTTCCCACTTCAGAATGTGATCGTATCTGTTTTGATATACAAGATGGTTATCTACATGCCATTGCAAGCAAGTACACAACATTTTTTGCTGTCTTTTTTCCTTTGAGAAAAAAAAATCTAGCTATATACATTGATTAGCCAATTTTATATGAAGAAATCTTATGGCAATTAGCTCCTAAAGACAGTTTTGTCTCAGAGTTGGAGAAATATCACTTAAAGCTAAACTGAAGAATCACTCATAAAACAAAATTTTGCAACACTAAAACTTTGCAACAATAAATTCTAGAAATACCAAAGATCCCATTAACTGATTAGCATAAATCAAAGCAGAAAATGCACTTTGGAAGCATACAGTAAAACATCTTTTACAGTTAGAGTAACATTGAAAAAATAAATTATTTTAACAGCTTACCCTAATACTCCCAAGTAAGTACCTCCCAGAAGGCAGAAGACTGCAAGTCTTCACTCATAACACATTTTTGTTTTCAAGGCAGTCTTGTTCCAGCCTTAACGAGCACTCTGTTCTTGGTTAGTTAGCTAAATCAGTGTGTCTCAAACTGTAGGTCATGAACCCCATAGGATCATAAAAGGGTGCATGTGGAAGGGATTAGATAGCATCAGTGAGGGCTATAGGGAGGGAGAAGTAAGATCAGGCCATTATTACCAGCTACAAATATTTACACTAGTAAGAGATGTCCTAACTGTCCTTTATTATTGGCAGCAACCCATCGGCCATGGAGGTTAAGTGGAGAAGTGGTGAGGGCTGTCAAAGGAGGGCACTGGCAGTTAAGTTACAGATGTTCTTACTCCCCACACTGGAAGAAAAACAACACAAAACCCAGGCTGCTGTGGCTCCAGGGAAGTCTCATGAAGACAGATGTGCGAAGGGGAGGCAGTCTGAAAAGCAACCGTCTGCAAACTACTTTGGCACTGTCCGTAGAACTTGTCCTTTAGAAGTCTGTCTAGCTCTCATCAGGAGATAAAAACAAACTCAACTATGAAGTCAAACAGCTATGAGTAAAGGCTGTTACACTTCTTCCCAGTTCCAGCAGCTACAAGGAGTTGGTTGGGCAAAGCAAAATATAGCAGTGTGGGTCATCCTCAGATCCTGCTCTCTTCTGGTTTTACAGGATTACACACAGCATTTCACTCCCTACCTCAGCCTGTTCTCTGCATATAAACCCCTCTGTGATGACTCCAATACCTGTGGTAAATAGTGATCAAACAACTTAGAAGTAACTGATTGCAGTCTGAGATGCTGTCCACATAAACAAAGCAAGAAAGACTAAAGGGATTTTTAAAGCCTCATTCATAGCCCAACATCATTTAAGAGGAGGATTCAAAAGCAAGCAAAAGTCAAATAAGGAACCAAAAAAAGATATGCATACTGTCAATGCTTTCTTCGATGGGGAAAACAGACACTAGTCAATAATAAGCTGCAAAATGTGGAAGTTTGCTAAGAAAATATGAACAGGTACCGTAAGAAGAGGGCTACATATAGATAAGCTTTGCTAAAAGACAAACTAATCATCCTCCAAGAGGAAGGGCAAGGTACATTAACACAAACTGCAAGGTAAAGTGGAAGTGTAACATCAATCCACAAGCTAGGAAAAACAATATATTAAGAATGCTTCTGAATGCTACCAACCGCTATAAATACTCCCAAGTTAGACAACTGCTGGCTAAGTATATTTAGTCTTTTATTCTATAAGTCTTATGCTCTCCTATACTAAACTTATCACTGCTTTTCTTACAAAAGCTTACAGTTACTGTCAGTGATCACTAGCTTTTTGTTTGTTTTTTTCAGTATAGAACAATTTTGAATTACTCTTTATATTTCTAGCGCTTTCTTCATTTTCTGGAGGATTTTAAACATCCCTTGATGATCAGACCTTTTGGATATCAAAGTTGCTGACATTTTATATTTGCATATAAACATATATACACACATAAACACACACACAGAACTTAACATAATACAAGTCTCTTCAAGCCTTCCTTGTTTCAGCGGTGGAGCTCAATTTAGCAGAAGTTTCCTGAAGGCTGCATTTTATGTTGTAACTGCCAAGTAACTTGTGACTAATCAAGGCTCTGCCGTTTCTCCTGCAAGTAATTTTCCACAATCAAAATTGGCACTCTTTAAGGTCTAGAAGGGAACTAGATTGCTTGTCAAATAAAATCTGGTTTAGAGAGGTTTACTCAATTATACATCAGTGACTCTCTTTTATGCCATAAAAATTCTTCAGAATTTGTGCTGTTAATCTTTTACAACACATACGGCTCAGTATTTCCCAAATTTAATGTCTATAATAATTTCATTTACTATTTTGTATAAACTACACAAACTATCCAACCCTATTAAAGAGAGAAGCACCAGAATAAAGGCTGTCGATGTAAACACAACTCACCTTTCCATAAGTTTTCAGTGAGAACCTTAAAACACCCGTCCATGTATTTTCCAATACATTCTGCATTTCAACTGGTCACTTTTAACTGCCATCAGATCAAACCATATGGAGGTCTGACTGCTTCTCAAACCTGTATCTCTATCCTCCATCCAAGAAGGCAAGAATTTTTCTTCATTACTTTTTCTGAACGTACCTCTTTTTCTGCGAGAGGTAGGGGAGGATTTCAAAGGCCCTAGCACAAAATGAGCATTTCTACAAAGTTTTTCAAGAAAATCATGGTAGTGTTACAGAGGTAGGATTTAAGAGGCTCTGCTCATGCATCTGCCAGATATCCAGCAACATGCTACTACCACATCCTGCAGGAGAGTAAATCTGGGAGGATATTAAGCAGGAGATGTTGGCATTCAGGGTATTCTGCAAGGAGCTAGTAATTGAAATTATTACAAAAAAAAAGGTGATGCTGGACCAATAGTAAGATGACTGTCATGGTGAGCAAGCTCACCACACATTATTTCGGGCTCAGAAACGTGCTTACGTGTCTACGTGACTACTGATTGGGATCTGGCTTGTATCAGTCAGCACACTAGTCAAGCAGAAATGTAGCAGGCCACAGGGCAGACATACTCTTACATGCTTGAAGAGAGAAGTACAACAGCTTCAGATAGCGGATATATACCAACACTTAAAATAAATCAGCTGTTCTCTTTGACGGTTTCCTTCCACCTCAGTGTGAGGACCAGAAAAGTCTGGCAGGGTGAAGTGTGCTCAGCCAGCAGATGCAAAGAGACCTGCCTGGTTTTAAGAACACACACACATCCCAAAGCTCTGAAAAAATCAAGGGACATTGAAGCAATGTATGAAGCAACTGTAAGCACAGTACTCATTGCAGGGATATTTGGGCTAACCTGAGTCTACCCAAACCTGGAGAAAAATACGAAGCTTTATGAAAACATTGGAAGAAGGACAACTTCTAACCTTTTTTCTTTTTTTTTTTTTTTTTTTTCAGAACATTGTGAGTCTACAGATAAAATAGATGTTTTTAGGTGAAATATATTGGAGGTAAGAGTGCTGCAGGTTCCAAAGCTGCTCTGCTGAGAAAAAGGGATGAAGAGTGCTACATCCTTCCAGTGCTGCTGGTGTGTGAGAGAACTTTGAGAATATCACCCCAAAATGAGCAGAGGGTCTAGTGCCATCCCTGGAAAAGGAGCGGAAAGGGGACTCCTGCAGCACGGAGTGTCTTGGCATGGGCCTGGCAAGCTCCACAAATAGCACAGCTGGCAGAATTCCCTCAGCTAGTTGAGGAAAAAGCCCTACTCCAGCCCAGTTTCAGTTCTGGATTTTGTTTGATTCAAATATTGCTCTGCAACTCGCATTTTAGTGCTACATTATTTTGATAACAGAAAGCCCTGATGTATTTACATGCTTATTGCAATACCACTCATTATTTCCTGTTTCCCTAGTGCTTGCAAACACAAACAATTAATTTACAATCTGATTTTCTTAATTTTGAAGTATGCTATAGATCTAACAGACTGCTACAGATATTAAAAGATAAAAAATGCCCAGTGAATAAACAAAAGTATTTGATCTAAGTAAATTACATCAGAAAATACATTTACTTGAGTGGTGAGGCTGAAATCAAAATTTCAAAGTTACGCAAATAAACTATTTTATATATTGAAAAGGCACATTCAAAAGAAGGCTGCGTGCATCAGTAAAGCATACAGACGATCACTGAAGAGGCTTTTCAGAAATTTAAAGAAAACTGGGAAATTTAGAATTCGGAAAATTTTAAGAAGTTAAAAATGAAGAAATAATCACAACTTCTATAACCTTCTTAAACATCACAGTTTCTATACTATCTAAAATTACTCAGACTCTTGACAGTACTGTACTGCTAAAAAGCAAAGCAAACAACTGTAGCTGTCAATATGGAGATCAAACTCCGCAAAGACATAGACAGCAAGCTGTTGCTTTTGAGTTTTTGTCAAGCACAGTGTTTTGTGTTTTTTTTTTCCCCCTTAAGTACTTAATTACTTAGTGAAAGACATCTTTTCTTCTAGACACCTTTTCTACTCTTTATATACTGGATTCAACTGCAGCAGGCTTTCTCATGACTCATTCTATACTGATTCACATTCATATGTTCTGGGTCAATGACATTTATTAAAATATACTCCACAGCCACATTGATTCTCAGTGGAAAGATTATTTCTTATTAAGGCAGAAACACTGCAACATAAGCAGGAAGGGAAACAATGTTACATCAGTGGCAATTGCGTGTTTGCAGGTTTCCTGGGTCCTGCAGCTTAGAACAAATCACCCTCTTTTTTAAGGAAGGACTGCAGATTGGCTAAAACCTTGGCTCTTTAGCTCTTTACTACCTGTCAGTGTTGACAGTCTCTTGAGAAAATTAGCACATCAGGTTTGCCTTCAATATGAGGGCTTCACTTTCAACCATCAAAGGAAGTGTTGAGTGGAGGAAGAAGTCCAATTAAAGATTAAGCCACTAACAGTGGCTTAGCAGGAACGGGCTCATTCAAAACTCCTGGTGTCTTTAAATAACGATTAAGAGGTCTCTGTTTGTGACAATACTCTTCAAACAGTAGCCATCTTAGTAAGTCAACACTGCTAGTTTCATAGCTTATATACTGTCTGATGCCACATAAACATTGCATTACTCTAACGGGGTAGGGGGGAAGGCAGTCAAAAGGCTGGCTACATTAAGAGTTGCCTGCTCTTTACAATTCACTTCAGCTTCTTGATCCCTATTGCCCCCAGTAACTGCCATCACTTTGAAATACGGTCTCCTTGTATGTTTTAATAGCATTTATCATGTCACTGGGGCTGGTACATCATCATTCATACATACTAACATTTTTTTGGCTTTTTACATTTGGTAGGACATCCTAGGTTAGGGCTTCCAAGCATTTTACGTAACAAGTTTCCTGTATCTTTGGACAATACTTCATTTTTAGAAAGGGTTGCAAACTTAGTCATCAATCAGTCTAGTGCTATTACATCACACATTAAAGACAACAGCACCCATTCTTATTGTATTCATACATTTTAACCCTGAAAAGTGATTAATCAATTGTTAAAATGGGGCAAATCCAAAAATCCAAAAAAAGACCATAGTTTAGGAACATTCAGCATTGTGACGCCTAGTGGAGCAGGACACAAAGAATACAAATGCCTAAGCCCAAGACTCCCTAAACACCCACCTAGACATCTAGACATTTTCTAGAAGGACAAACAGTCACAAGCCAGAAATGGAGGGGAGAAAGCAAGTTAGTCGGTATAAAACTCCTGCAAAGCATAGGTCCCTTCCTTCCTGGATGAAAAGGGAAGAGCTTACTAGATAGGACACTCTGCCAAAAGACCCGGATTCCAGTGTTTTCAGTAGCTAACAGGTATTTAATACAAAATAAGATGCTTTCAGCATAAGAGAGAGTGACTTACTCAGAATATTAAGTCTACTGATTAGTGCTAGAAGATGAAAGACCTGATTGCTGATCCTTGCTCCAACAAAAGCAGGGGATGAATCTGAACCAGAATCTTCCATTCAAGGCAGGCACTTCCAGTCTGCTCACCCTCAAAGTCCCATACATGCATCTGGCATAACAAACACTTACCACACTGGTCTCCATAACTGAGAAAGGTGGCAAAACTTTCACTTTTAGAAACTAGCAAGTGCTTAAACACAAGCAAGACTCTTGACTTCACTGTTGATGACTGCCCTTACGCTCTCCAAACAAACCTTCACATCCAGGGACTAACCAGAAACAGGAAGAGGAGGGAAAGGGGTACATCAAGGTGTCAACAATGTTCTGATACTGCAGATCGCTACCTCAAGTTATAGTTAGCCAAAGCCTCTCCGTTGTCTAGTGAGTTAAATTTTCTTTTTGTTCTTAACAGCTTGATAATTTTTTGCTAAAACAGGAAAATGGTTTAGCTAACATCTGCCAACATCCCCATTAGCTTTTTTCAGTGGCCAGAGTTCTCATTCTTTAGAGAAACTGTACAAAATAAAGCTAATAGATATTTTTGCTACTCAGCAATGACTGACCTAAACCTCACCTAAATCTGAAATTACAGTCACAGATGTAAGTAACAAATTGTAACAAAACATACCAAAATTATTTCAATGGAAAACTAGTAGTAGTTGATTAACTACCATTGATCAACAGATATCACAGTAAATTTCAAACGGCAAAAGGTATCCCTCCACTATCACCATGAAAACATATTGCCCGATTACTTTCATTTACACACCAAAGCGCTGGAGGATATGCACACAACTCTGGTACTCGTGAGTTTTTGGTCAATATTGTTGAAGAATTTGAAGTAAACGTTACTGGCTTGTTTTCTCAAGCCTTAACATAACTGCTTTTGACAATCTAGTATTAGTGTAACACAGAACTAGCTTCTTCACACAAATGTTTGAGAATAAGTCATTGTGAGCTGCAATAAAATGAATAGTCGTATTTACTACCAGCACTTATTTAATGGAATAACGTTAAAAGGATACTGCAACATATAAGATTTTTGATTCCTCTTAACTATGTGAATAGTATTTTAACTGTTCGTATGAATTAGACATTTTAAAAATTTTCTCAACCAACTAGATGTAAAGAAATTCCTCAAAACATTAAACTGTTTATTCTCAAGTTTCGAGAGAAGTGCCAACAAGAATCCATCAAACACAGGCCAAAATATTTCAAATTGAATTGTTTGGATGTGTCAAAGGCCTAAATAAAGAAATGCAGTTGCAGCCAAAACCTAGAAGTATTTCTAGGAAACAAGTTCTCCTGTAAGTTTCAGGAACTTAGTATGCCCCTGATGCACAAGTATACTGCTGGATTTAAATCTTTATGGGCTGCTGGCAAGCTTAGCAGCCACAAAAAGTTATAAAACCCATTCAAATTATAGTTACTAGATACAGCTAAAAAAAGTGGATTTTCAGGGGAAGTCAGTGAATGACATATACAGTCTGTGAACTTTTAACTACAGACTGTTCGTTGCTGTAAAATTTAAACACTTCTTCCATATTCTCTTTTCATGAGTACATAATTTCATAATTATTAAAATCCTATCTGGATTTGTTTAAACGCTTTTCTATTTAGTGTTATTCTTCTGCAGAGTTGAATCCAGCAGAAAATGTGATTTGTTTGATTATGCAGATTCAAATCATTCTTGGAGGAAAGACTCCTGTTTCTACGGCATTATTTCTTGGAAGAAGAAGAAAAAAAGACTTAACTATCACTCAGTAGTAATTGGTAGTAATCATGTTTTTTGGGTAAAAATGTAGATTTCAGTCTGATGCAAAATTCATAACTTCAAAGGACAATTAATATAGATTTTTCTAAAAAGGTAAGATACACTTTAAGGAGTTAATGTCCTAAAAATATTTAAGATATTTATACTTTATAAACCACATGGCCCCATTCTCACAAATATACTGAAAGTAAATCACATCCTCCCAAGTCTAAGTGTAGCATTCTGCAAGTCATGTTAATACAAGAGGTACTCTGACGGTTTCAAGTAATGCCTAATACAAAGCAGACTAATGTGATGAAATGGATTCTAATCTTTTGATAAGATGACAGAAATAATACAGAAGAGAGAAGCTTATTTCACAGTTACTGGTTTTCACTATAAGAATAAAGTGTCAAGTATTCTTACCAGGCACTAGCTGTTTTTGGGAAAGGAATAACGGGTTATATATCTTTGTGCCAACTTCACTAATTCATTTACAGGCTGTGGACATCATTACACCTACTTTTTATCACGTTTCTGGTCTGAGAACATCTGGTACGGCTTCCTCATCTAGCGACAATGATAGTTCTTATGCAATTAACAAATGGGTATCAGCTGAAGTTCTATTTTTAGTCATCAAAATTAATTCGTTTTTTCTTCTAAACTGTACAGATGTAATTTGCTGTGAAGTGCACAGAAAAAATACTCACTTTACAGGAGCCCTAGCATAGACCTGCAACCAGTCTGGAATTTCTGCAGTGTGGTAGGGATTTGCAGGGACAAGGAGAGGCTGGCTTCTCTCAGCTTGCTGCGGCTGATAAGTCACTGGGGGAGGCTGGTCATAACGGGGAACACTGTACAAAGGAAACAGACAAATTCAGTAACCTCTGAGCAATAAATTAGGCACACTAATATCGTTAAATTGTTATCTTTGCATCATCCGCCTTAGCATATATTAATCTGTGTGTTAGTTAAGAGTGAAAAGTTCTGAAATAGCAGAAACTAACTGCTAGGGTTTGGAGAATACTGACGTTATTCTACCTCTATATTATACGCAGCTAAAATATGTATTTTCATTCTAGAAAAAAGTTAATTCACAGTTCAGTATGAAGCTATGTTACTTGTTCAGATAGTCTCCTGAAACATAAGATTAAGTTTCTTTTTGGCCTGCAATTCACTTCTGTTCTCAGCAACTTTGTTGTTTTACTGATAGCTGAAGAGAACAGTTGCTTTGTTCTAGTGAGTTAGGAACAATATTCTGTTTCTAAACTTAAGATACAACAGATCAGACAAAAACTAACAATTACAACTTTGAAAAATATTAGTCAAAAAACAGTAAAGCTTACTTCTGGAATTAAGAAGTTGTAGATATACTACATATGAGGCAAGAACAGTTGTATTTTAACTGCATTAGAAAAAGAAAAAAAAATCATATATACAAGACTGATATCATACCTGGGAGCACAAGGATGTTTGTACTGAGCTCTTTTATTGATGTGATCTACATAATACACTCCAAATTCTGCTGACTCAACTCTCTCCCACCCTGGAGGCAGCCCCTCACGCTCGAGTGGATGGCTCCAATGAGTTGTATTAGTGTTATGATCTATATAGTATTTCCTTCCTCTAATAGTCCAGTCCACTGACCAGCCAGGAGGAAGAGGTAAATCTTCAGAATTATGATTTGTTAAATTTCCTAGAGATGTAGCAGCAACTCTCCCAATGCCTAAAAAAGGAAAAACAATGATGAGCTAAAATGATAGCACCCCAAATTAACATTTATGTACAAAGTTAACATTTTTCATGTTAACTAGACCAGGCACAGTATCATCAACTTTGACCAATACGGTGACGCCTACAATGTATATGTTTCCACATTAGTATAAGAAAAAACAGATACAAATCAAAATAGCTATTTCCTGTTAAATCTCTTTTACTTTTGCTCTCCTCCCAGTCCATAAACAGAGTTTTGTTTCTGTAACACAATTCCAGTCAGGAACTCTGCATTCACCAGAAAGAACACAGCTGAATAGCACTGTAGTTATATTGGCATCCACTGAAATGTTAAAGTATCTTTGGAGATCAGTGCCTACCTTCCTTTAGAGTCAGTTACTTGCTTCTTCAATTAGGGACCAGTGTTAGCATAACATAACATCTCATAACATCATCTTATAACAGAGATGAAGCTATTATTATTGTCTTAATTTGCTGACTAGAGAGCTGACAAAAGAATATCAATGTTAAAGCTGTATCTCAGTGACAGTTTATGTTACTATGCCATTACAGCTGCATCAATACTATTTACCTATGACAAAGTAACAGCTATTTCTTTTTCTAGTTAGAGTCAGAAACTACAACTGTCTAGAAAAATCACTCAACAGATTAGCTAGTCAAGAACAGTAAAAGAAAGAGGGAAACCAAAACAGCAGAGCAAATATGGTTAGTGACAGATCTTACTGAAGCACTTCCAATCATAGACAAAAAGTGTTTTCAGTAATAATAGAAAATATGGATCCACACAGGATCTTGCCCAAATCCTTTGCAGGCCATCCATACTCGGCATACTTGGTCATACTCAGCAAAAAACAAGTTCATGTTGCCAGGTCTTCTTTGCTAGCCAGTCTGACAAGCACGGATACTTTTATATACAGTGATGGGTGAGCCAGCCATGCCTTCTGACTGCAATCCAGACACGATATAGAGACCTTTTGTCCAGAGCAAGTCATATAACCTTTTGGTGTCTTCTTCCCTCACCTTTTTTCCCTTCCTCCCACAAGTCTTGGCAGGATTTCCTGGTGTAGCAGGCTGTTTATCTGCTTTTCTACATCTTGTTCTTTTCTAGTACTAAGTACCTACATTTCATAGTGCTAATGAGGCACATAGAAAAATTATAACTTACAGCACTCTTCAGCAAGAGAGCACTGTACTAGGAGAAGAGTTTCTCCGGAAAAGGGAAAATTAGAGCCCAGGTTAAGTGAATTTGGGGCAGGGGAACTGAAAGGAGGCAATTAAATTCCAACCTTTGCCCTAGAAAACACAGCACATTCATGATTTATAATGAAACAGTTGGTTTAAAAAGCTGTTTACTATCATTTTAAAATACTTTGTTGCAAGATTCACACGGTTTTTATATTACTATTTTATATTACTGAAATGTGTTGGCTGCTGAGACATACTGAAGAGACATCATTCCAAATTTGTTTCCTCTACGTACTGTGGATAGTTAGGAAGATAGCTGAAATAAAAGCCATAAAAATAATTCTCCAGCCAAAATAAAATCATTACAGATATTAAAAAAAAAAAAGATCTAAGGGACATAATCAAGAATTTCTCAGGTCATTACTTCATTTCTTCGAAGTCTGCTACCCACTGAAACTGCTGGCCCAAATTCAACACTTTTATCCTTGAAGTATTAAGTAAATTCCTTCAGTTACCTGAAGTTTTACAGGTAAGTAGTATCTGGCTTTAAAGAAATTCAAATTGTATTTAATTGCAGGATGAAAAGACATCTATTGAATTACTGTATTTCCCAAAGTTGCTGTACTACTATTTCCGATAACCCAGTAGAAGGGGTAGGGAAACTACTTTTTCCACTTTCTTGGAAGTCAGAAGTTGATTCCATTACAACCATGTTTACAGATTGAGGAAAACACTGCTTTGCTTCTGTTTTTCAGAAATAACATTTTTGTGCATTTATTTTTGAGAGTAAAAGGAAAAGGCACAACCTATCTAAAAGATAATATTAAAAAGAAATTTGGGGCATTTTTTTTTTTTATTAATTCAGAAAGACAACAGGGATACTTAAGTAGTGAGAGAGCACACCAGCGAAGCTACTTATTGCTCAGGCAATTTCATACCCCAACTCTAATTTGTGACTGGGAATAGACCCTTCCAACAACATATACACAATATAGCATGCTCTCTGAGGGATGTTATCTATTATAAGTACCACCTTACATAAAAAAGGTAACAGTCTGCAATAATAAAATAACAGGAAAGGCAGCAAAAAAAATGTCAACACTTTCTTCCTATTGCCTACTGCTCTTTAAAACATTTGTACTCATCTACAAATCTATTTCTAGCCTTTTCATGTTTTGATCTATTTGGCCTTGCACTATTTCCTCTTCTTAAGAGTATTCACCTGTTTGTTAGTTTTATAAAGGAAAGTTACAAGTTATGTTCATGATTTAGTTCCCATCTCTCATTAGGATTAAGCAACCTAGACCTTTACTTCCAGTGAGCAGAAATATCCTACAGGCTTCCTGACCTTTAGCAGTACTGGGGCTAGCAAGACTATTTCAGGCCTTAGCTACAGTTATGTCGTTCTGTTTGTTTTCATTCCAATGACAAACTACAAACATTTAAGCTTCTTGAAAAGATGCTGCACTTCGGATAAACAAGTTCAGTATTTTCTCCAATTAACTGGACTGCTGTGTTGTAATTTCATGTAAATATAAAAAACAATGACCATCATGAGAAGATCTGAACATACAAACTTGACTCTGGGAAAGAACTTCCACAATGGTACAAACACATTTTTCTATTCACTGCTAAAACCAGCACATGTGCATATTTTTGTTACAATTCCTCCCACTTAAATTCTAGCATGATTCCAGCAGCACATACAGATACAATATTCTTCTTCCTTGGGATAAAGGTTAATGTTTTCTAACATTTGAAAGTTGGTATTAAAGTCGCACAAGCCAGAATGACATATATGTCACTCCTCTGAACTGGAAGTTCTCTTGGCAAAAAGTTTATGTCTTTTGATACAAAAGCCAAACAAAATGGGGAGCTGGAATCAGGCAACAGGAAAATCTGAACCTGACTGCGCAGATAAATTACCTAGAAAGCAGGCTAAAAGCAATGGCTAATCCAATTGAAAGGCAACGTTAGGAGCTTTATGTTTGTACAAGCAATAAATTATAGCCATATGGCTTCATTAAGCCTCAGTATTATTTTTTTTTACATCCCAAGATAAAAAGAGCAAAAATATCAGACCTCAAATACATTATACATTTATTTTGCCATTTTTACTTCATACATGAAGGAGCAGAGGTGTGTACTGCTGAATAAACTTGCACAGATATATAAATCAACAATTTTGAACAGTGTTCTAAACTGCTATACCTAGCAAGTTCTAATTACAAAATTGAGTGCCATATTCATAAGCAAACAGTTGTAAATACTTTGTGTTATAGATTATCATATATAGTACTGTGGAGCTTTTTTTCCGTTAAAATGCACAATCACAGATCATATCGAAACATTCTGGGCACTGGAATTTTTATGAGGTCAGGTAATAACCAATGTGTGTCTTATGATGATCAAACCATGGTCTTCAAATCAGCAACTACTATAATTTAAACATTTTTTTTTGTGTAATTAGAGTTACTAAAGATTAAAATAAGTTCTTATAAAATTCAGCAGGTGCTTCCTTCAAGGGAGAGTAAACGCACATGTAAGAATAGTCTCTACTACGATTTAGAACAATGACAGAAGATGAGAATCTACTTTCAGATCTATACACCTGTAAACATCAACAAGAGACCAGACAGCACTAACTTCACATTTGATCTTTTCCGAAGTGTTAACTAAAGAAGAAAGTTACAGGAGCTATGATATTTAACTTCAAGACTGCCTGAAACCATCTACTGTGAACATTACCTTTCCTATGTAATACCACTCAATGAAGTACGATAATATTCTCTGTTTAAATTTCAGGTAAGATCTTAGCTCTAAAACATTTTCAGAGTAGCCCAAAGCTTCACACAGGAATTACTCTAAACACTAAGGATATTCCCTGAATCACAAACTGGTGGTTGATTTAGACAATACAATGCAAAATTATCTACAGAAAAGAAAAAAAATAACTTGTAGCTCAATCTAAGCTTATCAAAACATCTACTGTAAAATAATTTCCCTCTTAATGGAAATATGATCCCTATCATAGATTAGTATATTTCCAATTACCCTAACTCCTTCACTGTAACTACTCAGGGTTTTTTTGTTCACATACTTTTATAATGGATATGACAAGGCAGAAATTCTCATTTTTCCTGCTTTCCCAAGACATAGGATTGTTTAAATGATATTTTTCCAAATGTTAAGTCTCCTTTACTCTGCTTAGGGATAAGCACTACTGTTTACAAACTACTCTAAGTAGCACTATTAAATATCAAGAACAGTCACTAATACATTTAAATTTATTGAGCTGCAAATAATTTTCAGCTTGCATCCTGGTTTTTTTTTTTTTTTTTTTTTTTTTTTTTTTTTTTTGCTTCAGCTATTGCTTTTAAGGAACATCAATGTTTAACATGTTTAACATCATTTGTAGCTTTGCTGCCTTTTTCTTTCTTTTTTTCTTTTCTTTTTTTTTTCTTTTTCTTTTTTTTTTTGTCTCTTGTAAAATACATTACCTTCAGTTTAAGCTTCTGAATTAACAGCAGCTAGGTCTGAAGGTATTATATGATGTTCCAAAACAAAAGAAAATCCTATTCAGTGCAGTTTACTTGCTTAGGAATATCACTGTGTAAATTCTCACCATTTTTAAAAAATAAAGTGCAAAGGAACAGAGGCCATTTTATTAGCAGTAGCATTAAGAAGGTCTAAAATAGTCAGAATTTTAATTTAGGCTAGGCCTGATACTCAGCCTCATTCTCAACACCTTCAGCAAATCAGGTAGCCTAATAACAGAACCCAAACTTGAATTTTGAACACCATATTCTAGTGTAATATAAAATATTAATATAAAGAGATCTTTCATTTAATATTCCCTCAGAACTGTATCTTAAGCTAACAATGCCACAAAGGTGAAAAATATGTAGCGTCTTCCTCAATCAAAGCAAGGTTCTCAGACGTTAATATGGAACAAATAAAACAGTGATATGTGTTACTGATTTTTTTTAGTCCAACAAAGTTGTGGTTTTTTTTTTTTTGTTTTTTTTTTGTAAATGCTTTGTGCCTGGAAAGAGTCCTAAGATTCTGAGAAAGAGGAAAAGTCCCCAGGTCAAAGGACAGTTCTTCAGTTTGTGAACAGTGGTGGTGGAAAACACGGGAGAAAAATCATGCCAGCAGAGCAATTCAGTATAAAGGGAAAAGAGCAGACACACTGAAGAGAAAGCCTCACTTTGTAACTGTTTATTTGACACAGAGCTGAGGCAGGCAGAGTAGTTCTAGAGCCTATAAGCTCCCCACCACTAGCTTTAACCAACATCAAGTATTGCAGAACAAATCTAGCCAACCGAAAGGCCTTCATATCTGTCTTTAATTAGGTCAATTGTCTTGAAAGTGTTTTCTCCCTGTTCCCTCAAGATGCTAAAATCCTCTCTTCCCCTCTCCAAAACAGGATAAGGAACAGGAAGAGAAGATAAACAAACTGTTTAATTTTAAGAGGGTAAATTATATATATATATATATATATATATATATATATATTTGCTATTTAATTAACTAATCATGTTTAGATAGATCTGCAGTCTCTATGCTTTCTTAACCCACCCCAAAACTTCCAGAGGTGCTTGTGTAATTAGAACACTGAACACAAGTATGTCATTTGTCAAAGAGAATAGGACATTCCAAGTAAGCATAAATTCACAAATAGGAAATGGCAGGAAGTACTTTGAATGCTCTGAAAAGTATGCTGTAAAGAAATTACTGCAGATTCAGCACAAAAGAAGAAAATGGCAGGAATTGTAATTTTTTTTAAAAAAAGATACTACGCGTCTACACTTAATAGAACTCTGCTACTTGAGCTCTAAATAGGTTCCATTTAATAACTTCTATTTCTCTTTTGCTCTCCTATTATATTAAACATGAATATCAGTTTGCAGTTATGAAGGGTAGAATTTAACATGAGATGAACCTACTTTCACTATAGCTCACTGGATTCACTGTTCATAGGTTTAATCGTTTTTCTCTTCTTACATCAGTCAACTACTTACAATACATCAGAGTCCCTTATACTGTGATTTTAAATCTCAGCAATTTTCATATACATGTAAGAATTTTGTAGCTTACCGCTCAAACAGGTACAAATAACTCTGAGGTCTTGGTTACAAGTTAGTTCCAATCTATACTGCAGATATAACTTCAACCACAGACCTCCCCAAACCTTTAACCTAGAAGAGAGGAAAGAGATGTCGAGGAAAGACAAGTAAAGTCTCTTAAAATTAAGTTTAAAACGGACACAGACAAAAAAAAAGTCAGGAAATGCCACAGAGGTAGCTAAATATCCAGAGAATGTCTAAACTAAAGACGTTTTCCAGGAAAAGCACTTCTAGACTGCTAATTAAAAACAAAGCTATTGTGGATAAGAAAAAGACACTGGGAATTGAATCTTACTCAGAGAGAAAATGCAACTTCAATGAGAAACACCTACAAAAGAAGGTGTCAGTATTGTCAGAACAAACTGTTGAAACATTGCAGGGCTTGCTTACATACTTTGCTGAATGCTTCTGAGTATGAAGATCTCAATTAAAACACATTGAGTTATCTCAAAATCATAAGGAATGGAATTTTTATTTTGACTGAAAGCTGAAATTCATATGCACCTCTGTTTCTGGACCACTGATTCTCAAAATTCACATCAGCCATAACCCATATGAAACAAAACATCACTCACCATTAATTAATGAACCTTGTGTGCATCAGGCAATGTTTGTTTAGCAGTCAAGCCAAATCATAACAGAAGAAACTGAGGGGACCTTTTAGGAGTGTGAGGGGAAAGGGCAGAAAGCACCATTTACAGATTCTAGCTAATAAACTGACTTGCACCATAAACCTGTTGGTATTAGGCTATTTTCTAAATGGCAGACATTGATTATCCTGAAGAAATGTTTTGATTAGGTGGAACACTTCAAAAATTACATTAGAGAGGTGTAAGGAAAAATAACTAAGACAAGGTCACAAAGACAATGAAAGTAAAAGACCTGTCTCTGTATACTGGAGATGCAAAAGGGGGAGGTGGGGAACCAGAAATTACAGAAGGGTTAATGGAGCTCAAGGGAAAGGTTGAAGGCTTGAGGACAGTGGACAGTTCAAATAAAAGGGAGTTCAACATTGAGATCTAAGAAACAAGAAAAATCTAATGTTCTCTTCTTTTTGGCCATATTATTCTTTTACTCAGAAAAAATAAAGTAACAGCAATTCTTGAGATGTGTGAAAGCTACAGATTTAGGTCCACATTATTGTTGCAGGAAAATGGGACAAGGAGTATAAGAATTCTTATTTCATTCTGAAAAGAAATGAGAAACAGAGAAAGGAAATACTTTTTGGCAGATGAAAAGATCACCTGATTTTGCTTCCTTCTACAAATACATAAGATCAAATCCTTACTATAGTTACTGCTACAAAACGCATACAAAATTTGTTCAAGCTATTAATGGTAAAAATGTAAGAGCAAATGACAGAATGATCTCTCCTCCACGTTTTTCAATTACCAAGAGGGCACACAGTCAAACAGGAGAAAAAAAATCTTTTAGAAAAGAAACCTACATTGTCAAAAGGGAAAAAATGCCACTGTAAAGTTGTATTTTAGTTTGTCTTAAAAATCAACGAAGCTTCACTCTAGAACTGATAGCTAGAGCTCTATTTCCACTTTAACAAACATTGTTGCAATTGTACAAAGCAGTAATACCTTTTTGAAGCTTTCCGAAGTCTACATTGTTACTACAGTCATTTTGAATGTTAAATTGTTAGATTCTTTTAGGAAAACCTCCCCTCCTGCCTCTGCCTCTCCTCCCTGCAGTCCCCCAGCACACCCTTACAGGTGCTTGGTACCTGACTGAAGAAACAACCGACATAGATGGATGGGTACCATGCAAAACCTAGGCAGGTCAGATTATTACTTAGCATTTAGCAAAATAAAAAAGCATAAAATAATCCTTGAACATTAATATCCTAGAATTTATTAACTGACAGCAGTAATGCTAGCATTACTCTTTTGCTACCATTCATTGAAAGGTTTTTGTAATAAAAAAACAAAGTTTTGTCAGGTTAGAATCCCATACACAAGGTCAACAGCCTTAAACGCTGACAATTTTATTAACAGAATTACTGTTCTAGACAGTCACGATTTTTTGTAACAGATTACAAGTAATGACCAACTAATGATGTATTTCATACTTAAGACACATTTTAAACTTTTAAATAATGTTTCTTTAACTCCTCCTTGAACATAATTTCACTAGTATATTCTGTACTTTAATATAGTAGAATTATTTTTTAAGGTTACCTTCCTGTGGGCAATCCTGTGATCTCAGACTTTTTTTTTTTTCCCCCTAACAATAGATTCACAACAGGACACTGCACAGAAGAATTAAGTGTCATCACAGATAAAATCAAAGACTTTAAAAATAAATATTTAATAGATTTTTCTTATGCTGCCGTTCTATTAGAAAATGAAGACACGTTCCAGTGAATCTGAGGGAGAAAGTTAGGCATATATTAAAAAAAATATTACAAACTAAAAGAAAAAATGTCAAGGGCTAAAAAGTCAATTTCACCACTAATTAT
Organism: Rhea pennata; assembly: GCF_028389875.1. Classification (NCBI taxonomy): domain Eukaryota; kingdom Metazoa; phylum Chordata; class Aves; order Rheiformes; family Rheidae; genus Rhea; species Rhea pennata. The sequence goes on along the minus strand of NC_084667.1, from coordinate 67,193,226 downwards.
ATATCAATTTGTTAATTACACAAAGAAATAATTCTTCCCCTGATTATTTGACCTAAATTTATTAAAACTGTAGTTATTAGTTTAGAGCTGTTGCTTATTCTACACATATTTGATGATAATAGATGTCCACTAATGAATGAAATCCCTGCTTCCAAGTAATAAGACTGCAAAAACAATTTCCTCAATATTACATGCAAATATAAAGTAACCTAAGTTAACAGTATTCCTCAGAATATTACTCTGTTGGTAAGAAAATCTGTCCACACCAATTCATAATCTGTTCACTCTTACTTTTTAAAGGAAACAAATCTAATAAACATTTATACAACTTTTGACAAAGCTGGTGATATCTAATATCGGTCATTAAAAAATACCCCTTGCTCAAGCTTACCTTATTTATTTTATAAATAATCCATTGTTTAAATATATTTTTCCTTCTCTTTAATACACACAATCTAGCTCTTAGAATTTCTAAGAAATGTAAACAAGTTGTGACGTCAAATAACAAATGTCATCAAAAAGGTCTACCCTATACAGTATTACATTTAAAATATATGACCATGAGCATCCAGAAGCCCTTCTGCAGCAAAAGTCTTCTTAAGAAATTAAAAATAAAAAAAACAATAAATCAATATTTACCTGAAGTGTGCCTCCCATGATTCTGTGACATCCTCTGGAAAAGATCACTGTTGTGTTCATAATACCTGTAGTCCTCATGTACACGATCATTTAACTGACGTCTCCTCTGGGCATCATAAAAATGATCATAAAAATAACAACGGGCACCAGCATCTCCATTTTCCATAGCAGAATTAGCTTCTGTTAAAAAAGACTGGGAGGAAGAGCCATATTCTCTAGGGACATCAGCTAAACTTCTTGCAAGATAGGAAGGTGCAGACAATCTGTTGCTTTCACGTCTCATTATTTCATGAGGTGGCCTCTGAACTGGAGTTCTAAGGAAACTCTGGTTTCTGGAGACAATTCCATCTCCACCAGGAACATAGGCAGAAGAACTTGAGTCAGGAGGACAGATATCAGTTCGTCTTGGAATGGTTGGACCATGGCGGATAAACGAAGGCATCAGATCTGTTACAGGATAAAACAGGAAAAAAAGAAAAGCAAAACAAGACAAAAACACAGAAATAAGAATTTCATCTCCACTTACACAAAGTATTTCATTAGTCACAACACTGATTTGCACTATGGCATTCGGGAAACTCAAAAGTCAGAACCCCTTTAGAGGCGCCTCTACTGCAGAGGCGAGCACAACTCTAACGCTGCAGTTTGTATTGGTACAACAAAAACCATCCTAGCCTCCTCTAACAACAGAAACAGTCCCCAGAAGAGCGCAGCTTTGCCAGTACAACTGCATCTGCAAAAATTAACTAAAACAAAATGCCACACACTCTTGACTGTGGCTACATCAGCCAGGCTTCACACCTCTGTCAACCAGAAACATCAAGAAAATCTAAGTTTCCTGGCTACCAGTCTACTACCTGATCAGGTCACTATCTTTATGAACTCAGACTAACTGAGTATGTTAATGCTTACATGCTTACAGCAATCCATGACAGAGCCAGGAACAAAATTTGTGTTTTCTCCACAAATAACAAAGCACAGTCAGCAAAACGATGTCATTTTGCACACACAAGTTCTCAAATGACCATAAAGATACTTCATTTTTTTCCTTTACTTAAAGAGGTGCGGCACAAGAACACTGATAACTATTTATATAATTTCACTGCTTCCCTCTAGTAAGTGATATACTCCTTGCCATTACTCTCAGAATGGCATGAATTCCTCCAGGTGAACTAACTACAAGTTTCATTTTTGAGGAAGTCATGCCTATTATTTACTATTTACAAATAAACTCTTATCAACTTATAACCTAAGGCAAAATTTCAGTGTATCACACAAGCTGTGTGATATCAGTAAGTTTAATCAGTATATATATACAATATATATACTTTATTATATAGCATATGATCAGTAGGTTTATAACAGTCATTAAAAAAGCAGTCATGTGATAGCTGTTCATTAACTCACAGAAAATAGCATAACTGCGTAAAAGGTGTTAACCTATTAGAAACACCAAAAACTTTAAATGGGGGGGAGGAAGCAGCCCTTTTGTTTAAAGTCTATGCTAATGAGATCAGAGAGAGGCTGCTAAACGATTTGCCTGTTGGCTGGGGAAAGGGGTGTTTGTGCAGCAAGGGCTTCCAGAGGAACCGAGTGCCTGCCAAGCCGCTGTTAGTGGTGGTCTCAAAGCTAATCCTCAAGACTAATTCTTGCACGGTGCATTTCAATCGCAGTTTGTTTTCAAGACTTTCTGCGAACTTCAGCCATTCTTCTGCGAAATCCTAGCAAAAAGGAAGCTGCAGCATTAACGCCAAGTTAACAGGAGGAAGGTCAGGGCAGTCAAGGTATACAGCAGTGACCTCACCAAGTTGATTCATCGCTGAAAGTGGAGGTCTTGCTTCCGCAGGGATTTTATGCGACTGGCGCACACGGTTATCTCATTTTCAAAACACACACTTTTTGGCAGTGAACACAGCCTAGATTGGGAAAATAGCGACTTTTGGAAAGAGTCGAACTGCTCCGTTCACCTCGATGATGCTTGTTTTACCTCAGCCCTTGCCTGTTGAGACTGAGCAAGCTGGGCCCGAGAAGCTTTAAAAAAAAGTTTGTTTACTGTGTGATAGTGCGGATACGCCTCTCTTTCGGGCTTAACCTGTCAGCTTTCGCTACCACCAGGACGGTTCTTCCCGTTTATCAGGGAAGTACCTCCGAGCAGCCCCTCGGCTCTGCCGGGCCGCCCCCCGCCGCGCTGCGGCGGCGCACGAAGGCCCTCGGCCGCCCGTCCCCGACACTCACTGCGGAGCAGCGGGCTGGTCTCCTTCTTCACGTACTTGCCCTGCACCTCGCCCGGCTTGGAGAGCTCCGTGCGCGTCTTCTTCCGCGACAGCATCCCACCTCCCGGCCCGCTACCGCTACCGCGGCCGCCCGCATGCCCGGCGCCGCCCGCCGCTCCGCGCCGCGCCGCTCCGCAGGGCCCGCAGCCCCCTCAGGCGCGGCGGTTGCTCGGCGCCCGCATGGCTGCGCGCGCCGCGGGGGGGGGGGGCGGGGCGGGAGCGCGCTCAGCGCCGCGGGGCGGCGGCGGCTCGCGCCGGCCGTTGGGCCATGAGGGCGGGGTGCGTTGGGGGGTGTCCGCGAGGAAACGCGCGCGCGCGCGCGCGCCGTTGGCGTCGCTCACCGCCGCCGTGCGCGCGCGGGCTTGTGGGAGAGCGGCCTCCGCCCTCCGGGCGAGCGCGCGCGCAGAGGGGAGCGGAAGGGGCGCATGCGCGTTGCTCCCCCGCGAGCGGGGGAGGGGTGTGCGCATGCGCGGCGCGGGGGGAGGTGGCGGGGAGGCAGCGCGCAGCCTCGTCTCCCCTCAGGGGCGGCCGGCGCCGCCTCAGCGGCTCGCAACGTGCGTTACCCGGAGCGGGACAAGGGCTCGGGCCCCCGGGTGAGATCCCAGCGTCTGGGGATGGAGGAGAGCGAGGGATGGGTGCGCAGGCCCCGCTTCAGGTCGCCCACGGCTCTCCTCCACTCGTTACAGCGCGGGACAGGCCGCGGGCACCACAGACATCACCTCCCAGTTAGCAGTAATCATAAATTTTAGTGAAAGGGATAAGATGGGAAGCACTCAGTTTTCCTTGTAAAGGCAAAGAATGGATTTTATGACCAAAGCTGACCACAGGCAAGGCTTAAAAATAAAGAAAGAGGTAGGTGTGCTATCCCGTCACGTTTTTAGCCCTTAATTGATTTTGTACTTTAATATGGGGAAGGACTACTAGTGGCTGCCAAGCTGTCCTCTCTATTATTACACTGTGCTCACATATTTATGAATTTTCAGATAGCACTTGAAATATCCACAATTTCCACGGGTAGATTAGTGCACTATTTTAAGTTGAATATAAAACAAAAAATGGCGAGCGTACAGAAATTTATTTTTTTACATCATTATAAATAATGTATAAGTTGGTTTGCCTTTCAATTTTACATGATGTTACAACGACAATATATTACACTGAAACAAAAACTTGATAGAAAAAAATATACAATTGTTTTTGTTTATACACAAATCATTTGTCAGTAGTGACAACATCTGACAATGACAACAGAAGATTAACAGGTAAAACTTGGGAGACAACAAAGCACAGCTATAACAATGATGTCGTTTGTTGAAAGCAAAATAAAGGCTTTTGCTGTTCTTTGATAAGAGCCAAACTGTCCCCTTCTGCAACTCACATATAATCTGTAAATAGCTAAAATCAAATATGTTACAATCCCCTTTTTAATCAGAATTAAAATAATTTAGTTTTCTTTGAATTTAAATTAATATTTTGTGAATGTGTGGCAATGTGTACTTTTAATACCAGTATAAATTGACAAGTAGTACTTCAGCTGTGTAGATTTAAATCACATAAATTTGACTGGGGCATATACTCCCCTCTGCTTCTCCTACCTCCTCTCAAAAAAACCAACCTCAACCAACCACCTATGTGCCTCCATTTTCACAATGATTCATAAAGCAAGAGTTTAAAACATTTAAAACACCTTTTAGTAATACAGTAGTTAAGATATTAATTGACAAGACCTGTTGTGTGAACAAGGCTTAGGAATTCAATAGTTCTTTTGACTGCATGTTAGGATACAGTTAAATACTTTGGTATCTTTAAAATGCCTATACTGCATAGGAGACACTCTTGCATGAAAGATCACAAATGCTTAAGAATTTACATCTTTATATGCTTATTTTCAGTAGCTTAGACTTTGTAACACTAGCTGCTTAACTTCTGAGTTGACATACCCAACCAATATACAACATAACACTTGTTTGTAAGCAGCACTACCTTTCTCTGAGTTCACTCCAGTTGGGAAAGGATTGTCCTGAATTGCTCTGTAGCAAAAGAAAGTACAGTACAGAAAGATTCTAGCATATATAATTACAAAAGGCACTTTGGAGAATTCACACCGATATTCTGCTGAAATTGGAGTTTCGCCTGAAAAATATTTACCAAACCATTTCTCCTCTTCTGTCCTTCTCCTCCTGTTCTCTTCCATGGTTAATTTAGTTTTTTTTTTTTTAAAGCTAAGTGAAAGAAAAGTAGAGCAAGACAGGATAAGATAAGAAAGGGAGAAGTCAAGTTCGCTTTTCTCTGTTTCTCCTTAGTATTCTAGTGGTATCATCATATCAGGGCTCTCTTTTTGGCACCCGTGTTTTAGAAATGTGTGTTTGTTTGGTTAAAAAAGAACCTGCAAGTACTAATTAAAAACATTAGGTGAATAGTCTAGTCTTTATAATGAGTTATTTCAAATTAATTCCACAGTAGTTTAAATAATATTCCCTCAGTTTTTAAATTTCGGTCATGTAGAGAGCATTAGAATTAAACCTAGGTGAAGATGTGACATAGTCTACTATCTGGTAATGTTTTTCCAGGTATAATTCTGATCATCTGAATCAGAACCAGAGAGGTTGTAGAATCTCCTTCTCTGGAGATATTCAAAACCTGCCTGGAAGCGATCCCATCTAACATGCTTTAGGTGACCCTGCTTGAGCAGGGAGACTAGATGATCTCCAGAGGTCCCTTCCAACCTTACCCATTCTGTGAAAGTCAGCTACAGTGCTTCCTGGAAACATTTTTAAGCATCACTAATTTTCTTAGCATAGGCTTGGTTTTAGGACGTGCGCTTAGTATTGCTAAAGTACTGTTCGAGTACCTACACACAGAGCTATTTTATAATTAATACAGCTTGTTGATTACTATGAGAAACGAGAGCTCCCTGCTTCAGACATTTAAAAAGAGGCTCCAATTTATCTCAATATGATTTTGAATTTGTAAAAAAAGTTTTTGCAGACTATGAAAAAAATAGAGTAGGTAAATGTCTGAATTTGAGATTACTCAGAATAACAGGTCACTACAGGTATTTAGAATAACATAGTTGTGAAATAATGTATAAAGATTGTGTTACTTCAAGGTATTTTTTTCCATTGTTTTGATAAGTCTTTCCTTTCTTTTTGAGAAAGATTTGTTGAATGTAAGTATGCTCCTGTATGTTCACTGTGACCTTTCAAAAACAACAAAAATTAGCACAGGTTCTTTATAACTTATTTTATCTGCATCTTTATGCTCCATTCTTGCATGCAGGTGTAATAAAAAAATTGATACCATCTTTTCAATTACTTTTTATAATAGGGCTTATATTGCTTGCATAGAGGAAAGGAGAAGGAGGGGGGGAAGGAGAAGGAGGGGGGGAAGGAGAAGGAGGGGGGGAAGGAGAAGGAGGGGGTCATACCCCATATGTCTAGTTCAGTCCCTCGACCCTCTAATTAGTAGGTAACCCTTTAGACAGAAATAGTATCCCCTAGAGCCACATATTAATCAGTACCAGATGAGTAATTTTCTGCAGGTTACTCCATGGCTTGCAGGCAGTCTTATCCCAGTTCCTAGGGGGCAGCTGGCTCATTACAAAGGCTCTTGTAACTGTCACCTTGCACTAGTGGTCTCAGGGACAAAGCATTTTGCACTTCCTCTGCATAGACTATTTATGCAGTATATATTTAAAGAGGACCAGCTTCAAGTACTGCCAACAGGATCCCTTCCTCCGGTTTTATTTACATTATTTTAATGTAAATATGTCTTACTGCCCTGATGGGAGCAAGGAGTTTGTACAGGGGGCAATAGCATCTTTATTTAGACTGCAGTAATGGTTTATACAAGCATACAAACTCTCATTCAGCTATTTCTGTGTCAGACCTATCTCAAATCTTGAGGATGTTTCCAGAAAACTTGTATTCCCTAGCCTCATAAATTGATCTGACAGGAAATATTACTTGCCATTTCTAACCATGCTGCTCTTTGACCATCGTGACCACACCATTAGTGCATGTTCATCTAGGAGTATTATCAAGTAATATTCAACCAAATATAAGGTGGTTTATCCTGCTTTTCCTAATGCATGTTTATCTTCATCTATTGACATTAATATCCATGTTTATAACAGTGCAGGAAACTAGTTCAGGCTGTTACTCCCTGAGTTTTTCATATTCACCTTGAATATGTTTCCTCACAATTACAAACAGATTCTGTATTAGCATCTACTGGAAATGACAGTCAAACAGAACGCTGCATAAATGGCAAAGGTCTATCTCTGGGAGCCCTCATGACAGGATTCCATTGAAAAAATCATTTAGGTCTCCCTCTTCATTCTTCTAAGAATTGTTTAATAAACATACTCCAATGCTTTAGTAAATTTACAAATTATATAAACAGAACTCACATCTTTGCTTCTGTATGGTGATTCTTGCATTGTTTAGTATAACTTCTTTCCATATGCAGAAAATTTAAGGCCTCAACAGTTTAAATTGTCTGGCAGTGCAACTTAAAAAAAAAAAAAAAGTATATCATTTGCCAGCTGGAAAATTTCTTCAGATGAAACTCTGTTACGTTTAGTTGGAGGCAGTAGTCTATTTACATATTTTTAAGAAAACACTTTTTCTGAACTCTGCAGAAGCCCAGAAGCCTAATGCATAAGGTGGAGTATATTGATTTAGATAAACCAGAACTGGCTTGCAGGATACAGACATCATCAAGGAAGTCTGGCTTTCAACAACAATTACACTGACAGTGCTCAAGACCGATCTATTAATATTAATAGGTTTGAACCATGAACTAGCCTAGACAACGTGAAATACTTTGAAGTTTTGAATTCATTAACTTAAGTTTGCTTTAGACCCTGGCTTCAATCTAGATTGGAATAATCAATTCAGTCCAGTAAATTCAGAATGTATATTTTAAAATAAAAACAGAGTATCAGAATAAGTGTACCTGTCTTTTTGAACATATTGAAGATTAGTTTTAGGCAAAATTCAGAAGAAAAATAGTTTGGGAATAAACAGAAGTTGGCAGTGTCCTGTTTAGGATTTAGCTCTGTCATCGCCTTAGAGACATTTGTTAACTGAAATCCATCAGGACAAAAAGGCAAGATAGCGAAGAGCTGAAATATTAACATTTCAGTAAAGTGCATGAGATTGTGACATACAGCTTTGCTATGACCTTAACTCAGATGCTGAGTTAAAAGAGGGAGATGCCAGGTTCTTTACTATTTTGTTGAGGTTAGCAATCTTTTCTTCTAATAAATAGTTTTTCTTTTCAGCAGTTTTCTGCCGCTGTTCTGTCATCTCCAAAGCCTTCAGCAGTTGTGCATTCTCAACATAGAGATCCTTGACCATTGCATCTGCTTTAGTATTCTTGGAAAGCTAAATTGTGAATAAAACAATTACTCAGAGATAAAAAGCAAAAATAGTGCTTGAAGAATAGGCAAATGTTTACCATAACAAATATCACAAGCAAATACAACCCACTCATTTCAGCTTATTTTCATTTAAAAAGCTATACATTTCTGGAGTATTTATGGGCGCTAAGAATATTCTGAAATTAGATTGTCTTTGTACTTTGAAAGATCAGATAGATGATAGTGGGCAACAAGCGAGTCTTGTAGTAGGTGAGAACTGCTTATAGCATTTATCTTCTAGGGACAGGTTTAGTTCACAACAGGATCGACAAGCTCAGTGATCCCAGAGATAGTTCTTCAGAGATTTGGACCATCAGCTCCCCCTATAAAACTGGGGACAGCAGCCTAGCACTTGTCTGCATGCCTTTGGGAACAGCCCTTCAGCTGGGGACCCTATCAGCTTAGCTATTCCTTGATGTGGGAGAAGGGACTATCTCAATCTTGATAGAAAACACATATATTCCTTCCTCGTTATCATGTAACGCAGAGTTCTATCTTCTAAATGTTCAGAGCCACCTTTTCCTACACTATCCAGGACTTCTGTAAGAGGCAGACCAGAGCTAGAACAAAAGTCCCCAACAAAAGCAATCCAAGCAAAGCAGAGGTGGTGTTGGAGGAAATGATCATAGATTAAACCTGTCAGTACTTTTTAGGAGTACCTTTTCTACTTCCTATTCTAAGTACAGCTCTTTTCCGGTTAAGATATTTGGCCGAACATTCGTTAATGTTCCTGACTTTAGGTATATCAGCATGCCAAACAAGCATAACTTTTAGGAACTTTGAGCAGGAGAGCCAGTCCCCAATTTAGATTCTTAGGATATTTTGGCCAAATATGCTGTATTTTAGCTCGGAAACATTAAAAGCAAAAGGAGAACACTTTTTACTCTTCTAAGCAAAAGTCTGACTTGGTAGCTTTTGCTTATTTAGTTGTTTACAGAAGTTATGGGGAAACTTAAGAGAGTAAGAATGCTTACTTGCTCTTTCAGCTGATTTACTTTATCTTGGAGAAGCCTCTTCACAAGTCTTAGTTTCTGTTCTACATCCATCATACGTTCTTCCATCATTTTTAGAAGTGGCTCATGACCCCCCTAGAAAGCAACATTTATGTGAGAATCAATTAACAAACAAAAAACCAAAAAAATCAATTCACATTTACCAGTCTCCTCTTTTCAATTCATGCTTTAGAGTAGAGCTGGCACTCCACATTGAGGTCTATTTTACAGTGTAGACTAAGTTAGTATACAGTTCATGCAAGCAAACTGTTATGGCAACAGTTAAAGGGCACTCACATCATTAAAACAGTTTTCCAAGTTTGTGCAAGTTACCCATTAGATTACTAGATCAAAGACAAAGTGATACAGAGCTAAGTTCAGTCTGGACTGCGATAATCCCACATGGATAGTTTCATTTTCTGGTTCTCAGGTGTTGCTGTAGTTCAGTTGCATTTAGGAAACAAAATACAAATTGAAAGCTTAATGTTTTTAGGAGAAAATTAAGGTGAAGTCATAAAGGCATGTTAGTTTGACAGTATAACTCTTCCACATCAAGACCCCTCTGAACTGAATAAGAAATCCAAAAAAGTAGGATGCTATTATTCCAGTCTTGATTTTCAAGACTGTTATACCAACTGAGTGTATTCCTAAATAAATTGGAAACCTCAGAAAATATGAGGAAGTTTGTTTGTATTTGGGAACACTGCACAATAACTACAAGCAAAGGGGTGGTTCTTCTAATGCTGTCTTGTTACTTTAATTCTAGGAAGTCTTCTGAGAAGAGTAACTTTGATAAAGGACTGCCCCTCAAGTGGCCTACAGAAACAAAGTACCTTCGTTCCTGTGTGGGATGATAAATGAAAAAAACTGAGGAAGGAGACTTTTAGCTAGTTATTTATCTAAACCACTGTAGAAAGATCCTTTTATGGAATTGACTGAAGTTTACTCAATATTTCAGAGCACCAGAAACTAAGTCTATATACAGGGTTGTGTGTTCTCAGAGCTTGTAAAGAAGTTTTAAAAAGTTAAATTTGAGTCATATAGAAAGCAGTTTTACAGCATTGCTGGACAGGATGTTTTACCAGATTAAAAAAAAAATAGTACTAAGTAGAATTTGCAGTACTTCAGCCAAGTTATCTTCAGCTATCTTTTGTAACTTGATTGGAATTTGAAAACATGGCCAAATAATACATTTCAGTTAGTTGCAGGAGCTCCAAGTAGATGAGTGGAAACTTTAAGAACTGGTGGTCTCAACATTTGCAATCCCTGTTTTTTGGGTTAAAGTCAATTTGAGAAACTAACTCAAGCATTAAATAAGAAACCAACTCAACCATTAGGCTTTAAGCTCATTAAAAATATGAGCCAAAATATCTTTGAAAGCAGAGAACTGACAAGGTTCATTGCTCCCAACTAGAAAAAAGATAGCTTTGAAACCTGTCTTTTGCTGACCTCTTAAAATACTTTAAAATCTAACTTAATGGTAATTTAAGACAAAAGAAAAAACCCGAAGGATCATCATCTGAGAAACCAATCTGTTAGTATTTTTCTCCTTTTCTGGCCCTCCCATTGTTACTTTATGGTCACAGTAACAGGGTACATCCATGTACTATGCAAACTCCGTTCTCAGATACACAGGCACAACTCCTACTGAAAAGCTGAATACCTGTACATGCTATATCGGAACTCTTTAAAACTTGATACAACAGTCCTCAGTTTCAAAGAGCAAATTTTAGACACCTTAATTGTAATTTTTGTTCGTAAAGCTGAAACTTAACAGTAAGACAAGAGACATTGTTTAAAAAAATTTTTATTTCTCATTTACATTGTCATCTTTCCCTTTTAAAAAGTCTATACATCTTATACAAAAATGCAGTATAAATACCCCAGGTTTTCTTCAAGTCTCTTATAAAATTAGTACCATTTGAGAAAAATAGTTTCTTTCCACATTGAACAAAACCACATTTTAAATAACATAAATAAAAATGATTTGTAACAAATTAAAAAGGACAGGTCATGACCTTTCACAAAATAGTTTCTAGACAAATAAATAGGAAATAACACTGGAAACCTTTAAAAAATATACAAAATAATTTGATCGTCAAGTTTCTCAGCTTATGCCAGTTAGTGTGTGTGTGTGTTTGTCATGGTAAGGAATGCGATCATAAGCAGCCAAGCTGTCAGAGGTGCCCGATCCTCCTGTAGGAATCTGCATGCACTGCTCGCTGCTCCGGTAGCAAGGCCTAGAGAAAGAAGGCAAGCAGCATACTTCACCCTTATATCACGTATTTTTTTTTTTATATGTATAACTTTGTTAAAGCAAACCACAAATACAAGCTAAGCAAGCAAAGCAAGACAAATAAAAAACACATGCAAAAGCAAGCATGCAGAGCATCACAAATTATATTTTTCTAAATATTAGTATTGGCACTACACATATGCAATAGAGGAGATGCTCAGAATGCATTTTCTTGATGTAAGGACTCTTCAGATGGCTCATCGACGTGTTGGGGTATTTAACAAAGGTCAGTTAACTTTAGGTGGTGATTAATTACAGTTAGCAAAGCAGTTATTTCAGAGGAAATTCATCTTGCACTACATAAAAGGCTTAGATTGTTCAATAGCATTTATGAAAGCCCAGCTGACCTCATTTGGAAAAGAAAAAGCCACCTTACTTACATTTGCATTTCTATATTAAACCTAGTTACAGGTCTTTTCTTTTATATTAGGACAGGTGAATGGACTGTTGGTCAGAGGGGCTGCCAAAATAAAGTTATTTGAATTCTCAAAAAAGAAACTTCTCAAAAAAGAAACCAGCAACTCCAAGTACTCTGAATACAAAAACAGCCGTTTTCAGGAGGTTCTAATAGATACCACTTAGAAAAAGATCGGGTCAGTAACAGGCCCCCACTGTTTACTGAGCAAAGAAAATGACAATGAGCCCAGTGATAGCTACTGCATGACAGGAAGGTAGCCTAGCACAAGACAGAGCAGAAAGAATTATCTAGAATTCAGAAGAGTCCAGACAGATTAACAGAAAGGTTAGGAGTTTTAATTTAGTGAAACTTGAGCTTATAACAGTGGTAGCCTTGCAGGACAACAGCTCAAGAGTGATTGTAAAATGAATGAGAACACAGATCAAAGCTGTGATCAGGATGAAAATTGTAATGCATGAGGAACACAGAATAACTCCGAAAAGGAGGGAGGTAACTTTGGATGCCTTAATTACACAGAAGGGCTTGGGACCCAAGAAAGCTGCAAATTACAAAGGAGCAGCAGCAAAACTAGATGGTTTAAACTTACACAGAAAGCATGGATAACCTCATGTACTCACTGGTGAAAAGATGAAGAGGGATTAGGATGCAATTTTTCAAGATGCTAAAGGGAACATTAAAATGGACATAAGCTCAACTCAGTGTTAACCCTAGAAATCAAAATGACTAAGAAAAATCACCAATAATGAGAATTAAAACAAGATATGCTCACAGAAGCTTTTTAGTTTGTACTCAACTAAAAGCATTAACAAGTTTGGCCTTGTTCAAAGTGATATAATGCACATATTTAACAGTGATTTTATATAGTTATCTAAACAGCCCATGAAAATAGCTGTAGCAGATGTTATGAACTAGAATCTTGTTAATATCCATTCACTTTAAGGAAAAAAATCAATATAAAAAAGAAAGTCCAAAGGTTTAATTAAGTGCATTGACAGCAAGTATTTGCCAAGACTCTGGAACAATTTAAATACAAAGCTTTATCTTGGAAAAGCTTTTATTAAAAGAAACAGGAGACATACAAGTCATATCTGTAGAACTACAAGTTCCAGAATATGACTAATTTGCAAATTGTTTCTCAGGCTTTCAAAGGCAAAATTAGTAAGTCATTGCTCCTAATGCAGTACACAGCACATCCATTTGCAGGTGCTATTGCTGCAATATGGCTTTTATTGATTTCCAAATTAAACCACACACTACTTTCATTGTACATGACCAAGTACATTAGCCTGTGATAATGCACTTTGGTCAAGACTCAGCTAAAATAGAACCTTACATTTGTTTTATTTTTAACTACTTGTATATTATTTGCTATCTTTTTTTTTGTTTTATGCCTTTAAAACAGAAACAACAACAATTCTTACTCCAAGTTTTAGAGACTTTAGATAATACCACTGTATATAGTCTTTCTCCATAATACCCTTTTACAAAATATGCTGTAGACATGTTCAAAGATTTTTGACCTTCAAAGCCTTAGATTCTGAAATAATGCATTTTAAAAAGCACAACAGCAATCAGAGCACAAAATTTAAAAATAAGTAATGCGGCAAACCTACTCTGCAAGCTTAATTTCATATAGAAAAATTCTAATTATTCTACCAGAGCTATTACTACCTATAATCTATTATTTCACATTAGAAAAAAAAAAAAGAAAGCCACTAAGCCCAGGATGTGCAGCAGCTGCATTTTTTTCTGTGAATTAGATTGCTTTTCCCTCACAAATGGCAATGCTGACATTTTTATATGATAGCATTCTCCAAACAATGTCCTACCATGACCAAATAATGAGGACAGGTTGACTTTATGAAAAGGGTTATTTGTTTGTATTATGCTGTACTACATTTGATACAGCAGAAGTCCATGTGGCAGCAATGGCCTGAACTTATGTTTTAGGCATATGTGCTTGTGCAATGTGATTGTATTGTATTTTTAAAGGCCAGATGGTTTCAGACACAGACATTAGGAAAAGAAAAAAAAAGCTATAAAGAGTTATTGCAAATAGATCAGAAAGAAAAAAAAACAATTAAGCATGGATGGGAGTGTTTACTTCAAGAAAATTAAAGAGGACTGAAGAATTAAGCTATAGCTTAAACTAAATTTGCTGAATAACAAAGGTTTGTTTTGTACATATCTTTGATACAAAGAATTTTAATTTTTGAACTGGCATAAACAGAGAAAGGATCTCAGAATTCAAAAAACCCCAAAATACAAAACCCAAGAAAATCAACCAAACACTCTTCTAATGTTGACACCTGCAGAGTAAAGAGAGCTTTACCTGTGGCATATTTGTTTCAGAGGGTCTATTTTCAAGTTCCTCCTGAAGACATTGACTCCTCCTCTCTGCTTGCAGTAGCTGGTATTGGAGCTGCAGGAACTGCTCCTTGGGCACCATAGCACAGCCTTGCTGCTGGAGCTCCCGGGAGTGCGGGGATTGGCTAAGCATCACACTGGTGTTTGAGTGTAGCATCTAAATAGTAAAAGAAATCAGTTATCAGCAGCAAGCAGCATTGCAGTTTGTACAAAATATCCTTCAGAGCTTCTTTCTTGCATGATACATGATTTACTAGGCATCAACTTAGTCTTGAACAATTTCTTGTAAGCAAGAAAAACAAGCTTGTACTCAGTAACAGAAGCTAAAAAACAAGACTTTCCCCTCTTTTCAATGAGAAAGATGCATCCTTATGTGCAGTTTAAGTCTAAAAGAATCTGAGCTTTCAGTAATAATTTCAGACCTTAATTATAATTCACTGAATTTTTGATGAACTCCTGTCAAAGTTACGAATGTAGTATTCAGTTACGAGTAAAATCACTAGCATGAGACTGATTGAAGAAACTTTCCAAAAGTGCTATTTTTCTAGGCTTTCATCTAAGATGGAAAGGTAAAGCAAAAGAAGTTTTCAGGTTAGGGTGTGATGATTTTAGTAATTTGATGCTACTTACTATATTTTATTCAAATTCAGTATTTAGAATCCCATATATTTATCTTTTTATCCACTAGGAGCAGAAGTTAACACATCTTATAATTTTCATTTTTAGTCATGCCACAAGCAGTTTGATAGTCATAAGGAATCAAGACTTGCTATCTGTGCTGCTCAGGCGGAAGTATATGCATGGAGAGGCCCTTGAGATATGGATGCGTTTAGTAATCTGAAGCAGTTAGCTCCAAATTTCAGTTTTGCTTTCATTAAAAGGAGGCTTATAAAATGAAATCAGCAAGTCTACATAATGTAAAGGTAGTTCATACCAAAGTATAGACTGTTTGTCCTCTGAAATGAGCTATACCAACTAAAGAACTTCTATGATAGTGATACTAGGACTCTCAGATGCAAGGACAGACAGATCACATTCCTAGTTGTCTTTTTGGGGTGGAGGGGAGGACAACCACCACATAGAACAGACTTCGCCCAAAAGACTTAGCTACACCCCCGCTTAAGTGCTACTCCCAAGCAATGCTGTGACAGTTACTGGATGAAGGTGGCTAGACAAGTTAGGCATTTCTGGCATCACCTTTTTTCTGGCAATGTTCCAACCATGAGAGCCTAGTGTTTGATGAACTGTCAGTGTTGGATGATCTGTCAGACAACATAGAGCTAAAAGGAATTATTTCATGGGGTTATTTAGCATTTTCATAGACTAAAGAGAAAAGATCCAGGAAGAATTAGTTCACAGCTGTAACAGGTTATAATACTACCCCACCTCCCCAAATATAGTCAAAAAAGTGATTTTTCAGACATGCCAGTTTGCAGCTTGAATTTGCACAAGATTGACATTTTTTACAGGAAGAAAAGTATTAATTAACCGTATCATAAAATTCCTACCTGAAATCTCACAACCATTAGTCTGTTCCTTTAGGAAAAAGGTATGTGAGATTATGTTAATGGTTTTACTTTTCTTTTCGCACATGGTATAATTAGGGCCTTAATTAGTCATTGTACTTTAGTTATTGAGTACTGCTAGAATGGAAACAGTTGTAAACATTTTTCATAACAGTCCACCTCTGTCAGGGTTATTACTCTAGCATAGACAGAGTATCATTCTGTCTGAAACATGGTAAGAAATGTAATGCTCTGGCCATGTTAAAGTCTGCTGGCCCAAGTAAACAGAATATAGGTTTAAATGCATTCTAAAAACAAAAAAACTACCTGTATATGCATGTGTGTGTATATTTAAATTTTACACTATTAGGAGGCTCTCATATCAACTTGTCTGTAAAGAAGCTATTCTTTTTACAGACAATAGAAAAAGTAATGAGGTTCTTATGGAATTTATCTAAGGTTTCTTATGATATCATGAAATACATTAATCTAATGAAAGAACTGGAGAGAGTCATTAAATGTTACAGCAGCTTAAAAAGTATCAATTGCATAGCTAATGAAAAAATATAATCTTGCCATACTCATCTCTAGAAGAAAGTGGAACAGTAATGAACTTGCTAAACTATTAGGGATGACATTGACTCTGATCACATATCAGCTAATATTAAAGAAACATTTGACAGTAGCGAAAGGCATGCAGGATATCAGAGGTAAGTATGAAAACAACTTCAAGTCTCACAGTCAATGAAGGAAGGGGTTGAGCCACTTTTCATTTTCTCATAAGCAGTTCAGGCCTTCTGAATGCAATCGGTTATTTCTCCATTTTCATAGTAAAGCCTTAAGAGTATACAACCTCTTTGCCCACATGTTCAATCTCCCAATATACTAGCCACACAAAACACATTAGTGCAGCTGTCAAAGAATGAATGTCAGATTAAAAATGAATAGTGGCTGAATACTTAAAGGATGCATGGAATAAAAAAAGCTGTATAACAGAAATAAATGTATTTTCTCCATGCTATGGTAGTACATTCAAAGTGATTGCTCTACCTTCGCATACTATTTCAGAAAGAGAACTGCACCCTTCTCTGCTAGTTCCAACCACTGAGTTCTAGACAGGTTAGCCATGAACGAAAGGAGAACAGGCACAAAAGAGAAAGTCAGATGTTAGCAGGCTTGTATAACGCTCAGTTAGCACTTTCTAGGAAAAGGTTATTGTGAATAGCAAATCTTGCATGTTTTGAAATACAGGTTTCAGGAGAAAATGCATTTCCATGCTTGATGTTTACAGCAAGGGATTTAACTGTTTGGAATTTTCCCAAAGCTTAAATGAGAATACATAAAGGCACCGGGCAGATATAAACAGTGTTTCAACAACTTGTCAAAGTCTCATCTATTCTAATAAAATATTACCACTAGTTGCATTGCATATTTAGCATAACATGTTGCCCATTCATTTGCTTGAT
Source organism: Rhea pennata (assembly GCF_028389875.1). Lineage (NCBI taxonomy): Eukaryota > Metazoa > Chordata > Aves > Rheiformes > Rheidae > Rhea > Rhea pennata. The sequence goes on along the minus strand of NC_084667.1, from coordinate 67,175,845 downwards.
AAAAAACAAAGTGTTTTTAAAAACAGTGTTGTAAAAGACTCATCTAGAACATTCTGATTTATGGAACAAGTCAAAATTTGTCTTCTCTTTAACTCAAATTCAAGGCATCAAGTTTACAGAAAAGACCTGTGATGCAACTCAAAGGTCTATCCTGACCATAAGATATACATTAACCTAATAGAATTAAGCATGCCTATTTCTGTAACTAACTGTACCTGAGAAAGACACAATAATTTAATGTCCAGTATGATCTGACTCTAGTAATAAACAAGCATCCTCATTCAAGACTGGTTTCTTCGGAAGAATCTCAAATGAAGTTTTCATTCATGCCTTTGGATTAACAGCAGGTTGCATAAATTGTTATTCTACCATGCTCTAGATAAAATAGGTTTAAATTCAACATCAAAGTACTCCCATAACAAATAAGAACAGTTTTCTACATTAATAACATTATGCAAATATTAGTTAGGAAACTTGAGGTTACATGTTTTGGGAAGGAACAGAAAATTGTCAGCCTTGTCCCCGAGCACAAAAGTAAATTTCTTTGCTATGCAATTTGCAGTTGGAAACCTTACATGAAATTATGATAAAGTGTGCTTCATAGAAGCATGTTTATCACACTGCAACATCTTGATTGTGAAAGATGATATTAGATGCAGATTAATTTGTCTGGCTTTGATCAGTTTATGTTTCTACATATCTAGAAAAAAATGTTAATTCATAGATTCAGTAAGATACTGATAAACCTCTATGCTGTTCAGTGTAGTTAATATTATTAGAAAGTACCTCCATTAACTGATCATCCAGTTTGACTTGCTTTTTTCTTAGCCTTTCATTTTCTGAGCTGGTTTCCATTTCACATTCAAGAGAATTCATCTGACTGATCTATTAAAAAACAAGAACTTTCCTTAGAAAGGTAACAGTTTCTCATTTTATGTTTTATTCAGTATGCAAGTCATGAATCACTGTATATCAAGACAATTCATGATTACAAGATGTAAGTAAGCATTTGGACAAGTGTTACATGTTTTGCTAAAAGCAGTATCTAAGACTAAATGTAGACAGCATTTGACAAGTGTCAAAGAATAGGCAGGGTAACCAATTTTCAATCTGGAAAGAGAGCATATGGGAATCTAAATGTAGCATATGGGAGCCGTGTATTGCAGAAGAGAGCCTGCATTTTGTTTATGGTTCCCATGTTCCACTCCTGAACTGTTTGTACTGCCTAAAAATTCCTACAGCATATTGGCATAGACTACAACCCAGTAGTGGAATGCTCTACAGAAGTGCAAAACAAAAGATTACAGGCTCCTCGAGACAGGGGTTAATAATAAGAAACAAGCAGCACACGACTGAGTAGAAGAAAATTACTATATTAGCTCTTAGAGATTAAAACCTGCAAGTATTACATTGAAGCCAAAGTCACTTATTTACCATCTGAAACTAACCTTCCTGTTTGCAGAGGACAACTCCTTCTGAAGCTGTTCACACTCTCTCTTCAAGCTTAATTTCTCTTGCTCTATGGCTTTGACGATACCTGACTGGCTTTGATGCTTCTGGTGCTTTAGAGAAAGGATAGTAGATTCCAGCTGTCTGATCTAAAGAGACCAGAGATGAACAAATATTGAAAGACATTCCAGACCATTCAGAAATAGTTTCATAGTGAGATTTTCAACACTGTCCACTAAGTCAAAAGTGACAAACCACTGCAAACCAAATTGCATCTAGTTCATCTAAAATATCAAATACCATTCAATTTCCTAGTTGTAGCAGTTTCTGGTATATTTTTGACCTTTAGCTTAGAGCACTGTGTCATTCTTTCCCTTCCTCCTCCCCATGATTTGCCTAACACTGGGAGCCAAAAAGCTGAAGGATGCTAGGAATATTAAAGATCTTTTAAGCGTTAGCAGAAACTCATCGAAGATCCTAGTTTGATTTATGTTCAGGATTTTCTTCTTAAAAAGGGCTATCATGTGAAATGTCATAAGAGTCTGCTCTCTAACAAACCCAGTGCAAATATGGAAGAAAGATTCCTCATTATGAAATCTTTCTAGAAATCTTTCTGTTCAGAACTAATGAACAATATTACTCTTCTCTATCATTTACCCCCCAAAATGAATCACTAAGATTGCCTAGCATGCGGTGACCACCTGCTGGGGTCTGTTAGCTTGTTCAAGTTACCTTCTCCCTGGAATGAGTTAGATCTGTTTTAATGTTCTGGACTTCTCTCTGTAATCTCTCATTCTCTTGTCTTAGCAGCTGCTGCTCCTGTTTCGTCAGCTGGTCCAGTTCATCCCAGTGTAGTTTCTTCTGTTGGTCCTGCAGCCCTGAGGAAGGCACAGCCAGTTCTAGAACCCGGTTCTTAAGACAGACAGAATTGCAGGGTTAGGCCTTAAACAAAGCAGCAGACATTTTCTCTATTCAGAGGGGCTTTCAGTAATTATAGACTCTTAAACGGATTCCCGTCTTCCTCCCAGCCTACATATCATTTTCCAGCAAGAAGCTCAACAAGCTAATCACAGTGCAAAACCAAAGTGGTTCCCTTAGCTGAAATCAGAGATAATAGCTAAATGCTGGAATGGTTAATAGGAGTGCACACAGCTCAACAATATAAAAAGGCAATTTACACTCTATTTCACAACCTCATCAGCTAAATAATAGAACTCAGTATTATGTATTATTCGGTAATAGCTATAATTTAGTTCCTGTTATACAGCTCAAACAGCCTCTTTTCCATGTGGACATTAAATATTCCTTAATTACATGGCAAACAGGCAAAATCAGTATCTGAATTCATAATACCAATCACAAGATTGCTGTCTACAGCCTCCTTCAGTTATAGTGCTCATCAATTAAAAAAGAAAGGCTGTTACAACACGGTGCCCTTCATCTCCTTGTCAGTCATTAGTTTGGTTGTTAGCACATTTATAGTCTGACATCTGTGAATTCATACTTTGTCCACAGATTTTTTGGGGTGAGAGTTTATTTCAGGAAAGTATAAACACTTGTAGAGAAAGCTATATTTAAAACTTAAGGGATTGATCACACTGTCCTAACATCTAGAGACAGATTTTAAGAGTAAGCTACCATAAATCTGCATGTTATATACAATCTTGCAAGTTAACATTTTTTTAAATGGAAAGCTAGTAAATAGAGAAGACAGGATTAAAATAGGACTTTTCTGTATTCTATACCCATCTCCTTTTAGCTCTATTAGGCTATTTATCACTTGTGTTTACAAAAGAATAGTTACATCATTCAGAGTCTACTTATTTAAGTCTGTAGCACTATTTGTGGCTTTGTTGTTGACAACCTAAAAAAAACAAACTAAAAAAGTTGAATACAGTGAGAAGATACAGAAAAGCAGCACTAACATGTCTGTAAATTCTGGCATGCAAAGCTGACCAATTTTGAGGCAGTTTAATGCAAAGCCAGTGCCACTTCAGCACGCCAGTTACCTTGTCATTGGCATTCTGCAGTTGCTTGTGTAAGGACATCACCTCCTGCTTAAGAGTTTCCTTCTCCTGTTGCGTCACCCGTAAGTCTGCTTTTAGTCGGGACATTTGGAGGTTGGTATTTTGCAGTGTTTCATCTAGACTCTGAGCCTGTAACCCATAGGAACACAGCTTTGTATTGGCTGTACCAAGATTTCTTCTAAGCGACTAACTTGGAGAAAACATGGTTCTATTATGCCAGCTACTTGAATGGTGAATAAGTTTGGCAAGAGTGGTTTATCTGCTAGGATATACATGTGTCACAAATCACAAATATTTAGGATCTCTCTCTGATAAAAAGAGGAATGAAGAAATTCTATTGTTGCCAGTCTCCAAAAAATACCAAATGATTCTCTGAAATTGTCTTCCAAATTAGTAGCTATACAGTCGCTGTTACAGCAGAAATGCTGCACAAATACACATCTCCCATCCCAGAATATTTAATGTGATATGCTAGGAGAAGACGATTTATCTTGAATTGAATTCTTCTTGGCAGCCCCTGGCCACAAAGGAACCCCAAACATAGTTAGCCAAGCAAAAGGCCTTTTCTCCTTCTCCCTAGACTGGTAGGAAACAAGCTACCGCCAGAAGAACAGGAAGCAGTAGCTTTGTAGTGTACTGGGGATAACTGGGAGGAATGAATAGGCAATGGAGTTTGGCTGTAGATGCAAAACAGCATAGCTTATTCTTAAGGAAAAAAATCCCTCGTGGCCCTTATGTTTCCTCTTGTTCTTTAGGAACATCACTCTGAAAGCCCATGAAAGTTAGTTGCCATTAGCTGCATGACATCTTTGCACATATTAGAAGAGAGCTACTTTTTTACAAAAAAGTGTTCCAAGAGATTAAAAAGCAAAAAACTTTTTGATCCAGGGCTATAACAAAACCCACTATATTACCTTTTCGTGTGAAACTGTGAGCTGTGTTTTCAGGGTCTGACTCTGTTGTTCCCAGGACTTCTGTTCCTGCTTCAAGCTGGCAACTGCATTCTCTAAGAAGCTTACTTTAGCTACCTGAAATAAGATTATATCTGTAAACCAGAATCATCCAGGATTTTCTTTAACTCAGTCTGACTTTGAGAATTAAGCTAGTTGGAGTTACAGCTATGCAAAGACAGTAGGGAACCAAAACCCCTGCACTCCCCCCTGGCCCAGTCTCCACACTTCAACAGGATGTTTATTTATAGTGTGGATGCTGCTTCAGTTTAGAATTACAAACTTACAGTACAGGTCTACAATACAATAGGTCTACAATATAAATCTGAGAACACAGTCTTCCTTGTCCTGCTACAATATTTATATCCAGGCCTTGTGTTCTTCGCAATGTTTGGAATTTGCTACCCAATCGAATTATAGTAAAGCTCTGCTTCAGAATTTAAGCTTCCTCTTTAAGATCAGCTAGAAAAAAAGGCAGAGGTGATTAGGCATTTATTTGGCTTGAAGGTAAGAAGAAAAATCCAAAGTAGTTTCTACAGCTAAGGGTGATACAGGTAGTGGTATAAGCATTTAACAGCTTGTAGAATTAAAGGGCTCATTTAATAGCATGTAGGTAGAGACATGAATTTGCAGTCCTTTCTTACCTTATCAATACACCTGTGTAATTCCTCACTCAGGGCTTCTTTTTCTTTCAGCAGCTTTTCATTTTTAGTAATTAAGCTAGAAACTTCATTTTGAAGGTCAGAGAGATCAGAACATCTGGGCAGCTGTGGAAAACAACCCCCTCAGTTGCATTTCTGTGCTGTTTCAGAGTTTCAAGTGAAAGCATTATAAAAAGCTTTCTCCTGTCCCCAGGGCTAAACATCACACACCACCCAGAGTGTCAAAGTAAGGAGCATAGGGCATTTTTGGTGCTCCATTGATATGATTCAAGATGTCCTTCCAGCAACAGCAATGCTAAAGCTTCTCCAGTTGCTCTGTGATCTTTCAGAGAGTCTTTCTCCCCCCATCATACCAATCAGAGGCCAGCAGCCAAATACTGCACGTCTCATATGAGGCATATCAGTGTGTTATAGTTGCAAAATAGCTATCAAAATACATGGTTTAATATAGGATTAATCAGGTGGTATGACACCAATTACAGTAGAAAGTGAAGCTTCTGCAGGCCAAGCCCATTGTCACTGGTTGCGTTTATGATATTTTTTTTTGTTTGTAAAAAAAAAAAAAAATCTAACAGATCTGGATGTCTTTCTACAAGTACTTGTCAGCATTCAACTCAACCTCTGTGAGGCAGAGCAGCTTCCAAGGAAGGGGGAAAATGCACTGTACTACCAACTTCTGGTCCCTTTCCCATTTAATGCTCAGTCCTTTAACTTAACACTCTGCCCCCTCCTGTGCTGTCTTTGCTCAATCTTCTGTCTTTAATTACAGTCAAACCACAATCCACTCTCTACTGAATAGACCTCATCTGCTTTTGCTTTTTAAGACCATTATCAATCCTAAGCATTGGGGACATCAAACGAGCGCTTTATTCTGTGAAGAAAATGACTTTGTAGAGCCCTAATAAGGGGGGGGGCGGCTAAAACTCATTCGTAGCCTTGTGTTATCTATGATTATTAACATATATTTACAGCTTATTGAACCATGCTTATATCAACTACCAAACACTCCAGAAAATTTTCCTTGGAAGCTTCAAGAGACAATGTCTCCAGATGGATTTTAGCAGTAGAAATTCTCCTCTAGAGGACATACTGAAGGACAGTCAGCCTTGGATAGAGCTGTTCCATATGACCAGCTGGCTCAATAGCTGAAGAATCTTTTACTATGGCCTTTCTTTCAAAAAAGAAAAGGGGAAAAAAAATCAACCATTTCAGACTCAGGCAAGAGAGCAGGGCACATTGAGAGCTGCATTCCTGCTGGCTGTTGGGGGAATAAACCTATTATCTAACTGTAGTCAAGTAAGCTGCCATACCTGTTTTGTTTTCTCCAGCTCCTGCTTGAGGATGTGGTTTTCCTGTTCCAATATGTGAGCTTGAACTTTAATTTTTGACAGCTCCATCTCCAGGACAGACACCATATTTGATGACTGGAAAAAATAAAAGGCTCAGACTTCAACTTAGAGACAGGCAGAGTAACAGAAGTTACCCGGGGGATGTGACATGAGTTAATGCAGGGATGGCACTGGACTGGACAAACCGGGCAATGCTGGAACATAGGGGTGGAAGTAGTTAGCATCACTAAGATCCATTTGCAAAACAGGGCTGCATACTTCTGTTTCCCTTCCTAACAGGGCCCAGAAAGCTGCCTCTTGTCTGTCTTTCCCATTCCCATCCCTGCATACACATACATTTGCAGGTAGCACTTGGGAAAGTTCAGATTTGAAAGACTACGCAGTCAGAGAAAAGGGTGCTAATTCCACGGTACCTATTTTGTACCTTTATTTTAGAGTTTTCCAGTTCCTCTTTCAGTAGCAATCTCTCCTTTTCCCATTCTTCCAAGGAACACTTTCCAGCTTCTCTTTCCTTTTGCTTGAGTACCCTTGCCAGCTGTTGATTAAGATCCTGTACATCTGCTTGGTTTTTGGAATTCCTCTGGCTAAGTTCTGTATTTTCAGAGTCCAGCTGCTGGTTCCTAGTTTTCAGATCCACTACCTGAGTTTGGACAACAGTGTCAGGTACGAGTACTTTTACAGTAAGGAGCAGATTTAAAACATTTCCTTCCTGTTAAAATGATTAAGAAATATACTGACAAGAGTCAATACAATTTGATGGCCTGGCCATGGAGGTACAACATCATTGTACCTTTGCTGTACAAAGGTCTTTCTTTAGCTGGTCACAGATTTCTACAGAGAATATTATAGGCTCTGTATATATACCTGCTTTTTCAGGTTGTCAACCATCTTCTGTACAGCCACTTTCTCCTTTCTTACTGCCTCTATTTTTTGCCTAAGGAAAGAAAAGCTCATTAACATGAGGAAAGCTCATTGTTAATATACACAGGTAGCAAGAATGGGCTGGTTTTTGACATCACTAGAAATGGTCATTCTGGATTTTTTTAAATTTTGAATGGATTTTTTATTTTATTTTATTTATTTATTTATTTTGCTTAGCATCACTGTTTTGCTTAAGCTTGGTGAGTACTCACATGTTTCTTTCCTAGAAGGTTAAGATACTCCCAGGATCACAAAAAAAAAAAAAAAAAAAAAAAAAAAAAAAACATGCAGAAGACCAAGCCACTGAAGTAACGTGTCAAACTGCACCTCTTCCTGCCTTTCCTAGGGATACACATGCCTAGCAACCTCTGCCTTTGCCGAGGCAAGCAGAGGAATCACATCAGTTCTGCTCATGAGCAAGGGCGTGCTGCTGCCAAGTCAGTCACGTAGGTGCTCCTCGGCCATCGGACCTCCTGCCAAGCAAGTCCCTGCTTTAGAGTTAGGAGAGCAGAGCAAGCTGAGGCAAGTGAAAAGCACAAAGAACAGGCTGTAAGGCAGCCGGATTTCTAATGGCACCAGGAGATTACTCGGTTTCAAATTCCGTGCAATAACTAGCCCGCAAAAGCTTTGAGAAGGGCTGCAGCTATCCCAGCCGCACCGCGGTGGAAACCTGAAAGCGCTCCCGACGCGCGCCCCGCTCGGTCCTTACCTCATTTCTTCCCGAGATCCGTTTAGCTCCCTCAGTTTCAGGCTGGAAGCGCTACCTTCCTCGTTTAATAAAGTGACTTCGTTCTTCAGAATAGCGTTTTCCTCTCTGAGCTTCTCGGCTTCACATCTAGGGCAGAGAGATGAGATAAGTGAGAACAGTTTCTGTCTATCGCCCAGGCCCGCGGGGAGAAGAGCTGCAAAGAGGCTGAACTGCCTGTGATGTTTTAAAGCCAGAGCTACCGCTAATGAGTTTTCATATATCAACTGTATGTGGATTTTACGCTTCATTTAGTAAGAATACCTCTCAGATCACCGAAAATGGGATTTTTTGCCTTCACAAAAAGGGCACAAAGTTACTTCAAAACCTAAGATACTTAGTAAAAGTTTCAAGCTTTAATATTGTACTATACCTTTTACTCCCTAAATTACAAACAACATAGTCATAACTTTAAATAGTTTAACACAATGTGCAAACTGCTACAAGTGTGAGCAGTTTCGCCAGCTATTTAAGGAGTCCAGCAGGCTGGAAATACTAGCACGGAAACAGCAGAGCCTGAAAATGCCTTTTCTTTCTAGAGGCGAATATAGAGAAACAATTTAGGCATGGTGTAATTCTTGAAAGAACAAATTCTTACAGGAAGCCATTGCTGAGCAAAAATTAATCATTCATATCCACTTCACAGTCTCCAAAAAAACACTTACAGAAATACAGCAGTTAAAAACATAGGTGATTATGTTCCTTGTTATAATGATATCCTAACACTAGGTGCTCCTGCTGGGGGAAAAAAATACTCATTTTCTAGAGTTAACTTAAATATTTAGAAAATTGAAGCACTTTTAGCATTCCAAGTAACATTTGGCATGAGAACAGAGTGAAGAGGTGATATTAGTATGAAAGCTAAAAGCATTCTGGAAATGTTACCATCATATATTTTATATCAAAATGTTGGTCTCTGATTTACCATGAACTAAACATTGCAAGAACGACTATCCACAGACAGCACAGTTGACAAGCTGCTCTTCTTTTACCGTCATTCACGTTAGATCGTGTTCACAGATGAGTAAGTCATATGCATGTATTTCAGCTTTCATCATCCACGTTTAAATAGCTTTGCTTACTAGCAGTTAGAATCCAAGGTACTGTTTTCTAATCAAAGTTAAACTACTTGTTAATGCAGCAGCTGTAAGGAGGTCAGTACTGCTAGGTTAGTTTCTAAGCAGAGCGAGCAGCAAGTTTATCTGTGGGGCCTGCACATTTCCCCACAAAGTTTTAAGTGTACATTACCTCAAAAGATCAACCTTTTGCTGCAGCTCACTGCATGTACTTTGTAAACCGTGTGTCACTGTGCTCCACTCTCTCTCTTCACGAGGATGCCTGTCGTTTCGGTTAATCAAAGTAGCAGCTTTCAGCTTTCTGTTCAGCTCCTGCTGCTCCCTCTTTTCCATTGAGCTTTCTTTTATCACCGTATCGCACTGGGAATGCTTGTCCTGCAGAGCTTTAAACGTCGCAGAGTGTTCTTCCACTTCTCTAGGTTGGCGCTGCAGTCTTAACTTTTCACTGGATGCATCTATTTTCCCTTGCGCATGTTGTTCTTGGATGCCTTCCAGTTCTTTAACTTTCTTGAGGAGCTGTGCTTTTTCCTCTCTGAGCTTAATAGTTTGTAGGTTACTTTCTTCTAGTTTGCAATGAAGGCTTCTCAGCTTTGGTAAATTGTCTTCTAGTGCTTTATTTTTTTCAGCTAACTGTATAATTTTAAATTTCAGCCCCTCATTTTCCACTTGAATTTCTTCTTGTAAAGACAGAAGTTTAGCTTGTGCCATTGATCTTTCTTCCAATTCTTCAATCCTTTTCCAGAGCTGAGGTATTACGTTTTTCAGGTCACCTTTCTCTTTAGTTGATCCAGAAACATGCTCAAGATGGAGAGAAGCACCAGTTAGTTCTTCAGCCTCCTCAAGCTCCATCTGCAGCTTAGAAGCATCAGAAAAAAAGCCTTTATTTTTTGTAGCTATTCTGTTATTTACTAGATGAATGTTCTGTCTAATATCACTGTGTAACATCTTTAGTCTGGGAACTCTTGAGAGAGTTTTTTCAAGATCCTGCTGTTTTTCTTTTGGCGAGGGCACTATAGAAACTAGCTCTTGCTCCTTGTCAGAATCGTGCCTACCACCAGTTTCCAGTGCCATTACACTTCCTGGCATCTGACACCCCTGCAGCTTAGGAGCAGGGCTCTTGGCTCTGGTTTCATCACATGGCTTCTCCAAACTGGAATGAACCTCTGTCATTTCTGTAAGGTCTGTAATATCAGCCTCCAGCAAGGGAAAGACATCTGAATCTGTTCCTTTGTCTGCGTCCTTACAATCACTGGGCAACCCTTCTACAACGGGACCTAGGGTGTCTTGCAGCTGGGACTGTTCTGAATCGGAGTTGGCGTGGTCAGAACCGGCATGTCTGGCCGGCCCACGCTCAACGGCTTGCAGCCTTTGCTGCAGTCTGACGATCTCGGAAGCCATTCTGACATTTTCCTTCACTGCTTGCTCGTGCACTTTCTGCAGGCTCCTAAGAACATCTGCATCATCTCCTGGACACTCCATACCAGAGAATGAAGCAATTTTTCTTTTTGCTTTTGCATATTCATTTTCCAATACCCTGTAATGATTCTGTAGTGTGGAAAAATTAAGCATCTCCCACTGCAATTTCTGAATTTTTTCTTGGAGATTTGAGATTTCCAAATTCATCTCTGCCTTCTCTCTTTCTGCCCTTACACAGATGTCTTTGTTCAAGCTCTCTAAAGCAAGAAGCTTGGAATTGAGTTCTTCTTTCTCTTGCTTATGCTCACTGTCAAGTCTCTCCAACTTTTGGCTAACCAACCTCCCGTTTTCCTCCATCATGGATATACACTCCTCTTTGTTCTTTAGCTCTTTCTCGTGGTCATTTTGGAGTTGTATTATTCTATCATTCAACCTGTTCTCTTGCTTTTCGGTAGCATTTTTCAGATCTTGTAGCTCCTTCTGAAGCTGTTCTTTTTCACACACCAACTTGTTCACTTCCTCCTTGAAGTTTTTCTCCAGGAGTTCCTTCTCCTGAGTTAGGGCAAGAGAAACAGCTTTTTCGTTTGCCAGCCTTTCCTTCAGTTGCTCTTGGGCTTCAGTAACCTCCTGGACAATTTCATCCTTTTCAAACTCCCACTGAGACCTTTCCTCTCTCTGCTGTTCGGCAAGTTCATGCAACTCCCGTTGGTAGTGTCCTTCCAGATTTTGGATCATTTCTTCATATTTATTCACTAGTGTTTGTGTGTTGACAGAAAACTCAGTTTCTGCATGAGATGCTCTTCTGTTATAGTCACTTTCCATTTTTTTCCTAGACATGGTTAACATAATACATTACTAAACTCTAGGCTCAAAAAAAATTCAAATGGCTGTTTAAGTGACTTAATAAAACAAGCTGAAAAATTACATTTTCACGGAGTTTTAGGTAAATCTAACAAATAGTTCTTCCAAGAGCCAAAGTTAAATGTGGGGCAATCTGTTGAAATGTCAAAAAAATCTAAATGCCTTGGAATGAGTGTAACTCAAAGTGTCCTTAAAAATAGTTTCTTATGCAACAGCACATGCCTTTCTGTACTGGGGATTGGATTTATGCAGGCAGAGGTTCTCTGCCCCAGAAGGGTCCCAGTTACTTTCACACTATATTCTAGCCAAATCCATTTATCTTCCGTCCCTTCACTTCTTTGGAAAAAAAGCATTTGGATTTTCAGAGTTCTTTAGTACAACAGATCGTGGAGTACAGGGATACTGAACAGAGCTCTAATTAAACATGGCTGTTTTCTATACTTCAACAACATTGTTACCTCTGGATGAGCTAAAAATCAAAATATCTGCTTGGGAAGGGTCAAACCTCTGGATACCCACCTATCAGTGTCCTGGAATGAAATGGGTACTGGCACTGTACAGCTAATGCAGTTGAATTAAGCATCTGGAGTAATTTCTGCACTAGCTTTACCTTGGTCAACAAGGCGAGCAATCAAGGTCAGCAGACGTCACTACGAGCCGCAGCACTCACCTTTCCTCCTCCAGTTCCTGTTTGTGCTTCCTTAACAACTCTTGCTGTAGCTCCTCCTTCTCCAGGGCATGCGTTTCCATCACCCTTTTCAGCTGCTCGTGGAAGTCCCGTTCTAGCTCTCCCTTTTCTTCCTGCAGAGTCTGCACTAAAACTCTCATCTTCTCTTCCACCCAGACACCATTCTGAATCAGTTCTTCCCGTTCTCGGCTGAACTTCTCATTTACCTCCTCCAGTTTAGCTCGAACATCTGCTTCGTGTTCCTGCCTGAGTAATTCTTGCAGATTTGCTTTTTCCTCATTGAAGCTTATTTGCAATTCGTTTTTCTCATCGTTATGTTTACAGCTAAGCCTGTCTTGTTGTTCTCTGAGCACTGCTGTTTCTCCCTGCAGTTCTGCTATTTGGTTTTTAAGGCCAAGTATTTGCTTTTCCATGACATGGATCTCTTCAGCATATTTCCTCTTCATATCTTCTTGCTCTTTTTCACAGTGGATTTTTGTCTCATCTAGCTGCTTTTCATAATGACTCACCTACAAGAAAGGAAATAGATTGACTCATTTTTCACAAAAATATAGAAATATTTTCTATAGAAAGTGTTATGTATTCTATTCTATAGAATGTTTTCTGTTTTATATTTCTAGATATCCTAAAAAATATTTGGATTTACACATTAGCATCTTACAATTGGTCTCCCTTGCAACAAATGCTAGAGTGCTAAGCTTCTTATTGGAGTAAAGATGATTTTTGTGTACAAGCTAGAGAAATCCATGCTTTGCCATTAAGCAAATTTGTGAAAGCAGAGGGAAACCATTAACAATTTTCAAGTCCTAATTCACTTCACAAATTGCAGATGGACTCCTTTTTATTTCACAAAGTGCTTTTTCAAAAGTATCCCCAGGTAAGAGGCAGTGGTGAGCTTTTCCTTTAAAAAGTTTGTCTCATGTTTCTCCGCAAACTGTCAAAGAGAAATTCTGATTTCAGGGTAATATTTTATTTTTTTGCCACTCCCATCCCTCACTTCACATTGCTGATCAGGGCAGGGAGTTGCCACTTTTGTCGAATACAGCGCCCACGCACTTGCATTATGCCATACTTGATGTGAATTCACTCAGTCAGCACGTATCTGGAGGTGGGTACTGGTAGAGCAGATGCAAGGAAAGCCTGCCAAGACCCCCTGCCAAGACCCCCTGCTTCCGGTCCTGAACTGATCTGCACAGAATAAGCCTGGGGACCTCTGTCAGTGCACATGACTTGCTGAGAAGAGTAGGTTTTATTTGCTTAGAAACACCGTAATCTTCCTGTGGACACTAGTGTGGGTTGGAGGCAGGTATCATGCTACGCACAAAGGTGCGCTAAGCCACCTAGCCCTCCCGAGGCTGGACACAGTGGGACACGCAGGACACCCTCCCCGGGACAGGCACCATCCTGGTGCCTTAGACCGTGCTGGCATTGCTAGACAAACCTGGTTTTGGACCCAGCACAGCATATGTGCACAGAGCTGTCCCCAACCTCGTAAGCTCATCTTGTTCCACCTAGAGCCAGGTATTTTGGCACATGTGGTAGGATCAGTCTGCAGGCCAAGAGCTCCACATGAAGATGGGGAACTGACTGCATGTTTTCCTCAGGACAGGTGTAACAATATTTTCCATCCTTGCACAACACAGATCACACCAACACCAGACTGCACAAGCACAGCATTTACCAGCACGGACTCCTGCCAGCAGCTTTTCTAACCCACAGTTATTCCACACCAGTGTGAAGTGACTAATTCAGACGCACCAGGCTTTCAGGACAGGAAACGCAGTAGTGCATCTGAAAAGCTCGCTCTGCTTCATTAGCTGGTGGGCAGCGCGTGGATACAACGCGGCAGTCGCTCAGCCCTCTCCAGCACTGCTCCAGTACCGCGCAATACGCAGAGGGGCAGGGGAGGCAGAGGCTGGCCCAGGTTCGCAGAAGGGCCATACTTTGAACAGAAATACAAACCAAACTCCCTCCCCCAAGACCATCCTGCTCGTAGGAAAAGGCTGGAAGAGTTCTGAAGTTTTGTATTGAGTTAAAATAGCTTACTGTGTCTTCAAGCTCCTGCTTGAGGTGATGTACATCCCTGTGATGCTGCTCCTTCATTTGTTCAATAACCATTTCTGCTTCTATGCTCATATTTAATGGATTACAGTCTTCTGATCCAAGTCCTTTGAAAATAATTATACATTTTCTTGAAATCCAAAGAGCTACATTTTCCACTGAATTATTTCATCACTTTATCTTTGTTTAGGCAGCTTCTACAGCTTGCTCAAATTCCAGTCGTACATATCTACCTAAATAGAAACTATAAATATTCATTTTAGCTTTAATTTTACTACAGCAACCATACTCTACCTAGTATTAAATAGCAAAATGGAGGTGTTGTTCAAGGAGTCTCACTATGAAGATTTGGAAAAGTTTACGTAACTGTATCTAAAAAGTTACCATAAATACCCATAGATAGAAATTCGCCACATAGGAAATATGCTTTACCTTGGTCAGGCTCAATGCCACTGTTACCATGACTTTTAATATCCATGTCAAACTCTTCTGACAGCGAATTTTTCAGAGAAGGCCTGAACACTTTGCCTTGAGCACGATACTCCTCCAGCTCAGACTGCAGCTCATCTATCTGATCTTGCAACTCCTGAGGGAGGAAGGAAAAAGCCCAAATAAAACAAACCAAGACAAACGAACACCTGGAAATCAGCATGCATGCTAGTGACAAGGCGTTCAGGAGGGAATTACTCTAGGAAAAGCCTTGTCAATAATATTTTAGCAGTCAGTCTCCTAGCAGGAAAAACACATCACCCCCCCCCTTGCACCTTTCTACTTTAAAAAGGTTGAATTGAGAAAGCGATACCCTCATTACTGCATTTGCCATCTGCTACTTCTGCCCACTTGCCAAGCAGAATATCCCAAGTGTTTATGCCAAATGTGATGCACGGAGTTCAATGAACAGTGTTTACTGAGGAAAATGAAGCCATGAATGCGTAAACACAATTTGGCAGATTTGAAAGGCTCAGAAAAAATGAGCCTTCCAGGCTGATTCAGATCCGCCAATACGCAAAAAATCAGCTGCATATTCAAGCAAGTTCTTATCCAGAAGTATTAATTTAATTCAGCAACTAGCTTTAGAAAAGTCTTCGGTTTTAGACTGCAGTTTCCTAGCAGAGCTACTGCGCCGCTTCAAATTACGCACGACCCTTGTCAAGGCAGCCCTTTGCTGACCGCGAAGGGTAACGCGGAATAGATGAGCTGAACGCATGTGCCACGTAGCCTTAGTCGTCAGAAAACAGATACTTTTAGGCCTACCTGAAAGTACTTGGCTGCACGAGATTTGAGAGGAGAAGACAAGCTTTAAGGCGTTGCCTAAAATACGACCGTTCTAGAAACCATCAACAGTGCCGCTATGCCTGGTATTTCTGTTCTTAGTTCTTGCATCTTTGACTTTGAGCTAGGGCGAAGCTATTTCCCAAGTCAGAAAACAGCTAGTGCGTAACTACGCATCGAGTGAGCTAAGTTTACGCCTGCTGATCAAAGACGGCTCCATAAAGCCTACCCCAGTCGCCCCGCAAGGCTGCCGCTTCCAGCACGTCTCCGCGCGCGCGGCATCGGCGCCGAGCCTCCGGGCCCGCAGCGCGGCTCACCCGGCACCGCAGCTCGTACTCGCGTTTCGTCTGCGCCAGTCGCTCCTCCTGCGGGAAGGACTCCGCGCTGCCGGGGTCGAGATCGCCAAACTGAAACGCGTGGAAACAACCCGGTTACTCTTCCTCCAAACGCCCCCGCTGGCAGCTAAGATGCAATTCTTCAGCAGCCTTGCAGCCTTCTCCCTCTTTTCCTTTTTTTAATATAGAAGCTCCACTGCCCTTCTGGCAGGGGGTGAACAACAACTTCCCTAGCAAACACTAGCTGTTATTTTCACAATAATTCTCATACCAACTACTTTGACTCCAGGTGATACCTTTCTAATTTAATATATGTAGAAAGTAATTGTAGTTTGTTGAAAGAAACAATTCCAACCTTAAAGAGGTCTGGAAAACTTATCTGGCAAGAACCCCAGTATATGCGCATTTGTCTATAGATGTGCATACACAGAAAAGCATTTTCAGAAACTGATATTTCAAACAGTTCATTGCAAGCCCACCATGCTCATTTTTTCACCTCCATTTGCAGCTAAAGATGTCTGCATTTAACAGCTTCCCCAAAAAGGGCCTGCATACTGGGTGTATCCCAGTCTATCTACTGGGACAGGAAAAATCCCTGCAGGTTTGTGGCGTGATTGTCTCACCATGGGCTCTTCTTCAGTGTCAATTAATTTAACACAACAGCTAAGCTGAAGTATCGGTAATTTCCTTACCTAGAGCTCAGGTCAAGCTGTCTGCACAGCCTAGGTACACTGAGCAACCCGGCACCCTGGCTTGGTCACAGTTAGATAGCTCATCGACCCCCAAGAGCCTCCTGCTATTAATTAATTTGGCATCTTGAGTGTAGTAATTCAGAAGAGATTTAATTCTGAGCACATAGTGGAAAGAGGAAGGATTTACCTTCTCAGCCAGGACATTTTCCAAGTTCCTCTGCAGTTTGCTTGCCAGACTTTCATACTCAGCCAGTTTCTCTCCAGTTTCCAACAGCTCGCTTTCCAAACGGCTGTTTTCCTAAACAAAATAAAACCCACCAGCAGTCAAACCACTGCTTCGGAAGAAATATCTTATACTTTTCCTAGCACTCACGGGGTGGCCGATGCCCTTAACAGCTGCTTTCTTGAACATCTTTAAAAGGTGTATTACCTCCCTGTGACTGTCAGGGCACTTGAGCGTGTAAGACAACATCGCCACCTTAACGTTTGCCCAGTTTGAGGTGAACGATTCCAACCTTAAAAAGGTCTGGAAAACATAACTGGCAAGAACTCCAGTATATGTGCGTTTTCTGTAGATGTGCATACACAGAAGCATTTTCAGAAACTGATATTTGGAACAGTTTATTGCAAACCCACCGTGCTCATTTTTTCACTCCCGTTTGCAGCTAAAACTTAACCGAGTAAAGATGTGAAGATGTGAAGATGTCTGCATTTAACAACTTCCTGCTTAACAGCTGTCATGTTAAAAAAAAGTCATTAGGCAGCAGATCATTTTTGAAAGGGAATAACTGCGGGGAAAATCCCGTTTGCAATTAGCCCCCGGTACCTTTAGAGAAAGGGTGAGGCGGTCACGGATGTAGTTCTCCTCAGTTTTCAGCTTTTCAATCTCCTGCTCCAGTTCCAGGCGCTGCTTATTAGCCTGCTGCAGAATCTGCTCCCGCTCTTTCCGGAGCTCGTTCTTTAAGGTCGCAATTCGTTCTTTGTATTCCTCATCCAGCTTCCTATTAAGGCATCAAAGATAAGAAAAGCTCATGAAAAGGAGCTAGGCAGCAAATACCCCCCCGAATTAAGCTCCGTGGCAGTCACTGCATGTGAAGCTGTCTGCTCATATCAGCACCGGTACTTACCGGGCTGAAAAGACTGCTTGGGAGAAATGCAGCAGTGCTTGGATTAGTAGTACAGGTCAGCTACGTGGTGCTCGGGGAATTTTAGATATACAACCCATGGTCCGGTCAGAGATGCTGTTTTAGGATTAAATCTGATTTTTCTGATACCAATCTAATTAATATTTTCAATGTCACATCAGCACACACCTAACTAAGGCGGCAAACTGAATGCAAGGACACCAAGGTGACCAGAGCAAGGGCTGAGATGCTGAAAGAGATGGAAACCGGGACCAGGTCTCGGGACCTGCAGAAGGGTCTGGCAGGTGGGCAAAGCTCAGAATCTCTAACTTGGCCAAACACACAGTTCAAATCAAAGACAGGTTCAAACTAGCCTTCAGTTAAATTGCAAATACTCACACCTCTCCCACCCTTCACCTCAAGCCCCTGCCTCAGCTACTGGGTACCTGTAACGCTAAATACCTGCGACACCAGCTAGGAGAAGCAGAAGTGACCGTGCCCCCGGGCTGGCTGGCCCCACCGGCCGCGGTGAGGGCCGGACGGCACGCCGTACCTGAGGTTGTACTCGTTCCGGCGCTCTATCGCAGCGTGGTGGTCGTCGACTTCGGAGGCCATCAGAGACTTCAGCTTTTCTGCTTTTTCCAGGTCCGACCGCAGCTTCTCTTTCTCCCTGGCCACTTGGTCGACTCGCTCCCTACGGTAAGCGCAGCCACCCTGGATTAGCTCTTCTTTCCCAGCTCCCCCAGGCTCAAGGAGGCTGCACACAAGAGGCTCATCACAGAGCAGAGCAGCCTGGGAGGACCTCTGAGGGGAGCCTTACCATCAGCTGGATTTGGTCATTAGCTGTGAACTTGCACACGCAGCTCCTTTCTGACCTGCTTTGACATCCCTATACATCTAGGCCACTCTGCCCCATTTACTTGTTCTCTCTCTTTTTCCCCCCTTTTTTCTTTAAGATCTTTGCCACTTCATTACGCTACATCCAATCTGTTTTTAATCACAAGCTCGTAAGACTTGCTACCCGGGGCAGCTTTCTCAATGGAAACTTGGTAACAAGCTCTCTCCACGGACTGCACGTAAGAAGGTGTTTAGACACGTTGGCCTGAACAGTACGAAGCCTCATCTCACAGCCGTGCAAGTGAAGTAGGCAGCTCGCAAGCACGGCGATGAGCAGGTAACAGGACACGTGCAGTTAATAACTAGCGAGAGCCACCTCCGGCAGGGCACAGAGGTGGAGGCACAGGCTGCTGAACAGAGGGGTGACGTTCAAAGGTACACAGCACAAACCAGACACGCCAACAGCTGGAGCTTGCACGGGGGGCGTACGGATGCAACGGGTCCACGAGAGAGGTTAAACAGCACCAAACCAAAGATCTGGTGCTTAGAAAACCAATTAAATATCTGCAAAGGGGAGCTGTGACCCCGCTCCGCGGCTGCGGGCTGTTGGCAGGTAGATGGAGTTACGTGCTCTTTGGTCCCCTGTACACAGCCTAGGGTTTCCCACCTACAACACACTCCAAATTAAAGATAAAAACACTTCCCTCCCCCCACAGCAACCCTGCGTGGCAAGCGCAGTGCAGACTCAGACCACGTCTCTGGGTATGGCCTAGTTTGGCTGCGAGGACACAGGATCAGACAGATTCAGGAGCAGGCAGCGATGGCCAGGAGGGTTGCAGCTGCTCCCAGTGGAAAAGCCCCATCAAGAAGCAGCTTCCGAAGTAAACGGGAATCTCGTACACCTTAAGTGTTTGCTCAAAAGCCTTTGCACTGGGTCTTAAAAATCTCTCCTGGGACCTCTTACAAAATAAGACAAATGAGAAAAGGAGATGCACGGCAATTCTCTAGCTCACATGCTCCTCTATCGCATGGCAAAAACTCTGTAATACTAGAGCAAGAAATGGTTTAGCCTTCAAGGTACTGCTTGTCGAATTGCACGAGCCTCAATCATACCAGATTTACATTCCTTGGCCATCAGAGACCATTTCCAGACTGGAGAACAGGGCTGGAAAGAGCCTGCTGCTTTGATTTGTTTTTGTATGCATATTTTCCTGTGATATTTGGCTTTATTCTGGTGTTTTAATTGCGCAAAACAAAATAATGAAGAGTTCACAGCTCCCGACCAAGGAAAATCAGAAGCTAGACTGCCCGTGAAACGGCAGCTCCGTGCCTGCCGCCCCTGAGACGCGTTACGAATCGCGAATCATCAGCGGCTGCTTAAGCTCCTGCTTGGCAACGCGTCCAAGGGGCGGCGAGGAAGCAGCGGAGCCGGGAATCCTGATGACTTACAGCAAGTGCCTTATCTCCGTTTTGAAGCTCGCCAGCGCTGCTTGATAGATCCCATTCTTGGTTATCAAAAGCTCATTTTCCAGAGCCAGCGTCAGTTCCGTCAAGTTCACCTTCCCATCCAGGCTGAAATCCAAAGCCTGCAAAACAGCGAGCCGTTGCAACGGAGCAACCTCCACCTCTCCGCAGAGCCTGAAGGCATTTCCACCCAAAATAACAGAATGAGCCGAGGAGGCTCCAAAAAGATCTTTGCTTGCTGATTAATCCGCTACGGGCGGCTTTGGGGCCACTACACAGGCACATCCCCCTCTGCTGCCGTCCCACATTAAAGAGGTGCTGCCAGCTGCGAAGATGGAAAATACCACGGTTGCACTGCAAGACTAACAGGGAATAAAAGCTTCGCCCGATCAAAAGTATTAATTCTGCAGTGAGCTATAGAAGTGAGCTGAGCAAGGCGAAGGAATTAAGTTGCTTTCTACAAATACAGTTGGACACTGCGAGGTACGCTCTAATTCACATAAAATTTTATCATCAACTTCTAGCTCTCTGGGATGCATCATCATTTCCATAATGAAAAAAACTGGAAATTCCCTAGAACAGCTACACTCCCACTGGGAATTTTAGAGAAAAATTAAAAAAACACTAAATCCAATTCCAAGCAACAAATTCCAGAAAGCCACAGGGGAAAAAAAAGAAAAAAAGCAAACAAAACCAGTCAGGCAGGAGCTGCCCGGTTACCTTCAGGATCTCCTGGCTGTTCTCCACGCCCTCCTCGTGCCAGGTGTCCAGGATCCCCTCCACGCAGGCGTAGCCCATGCCGTCGTCCAGGCTGGAGAAGACGCGGAAGCCGATGGTGCTCGTCATGCCCGACGGCGCGGTCGTACGCCTCCCGCTCTCGTCGAAGGACTGCCGAGAGAGGGCAGAGGATGCGACCGGGCAGAGCCGGGCACCTGACCGCCCCGCGACGAGCAAAGCTTTAAAAAAACAAAAGCGTTTCCCTAACAGCGCTCCAGAGATTAGGGATGAAGGTCTGCTTCTGCTCGCAGCCACGCGAGCGGCTGCCGGGAGGACTGCCGCCGACCTCGGCACGCTGCAGCGCGACCGGGCGCTCGGGGTTTAACCTAAACCCACGGAGGAGCAGCTTCGGAGGGATGAAAAAAAACCTCCCCCGGCAGACCTCAAGCGCGCACCCGTTACTAAAAGCCTGTTCAGTCGAGCACCTCTCGCCCGTGCCGGACCCCCGGGTCCGCCGCGCTCGCCGCCTGGGCGGAGCGGCTCCTCACCTGCATGGAGAGGTGTCTCTTAAGCTGTCTGTACGGAGTAGAGGCAGAGGGCGCGAGCGACTGCCCGTTTTTAAATAAGCCGTAGAAGAAGTCTTCCACGCTCATGGTGCCATCCTGCTCCAGGTTATGGAACACCTCTTCAAGCACCTGGAAGCAGCAGGGGATTGAAAAATAAATAACAACTGTTACAGCCAAATAAAACCCACCGCAGCATAACGATGAAGCACGGCAGCAAGGCTTGATTCCCTAGATCTTTATTAAAAAAAAAAAAAAGGAGGAAAAAAGGAGGAAAGCAAGTAGACCAGAAGAACTGCCGCAGATCCTGCACCATCACAACACCAGGAGAACGATCGATAGACGATGCTATCACCTATCTCTCTCTCTCTCTATATATATATAGATACAGAATTAACTGCAGACCCACACACCCTGCCAAAACTCTGCCCGAGGACACGTACGCTCCCCATCATCTTCGAGCAGCTCTGCCCCGCAAGGCAGCGTGAAATAACCGGCTCCGGGCCAGGCGGCCTCGAACTCGGCGCGAGAGAAGCGCTAAAACCCCAGCGGTTTGTGCAACGACCAAGTCACCGCTAGGTTACTAGCGACGTACTTCAGACTTCAGGGCAATCTCTTTTTTTTTTTTTTTTTTTTTTAATTAAAGGAAGAACCAAGCTTATTAGGATTAGAGATTAAAATTAATCCCTGCCTATTCCTTTGCCTCCAGTTTCTACTTTTTCCCCCCATTTTCAGATTCCCCTTGTAATATACTGAAAACATGTTGTTGCAAATGCTACAAAGGAATACCTACTCAGAAACAAACTTCATGAAGAAAATCATTTAAAAAATGTTATCTTAAGATGTAAAAGTCTTGTCTTAATAAAACTGAATCCTTAGTTGACAAGGGAACATTTTGTTAAAAAAAGCAATTTACTCATGGACTCTTTCTGGATCACAGAAATAGCCCTCAGGCCTTTGCAAACAAAGTCAAAGGGAACGGTCTATGAATATTTTAATAAATACCTACTTTCTAGCTAGAACATTCCTGGGATCAAGGAGACACGCTGAGAATCTGTGATACATTTTTAAACAAAAGTTTTCTCAGGAGAGGGCACTTGCACATTACAGAGCCAGTGAAGCTGGTAGCTACCTTTCATCAGAGCAATATTGCGCATTTGATGGTCTGAAAGCAATAAACTATTTGGAAAGCCACGGACGGAGCCAAAACCTGCTTTCCAAATAGTGGAAATTCTGCTGATCAGCACTTGCTTTTTAAGCTTACGTGCAACAGCATGATCAGTTTTCCCGGGATGCATAAAATCTGGGAGCAGGTACCGACACCAGCGGGGCTTTGGGTGGCCCCGGCCACCCTCGCCCCAGCGTCGAGCTCCCGGGGCCGCTCACCTCCCCATCCGCGTTTTGGAGGCCGTACTGCTCGCAAATGGAGACGAGCTTTTTCCTGTGCAAGTGGCCGTCCCTGGTGACGCCGAGGTGCTCGCAGACCTCCCGCAGCTTCTCCTCCACCCAGTCGGGTGCTGGCACCGCGGTGCTCTGCGAGGCCGTCAGGTCATCCGGGTTCCAGAAGCGCAGCTGGCCTGAAACAGCAACCGCCCTTGGTTTAACAGATTCATTAGCAATTATCAATGCAAAAGCAGCCACAAGATGAGCCGGGGGGGGGGGGGGGGGTAAGCTGCAGAGGAACTGCGTCCTTGGTGCTTTTGGCCAGATCAGAGGCCTTATGCGCTGGAGCACGTTGTCCAGAGGTGTGTGAAGTCTCCACCCTTGGAGATATTCAAACCCTGTCTGGACATGCTCCTGGGCAACCTGCTCTGGGTGACCCTGCTTAAGCAGAGAGTCGACCTGGTGGTCTCCAGAAGTCCCTGCCAGCCTCAGCCACGCTGTGATTGCCTTACCCCATCTGGCACAGAGCACGGCTTGCAATTTTGGGGTACTGCAATAAGCATCAGCTGGGCAATGCTACCAGACTACTAAAAGGAGCAGGTGGAGGACAGCACCTAACCTGGACATGCCATCACCCAGCCAGACAACACCTCCATCCCAAGCTTGAACAAGGCTGCAGCCGACCCACAGCTGGAGGCTGGAGCCTGGTGTTCGCTGGGGCTGGGGGCAGGACGGCGCGAGCTGTGCCAGTACCAGCCAGCCGTCGATTAGCTGCAGGAGCAGGTCCCAGGTAGCTGCTCAAGTTCTCATCCTCAGGACAAGCTTTGCCCCCAGACCAGGCTGCCCACACCACCTGTGCAAACAGCAGTGTGTGTTTTGCTCCAAGCACTTCCAAACAGCTCTGGGGGGGAAAGCCGTCGGCTGAACACATTTCCTCTCTCCCCAGCAAATACCTGGGTGCAATCTTACCCAGCTGGAAGCACTTACAGACCCGTTAGACAGGAAACACTCAGAGCCTTCGCAGCTGCAAGGCCACCCCCTTTTATCCTCTACCTCACCCAAGGGGCTGGTAAAGTGGCATTTGGAATAAAAAGCGGATCCCCTCGGAGGCAGTAGGGGCTAGACAGCAGCTGAGCTGTGTGAGAAGGTGCTGAAGCAGCCAAGTCGCATCGCGGGCTCCCAGGGGTGCTGCCACCCGCGGCTCCGCCTGCCTTCGGCTTCGCTGCGCCTCTGCACGAGGCGGCTCCGGGCTCTCCCTCGAGCCCCCCGCGCGACCAGCCCCACGCCGCGGCCGTCTCCCAAACCAGGGCAGGACCCTGCTCAGCCGCCCGCACCCTCCCAGCGCCCCGGGGGCTCCGGCCGCGCTCCCCTTGCGGGAAAAGCAGGAAATGATTAAATCCTGCTGACACCTAGTGACCGCTGCGCTCCACTGCATCGGCAGCCCTGCGCCACCCCGCTCGGCCCCCAAAGCGGGGGGGGGGGCTGTCCGGGCTCTGCTCCGGGCGAAGCGGCTCTGCCGGCCCCCCCGGGCGGCGGGGAGCACCAGGAGCGCCAGCACGAGCGTCCCCGGAGCCGGCAGCCCGGCCGAGCCCGGGGAGCCGGGGAGCACAGGCAGCTCCGCCGCCGCCTCGGGCTTTTCTCCTGCAGAGCTGCGACGATTTTGACAGCAGCTAGAGCTGGGGATGGGGCACGTTAGAAGCCAGGAGAAGGAGTTAGGGAGGGCTGTGGCTGCTGCGAAGCACAGATACACTGCAATACACAGCAAAAAACCCACCTTGCACCACTTTGCAACCCGAACCATCCGCATTCAGGGTTGTCTCAGCCGCACAGCTCTGAAACGCGCGGGGAAAGCGGCCCGTTCTCCGCGGGGCCGGGGGGGGAAAGTCACCAGCAGCGCGCCGGGGCGGCCCGGCTCCCGCTCTGCCCCTCCGCGCCGGCCGACCGCCCCAAGAAACCCCTTCGGCCCCTCGCTTTGCAGCTGCGCAGGCGCTTGCTCTTACCCTCTGCCTCGTACTCCTCGCTGCCCCGCGTCTTCCAGCGCTGAGGAGGAAACAGAAGATTCCCAAGTTGTCGTTATTCCCGGGCATCGCGCACAAGAGCCTCCGCGGTCGAGCTCCGACGAGCCGCAGCAGCGCAGCGCCGCCGCCAAGCTTCCGTCCCCGGGCCGCACGCGTGACCGGCGGGCTCGAACTCGGAGCCCGCCCAGGGCACGGAGAGGCTCCAAATCAGCCCTGGGAAGCTCAGCGTGTCTCGCTCAGATTACAGCTAAAAGCCGGTAATCTGCAGCGTTACCACGGAAACCGGATTAGGTTGCAGGAGGGGGTTTATTTTTTTATTATTATGATTTTTTTGGAGCTTTGCTGCTTGCTTCTGAGCGCCTCTCTGCCTCCCGGACCCGAATGCAGCCGGGAACGCATCCGAAGTGCCCAATCCTTAAGTTTTTAAGGCTTGGTTTTGTTTAGCACTGGGGGAAAGCCGGGATTTTGGGGGGGGGGGGGGGGGGAGTGCCGCTTGCAGACCACCCTGGCACCGGTGGGAGGAGGAGGAGGAGGAGGAGGAGGAAGGCCCGGCGCGCGGCGGTCCCGCTCACCTCCTCGCGGGCGGCGGGCGGCGGCGGCGGGCGGGTTTCCTCGCGGGGCGGCTCGGCGAGGGCGCCGGCCCCGGCGGGCCGCGGCGGCTCGGGCAGCGAGCGCCGGCCGTAGCGCTTGCCGCCCTTGACGAACTTGGGCCGCGCTTCCGGCGAGCGACCTGCGGGGGAGAAGAGCAGCGCGCGGCCGTTCGAGCGGGGTTTGCTGCAGCCGGGACGCGCGCAGGAGAGGTGGGTGGTGAGGTGAAGCGCGCCGATAGGAAAAGAAGGGGGAAAAAAAAAGCAAATCACAAGGAGGCAGGATGGTTAAGCAGGAGCCCGAGAACAAAAGCCAACCTTATCGCTCCTACTAAAGCCGCCCCGTGGTGAACAGTCTCCAGCGAGCAGCTCCCTCTGAAATGCTAATATTCGTGCCTCCTCGCGCGCCCATTTATTTTCTCGCACTCTTCTCCCCCCCCTTCCCTTGCACAAGGGGGCTGCAGGATTTTTACAGTGCAGGAAAAGCATTTTCCAGGGGCAAGGATGCACCTCTGCCACCATCCGTCTTTGCAAAGGCTTTGGGGAAAATAAGTAGTGATTTAGTAGCAACAGAGTTATTGCTAAAATACTCCCGGATTTCCAAATGCTCACACGTTTCCAAGCCAATTTACACAGCCCCCCCCCCCCAAAAAAAGGGAGCAGCTCGTGCTCCCAGGGTGCGGAAAACTCCGTGGGAAGCGCGTGTCTCCGCACCGGTCCGCACCCGGTGGTTGCTTTCAGCGGGCTCAAGCTGCTGCTCACCAGAGACCACGGACGGAGGGAGGGGAAAAACAAAACAAAAAAAAAAAAAAAAGGAAAAAACTAGGTCGAACCCTCCCTGCTTCCCGCAGCCCTCGGCAACCCACAGGCTCCGCAAAGCGCCCGCCTCGGAGCCGGTGCCTAATTAGACACCGGGTCTCCTCTCCTCTCCCCCGGCAGCCCAAGGTGGGATCTGGCCCCCGCTCCCCTGGGAAAAGCCCGCTGCCAGGGGACGGCTCCCGGCGGTAACTGCGGGCAGAGGGAGCTCGGCACCCGCCAGCAGCCTTGCGAACCCTCACTGTTTGCAAACCAGATTTTCATTTCAATTGCACCGTCTTGAGCTCTTAACCCCCCCCCTTCCACCCCAAGCCCGGGGCTGGCTCCAGCCCTGGGTGCTCCCGCATCGCTGACGCTTTGACGCCGACAGCGCAGAGCGGCTCGTTCGCCAAACCTCGAGTCCGATCGAAGCTAAAAGCAGCAAAGGCTTCTGCTTATATATTTATATAAATATATTAAAATCTCAGTTGTATCTCTGGGCTTTGTGGTTCCTGTCTGTTTTGGGGGGGGAAAAGCTGCTGTTTGCTGACCGAGCTCATTAGCAAGCGCAGGATGGTCGAGGTCACCGAACGAGGACGGAGGACTCGGGAATCGGCCGCCCCTCCGTCCTTGGGGCCCCTCGCCTAGGAGAGGGCGCAGATCCCCACCCCCGGAGAGGAAGGCACGAGTCTCCCTCTCCCGCCGTTCCCGGCCCGGGGAGAGGCAGGATCACAGGATTTACATACAGGTGCGATGGCAGCCGGAGACGCGAGGGGCAGGTCCGGGCTCCAGCTGGAGCCGCAGGGGCTCAGCCCCGGCCACCCCGGGGCTCCCGGCGCCGCCCCCGCGACCCACCGGCTATTTTTGGCCTAGGACAGACTCTTAAATTAAAAAAAAAAAAAAAGTCACGCTTTAACGGCGAGCCGGAACAAAGCAAGCAGCAAACAGGACCGAAGCTTCGCCGCAGCCACCCGACACGGCCGCGCCGGACCGGCCGTCTCCGGGGAGACGCACAGACGCCCCGGAGAAGCTCCCTGCGGGATTGAGGTCACCCTGCTCGCCGCAGGCACGAGCAAGCAAGCAGAAAGGACTTTTAAAGCTTTTCTTTTTTTTTTTTTTTCCCTCCCCCCTCCCTCCCTCTCAATAGCAGCGACGTTTCCACCGGCAGCAGCTGCCGCGCTCGGGGCAGCAGCTGCGAGCGCAGGGGCTTCTCCAGCGCGGCTTAAGCCAACGGGGTTTTAGCCGAGGCCCGGGGGCGAGGGGCGCGTCGGGGGTTTTAGCCGAGGCCCGGGGGCGCGGGCCGCCCCTGCGGGAGGAGGAGCCGCGCGGCGCAGGGGCTCGCCGTGGCTCTGGCGGCCGAGCGGCCCCGAGCTGCCGCAGCCGCCCCGGGGCTGCATCGCCCTGGCGCCAGCCTCCTGCCTCCGAGCGCCTGCAAGCCCGAGCAAGGACACGAGCGGAGAGCAAGGACGCGCCCGCCCCGGCCCCGGCCGGGAAAACGAGCCACGGCAGCGTAGGGTGGCTGGAGATGGCCTCCAGAAGCTGCGTTAGATGGCCGAGAGACCCCAGCCCAGCCGCGCTGCATCCCCAGCGGCGCCAGGTGCCTGCGTGAAGGACACTCAACCCCTCCCTGCGCAGCCGCCCAAAGCCCAGGCCAGCGCTGCAGCTAAGCCCAACCTTCCCCGGCGTCCCCGCTCCAAATTACTCGGCGGGTCACGCGCTTTACCAGCGCTGCGGTACCTCCCGCGCGCCCCGCGTCCCCCGGGACGGGCCTTCCAGGGCAGCACGCGCCTCCGCGGGCGTTTCCACCGCGGGGACAGGACGGAAATAGCTAACGGCGCGGCAGACGCGGCCGCACAAGGCTCCGGCACCGACCGCGGCGCCCCGACTCCCGCCATCGTCTCGCCTGGGAGCGAGAGGCGCCCAAGTCGGCACCCGAAGGGCACCCGCTCCTCTACGCTCCTGCCCAAGACCCACCCAAGTCGTTTTTTTCCAAGCAAAACTCGTTCCTGTTACCTGGTTCTTGGAAGGGCTCTTCATTCGACAGGGTCCTGGATAAGATGAGGATAAGAGCTTCCTTGAACTGGTCAAAGTGGACCTGCGCAGGGAGGAAAAAAAACATAAAGAAAGGATCAGCCGGAGCAGATAACCCGGCACCGGACGGGCAGCGAAGCGGACGACCCGGCGGCTCAGACGCGGCACGGGCGAGCGCCGGGGACGGCGGCGAGGGGCACGAGCGCGCCCCGGCTCGCGGGGCTGGAGATGCCACCGCCGGGACGTCCCAGAGCCTCCGCTCCAACCCAGCGCGGAGACGCTGCGGCTGAGCGGGCGGCCCGAGCGGCGCCTCGGGCACCGGGGGGGCACGCGAGCAATGCGCCGGGGGGAAAAAAATAAACAAAAAATCCCGGGACAGCTGGCGAAGCCACCCGACACGGCCGAGCCGGCTCCCGCGATTCCTCCCCTGGCTAAATAAGTCTTTGGAGAATTTTTAGCACCGAACAGAGTTAGAAATTCCTGGGAAGCCCGGCGGGAAGTTCTGCGCTAACCCCCAGCCGCTGCCCGGGCGGCGAGGCAGCAGCGGCGGCCGCCAGCTCCGGGGCGGCTCGCGGAGCCCGGGGGCAGTCCCACGGCTGGAATCCCGGGAATTAGTTATTTCGAGCATTGCCTCCGTGCAAAATTGCGTGCGGGAGGAGGCACGTGGGGCCGGGCGAGCGGCGGCGAGCCGAAGGGCGCCCGCCAGCCCCCGGTGTGTCACGCGCGGGGCGAAAGGGCCCCCGGTGCCCTCTCCTGCAATCCCCGCGATCGCGAGGGGCCGTCGGGACGGTCCCGCCGGGGCAAGCTGCTCTAGGTGGCCCTGCTTGAGCAGGGGGGTGGCCGAGGTGGTCTCAGGAGGCGTCTGCCCACCTCAACCCTCCCGTGATGCCTCCTCGCGGTGGCATGCGGGTGCGGGGACCCGGGGAGCGGGACTCCAGCCTCCGTCGGGGGCTTTTCGGTGCGCTCGGGCATCTACCACGTCTAGCTTCGCCCCGCAGCCCGAGCCACCCGCCGGCCGTACCCTGCCGAGGAGGTTGCCCTGGAGCAGCGTGTGCTGCAGCGCCGGCGCCACCTCCTCGAGGTGCAGCACGTGGCAGAGGTCGGTGAGCTCCTCCTGCCCCAGGGAGCCCGTGCCCGTGCCGTCGAAGCTGTCGAAGAGCTCCTTGAGGCGGGCTTCGTACTGGTCCTGCTCCGCTTCGTCCATCCCATAGCCTGCCGCGCTCGCCTGCGGGGAGAGAGGGGCTGCAACGGCTTGGCATCGCCCCACGCTCCCACCCGGCCACTCGCCCCAATTTTTTGCATCATTTATCCAGCAGCTATTGACCGAATGGGTTGCAGACGGGACCCCTCGGACCCGGGTAGCATCGGGAGCAGGGAGTGAAATTCCCTGTTTGCATCCTCCCACTGGGCTCGCTGGCGGCGTTTCGGGCCAGGAAGCGCCGCCGCGGAGGCGCGAGCACAAAGCGGCCTCTGTGTGCGGGGTGGCGGCGGTGGCGGGGGGGACGCAGTGACGGCGGCTGGCTCACCCGGGCTCAGCCCCCTCCCTTCTCCCCTCCCAAACCAGCCTTGGGGGGGAAAAACCCGCATCTTCCGGAGCCCCGCGCGCCGCCGAAGCCAGCTTCGGAGGGGAAAGGCGAGGCGGGAGCCGCGCTCGGCGGACGGCTGCGCCGGAGCGGCGCCCGCCCCGGAGCCCGCCCGGGGGGCTCTCACCGTATCAGCCGGGCGAGGGAAAGCGGCGGCCTCCAGCAGTGCCCCCCTCTCCACCGCCGGCGGCCTCACGCCGGGGCACGTGACGAGCTCGGCATCGCACGCGCCACCTGCAAGCGTCTCCAGGGAAAAAAAAAAAATAAAATAAATGAGCCTCGAGGAAAACTACCTGGAATTACAAAGCCACTTCATTTACTCTGCTCCGGGCTCTCCGTTCCCCCGGGACGGCCTCGAGGAAGCCAAGCCCTCAGTTGCATGGATGATGAGAAAAGGAAGTTTTCACTGGTGTTTTTCCTTCCCTTAAGCCTATGCTCTCCGGAGGCCAGAAAACCCTCACGGGACGCCAGGTGAGGCCCACGATGACTAAATTCATAGCTAAATTTAACCGGAACAGCACAGGCTGAAGTGGTACCACTTAGCGCCTTGAATCGGTACGAACCCTCAAGCTTTGGCCCGTCGCTGATGGAGATGCCGATTACCTGCTCGATAAGCAGCATGACCAAGCAAAAACGACGCAGCCAGCCCAGCGCTTCTCCGTGCCAACGTGCCAAGCGCAAGCAGCACGTCTGCCGTGTTTTAGCGGAAGGAGCCTGCCCGGGGGGGGGTGGGGGGGCTCGGGGCTCCCACCCATCCCGGCTGCGCTGCCCCGAAAATGCCTCTGTGGGGTACAGGATACGTTTTTATATTTCTAAAGCAGCTGTCCTCGAACAGGGAATCGCTTTCGAGGAAGAGCCCCGAAAACACCCGCCGGTCGCCCCACCGCTTGCAATTGCCTCGACGCCCGGGTTCGAGCGCGGGGTTTTACCGCGGGGTGCAGAGCGGCTGCAGCCGCCTCCTGCCTCGTTAGCCGCTGCCGCTCGGCTCGCCCATCCCCGCCGCGTCCGGGCGGACGCGACTCCCCGCTCACCCCGCAGCCGGCCCCGCTCCTCCGCCCCGGGCCGCGAAAGGGGAGTAAGGAGCCGCCGGACCGGCGCCTGCGACGGCCCCGGGAAGCAGAGCAGCGCCCGGAGCCCGCCCGGCACCTCGGCACTTGCACTGCAGTGGGGCCCCGCGGGGAGGCGCCTCCCCCCCCCCCCGGCAAGGCCGAACAAAGCCCCCATCTGCCCGAGCCTGCCGCGACCAGCCCCCGCGCCCGCCCACGCGTGACCTCGCTTCGCCTCCCCCTCCCGACCGGGAGGGCCCCCAGGGAGACGGATATATATACACGCACGTGTGCGTATACATATACATATATATGTGTGTGTATATATATATATATATAAAACATATATGTTTTTTTCTCCTACAGAGAAGGGTCGCAAGGAGCCCCAGGGAGGAGGAGGGACGGGCCGCACTGCGGGGCCGGCGGGGGCTTTGCCGGGGCCTGCGGTCCCCATTCCCCCCCTTCCCCGGGCACCAACGCGCTCCCCTGCCCCGACGGACCCTCCACCGCGCGCCCACCGGGGCGCCGAGCCCCCCAAACGCCTCCCCGGTGCTCCCCCACCCCCCCCAGCCTTCCGGCTCCGCCGCCCCCGCGAAGGGGCGGGCTGCGCTCCGGGCCCGCCCGCGGAGGAGGGGCGGCCGCCGGGCCCGGTGCCCCCCATCCGCCCCGGGCGCCCCCTTTCCCTCCCTCCCTCCCTCCCCGCGGTGCTCGGCGCTGCACCCTGCGCTGGCACCGGTACCGGATGGGACGGCGCCGCCGGGCACCTGCGGTGCCCCCCGGGCGCGGCGCGGGGCTCACCGGGCGCGGGGCTCGGCTCGGCGCGGCTCCCGGAGCGGAGCCTCCCCGTGCGGAGCGGAGCGGAGCGGCCGGGCGCGGCTCGCGGCTCCGGGGGAGGCGCCCGGTTCAAATGCGGCGGCGTTTATTGGGCGGCGGCGGGGGCGGCGCGGGGGCCGCGGGGGCCGCGGGGGCGGCGCGGGGGCGGGGGCGGCCGCCGGCCTTTGTGCGCCGCCGCCGCGGTCCCGCTGCCCCGCGCGGCACCACCCCGGCTCCTCCTCGTCCTGCACCCCGGGGGGGGGACACCGCTGAGGTCCCCAGTGTCCTGCACCCCGAGGTGGCATCACCCCGGCTCCCTGCCCTCCTGCACCCCGAGGTGGCATCACCCCCGGCTCCTCCTTGTCTGCACCCCGAGGTGGCATCACCCCGGCTCCTCCTTGTCTGCACCCCGAGGTGGCATCACCCCGGCTCCCTGCCCTCCTGTACCCCGAGGTGGCATCACCCCGGCTCCTCCTTGTCTGCACCCCGAGGTGGCATCACCCCGGCTCCCTGCCCTCCTGCACCCCGAGGTGGCATCACCCCCGGCTCCTCCTTGTCTGCACCCCGAGGTGGCATCACCCCGGCTCCCTGCCCTCCTGCACCCCGAGGTGGCATCACCCCCGGCTCCTCCTTGTCTGCACCCCGAGGTGGCATCACCCCGGCTCCTCCTTGTCTGCACCCCGAGGTGGCATCACCCCGGCTCCCTGCCCTCCTGCAGCCCGAGGTGGCATCACCCCCGGCTCCTCCTTGTCTGCACCCCGAGGTGGCATCACCCCGGCTCCCTGCCCTCCTGCAGCCCGAGGTGGCATCACCCCCGGCTCCTCCTTGTCTGCACCCCGAGGTGGCATCACCCCGGCTCCCTGCCCTCCTGTACCCCGAGGTGGCATCACCCCCGGCTCCTCCTTGTCTGCACCCCGAGGTGGCATCACCCCGGCTCCCTGCCCTCCTGCACCCCGAGGTGGCATCACCCCGGCTCCTCCTTGTCTGCACCCCGAGGTGGCATCACCCCGGCTCCCTGCCCTCCTGCACCCCGAGGTGGCATCACCCCGGCTCCTCCTTGTCTGCGCCCCGGAGGTGGCATCACGCCGGCTCCAACCCCGCAGCTCCCCGCCGTCCCCCCCGTTCCCCGGGGCCGCGGCACCCCGGCTCGCCGCCGCACGAGCAGGGCCGGCGCACGGGGAGCGCCGCGGAGCCGAGCGCGCCGGCGGGGAGCCGGGGCAGCCCCCCAGCGCGGCGGGGACGCCCGGGCACGCGGCGCGTGGGCTCGCTCGGAGCCGCCTGCGCTCGCTCGCGGCGCTTACGCGTGCAAGCGCCCCCCGAGGCGCCCGCGGCCCCCACCCCGTGCCCGGCCGGCCTCGCCAGGCCTCGCCGCCGCCGCCTCGCCGCACAGATGTTCGCCGGGGCGGCTTTGTGCCGGCGCAGGGATTTGCGCTTTGTTTTTCCAACGTTTGCCATTTTTCTCCGCGGCTTTCTTCTGCTCTGACACCCGGCGACGGTGGCTTTTGTCTTGTGCGTGGGTCTTTTTTTTTTTTTTTTTTTTTTTCCGTCCTTTCTCTCTCTCTTTTTCCGCATTTGCTTGCCCAGCCCCGGTTCAAACCCTTTTTGCGCAGCGTTATTATGCCGGCGTGGCGACCATCTGGCGCTTTGTTTGGCGGCGGGCCTCCCTCGCGCCGGGGCCTTCCTCCCCCCCCCTCCTTCCTCCTCCTCCTCGTCCTCTTGGGCGGCTGCCAACAGCCCCGGAAAAGCGCCCTGACCCCGCTGCCAAACCCGGCTCCGCCGGCAAATTCCCGGCTCGGTTTGAGCACCGGCTGTTAGCAAAGGCACCCGGATTCATGTATTAATTTATTCAATATTTATTTTATCTCCTCCCCCCCCGCCGCCCCGGTTCCGCCGCGGGAAGGCGGCGGCGGAGGGGCCCCCCCGGCGCTGCCCGCCGCGGCCCCGGCCGCAGCCTCCCGCCGGCAAAAGCCGCCTGTGCTCGGGGCGAGCCCCGGCCGCGGCTCGCGGGCGGCCGGCAGCTGAGAACGACACAGACCCGAACTTCGCTTTTTCCCTTCCTTTTTTTTTTTTTCCTTTTTTTCTTTTTCTTTTTTTTTTTTTTTTGCGCGGGGCTCCGCGCAGGCGGCTCGTTTCCGCCGGCGGCCCGCGGGGAGGTGGCGCTGCGCGGGGCGCCGCCGCCGGCCGCATCCCCGGCGGGTCCTTTCCCGAGCTCTGCTCCCCGGTTTGGGGCAGAACGAGCGAAAAAGCGGATGGCGGCGGCCCAGCGGCGGGGGGGGGGGGGGGGGCCGCGCGTGTGCGGGGGCCGCGGGGGCCGCGGGAGCGCGGGGAGGAGGGAGCGGGGCCGCGCACGGGGCCGCGGGCAGAGCCCGGGTGGGAGCCGCGGCTTGGGCGGGGGCCGCGCCGGCGCCCCCGGCCCACGGCGCCCCCGCCGCCGGCAGCCCCGCGTGGGCGCGCCGCTTCGCCCCGCCCCCCACGCCGAAAGGGGCGGGGCGAGAGAGGACGGGGGGCGTGGCCACGTGGGGGGCGTGGTCACGCGGAGTGAGGGCGGTGCGCGGAGCGTGCGCGGCGGGCCTGGGGGCGTGGCCTCGCCGCCCGGGGGCGTGGCGTGCGTGAGGGGGCGTGGTTTGAGGGCGGGGGAAGCTGCGCCGGGCGGAGCGGCGCGGGGCCGGGAGGGGGCGTGTCTCGCCGGGAGGGGGCGTGGCCTGGCGGCGGCGGCGGCGGCGGCGGCGGCGCGGCGCGGCGCGGAGCGGAGCGGGCGCGATGCGGCGGCGCGGCGCGGCGGGCGGCGGCGACGACGAGCAGGCGGCGGCGGCGGCGGCGGCGGCGGAGGGGGGCAAGGCCGGCGCGGCCCCGCCGGAGCGGTGAGTACCTGCCGCGGCCCCTCGCGCTAGCCGGGGCCCCGGGGCGGTGGGGGCAGGCGGCAGGGCCGGGCCCCCCCCGCCGCCCCCCGGCCCCGCGTCCCCCTGCCGTGGCC
Source organism: Rhea pennata (assembly GCF_028389875.1). Taxonomy (NCBI): domain Eukaryota; kingdom Metazoa; phylum Chordata; class Aves; order Rheiformes; family Rheidae; genus Rhea; species Rhea pennata. Next base: position 67,141,406 of record NC_084667.1, on the reverse strand, counting down.
CTGTCGCTCTGGCCAGGGCCGTGATCCCGTGCTGGGGCCGTGTCCCCGTGTCCCCGTCGCCATGGCCTTGTCACCTTGACGGGGCCGTGACCCCCCCCGCCATATCCCCATGCCCCCCCCACGCCATGGCCATGTCCCTGCCCTGACCATGCCACCCACCATGGCCATGAGCTCGTGCCATGCTCCTCACCGTGGCCATGACCCTCTGCCTTGTCCCCATGACCCCCCCCGCCATGGCCTTGTCCCTGCTGTGACCATGCCGCCCACCATGGCCATGACCTCGTGCCATGCTACCCCACCATGGCCATGACCCTCTGCCATGTCCCCATGCCCCCCACCATGGCCATGTCCCTACCATGACCATGCCCCCCCACCATGGCCGTGACACCATGCCACGTCCCTACGCCACCCCACCATGGCCATGACCCTGTGCCACGTCCCCGTGCCATTTCCACATGCCACCGTGACGTGGCCATGTCCCCGTACTCTGTCCCCTGCCATGGCTATGTCCTACCATGACCACGATGCCCCACCACGGCCGTGACCCTGTGCCACGTCCCCATGCTGGGGCCACGCGCCCGTGCCAGCTGCCGAGAACAGCGTCCCCTTGGTGGGGGCCCGTCCGCGCCGGGGCCGGCGCTGCTCCTCCGCCTCGGCGCGGGTGCAGCAGGCGTTGTGCAAGGCAGGGTGTGAGCGCTCATTAGGTGTAGACGCCGAGCAGCACCTGATGATTAAGCGCGTGAGGCCGTGGGCAGCGGCTCGGCAGTGCCGGCGGCGGCATCGCTGGCCAAAAAGGCCCTGCTTTTCCCAAAGCTGGCCCTTGGGTTTCGCGGTGCCGGCTCCCGCGCGGCGTGGCGCCCGCCCGAGCCGCGGCGCCCGGCTCGCGGGGCGAAAGCGAGCCCGACACGCGTCAGCTTGACGGGTCCGGCATCGCCCGCCGACGGCGTCTCGCCCGGCAGAGCGCGACGCGCGGGATGCAGGGAGCCGGCGGGGGAGCGTGCCCGGAGCCGGGCCCGGGGTGGAAATCTGGGTCAGCGCTCGCCCGCGCAACCCCGGGCGCCTTACGTAAAGGAGCTTTGGGAGGCTTGAGCGGCGGTATTTCCGGACGTGGCTGCGTCTTTAGGTGACCCTGAGCAGCCCCCCTCCTAGCAGGATGGCGCCGTTGTTGTTGTTGTTTTTTAATAAAGTCCCTGCAAAGCGCTAACTCGCCGCTGTGAACGCGAGCCCTTTCTCCTGCATTTCCCCCTCGTCCCTGGGGAATTGCGCAGGCTCGGAGCGTTTGCGGGAACGGCCTGGGAGCGTTTCTAAGCGGCACCGGCGCTGCCGTCGAGGCTTGCTCGCTCTTCGCTGCAAAACTCGGGGCTGGGGCTGGAAGAGGGGCCCCGTCCGTGGCGCGTCTGAACGGCTACGAGCCGGGGCGGGGGCTGCGCTCATGGGTTTCTTTCCACCTCGGAGGACCTGGCTGGCCTGGCGACCCCGGCTCCGCACGCTCCTGCTGGACCTCGTCCTCATCTACGTGTCCGTGCCCTTCCTCATCCGCCTCTTCCCCGTGCTGCTCACCAAGTTCGTCTTCCTCAACTTCCGTGAGTGTCCCAGCGCCTCGGGAAAGCCGGCGCCCCCGGGGCCCGGCTTGGCGCTCCGGGGCGGGGACACGAGCCTTTGGGATCCCGTCGGCTCCTCTCCGGAGCCGGGAGGCGGCCCGGGCAGGTAGCAGGGCAAAGCCCGCAAATATCCGGGGAGCAATGGGAACGCACAGGCAACGCAGACCGCGGCAACCGCTCTCGGGCCTCCGCTCGCGGGGGAGGCGAGGAAGGCTCCGCGCCGCGCGGCACCCCGGTTTCGCAAGCAGCAGCGAGGCGGTGCGCGCTGCCAAGGGCGCTCGGCGCGCCGAGCCGCGGCTCGCCTGGGCGGGCAGGGAGGAGCTGCGGGGCGGCCGAGAAGCAGGCCGGAGGTGCTTCCGAAGGATGCCGGCCCCCGGAGGGCGGCGGGGGGCTCCCGGGATCCGGCTCACGGCTGCGCCTTCTCCCCCCCCCCCCCCCCCAGTGGCGTTCCCCTACTTCGCCGACCTCCGGCGGCCGGAGCTGCTGCTCAACAACACCGTGAGCTTCTATCTCGCCACCGAGCCCGACGTGACCGTCGGCGTCTGGTGCGTAGCGGAGCCTCCGCGGCGGGTTGGTGCAAAAAAAAAAAATAAATAAAATAAATAACCCTCCAAAACCGTCGTGTCTGGGCTCTGTCTCCGCAGGCACACGGTGCCGAGCAGCCGGGCGGCCGAGGCCCGGGGCAAGGAGCGCGGCTGGTACGAGGAGGCGCTGGCGGACGCGCACCCCGTCATCATCTACCTCCACGGCAACGGCGGGACGAGGTGAGCGGCGGCGGCGGCGGCTGCCGCGCCTCCCTTCCCCGCCGCCGGCCCCTTCGCAGAACGAGCGAGTGCATAAATAAATCACAACCCGTCGGTGCCGCAGGGCCGCGAGTCACCGCGTGCAGTTCATGAAGGTGAGCGGCGGCGGCGGTGCGCGCCGGGGCCGGGGGGCTCCGGCGGGGCGGCCGCCCCCCCGGCTTAGCGGCGCGCTCCGCGGCTCCTCCGACAGCTCATGGGCACCGCCGGCTTCCACGTCCTGGCCCTCGACTACCGAGGTAAAGGCGTCCCCCCGTGTCCCCAACCCCAACCCCAACCCCGGCGCCTCCGCCGCCCCGACCCCACCACTCGCGCCGGGCGGTGACGCCGGCGCCGCGTCCCGCAGGCTACGGGGACTCCGGCGGCCACCCCACCGAGAGCGGCTTCACCACCGACGTGCTGGCCCTCTACGACTGGGTGAAAGCGCGGAGCAGCACCAGCGCCGTCATCTTCTGGGGACACTCCTTGGGCACCGGGTCGGTGCGGCGCCGCGCGCCGGCGGACCCGGCACCTGCTGCCACCTCCGTATTACCATCATCATCGCTATTATTATTTTTGCAGGATAGCAACCAACGCCGCCAGGAAGCTGCAGGAGGACAGAGGTAAGGTCTGGTGCCGGCGCCGGCGGCCCCCGGAGCGAGGCGGGCGGCGGGGACGGGGGCTCCCCGGCTGAGGCCGTGCCCCCCGCCTGCCCTCCCCGCGGCTACCCCGCTGCCAGGGCTCCAGGTTGATGCTGTGGTCTTGGAGTCGCCCTACACCAACATCCGCGACGCGGCCGCCCACATCCCCATCACCAAGGTGAGGAGCGACCCGCTGGGCTGGGGCCCAGGGCTGCGGGGGGAGGAAGAGGAGGAGGAGGAGGGGGGCAGACGCCACTGCAAGCCCCTGGGTTTGCCCCGGGCTCGGCCGCTAGCTTTGCTGCCCGCCACAGATTTACCGCCGCTTCCCGGGCTTCGAGTACCTCATCCTGGATTCGATGGCTCTGGGTGACATGTTCTTCCGCAGCGACGAGAAGTGAGTGCCTGGGTGGCCACGCTTGCTCGCAGAGGTGGTGGTGGAAGAGGTGGTGGTGGAGGTGGTGGAGGTGGTGGTGGTGGTGGTGGTGGTGGTGATGGTGGTGATGGTGGTCGAGGTGGTAATGGTGGTCAAGGTGGTGGTGGTGGTCAAGGTGGTGGAGGTGGTGGTGGTGTTGGTGGTGGAGGTGGTGGCGGTGTTGATGGTGGTGGTAGTGGTGTAGTTGGTGGTGGAGGTGGTGGTGATGGAGGTGATGGTGGTGGAGGTGGTGGAGGTGGTGGAGTTGGTGGAGTTGGTGGTGGAAGTGGTGGTGATGGAGGTGGTGGTGGTGGTGGAGGTGGTGGTGGTGTTGATGGTGGAGGTGGTGGAGGTTGTGTGTCGGGCCGGCGCCCGGCACCACGCTTGCCGCCCCCCACAGCGTGAAGTTGCTGTCCTGCCCGCTGCTCATCCTGCACGCCGAGGACGACGCCGTCCTACCCCCGCAGCTGGGCCGCAAGGTCAGCGCCGGCGCCGCCGGGAAGGCTGGCGAGGGGGGGGTTTGGGTCTCGGCCGGCGGCCGCCCCCGCCGACCCGGCCGCCTCCTCCCCGGCAGCTCTTCGAGGCCGCGCGCGGCGCCTACGCCGACGAGAGCAAGGTGAAGTTCGTCACCTTCCCCGCGGAGCTGGGCCTGGGCCACGACTACATCTCCTCCAACCCGGAGCTGCCCGGCCTCGTCAAGTAGGCGCCGCGGCCCGGCCCGGCCCGGCCCGGCCCGGCCCGGCCCCGCTCCGCCGCGCCGCGGGCAGGGAGCAGGCGGCGGCCGGCGGTGAGCAAGCGTTAGGTTTATTCCGTCTTGTTGCAGAGACTTCTTGAACATCGAGTGACGCCACGGGCAGAGCGAACGCGCCGCCTCCCCCCAGCACTCGCCGCGGCGCAGAACCTCCTCCGGATGTAATAAAAAAAAAAGGGGGGGGGGGGGAAAAAAAAAACCTATCGCGAGACTTTCCAACCCACCTGCTGCCTCGGGGGTGCCGCTGCGGGTTGCTCCCGTCCGGCCCACCACGAGCTGGGGCTGGCCGCGAGCCGGGCGTTGGAACGGTTTCGCTTTCTGTGCCCCGTGCGAGTTAATAAAAAAAGAACAAAAAAAAAAGAGAAAAAAAAAGAAAAATCCCCCCCCCCCCCTTAGAAAAGCCGGCGGCGACAGGAGAGCGGCCGGGGGCTACGCGGCGGCCTGGTCCTCGGCGCCGTCGCGGGGCGCGTTGGGCGGCGGGATCTTCAGGTCCGACGGCTCCACGCCCCAGATGTCCCGGGCGTACTCCTTGATGGTCCTGTCGCTGGAGAACTTGCCCGAGGAGGCGATGTTCCTGATGACCGTCCTGGTCCACTCCTTGGCGTCCTGCGAGGCGGCGGGGGGGGGGGGGGGGGGGGAGCCCCGGCGCGGGTCAGCACGCGCCGCGCCGAGCCCCGGCCCGTCGCCCCCCGCGCCGCGGTACGCCCCGGCCCCGCACTCACCACGTAGAGCTCGCTGACCTTCTCCTGGCATTTGACGTAAGCCTCGTAATCCGCAAAAACTTTAAACCTGCCGCGGCAAAGCAAGGGCGGGCTAGGGGCAGCGGCCACGCGCGGGGGGCGGACGCCGGCTCGGGCGCTTGGGCCACGCTCTGCCCAGCGCGAACGCGTCAAGCCCCCAAGGCAGGAACCGCCCGGGGCCGTGCTCGGCGGTGGCTTTGGCTGCCGGGGGCTGGGAACGCGACGGAGAGACCTGCCCTGGGGCCAGAGGGACCGAGCCTCACCGGTCGTGGTGGAACAGCATGTTCACCACGTCTCTGAAGAGCTCGGGCTCCTTGGGCGAGAAGAAGCCGCTCTTGATCTGGTCGATGGCCTGCTTGAGCTCGGGGAGCTTCTCGTAGTACTCCTGGGCGTTGTACCTGGGGGCAAGGACACCGTCGGACCTCCACGCCCCGGCGGGCCCGGCGGCGGCTCCGGCGCCCGCGTCCCCTGCCCTCACCCCTTGCGGTCCAGCTCCGCGACGTCCTCCACCCTCATGCCGAAGATGAACAAGTTCTCCTCTCCGGCCTCCTCGGCCATTTCCACGTTGGCTCCGTCCATGGTGCCAATGGTGAGCGCCCCGTTGAGCATGAATTTCATGTTGCCCGTACCCGACGCTTCGGTGCCCGCCGTGGAGATCTGCTCGGACAGGTCTGTGGCAGGAATCACTGCCAAGAAAACACACGGAAAGGGGTTTGTGGTCATCGGTGCTGGATCACAGCAGTGTTGGGAGCAGCCTGGCCACGGGCCCAGCCTCGGCGATGCTGCCGGCAGCGCCCTTCTGCAACGCCGGCCACGGCGCTGGCCAACTGCCCTTGGGGGCTCGTGCTGCCCGGCGGCTGCTGTGGGCTGAGGGGTGCCACGGGGAGCTCCCTGCTAGGTCCACCAGACGAAGCAATAAACGCTTCCAGAAAAGGTGAATTTGAAGCTTTATCGATTTAGCCGGGCGACCTGTAACTCCTGCTAGTTGCGAGGGGATGTCCTTGTATGATCTGAAGCTCTGCTAGGAGGTCTCTCATAAGAGATCGCTCCTCTCTGTGGGTCTGAAACACGATCGGCTTTAGGATGGTTCTATTATTTCAGCTCTACCTTCTGATCCACCTCTGCCTCTCTGCCCAGGGAGATGCGACCCCCAGATAGCACGAGACATTTTAGCTTCCTCAACGTGCCCGATGACGTTACAGCAGCTCTGGGGCAACAACCCATGCAGGAGCCTTGGTTTGGTTTTAAACAAGGCGGAAAAGGCCAAGTGCTAATGCCAGCTCGTTGGGCCAAGTTAAAGCAGATCACATCCATAGCTCCAGCTCCTCCGAGCGAGGCATCTGCTCCCCGGCTGCTTGGTATATACTCATGCGGAGCAAAATTTGCACAAACAAACCCAAACCCAATGCTGAGAGCTGCGCTGAACGACGTTAGAGCCGCTGCTTTATAACGCTGAAGCGCCGAGCTGTGCTGGGGAGCGGCTGCGAGGCAGATGCCTTCTCCCCAGACACCACCCCAGGGCGCGCTACCTTTCTCTGCCAGCGAGACTCTGTAGTTCTCCAAGAAGATGACCTTCAGCTTGCTTCCCACCACAGGGTCGTTGTTCACCACGTGTGCCACAGCGTTAATGAGCCTGATGATCATCTTAGCCATGTAATAGCCTGGGGCAGCCTAGGAGAAAAGCTTTTCCTGAGGACCCCCTTGCTTCCATGTGTCTGGGTTGGTACTGCTTGGTCCTGCTCCCACCGCCCACGCAACCACACGTTGCACCTTCTGCCCGGCCCACCCACCTGCCAGCACAAAACCTTTTGGGGCTTGTACAGCTCCAGGCAATAAGCTCTCACCCGGGCTGAAGCCACCAAGTGCTGCCCCAGCATTTCCCAGGTGGGCTTAAGGCATACATCCCCAGAAGGACGTCTCCCTTAGTACATCTCCATGGGCTTCCTCCAAAGTGCCTGAATTCCCCATCTGACTTACTTTGCCTCCAATGATGACTGTCCTGGGCACAAAGAGCTTCGCAGGGTCCCTCCGGATGCCTGGGGAAGATGGAAGCGCTGGTGTCACCTGCTGTCTTAACTACAGCTCCAACGGGGCTCGTGCACCCCCGGGGCAGCCCGTCCCCTCCAGGCATACGGCGCAGCTTACGGTTGTACATGGTGATGATGTGCAGGCAGTTCATCAGCTGCCGCTTGTACTCGTGGATCCGCTTGACGTGCACGTCGAACATGGACGAGGGGTTGATCTTCACCTTGTACTCCTTCTCGAGGAAGAGCGCGAACTTCACCTTGTTCTCCTGGCGAGGGAGGCGGCGCGTTAGGATCCGCACGGCCCGGCCCGCGCCACCCCGCGCCACCCCGCACCCCTCACCTGCTTCACTTTGGACACCTCCCGGATGAAGACGTCGTCGTTCACAAACGCGTGCAGCTTGGTGAGCTGGCTCAGGTCCTTCACGTAGTCCTCCCCTATTTTCTGCAAGAAGAGCCCGGGCCGGCGCTGAGCGCGACGACCCGGGCAGCCGCGGTCGCCCGGCGCGCCGCTCTGATCCGCCGCAGCCGGCGCCTTCTGCATCAGCAATTTGGAGGTGGTGGGAAAGCACTCGGAGGAGACGGGAACCGGGTTCGGCCATTTGAGAGACCTAAATGCTCACGCCAAGACTCGGCGGCACGGGCGCGGGCTCCTCTCGGAGTCAGCCCCTCTGCGAAGGCGGCCCACGGACCCTCCCCAGCCCCCCCGAGGCGGGTACCTCCGCGATGAGCTCTGCCAGCCCCGGGTTGCAGAGCAGCAGCCAGCGCCGCGGGGTGATGCCGTTGGTCTTGTTCTGAAACTTCTCTGGCTCCAGCTCAGCAAAGTCCTTGAAGCTGAGAGTGCAGAGGGTGATTGCTTTACGTTGCTGTGCCCACGGGGCCAGAAACCGCTGAAACGCCTTCCTCCACGGCGAGGAACGCGACGTCAGGCTCCAGCTCAAAGCCCGGCCCCTTCCCGCTCGGATCTCCAGCCCTGGCCCAGCGTAGGGGACCTCATGCCATCGTCTCCTCCCACCCCACAGCCTTCCCCGCGCCCCGCTCACACTTGGGTCTTGACTATTTCTGAGTGGATCTTGGCCACGCCATTGACGGCGTGGGAGCCGACGATGCAGAGATGGGCCATGTTGATCCTCTTGGTGCCTCCTTCCTCTATGAGGGACATCCTCCGCAGCCGCTCGACGTCGTTGGGGAAGAGGGCCACGATGCGCTGTGGGGTGCCAGACGGGCCAGGCAGTCAGCACTGCTGGCGCCAAGATCCGTCTGTTTGCTAACAACGCTCAGGCCACAGCCCGATGCCTGATCCCAGCTCGGAGTGAGGGCTGGAGAGCTGGACCCAGCCCTGGAGGTGAGCGAAGGACCCGTCTGCTAGCGCGCAAGGCCAGAAGACGGGGACGTGGGCTTTGGAGCAGCAGGACCTGCCCTCACGTTTCCCTGCCATCCCATGGACAAGGGTCCCATGGGGAGGCTTGCACCAGGTGAAGGTCAGGCAGGGAATCGCAGGACGATCCATCCCACCCCAGATCAACAGCGGGGTGCTTGGGTCTGGGAGACGCTGCGGGACGACTGCGTCCCTCCGTCCCCAGAGCTGCTCCCGTCTCCCAAGGGGCTGCATCTCCAGGACTTGTCGATGGGCCAAGTCCTTCGAGACAGCCGCTAGCTGCAGGACGGGAACACACCGGCAGGGAGGACTTCCCACCGCCTTGCCCGCTTCCTGCACTCCTTGGAATAGCCACCAGCACCCTCCAGCCACAAACCAGCCTGGGTCCGGTCTGTCCACCACACTCAGCCTTGGGCAACGCGCACTGTCCCCGTCACCCTGCCGGAGCGGGCTCCTGCGCAGCGCCAGGGCACTTACGTCCAGGTGCCGCTGGTTGATCTCGTAGATGATCTGCAGGTGTCTGGGGAGCAGCTTCTCCATCAGGTCCACCGGCCAGCGCTCCAGGGCTTCGGGAAGCACCGTGTGGTTCGTGTAGGCGAACGTCTGCTTGGTGATGTCCCAGGCCTGCCGTTTGGGAGAGCGAGCGGTCAGCGGCACGGGGAGAGACCGTGCTGGAGGCCACCGTGCTGGAGGCGGCTTTGCTCAGCCGCCGGCGTTGCTCAGGCTCAGCCCCCTCGAGCCGGGGCACTTGGAGCAGGCTTGGTCCTGCAGGGTGCGTGACTCATTTCTTTGCAGAAAAGGAGGTGTGTGCCCAAGTCGATACCGGCTAAACCCAACCTCAGCTGCTCCAAATCACTCTAAGGGCCAGTAGCAGCTACAACACTGGTTCCCCAGCTCCTGCCCTGCTCACAGGAGGGAGCGCGGGGTTACCCATGGGCGCTGCATCCTGCTGCTCTTCAGCCACCCGCAAGCTCGGTGCCTCCTGGCTGCCTTCGCGCCAGCTCTGCAAACAGCAGCAGGGCTGCCGGCTGCCCAGGGGCCTTCGCCTGAGCCCTGCCGCTCCCGGGGGCCGCGGAGGGAACGCTCGGACCGCCCGGCGCGCGAGCGGGGCCGGGCCAGCCCCGGCGCCCTCGCAGGCCGCCCCGCGGCGTCGGCCCGAAAGCCAGGCTAACTCTCCTCCAAACCTTGTTCCAAGGCAGCTTTTCAATATCCACAAAAATCCTCATGAGCTCTGGGATCGCCATGGCGGGGTGCGTGTCGTTGAGCTGGATGGCGACCTGCGGAGAGCGCGGGTGAGCGCCCGGGCCGCGGGCTTCGCGCCGCAGCGGAGCCGGCCGCGCGCGGGGCGCCGCCGACCTGCTCAGGGAAGGAATCGAAGACGGTCCGGACGCTCTCCGTGCTCCCGAATTTGGAGGCTTTGAAGCGGCGGATGATGTCCTGGAGGGTGGCAGCCACCACGAAGTACTCCTGCTTCAGCCGCAGCTCCTTGCCCTCGAAGAACTGCAGGCGAGAGGCGGGTTGAACGTCCCGCTGGCAAAACCCAGCGGCCCGAGACGGGCGGCTCCCGCTCCGGGAGCGCGGCGACTCACGTTGTCGTTGGGGTAGAGCACGCGCGAGATGTTTTCCGCCAGGTTCCTGTCCAGCACGGCCTGGATGTAATCTCCGACGTTGACTGAGGAAGAGGAGCGGGAGGGCGTCGGCGCGGCCGCCGCCGGCCCGCGGAGCGCCCCGGCCCCCTCCGGCCCCCGGCGCCACTCACAGTCGCGGAGGTTGAAGTCGTTGGGCGCCCGCGCCGACCACAGCCGCATCGTGTTGACGGTGTTGTTCATGTACCCGGGCACGGGGGTGTCGTAGGGCAGAGCCAGCACCACCTGGGACGCACGGGAAGGGCAGCGCGGGCCGGCCGGCAGCGTTCCCGTGGGGGCAGAGCCAGCGCCGCCGCCGCAGCCTTCCCATGCGCCCGAGCCGGCGAGCACGGGAATGCAGGGGCGGGTCGCAAGCGAGCGCGGGAGCGGGTTGCAAGCGGGAGCGGGTTGCAAGCGAGCGCGGGAGCAGGTTGCAAGCGGGAGTGGGTTGCAAGTGGGAACGGGTTGCAAGCGAGCGCGGGAGCGGGTTGCAAGCGGGAGTGGGTTGCAAGCGAGCGCGGGAGCGGGTTGCAAGCGGGAGTGGGTCGCAAGCGAGCGCGGGAGCGGGTTGCAAGCGGGAGCGGGTTGCAAGTGGGAACGGGTTGCAAGTGAGCACGGGAGCGGGTTGCAAGCAGGAGCGGGTCGCAAGCGAGCGCGGGAGCGGGTTGCAAGCGGGAGTGGGTTGCAAGCGAGCGTGGGAGTGGGTTGCAAGTGGGAACGGGTTGCAAGTGAGCACGGGAGCGGGTTGCAAGCAGGAGCGGGTCGCAAGCGAGCGCGGGAGCGGGTTGCAAGCGGGAGCGGGTTGCAAGCGAGCGTGGGAGCAGGTTGCAAGCGGGAGCGGGTCGCAAGCGAGCACGGGAGCAGGTTGCAAGCAGGAGCGGGTCGCAAGCGAGCGTGGGAGCGGGTTGCAAGCGGGAACAGGTCGCAAGTGAGCATGGGAGTGGGTTGCAAGCAGGAGCAGGTTGCAAGCGGGAGCGGGTTGCAAGCGGGAGAAGGTTCCAAGCGAGCGCAGGAGCAGGTTGCAAGCGGGAGCAGGTTGCAAGCGGGAGCGGGTTGCAAGCGAGCACGGCGAGAAGCGGCGCCGGCCCCTACCTGCGTGTCGACCCACTTGGCGCCGCCGGGGCCGTGCTCCACCCTGCCGTAGAAGTGCACGGGCAGCATGTACTCGGGACGCGCTTTCTCCCAGGGGTTGCCGTGCCGCAGCCAGTCGTCGGCCTCCTCCACCTGCCGCCGGGAGCACCCAGCCGGTCGGGGACCGCCGCGGCGGCGTCCGGCGGCGCCCGGGAGCGCGGCGGGGGGCTGGCGCCCCGCTCCCTACCTGCCAGCCGTCCCGGATCTTCTGGTTGAAGATGCCGTACTCGTAGCGGATGCCGTAGCCGTAGGCCGCCAGCCCCAGCGTGGCCATGGAGTCGAGGAAGCAGGCTGCCGAGGGCGAGCGGCGCGCGGCGCTCAGCCCGGCGGCCCCCCGCTCCGCCGCCTCCTCCCCTCCGGCCCGGCCCCGGGCCGCGTCACTCACCGGCGAGTCTCCCGAGACCGCCGTTGCCGAGTCCCGCGTCCTCCTCGATCTCCTCCAGCTCTTCCATGTCCAGCCCGAGCTGAAGGCGGGCGGGGGAAAGCCGTGAGCGGGTGGCTCCGGCGCCGCGCGGGAGCCGTCCCCAACCGGGACGCCGCTCCGGCGCCGGCTCCCGGGCTGCCAACGCTTCGTGCCGAGAGCCCCGGGAAACTTTTTTGCTTTCGGAAACTCTCGGCACGCGTCTCCCGGCGGCGGCGCAGGGCTCTTCCCTCCCGAGCGGCCCCCGGGCCTCGCCGCCGCTGCCGCCAGGCGACCCGATCGCAAAGAAAACACAACCCGGGAGCAGGCGCTGCCCCTCCGCAGGCGTTGTGCAACGGCGGCCGGCGCGCCGAGCCGAGCCGCGCCGAGCCGAGCCGAGCCGAGCCGAGCCGTGCCGCGCCGCGGGCTCACCTGGTACACGGCCTCGTCGCAGGCGTTCTGCAGGCCCAGGTTGACCATGGTGTTCTGCAGCGTGCGGCCCATGTAAAACTCCAGCGAGAGGTAGTAAATCCTCTGCGAGGGCGAAGCGAGGCGGCTGTTGCGGCGAGGCGGCTCCGGGCGCGCTGCCGCCGGGCGCTCACCTCCCGGGCACCCGCGGCCGCGCCGGTGCGGAGTTAAACTTTAAAGAGGAGCCGCTGGCTAACGCCAGCGCCAAGGCTGGCTGGGGGGGCCGGAGCCAGCAGCCTGCCGGGGGCGGGCGCCGGGTTTAAGGCCAGGCTGAGGCCGGGGGACGGCGCCGACCTGGGCGCTCGCCCGGGGCGCCGGAGCGGCGGAGCAGGGATTAGAAAGCCACGGGGAGCGGCGGGGCCGCGCGCGCCCCGGCCCACCTTGGGGTCCCGCTCGTAGTAGTGCTGCTGCGTGCGGATCCAGCGGCCCACGAGGTGGTCGCGCACGGTGTGCGCCAGGGCGAAGTAGTAGTCGCGGGGGGTGGCCACGTTGCGGTCCTTGACCAGGGTGAAGTGGAGGTGCCGGTTGAAGCCCTTCTTCAGCTCGGCCACGTTCTCGGCGCCCACGATGCCGCGGATGCTGATCTGCTTCCGCTTCTCCTGGTCCGAGAGCGGCCGCGACATCCCGGCGGCGGGGCGGGACGGGTCCGGACGGGGCGGGCGGCGGCGCTGCGGGTCGCGGCGGGTCCGGACGGGGCGGGCGGCGGCGCTGCGGGCGGCGGCGGCGCTGCGGGTCGCGACGGGGCGGGCGGCGGCGGCGGCGGGCGCGGGCAGCCACCGGGCCCCTTCCGCCTCCGCCTCCGCCTCCGCCCCGCGCTGGCGCCGCCCCGGCCGCCCTTTCCGGGCTGCGGCTCGCGAGGGGACGGGCCCGGGGGGGGGGACGGGGCCGCCCCCGCGGCGGGGGGCAGGCGGCGGCCGCGGCGCCCCGGGGCAGCGCGGAGCTTCCCCTCCCCCCTCTCCTCCCCTCGGTGTGGGGCTGTGCAAGGGGGGACGTGTGCAAGGGGGGGGACACACCCCGGGGCCGTGCAAAGGGGAGGTGCAAGGGGGGGAGGACCCCGGGGCTGTGCAAAGGGGAGGTGCAAGGGGGGGGACACCCCGGGGCTGTGCAAAGGGGGCCGTGTGCAAGGGGGACACCCCGGGGCTGTGCAAAGGGGAGGTGCAAGGGAGGGGGGGACACTGGGGCCGTGCAAGGGGGGCCGTGTGCAAGGAGGGGACACCCCGGGGCCGTGCAAAGGGGAGGTGCAACGGGGGGGGACCCCGGTGCCGTGCAAAGGGGAGGTGCAAGGAGGGGGGTTCCCGGGGCCGTGCAAAGGGGGCCGTGTGCAAGGAGGGGGGGACACCCCGGGGCCGTGCAAGGCGGGGGGGGGGAATAATCCCGGGGCCGTGCAAGGGGGGGGGGGCGTAAGCCGGGGACGCGCAAAGCCGTGAGTAGGGGGCGAACCCGGGACCGCGCAAGGGGGGGGGGGGGACACATGCCGGGGCCCCGCGCACCTGATCGGCGCCGCGCTGCGCTGCGCTGCGCGGCGGCCCCGCTGCGCTCCGCTCCGCTGCGCTGCGCTCCGGTGCGGCGCCGGCCGGGCGCGCCGCCTCCCGCCGCGCCGCCCCCCGCCGCGCCCCGCCCGCGGTCGCGGCGCCGCCGGTTCGAGGCCCCGGCCCGGCCGCTTCGCTGCTAGCGGCGGCGCGGCGCAGGAGATGCTCCCGCCCGGCTCCCCGGCGCCCCTCTCCCGGCCCGTCTCCCCCTCGCTCTTCTCGCTCCCACCTCTCCTCGGCTCCGGCCTCCGAAGCCCCAGCCCCGGGGGAAGGCTCCTGCTTTTGCCTCGCCCGCCCGACTTCAGCGTCTCAGGGTACCCCGGCCTCTGCCTCCGGCTCCTCCGGAGGGTGGGAACGCACGAGCGCCACGAATAACGCGGCAGCTCGTCCCCTTCCCCGCGGCGATGCCCGCGCAGCCCGCCCAGGCCCGCGCGCTCTCCCTGCCCGCTTCCGCCGGGCTGAACCGCGCGGCACCGGGCGAGCGAGGAAGGCGGCCGGGCGGCGCGCTGCTGCCGGCGCCGCGGCGAGGCCCGCGGCCGCCGCGCCAAGCTGGGCGAGTGGGAGCCCGCGCGGGCGCTGTGCCCGAGCCCCGGGGCCGGGCAGGGCCATGCCACAGCCCAGCGGGGATTAGCGTCTGGATGGGAGCTTAGGCGTCGTTTCCTCGTCGGCAGACGCTAGCTGCGGAGCGGGGAGAGGCTCGCTGCCGGGAAAGGCTGCTTAGGCGTCAAGGACAGCGCGTCCTTTAGCGCGCAGCAGGGCTTTAAACCCGCGGCAGGTAATGCTGCACGGGGAGCAGCGCGGTGGGAGCCGGCCTCGGCGCGCGGGGTGCTTACGGGGTGTTTAAGCTGCCTGTTGCACGCGGAGGTTTCTGCCGCAACGGCGAGCGCGGCCGTGCGCAAGGCGACCCCGGCTCGCTGCGGCCCTTCGGGTTCGATGGGCTGCGAGGCGTTTTGTTAGCATTTCTCGGTGCGGTTTTGGCCAGGAAAGAGATGTTTGCCCGCTTGCTTCCCAGGAAAAGGGAAAAACGGTGCCAGGCTGTTCCCCATGCGCCCAGGCTGTGCCCTCCGCCCGAGGTGCATCAAAATGCAGCGTGCGGCCAGTTTTGCAAACCGCACCGGCACCATGTCTCCGAGCACAGCTGAAATCCTGGCACAGGTACGGATAATATCCGTAGCCAGTAAGCCAGGTCGGCACAGAGGGGCTCGGCTTACCAGGGCGCGGGACGCAATTTCCCATAAGTGCAGAGTCCTGGGCAGGTTCCCCCTGCGGAACGGGCGAGCATCAGCCTGAGCCATTAATGTAATTAATGCAACCGCTTCCCGCGGCAGCGTTTTGCTTCAGCCCTGGACTCAATCCCATAATGAGCTCAGAGCATTTTAAACCTCTCCCTTGGGGCACTCTTACAAAACCTAAAGCAGACGTTACTATCGAGCGAACGAGCCCTTCCCGGCCCCGCAGGGATCACGTCTGCTGCCGCTTTAGCTCGGGGGTCTCCGTCCCCCCGGCCCCTGGCTGCAAACGGGAAAAATTTCCGACCAGCGCAGTTAAAGCTCGTCCCTCTCGTCCGCCCTGGGCTTCGCAGCCTGCCGGCTGATTCCTCCCCTCGTCTTCGGGGATGCCGTGCTTGGCTTGGCGGCCGACCGCGCTCGCTGAGCCCGCAACGCGCTCGGCGCGCGGGCGCTGCACCCGCCGCGTTGCCGGCGCCGCGCTCTTCCTGCCCCGCGGGGCTCCGGCGCCGGGGGACGGGACGGGAATCCCAGCGCGGGGCCGAAGAGGCGCAGAGACGCTCCGGAGAGCCCCGCCGGTCCGTCAGAAAAGTCCTTTATTAGAACAGCAAACATGACACTTCTCTTTAGTACAGCAGCTGTATGCAGCTATCATCGCAGTACAGTGGGAACTACATGTTACAAGTCACTAGGAGTCTAATAAGCACCATGAAACATCATCGAGAACGGGAGTAACGGCTGAGAAAGGAGCCCGGAGCGAGGCGGCCGCCCCGGCGAGCCGCTCGGCGTTGGCCCGCAACGCGGCTCTGCTGCAGCCCCGAGAGCGGCGGCGGCGGCGCGCGCCCACGATAGCACCCATTCGATACACCCGGGACACCCGGGGCGGGAGGGGACGAGCGCGCCAAAGAGCGCGAGGCCGCCGCCGCCGCCCCGCAAGCGAGACCCTGCGCACGGGGAGCCGAGGCGCCGGCGAGGAGCAGGCAACGCCTGAGCGAGCGGCAGGGCTGGGGCCAGCTCTCCTCCCTCCCCGTCCCCGTCCCCGTCCCCGGGCTCCCGGTCGGACCCTCGCTGCACAACGAATTCTCCTGCGAAAGAAAGGACACTGTCAGGTAGATCTTTAAGGCTAGTTTTTTTTTGTTTTCTTTTTTTAATACGGCAACTATAAAAAAATAAACGCTAATCTCCGACGAGCCGAGCGGGGGCTCCCCGGCGTATGGCTGTGGCGTGTTTGCTGGCGCTGTTCCGGGGGAGCCGGGCGGGCGCGAGCGCTGCGTCGGGCCGCCGGCGCTGGGAGCGTCCGGGCACCGGCCGGCTCCCGGCTCCGCCGACCGAGCCGCGCAGCAACGCAGCGGGGGGGGGGGACGGGGACACGACGAGCGGCAGAAGCAGACGCGCAGTTAACGACCCGCTCCCCCGCGGGGACCCGCCGGCGCTGGCGGCCGAAGCGCGGCTCTCGGCCCCGACCGCCCTCGAGCGTAACTATGGCGCGGCAAAACCGCCCCGGCGCTGGAAGGGAGCGCGCGGGCACGGGGGAACACGCGCACGGGCGCCGTTCGCCGGCGCCACCAGCTCGGCAGCGGGGCGTCCCGCCGGGCTCCGGACACTCACCGGCGATGCGAGACCAGCGCCTGCAAAGGCGACCGAGGGTGCTCTGCAAGAAAGGCCACAGGGAAGGAAAGAGCCTGCAAAGTAACGCGCCCGGCGCGGGCGGAAGCGCTGCGCTTGCTCGGCCTGGCGGGCGGCTGCAGCGCGGCTGATGCCGCAGCTGGAACGCGACAGAACTGCCCCCGCCTCCCCCCTGCAAACCCCAAATCAAATAAATAAAAGCAAACCGAAACGCGGACACAGAGTAATATCTCGGGCTACCTAGGTACTTCAACAGCTGAAAGAGCTAAACAGCAAAGCACACACACATAGGACAGCGCTGGAGGGTGGAGAACGGGGACTGCCGAAAGCCGGTTTCTTCTTTCCCTTTTTGTTTGCCCTGGTCTTCGGTTACCAGCTGAGCGAAGATCTTCCAGCTCCCCAGCAGGCCTCTCGCTGCCGGAGGAGCGGGCGGGCTCAGCTCGGCCCGAGGCGAGGCGGCCGGCCCCGCGAGCGTCCTCACTGCATGGCCGACCTGGAGGTGTAGAAGTCGGGGACGGGCAAGCCGGTGTGCAGCGTCACCTGCAACGAGAGCCGGGTGAGCGCGCCGTGCCGTGCCGCGCTGTGCCGCGCCGGCACCGGCTCGCGGCCCCCACCGAGGTCCCTGCCTCGAACGCACCCAGCCAGCCGCGGGTGGACCCAAGAGCCGGCTGCGAGGGCAGCAGGACCTGGCAGAGGGAAAGCACAATCCCTGCTGTCGAACAGCAGCATTTTCCCCTTCAGGTGCAAATGCATAGAAAACTTTGTCTAGAATACAATTATTTCCATCTTAATTAGAGTCATTTTAATTATTCATACACCTCCGAAGAAGGAGGATAATGGACGGCTGGGGTTTATCAGCAGCCTTTCACCCGCGTCCCGCAGGACCTGCCGACCGCCTGGGCACTTCGAGTGCTGGCTTGCCTGCCGAGCGGCCGGAAAGCAGAGGCGCTCTGCAGAGGTGCTCATCTCTTCGGGTGAGACAGAGAACTGTGGCAGAAATTAAACCTGCCAAGTAGCAGGACACTTTTACCACACCAAATTAATACGCCAACCTCTAAAAGCCGTGCAAGCAAGATGGGCTTCTTTAACGTTTTCTAATCAAACAGGAGGTGAAGGGCATGTTTCTCGGACACGGTTTCCAAGCGTACCTGCTGTGGGGGGGGAGTGCCCACTGCAGGCCCACGGATGATGAGCCCCGGGAGGGGAAAAGCAGCCTGGTGCGTACGGCCAGCTGCTGGGCTCGGCCCCCCGCCCCCCGCATCGCCTGCGTGGTCCTGGGCACGTCACACATCCGCCAGCCCTTCCCCAAGCCAGGGCAGCTCCAGCCTGCTGCAAGGGTGGAGGAGGATGCAACACGACTCCCTGTGCTGCAGCGCTGGCGGGGAGCTCGGGATAAGGGTGGCAGCCCTCTTCTTCCTCCAGCTGGAGGAAAGGAGCGTTAGGGGGCCGAAGTCATCCGCTACGGGCAGTCTCACCCCGTGTCTCCTAGGATGGACCTGGGCAGTTCGGTAGTATTGGCAGAGCAAAAGGTGAGGGACTGTATGTACCAAAGCCTGGCACAGTGACCACGAGGGACTCTCTGAGGTAGATGACAGCACAGAAGAGATTAGAGACAAGGAAGGAAAACTGAAAGATGAAAATACCAGATAGGCTCAGAGAGCCACCACTTGGTGATGCTCTGAGGAGCTGACTGTTTGGCAGAAAGGGAAAGAAGATGGGTCTGGAACTCCCCAGCAGAAAATAGGCTTTACAACATGCCCTTCTCCCTGTTAATGCTCATATCTGGGTCCTAGGAGATACGTAAGAGCCATGGGGCTCCTTGGGGGTAGTATCAGAAAAGAGAGTTCACAAACCCCATCAAACAAATGGAACTGGAAGAATCCCAGTGCTTATCAGCCCTGATGGAGAAACCTGCAGCAGGAGGCCAGAGGAAGCAGCTGCTGCAGAAAGGTATGTCTTGATTTTAGAGACTCTCTGGTAGTTTACAGTGTAAGTCTTGCTCTCCCCAAGCTCCCCACTCCACGAATTCCCCATGCTGCACAGCACTAACACCAGCTGCAGCAATGGCAGTGTTAGAGGAAGAGAGTTCTTCAGAGACCTAAGTGTGCCAGCAAGCTCAGATGGAGCGTATGCTGCTGTTGTTAAGGCCCTTCCTCCACACAGCATGGTTAAAGCACATACCTGCACGTTCCTGTTCAGGCTGACAGCTGGGAAGAAGAGGCCCTCTAGGTTCTCAAATGCGACAGGCCCTTGCTGGTCCTCATTGATGGAGAATGTCAAGGTTCTCCTGGTCAAATCAAGGAGCACTCCCACTGTGGCGCCTTTCGTTATCCCACCCTCGGTTCTGCAGGGGCAAGAAGAAAATGAGGGCATCTCTGTGCTTAATGTCCACCATACTCCCTGCTCATGGTTTAGGCCACAGCCCCTACCAGGGCACAGACTTATCTCCCACTGCCACAACTCCATTCCTAGGACAACATGCTGGGTGCACGTAGCCTGTACAGTACTGTCATCTAGAGAGGAACTGGCCAGACTCCAGCCCCTGTGTGTTTGTCAGGTTCCCCATGCCTGAGAGCAGCACTTCATGGTTATTGCATGCTTGGTTGAGTCACGTAGGAGAAGATGGGCTCAGAAGAAGATGGGCTCCTTTGTCGCTGCAAAACTGCAGTCAACAAAGTGGAAAGAGGAGTCTGTGGGAGCTCATCTAGTTTAGAACAGAGTGGAAATCATCATTTTGAGAGCAGCAAAAGAATCACATTCTTTCTGACAATGGGAATCTGCATGAGTAGCTCCAGGACTAACACCAGGGCTCTGGTGTCCCATCCCTCTGACTCTACAGCCACCTCCTCTTAAAGGCTGATGATGCTGACTTCACACCTTACATAGGAGCCAAGCCATGACCTGAACCCATCACAGCCGCACTTGCTGGCCCCTGGGGCTAGCAAGCACCTTGTGCAAGGAACTGTTACGTCTCTGGGTTGAGCTTTACATACCAGCTGGACTGACTGTTGGCTATGGGAACTCTCCCCTTGCTGTGTAGATAATCTTCATGGAGAGCAGGGAACATGAGGGATGATAAAACTGTCAGGCTGCTACAGTCTGGCAGGGGACAGTGTTGACAGAAAGGCTGGTAAGTTAGAAAAAGCACTCCCTGGCACTGCAGGGTGTCTGGCAGAATAGCTGTGAAGGCAGGAGAGGAGACTCTGGAGGACACTGACCCCAACACTAACAAACATTTTGGAGCATGAAGACCCCATGGTATGCTGCTCGCCTCTCCTCAGCCTGGTCTGGATAAAGGCAAGGGAACCTCTTCCTGAAAGCCTTCTGCAAAGGCGCTCTGCTTGTAACCACACATCCTTGAGGGCAAAGCTGTCTACCAGAGCAGCCACAGCAACACAACTGGAGGAAAGCAAGTAGGCCTGGCAAGAGACCTGCAGGGCCCGCTTCAAAACCTGCCGACTCCACCACGGAATGGCCCTTGAGGCTGAAGAACGATATTAGGCCCTACTCAAGCTACCACAAGCTTTAAAGTCCCCGCATCCACCGGCCCACGGGGAAAGCGAATGCTAGCTGTGGCACAAGGATAAACGCAGAAAACATTTTCCTGTTGCACATACTATAAGGCTTTGGGTGTTAACTGGAGGAGAGCGTTACACAGTGGTGCAGTGCATGCCTGGGGAAGGGGCAGCACAAGAACAGGTCACAGTATGCAAAGAAGAAGGAGTTGGAGCAGGACACAACCAGGGAGACAGGGACTGTCCTGTGCGCTGGGCAAGAACGCATACCCTAGGAAGGGCGATTAGGAGTTAGTTCAGCCCTCCTGTGCGTGCCCTGGAAAAGCCAGGGACTCTTCTATCAGGGCCAAGTTTGGGCTGTGGTCTCAAGGAGGAAGACCCCACTGCAGATGGCATACCTGTTGGTGTGCGAATTGTTGTGCATGAACCAGCTCCGGTTATTGTCCACGTACATGGCCCAGGCCTTGTCATCCTTGCCCAGCATGGCATCCTTCAGGACATCAATGCGTGCCACGCCAAAGGCTGGGTCAGGGTGGTTATCGTAACGATCAATCGACAACTCCCAATAATGGAGCCCTTTGGAAAAGCCCGTTTTCCCCAGCACAACCCTGTCATCATAGCTGTTGCAGGTGACAGTCAGGTTGTCATTAGAAAAGATGATGTCAGCATGTGCAGAGGCAGGATCGAAAGAAAACCAAGCAACTGGAACACACAAACAACATCAGGTTAGTCTGGCGGGCACACAAACTTCAGCAACCAAGCCACACGGACCGGACAAGAAACAGCACATGCTCCATGCAGGGGCAACACTTAGCTCCAAGCTGCAGCTGTGGTTGGGACTGCTCATCACCAAATACGCCAGCAAGGAGAAGCGCTGCTTCAGTGGCAACTATGCATGGGAGAGGGCTCCTTGCTCCCAAGGGGAATCTGCAAGGTGGGATCACTTACGGAAACTACGGGCAGCTTGAGGTTGTGCAGCTGCAGCCTGCCAGCGTGGCTGAGCTGCTACGGCCAGGGCTGGGACTCAGCTGAGCTCTGCTCCTGCTGCTCCCCCGCTGTCCCCTCCCACCGTCCGTCTGTCTCAGCCAGCCTCCGGGATCTTTACAATCTCTTAAAATTTGTCCCCAGCAGAAGGAGACTTGCAATCCTGGTCAGGTCTCTGGGTCCTAGTGTAATGTAAATATTAATACTGGCTCTTATGATTTAAAGTTACTCATGTGAGCAATGGTTTGGAGGGTCAAACCCAACGTGGGGAGGGGAACTGAAGATGAGCAGATAAACTGTGCGTGTGCGTTTGAGGGCTGGCAGTTCTAGGAACTGAAAGCATATAGATAGGTCTACATTTACGGAAACAGTACGCAACACCAAGGAACCTCGCTATGGAGCAACCGGCCACACGTAACACAAGATCTAGCTCATAGGAACGCTGGCAAACGCTCGAGAACCTCCGCGACCCAACACAGCTGCTGGTTTAAATGCACGGGACTCAGTTCCTGGCAATCTGACAGACAGTGGCATGTTCTCGACAACACAGAGGCACAGGGTTTCACAAGCCACTATCCAAGTTTCACAGGTGGTTTTCTCCAGTGGTCAGTGAAATGTGAACTGACATATCCACAAAATACTCTCATGCCTGCAATGGTAAATACGTCTTGAAAAATAAAACACTGGTGAGATTTGTCCATCAATTTATTGGCTCATTTCACAAGACGGCTCACATGCACTCGGATGCCCACTTTTGTAACTCAATAGAAGTGATTCCGTACCTGCCACCATTTTTTTAATGTCAACTGTTGTCATTCCAGTGAAAGGCATGCAGGAAAGAAAACAGGAAGTAAAGTTGGCATTCAGTGAAAGAAGGAATCAGAAATGATTTTTGCTTGCCTGCTTCTCCAGGGAGTGCAGGAGTCTTCCGATATTTTGCAAACACTGACATTTGTGGAGAGAGGGACTTGGGATGGACCCGCGCTGCAAGCGGCACGCATGTTACACCGCACGGCGTGTGAGCAGCCTGAGGAACGGAGCGTGCTATGTTATTTAAAGGGATCCAGGACGAACGAATGGGCCTGATTTTGCAGGCTGCTGAGTACTGCTTCTCCAGGAGAACGCAGAAGGAAATGCAAGTTTTCACAGCCTGGAATAATCAGGTCAAGAGTCTGAATCAGAGACACGCATCTAGCAGGAGCGCTCCAATTAGCTGCAGAGAGGCTAATCACCTACACGGTATTTGGCAAATGTTCAAGTACCCTCACGGAACTGGGATACGCATTGCTCCAAGTGGAAGGATCAGTTCTTAATTACAGGGCCTTTTTCCACAGCACTGACTTCATGCTTCTCTTTAAAACTATGAAGGGGAAAATCTTAAAACGCCACGACATCATATAGCAGTGACCGTTCTTCATTTGAATTTGCCACTGCTATGACTTTGGACAGAGTCCTGCAAGCATGCACAGGAGATCGGCTCACTCACCAAAGAAAAGATACAGATTAAAAAAAAAAAAAGGACGAGCAACATAGAGTAGGTGCCACTTAATTGTAATAAAGATACTTGCCTAATTGAGAGTAAGGTGTTGCTTGTGTGTCAAAATTGCATCCTATAAAGAGATACTACATTTCACACATCAAAGCTAAGAAACAACAACTGTCCTCCTGATGTTCATGAGCATTTAACCATTAATGGAGCATCCAACCAACCACTGGAGGCCTGATTCATTAAAAGCCAAAGAGCACGGAGTGGAGCTGCAAGTGTGACCTGTGATTTCAGGTGCTGACTGTTGGGCTTGTTGAACTAACAGTCTTTCATGGCCAGATCCTACTACAGCCTTCAAGAGCATGAAATCTGACTTCTATAAGCTCTGGATCCTGTGGCATTGGACTTTTCTCCAGAAAAGAGGCAGGAACTTTTAGCAATGCCAGAGTATTTTGGCCACTTGGTAAATATTCTCTAGATCGAACTGAATCACTTAAAACATACTCCTGTAAGCAAAGGGATGGGCAAAAGAGGAGCAGTCACTGGCATCTCATGTGGGATAGGGACCATCTAGTTATTCTAGGCAGTCTCCCTGAAGTGTCTGGAGTCTGAACAAGAGAGGAGCAAAGCAGCTAAGGCTGATGGTTGTGCTGGATTTTAGCAGATCCATGTCTGCTGCATTTTAGGAGTAACTATGCTCCACAGCCTCCCCGGCAGGACTAGGTGTACAGATGCCCTACGGCTTCCTGGCACAACCCGCACACTCCAGCGAGCCACTTCCAGCGAGGAGAGCTCAGGCAAAGTGGACAAGCTCAAAATGCTTCTCTTGCTCTGGACTGCAGCTCTGCCTAGGGTCTCCGGAGGCCCATGCCTGACGTCCAAACCTTTGGGAAGAACTGAAGGGCCCTAGGATGTAGCTGTGGCTGAAGGAGGAGTCAGGGGTCTCCTTCCTCCTCCTGAGACTGCAGCCAACAGCCAGGACGTGGCGCAAACATCTCCTGAGAGCTGAAACTGCAGCGGGGAACTGTTACAGCAGTTTGTTCTTGCCAGTGGGAGAGGGGAACATGAAGCCTCCTGTTGGCATTGCGTGGAAGACCTGGCCAGGGCATTTGTAAAGGGTACTGTTTTTTAAATAAACTCCTGTCTAGTTTTGTGATCAGTTACAACTGGACAAAAAAAAGCAGGCCTTTTCCAAGCCCTGCTGACTTGCTCACTGGTGAGAACGCCCTTGCAGCTGCCATGCTCCTCGCAGCGCAGAGCACCGCTGGCAGGGCACCAAGCAGTGCCCGCTGAGGCCGTTTTAATGAATCGCGCCCCGTGCCCCTTCTCAAAGAGTGGTTTTCAAGGTCTCCGTGCTTCACTGTAATACAAATTCACCTGACTGCAAAACAGCATGGATACATTAGCAAATTCAAGACCCCCTTTTTTGCCCTTCCCCACCACCCCAGCCCGTGTACTCCACATACAAATATTGCTCAGAGCCATCACAGGCGATCTCGGTACACTGGACACAAAGTAAGAAACGTCCGATAACGAAACAGAGTTCAAGCCATTAGTGCATAGCAGTACAATGAGAAAAAACATAAAAAGCACAAAGAAAATAAAGTTGCTGATAGAGAGCAGTGCCCCCGGTTATTCTGGCAACGCTCATGCTGCAGCATTCCTCATTCCGGGTTATGGGATGGAAATAAAACAATCAGGGACCCCCATTCTTCCTGGGCTTACACCAGAGGAAGCCATGAATTACTCCACTGGAGCCCATGGAGTGGTGTAAATTCAGTGTGGCGGAAGAATCAGGGCCCAGGATCTTTAGCAACAGAAGATGTGCAAAGATTGGTTAGAAAACAGCTCTGAGAGATGTCCCGCGCCTGTCGCTCCTTTGCTGGCTGCCACATAGAGTTACTCATTCTGTCTGTACTGCCTATGTCCCACCGCAGCCTGTAAAGACCAGGCACAAGGAGGCAAGCAAAGCGCTTGTGGGTGCTTCCAGATGGTTAAAGTGTCACTGAAGTGGCTTCCTCTGCTCTGGAGCAAACAAGACTTCAATACGACCAGGTCTGCTTTTCCAAAAGCTGAGCCCACTGCTCAAAGCTGAGTTGATGAGAGCTCACATCTTCAGTGTCTTAAGAAACTAGACTGCAAAAGGTCTGTGCACTGGATTCTTATAGTCTTAGCTAGACCTTGCTTCTGTCTAGAGCTGTTTCTCTCTTTAGAAGTCTGCTAGGTCTAGATTTAATTGAGTGAACTAGTTTCACAGAACAAAATCTCACAGCAGAGGCTGCATTTTCTGGCTGCAGAGGGAAAGCAAACTGTCAAAATATCCCCACAGATCTCCTCCAGGAAGGGTTTGTTCTTCTGACTGTGTATAAACATAACAATGCAAACTAGAGATCGGGAATCTGCTCTGCTGGCTGGCTGTGCAAAATAGTTCATCCACGCCAGCACTACTGCCAAAATGCCAATAAAGACGTGGCCCTGCAAAGAACAGCACTCCCATAAGGAATTACTGTGCTGTTTGGTCACCCCATGCCTCAGATTGATCGTGCTGGTACATACACATGAATACACCACGAGAACTACACCATCCAAATTCCCTCGGTGTCAGGAGTAGGCCACTGACAAACAGAACAAGTTCCCCCTGCCATCCGCATGTCATGAGAAAAACAAACAAAACAGAACAAAACAAACAAATACTTTGGAGATGCCCAGAAGCACAGATCGAGAGGAAATGCCAGAGGTACTCAGCTCACCGGCTGAATTCAGGGACTGTAAAGAAGAATGCAAGCTCAGCTGGTGGGCCGAAGATCTTAGCTCAAAGTAGGATCTCCCCGGAAAGCTGGGTTGTAGATTAAGGGTGGAGGAGAAAGGACTCATTCTACGAAGCTGCAATCTTTCCAAAGGCACTGGAAAAGGGAGGGTCTGTTCTTCTGACTGTGTGTCTAAACGTAAGATCAATGCAAACTAGAGATCAGAAATCAGGTCTGCTGGATGGCTTCACACCGTTCCTGAGACCAGGCTGCAGGCCACAGCACAGGTGCTTTAACGTGCACGGCCCCTGCTCTGCTGCAGAGTGCGTGCGGGTAGATGAGCGCATGGTGCGTGGAGCAGAAATGTCTAATGCCGTGCAGCCCAGCGACACCCGTGGGGAAAACCTTGCCTTTGAGAGTATCAGCAACAAACATATTTTCATCTTCCACAATATTCCCATGTCATCAAGACAAATTCAATACACTTTTCCTTAAAATGAGTCCGGCGACTCTTCACAGTAATGAAACACACCTAGAAAAATTCACAAGTTACCATACACACTTCTCATTTTTCTTTAATAAAAGCCTCATACCTTCTTTGTGCACAATAATTACTGGCATAAAGGCTAGACGTGTCATTTTGCTAGCGAGCTGGTAATGTCGCAAAGGTATTTTGCAGGGCTGTGCTAAATCGTATTACCCTACGTATCACCAAGCACCCACCTTACTCAAAGGTTGTTCAGGATGTTGTGTTCTTGGTATCTCTTTGTACCTGTTAAAACACATCTGAGCCTTACAATAAGAATTCAACCCATGTGATTTACAGCAAAACGTCAGGCTAGAGGGAACCTCTTGGGTCATCAAATCCAGTCCCCCACTGTCACAATTACCTCCTGTAACTCCTTCCCTAGCCCTTGTCAAGTGGTATTTTAACATGAAAATGCAGAATCCACCATCCTCCATACATTTAAATCAGATAAACTCCCAGACACTATATTCCCAGCCTTCCTGTCTCTCTCAGCTGTGAATATGGACTGAGCTGGAAATCATGTTAAAACACATAAAAGAAAGTATTTCTTTGCATAGTGGTTTGTAACTCTGGAACTTATTGCTGCAGGAGCCTGTGGGCACAAGGAGCATCAGTGGGTTCAGAAATGGCTTACTGCACATCAGGTCAATAAACAGAGCTCAAGACTAGGTAGGGATGTGCCCTTAACATCTAATGACAGCGAGGGGAACAGGCCATAGAGTAGCCAGGCTCATGAGCTCTCCCTAACTAGTGTCTCCTATTGTCCTCAGCTGAGCGAGGTCAGTGGGCTTGAGAGACCTGTGGTCCGACCCAGCAGGATGACTCTTACGTTCCTATTGCTCTTTGCAGTGTATTTCCCCTTGTCCTGTTCAGCCCTTTCCAAATGATAGTGGTTAACAAGGTCTGGTTGCTGTTGAAGGTCACTCCACAGCTGCTAGGTGACTAAGTTGAACCTCAGAAGAGGGATTGGGCTTTTCACACCTTGAGAAAGAGCTTAAAAGAAAAAGAAAGCTTCAGCTACTTGAGCAGGCTGGGGAAGAGTTCTCAAATTGCTTTGCCACATCTCCATCCCAGGCAGGTGGTAGAAACCGCTGGGAGCTGCTGCTCAAGAGGTTAGCAGAGCCAGCCAAGTTTGGGAACTTGAGAGGGGTTGGGGGTCAGGGATAGGATGTGCCAATCCAGGTATTTCTCCCTTATTCTTTGTTCCTAAAACCTAAAACTCCCAAGCTGGCATCTCAATAAAGGCAGCACCTGAAAACGAGAAGCCAAAACCACACTCACCTTGAAACTCTGCAGCCATGCCCAGAGCTGGAAACTCAGAGCAGCTGAGAGAAGGGTGAGAGACTCACAAGCTCTTTCCTCACACCCAAACCACCCTGTAATCAGCGTCTCTTTTGGCTTTAGCAGTCAGGCCTTGTGGTATGATGCATGCAATCTGCTGCTTGGGCCTGCTTCGAGAAAGCTGTCACTAGGCTTTGAGGGCCTGCCCCAAGAGCTGCTGAGTCTGGAGACCTTCCACTCGTTGCAATGACCCAAGTGAAGCCTTCTAGATGCTCTGGGACATCTGTTTCAAAATGCAGGTCCAGGGAAGGGCTGGCAGCTGCTTCTTCCCCAGCTCTAGCTTCTTTTCATTTCCTCACCTTTCCTGGGATTTGCCTGTCTTCTTCATGAGAACAGTCTACCAGCATTCAGAGCCAGTGGGAAGGGAGGCAGCTCGTGGGCACGCAACTCTTCCCCAGTGCAGGCTGTCAGTGTGATGGCTGGGGAAAGGCAAGAAAGAAGCAGAGGGTTTTGGCAGCAGGGAGGTTGAATCCCTCCATCAGCCAGGTCACCAGCAGGAGTGAAGATCTGGGACTGGAGAGCAAGCAGGGACAGTCCCCCCCAGCACTGAAGAGCTCCTCTTCTCTGCCTCCACATGGGATGAGTTTATCCTTCACTCTCGATATCCAGGTGCTGGACAGCCCACAGAGAGTGGTGACACTTGAGGTACTCAGAAGCCATCTCAGAAATCTTATAGAGGAAAGCAGGCCAGGAGCCAGCTCACCTGCAGGCTCTAATGTTACTGCAACTGAACACTTGTGTCTTCTCTGTTTGTTCTTTGCAGGAGTATGTTGGGCAGCTGTTCCTGGGAGCAGCTGTTGGCATCCCACTGTGACCAGCACACCAAGGCTAGGGCTTTCAGCCAGACCTCTCAGAGGCTGCCACCACTGCAGCTATAAATGCACCAAGGAACATCTGCTCTGGGGAAGATGAAGACAGGAAAGTGCTGACAGGAAAACAGACTCAGTCCAAAGTCAGCATGAGACTGACCAGAGGCTGGAAAATCTGGCAGATGAAGAAAGACCAATAGAGCTGGGGCTGTCTAGTCTAGGAAAGACGACCCCAAGAGGAGACCTCAGGTCTCCTGTGGGTGAGGGCAGCCATGCAGTGCTGTTTCCACCCAAGCTTTGTAAACTGCCAGTGCCTTGGGACAGGAAATAACCTGGTATTAGCCAGGGAGATGACAAAGTTAAAGGTAAAGGCCATCATCTTTTCTCTTTGCTGCTATTTGGCTCCGCAGAAAATGAGGATCTTCATCACCGGGAAAGCCCAGACCTGCAGAGAGCCCAGCGCGTGGGAATGGCTCTGCAGCAAAGACTTTCTTCCTGCTGGGAGGCATCTCACCCCTTGCCCTGGTGGTGGCACCAAGCACCTGCTTTTA
The DNA here is from genome assembly GCF_028389875.1 of Rhea pennata. Classification (NCBI taxonomy): domain Eukaryota; kingdom Metazoa; phylum Chordata; class Aves; order Rheiformes; family Rheidae; genus Rhea; species Rhea pennata. Next base: position 67,113,113 of record NC_084667.1, on the reverse strand, counting down.
AAGACTGAACTGTAATTTCCTCAACTGGCAAATGCAGTTTCCTGTGGGATGAGCAGGAAGAGGGCTGCTACCCTGCAGGCTAGGATGATGCTCGCAGCTTGCTGTAGGCTTGTGTGCACGCTGACTTCCCTAGGGACCTTCCCATCCATGCTCACAGCATGGATGTCATCGAGGCTGTTCGGTTGGGCAGGACCACAGAGATATGCCTGTCCCCAGATACAATTTTACATTTTTCTAATCCTTGCCCTGTTCAGATGTTGATGACTTGTGAGATGCTTCACACTCCTCCATCCTTTACAGTGCATTTTACTACTCACTGGAGGCAAAAGAAAGACTCCAGTTAACTTCCACAGGCTTTGGATGTACTAGGACTAGAAGTCAGCTCTTAAATATCACCTTCTATGCAGAACTTTTCATAACCACTCACAATGGGACAGTCATGTTCAGAAAGATATTCTCTTCATATTGAGTCTTTCTCTTATTTTGTCCCCTCTTCCTCCCTTACACAAACATGTTGCAGCAAGCTGCAGAACATGGCTGAAAGGTAAAGCTAAGCCTACTTCAGACCAAACAGCACTTAAAGGCCTGATGCTGCTATATATGCCAAAAATAAAAGCCTACCCAGACAGCTGTGATGTGCGAGGCGGCTCTATTCAACAAGTCGCTCGGATATCTGGAAGCTGCACACAGATGTAATTTACTTCACTTTGAGTCCAGAAGGCTCTGACTGCCTCTGAGAGCAGAAAATGCTTCAGGCCTACTTGACTTATTCTCTCTCTTTCTTCTGTGCTGGAATAATAAGTGTAAAAGCCCATTCAGTAAAAACACTGAATACAGCAAACTTTTTTTCAATGCACAAAGGAATAAGTTTTGCCGTGGGAAGTCCATTTCCTGGCACAGTCCATACACACAGCTCCAAGCACAATCCGTTCTGCTGGGACCATGAAGAGACATCTTCTCACAGGTTCCTTTGTGTTTGGGAGCTGCATGATAGATGGGCTTGGGATGACAGTGAAAATACCTGACGAAAGTAGCCAGAAAGAGTAGCCAGAAAGATCACACAGGGAACCCCTGCAAAGGCCTGGCTGGGACTACTTAAAGCCCAACCAGCTTTGGATGACAGGAAGCTCTCTCAAATGCAGCTTATGAGGCGCCATTTTCATGAGAAACCAAAGCTCTGTTATCTCCTGCAGAGGCTTGTGAAGCCAGGTAGTGATGTCAGTGAGAACTGTTGACCTTCAGGTTTTGGGAGCTGCCCTGGTCACCCCAGAGCAGGGCTGGGCTTGGGTTTTCCAGTTTCTCAACGTTCAGAGGAATGTTGCAGCTTCCCTGAAGCTGGCACTCAGTTTTGCATATCTGCACATAGCTTCCCGATGCTATGGCCTTTGTGGCCTGTGATGTAACTGAGTTTTCAACAGACAACCCTTTTTTCTCCTTGCTCAAAGCCACCAGAGGTGCTCTATGGCAAGCAGGATCTCAGCTGCTTTCTGCCCTGCTAAGAGCCCCGTAAGTCCTGTTCATTTTCTTCTGATTACAGACTGTGTCTGCTGGCAACTGCTCAGGGCTGAAGGAGCGTAACGTTGTTCTAGAGCCAGCTGTGAGCCGTGGCTCTATGAGCCAGGTCTTGTCATGCTAGTGTCAAACAAAATCTTGACATGGCTTAGAAATCAGAGAGATTTTAGTCTGGGATTTAAGGAAAAATAATTCTTCTACATGTGGAGAACTTCTAAGGAAAGATTCTTCTTCTGACAGTAAATTTAAGGGGTGGCACATGTGTTGGTGTGGGGATGATTCCCTTTTTCACAGCTGAATTACCCACTGCTGTTAACTCCCACCTCATTTCTCTGTGCTATCTTTACGACTTTTGACCTGGATGTCAGAATCAAGCCAATTTTCTGCGATGGATTAAGTACCTGGTGTGACAAATGTACTTAAAGTCAGGCAGGGAGACTGCCCCACGGCTGGTAACAGGATGTTTAATATTCTAACTGAGCGCCTGCCGGCAGGGGAGTAATCAGCTCTGCCAACAATGCCGGCATGGCTGTTTGTACACCCCGACATCCTCACGTTTCCACAGTCCCTCTGATCTCTATCATACCATCCAAGGGGTTTAAGGAGACTTCATATGGTTATGTCACAGTGCAGCTGCGCACAACGCTCAGTCAATCAGGAGCAATGTTGTCAGTGGGTTTTCTTTGGTTTAAAGGGAATTAGTAAAGACAATTAGTAAAGACATCTCAGCTTCCCCTGCCTGTAACACAAGTCAATGCAAATCTCTTGTAAAACTCTGCTGCAACCAAATCTCAAATACCTTTCTGAGATGCCTCTCACTGCACCCACATTGCTCCTCCCCAGAGAACGTCTTCTGCAAAGAAAAGGGGCAAGAGAGAAATTCTGCTATTGCTCAAGGTTCCTGACATAACCTGTTGCTCTTCCCCTCACTGCTGGCTTTCCTGTCATGATTGCTCAGGTATCAGAGGACCAGCAGAGCGGCTCCCTCTACTGCAGTGCTAAGCTGTGGGTGTGCTGGATGGGCCCCAGGCATGCGTGTGAGCAGTGTCTCAGCGCATCGGGCTGGTGCTGTTGCAATGCCTTACCCTCAGATGTCTGGAGGACCAGGGTCTTGCTGTATGGGCTGACTCCTGTTTTGTTGAAGGCTTTGACACGCGCGCTGTAGGTGCTGTTGAAGTGAAGCCCGTCCACTGTACACATGGTCTCCTTGCCCACGTACACCTCCTGCAAAGCAAGCGCAGGCGTGTGTTAGTGCCCAGACCACCGGTCTCGAGGGGTGAGGATACAGCTCTCCGCTGTTGTGATTCACAGGGTCTGGTGGGCAGTGCTGTCGCTGATGCCTCCACATGTGATGACTGCTCCTTTCAGCCATGCTCTGCTATCTAGGGCAGATTTATGAACCCTGGATATTGCTAAAGCAGAGCAATATGACCCTATGATTTGTTCCTTGACAATACTGCCTGATAAAATCAGTTTCTGTAGGGGAGAGATGTGCTATTCATATTGCACTAAGTCATAAGCATCAAGCTTACCAAGATGCAAGACTGACGAGAAACAGCAGCCCCAACTCCAAGCACAGGTGAGCACATGACAAATCTGCCAGGGCACAGCTTCAGCAACTCCTGCAGACCCCACTCTTAACTACAGCACTGCAGCCACAACCTGGAGTCCCTCCGAGTGGGGACTGTCATCTGTGTGCCAGTCGGCATTCCCAGTTCGCTGGGCACATCACCGCGTGACAAGGTCTGTCAGCTCCCGGCTTTCAGCCAGGAGAAGTGCTCGGTGATGTGATAAGCCAGCGATGTGTCTCTTCACGATACCAGCTGTGCTGCTGCACCGAGCTGCCCAGTGCACTGGATCGAAAAAACATACATCTGCCTACAGCTGAACCGAGTCCTTCTCACTCCGGCGAAACTGCCTCCCTGCTTCTCCTGCACCTCACCTGGAGCGGAGCCAGCCCTGGGTGCGAATCACACCCAGCCGCCCACAGTCCCATCGGTGAGGGCAGCCTGCTCCAGCCCCAGGAGGTGGGAGTACCGTGCACACACCATTGCACTTCCCACTGCGGAAACCCACTCCTTGAGGAAGGAGGGGAGGAAAGACTGGTGCACTGAGGACTTGCCCTCACCCTGCTGCGGTGGCTGTGCTGAGCCTTGGTCTCCCCTGCCGCACACAGCGTCCTGCTCCTGCCTCTCACCAAAACCCACCCACGTTACCTCTTCTCTGCCTCAATTTTGCTCTGGCTCCTGCCTAACTGAGTTTCCTGTGGCTGAACTCAGGAAATGTGATGTGCTGGTTATTGTGCCTGCTCTCAGTGGATGTGAGCAAGCCAGGATAATTATCAGCACGTTGTATCTGAGAAAAATCATATTTTAATTGTGTAATTACAGCAATTTAAAAGCCCTCAGGCCTTAAACACCGCTGCTTGCTGGCAGCTGGCAAACTATGAGTCTTTCATGGGGATTAGCATACCTTGTATGAAATACATAGCAACTTAAAATGACAGGGCTTTAAATGTGCTCTTTGCATTTGCAAATCATGTTGACAACTGAAAAAATATTTAACAGCAATGTTCCCCTCTCCAAATAAACTTGCCCAAAAAAGTAGCCTGCAGCTTGTCTGCACCATCAGCTTCCCTGGGTGCCCTAGCAGGCAAGCCTCATGTTTACAGGGCAGGAGAAAACTTGCAGAGAGCCTGGGGAACTCTTTGGTCATTTCATGGCAGGGCAATATCTACTTTAGCATCCCTCAGGGTTGTGGAGGAATCTGCATCTCAGTGCAGGCACGGAGCCATTCACCTCCCACAGGAGGTGTTTAAGCTGCTGCTGGAGGCTGTGTTCTTAGTTCTGGTGTGTTGATGTGGCACTGAGTCAGCTGGGATCAGTCCGGGGCTTGGAGAGTTTATCACAGTACTGCTGCCTCACAACAAGCCCTTTCCAGCTGGTGATTTGCACTGCTGGAGCCTGTTTCCTCCTTTAAGCAGCTGCAGCCTACCTCTCCCTGCAAAGTCTTCCAGCTACAGATCTGGACGTGGAGTCAGCTGAGCTCAGAGTGCTCATAGACCCCTGCTGTCCTTGCAGGAGGCCATGCCAGAGGCACTTGGAGATGGACCTCAAGACATTTCCTCTGCCAATGTTAGTCATGAGACTGTGATGAGCTAAGATGGGATGGGTGGAAGGAACTGGGGCTGACACTGCATGAGAGCCTTATAGAGAAGGGTGCACTGCCTGAAGTGTGCGGCACAGCTGAAGACTTCCTGCAGGTTACTGTAGCAGAGCTGCCCTTTGGCATCCTCTGAAGAGCCTCCCACATGTAAGGGTTAGGGAGAGGAAGGAAATTTGGGCTTGAGCCAGCCCTGTTAGCTACTGCCAAGCATAAAGCACAGGCTTACACTGATTCCTATCAGTATGGGCCTGGCTCTGCAGCTCCTGAGCCTTGTACCAGGACTGGCTTTCTTGGAGAAGAGGATGCTCTGAGCACCTACCCTGAACTGGCCGCCGTTACCATCATCAAGCTCCAGGATGTAGCCTTCCACCTGCACTGTTGACAACGGAGGCTGCTTCCAGGACAAGGTGGCACTGTTGTTGTGGGTGCAACACTCTTCTAGTTGCAGGATTGGGGGTGCCGGCACTGGAGAGGAAACTAAACACAAATTAGTGTAACCCTGGCTGCTAGGATCACAGAGCAGAAGTGGGGAGATTGCAGCTATGCGCAAGCCTTGTGGAGGATGCAGGATGAGTTCATTGTCTCAGTGCCAAGCCAATGCTGCACAAGGGAAGTAACTGGTCTCATGGGTATGAGGCATGGAGGAAGCAAAAAGGACTCTTCTCAAAACAAGTTCCACCTGACCCCTGCTGCCCGGTAAAGCTGAGATTTCCCCAAAGCTTTTATGCTTTCTTCCTGTTTTCTAATACATTATTGAGAAACACGGCAACATAACAACATACTCCGTATATAACTGTCTGTCTCCTTTACAAAAACCAAACCCAAATCTCTGAAGCTCTCCCAGACATACTCTGCAGAGCTGGCTGCAGCAGTGTTAGTACTGTAGCCCTGAAGTGATGCTTGTCCTTATCTACAACCCGTGAAGAAGTGCTGCTCTACTTTTCCATTGCACAAATTCACTGCCACAAAATATGTCGATGCCAGAGCAGCAGAGATGAGCCTTGCAAAATAGGGACTGCGTCTGATCTTTTTGCCCATCAGTTACTTAGGGGACATAAAAAGCTGTCATGGCTTTTTCTCCTCAAACTATTGTATTTAGGTATCTGTGCAATAGCAGCTTGCTTCTGCTCTGCAAAGCATGGACAAGTAAGAGTATGACAAGCACAGACACTCTCCTAAATCATCTCACCTTTGACCTGGGAGAGCCCTCCCAAACCTCTTTGAAATACAGGGTACTCATACTCTATCTTGTCTTCCTCACTGTCCACAACATGTCAAGAGCCAGAGGAAAAGAAAACATGGAGGCTCCAGAGAAAATATGGAGAATCTACAGGTGCCTAGGAGGGGAAGATGGATTCACTGGTAAAGGTTCCCCACCTCCCTCTGCAACACCTCCACATCTTGGGTTGGTTCCTCAGCAGGAATAACCATGGTGAGGGGCACTCCACGGGGTCACGGCATCTGAAGAGCAAGACGAATTGCTAGGGAGGCTCCCCTGCACTGGCAGAGCATGTACTAAACAGTACAAAGCCGAGAGCTACAGCCTGGCAGGGACATTGTTTCTTGTCCTCCACACTAGGCACAGGTGCAAAGAGCGCTTCGCAGGAGTGAACGAGGCATGTTAAACTGCATCTTTGTCCTGAACGTGCGGCACAGTTACTCTAGGCTTCCCAGATGTGTATAATGCAAAGCAGGAGCAGTGGGATTTTAGGAGCTGTCGGCACTGACGCAGCTGGCTCTCACTGGAGCCAACTGCAAGCTGAGTTGAGCCAGTACTGCCAGCTCTTGCAAACGCCACTCGCAAGAGTGATTTGGCAGAACGGAGTGGAGAAAGGCATCCTGTTACAGCTAGTACAGCGTAAGGGATGCTGTTAGCATCCAACACATGCTGGCAATGCATGAGGGATGTCCTGTGCCTATTCCTCTGTTTGTTATTGAGGCAGTATTGTCCTGCCTGCCCCTTGCTGCTGTGACTTGTAGGATTCAATGACTACCTTCTGCAAAGCCTATAAAACTCAACATTCAATGTGCAGACAGGGTAAAAGGAGATGACAGCCTATGCCAGCTCTGCCCCACCACCACAGAGGAAGGCAGGCAGCTAAACCATCAGATTTGCTCTTATGAATTAAAAATAAACTCCTGGGCTAAATTCAATCAAGAAAGGACAGGAACATGCTAATGTCTCCATAAGCTGTTTGTAAGCAAAACGTGAATCCAGCCCTCACTGGGTATGGCTCCCTTCACTCTAAAAAATGTTACTGACACTTCAAAATAATGGCCTGGCTGATGATGGGCAATGAACAGCCATGCCCAGGGCATCTCTCTCATTGCAGCCAGTACCAGTGGGACCATTATTTGAAGATGTTCATTATCATTGCAGAGGAAGTGTGATTAACAACCTTTCTGTGTCCAACCACTGAGAAACACTGGTGTGTGTAAATGACTCCTAAGTAAGGAAATCCAGCTGCGATGGCAATGAAGAATCACGCCAGACCGTCAGCTGGTGGCCTTTCCTCCAGGCTACTCGTTTGTACTAGCTGAAGGTACAGGCCTATGTTCAGTGTCCCCCTGACTGCCCCTCTATGCTTCCCTTCAACACAGACAACTTGCATCTTCTGTCAACTTCCCGCAGCTTGCCAAACTGGAAATTGCTCGCAGGTTGCAATGGTTCTTTGCTTCCTGCAAACTGATGCAAACGAGCAGAGGCTCTCCACGGTGTGAGAGAGTGGGCACAGAGGGAAAGGACAAAGAGGAGGAAATTTAACCTGAAATGAAGGTCTGAAATGATAGTAAGGAGAGCGGAGGGAGGAAACAACCTCGGCTAAGCAGCGTGACTCTTTGTGCCTTTGTGGCACAAAGACATAGAGGGACAACATGAAGGTCCATGACAGGTGGCTCTGTAGTTGACCCATGCAAGATGCTGCTCAGCAAGGAGGTGTACGTGAGCATGGATATGGGAAGTGCCTTGTGCTGCTTCTGAACCCTCTGCACCTGAGGCTCCCTGCACAGACCACAGGACTCCTGGTGCCAACCTTCAGCTGAGCACAGATTGGCCTACCTGTCCTAGCACCACAGGCAGAACAATTTCTAAAGAACTGTCAGGCAAAGCCAAGCTCTCGGCACCTTCATCTGGGATGGGGCAGCCAAGGATCCCACAGAGGCAAGTGGCTGGCCAATGGTGCAAGATGGAGCCAAAAAGCATAGGAACAGGCACAACTCTGGGTTTGGGGATGACCTTGCCCAAAAGCAGGTCCACAAAGGTTTGTGGTATAGTGAATACAAATCTAGCACAGACAGACTACTCCTCGCTCCTCCAAGCCTCACAGCCCAGAAACACACTAGCAATTGGAAGTAGAGACAAGCTATTATTATCTGCATTTTACAGCTGAGAAAGGGAGGCAAGGAAGACTTGGTCAAGGTCACAGAGGAAGCTAGATTCTGACCCCTGGTCTTTCCAATCTCTCTGCTTGCTGGGAAAAAACTAAAACCTCTCCTCTGCCGCCTCTTCCCTGCAAGGAAAGCGCTCAGTATGAGAAAAAGTGGCTTGTGGGGCTTTTGAAATAGACTCTTACCTTTCATCTGCACGAAGTCGAGCTGATGGATGGACTGCAGCAGAGGGGCGTTGTCAAGGTTTAAGTCGAAGTCTGTGGTCATCCGGGGTGTGAGTGTCCCCTTCCCCCACTGGTCCTCAGTTAAGTGCACTCTCCTGATCAAAGCGTCGGAGATCTGGTGGCAAGGAGCAGTCCCAGCTACCAAAGGCCACACTGCCACGGGTAGCATGCTGAGCCTTGTACCTACCCTGTCTCAGCCTCCCCGGTGCCTCCCAGGGTGTGAGATCTGACCATCGACCACTGAGGGCTAGGACATTACACGCAATTTCTAGCAATACCTGTCACTGCAGGCTCAGATTGGCAGAGGGACCCCAGGAACTACGGAGACTATTTTAAAGGCAGGGTCTTGGCCCAGAGGAATCAGCCCAGGAATGAAGAGTGGGATACAGCTCTTAAGTGCTGGGTGTCTATCTCCTGCTGGACAGTCATGAGACATCACGATTACTGCTTTAAAGATACATCACCATTTGCTGCAACCACCTATTTTTCCAGTTAGGATGAAGAAATGTCCCTGGCCTGTGTCTGCTTCTGAACCTGCAGGTAATGAGAAGCTAGCCTTGATTTCAGGAGTGGGAGGACCTGAAATATGGGAGTCATCTATCTCTGTCACTCATCTAGACTGTAGTGGGCAGGAAGAACATCTTCCTCTAAGCCTCTCCTGGACCTCATACTCTTGGGTACTTTGTACTATCTGGTCCCAAAGTGGTGGAGCAGAAACTGTTTCATCATGTTTCCTCTGCGTGGCCACCTCTCTGTGATGGGGGCAGTGAAAGAAGGTAGAGAAAGGGAGCTTAAATAATACATTATATGATATTTTAAAGTATTCATTTCTTTTTAGTGCCTAATTGTAAAATAATGTGCAGTTTGAAGAGCTTTTACCATTCTAACTGGGATACTGGCCAGAAAAGCTAGGGCACCATCCTTGGTGTAACTCCCCCAACTTTGCTGCCTTACCCCAGAGCTCTGGGCTGTGCAGTGCCTTTCTGCTCCCCTCACAGCACAGATGTGAGCAGCTACACACCAACCTGAAGGAACCCGCTGGGGTCATTCTCCTTGATCACCTCCAGGCAGTACTCCATCAAGCCTGTGGTCTGGCGGAGCTTGACTGTGCAGTGAGAAATCTGGTCTCGCACCACCTGCAATGAGACAAGAAGAGTTGTGTTGTTCAGAAGCTGCAGAATTTTAAGAGCTCGGAAGCAGAGGGGCTTTGGTGCTGCACTGGGAGAAGGACAGGGTCAGGGAAAAGGGAAGGGAGACACTCAAGGGAACAGAAAAAGCCAGAAATGGCCAAAACTCACGTACCAAATTCCAGATCCTTGAAAATCTGAACAACAGCAAACCTTGTTCAGCTCATAATTATTAACCGGCATTATTATTCAAAGTAACGGGGTAGTTCCTTGCTCTGCCTTTAATTAAGACAGCTTCCAAATGACAGCTTATTAGCTCCACACAAGGCAAATGCCTATTTCCAGAGACACATAGCTGCTGCTGCAGCCTCTCTGGGGCTGCCTCTGAGCAGAGAGCCACTGGGCACTGTCCTACTCAGTCCTGAGCACCGAGCCAGGTTGTGGTGCTGGCCCCACGGGAGCTGTACACAAGTGCACTGCTAAGGATCAAACCCTGTATTTTCAAGAGGAATAAACACACCACCTCCCCAGCTTTAGCTCGGAGGATGAGACTAATGATCTATTTGAGATGTTCACCTACCATTGCCTGAGATGAACTACACTCCAGAATTGCTTTGTTTTCTCCATTGACCACAGAGGGAGGGTACAGAAGATAAAGGGGAGAGGTCTGCCAGCTAGAGACGATAAATCCTGCACTGCCTCTGGCAGGGGAAGGAGGTGGAAGAATCCTGGCCAGGGGGAGAAAGTAGCTTCCCCTATGCTGGTACTTTCTGCTTACAGGAGTCCCTGCGAAGTCCCTTCCTTGGCTGTGCTTTTTGTCAGTTGAGGACTTTTTTCCACCTCATTCGATGAAAATCGCCTGGAGCTGAGAGGGGACACTGCTGTTATCAGCCACAGGACACTAAGCTTCTCTAGACTAGTGACTGGAAAGAGCAGTCCAGGTGAACTGCTTAGCAAAGAGCCACCGGGAACATGATGTCTTGGCTCTCCCGCAGCTGCTCAGAGCAGTCAGCGCACTCTGAGCTCAGCCTGCGGCCATCCAGGCTGCATGGTGAGGCATCTCCTCTTGCACCCACGAATGGTTCCTCCAAGGGAATGGGTGTCAGGAAACCAGCAGCAGAGTACAACCGAGCGTGTGGTTCGCTCAGCAGAGTGCCTGAGATGGGACGAGCATCCCTGCCCATGGCTCTGCCAACCTTCCCTGAAACACAACCAGGGAGATGGGGTTCAGACTCCTGGACTAGGAGGGTGCTTGAAGGAGGGCTGTCCCTTCAGTGACAGTAAGGGGTTCGCTCCTGCCTGGCCCTTCGGGGCAAGACCCTCCCCGTTGCTGGGCGCTGCCAGTGCGTTGTGTGCTTGCTGAACCCCCTGCAGAAGGAGACAGAGTGCAGCTCTGCAGCTGACGTCAGTGGGATTTCTGCCAGCAGAAGAGGCAAGCGGGACCTGGTTCTGGGTAGGAGATTGGCAGCGCAGCTCAGGAAGAGATTTTATGCTTTAGATCAACATGCCCAAGGTAGATAAGAAACATTTTTTTCTGAAGAAGCTTTAAAGCTGTGTGAAGTTCTCCTGTAGGACTGAATAAAGCTACCCAGGCCTCGGGATCATAGTTCCTTAGTGCGTTGCATGGACAGTGAAGACGAGCTTCCCAACAGCATCTGCAGCTGCAGTGTGATGGAAAAGGCTGCAACGAGCAGCGCCAAATACTGCTGAAAGCAGCTGTGCCTTCAGCACTGCAGTTGGTGAGTCCCCGCATTGATTCAGCAGGCAGAGCGGTACGAAAATAACCACGTTTGGGCGAGAGCCTCTTCCCGTGACAGGGGCAAGGTGCCGGCTACCTGGGTGTCCTCTCCAGCCAGAGGGGCTGGGAAGGGAAATGAAGTGGATGCCAGACTCCTGCAGTGAAAGAAGCCAAGCTTTGACGGGGCACAATGACTCCTGCAGGGCAATCAATCAGATCTCATGTTACTTAATTATAACTTAAATATTTCTCCCTAATCACCTAATAGGCAGAGAAGGATCATGCGTCCTGCGAACTGGGAAAATCCCCTTGCTTCTGTGGAATGCCAAGAAAGGCTCTCCTAGCCTGCTCCTGATCCGAAGGCATCTGCTGCTTGTGCAGTCCCCGCCTTTGCTGCTTTTAGCGCTCTCCCTCTGATTTTGTTTCCAGCCTGCTGGGAAACGGAGGCCAGAGCCAGGCTGGGAGCGCGAGGAGGGAATGCAGCAGGAGCAGGCAGCAGCGTGCGGGCTGGCGGGCAGCAGAGGGAGCTCCCATATTGCTCCTCCAGACCAGGCAGCTTGTGCAGCGGCATGCAGAGATGACGGATCACTCCAAGACAGGGCTAGAGCACTGGCATCGCAGCCACACATCAGTTTTGGCCTTAAACGCTGTCACTAGAGAGAAGACTTCATTCAATGCCAGTTTTAAACACTTGAGTGCACTGGAATGGCTCTGCTGGGATGGAGCAGAAGCATATGGCTAGTCCTGGAGATCCAGGCACCTGCGCTCCTGCTTCGTCTCTGCTGCTGAGCCCCTCCATGAGCGTGGGCAAGTCCCTGGACTGCCTTTCCCAGTTGGGATGGTTAGTGCTTTGGGGCAGGATCCAGGATGTCTCAGTCTCCAGCTGAGAGACCCAGCATCCACATTGTGTTCACTAAGCGCAAGGTGAGCCCAGCCTGCCGCCTACTTTGCTTTGAGACTCTATCCTGATTGCACCTACCCGGTCAGAGCTAAGTCACCTGAAAGGTGTTGAACTCTGCTTGGTATCTGCTGCGCTGCGAACAGGCGACGGGAACCACACTCTGAGGGTACAGAAAAGCAGCCACCCCCTTTCACGAGAGTCTGCTTTCCGGGAAAACGCACATGCTGCCAGGAAGACAGCAAAGATGAGATTGGTAAAACAATCTTCTTATCTTCTTTGTAGCTTAAATGTTGGTCTGATTTGCCCAGGATATTGCATCTGTGGGCCTCTCTCTGCAAGAGTAGATGCTGTTGAAGTATTACCAGCAAAACTGCCATCTGCTCTCCCCAGCCAGACCCACATGTCTCGAAGAAACAGCACCCACCTGGTGAGGACAGGGACGGTGTCCCAGGACAGCTCTGGGACACGCAGCTGGCTCCCTGCCATCGGCAGCCTCCTCGGAGTGAGGGATACCCTGCACGCGAGGCAAGGCGAGCTGCCGCCACAGCTCGGGCGCCGCTCTGAGAGCCACGGGCTCTGTCTGCAGCGTGGGAGCTGGGCCCGCAGGCAGGCAGCTCCTCCTCCCTGCCCTGCTTCCAGGCAGCAGGGTGAGCTGAGGCCAGGGCCAGCTGGCTGCTCTCATGCGAGGGACTGCGAAAAGGCCGATTAATGACTGAACTTCCTGGCACATAATCCCTGCTAATAAAGGTCTGGTCCGAAGCGCTGCTTGCAGGCTGCTTTGTTGCTGCCAGGAGGAGGGTGGGCTGCGCTGGGGGGCGAGGGCCCTTCCTGGACCCGCCCGGCTTCGTCCTCCCTGGCCGCACTGTGCCTTTGCCTGGACCGGGTTTCTCCACCTGGCCCCGAGCCCCAGCTGAGGCAGTAATCCAAGCTAAGAGTGATGGAGATGGACTGAATGTGAGGACATGGCTAGGACAGCGACCATGGCTCGTGTGGTCTCGCTCATGGCAGTGCAGAAGCTCTGCAGTGTTCTGGGACAACGACAACGCACCAGGATCATGTTGTAATCCATCCCAGCGAGGCAGCTGCTCCTCTGGAGCTGCCCAGGTCCGAGCAGGGAGTCACTAAAGGCTCCTACAGGGCTGGAGGCAGCGGAGGTCTTGCTTCCTGTCTTGCCTCCATGCAGCCCCAGTAGCTGCTGTTAATAACTGCTTCCTGGGACATAACCAGCAAGGCCATGCAAATTTTTAGGAATATAAAGATGGGACTCATGGGCTGTATGAGCACTGTTCCAGCTCCAGTAAATTATGGGAGCTTAATGAGATGCTTGGAGGCTTTGCTGAGTGTTTGCTTGAGCTGAGTGGGGGACGCTTGATCCTGCTCTTCCTCCTCCTGCCCCACTTACGCAGCCGTCTGGTTTGAAGCTACATCCCCATGCCGTGGGCGGCAGAACACAGCCACACAGATGGCGAAGCACTCCACAACTAGCTCTTCCTACACTGTGTGTCGCATCTGTCCTAGCAGCTTGCAAGCAATCTTCCTAGTGGGGCTGGAGGGCAGCCGTTGCCTCCCGGCTTAGAGCTTGCCCCCTTCTCCAACCCACCTGGCACCACGATGGGAAGCAGCCCAAAAACCGCATCCAAGGAGTGGCTGTGGTTCTGTCACAGCCCAAACCCTTAGCTCCCGTGAGCCTTCCTTTCTATAACTCATTCTGGCATCGAGAACCTATTCATCTGGAAAACTAGAGCATGAAATGACAGTTTAATTGCAGCATATACACAGCAGGCAATTCGGCAACGGAAATCCACATTCCCCCTCACCACCAACAAATATTTTCAAGCCAAGAGGAAAGACCTTTGTTTGGGACCTAATGGGGCTCCATGGCTTTACAGCAGCTGAGCACCAGCTTCTGCACTACACACAAGAGAAGCAGGGTGCAGATAAGAACAGCAAGACTCCATGAATTGCTTTTAATTGCAAAATTTGGGATTTCCTCAAGCATTTGACTTCCTTAAGCAGGTTAAGTGCTGGGGTGAGGGACAGCCTCAGGAGGACTCAGAGGGACACGTGGTATTCATTACACTACAAGTAAAACCAGGTTACTATGAATTTTGCATGGAAGTAGATAGTTTACAAGGCTCTGCTGAAACCGTGAGGGTACCACATTTTGCTGAATTGTGGCATCTTCTGCAAGAAGACTAATGGGACAGTACGCTGCCTCAGCTGGCAAGGGGATTTGGGAAGCTCTATACACTTTGTTTCTGGTTGTTCTTATGAAATGCCTTTTTTTTTCCTTTAGGTTTCAAAGAAGGCAACAGCCAGAACGTGGTTGCTAATTGCAGCCTATAAAAAGGACTTTTGCTGTGCACTCACAGCAGTTCATTACTACCTTAAAATAGGAAATTTATTTCAAGAGGTTTTCTTCCTTGCAAGATGACATTAACTATAATTTACATTTTAATATAGCTCCTAGAAGGCAATAACATCTGCACTCATCTCTACTAAAATGTCTTCCTCACCTTCCTCCTTTTTTTAGCACTTGGCTTGATTACTTTTTCAAGGCACTGAACCTCACTTGAACCTGGGCACTCTGGCACTAGGGTGAGTCCTGCTAGGCTGTCATGCAGAGAAGGTGGCACAGAAGCCACCTACGCCTGGGCACCCTATGGCAAGGCTACCATCCTGTGAGGAGGAAGGGTGGTGTGATGTTTCCCCTCTTGCGGCAGAAATCCCACAAACTGCTCACCCGGCATGGACAAATTTCAGATGCATCTCACTGCCTCAGGAACCAGGCAGCTGACTGCCCTCAGTGAAAACAAGTGCTGTTTTGGCAGAAGCTCTGGTCCTGGAAAATTTTGCTCAGGGAGAGAGATCAACAAATAAACAGATTTTCAGTGCAGCCTCTACATCTACATCATGGAAACCGCGATCTCAGAGACTTCAGTCTCTACTTCATACTAGGATCAGGATACTTGGCCAATCTCTTGTCATGAGATGTTTCTAGTCCAGGATGGGGGATCTGGTTTCAAAGCAATGCCCTCCCATTCCACTGTAAACTCAATTGGAGGCTAGCACTGCTGGCTCTGCAGGAGGGAGCAAAGATCTTTGTGAAGGTCCTTCTGGAGAACAACCTATGACTAAAACTACAAGAAAGGTTGCCATCACCAAAGAATAAAGAGGAACTGGCTTGAGGAGCAGAGCACGCCAGGGGAAGGCTTTGCAGAAGTGCTGACAACCTACATGGAAAAATCTCTGGCACAGGACCTGATTTAATTGTGTTGAATCTCCACAACCACACGTACTCTGTACAGAGCACTTCCAGGTGGATGTTTCCATGGTGACTATTTTCTTGCAACTGAGTGAGAAGGCTCTGGCCAGGATCTGTAAGAACAGAGCTGCTGTATTAACAGCCCTGAATGATGCTGGCAGCAACATGTCCAGGAGACTTGCACAAGCCCATTTTGATCAACACATACAGGAAAGTGAGGGCAGGTGCGATGCAGAGCCATTGGAGAACATGACGTGTGGATAAACACTCAGAGAAGAGATTTAATCCAGCCATTTAACAAAACAAGCAAAAAGCTGAGATGCAGAAAGAGGCAGAAAAACTCATCATAAAGGGATAGTCCCTCTATAAAAGGGCCACTTGCACCTAATTTCTCTAGCTGTTCCCCAAACCAGGCATTTTGCAATGACACCTCTTTTTCACACCACCTTGACCAATCTTTGAAGCAGCAATCTCATCCACAGAGTCAGAGTTTTTCATTTTGTGGGACCCAGAGTGCTTAGAAACAACTGTAACCTCCTGATTAATCCCAAGATGTCTTCCCAAGACATTAGGTCTCCTGCTCCAGGGCCTCAGAGCCTTGCCAGACCACACAGCCCCAGCCTGGGAGCTCTTAGACGTTGTGTACAGCTGATCCTCCCATGCAGCCTCTTCATGACTCTCCAGAGCTCCTCCTGCTTCAGCGCCCAGCTCCTGGTGCTGATACCCCTTGCCACAGTACTCAGACACCCAGGGCAGAAGCTGCAGGGACTTGTAAGAGAAAGTGGTGGTCAGCTATCTGCATCTTCATGCAACACTGTACTACAGGCAGGGCTCATCTGCCTTGTGTATCCTGTCTGGTGTTTGTGTACAGAAACAGTACAGTACAGGGAACCAAGCTACGTGCTGCTGGCTTGTCTCTCATCCTTTCCCAACATCAAGCCCAATCCTCAGTGACCTAATTCAATGGGGCACTGACTTCCTTTGGGCATCATGGAATAGCCTGACCATAATCCCTTAATGCAGATGGGTAATGGATCAGCACTTCATCTCTAGACAGCCAGTCATGTACAATGCGACAGACAGGAATCCCAGAAGCTCCTGGCCTCAACATAGCCGTTGATGAGCATTTCCTACAGTTAATCCCTCCAGCAATTGTGACAGCTGCTCAGGTACAAGGACTTTGCAGCTGAAGCACTACAGTTAGATCTGAGTGGGGTTAAGGGCAAGGTCTCCCATGACTTAAAGGGCTGAAGAAGGCCAGAACTGTCCACTGCACTGCTTAAATGAGACATACGTGAAGTTCACTCCATCCCCAGACTGGGAAGAGGTTTCTTTCTAGGATAACACTGCAGGGAAGCCTCAATGTTCCCTGCTCAGACTGGCCTGGGCCATACAGTGTAATCCTTTGGAGAACACCATATTGGTCTTTTGAAAAGCAAGCCAATAATGAGCAGCAGAAACGTAGATAAGGAAGTTTGTCCTGGAGGCAGAATAGGCATCTGGGTATGCAATTTAAAACCTGGACTCCAATGATTCTCAATGATTACTTTTTAAAGCCTTCACTCTTAATCTGAAGCTAAGTTATGCGGAGGTTGGACAAAGCCAGGAAATGCCCCTTCCAAGTTCATTTTTCCCCTACAACTCTCCACCTCTGGAGCAACTAGTGCTGGCCCACAGACAAACCTGGATTTGTGCCTGTCCCCATGAAATATGTGTCAAGCCAAAGTAGGTCAGTCCTGAAGCAGAGCTGACCCGAATTCTGGATGCCGCGTGGGAATGGGAACTCAGGCTCCATGGTGAAAGGCATCTGTGGCACTGAGCCAGGAGCCAGGCTCTGTCCCTGTCTCTCATCGTGCTTGCACTGTGCACTACCATGCTGCGAGGGCCAGCTTTCTAGAGAGCAAGAAGGGTAGCCCATGGAGAGGCTGGCTACAACCAGGGTACCGTGGCTGCACACGAGCTGCCTGAGCAACCAAGGAATTTGGATCTCAGGAGGATCTCAGATGGTACAACTATGCCTTGCTGATGAATCTTCTTGACTGGCTTGCTCTGGGGACACGGCAGAGGCAAGCGGATAATGCAGGCCAGGCTAGTATGTTCTCTCTCCTTTGAGAAGCAGTGAAGCTATCACCTCAAGCCTGCAGCAAAGGCTTTCCTGTCCTAATGTGAACATCTACCAGGATAAGCCCTATGGCCCCTACCAGGACCAAATGGTGGTCCAAAGTGAGTGCCAGTGCAGAAACAGATCTTGTTGATTGGGCAGTATGTTACCTGGGGGTAGATGATGGGACCTCATCATCTGGGGATGATGGGTGGGCAGATGGCCCCTCTGCTTCACTGTACCACACTCCGCTGCCCACCTTGCTTTTTGACACCCTGGAAGAATTTCTGCTCCCTCTGCAACACTTCTAGCACTCCAAAGTCTCAGAGCAAAAGCTGGGGGTTGTTACCCTCTGCTGCCAGTGCCATCTCTCGCCACCGCGGGAGCAGCGAGGACATCCCGTTGCGAAGCAGCTGCTCGAAGTATAATGCTGCTCACGTTTTACATCTCCCCTCGCCGGCTGTCATGTTTCCACTGACCTTTTCAGCAAGGTCAGCCCAGCTCATGCCCAGCAGGTGCTGCCTTTGTCTGGGGGATTCATTGGTGGGGGTAAAGGGGAGGCTGCTCTGTGCTGTGGTGACCCGGCAGTCCCCTTGCCCCAGGTCATGAGTACGGCAGGGACAGCAGGAGTGCTGGTGGAAGAGAGGCAGAGGGGACCAGGCTGCAGCATCTGCAGTGATCCTCTGCTTTGATGGCCTGTTGCAGCAAAGGGACCCTGTGCACAGATGATGCCAGTAGGAAGGTACCCAACAGGCTTGTGGTTCTCCTAGACTCCTGTCCCACCTGTAGCTTGTGAAAGCAGGCAAGCGTCTCTCTGTACCTGTCCCCAAGGATGTGCATTACCTGGGCTGTGTGTGAACCTCTGTGTCAGCCTGATGATGCTGAAGCCACAGGAGATACATCCCAGTGTGCAGGACTCCAGCCAGCACTCAGAGGGGTCAGGGCTGTACAGCAACTCTTCCCGTAAAAGCCTAAGCCCGAGACAGCAGAGCCACATTTATTACTTATTTCCCACCACAAGACTTAAATGGGAAAGTCAGGTAATTTCAGACTAAAAATTGGATGGACACTGCAAGGTCAGAGAGGAGTAGATTCTGGATTTTAAACATCAGCTGCTGTTGAGGGTCTGACTGCGATGCTACTGCGCAAGTGGATCCAGGCTCCCATGTCACTGCCGCAGGAGGATACAGCACCAGAGAGCCCGTGCAGCCTCCCTTCGCTCAGAGTGTGCACAGCTACAAACGCTCAGTCCTTGCGCAAGAGAGACATAAGGCTTGATTTTAACAGAGCTGAGTCTGAAACTCACGGACTGGAATTGAAATGACAGGGTGGCTTGTTCTTTTAAAGGCCAGGCCAGCCAGGCCTGCCTAATGATGCAGGCCAGCTGGTAACACGGGTGGATGGTGGGGGGGAATATGTAGGTGTGCACATGTTGTGGGGGCACAAGCGGTACTGTGAGAGTAAGTAATGGGAAGCAGATCACTTCCTGCGACTGGCCAACGAGTGAAAGCCCTGCAGGCCTCTGCGGGCTGTGCTGAGCAGGGAAATCGTTTTGTGCTGCCCAGCTTTGTGAGTGTTTAATTAACCATGCCCCAAAGGGGAAGAGTGAAAGAGAGCCTGCCGGGCGGTGGGAGTGCTTTCTGTGTGTAGAAGACAGGCTGGCAGCTTTACATGCCTATTTGGGGTTTTATGTTGTTAGACAGTGAGCGCCGAAGCTGGGTTCATTCCACAAAGCAGCTATTGTCCAGCTGCTGTGGCTCTGCCTGGTCTGCCCGGCAAGGTTTAACGGCAGATCACAGCCTAACTCTGCCGCGTGGCACACTCGCCTCCCCTGCCCTCGTGCTTTGGAGAAAGGACTGGGAGCAAATGAGGAGCAGGAGGTGGAAGAAGGACACTGTGAGTGAGAGAGAAGTAACCAAGAGAGGAGAATGAGGACCTGCTCCCCTGGCCGAAGTGGACTGCAAGCACTCGTGAGTGTTGTGGTGCCATCCTCCCAGGGCAGATCTGAGACTGGCAGCCTCCTCTTGGACATGCTCTTGGGAGAGGGAGCCTGGAAGCATGAAGTGACCTCAGTGTGAAATGCCTCATTCCCCAGCTGCCCTATGTCAATGGGGGCTGTGGGCTGGCAAGGCCTCCTGCCAGGGTACAATTACCTTGTCCAAAGATACTGGGCACTGCTACACCAATGCCACCGGTTCCAGGTGAGATTAGGCCCTTTGCTTCCCTTCTCAGTCCAAAACAACTTGAAAAGACACCGTGTAGTGATTGAAGGAATGGCACAAGTCTCAATGTTTATGTTGAGAACTGCATCTCAGCATCCCCCAACGCCAACAATTCATCTCTCAATAAACCTGCTACCCTAAGACCATTAAGTGCTCATCAAGCACAGAACAGGGAACAGAGCTGCTCCTGTCTGATGGTGAACAAAGTGCCCCATGCCTTCAGCTCCTGTTAGAGCCAGCAGAAGATAAAGCCACCCAGCATCTTGCAGGATGAGGCTAGTAGCTCAAAAGCTGCACAGGACATGAGAAAGCTCATTTTACAGCCTGTGGATGCTGCACGCACAGCTCTATTGACCTAGTCACTAGTAATTGGCCCAGTAACGGAGTAATTCAGTGGAAACAACTGCAGCTACCTGGGGGCAGTGTGCAGCACTCTGGAGCTCAGGGCACCTCATGCTGGGAGCAGGAGATTTGCAGCAAAATGGAATTTAGCTAATATGGAAATCAAGGTGATAAGAATGGCTTTCCAGTGAACTTTCCATTCCTCCCAAGGTGCTTCACCTTGCTTTGCCACAAGTAGCATCACAGTCCTCAGTCTGATCCAGGACCAACCTGACAGAAAGCCTTTTGACTGCTAAACTCTGTGGGTAGGGACTCACCTTCAGCTTGTGCTCATGCTCCTTGTTGACGCGGGACAGCAGTTGGGCTTTCCTTCTGTTGAGGGCATCGATGAGGGCATCACATTGGGCCACCAGGCAGGCCTCAAATTCCACGCTGTTCTCCTGTGGGTCAGAGCAGAGCATCACAGCCCTGCAGCCTTGCCAGCACCTCCCACCAGAGCTACCCCATGCCAAGGGAAAAGCAAATAGGTCCTGGAGGGCAAGAGGACTGTGGTGCTTACAACATACCTTAGCCAGATCTCACCACCCTCTGGCAGGATGTGTGCTGTGAAAGGCCTGCTTTGTGATCAGGTGGCTTACTCAGGGCAGCTAAAGGCCTTTCCAGCTGGCAATGGGGCACATTAGGAAGACTGTTGCCAGCAAGTTTAGGGAGGTGATCCTGCCCCTCTATTCAGCCCTGAGGAGGCCACATCTGGAGTACTGTGTCCAGTTCTGGGCTCCCCAGTACAAGAGAGACATGGAGCTACTGGAGAGAGTCCAGTGTAGGGCTGCGAACATGTTTAGGGGACTGGAACATCTGCCCTATGAGGAATGGCTGCGAGAGCTGGGCCTGTTAGCCTGGAGAAGAGAAGACTGAGAGGGGATCTTATCAATATATAAAAATATCTAAAGGGAGGGTGTCAAGAGGATGTGGTCAGACTGTTTTCAGTAGTGCCCAGTGACAGGACAAGAGGCAACAGGCACGAACTGAAACACAGGAAGTTCTGTCTGGATATGAGGAAAAACTTTGCTGTGAGGGTGACAGAGCAGTGGCAGAGGTTTCCCAGAGAGGTTGTATAATCTCCTTCTCTGGAGATGCTCGCCTGGACACGATCCTGTGCAATGTGCTCTAGGTGAGCCTGCTTGAGCAGGGCAGTTGGACTAGATGATCTCCAGAGGTCCCTGCCAACCTCAACCATTCTGTGATTCTGTGAATGCATTACAGGTTAGCCCCAGAAGTTTGAACTGTTGTTTGGGGGAGCAGCAGGCTTGTCATACAATAGTGTGCTCCCATGTAGTGGCAGCTTACAAGCAAACATTCAGGCCACTTCCAAAATCTTGTGGGAAAGGGCCAGTGACACAGACCCTGAGAGCTGGGTCTCAGCTCCAGGTCACAGACAACTGATCAGCTCCTGCCATCTCTGTCCCAGGGCGGCCATTTGCTGGGGATCTTCTCACTGCTTACACAAAGTAAGGGAAAGCTCAGCATAGGGATGTCAGAAAAGGAGTGACCCTCTCACATGGGGAAGATTGAAGATCTGCCTAGCCTAGAAGGACCAGGGCCAAAAACCAATCCCCAAGGCGAGCTTGCAGGAAATGGGGCGAGGCCCAGATGCTCTTGCCCTGCTGATAACCTGTCTTCCTCCTGGCGGTCAGAGGGGGACTCACTGTTCTCATTGTTTAATTTTCCTGATGGCCCCGGAGTTTGTCCCTTTTGGATCCATGTGTGTTTTTGGCCTCTGACACTTTTGGGGGCCACATGCTCCACCATGAAGCAACGCTGCTGTGGGAACCTGAACCTCGTCTTGTTTGTATGAAATCTGCTGCCTCATCTTTCCAAGGGGAGGGTTGGCTCACAGCTGCTCACTCCATGATGTAAATGGCTGAGGAAGCAGCAGTTTCAGGGAAAACTGCAGGGGAGCAAAGGGGAGTAATGTGAAGGAGCAGGTGCTGATTGTGGGTTCCCCTGGGAGAGAACCCAACAAACCCAACTGGAAAGATGGCGCAGGAGCTCACGAATTCATCCCTATGGGAAAGGGTTGTTCCTCAACCAGCAGATACAATACCTGAATTTGCTGCACCATGTTGCGGAGCTGGACCAGGAACTCCTTTGCTTCCTTGGCTCTGTCCGACAAGCCATTCAGGGCCTGGGAAAGCTGGCTCTGCAGACAGAAGAAAGAACATACATGTGAGCAGCCCGCAGCGAATACAGCCACAGGGTGGCTGTGATGGGCTACCGCACATCCCAGACTCATCGTTGAGCCAGAGGAGCCAGAGTTTATGGGGTTGCCTGTGGCACTGGAGTTGGGGATGGACTGCAGTCCCTGCTCTGCCTCCCTGGGATGTGCAGCCTTCTGCAATCTGATGAAGCATCCTTCTGGCCCTAGTGCCCCGAGTGTAAGGGGCATGCTACCATGACAGATGCCCTGGAATTGGGAGACAAGAGATTCAGTCTCCATCTCCTCCATAGGCTTCCCTGGGTCATGGTCATGGACAAGTCACATCCATGAGCCTCTGAAAGTCATTAACTCCTACGGCTCCCACGTGCTCTCCAGGGAGCTGGACACCAAAAGTCCTGTAGGATCTGACCTGTCCTGCTCCTGCCATCTGTTCTTCCTCTTTGGCTGGCTGATGAGGAGGTTGGTCAGCAAACAGGCATGAGGAGCAAAGGGGAGGTCGGGCCACCCGAACTGGAACGGCAATACTCCAAGACACCCTGGAAAACTAAGGCAGAGTACTGAATTCTTCTTCCTCTCTCAGCGCTATGGCTTTTAGCACGGGAGCAGACATCCACAGTCTGCTCTGGCCAACGCTGAGTTGAGCTGAGTGGCATAACACAGTAGTAATAATGATAATGTCTTATGCTTTTTCATTTTCATGGCACTTCCCAAACATTAACTCAGGAGTCCTCCCCTTTTGCTGTCATTTCAGTAAGAGTTATTATCTCAAGAGCTGGGCAAATCATCTGTGACAATTTACCTTTTTGAGAGATTTTGCCTCTTTCACTGGCTGCAAATTGCCTGCACAAACCATGCAGTTCTGAGACAAGATCCTTCAGCCAAGAAACTGCTGAGAACTGTGCACAGTGGAACCATGGACTGGGTGTCTGGTCATGGGGCATATCCACCCAAAAAGGTTTCTGCTTCCCAGAAGGGTGGCTGCACAGTAATTCATGTCTCCGGTAGCCACACTCACCATTACATACTCAATTGTGTTTTCAGAGGACTTTCATACTGCTTGGCAGAATGCACCCACCAGGAAAAGAAGTAAAACAACAACTGTGAAAACTTTGTCCTGGGCTGACCCTGAAGGGCCCACCGAACAGGGCATGGGGAGCTGCCGTCAACCTGGAGGAGCCTGTGTGCCTGATATAAGACAGCAGCTGAAACATTTGCCGGCTGCATCTCTTGAGTGGGGACAACCCAGAGCTGCTGATGGTGGCAAATAATTTGGCACGGGCTTTGGTTTGTTACTGAGCAATCTTGTGAGGTACTGGAGCTGCAGGGGCAAATGCTGCGGTACGAAGCACAGGTATTAGCTAGATTTTTCCCCTCCATGGAGTTTCATGTGACTCCTGTGGTCAGGACCTTGGCTCTGAGCTGGCACCTGCCCCTTTTATGCAGAAGGGCTGAAATTAAGGAAAAATGAATTGGTATCAAAGAGACTGGATAGCTAACAAATGGCAGCCATTTAATGACCCCCAAAACGACCTTACTGCTGCTTCCTAGGAGACTTTAATATAACCCTAGTGATTTTGGCACTTCCTTTGTGCCCGAGTCATTAGGATGTGGAGCTAATCAGTGAATGCATCTCTAATAAAAACAAGACTGCTAAGTCAGCTCAGCAGGCCTTTCCATCTCCCCTCCCTCCTCTCTCCGATCAAAGGCTAGAGGAGAAAGACACACTGCTGAGCTCTCCTGCTTGGAGAGACGGAAATCGGGAGCATGTGAGGAGACTGGGCGAGACAGAGCTGCCCTGGGCACAGCACAGGGCGCAAAGCACGGGCCAGCCCTTCCATCCATGCTCTGCACCCACAGTGTGGCCAGAGAAAGACGCTTATGGCCCCACATTCACCTGTCTCCTTCCCCCTTCTCTCCCGAAGGACTTGGACGTACAGTCTCTCACTCCTCTCCATCGCATCACCCTTAGCAATGGTCTTTCCTGTGTGTCAGGCACCTCGTGTGTGCCCAGCTCCACGGGCAGGAGACACGTGCACAGTGTGGACAACACCAGGGTGTGACCAGAGCTCGCACCGGAGCCCTGCAGAGCACAGCAAGGCGGTGTGTTGAGAACCGAGCGTGGAAGGGCCCTGCTCTTCGGCAGCGCGGGCAATTAATAGGGGGAATCAGCATGAGTTCGCTATGTTTACAAGCTCCTCATTAAAATTGCAGCATGGCTGCTGTTTTTCCTTTAATAAACTGTTTGAAAGCTTTTTTTTTGTATCAACATAAATTTCAGAAAGGGGATCTTGATATCGCCGTAACTCTCTGAGCTTTTCCTAATGGGAAAGCATTTTAAATGTGCGCTTAAAATTTATTAGGAGCTCTAGAGTGCCGGTATGCGCCATCCATGCAAGCCTTGCAGCATAGCTCTTTCACTCTGGACAGCACAGGTCTCCCTCAATTCACCCCTTTCCCTTGCTCAACGTGTGCTTGATGCCATCAGTGCTTGCAGTGTGGGAGTGCCTAAGGTTTATATAATAGTTAGGAAATCTTACTTTTTCAGCCACCGGAGCTCATAACATGCACACTGAACACCCTTGCCCTCGCGGTGGAGAATGCAGCACCAGTGCTGGCAAGCCCAGTTCACAGCAACATGCAGAAGAGCGAGCGTGGGTTGATCTGCCTGGGCAAAGTTGGTGTGTGGTACCAGCTCCTATGTACGGGTGGCCACAGGCTTTTTACTGGATACGGGAACTCTTCTGGCAAGTGTCTCCCACGTGGAGATGCCGAGCTGCAAGCCACCGCAGTCAGTCCCTTAAACGACGTTAATGAACGCTGTGTGACAAGGGAGCGCGTACGGGAACGCGTGCAGGGACCCGCAGGCATGCCTGAACGCATTCATTACGGCAGCGTTACAGGCACGGTGACAACGTGATTCATAACCATGCGACACAGAAAAAACGGGTCCTTCTGTTTTTTGTTGTTATGTTTATAAGCTAGGGCTGCAGAGAGGAGTTAAATGACTAATTTGGCCTGTAAATTGTAGCGGTACCTTTCTGAAAAGCCATTACCCTGGGAACAAACCCAAGCCTTAATGCCGCCTGTTGTTTCGGAGGAGTTAATCACCAGCCACGTGAAGCAGTCACAGGTTCTCCACAAGAGACAAACTTGGTAGCAGATGAGTGCGAGTGCTCCGCAGAGGAACACGGAATGAAGATCTAGAAGGGTAAGTGAGGGGGAGGATGGCGGCAACGAAGGCCCATACTATGAGGAGGTCTCGGGTAGGAGCAGGAGGGACACTGGGAGCAGAGGGAGAGGAGCAGAGTCTCCCCCATCGCTAGCAGAGGCAATGGAATTAATAAGTGTGAAACGAAGACAAATTCCACTTAGTTTGCTCTTAAAATCAAATGAATTTGTCCTTTCCAGAAAGCCGGCCTCTTCTTCTGATGCTCTTATTTCAAGGCAGCAAGAGGAGACCTCCGTAATGTACATTAGCATTAATGGGAGTTAAGCATTTAAATCTCTGTCCCTGGAGCACTTAGGAGCGACTCCATCCCCTTTCTTGTGCTAATAGCTCTGTTACCCTCCTTCTCAGGCAGAGCTGGCAAAGGGATTCCTGGCAGGCTTTGACTGTCTGTCGTCCCAGAGCGTGGATGAGTGCAGCTGGGTGCAAAAGGCTGGTGCATCAGTAGGGCTGCAGTCGGCTCCCGGCAGCCAGGTGCAATCATGAGAAACAGAGGAAAGCACCATTTTAAACTTCACACCATCTCTCAGAGCTGGTCTGATTTTCCTCCAGCATAACCCAGCTGCTGGCTATGGAGCTCCTCCAGGTTTACTCTGAGGTGAGAAGGGAACTGTGCCTGTCATTTTTGAATGTGCCAGGTCTTGCTTGGTGTTGAGTGCTGGATTTGCGGGACTCGGCTCTGCGTGACAGCTCCATCTGGCATACTGAGAAGAGTCTGAAGTTAGCTGGTGCTGGCCAGCAACAAGAGAGAGGAACAGTTGCTTTCATTTCAACCCCCAATTTGTTTGCAGGCTCTGACACTAGACAACATGCCCAAAGCAGCCAGGAGAGACACCAGTCTCAGGGAAAAGAGGCATCTCTAGAAGCTGAAAAGCGTTTGCTAGCCCAGGTCCCCCTGCCAGCTGGAAGCAACCAGAGCCCCTTTACACTCAGGAGCTGTGCAGCTCTGCGCTGCCTGTCTCCCAGCCCTGAGCGGCTCCACCTCTATGCGAGAAAGTAAGCTTCTGCTGACGTTAAAAGGTTGCCAGTTCAAATGAGACCAAGAAAAGTACATTTTTGTTCAAGGTCAGGCCAAGTGTACACCCATGTGCAGCATCTTCTGTACAACAGTGGTCAGCAGCAAATCTCTAGGGAAGAGTTATGAAGGTAAAAAAAAGCATAAAAGGTATCTCCGTAAGTGCTCTTCCAGCCTCCACCACTTTGCAGCTCAGGAATCTCATCAGGTAGGCAGGGCTTTCATGTAAGGTCTGTAACTCTCCTTGAATTTCTCTTCCATAAAACTGTCCAGTCTCGTCTTGGACCAACATAGCTTTTACCGTTCACAAGATCCTATACCAAGAAGTTCATAGCTCACCCATATGCCATGTGAAAACCACCTCCTCTGCGTTGTTGCAAGCCATTCCCTTTGCAAGTACCATTTGCACCTGTGACTGTACAAGGCCACATTTGTCATGGATGAGTAAGTTCTCCCTGTTACCTAGGACTGAAACTCACCCTGAAAGAGCTCTTGGCCTTATGCTGAGACTCCAGGACCAGTTCTGACATCCCAAGCGTTGCGACGAACTCCCATGTCTTCTCTCCTTTCAACCAGGTCATCTCATAGCCACTTCCTCTGCTGGAACAAGAGCTGTTACCCACCAGGAGGAAGTGTCTGAATGTGGGCAGAGAGGCTACCATAACAAAGCAAAACAGAAGAGGAATGAGCCATGGTAAGAAAAGATGCCATTCCTCATTCTGCTTGTACTCTTGAAAGGATGAGGAGCTGTCACAGATGCTAGAGTTGAAGTCATGTGCTACTTTAATTAAAGTACAGGACCTACAGTTTTTGAATCTTGAGGCAAGCTTACTGTATGTGATGCCTGACTAATTAAAATGTGATGTTTAATTAGAACTTGCATTAAATCAGAAAGTTGATGAAGCTAAACTGCTACTAATTGGCTTTCCGTTCCAGGCATGAGAGCCTGACTTCAGGATTCAGAGCTGCCTATGAACAGAAACCAGGGGCTCTGTGTTTGAGCTGCTGCCTGGACCATCAGGAGAGCTGATCCTGTCCCTCCAAACATGAGCCTGCCACTCTCCAAACATGAGCCTGCAGTACAGAGCGAGGACCTGGACCTCCCTGACTAGCAACACCAGGCTCACAGACCTGGTGGCTAGACATCAAAGAGGGACCTTGTCGTTTCCATTCAGTGCCACCCTGCAGGTTGCGTGTGGCCAGTGAAGGGAATGGAGCAGCAGCAGCTACACCTTACCCAAAACCTTCAGACCTCTTGTAGGAAACCAAAGCCTGCAGATACTGCAAGGAGTGAGCAGGGGAGACTGAGGCAGCACCACGTCCCAGGGTCCTGCAAGGGTTGAGTCTTCCTGGGAGACACTGGGTGACCACAGGGAGTTGGCTATGCCTTGTGCAGCAAAAGATCCCACCAATCTGTTCTGAGGAGAGGCTCCTTCCAGCTGAGGCTGGGTTAGGTTAACTCGGGCTGTCAGCCCTGATCGCACGAGCGCTAGACACCCACTTCATCCCTTCTTGTGAAGACGCACCAGCCTCAGTTCAGCCTCATTTTGATCACTACTTCCAGAGAACAACTTCTAGAGCTCTTGTAGTTTACCAGCTCCCAGTCCACATGATGTGATGTGACATTGCACAGTGCTTGGCACTTAGTACCTATGTGGGAATAAAGAAACCTCTTACCAAAATCACTTTACACCTCTGCAGCTACTCTTACCAAACCTGAACCTCTTCAAACATTTGTTTGACAAGGTTACTTCCTAGAAACCTCCACAACCGGCATTAATCATTTCCCTGCCCTTTTTCTCCTCAGCAAGGGAGCCCCAGACCAACTCCTCCCTGATTGTCTCCAAGATCGATACCAGTCTGATCTGCCTATGGTGACCCCAATCACGCCCTTCCGCCACGCTGTGCTAAATGAGACCTGTGATCAATCACCGCCGTGTCCATCTGAGCGTGCCAAATCCAGTGTGCCAGGCACAGATTACGCATCCCGGCGTGACCCTCTGCTCTTTCCAGCCAGCCAGCTTGCTGTGCTGGGTGCTGCCAGGGCAGCAGCTGATTTCTGACTCTCTCTGCAGCTGTGACCTCCTGCCTCTCTCTCCTCTCTGCTCTGCTGAGCCAGGTCCCCTGAAACTGCACCAAGCATGCAGAGGTGCAGCAGCCCCTGGTTTACACCTGGAGCCCCCCAAGGCAACCCCCCGCTCGCCCAGGGTGTCTGCCCCTAAAAGACTGCTTGAGAGCAGAGCTTTCCCTGCTGCTCGCTCGGTCTCTGCATGCTGAATTCGTCGGTGTTTTCTGAGCGTCATCAGGTGACAGAAACCCTCGGAAGCTGGCCTGAATCGCTGGAGAGCAGCGTTCACTCCCAGGCCCTCCCTGCCTCTGGCACGTTTGCAAGATGAGCAAAGCCAGACCATCCTACTTACTAATAACTGTAACTTTGAGCCAAGAGAGGCTACAGGAAGAGCGTGGCGCTGAACTGCACCCCTCTCCAAAAGGAGCTATTCTGCTGTTGCATATTTGACACAGACTCAGCTCAGGTTCTCCTGCCTTCCCACGAGAAGGATGTGCTCTAAGCCTGACACAAAGCTCCTGAACGAGGCAAATGACGGTAATAGATGGAAAAGTCTGTGCTTGCACACAGACACCGTGGTGCAGACGGTTTTGTAAGCAAAGCTCCTGGGGGCAAATTCCAGGCAGCAAATACGCCCCTAGGAGCAGCTCCTGCTCCCTCGCTGCAGACGATGGGGGAAGCAAGGGACAGGAAGGCAGTGACAGCTAACGCTGGGTAGTGGGGGCCTTGGTTCTTCTCCTTCACTGCTGATATGCTGAAGAAACCCGGGTATGCACGAGGAAAATGAAATGCAAAGTACTAACACACAGCAGCCCCGGGAGAAGAGCGCTATGGGGGGCGTGTGCCCGGCGCGCCCGCGGGCTGCGCTGCCCCTGCCGCCTGCGCAGCAGCCTGGAGGCAGCTGGGCACCTGCGAAGCAGATGATCCTGCACACACAAGGCAGGCTGGGCCTCCGGGGCAGGCAGGGATCTGCAAAGCGGATTAACTCCAGGGCAATTTTTAACAACATAGGAGTTAATTCCAGGGCCTGTGGAGAGGCTCCTCTGCCTCCGCAAGAGGCAGGGATACCATTACACCCGCTGTTCTCATTAAGACCCTGCAAATCCTCCCACTGCCCAAGACCGCAGAAGAGGCTGTTCAGCTCTTCTGGCAGCTTGGAGAAATCAGAGCCCCCCTGAGAGGCAGCCTGCGCTGTCCCTGGGCTGCCAGCTTCTCCCTACATCCACTGCGACCTAGTGAACAACCTTCTCGCGAGGCACCTCGCTGGCGAGCTTTGCACGCCCGATCGTTTGTCGCGGCCCCGCAGACAGCGCCGTGAAGCACCGCTGTTGCCTCAAGCGCCTCCAGAAGCCTTGCTTGAAGAAAGTCTGGCTAACGTGCAGGGGCGCTGGCTTGAGAATTCAAAGCGTGGGTTCAGGTCCTCCTTCTCGCACGGGCTTCTCCCGAGGGCTGCTGAGAAGTGATTCCAGACTGCAAAGCACGAGGTGTCCCGGTCGCAGAAGCCAGTTAGGTCTACGAATTGAGAGGCAGAAAGATCTAGTGAACAGAAGGATTCACAGCAGGAGCAAAATGCTCTGCTGCTTTGGAGTGGAGTAGTGTGACCTGGCCCCCAGGCGCCGCAGCCCAGGCGTCCGCGAGGGGCTCTGCGGTGCTCCACTCCCAGCCGGTGATCTGGGAGCCAGGACTATTCCTTAGCAGTTCTGGCATAGGAATTGCATGCATTAAAGTCCATGGAAAGAGCATGAGTTACAATCTCAGTGCAAGATTTGCTTCCGCCAAGGTTGCCCAGTGCTGGCTAACGTGCTACTCCAGGAGTTGGCGACCAAGGCGCAACAAGCAATCTGTAGAAGAGCGGCAGTCCCCCGCCAGGCGCCGGTGCCCTTCTGCGGCGTGGGCAGGCGAAGGGGCTCCAGGCAGGCCGCAGGACGCGCCAGCCCTCGGCCAAGCCGCGAGCGGGGCCGGGCGAGCCGCAGAGCCGCCGCGCTAGCACAGATGGCCTGGTGGCCTTTGCCAGGGCTACCGCAGGACATGAGCACGCTACTGAGACCAGGCTAAATAAAATACGCCAGAAGTTCAGTGTAAATTCAGCATTGCCTGTCGCAAGCCCGCAGCAAGGCCGGGAGGAGGCAGAGCAGGGGGCCTGCCAGAGCTCAGGCTGCGCTCCCCGGAGCGGGGAATCCCAGGGCTGTGCAGGAGGCAACGGAAGGATTTCAGCAAGGTCACCATGCCTGGAAAGAATACATCCTTGTCTTCTTTCCAAGCTGAAGCCTTTGAATCAGCTCTGCCCGCTGAGGAAATACAGCGCCCTAGGGTCTGTGTGCACACAGCCAGTGTCGGGGCCATCTGCGCGCACGAGTGACGGCGCGCCGGGCTCTGGCTCCCGGCTGATCCCTGCGAGCGGCCGAAGCCAGCTGGCCCTCAACGGGCAGCCACGGGGGAGTCACGCGGGCAGCAGCGTGTTTTTATTGGGGGGGGGTGTGTGGGGGGATCTCAAGCAGGCCCCTCTGAGCTCACCTGGACCTCACCCGCCACCGCCCGCGGGGACCCTGCCTCGCGCCGGCCTCCCCAGCCCACAGCCAGCAGGCCCCGATAACCCTGCGGCAGCTCCTTATCGCACCGGATGGCAGACGCGCGGCCGCGCGCGAGATTTCACTTTGATACTCGACGTCTTAGGGCGAGTGGGGATAAATAAAAACAACCTGGTCTGAGCTGATAAGGCTTCCCACGCCGGCACTGCCAGGACTGACAGTGATTTTGCTCTGCATTGCAGCGCCCAGGAAGGTTTTACTGCTCTGTTATCGACGCTATCAAAAAAATAAGTGGCTTTAACAAAATCCCACGCGGGCGTCCCAGGCGGAAGATCGCTGCGGATGCGTAGCGGTGTGGGATCCGGGGCAGGGTGCTGCTCGGAGGCGGAGGGGACGGCGGCGAGCAGAGCGGCCGCCCGCCGGGTGGGCGAGCAGCTCCAGCCTTTGCGAGCGCTGCGCAGGGCTCCGGGCGGCCGTTCGCTGTTTGCACGGTTGCCGCCCTGGGCTCAGCGCCGCTGCAAGGTGCCTGCAGCAGACAGCAGCAGGCAGGTGAGCAAAGTGCTTTGAGTTTTAGGGAGAAGAAGGGTGAACACCGAGATGTTACTAATAACCCTTTGATATCACCCAATTAACTCCTGCTTTGCTTCATTAACGCTCAGCAACAAATCACCTCAGCTTTTCATCAGCAAAACCGAACGCACATCACTGGTATCACAGAGAGAACTGGCAGCTCTACCACAGAGATGCTGATAAAAACAGAAGCTGAGCAAGGGTCTGCTGGCTGCCTGCAGGCACCCCGCGGGGCAAACACGCTAAGGGTGAAAAGCTATTTCAATAACTACCAAGTATTGCAGCTTTATCAGCGCAGATCTGGGGAGCAAGCTGGTGCTGTGGACCTGCGGTCCACACTCTGCATGTCTCAGGAGGAGATGTACTTTGGACTAGGTCGAGTCGGATCCCGCCAGCAGCTGCTGTACCTCGGGGTGCTCCTGGAGCGCCTCTTCCAGACGATTTCCTCCAAAAGGAATCCAAGCCCTGCGCCAAAGTTGCTCTGCGGTGTGAGTCAAGCGCTGCAAATGGGGACAACTGGGAAAGTCACTTCAGAGGAGCACTCCTGGTTGGAGATAAAACACTAACGGACGTACCCAGGGAGGCCTCCTAAGGCCTCCTCCCGCCCCGGGCAGCTCGCTGGGAGCTTTCTTGTACCCGCGATGTCGAGAGCGGAGCGTGCTCAGCTGGCAATGTGTCCCCAGCTATTCCACGTCCCTTGCTGAATTCAATGAGATGCACGCTGCTGCAGCTCTGCACGCGGAGATCAGGGTGCAAACGCAGGTAGAGAGTGCTGGGAATTCACAGCAGCTGTTCACTGCAGGCTGTTTTTCTGAGCTGAACGGTAATTTCCACATCCTCGCCTGCACAGCAATTTCCCCTGGAATCTTGTTACCAGGATAATATTAATTGAGCTGGCTTCTTCAAAGATTCAAACCCCAGTGAGAAGGCGATGAACTTTGCTGACAGCAGCTTTATACGAGTGGGACTAGAACAAATTCCTCCCCGCGGTCTCTCGTGGGGGCAGCTCCGGATGCAGCAGCCAGGAGCTCAGCTCCCAGCTCTGAAGCCCACAGCTAGCTGAGATGGCAATGGCATCCTCAGGACTCATCTCTCCATCTCTGAAGCACTCACAGGCAATCTTGCAGACAGAGGGGAAAGGCTAGCACAGGCTGTACAAAGCATCCACGCACAACCCTCCTTTCTTTCCCCGCCGCAGGCTCAGCTCTCCCCACGCCTGCTATCGGTCTGGGGTCGCTCCCCCTGCACCAGTGTAACCAGGCGCAGGGCATCACCAAAGGTGAAGGGTGGTAGAAATCGCATGCTGGCCCGTATGCTGTCTTTGGCCATGTCCGTGCAATTCTGCGGTAACTTTGCTTCCTCCTACAATTTACAGTCACTGGGGCCCGACAAATGTGAAGTTGCACAAAACAGGCACAGAGGGAAAAGCCACACAGCTTTGTCACGAGCCAGCAGTGAATCTGCAGAGCCTTTAACAAGAAGGCATCAGCTAAACGCAGTCTTTGCCCGTGGTTTTCACCAGATGCCTGTGTGACCCTTGCTACTCCTGGAGGCCAAGATGAGGTCTTGGAGAAAAGGGCTCCTCCTCTGCTTGCATTAATGACACCCAAGTCCCCACATAAGGCTGACTTTACTGCAGCACTTAATGTGTTTGTACAGTCTCCAAACGCCACGACATTGAGATCACGACCAACATCACCCATTTACTAGCGCTCCCAAGATCCTCCCACAGTTCAGGCCTAACACAACTCCCAGGTACCAACAGCACAACATGGGGGTCTGGGCTCACTTCCAGTCCCACAGACAAACTTCACACTTTAGGAATGCTCTTTGGGCTGAAGAGACTTGCAGATGTGATGCAGGCAGACACCAAAGTGACACGCACCAGCAACAGAGGCACGGGCAGCTTTCAGGGAGGCAGACGGGAGGCAGCAAAGAGATGCTTTGGCTGGAAAAGGCAAGGCGAGGATGCTGGTGCAAGCCAGGCCCTCTCAAAGCAATGGTAACGTGTAGCTCCTTTCAAATAATTTTCTGAGTGATCTCTTGAGGAGCGTGACTGGAATGATGGCTGATTAGAGTCACTTGCGACCCAGCCAGGAGCATCCTGATCTATAGCCGCCGTCATGCTGTTGGTGGCATTTCCAAAGCACCCTGGAAGCGCAGGGCTCATTTGCTGTGTGTCAGTGTTGTTATGTTTCCAGAGATGAATGAGGTTGGTGAGAGGCAGAGGACAGCCTGCAGCTGATCTACGCCTTCTCCTGGCTCCCTGCCCTTCCCTGCAAGGCACAGTCCGGAAATCATACCTTGGGTCCGGAGTGTGTGGAAATAGCTCCCGTGGACCAGCACTTACAGCCACTTACCCGAGCAGGTGGCCTGGTTCTTTGCTAGAGGGGCAATTCACAGGCAGAATAAGCACAAAAGTACACCGATGCTCATCTCTGGAAAAGCTGGGAACACACTATCTCACACATGTTCTTCCTACACTTGCAGAAAATGCAGGAAAAGGAGGTTTCAGTGCTCTCTACTGCTCCCCAGTGCTCAGAGCACTGAGTGGTGGACCAAACCCCTACGTGGCGAAGCGCAGCCTCGTGGCCCTTCCATGGGCCGTGACAGCTGGGCAGACAGTACCTGCGTCATACCCTGCTCTTCCTACGATGAGCTCCCAGAGCTGGGGGGAAAGCCAGGCTGACCTCCATCCTCCAATTCTGCACTTCTCTTGTTGTTTCCAGCTGACCTAGCTCTTCTTGGACCAGAAGAAGAAGTGGTCATTGCTCTCACCTAGGGGGTGACCACTCAGGGGAGCGGTGCACGTCCGAGCACATCCTACTCACATGCTTCTCTGAGGAGCAGGGAGCTGGAGCCCAGAAAGCTGCTCTTGCAGAGCTGCTGTGGGAACATGCATGGACTCCCCCCTGCTGGAGATCTGACCCTACGTTTTCCTCAGCACCAGAGGAATCAGCCTGGATGGTAGCATGGTCCTCCCTCCATGATGCTTCCTCTCCTAGTCTGCATGAGGACATTCCCATTGGGAATGGCTTCCTACAGCCTCCTCTGCTTTTGACTGCAGCTGCTGTTACCACTACAGCAGGAAGATAAAACTAGCAGAATTGAATCCAATTAGAAAGATCAGGAAATGAAAGAGATGGGAACGTTTCCAAGTTGCTGAGAGCTCAGCATGCCCTTGTGCCAAGAAAGGAGAAGCACAGATGAGGAGGCAAGTGTGCCTGCTCCCAGTTACGTGATGGCATCCTTTGGCAGTATCAGCACTGCACCAAGCAGAGGTGCTGGAGACCTCCGGGAGAGAGTCTAGTGCAACGCTATGCAGCATTGCTCAGCATCACATCCACACGGCCCCATTAACATGCCCTACTAATTGGTGGGGACATAGGTCTGCACCGCTCAGGCTGTGTCTAGAGCAAGCTCTGGAGTAGCACCACACAGCAGTACCTTGGCCTCCTGTTTGAGGGAAGCAGACTGGCCGCAGGCCCTGATGGCAAAGCTCTTCCTGATGCTTCAGTTAGTTAGTGGAGGGTACAGCTATTGACCTCCTAAAGTCACCTGGACTGCCTACTGAAAAGGCCAACTCATCAACAGATGTCCCTTGCCTAAGCACGATAAAGGACAGGACACGTTGCGGACAAGACTGCTAGGAAAAAACACCCAGAAGATGAGTCTGTGCTGAAGGGGAACTGCACAACTCTGGGTGAGAATGCATGTTAGTCAGATGTGCCATTAGATGCTGCTTCCCTCTGGACCTCTACCTGTGTAGAGTTAGCCCTGAATGAATATCCGGGGGAAAATGGAGAAAGATGGCTCACTGTGCTAGAGTTATCCACTTGCCTGTTGGGCAGATGTTGAGAAAGTCAGTGCATGGCAAATATTAAGAGTAATAAGGTTCATAAGTGCAGCATAATCAGGGCAACTGATCTAGTTACAATCAGCCTCAAAAAGCACAGAGTTCAACTTCTTGAACAACACTGCAGGTTGCTCTACAGGCTCATAAAGCATGATCTTCTACATCTCAGGCAGCCTCTGGAATAGCATTCTTATTGTTTTAAAAAGTAATAAATTCATTGCACAGCCTTAAGTAGAGTGAACAGCAGTTAATGAAACCATAGAATCACAGAATCAGTAAGGTTGGAAGGAACCTCTGGAGATCATCTAGTCCAACCCCCCTGCTCAGCACGGTCACCTAGAGCACGTTAGACAGGGTTGCATCCAGGAGGGCCTTGAAGATCTCCAGAGAAGAAGGCTCCACAGCCTCTCTGCACAACCAGACACTACCTTTCCTTAGGAGTCTGCTTAACAGCTAATCTCTGCGGCAGCTGATCCCTCTTTAGATCACTGTTCTTTGTGGCATTTTCTCTTCACTCTGCCTAAGCCTCTGAGCCCTCGATTCCCCTTCTGAGGGCACAGGCGTTACGCACTCACTCTACGTCCTGAGCTCCTGGGCCTGCAGCGAGTGCCGTCTCCCTGATCTTGGCTGCTGCCGCGGAGCTGGGTCTCCGAGATG
The DNA here is from genome assembly GCF_028389875.1 of Rhea pennata. NCBI lineage: Eukaryota > Metazoa > Chordata > Aves > Rheiformes > Rheidae > Rhea > Rhea pennata. The sequence continues at coordinate 67,076,991 of NC_084667.1, read as the reverse complement.
CGATGGCAGGGGTCTAGGCCAGCCTCCCTGCAGCAGTGCCAAAAGCTGCTTGTGAAATGCTGTGTGACAGGCTGCAGCAGGGGACTGACACGGCTCACGTGCTGTCCCCAAGGAACCTCTGCCTGGGGGAGTGAACCTGCTCGTCACTCCCTGCTGTGCACGGGGGAGAGCGGGGCACGGCGATTCCCGGGCACGAACTCGCCGACACGTGATGTTACTCTCCATGGCAGTGCTCTTGGTTGGCCTCACGTCAGCAGAACTGAGCCAAACATCACTTCTTTCTCCACTGAGATGAAATAAATCCTCCGGTTCTTGCTAGAAAGGTCCCCCAAACAGCCTTTTCAGGACTACGTGGCACTAGGATCCATGCAGGAGGCTATCTGCACAACCCAAGGGAGCCTCTCTCCCCTAAATAATAAAGACACAGGTCAGCATGGTCTAAGTCACAACAGTCCCACCAACTTTGCTCCTCTGACCTTGCAGAAAGCTTCCTATTTCCATCAGCAGAGCTCAGCCAAGCAAACAAATTACGCAGTTCTACACAAAGCTCAGTGACTCTGAGGTTCAGTGAAAAGCCATGATATCAGTCCCCGGACGGCTGGATTTGTGACAGGGATACTGCCTCATCAGGCTGGGTGCAGCAGAAGCCTTTGTAACTAAACAACTACATTTTATCATAGCTATAGCAGACAGCAGATGATACTAGATGACAACTTTGACAGGACTGCTTTTATTTTATTTTCTCTTTCTGTGTCTGCATTTGAAGAAAATCCCCACTGACCTACACAGGCAGAACTGAGATATATGTCATTTAAGGTGCTTTAAAATGAGTTTACAAGGTTGCTGCAAGCTAGAAGCATAGCCACTAGGCTACCTTCTGGTAGCTGCACTGCTATGACCAAGAACAGCCTCCGCTCACTGGGAAACCTACTTTGGGTCTACATCCCAAAGCAGGACTGCACTAATGATGCACCCTGAGAAAAGGCTGTCCTGTACTATCCCTCCCACAAGCTAGTGAAGGACTCCAAGAGAGGCAGTGGGAAGGTGGAGTCTCTGACAGAGATGGAAGGCCAAATATCCGTTGTATCGTTAGGAGTATATGCACTGTGTGACCAAGATGCCACTCTTGCTGTCCTGTGACGGCGGCGCATTTGTACGTCAGCTGTCTCTCTGAACAAGGTGGCAAAAGTCAAAGCATCCCACTCAATGATGCTTAGGAAACATCCACCAACAAGTCCAGCTTGCCAGCTCTTCCCAAGGACTCCCATGTCCCCATGCCCCAAAGAGAGGAAGACATGAAGCAGTTGGTGATTATGGTCAAGGTTAATAATATATACACAGTAAGAGCAGCAAACTCTCTCTCTGCTTCAACTCACCAGTGTGAAAGGCTCAAGGCTGTAATATGTAGAGGATGGGATGCACCAGGGTTAGGGTTAAATCCATACTGAGACTCTAAATTTAAGTCTGCATTTTCCTGGCAGGATTCTTCCATCATTTTTCTTGCAGAATTTCTTAAACCACTTATGTAATGTGCAAATACCCAGAGAACAGCACAGTCCCCAGAACCAGGGCTCAGGTTTGTCAGCACAGCAGGGAGATCAGGGTAAAGATTCGGTACATCTCACAGTGAAAGAAAAGCAAACCAGCCGCATTGCTTCCTATGGGGAGCCACGGAAATGCGGCATTTGGCTGCCTCTACCTAGCAAACAGCCCCCGGGCTGACGCTCCACTCGACCTTCCTTCTGCTTTGGGTTCAGGGAATGCCAGAGGGCTTGAGTCAACTCGAGGGAAGGCTAGGAAACGCTCTTACTTATCCAGAACACACGAGCATTTGGGGAAGGACTCCCAGAAAAGGTCAAGGAGCTTTTAAACACTTCTAATCACATCCAAAGCAAGGAAAGGCTTGGGTCTGCTTAGGCTGGAATGGCACAAATTTCTGCTGCAGTTTTTCATTCAGAAAATATGAAGGATGATTCTGGAAGTGGCAAGGGAAGTCCCACCACACAAATCCTGTCTCCTTAGACCCAGTCTTCCTCTATGGTGCATGGGCAGATATGTAAGCAAAGACTCAGGTTATGGACTCATGTGCCAGGCCACAAATCCAGATCTGTTTTATGTGCAGAATAAACGTACTACGGATGTACATATGGGCAAACAAAACAGGATCATCAGCCTGCAGGCAAAGCTGCCGGGGATCCATTCACCTACTGTGTTGGGTAGAGGTTAGCACAACAGTGTTCAGATGTTGCGTGCAGGCAATCCTGTCATAGCCCAATACCCAGGAAGGTGCACAGTGCAGATCTTATGCTTTTTGTCTTAAAATAACACTCTGTTTGCTTTCAATCCAATTACTGCCTTCCTATTCAGCCTGCCTCCTTGGTTACTCACATTTTAGCTCTGCCATCCCATTATTGCATTAAATCTTTAAATCTGATTATATTGTTTGGAGTTAAATATAAACCCGATTAACTGCATAAAACAATGATTTTTACCAGTCCTAGCCCAAAGTCAGGAGTATTTGGGAAAGCAGGTCGAAAGCCCTGTGAGGCAACTCTTTCTGTACTGAAGTTTATTGACCACATTTTTTTCTTCTCTTATGGCCTCAATAACCATCTGTGTGTTGCAGCCTGCTACAGTCACAAACAGGCTTGACAGCTAGCCAGCATCTTGACTTTGCTTTGACATTTAATCGCCTGCAAAAGCTGCTGGTTTTATCGTGCTCTTCAGCTCTGAACTCGGTAAGGTAAAGGAGTACACGCCACTGACTGGCGCTCAACGCACTCGCAAGGACTGGCATGAAGAGCAGCAGCAACTCAGCATCACCATCACTGACAGTCATGAAGTCCCACCAAGGAGGCAGCTATGAAAGTGCCTTCTTACCAAATATGATCCTGGTACGGCATCCAGGAGGCCTGATGCAGAAACCCTGCTCTGCCATATGTGACCGGTGTGACATTGGGCAAGTCCACTTCTCTCATCTTCTGCCAGTCTAGATCAGAAAGCTCCTGCGCAGTTGAGTGGGTGAGCACCCAAACTAGGGAGCTTCATGTGTCGAACGCAAAGTTAAAAGCACAATGTTCAAACAGCATTAACATAAACGCCAACACTGAACAGGTCACACAGCCTTAACACCCTCCTCACAGCTCTGTGTTTTGCCACCTTGGCAATCTGAACGGAGGTGGGAACAGACCTTGGCTTTTAGAGACCCCAGCCTGGTGCATTATCCACTATTTCTTGTTTCACTACCCTTTGCCTCTTTGGCTGCTGACCAAAACATGGATTTTACAGAACAAACAGCAAGCACTCAAGAACTAAGCTCAGGGGAGGTTTGCAAAGGCACAGATGGGAGATGGCATCTAATTCCCTTTGGCGATCAACACACAGCCCTTTCCTTCAGCTAGAGAAAGTGCACATCTCCCCCAAGCATCTCCACAAAGCAGGACTGAACTACAGCCTTACAGACAACCCATCTGCCGGCATTTCCTAATGAATCCTTGACCCTGCAGTCTTAGGGGATGGGCTAGTGTGCCCAAAAGCTTGTCTGCCTTTTCCAATTAAATTAGTCTAACAAAAGATAACTCCTCTCTCCCTCACATCTTACCTTGGGCACACTCAAAGTCCAGCACAACCACAGGAGCATTGCTCTTCTGCTCTATGTTCCTTTTGGCTATTTATTCTCCATCATCTGCCCCTATGGAAAGCAGTCTGGCACGTGTGGAGGTGAAATAGCAGCAGCACTGAAGGGTTGCAACCAACGGCTGGTCCTTTGCATCACTATCACAAGTCTGAAAGTTCTCAGACTCAAGCTATCTTTCCCAGTTAGGTATTAACTAATAAGATACTGGCTAATGCCTGTTGAAGATGATAGTATTTTGAGTCCAGTACTTAAATTGGTCTTTACCCATATGCCAAAACTTCTGATCACATTCCCCAGCAGGGAGGCCACCACACTCCGGGGCTGGAGGACAGGAACATCAGAGGTGCTTTGTCTCTTGCCTTGGGGCACTGAACAGCCCCGGCCGTTACACTCACTAGCCTAGCCACGGCCTGGAGGATGCTAACAGAAAGCGTTCCAGTTGGGTCTCCCAATGGCAGGGCTGGAGGGACCCAGAGATGGCAGTCCTAAGGTAGGAGCAGCTCTGCTTCTGCCATCCTAACACGCATGAGCTGGTCCAGCTTGTTCTCAGAAACCTCCGAGGAGGCTGTGCAGTCTGGTGTGGTGCTTCCTGTTCAACAGAAACTTGTTTAACTGCATTTCCATTGCTGCAATTTAGATGCACAACTTTTGTTCCATTCAGTGTAGGTTTGGAAAATATGAAGCCTGCAACAGCCTGCTGCAGCCTTGAAGACTGTCCCCACAATCCCCCCCTCGACATTTTCTTCTCTCTAAACATCCCCAGCTTGTCCATTCTTTCCCTGACAACCAGTTTCCAGCCCTGCCATCACTGACCCCTCTCCCGCGTGCTCTGAACGTGGTTTACGACTGCCTTGATGGCAGGTGCCCCACACCAGCCACTGTCCTCCAGCTGAGGCTGTTCCCGGGCTGGGCAGAGCCTGCGGGTGCTTCCCAGGCCCTGGGCAATGCTCCTCCTCCCACACTCCAGGATGGAGCCTGCTCCCTCCTTCTCTGCCTCTTCATTTCAAGAGATCAGGAACAAACTTCCTGTACAGGCAGGATTTTCACAGTCACCTTTTATACCATTTCTTGCACTCTCCTCTGAGGTCTTTGATCCAGCCGAGCTGTTTTGACCTGCCCAAATAAACCACAGGGTATCATCTCTTCTGGCAAATACACCGCTAAATTATGCAGCCTTTAGAGTACACAGCAAACCTCTCTCCCTCCACTTCTCCAGCACATTTTTAAGAGGACACAGGTTATTTGTTCTGTTTTTTTTTTTCTAAATGTTGCTCTTGGCTACTATTTTAAAGTTCAAGTTTAATGGTGAATGTTTGACAAGCAGACAAAAGTGAAGTCAAATCTCCAGAGCCGTTCTGTGTACCAAGCACTCCCCAAGACATCAAAAAAACATGCTTAGGAGACTCAAGTGCTTTGCAGCAGCCGTGCTAAGCTCACGCTCACATCTCTGGGAAACAGCACCGAGCTCTAGGTTTGCTGCAAGCCCCAATGCGACGGAGGTGGAACTGCTCCTGAGAAAAGCTGAACATCACGCTCCAAGCTGGCCACCGTGCTTGCTGTAAGGAAGTGGTGAGGGAAAGGCAAGCAGGAAGGAAAGTGCCCAGCCCAGCATACGTCACCCCAGCTCACCGGGGGTTCACGAGATGCATGAAAAGAAGCCAGCTCTCAGGAGCTGTTTCCAGCACACATCACTAGGTGTTTATCTGCAGAGGGATCAGGAAACGGGGAAGGCAACAGTCAGCACAGCTCTAACCACTTTAAGGATCTAGGCCACATTGCTCATCCCCCTGCGGCCTCATCTGTACAGGAGATGAAATTCCTTTCTCTGCAGCACAACTCTGTCAGTAAATTAGTGAAATGAGCTCTAAAAACGTGACAGTTTTGTTGGTGTCTCTAGGTTTCCCTCTACCCCACCAGTGAGGAAATGGGTTGAATCACATGTACTATAGCCCTGGCCCTTTCTTTCACAACGCCAGGGCCAGCTGAACTGCATGCAAAAATCTCCTGAAATGGCCACGTTTTATGATTTAGTGCATTCACATGAATTAGAGCTGATAATGCCTTGCTGACACTAGGCTGCAAGGTGCAACTGGTCAGGAGGTGTTTCATCAGGAGGTGCCCCCTCTGCAGCAGGGTGACTCCCCAGGAGAAGTGCTGATAAACCCACCTGACCTACCCTGCCCCTCAGAGGTGGCACAAGTGCTGGGTGAATCTCTGCTTTGCTAGCAAGCACTGGGAAACAAGACTCCATTGCCAACAGAATATCAGCAAATTAGTAGTAATTTTATGCTTTCTGCTTTTAGTAAGATTGCTGGTATCAGACAGCCACAGCAGGAGGAGGAGGAGGGAAATGAAGATGAGATGCCCATGGATCAACTGGCCTTTCTGCTTCATACCCCCTCTCCAACAGAACCGAAAACCTGTCTCGAGACCAGCCACTTCTGATGTTTCCTCTCAGCCATGAGGCTCTTGCAGACTCCCGCGAGCACCCTGAGGTCACACTGGAGGTGAGGAGCTCCTGCTGGTACTGGAAGTGTTCCTCAAGCCTGAGAAGTGCAGCAGCAGCTAGCGGGACTGCAGGTTTGGCACAAGTTTTTCCTCATCTCCCTTTGAGGAAACAGAGGGACTTAGCCTCAGGTTGAGCTTACTAGAAAAACCCTCTCCTTCAGCTTTTGCTGCTGCTTCTAATTTTGCTGTGAATAAGAGAGGAAAAGAAAGCTGCAACTGAAACCCAACCCCCCACTCCAAACTGTGCTTCAATCATAGTTACAGTCGAATGCTCTGTGCATCCAGCTGGAATAAGTTATCAGCAGACTTCAACAAATCAGAAGTACAGAAATCACAGGAGTGTTTAGTCTTAAGTGATAAAGCAGCCTGAATGTCCTTATCTGGAACACACTTGCAGTGGGAGAAGTTATTAGTTGACTGTTACTGAATTCAGCATTTTTTGCCCCTGCTTCTGCTCTGACCTTCCCCTCCATCCTGACCTTGCCTATTTTCTATTATTTGAACACGAATTTGGGCTGCCTGGAGAGAGCTGAGCCTTGAGTTTGTTCCTGGGTTGTTAACGTTTGCTCTGCTCAATGGCTCGGTCTGGACACCTGAGACCATCCTTTCCTTGTGGGGTGGGATTCTGTTCCCAGCTGCCTGATCGTGGAGAGGAGGTGGACAGAGAAACAGGAGACAGCCCACAAAAGGGTCAGGAAGATGGTCAGGATCTGGAGCATGTGATGTGGGAAGACACACTGAGGGTGCCGGGTTTGTTTAGCACTGAAAAGAGAAGGGTAAGGGAGAACCTATTTGCACTCTTCAACTAAAGAGGGGCTGTGGAAAAGATGGAGCCAGATGCTTCTTTGGGAGCACCCTGGTAAAAGGCAAGGGCATAGGCTGCAACAAGAAAAAATCTGATTATATAGAAAACTTCACCACGAGGCTGATGAGGCACTGAGACAGGGCCCGCAGAGGCGTGAGAATATCTCCATCCTCAGAGATTTTGAAAACCTGACTGGACAAGGTCCTAAGCAATCTGATCTGACTGTGAAGGTGGCCTTCATTGACCAGAAGGTTGGGCTTGAGATCTCTCGAGTTCCCTTCCAAGCTAACTTTTTCTATGACCAAAGCTATATTACAAATAGAAAAGAGAGATGGTTAGCTTTCACCTTCCATGCACCCCTCTGTTCAAGCAGAGACGCTCCTGCCCGGTTGCACTCTGAGGTTTCAGTGCGGTCTGCTCCTGGGGCATTGCAGTGCCAGGTTTCCCAGCAGTGCAATGCTCAGGTTTCACATATTCCTCTGCTCAGGCGATTTTCCACTTTCCTCTCTCCTGGCAGGGGGAAGCTAAGCAGATCCATAGTGAGTATCTGCTCAGTTAAACCAACAAGCGTAGCCACTGCTGTGTTCAGGTGCATAGGACAGGGCTCCTTCCACCCTCCGAAGACGGCGCCAAGGGTAGATGCAGCACATCAAAGGGCAGGCTCAAGATATAGGATTTCATATTTGCTTTTAAGCACCACTTTAGAAATACTTCCCATCACCATGGATACCACAGCACTGAGAAAGCAACACTCACCACAACAGCCGCACAGACGCTCAGGTGGATGCTGCCAGGAAAGCACTTACAGCAGGCTGAGGAAGCTCAGATCTCAGCCACAGTGAAGGAGAAACACAGTAAATGCAGCCTCTCTCCTTGCTCAGCTCCTTACTCTAGGCAAAGGAGCCCAAGCCCCTAAATCTGGCTCCAGGTTTCCAAACTCTCCATCCCCACGAGGGATGTGCGTAGGGGGCATTTTGCAGACCCCTTGTTTGCCTTGGAATGACTGGGTGCTGGAGATGGCCTCAGCCAGGCAGCTCACTGTGCTGCAAGCCTCCTGCTCCCTAGCTGCCGCTTGCTCCCGGCAGCGAGGGCATGCTGAACAGCATTGCCCCAGGGAGCTCCAGACAGCCTCCAGCAGCTGCAGCACTTGGTTCCAGAGTCCATCAAATCAGTCTCTTGGGAAATTCAACGCTTTTTTATCTGTAGGGACTCAAAGGAGAAAGTAGCCCTCGCACCAAGGTGCACATGATCACCTCGAGGCTCCCAGGCAATCCCTGAGTAGGAGATACCTCAGTGACAGCCAACGGGGTGACACTGCTGGCGTCCTGCACGCTGCTGTAACCAGCCAAGGACTGCACAGGCAAGAGTTGCAAACAGCTCTTCTCCCCTCCAGGCCAAAAGACAAGCCTAGTTTCCTGCTGATCAAACTATGCAAGAAAGCTGGAGAAAGAGCTCTCAGAAAGGGGCTGTGAGCAAGGCAACACCTGTGAAGCGCAGGAGGTGGAGGGCACCAGGCTAGGTATGCTGTGTCTGAACCGAGGCGGTCTGGCCGATCTGCAGAGGAAGAGCAGAGAGCAACCCACGCCGTGACTCTTCAGCCGCTGTGAACGTGCACAGCTGAGAACAGACCCACAGTGATACACCAAAATTGCCAGTCCAGCAGGGCCCTGTGTGCAAGGACGGTGCCAGGCTTTGTCAGTCCAAACACCACCAGGGCAGATGATCAGAGAAAGGGCTGGGGAAAGAGAAAAAAAATGCTCTGAGCAGGCCGTGAAAAGCAGATGGGCAAACTCCCCAAAATACCTCACGAAAGCCAAACCCCTTCATCTATTGAAAGAGAGCTTCTCCTGTGGGACAGACCCGCTCCTCTGGTCTCCTCCCTTGCTGGCTCAGATGTTGCTGCGTCTATACTACAATTCAGAAGCAGGATGTGGCACAGCACAAGATGGAAAGCAGTAACTGGTGGAAGTAGCTGAATAGCAGAATCCAGATCCTCCAGAAAAGTGATTACCAAGCACAGCAAGGCACCTGGTACCTAGAACGAAGACAGAGGACAATTCAGGAATTTGGGAAATTGAGTAAGTGCAAAAATCTAAACCCTTGAGGATTTCCATTTTTAGCTCTCCTAACACAGTCCAGGAACAAGGTCTTTGAAAACCACACTCCTCCACCCTTGGAGAGATGTGGAAAAGAAAAGCCTCTTGAGCACCCACAGAAAGCTTTTCAAGCAAAATAAACCACACAGAGAAAGGCATAGATGGCAAAAGGCACTCAAAGGCAGTAGAGAACAAGGAAAAGCATAGACAGGAGAGGATGAGAGTCATTACGGAGAAGGCTAACCAAACGAACTGGATGGATTATGAGAAGATTGTAGGTCCATTAATAAAAAAGGAAGAATAAATCAATAATTCTGGAAGAGCTGAGCTAATGAGTGCCTTTAAAAATATTCTTTAATAAGAAAGGACGTATGGCTAATTAGGAAGTAATGAAGAACTTGTCAGTGTATCTACAGAGAGCAAGGAGGTGAGGGGGTTCAGTACTCAGAACTGAAGGATATCCAAATCACTGAAGCTGAGCAATATATCTTAGTGTCATGAGGAAAGCAGTTAATGGACTTACTGAATCATTCATGATTATTTATGAAGAAGCGAAGAATCTGGGAAGCACCAAGGGATGGGAGGAGGAATAATTCACATGCACTTCAGTAACAACATTTTATTTTATTTTTTTTTTTACAGGAAAGAACGAACTAACACCAGCATAGGGAGAAAAGGAAACAGAGTGTACAGCTCCAGAAATCTCTAGAGAATAAGGGCCTGTCTCAGTGTGGTGAGGATGGACCAGCTGCATGCCCATATGTCCTGCAGGACAAGGGCATGGACAGCAAAGCTCGTTGAATAAATCACTGTAAGGAGCTCCAAGCCTTACCACCTGGCCCTCACTTCTCTGCAGGGCTTCAGGAAACTTGGTTTCTGCAAGGACTTCAGACATGTGTTATTGGGATCTGCACATAGCCCGGTTAATGGAAAACAAAGTGAGAGTCCACCACAGGAATCAGCAACGAAAAGCAACAATTCACAATACATGAAGGAAGAACATCCTCAGCTTGGCAAACACTCTGTGAGGCCTGGCCAGAACCACTAACAGTAGGAATCAAAACAGCTCAAATACATCTCCCTGGCCATAAGTTCAAATAAGAAATGGATGAGAGCCCCAGTCAGGAAGAAAACAGAAGATTCACATAACGTAACCATCTTCAATCGTTGTGAAATGAAAAAGAATGCTTGGGAAATAGCAGAAAAAAAATGAAGTGTGCAAGAGGATGTCTGAGTGTTCACAACATGAATCCAGTTCAGCTGTGCAAGGACAGGTATCTCTCAGCTAGACTGAGAAGGTGGCAATGACCACGAAAAAATGGGGAGAGAGACAGCTCAGCAAAGGAAGAACAGTGGAGTAGAGCAGCTCTGTGAAGGACAGGAGAAACGAGGGCAACAGCAAGAGGAGGAAGCAGAGTGTTAGGGAGGACTAGCAAGCATACTGCATCTCAGTCCGAAGCACGCATCTTTTGCAAGACCCTGGTTATGTGCTCATCATTTGCAGAACTTCCTTCAGTCCATATGACATCTTTAAAAATCCTTATATATCTAACATTCGTTTCTGTCCTTATCTGGAATACCCCTTTTCTTATCCCTTACCTGGGATTAGAAACAAACATGGAGCAAGACGTCCAGCACTCTGAGGCACCAGGCAAAAACCCACTATAACTAACAGATGGGAAGCAGCAAAGGCTTGGGTGAAGAGTGACATAGAGTGGGGCCACAGCAAAGAGCTACCTCTCTCCATTGCCGAGTGCTTTGTGGGAAAGGAGTTTCCAAGAAGCCAAGGAAATAACACAGGAGACACAGAAGGGCTTGGGAAGATCTAACAGTAAAGTCAAGCAGCTTGTGACAGCGCAAGGAGAGCCGGGATGATACAGAGATGATCACGTGCTCCTTGGGAAGAGATAGCTGAAGGAGCTTTGGGGCAGCATTTGAGCATTCATAACAGAGGAAATTCATCAAGAAACTGGGAGGCTGCAGCAGATGAGACACAAGCCAAGGGCTGGACAAGACTCCTTGGTAGTGAGAAGAGAGACAGAACGACGCTAAAGCAGTTACAGAGGAAATCCAACCTTGGCTGGACCAACTCCAAACAGACATCCGAATTATGGGCCTAGGTGGTGGGATTTCGCATGAAGGTTACTGTGACATCTCCTAACTCCAAACAGGGCCCCTCTGGGTCACTTTGGGCAGCAGGCTACATCTCTGCTTTGAGAGCTCACCTGTGTCTGTGGGCTCCAAGGCAAATCAGCGTAGAAGACATGGGACTGCTGTTCCTAGTAGTGACTGTCATATGAAAACAAAACAAACCAACAGGAACATGTTAGTTTTAACCTGAGAGGTATCAAAATAAAGAGAAAAAGTACAGAAGCACTGCTAATTTAAATAGGCATGTAGGGAAGGGGGAATGAGAGACAGGTTTAGTTTACGGAAGGCACATCAAATGGTCATCTTAAATTTTAAGCTGCTTTGCGAAAAGCTGTGTACAGGATTAGCAGGCAGTATCTCGAATCCCAGACAAGGCTTTGCAGTATTTAGCTTTCAACACAACAGATGAAGAAAAGTCCTTTTATACAACAAAAATACAAACACATTTGGAAGTGATAACTCTGATATGTTTTATAGAAAATTTTTTCTTTAAAAAAAGTGTCTCTGGAGACTTTGTGCAGTCAGAGACCCTTCTTACTTCACGACGTCAGCAAAAGCCCCACTCCCTACCACTCTTTCCACTTACATGAGGTTTTTTTTAAAGCCATTGCTTTAGCAGAAGGGAAAAAGAAGTCTCTTTAAACTTGCCCTGTAAGGATCTGAAGTTCTTGGCAAGACAACTAATTTGATAATATTTATAAATTCAGCTTCAAACACAGCACTAACTGGCAAACCTGCAGTGCTAGTATATAGCATCTTGGGACCTCTGAATTGCCACCTCCTGCTCTGCCACAACACAAAAACTTTAAGGGGGATGGGAGAGGACCTCCAGGCGTGGAAAGCAAACACACCAGAAGTGCTGGCAGAAGCTGGAAGCAGCTTGTTAAAATGCTCTTTGTTCTCCCTGCTGCTGTGCTACATGGATGAGCAGCAAAAGTGAATCTCAAAGGTAAGTTCACTCCTCCTGCTACTTAAGTCTGGTTTGGTGCAGCAAGGAGCTCAGTGGTAAGCAAAGATACCTGCTCATGGCAAGATGCAGCTAAGCAGCAGTCTGCATGTATTCAAAAGGGGCTTCAAGCAGTGTGACAATGTCCAAAGATGCTATGAGAATTTATCACAAATAGACTTTTGCCGATATAAACACCCCAGCCACGAGCTACTGGTTGCATCAAAAGCTGGGGTATCAGGTGAATGGATGTATACATGCACACAAAACACCCACAGCCCACATCTGTCTTTTGCATGGGCCTGGCTGTATAAAGGCTGTTGGAATAACAGAGGCACAAGGAGCTGATCTCTTTTCACCCAAAAAAGTCTCTTGCTGTGGCACCCTGCCTACTGCACCCTCTGTACTTCAGTTCCTATACAGGCAAATTTTGTGTTCCCATCCTTGAAACACTCCAGCAAAGACCATCTCCCTTCCTCGTCACCAGTGACTCTGCGCCCCTCCACCAGTTCCTCCCTGCAGTATCCAGCAGGAACCCTTGGTCTTTGCTTGCATGGCCTTCACAAGTGATCCACGCCTGGCCCCATGTCCTTCAGAAGCTGTTGCAGGTCTGATACTGGCAACACTTGCCTTTCTGTTTCTTGATTTTCAAAGGAAGCAGCTTTTTCTCCATGCTTGTGAGCAGCTCCATGCACCCACACCTTGTGTTACACCTCTGTCCTCCTTTAGGATTTCTGCTGCAATGTCTATGAAGCAAATCAGAGCAGCAGGGAGCACAGACCCTTCCTTGTCCACTGATCAGCAGAGCTTCATTAGGGACATCCACGTGGTGCAAAGAGCAGTGTACAGACTCCTACAGATGTCTGGGCCGGTGCATCCATGCCGCACAACCCAACAGAGGATCAAGCTAGGAACAGACCTAGTTTAGCAGGATTAGCCCAGTGCTCTGCCTGAGCTCATTACCTGTGCTCTTAATTAGCTCACATCTAGGCAGCTGAGGTGTCCCTGCCACAGCCCCTTGGGCTCTCTGGTTCCAGGATTCACATGCCCAGAACGAGCTTGGGCTTGTCCAAGCATTGCCCTGCGTGCTTCATCCCGTCTGCACCACCCCGCTGCGTGTCCCAGACAGGGACAGGGCACCGCACAGGCCAGTGCACACGCGTCCACCCCCAGCACTGCGGGCTCCAAAGCACGAGGGCTGTGAAGAGGCTGCGGTTGCTCATCGAACAGCTCGGGAGCAACAAAGGTCGAAGGCTCTGAACACAAAAGCCAAAGAAAACAAGGATTTCTAATGTAATACTAGAATGTTGTTTGTTTCATCTTTTTTTCTAAAGGCACTTTGCAAAGCTAGGTGGTAAACTACAGAAGGAAAATGCCAGAGCCTGTTTCTTGAGAGGGAGGTTTAGGGAAAATGCATCTCTCCTAGTTTCATGATGAAGTGCGGCGCTGCTGTAGGACCACCTGACTCCGCAGCCCCGGAGCTCCCATTCGCAGCGCAGGTGTGCAAGGTTTCTGAACGGTCGAATACCCAGCAGAGCTCCTGAAGCCCAGGGAGAAATCCCAAAGCGTGCAATTAGATTGCAGCTTCGATCCTTGAAGATTTTGCCTTTTAACTGTATTTTTATTTAAAATTACGGCCAATTCCAAGGGAAAAATCAGCTCATTAGCAGAGCTCACCCAGGCCTGTCCTTCCGCTCCTTCTCTCGAGCGCCAGGAGGGGGCTTGCAAGGCTCCCCGCAAAGCAGCTGCAAAACGCACGTGCTGAGCACAGCAGTGCTTCCAGGAGCAACCGTGCTGCAGGCTCTGGCCATCACGGGCACTTTCACCGGGCAAAGGCACCGAAGCAGCATGTGTGTGCCACACCACGGGAAGAGGAACGTATTTCATGATGCCTAGTGCAACAGCCCCAAAATAAAAGTCAGTTTTGCAAAGCACCTAAAGCATTTGCTTGAACTTCAGCATGGCTCACTAAAGCCCTGCTCAGAAAAGCACACGAGCGTGCGGAAGTGCCGCGCGGAGCCGGGGCCAAAACCACTTCACAGCCGCACAAAGGAGCCCTTCTGCCTCCCAGTCCTTTTCTTTGCCTGTCACCCTCGGATTATATCATCTTCTGAAAAAAGACTGACTGTATCCTGCCTTGTCTAGGGCCAGGGATGTTACTGGTATTCAAATTACAGGCTATAAACTATTATCTGTCACTCCGAACACGTGCATTAGAAATATCCATATATCAACTCTGTCTTGGAATAAATATCAATACTTTACTGCAGAGTTATGCAGTTGCTACTTTTAAAATATTCTCCGTAACAAAGAGGTAGTTTAATGTATTTATGCACACGCAAAATTGTAAATGCAATAAATTGTTACATAAACTGTTATAAAAAATTACCTACCAATTGCATATAAATTTTCAGCATCAAAATCCACTAATCTTACCCTGAAGGAGTAAATTGCTTCAAGTTAATATGGTTATTCCTGATGACAGAGACCACTTTGCATGAATGAAGGTGGCAGAATCTGGCCTTAAATTGTGCTCTCAACACACATCTGTGACATTACTTATATTCAGAGATGTCTTGGCTTCTTCAGATCATAACTGTAAATCAAGTCAGAGACCCCAAGCCAAGTAAACTGTCTATCTAAATAAAATGACAGCAATATAATAAAAATTGATTTTTGTAAACATTTTGCTGAGGTTAAAAGCTTTTCATAGAGACAGTCATTAGGAACATAACTCTGCTCCAAACCCCTGGTAAGCACATATTTATTAATAGCTCATACATTACAGTGGAGCCTTAGACATCCTAAATCAGCACAGCTCCACCGAATTCAACAGTGCAATGCAAGTTCTCACCAGTGGATGACGTTGGTCCCGTAAGCTTCATTATACTTAATTTAAATCAGATGTATTGGGGCACATCTAAGTACAGTGGATGTTTTTTCCTGGGTACTGGAAAGAGGCTTCAGAAGGAAGACACTGTGAAATACAAACCCTGCTGCGATGTGAGCAATTTCTGGAACAACTCAGCACACGGTGACTGCGTAAATATAAACTCTACTCCTCGTGTGCCTTCTTTTCAGATTGCACCTTATTTTGCTGTTTATATTTTACAAACAGATAAAAGACACATTCACCAGAACAGAATTATTCTCTGACTAGCTTGTCTACCTGAAGACAATTCTGAATAAATCACACTGCCTGGCAACCTTCAGATAACCTTGGTGATCTCTGCTGGAAACCAGTGGTCCTCACACTGAACGAGGGAATGCTCCAGTATCCCAGCCTTCTAATCCCAGCTTCTGGATTAAATATGAGCTCAACTCACTTATTTTCTGGCTAGCACCTTTCCTTTCATTTGACAAGGTAATTGCTCTCTGCAGTAGAGAATTTCCACCCAATTAAACGGAAGAAAACCAAGGAACCTTTGCAACACTGGGGGGATGATGAAGCACTTGGATGCGTGCTACCGACTGCACAGACATCACTGAGTAACGATCGGCTAACAGCGCCCCATATACTCAACGAGGTGGCAAAGAAAAGTCTCAGATATGACTGACACTTTTGACTGTGGATGTCTTGGCTTGTAATCTGCTGAACAGTGCCTCTCAGGGCAACCAACTTCACCACTGCCGCGGAGAGTGCTCGTGCAGGGACTCGGGGTGAATCACCGTGTGTTTCATATTATGCTTCACATGCCTGCTAGGTGCCACATGCTCAAGCTGGGCAAACAAAAAATTCCTCTGGTTTTGCAAGGCTACGTAGGTCAACCGTTGGGTTTCTGTCAATTCTCATCACGTTTACCGAATGGAGGCAGGAGGAATCGCTGAGGTCAACGGCACTAGATCGGCATGACCCACTTGAAGCCGTAGTCGTATCTTAAGACTTGTAAGTTCTGCGCATTTTGCATTTCCAAACCCATCTGGCTGACTTCAAACTGCCAAGCTGCCCCTCCCTCCCAAATCCCTGTGGGGCCGAGCACGAGTTTCGAAGAGCCCAAGACTCTCAGACCTGCCACGACGCACGACAGTTCCCGTAATTTACGGCTTTACGAAGCCAGACTTACGGCATATGGCAGGAAGGTCCTTTATTCGACCACGTGCACGCTGCTGTGGTCATGACGTAAGTCATTGCCCCGACTTTCCTTTTGTCCGATCACCGAATGAACCGAGATGCCAAACGCTTAGTGCACGTGCTCCTGCAGAAAGGTAACCTGCGCTAATTGCCACAAATTACCTTGCGCAGTGTCATTCTCCTGACATTGCCTCTGCAGAGTCGCAAACAAGCCCGAGAATGCAAACAGCTCCATAAAAGTGTCCCACATTCCCCACCAAGAGTGATGCAGTGGAAGAATCAGGTAGTTACATCAGGTATCCTGCTAATTCACACATCACTAATGCTTTAAACAGGCTATTCCCCTCTTCCCCCCCTTTTTTCTTCCAGAGAGCGAGAGAGAAGGGTCACAGGGAACAGATCACGCTAAGGGAGTGAGACACTTAAGTCGATGAATTGATGTCAGTTTACCCCAGCTAAGAAATACGGCAGGAGACTGGGATGAAGTAGTGAGATCATATTTTAAAAGCAAGTGCTCTTTATTTCCACTGCTTCTGAGACCCCAAAAGGAGCCATATTTAGCTTCCCAACACTGCCTACTCTCCAATAAAGATTTACCATGTAGCTGCAGCACTTACACAACTACAAAACATAGAAATCAAACCTCTAAAACACAAGCTAAAAGCCAGCTAAAGCACTACATGAAATATCACTGCAGCTCCCTGAGCTTTGACATTTTTTTCCATGAAAACCTACTAATGCAAGTCTCAGAATATCACCAAGAAGACACGGCTTGCTTGATCTTTCTCTTGTTGTATTCCACTGTGCTCTTGCTCACTATGCAAGAGCTGCAAGAGAGCTGAACAAAACTTCTGCCTGAGCAGAAATAGGGCTGATTCAAAACAAAAAACAAAACCAAAAACCCCACATACACCGGTTCTCATGGAAATCATGGAAACTGTCCTCCTTCCAAGGCAGCCAGAAATTCAAAGCCATTTGATGAACACTGGAGTCAGTGTACCTGCCCAAATCATAACATGAATCTCTAGTTCAAGAACGTCCAAGCAGAGTTTTAGTCCCATCAGACAGAGCTCCTTAAAAATCCCTTTACAGCTATGGGAAAGAGGCACATTTCACCTGCGGGCAGTTAAGAAAGGAGTCAAACTTACCCTATCAAATCACATTCCACTTTTCCTGGTTCTTCCTCAGCTGCTGAACTCTTGCAACTGCAAGGTGAGAAAGGAGAAAGCAGCTGATAACCTTCAGTGGGCTCCTATCTCAGCTCTCCTCCTCTCTCCTTTCTCCCCTGTAACTGATGCTTTCCTCCATAGGCATCATGCAATGACAGGAAACATCCCCACGGCCCAGTAGCATGGTAACTTTCCTCTGGGATGTACCTTCAGCTCTCAACTCCCCAAGGTACCACCCCTCAGGCCCACCAGCCCTGGGGCACAGCAACAGGAGCTGGAAACCAGCTGCAACAGGCTTCTGCTCAACCTGGGATGTGCCAGGTCTGCCCAGCATGTGCCTAGGGGAGGCGTGGACAAGTCACCTGCCAGCTAGACACGAAGGAGAGACCTTCCTCGGAGCTGCTTGCAAAGTGTCCTTCACCTGGCACCACAATGGGAAATCAACAGAGAGCCTAACCACTGCCCGAGTCGCAGATGTATTGACGGATCAGTCATCTGGTTCACGGCTTCAGAAACGCAGCACTGTACACACAGTCGATACGATCAAACAACCCTCTTGCCCCAACCTTCAATTTGCGCTGCCATCTGCCATCAGCAGAACAAAGGGGAAGGAGCACAGCTCAGCTGCCTCCATCCCACCGAGTGGCCAGAGGACAAAATTCAAGACAACGTGCAGAACAAGAGCATACGATTTTCTAGCCAATAATGAGTTTCAACTGCTGTGCTCTGGAGGAGGGTGAGAAATAATCTCATAGATGAGAAACCGTATCTACACACTTGCTCTGAATCACAGAGCTGTGGGCTGATCATGGCACAGACCTAACACGCATGCAGGTCCTTGTTTCCTACGTCAAGATGGAAGAAATGTTGCTAAGGGATGGGTATGGGAAAACTCTGCCCTTTTGAGCCGCACAGCTGAGCGCTGCCTTCTTTGCAGAGTGCCGAGTTGTTTTTTTGCAATGGCATGACTTGAACCGCTGCTGCTCTGCCTAGAACAGGATCTCACGGAGAGCTGGCTGTAGATTAAAAGTGGCATTAAGAGGTAGTCAGCTAAACTACAAAGAGACAACAATAAAATACATTTTGGGACAACCAAAAAGACATTTTGACTGCTTCCTCAGAGAGTAAGACTAAGACTTAACTAGCATTGCTGTGAAAGTCTTGAGGCTTGTTTTACACTTCCATCTTGCACTTTGCCAAAGAAAGAGAGCTGTGTTCCCAGGAAAGACAGTGCGATCTGTCATCCCGAGCCAAGGGACAATTCAAGTCCTTATATAGCATGGAGCTAATCCGACGCTGTTTGCACATCAAGGGCTCTCACTAATTTGCCATTCCTGATGCCTCAGCTCGAGAAAGCATTTAAGTCATGCCCTTAAATCTCTGTGACTTCAATTTAAAACTAAGCTTGTACATAAGTGCTTTCCCAAGGAGCGAGGCTGGAGAGCTGACGCTCTCATTATGTTCCTGATGGGATTTCACCCAGCACTGACTGCTACGGTGCCCTCTGCATTGTTGGAAGTCCTCAGCATATTTCAACATTTAGCAGGAGGTACCTGGTTATTAATTTATATTAGACAATGATGAGGCTGCTGGAGCTAATGAAGCGGGAAGTGCTAAACATACACTTGTTAAGAGAGAGCTTGAGACAGCTAGGGCAGTCCAAAGCACAGAAAAAGGGCAGAAAGGATGCTACACGAGTGCGTTATGCAGGACCACAATGCAAATCCTCAGCAGAGCGGGGAAAACTGACCTCTGGTCACAGCCACAAGCCCACCCCTTCTCTTTCCAGCACCCCCAGAGAAATGCTGCTGCCAGTTTTCCCTTCCCCAGCACAGTATCAACAGCGGCAGCCACGCTTGCCAGCCTTCTCCGACTCCATCCCTGCTTTGGGCTGAATCGCTGGGCACTTTGCGCTAACACAGCACAGTGTTGCCAGGAACAGCAGCAAGGAAACAGTGGCTCCAGCCCCAAAGCAGTACCTCTTGTTCTTGAAATCAATAAGCAGGTTTAGCAAGAACCACTTGCCTGATAACCCTCCATTCTCGCAGCTCTTTATATTTCAGTGGAGAGAGCACAGCATAAAGTCAGAGAAACACAACAGGAAAGCACGGCTTTGCAAACAACAGCTCGCCATCGAAACCAGCCCTCTGCGCCTGCCTCTGCAGGGAGCAAGGTCATCCCCAAGCAGAAAGCCCACTGGTACAGGGGAGCCCCAGCTAGCAGAAAGGGGCACAAAAGCCCGGACACCGAGCGGCCGGCCGGCCCAAGTGCTGCACCAAGCACAGCAGCTCTCTTCATTACCCGCAGCTGGCACCTACACAGGTCAAGAGGTAAAGAGAGGGGGAGGAAGGTGGTGAAGTTGGACAAGTGCGTTGGCTGAGCTAATGCACGTCACTAGGACCGCAGAAGGGCGGCTGGAGCGCGCGCTGGCCATCTGCTCCGGCTGGGGGCCCCACCAGGGCCGCCCCACGCTGGCGGCACTTCAGTGGTGCAGGAAGCCTGCAAACGCCCTTGTCTCACTGCGCACGAAAATGCCTCTGGACTACGTACAGTGACATCTACCATCATCTTTATCAAGTCCTCTTAAACAAAGGAATATTTGTTACGTGTGACGACAGAGGGATTTCATCAGAGAGGACCCAAGTGCTGCAGGTGGAAAGTGGCTCTAGTCCCCAAACCCCCAGCAAAGGCTTCAACAAGGAACACCACGGATGCGCTGTGCACCCTCCAGCTGCAAAAATAACCGTGCGCCTGCGTTAAGTCACCCACACCAAACAGCCCTGTCGCAGGGAGCCGAGCCGGGAGAAGGCAACGGCCCGTGTAAACCCAGAAGGGCCAGCCAGGGAAAACGGGAAACGCGAAACTACGTGCGAAGGCCTGACAAAGAAAAGGCGCACGGAGCGCTTTGGTTTTAGGATGCGACGTGCTTCCGAAGTTCACACAGTATTTAGTTCACATCCGCCAGGGGTTCAGGCAGTTAGGCCTCCTTCCCAAACCGCCAGCCCCAGCGCAGGCACGCGGGTGGGGATCTCCATCAGAACACCCGGTTCGGACCCGGTTTTAAATCCATCAGCTGATAAAAGGCTCGAAAAGGGAAAGAGGCAATTAACGCCGATCAGAAATCCCTCAACTGTTAGATCCTCTCCAGAGCACTTTCTGCTGACTGCTGCTGAACTGAGTGTTCACCTGGTAACACGTCCGCATTCCCGCAACACCGGCGATTCCAGGGCATCTCAGCGCACCCCCAAGCCTAGCTCACACTGCAGCTGCTGCGTCCCACATCGGCACCACTCCTTGCAGTCAAGGATCACAACACTCGGCCCTGCTGCTACGACCGGACGCTGACCTGAAATAATTTCGGAATGAACTTGGTCTTACTCTTTCCAGCAAGAAATTCTGCTCTGCTCTTTAACCTGAGCCTCCGCTGAGTTTCTTCAGCCAGCTCCGGGACACCCAGGCTGTCCTCCAAAACCCAGAAATCTAGGAAATTCCTTCAAACTTCAGGAAAAAAATGAACACATCTCCAAGTGATAGCTGCCAAAACCCCAGGAAGTATAAGACTACTCAGATGCTCTAAAATGTTTTTTTTTTCTTTAAAGTTATAACGTTATAGTTATTAAAATAATCGTATATTATTGTGGTGACACATAGCAGGATTTTGTAATAATATGCAAACCAAGTTCTGGAAAGTGACACCAAGCAAGTTTTTCCCTTTAAAAATCTGAACTTTGAGGCCTGGTTTATGCATCTTGTGAAACTTAAAAAATAATCAGCAATGCTTTTTTTTTTTTTTTTTTTCCCTCACTCTAATGTCATTTACTTAACACCAGGTGCTAAGTTTGCTCTGGTTGCTAATTCTCCTAGCATCCGGGCTGAGGACGAGGACGTAGCAAGCAGGGGACTCCCTGGGTGACACACTGCCACCTGTTGAAATCTCCAGTAGAGGAAGCCGAGCAGCATCTCCATGGGCTGTTTTTTCAGCCTACCTTACCTGAGGTTCTCCTGACTCACACCATAGTAAATGCAGCAAAAAAACAAAAAAACAAAAACAAACAAACAAACAAAAAAACAACTAAAAAACCCCCCCATCAGGTCAATGGGAACATTCATTCATAAAGCAGCTAAGAAAAGAAAAAAAATGCTAGTATTGTGTGCGGGGCGGGGGGGGGGGGGGATGAAAAAGGCTATTTAAGGAACACAGGAATTTACTGCAGGAAGACAGATCCCACCTGACACGAGGCTGCACGCTTAGACATTAAATGCCTTTGGGGAGGCTGAGCTCAGACGGTGCAACCCAGTACATTCCTCCGAAGTCAGTGTCTTTTAGGACTCCCCAGTGGAACCAACGAAGCAACACTGATTTACCCCAGTTTATGAGATGGCCCTGGGCCCGTTTTCATTTGCAAATAACCAAGAGGATGTCTCCTGGCAGCCAGAGCTACACACACACTCCCAGGACGCCTTGTAGAACTTGCTGTACCAAATTGCCTTTGATTAATGGGATATTCATGGGTGCTTGTTATTTCGTTAGCTGTGGATGCATGCAGGGGCAAATGCTGTCTGTAAGAAAGCTGTACTCTAAATAAAGGCCAAGACTAATAGAGCAAGGCAGCGTCGCCTCCACATCCTAAACAGGCGCAAATTGGTGTAAATCCATTGACCTCGCTGACATTTGCTTTTCTCTCACTTCAGAGCATCTCAGCTTGTTTTCAGCTCTCGGGATCAGCCAGCAGAAAGCAGAAAAACAATCAGGAATGTTGTTTGACATTGCTACAGAAGGACATGAGAGATTCTGCAATTACAGGATGGAGCAAGTATGCTGGGATTCAGCCGTCAGACCGAGGCTCGGGAAAGCGCGCTGCTTGCAACAGGAAAAGATTAAAGATTCTCATCGCTTCCCTTTTAGCAGCAAATATTTTACTTCAGAGTGCAAACAGATCTTTGTCAGGTAGCAACTCCCTGGATATCCCTGACAAGCCCTTTGGGCTAAAGGAATTCCTATGGGCTAACAGCAGTATGTTCACCACGCCACAAGAAAGCAATTCCCCACAAAAGCTTCTCTAGCAGCTAACATAAAGAAGGTCCAGCCAAGCGAGCCAGCGAACCACGCCGTCTCCTTCGCGCTCCCTCGGCTCTGATGCCCACCATCTCACAGGCAGACACTGACGGGCACTAGCAGTGCTCTTCACTCTCTAGTTCACCCCCGATGTGCAAGCCAGCTGGAAGTTATGCTTGGTGCACACAGGTTTTCTGATTCCTGAAAGAAGAGCTCACCCTTCACCTCTTACCCTACCCGCCACCCGCGCCAGCGCAGTCTGGATGAGCAGAAATCCACGTTACACCTCTGCTAATTAGCCACTGACTGCTAACAGCCATCACAGCTGATTCAACGGAGTGCAGCTCTCTTTTACGGGGCTGCTCTCTACCACGATCTGTGCAGACACGCAGCTGGGATTTGCAATCAGAGGGCAGTCTGTGTTTTCAGCCTGGTCAATCCCAGTTAAACCTCACCTGAAGTACAACTGAGAGCTCTGTGCGTCTTCCACTGAAGTCAAGGTCTGTTTCTGCTTCACTGCGAGGGGGACGTGACAGGTCATCTAACCTGCTTCACCGCATCCCCCAGCAAAGGGAGCGCCTTGCTCGACTGTCTGAACAGCACTGCTGCCCAAAAGGAGGGCAGAAGCTTCCGCTGCTGCTGTTCACCACAGGATCACTGTCCTTTTCAGCCCCTGAACACTCACGAAAGGACGTCACTGCTCTTGAATCCTTGTTATAGAGAGCACCCAGATATAACAGCCGTGGGCAACAACCTGACACCCTACAAGAGACAGCCAGGAATAACCACTCTGTCACTCTCTCTCCAGTGCCTAACCCAGAAAGCTTTCAAATCTGCTTAAAAGAAAGCTCCTATCAGAAGCCTTGAACTTCTGGGAGACCTTTCCAACATGTATGTATCAGCAAGGGTGAAACATTTTTGTCTTAGACAGAGCTTAATCAGTTGATGGATGGGGTTTCCGGGCTTTCAGAAATAGCTGGAGACTCGACTGTGTGACCCTGGAGGTCCCTTCTAGTCTGTCTGTATATACAATCATTAGCAAGCTGCTGAGCCTACACTCACCACACACTTCCCAGCAAAAGCAAGAGGGACTCAAATGTGCAAAGAATACATGATTCAGCTCCATCTTGTGTTTTTGCTTTTGACATGACAAGTGGCACTACAGCTTGTCAGGAAAAATCCAGACAGCTGCAATACATGTATAAAAGTGGGACAATTCAGATTAAAAACACATTTTCTCCGCATTACTCCTCTCCCAACAGCTGTCCTGAACGGAAGATAGCAAGAGAGAGGATTTCTCATTATCTCTGTCCAGCTTGAAAATTTTAGCTCCCTGAATTATGCTTTATTGTGCCTCAGTGCAGATTATTTTGAAATAATCATCTGCAAGAACCATGCAATCAGTACTCTTTCAGAGGAAAGCAGAAATCGGGTCAGTTCCCGAAGAGTTCTGTGAAGAGCTCTTTGGTCTCCCTTCCAAGGCAAAGCACACAGCATTTAACAGTGATTGCTTAGGGCCCAGAAATCACATCCTGACTCATGAATACAGCATTCAAGAACAACAGCTCATCAAGGAGCTCTCAGGTCATCACAGACTTCAGCAAGAATCACATTCTGCTCATGTCAAAAATTAAGAGTATAGATGTATTACAAAGAATATTTTGCATGGAGTCATGTTGTAATCACCGAAGAGAAGTCAAGAGCCAACTCCACCATTCTTATGAGCTGTAAGTACTTGTTACAACCACCTCTTCCCACCAAAAAGATCCAGCATATAGGAACAGTCACCTTTTTGGTCATCAGCGGCCTGTCCTTGAGCCAGATCTTGCCCTACGATGTGCCCTCCAAAAACGTGCCTGCCAAAGTCCCAGTGAGTTTTGGGACTTGCAGGAGGTTCACCAGCTCAAATCCACGGGTGGTTTGGTTCTTAAGGCCCAGTCCCAGCTAGGATAAAGCTTCAGATATGAATAGCCTCTCCCTTTGATTTTGTTACACAACATCTCAGGAAGCGCTTTTGAGCATAGGCTGTGTAGTCATTCACGTATACAATAATATCACATTTGACTCTTCCTAAGGAGCACTTAGCAGGTATTGCTTGTGTTGACACATCAACGAAGAGGAGCTCCTGCGCTTCCGTTAGCAGGTGAGCAGTTAGGCAGGCTGTGGCACACCGTGGCACCTGTGCCGAACACTGTGAGCACCACTGCCATGAACTTCAGCAGCAGCTGTGGCATCACACGTGCACCAACGGGGCTGCGTGAGGCACGGAAAGCCACGCAGGACACTCAAGGAAGGAATAAGGGTGTCATGACAAGTGATGGCTTGTCCCTGTCGGCGTCCGCTGACTCAAGACATCACACAGAGCTGCAGCTCAGTGGCCTGCATCCTCCACGGAGCCACGCACGGCCACACACCGTGCCAACACACGGCATACATAGAGGTGTCCCTAGAAAGCAATTCATTTGAACCCCTTCCAGCAGGGCACCATGCATAGCTCCCTGCCTCCTCACCACAGGTCTCCCCACCTGCTCCTGCCAGTGCGAATCTGCTGGAGCGGGGGGCAATTATTGCAATGTTCACCCAAGGAATGAAGTGCATCCTCCTGCGCCCTGTCGGCCCACATCCAAGTCACTTCTGCCCCAGTTCCGCTGGAGAGGAGCGAGGGGTTACCAGCAGGGGCAGGGAAGGGGGCAGCAGGGTGGACCTGGGCGAGCTAAACGCCGCAGCAATCGCTGCGTCTCCCTCTGCAGCGCCGGGACCCCTGCCTGCGGCGAGGACAGCGCGAGCGCATGCCGGAGAGCGGCTGATCAGCATTCAGCGAAACACACAGCGACTGTGCTGCCCACTGGCTCGCCTGCCATCCCTCCTCCTCCTCCTCCTCCCCCCCCAAATGACTCAGTGTGCGGGAGGTGGCAGCAGCCCTCCTTCTGCACAGCGCCCTGGCGCTGCATCCCCCGGAGGAGCCTTCACGCCTCCCTCCTCGCAGCGGCATCGCTCCCTGTTGCTATCCCGGCTCCTCCGCAGCGTGGCCGCTCCGCACAGCCCTGGGCCAGCCCCGCAGGCCTGGCCGCTGCTCGGCCCCGAGGAGAACGGTTGAGGTTGGCAAGGACCTCTGGAGACCTTCCAGCCTAGGGCCACCTAGAGCAGCTCGCCCAGGAGCGCGGCCAGACGCGCTGCGACCATCTCCAAGGACGGAGACGCCACAACCTCTCAGGGCGACCTGCGCCAGCTCCTCGCTGGCTCGCACGGAGACCGCCCGGCAGCGGCCCGGCCCTGCACGGCCCGGGCAGGCGCAGGGAGCCCCCCGGGGCCCGGCCGGCCGCCCGCCGGCGCGCTCACCTTGTGCAGCTTCCACATGGCGCCCAGCGCCTTGACCTCGTGGCTGGAGTGCTTGCCCTCCTCGAGGCACTGGTAGCAGACGGGGCTCTTGCACTGCACACAGTACATGCTGTGGTTCTCCAGCTCGTGGTCGGTGCAGGTGGAGATCTTGCGGGGGCTGAGGCGGCGGCTGACGCGGCCCTGGGCCGGCGGCACCAGGCGGTGCTTGGCCAGCGGCCCGCGGGGCGGGTGGCAGCGGAGCCGGCAGGGATCGCAGTAGAAGACGTCGCACTGCTCGCACATGACGGCCGCCTCCTTGGGCGCCTTCTCGCAGAGCTGGCAGCGCAGCGCCGCCGCCTTGCCCTGCTGGTAGCGGTCGATGACGGCCTCCAGGAGGCGGTTGCGGGGGAAGCCGCGCAGGCCGCGCTCGTCCAGCCCCAGGCTGCGGTGGCACTGCGGGCACGTGAGGCAGGCGCTGCGCGGCGGCGGCGGCGGCGCCAGCGCGGCGGGCGGCGGCGGCGCGGCCGGCGGGAACACGCGCACGCCGTTGGGCGACTTCTGGCACGGCGTGGTGGGGGCGCTGGCGAAGCCGCCGTAGGAGCCGTAGCCGCTGTCCGCCTCGCTGTACAGGCTCATCTTGTCCAGGTCCAGGTAGTCGTAGTCGGAGGCGGCGGAGCCCGAGGCGCGGCGGCTCTGCGGCGACTCCGACTCCGGCGTCTGCACCAGGATGTTGCGGGCGCACGCCTGGCACAGGTTGTGCGAGCAGGGCAGGATGATGGGCTCCCGGTAGAAGGAGCCGCACACGGGGCATTTCAGCTCCTCTTCCATCTCTTCCATAGGGGGGGGAGAGGGCGGCGGCGCGGCGCCGCTCAGCGGCCGCGGGCGAGCGGGAGCGCGGGAGCCGGAGCGACCTGCTGCCGCCGCCGCCTCGGCGCCGACTGCCGCGCCGCCACCGGCCGCGCCGCGCCGCCCCGCCCCGCGCGCCGCTATTGGCCCGCCGCGCGCGGAGCGGGGGCGCGCGGAGCGCCGCTATTGGCTGCGCCGCCTGCCCGTCCTCGCGGCGGGGCGGGGCGCCCCTCGCGGCGGCCGCGGCCGTGGGGCGCCGCGCCGTGTCTCCCCTCAGGGCGCCGCGCGCGTTTCGCCTCAGGGCGCCGCGCGCGTTTCCCCTCAGGGCGGCGGTGGCGGCGGGCAGCCGCGCCGTGTCTCCGCGCAGGGCGGCGGCGGAGCGCGGAGGCTCCCTCCGCCCCCGCTCCTCCCGCTCCGCCTCGGTTCCCCTTCCCCGCTGGGGCCACCAGTTTCTCGCCAGCCCTCAGGGCAGCCCGCCCCGGCCGCCGCGGCGGCCCCCGAGGGCGCCCCCAACATGGCGCCCTGGCCCCGTCCCCTCGCACCTGCGGGCGGGCCCCGGGCCCTGCGCTCTCCCGCGGGCCCGAGCCCCGGCCGCTGCGCCGACGCGGGGCTTCGGCGGCTTCGCTACCCGCAGGGGATCTGCAGTAGGAGGCCTGGGGCACGGGGTGGGGAGGAGGACGCCCACCGGGAGAGCGCAGAGTCTCATCGTAAATGCGCTGGGTTTGGGAGCGGGCACCCACAGGGAGCAGTGGGCAGCGCCTGTGATGCTGTTTCAGGTGCTGGGAAGATGCTTTGGGGCTTCATTTCATACTTGTCCCGGGAGCGGGAGGTTTTGCTGTGAGCGCCGTGGCGTGAGCCGAGCTGCTGGGACTCGAGGGAAGGTGCCCGTGACCTGCAAAGGGCGATGGAGCGAGGAGGCCCCGGATCGAGGAAAAACTAGAGTGTGTTTTGGAGCAGCTTCCCCCCGCACAGCCGACGCGAGCAATGTGGGGGTCTCCTAGGGCTCTCTGACAGCGCGAGGTGACTTTCAGAGCCAGGAGTGCTGGAAATGGGGCAATAAGGCTCCTTGCTGAGGGACTGGGTCGCACGACAGTCATAGTAATAAATGCAATGTGCTATCAGTAACCCTATTTATTTCTATCAGTCATATTAATACAATTACCCGCGTGCATTTTTACATATATTTAGGTAGAGAGTGAGTAGGTGGGGCTGAGCTGGCCAGCCTCGCTCAATTTGCTGAGCCTGCTACGCCCCCGTGGGGTGCCGTCTTGCCACTGGAGAGCGTGGGAGCCGCGGAAAGCGGCTCAGCGGGCTGTCTTTGCACAAACCAGGCACGAGGCTGGTCCCCTGGATCTTCTAGTGCTAACCGGAGCAGTATTTTCAACTTTTCTTGTCCCAGAGACCAGCTAACTTCTTAAAAATACCCTGGCAGTGTGCAATGCTGCATAACAGTTTCTTTCCAGTCAACTGAAAAATAAGTTGAACTTGGAAGATTTCTCTGTCACTTCTATTTCCCTTTCTCCCGACCAGTGTGCACACACGTGAGGGCTGTTCTTTGCTGCAGTTGCTCTGTGGCTCGTGATGATGTCTTTGGACCACTCTTGGGCAAGTGGCCTTGACCTGAGAACCACCATGTGAGAGCCTGGGTGCAGAGGTGTCCCTGCAGCAGGCCTGAGGTGGAAGGGGCTCGAAATTGGAGCTCAGAGAGGCTACCAAGTGTTTGAAAAGCCCCTGTGAGAAGAGTTTGGACAGTGAGGGCCCGAGGAAACTTGGCTTCTGTTCCTCCATATGGGTGCTAGCTCCTAGCCCAAAGTGAAGGGTGAACTGAGCTATCCTTACCACCCTTCCCAAGGAGGTGGCAAGGGCAGAAAGCATGGGGATGGGGCATTCTGCTGCCCGCCAGCTGTGCTACGGAGGTGACTGGCTATGCCACAAGGTTACTGGTGGCAGAGATGGGGAAGCTGAGGCATGTTCACAGCAACCATGAGAGGGTGAGGGACTGAAGGAAATGGAGCTGCTGTGAGTCACCCTGGCTTTCTTTTTAACCCCTGCAGCTACAAACTCCTCCAGTGCATGCTTTGGTCTGGAGAAGGGTGTTTGGCAACGGGATGCAATGTGCCAAGGCGGGCTGGATCTGCAGAGCGCAGCAGCTTGTTGGCTGGGGCTACAGGAGAACAAAATCTGGCTGCTTCTGTATAGAAGTATGAAAGTCCTTGCTGCGTGAAAGTCCTTGCTGCCTGGGATGACCGTGCAGCATCCTGGGGTGGTGGTGGGTCTGCCAACAGCAAGGTTGTCTCTCTCCCTTATACACAGGGACCCAGTTGTTCCTCCTCCCCCCCCAACCCCCAGTTAGAAGAACCTCATAGGCCCTGCATAGGTTCCTGAATTTGAACCTTAGCTGAGTGCCTCCATGGATGCAATTGCTCCTGCCTCATCATGCCTCCTCTGATATCTAGCCCCACAGCAGGTGCTGCAACCCTGTCCCAGGAGGGCTCTCCAGGGTGTGTGCCAAGTCATGGTCCCAGTTTTCTTTCTGTCTTACAGCAGAATGTGTTGATTTATCCCTCAGTACTTTGCAAGGCAAGCATCCTGAAATGCTGGTGTGGGAAGAATATCTGTTAATAGTGATGTACTGCATTGATTGGCAGGGTGAAGAAATCCATAGCTTATGGCCTGCAAAGAAAACTGAGGTGTCCAGGCATATTGGATGAAGGTGGACTTAAAAAGCACTTTGCATCCTTTCCACTGGACACTAACCTACACAGGGCACCAGCAGCTTGTGTGATGAACAGAATATACATGGAGAATGCTGGGATCTCCCTGAAAACCTTTCTTTCTCTTTTAATTTCTAGCCTTTTTTCCCCAAATTTGATGCTGCTTCTGGGACCTGGCATTAAATAATATCATACACATGTGTCACCTTATTCTGTGCAATCCTTTTTTGAATAAATTTCCTCCCTGTCGCAGAAGGTGCATGGCTGTAACAAGATGGCATGATGGCCCCTCACAACACCCACGAGCATATGCTCACTTGTCAGAGAGCATGTCTGCAAACAACAGGAACGTCCTAGGTGGCCAGGCTCTCTCTGTTGCAGCTCCAGTGGTTAACATCTGGGCTGAGGAGGCAGGTGTGCAGAACATCTGCCTAATGCTCCATATGGGGGCAGGCATCCACGAGCAACTGGAGGGTGAAGACTCCGGTAAAGTGTGCCTGTGGTGAAAGAGGGCGCTGGGAAATCTCAGCCACAGCACTGGAAACATCCAGACAGCATGGGGCAGTCATCTGTTCTCTCTCCTCTGACTGCTTCTGTGTTCAAATACAGCATCCATTTTCATGGTGGCAAGATGGCAGAATATTGGTGGGCACTTCAGGACTTTCTATCCCCTCCTGTAGCATTATACATCCTCACACCAGGCTATCTTCTCTTTTTTTCAGGGCTGTCTATGCCCTCCTTCAAGGCTGTCTATGCCTTTCTCCAGAGCTATCTTCCCCTTCTTGAGAAACCTTTTGGTTACCATTGCGGAGACACACTTTTAATCTGTGGCTTGGGCAGATGAAAGGGATGTGGTCTGAGTGGCCATTTCAGCACCAATCTATCATCAGCTGGTTAGTCCATCCCTCCGCAGGGACACAAGTCACTTGGCAGCTTGGGCTTGCTGAACCTGAGCTGCAGTATTGTTTGGGAGAGCACCAGAATGGATAGTAAGAGAGTGGAAGAGTGGGATCTCAGTGGAGCAGAGAGCATTGCTTCCAGCACACATGCCATTAGCCACGAGCCTGGGTAGATATTGAAAAGGTCCAAGTGTAATTTAGCAGATTTAGCCTTGAAAGGTCCAATCCTTCAAAGACACTGCTTCAGCACGGGGGGTGAGAGGCTCTGTGCTGCCGTTGTGTTTTTGCACATTCCCGCGGGGATGTGGCTAGCAGGTACAATTTGCAAGCTCCCACATTGGTATTCAGAAGGGGCAGAAGACGAAGTGAATGAGCTGAGATTCACAGGGAACACACCATCATTTTTCATTCTGATAAGGAAGGACAAGTGATAAGGAGAAACGGACTTTTGGAGCATTTCTTTCTTCTGTTGCATACAAGGGCGTGAGGAAGGGTCTTTTGTGTTCTCCCTTCTGCTTTTAGGGGCTCTTGCCGGCTCCATATTGACTGCCAGGGCTGTGGCTTCCCCTGAATTTTGATGAGCATTCCTCATGTGCTGCCTTTTGGTGTCTGCTTGGAGTTTGTCTCATTCCTCTTGCTGCCCTTTTGTGGAAATGAAACCATCATTCCTTGTTTGCTCTGCCTCTCACTTCCATTGGTCATTTTTCATTGTTGCAGGTATATGGTGCCATTTCTGCTTTAATTATATGCTTATCATGTAAATAGGCAGAAAGAGGAAAAAGCCCTACAAATAGAAATGCAGCCAGTGTAGTTAGAAGAAGGGGCCCTTGGTCATAAACATTTAGCTGATTTCTTTTTGGCATAGCAGCTTATGCCTTTACTTTCATCTTAGAAAAAGTCAAGCATCTCTGTGCTCTGGCTGGATATTATTTACAATTGTCAGACTTGTGATTCCCTTGACAGCTCTGTAGCATGCAGCTAAGAACCTGCAATAATTACTTGACCCAGCTTCAAAATTCATTTGTCTAATGTCACCATGATCTGGAGTTACAGGTTAAAGGATCAAGAAGTCATCTTGTTCTAAACTGGCTCCTGCTTTTCTCATGTGCCTCTTGCCAGGAGCATCCCCACCTCAGCGTGAGAAGTGGCCCCTGCTCCTTCTGGGGGAATGATGCATCTCTTATTACTGTTGCAACCAGCCTCTGCTCAGGGGGATATGGAAGACACCACTGGGCTAAGACAAATTAAACTCATTCGGGACTCTTTATGTAAGCTCTGTTCCATCCCCTAGGTGATTCATAATAACAGTAAAGGTTGTTATCATGAGCATCGACTGCCTGCTCCTGGCCATCCCCCCTGCACCCTGCCAGCCTGCAGATGGGTTTGCTTCATCTGCTGTAACTGCAGATCAGAAATCGGGATCAAGCTTGTAGAAACTGACACGAACGAGGTGGGGTGGTGGGTGGTGCTATCTGAATCATACCTGGTACGCTACCCCCAACAGATCATGACACCACTGCAGTTGTGTTAAACCAGTTGGAAAATTGCAGCAACGGAGTAGGGGTGTAATGCAAAGGCTGGAGGTGACTGGCAGTGTCCAGACCTGCTCCCACATCACCCTCCAACCTCCATCCCAGCAAGTACCTTTGGCTCCTGTGAACACATCAGCCAGATTGTGTTGCTGAGTTGTTCCTCATCTCTTGAGAAATAAGAATTCAGGGGAGACAGGCAGATGCCACAGGGGCCCTCAGGGACTATTAGGTGAGACACGAAAAGGAATGGAGAGCATGAGACCCCCCAGGTCCCTGGCAAGATAGAGGTAAGTGTTGGACCAATTAACAGCACTTGCCCAGTGGTGCGTTTGTACATGCTGAGCTAAGAGCTGGAGGGAAAACCAAATGTTACATTCTAGAGTAATTTTTTGGTACAGTAAACTCTTCATTGCAAAATGGAACAAAGCATCTAAACTTTGGCACTTTTCCACCATCAGCAGTATTTTGTTTTTGAAGTCATGATATCCCTACAGGAAGAACTTCTTGCTGCTGATGATACACAGGGTGGAGCAGGTCCCTGGCCCACATCAGAGGGAGCCAGTAGGAGACGTGGGGATCCTGGGGAGCTGGCAGCACTGCGTGGCAGGAGATGACGGGCCCAGGAGCTTGGGGATCCTGCTTTGGGGGCAGCAGCCACTCTTTCCATTTTTGAGCATTTAACAACTAAATACTTTCATCTTGTTAGTATTACCTGGATGATAAATAACCTGAACAGTTCCTGTTTTGGACTGTGTTGGTTTCTTAAATCCCCAGTGCTTGATACATGTACGTGTGTGCATGCGCACACACATCCGATACAAATTTTTCTGTTGAGATCCCCACCAGCAGAAAGACCCAGAGCCACTGCTGGCCTGCAGTCGTGGTGGGACTCCTGAGCCCCACAAGGTGGGATAGGGAGAGGATAGAAGAAAGGCCAGACTCAGGAAATCATTAGGATTCACATTTTTGACAGGAGCAAGGAGCGGTGGGACATAAAGCCAAAGGCTGTCTGTCGCTAATTAATCTACCAGCGTTGTCCCTCTGACGACCATCGATCTCTGTCCACTGGGGCAGAGACGGAGCCCGTATGAATCTCCTCGCAGGTGGGTTGCCGGCAGCATCTTGTGACGCTAATGAATCGGCTGGTTCCCACACTCGCACCCCGTGCTGGCGAGCACAGCATGGCCTTGCTCCCCCCGCACCGCGGAGGCGAGGGCTTGAGGCACAGAGCCGCATCCCCCCTCAGCGGATGGGGGGCCAGTCTCTCTCGTAGCTTTTCTGCTTTCTAGTTAGCTGTGTGTTGCTGTCTTCCTCTAGAATAGACTGTGTTGGAGGAAGTTTATTCATTGTACCTAGGGCCTTTATTTTGTGAAATAAAAGATTAGCATGGCTAAGAAATCCCTCCGGCACAAAATCCTTGGGGTCATGTATGAGACCGCAAGGTGAGGGGCAGACTGGGCAGACACGGGTGCGCTGGGCGCACACACGTTTGCAGGTAATGGCTAGCTGAGAGGGTGAGCTGGGGTTGATTTATGAGGCCCTGAGCCAGGCTAGAGATAATAAATAAGGGAGAGGAATGAGCCCAGACAAAGAGCTCTGCAGTCCTGTTTATTCACTGCACTCTCTTAACACCTCGGTGGGAGAAATGATTGCTGGCAGGAGCTCGGGGGAGCTGCGGAGTGTGTGGGGAAGCTGCGGAGCGCTCTGGTCGTGAGAGGCCCAGGCATCTGGGAGAGAAAACCCTGAATGCTCAGGCCAAGTTTTGGCAACTCTCAAGACTTTAGTTGTGCCTCTTGCATGGCTTGTTAGCTGGTAGCTTGTACTGGTGCATGTGGTTTTGAAAATATATTTGAGGTACTTCCTCAGTCTGCCTGTGCTGAGAAGCCTGGGATGTGTTTGGGTGCCTCAGGACCTGCCCCGTGGTACACGGCATGGTGCACACCGCACTGCCAGGGAGGACACGTGTGTCCAATGCAAGCAGCAGATCTTGCTCCAATATGAAGTGAGAAACCTGCTCCAGGCTCAGGAAAGTTGGTGTCCCTCTGTCCAGACCTGTCGCGTAAACCTTCCATGAAGCAATCTAGTGCCACATTAAACCTAGCTCTGTTTCGCCTTCCCTCGCTGCCCCTGCCAACTCCAAAGCCTTGGAGTTTTAGAAAGCTTCTCCAAAGCATTTCCATTTACTTTTTCCCCCTTTTGCTGTACCAACGTTGTCTTTTAGCTCAAACAGCTCTTTTTCCTTCCTGGGTCTCTCCAGAAGTGCAGCAGTGAACAGTCATGGTCCTACCCAGCCACCTGCATGTGCAAATACACCAAACCTCTTCTAGTCTGTTCTCCCTCCTCTGTGTCTCTTCAGCCTCCTGCTCATCCCAAGAGCCTTTCTCAGCTTCTCCTTTAGACTTTTTTGTACCTTTCCTGACCTGGGTATTGCACGTGGTGCCTCATGAGCTGTATGTGGTCTCACCAGCCCTTTGTACAGTGATATTAGTGTTTCCCTGTGTCTACTGGAAGCATCTCAGTGGATGCATCCTGGGATTAGAGTTGCCTTTTATGACTTTAAGACATTGGCAGCTCATAATTCATCCCATGATCAACTAATACACTCTGATCCTCCTTCTCCTCAGTCATTTTGAACTGATGAGCTCTCGGCTGACAGCAGAAATGCTTGTTTATTAGTCCCTGCATGCGAGCATGACCTTGAAACTCATATTCCCTTTATTATTCCAGTCCTTCAGGTCATTTAGTGTTTCCAGTATATCCTGGCTCCTCTCTGTGCTGAGGATGCCTCCTGGCTTTGTGTCATTAGCACTTTTGTGGAGCTGACTCTCATCTCTGGTGCCAAGATCACCGGCAGAAATGCTAGACAAGATGTCTAATAGTGACCCAGGCCTGACATTCCCAGGACCGACCAGTAACTACCTTCCAGCAGGTTTTTCCATGCTTCTTACTGATTATATCGTTTGTCCCAGCTTGACTGTGTGGCACCATTTCAGGTGCCTTGCCAAAGCTCAGGAAGTTGAAATCACCTCCTGTTTGTTTCTAAGGTCTCTTCTTTTCAAAGAAAGGTGCCAGATTATCGTGGAGTGACCGACCTTTGTTGAACTTACGTGGCATCTTTGACAGTTTTATCTCACTGTTGCTAACTTGCCTGAACCTGAGGGATCCAAGATTTTTTTTTGTCTGTTTCTGTGACAAAGCTTTCAAAGTTTGAACTTTTTGATGCCAGATTCCCAAAGGACAATCTCTCTTTGCTTGAGATGTGTTGCTTTTCATTGTTCAAAGGATGTTACTAGCTTTGATGTCTGTGCTTTATTTCTGGTGGTGAACGGCGGCTTCCTAGGATGATAGCAGGGTTTCCTAGGATTAGTTATGTTTAGGAAGCTAGAGGAAAACTACACAACAGCAAAATACTAATAGGACATTTTCCTGTTGTGTAGGAGACACTTGAAGCTGCTGGGAAGTGGGGACTCAATAACAGGGGAACTGGAAACCTACAAAAAAACACTCTCTGCTTGTCTGTGGGCTGCCTGGGAAATGCTTCTGCTGGTGGGATCTGAAGTCAGACCAAACAGCAAGCAGAGAAGTGCCTTATTCATAGCAGCTGTAGACGCAAACAAGAAATTCCCCGTGTTGCTGGTGATGGCCACCAAATAGAACGTGTCTTTTGGACAAGCAACAGCTACGAAGCCACATGAGATATGCTATTTTTTAAGCTTGAGGCTGAATCCGGAGTTGCCAGCATTGGGGGACTTTCCACTGACATCTATGGGCTCAGAGCCAGCAGCTTCTTGAAACACGGCAGGAGCTAGTGTCTTACTGCCTCCTTTTCATCCTTGCTCCTAAAACAATGACACCCAGGGCTTCGCAGGCTGACAAGCAACATCCCTCGGCTTGTGTACCTAATGCACTGAGAGTGGCCTGGTCTAATACAGCTGTTGCTCTGCACCCCGTTGTGGAAGCTCCAACCCGGTGTTTGAGCTCTATTCTGTGCCTGGGGCAAAGAGCTGGGCTGCGGTGCCCGCTCTGCAGAGGCTGGTGACCTTTCCTGCTCGCTCCCTCCCGACGCGCTGCCGCGTGCCCCAGTACAGCTCTCGCCCCAGCTCTTGCCCTGCTGAGTGATTCAGCTGCCTTCGGAAAGCAGCTTGAGCCGCCCTGCGCGCACAGTGTTCGCGCCGTGAAACGTTGCCTGTGCAGACGTGTTTGCAGCTCCAGCCCAGCAAATCTGCAGGCCAGGGATGTTGGCTGCGCATTCGGAAGGCAGCGAGGCACCGACACCAAACTGCCACTGCGTTTGCTTTTCTGTCTGCATGCACAGGCTGGAAGCTAAATAACCTGGTTAATAAATGCTTTGGTGCATTTGAATAACCTCTGGAGCTGACCGGGACTACTGTGTGAGAGAGCGACTGCTCTGGGCAGACAAGGCTCTTTGGTGGCAAAGCTGGTTCCTGAGAAACGCTAATGAGAACTTTAACAGTACAACCGTTTTAAATGTTTAATGATCTTTTCCTTTAACAGACTTTAATTAAATTCACTATGCACACACTCACACACACATCTTCTTTATTAAATCCAGCACTTAGCACAGTGTAAAGATAAAACCCCAAATGTTCAAGAGCTACTGTTCTTCTCCAAGTGCTTTTCCTTAGCAATGTGAGGCAGTGAGCTGCTGTGAACATCGGTGTGTGGCTGCATGGGGTGGCAGCAGCTCTCTGTTGCCTCCTGGAAGTATCTTCTGAAAATACACTTGTGAGCTCCAAAGATAAGGTGGCAAAACTGTTCAAGAGAGTCACACCTGGCCTGGTGGATCTACTAGTTCCTGGAGATGTTGGACTGCTGCAAGAAGAAAATCTAAATGCTTGAATGATGCCTCAGGGTGAGATATATTGAAAAGTACATCTACCTAAATTCTCATTACTTTTATAGATCACATATATTTTTATATTTTTCACTCTGGGCAGCTCCTGAAAATTTTCTGATTTTAATCAAGGGGGAGCTAAAACCAAAATTCTCCAGTTGTTAATAAATGGGAAGAGCTGAGCTGCACATAGAAACTGTGATGCTCTTTGACGATGCCCTCTGAATGCCACCCACCCGCTCATCTCCTCCGAGATTAATGCCCCACTTTTCTGACCTGTGAGTCATTCCAAAGCACAGCAATATTAAACTCATCACACTAGAGAAATCTGTCCTTCCTCCTACAGACCAGCTTTGCCCTCTTCCTCTTTTTTCCACTGGCCAAAAGCTCAGCTGGGAAATATTTAGTGGTTCATAAACCAGACTGGAGGTGCGACATTTCCTGCATCTTCAGAGTTGGAAAGCAAACTCTGTTTCACTGAGATATATTGGCTCCCCAGTTAGACCAAAGACTTTTGCCAAAATCGAGTCCTAGCATAGGCGACCTTAACAAGGGGTGTGGGGGGGAGGAATGGGGGAACGGCCTCCTGCGGTGCTGGCGTGTCCTGGCCGATGGGGCCAGCTGGGAGCCAGCACGGGGCTGCTCTGCTCCGCTCCGCATGGCCCAGCAATTCACATCTCCCCCAGCTCCCGGCTTGGGGCCGGGGAGATCTCTATGCATCCCCACGGGGTTGTTCAGGTCACTTAGCTTGAAAAACCTTTCTCTTTCCTCCCTGCTGGCGGTTCCTCATTTCCTGGCCGTTCCTCCGCGTCGCTGACTCTATCACGGGGACCGAGCAGGTGCCTGTCCTGTGCGAGCCGCGTATCAGGGCAGCGCCGAGGGTGCGTCAGGCTGTGCTGGCAGGCGCAGAGGGAGGCTTAGGGCAACCCTTGATTTCCTGCAATGTCAAGCGGTGATAAATTCTGGGATGTCTTCAATGAATTATCATGTTTCATTGGAAAATAACTGAAAGTCTGATGGGAACGTTTTTCCCCTAACAGAGATTGAGTGCATGCACACACACACACACTTCCCTGACCAGGGGGAGTTTTTGGATGTATCAAGTAAAAGTTTTTGGATGTATCAAGTGGGAGACCAAAATCTAATGTATAGCTGAATCTAGTGCAGATTTCTTCTTGCTGCCATGGTAACCAAACTAACTAAAAATAAAAAGTATTCCCATAAATGTCAAAACACACCATGCTTTCATGACGTACCAAGTATCTGACCTGAAATCTGTAATCATTATGTAACAATGTTTAACATTACAGTAATTACATGGGAAAATTGTCTCTGGGTTAGATATTTTGCATAACTTAAGTAGTCAAACTGCTTCCCTGTATTCTTTGATATTTATGTTAGTAACATGATAATTAGGTACTTAATGTAGCTGTTCAACATCTGCTATGATCTGTTACATGTTAATGGAGACATTTCTTTCATGAAATCCATGCCATTGTCCATTACCTTGGAATAGTATATTGCTCTTCATAGATAATGATTCAACTAAATACCCAGCTACCCAGGGCTTAGCAAAATCCAAACTTCTGGAAAATCCTACTGTGCAGGTAGTAACATTTCAAGCACTCACAGCCAGGCTGCAGGGAAGATACCAAAGGCATGAAAGGTGAGTTTCAGCTGCTTGCTCTCAGACGTGTAGGTATCTGTGCATAAGCAAGGTCTCCAGGCTCTCCTTGTAGTCCCTGGGAAGAGGCAGCATCCCTGGGTGCTTCTGTTCAACAGTTCATCTCTTCCTAAATCAGACATCAGAAATAGGGCAGGCTCCTCTAAAGGGAGCCTGGGGAGGCTTGCTCGGGTGTAGATGTCTTCATGGTGGGCATCTAATGTTAGGTGAGATGAATTAGATGCGACGATTCCCACATACTGAATCTTTGAATGAGGCCCATCAGACCAGAAAACCACTCTATTTCCAAGACTTCACAAGAGATCTGTAGAAGGTGCACCCAGACCTTGACTTGGAGATTGCCAATGTTCACACTGTTGGGTCAGAGCTTCTAGGCTCTTCCCCTTATGAGACTGTAGAAGTGGAGGCTGGGTTCTCACAAGATCGAGGATGAATGCACCAGTGAGAGGCAGGACTTCTTTAGCAGGTGCTGTGCCATCTCCCCAGGACCCTCCAGTTTTAATCCCTAAGTCCCACCTGCTCTGCAGATAGAAGCTGGAGCTGACCTGAAGCCATGGATGTGACCAGACTGAAGTAGAGGCAGCGATCTGATCAAACATCACGACTGCTATTTAAGCACCACGGTTGATGGCAGTGTGACAGTACCTACCACTGTATTGCTGCTGTTTTTGTACTTGTGGCAGAGTCCCACTGTGCTTCCCATGCAACGGGGCAGGTAGACACTGTACTGGGATAAGAGAAGTCTACTGGATGCTGGAACTGTGAAAAGTCTAGTATTTTTGCTAAAGTCCCACTGGGAACCTGACAGAGAAGGTCATTGGTGTGGTTAGGGGTTGAGCTTTTGAGGGAAGTTTTCAGGGGAAGTATGTGTACGTGCAAAGCGATGGGTAGTTTGTTCGTGAAGACTGGCTGAGTCATCTGGAGAGATTTGGATAGGGTTGTTTCTGTCTCATAGCCATTGCCTTTTGAGCAACCATATGGGCTTGTTAGCTGAGCCAACAGGTCCTAGGCTGAAGGCTGTGGGAAGGACAGGCTGGTGCACTTGCAGCAGGAAGGTCCTCTGCTGCTCTCACAGCTGCCTCTTTTGGTTGAAGTAGTGGTAATGGTGGTTGAGGAGCTCCAGCCTTGGGGGAAGCAGTGGTGGTGGTCTGGCACTTACCCCCAGCAGAGCAATCGCTGCTGTCAGCTCCAGGGGAGCTTCCTCTCCCCTCGCGCTGTGGATAACGAGGCGTGGGCGTTTCCCCAAGCCTGTTGCCATGCAGTGACACACTCTGATGAATCAAGGCGGTGGCGGAAGTGTTGAGGAGCTGTAGGAGAAGCAAATGATGCATATTCCAGCCCTGACAACCCACTCCTAATTAAACTCACCTCTGGCTGACAAAGTGGCATTTCTCATCTTGCTCAGAAGAGCCCCTGCGTAAGTGCCTCAAGAGAAACCAGCATCTTCTCCCAGCTGGTAGCTGGGCTTCCAGGGGATGCTGGGCTGCCATTCAACTGGGGCAGCTTTCAGAAGGTAAGTGTGTGTCCGTATGTGTCAGGTGATATTTTTCTTGTACACCCCAGCTGCTTCCCATTATTCTGCTAAGGTGCTTATTTTTGAAGCAGGACATCTTTCTTTTGGGGTATTATTTGCAAAGTGGTATCGCTTACCCGTGTGTTCCCTGGGCATTTAGAGCATTCCCAGCCCAGGCTCGCTGCTGGAAGAAAGTGTACATCCCGTCAAATCCGGACCTCATGGTAGCAGATGCTGTCTGCACAGGACAGGATGTGGAAAGAAACATCTGAAGGACACATGATTTGAGACACCCTCTCACGGGAAGCTGAACGGTCCTCGCTTCCCTCCTTGTGTGACAGGGCGACATACCTTCTCCCGGCGAATCCTTGCTGGGCTGGCAATGCAGCAGCGTGTTAGAAAAGAGGAGATGTGTGAACACCTTTCCTGTGATTTTGCTCCAGGGCTTGTGCTTGTAGCCAAGAGCTGGCAAGGGGCTGTCGCCTGCCAGTGCCGCCCGCGCGTATGCTCAGCACTTCTCATTTGCCCTCTTCCGAACGTGACCCCTCTCCAAAGAGCAGGAGATGCAAAAGGCAGGGGGCAACCCCTCCCTGGAGAAAAGACTCGTGTCTCCCTGACACGTGATTTGGCCCAGTGCAGGAACAAGTCCCAGGGGTATCCCGGGGTGCACCGTCCCTGGAGAGCTGGCAGCTCAGCACCTCCGCGGGAAGGCGGGCAAAAAGGGCTCTCCTTGCGCTGCGGGCTGGGCAGGCTGGTGTCTCCTCCCCGCTGCGTAGATCCCTTCCCGTTGGCCTCAGGCGCAGGGACTGTCCTGTCCTCCCCGCCCAGCGCCGGGACCTGTCTGACACTTTTTTAGTCCCTGAAGGCTCTGACTCGTAACTAATGCTTCCCCCTCGCTTTTGGCTTTGATTTTTAGCAGAGAAATTGGAAAACATGGAAGGCTCTTTCCAGGAAAGCGAAGAGGGCATCACTTGTAAGGGGACTATAGCCATCCACTTGCTACAACTGTATAATTTTAAAGGGCTGCTAAAATGCCAGCAAAATGAAAGGTTTTCGGATTTTTTTTTCCTCAGTGACAGAGCAGTTTTGAACAAAGGGGTGAGGGGAAAAGGAGTGGAAAAAACAACCTAGAAAACATGGAAGAGAATTAAAAAGCGCCAGTCCAGTCCCTTCTGGATAGAGAAGGGATTTATTTGGCAGTCATTTAACTTTCTGCTCTCAAAGCCTGCGCCACGGGTCATTGGTGACATGAGTTGTACAGCCTCAATTTCTTGTGCAGGGAACACCTTCCTCCCGAATTTCATTGCTCCACAGCTCATCCCGGTCCAGCTGTGATGCGCGGAACTGGCAAATGGTCAGAAACCATCTGCCGACGTGGTGGGGACCAGGGCTGCCGTGTCCGCCCGGCGGCCTGCGCTGCTCCTGGGCTGGGGCTGAAGCTGGACCGGCAGCCCCGGGGATGGAGCCGTCCTGGGGTAACTCAGGTAGCTCCAACATACGAAAAGCAGCTTAGACAGCCAGATCCTGTGAGAGGCAACGGGCGCTCGCGCCCTCCTGCAAGAAAACGCCATTGTCTTCTCCGCACAGACTGAATTTGGCCATTCAGGCCGCGCATTTCTAAAGCAGCCCACGACGTGTGTCCTGGGAGTCCCTTCAGCGGGAACTGCAATAGCACCGTTTTGCTGTTGGGGCTGTTTCTGGCTGGCACCTCTCGTTGGGTCCCCTGGACCGTCTCCGCTGTGGCAGAAGGCAGTTTTGGCCCAGGCTGGGGAGGCAGCGCTCTGTGACTGAGCGAGTCCCAATCTGCTCCCGGGGTGGCAAACGGCAGCTTGTGCATGGGAAAATTCTCCGTGTTGCTGAAAGATGTGTCTCCGAAAACCCAAGTGAGGAACAAATCCACTTTTATGGCCTCTTGAAACTGCTGAACGACTTGGAGGCCGCTGTGATTTATGGAAGCCCAAGTTTCCGAGGGACCCGGAGAACCTCTGGGAACAGCCAGGGAGCCTGGACCTGGTGCCTGGACCAGGCTGTCAGAAGAGCGCCAAAGCCAGCCAACATGCGAGAGGGCACATTCGCCTCCAGGAAAGGTGCTGGGATCCTGACAACAGCAGCTTGGGGGAGCAACCTCCTCCCCGGGACCACCGGGACCCCTCTGCTCTCCTCCCGCTGGAAGAGAAGGCCAGGGAATGCCAGATGCTTTGCCCAGCCAACGGGCATCTCGTTGGCGTCGCCTCCGTGGCTCCCGCAGGTGGGTTTAACGCCGGCTCAGGCACTTCTGACCCGTGAATCTTAGCCCTGGATTACGGCCAGCCTGTAGCCTTCGAGCAGCCCGGCCTTGCTCCCCGCGTGCATCCCGCAGCCGGGAAGAGGTGGGCCTGGCCCTGCTGTCTGCCTTGCAAGTGGGGGACCAAGGCTCCAAGAGGCTTCCCCTGGGGGAGCGATGTACTCGTACTGCTGTTCCCGGCACCTGAGGAGGAGGAGGAGGAGGAGCGGAACAGGCTCTGACTGTGCTTCCGGCGTGGGCTATGACCCAGGACCATCCTGCAGCCGGTGGCCCCCCACCAGCTGCCCCCCGCCGCGTCCCATGCTAACGCGCACGGTCTCCTCCACGTGCCCACGGGTGAGCTGATGGCAGCGGCCGCTGCTGCTAACGGCCTTGCGAGATGGCGGCTCTGAGGCGCTGTAAGCCCCGGGGTGCTCGGCTCTCGGCCGCCTGTGGTGACCCGCGGCTGTCGGTGGACGGCCCCTCTGGCGCAAGCCTGATGAGCGGTACCCGCCTTCTCCCCGCAGAGCCCGTGGGTCATAGGCGCAGGGCCCAGGTGCCCCCGCCCAGTCTCTGCTGCCGGTGGGATGCTGCATTGCCTTTTTTTGGAGATCACTTCTCCCATACTTATTACTTGCTTTTTTTTTTTTTTTTTTATTTTTCCCCCCTTTTTTCCCTGCTGCCATGGCAACCTCCACAGATTCTGGTCACGGCTTTGGCCTCCCCGGCTGCAGATGACCATGGCACCATCAATCACTGAGCGGCGTTCTCCGTGGTGCCCGTGGATCCCTAGGGACGGACAAGGCTGGGAATATCCCCCGCGGACAGGGAGATGTTATAATTTTGGGACCTGTCACCCACCGGGACACGCCGCGGTCGTCCTGCGGGGAGGGTTTCTGCCGCGCGCCTGCCGCCAGCTCCGCGGTGGGGAGCCTACGCACCTGGCACGGTTACACAGCACGCCCGCAGCAGCAAGAACGGCTTTGACAGGTCTATTTTGGGCAGCTGCTGCCTGGGCCGGTCCCTCTCCGCGGATCCCGGCGCTGCCGGTGCCAGGGGCGGTGGGAGCCGAGGGCGGGCGGCCCCACGGGGGGCGGCGGGCGGACGGCTTGCTGCCCCGCTGAGTCTGCTTTGCAGGCACCCGGGTAGGGTTTAAAAATAGAGGTGGTTTGTAGCGAAGGTTTGGTCCTGATAGAGAGGGGCCGTGCACGCCTTTGGCCAGCTTCTCTGCCGTGTCTCTCCACGCGGGAAAAGTGGCCCTGGCCCAGGCACTGAGCTCCTGGGCCTGGATTTGCTGCCTGATGGCACATCTGGAGGCCAGAGCTTTGTGGTGGTGTCCTAGCCCTGGGGCAGGGATTTGCCTCCTTCCCCCTGGCTCTGCTCCTGATTTTGCACTAAGACCAGACTAATCCCAGGGAATGTCCACATCAGTATTTCGGGTGACTTTGGAGAGGTGCTTTTAGGTTGCAGGGATGGAAAGGGAAAGTTCACGATTAATTCTGCTTTCAGCTTCCTCCAGCACCCCATGAGGAACAAGAGGAAGTGAAATTAGGAGGAAATGCATCAACTGCATAGAAGCTTTGGTGCTAGCAGACGGGTGGGAGATTGGCGCTGCTCCGAGACAGTTGCTGATGGTCCCTGGTATGCCGTGGCCTTGCTTGGAGGCGTTGCTGCAGACAAGTGGAGGAGGAGAGACGTGAATCCGTGAAGTGCTCTCCTCTGAGCTCTGCGGAGGAGTGCCAAAGGGTGGCTTCCTCCCTCTTTCCCTCCTTCCTCATCTTCACCAGCTGCTGCTTCCAGCTC
Organism: Rhea pennata; assembly: GCF_028389875.1. Lineage (NCBI taxonomy): Eukaryota > Metazoa > Chordata > Aves > Rheiformes > Rheidae > Rhea > Rhea pennata. The sequence continues at coordinate 67,033,124 of NC_084667.1, read as the reverse complement.
CCCAGGCTGTTTCCCACTGGCAGAGCAACTGAGAGGGAATCAGCTCCTGTTTCCACTCCCTGCTCAGCTGGACACCAAAGGTACTGAGCCTCTGTCTCTCCTGAAGGATGGGGACGTGCCCACTCTTCCCATCTTGTGGTCCTTAATCCAGAGCATCGATGAGTTCCTTAAATATTGTACACCCCCAGCCCTGAGGATACTGGGGTGCTACGTTGCCTGTGTGACAAGGAAATGGTGGGTCTCCTCTTCCTAAGTGTGAAGAGAGGTACTGTGAGGGATGCTGTTGCATGAAACCGGGGGATCAGGGAGGCCTCAGGGCGTGTGAGCTGGCATGGTGGCCCTGAAGCCTCTGCCACACAGCTGAACTATGGCAGCAGAGGACCACCACGCATCTGGAGTGGGTGTGCCATGGTGTCTTCATTGGGGGACTGCTGAGATCAGGGGACAGAGGGAAAAAATCTCCACTCCAACAAGTCCATCCTGCCAGGACAACAGCTCCAGGCCAAGTGGGCTTTCAGCAGGTGGGGAGACCTGGGTAGGCTCAAGGTCTGCACAGAAATATCTCTTCCAGGAGATAAGTCCTAGCCCTTCTCATGGAGGGAAGAAACCACCACAGGATTGCCCCAGGTCTTCCTGCTGTCTCTGTTATTGACTTTGGATCTGGTCTCCAATAGGACCGTTGGGGGACTGTGTCCCAAGCACTCCTCATTCCCCGACAAACTCAACCTGCCAAGAGATCGAAGCAGCTCCAGTGGCTCCTGGAGGGAGCAAGGTCGTCCCATTTCCAGCAGGAGAGAGCATTGTGGACTGAACTGCTGCTCCTTGTTCTTTGTGTGGTAAAAATGGGGAGGCTCTCCTGCAGCGTGGCAGAGCTGGAGGAGCTGGATGATGGATGGTTGCAGTCCGGCCTGGCGCATTGTCTGGTCCTTGCTGGAGATGGATGGCTGGACAGCATCCCAGCGGTGCTGCATTTCCGTCGTCAGAGGAAGTCTCTTGTGGCATCTTCCCCTAGAGGTTTTCACAGGCATGAGGGCACTTAGGTGCCCTCCAAAGCTCCACCAAAGCCAGTGGCTTCTGGGCAGTTCCCTTCCGTGGGCACCTTTGACAAATCTCTTCTGGTTTTAATGAGTGAGCAATTAGGCCTCTCCATCAAAAAAAATGTGCTCCTGTCAGGTTAACATCCAAGTTTATTAATTGCTTAACTGGTTCCCATAAAGCAGCCCTGGCACTTTACAGATGAGATCCACCCCACCAGCTCCACGGAGATTAACCCCTGCCAAGCTGCTGCCTGCAAACACCTCCGCTCTGCCCCAGGCGCAGGCCCGGCGCTGGAGGGCTTCTCCACACACTTGGAGGGCTGTGCTGAGCCCCGTGCGATGCGTCCGAGCATCAGGGGGCTCGGAGGTGCTGGCAGGCGAGGCAACCCTCGGAGAGCTGATGGATTCCCACGTCGTGATGGTCAGCTCAGAGCTTGTTATTTTGTATGTGACGTCTGGATTCTGTTTCTCCTGTATTAATAGGGAAGGAATGGTCCTTTCCTCCCAGGACAATTTCTAAGGACACAGAAATGTCTGTGCTGCAGACATTTGGGGGCCTTTCTAGCGCTGCTCCTGCAAACCTGCGAAAGGGAGAAGCACTCACAGCCCAAGGTGAACATGGCAATCACTCGCAACGGGAAGATGGAGGTTCAAATCCTGCTGTCAACCAGCAGGAACAGCGATTTGTGCTTGAACTTCCTGCACTGCATGGTCATCTGGCCTTTGGCTGTTTGGGAGCATGGAGGATCAGGGAAGATGGGGCCTTGCTTGCTCTCTGGTTATGTCCTGAAGCTTGACTTGAACCATTTGGGACCAGAAAAACCTTTCATTAAATGGATATCATCCCTTGAAAAGATTCAATTTCATCCAACAGCAACAACAAAATTCTGCCCAGCTTTTCTTGTGACCAAGTTTTGTATTCTCTGTAGCTGCATATGATTTTCAATGTTCAAATGGACCTTCAATCTCAAGTTTATTTGCATTTTAATAAACTGTCTTTGATGGAGAATACCCTTCTCTATTCATCATCCACAAAAGAAGAGTGAATTAAAAATTATGCAGGAACTTAATACATTTGAAAGGAAAGTTCAGGTGATGACTTTACTTCCCTGGGAAATCTGAAGATCAAACAATCCTGTCTGCAATGGACTTCAAAAAGGAGTAACATCTGTTTATGCTGGGACTACACAAGGAAACGGCTTCGTTAAAAGGATGCTTTTAAGTAGAAGGTGCATATGCTTTAAGAACATAAGAACGGCCTTATGTGCCAGACCAGGGCTGGGAACTTCGCCAGCAATGGCCAACAGTGAACACTCAGGAAAGACTGACTCTTGTCACCGATCTCTACCCTCCAGGGAGGAACCAGTCACATTGTCCTTTCAGTGGGAGCCCACACAGCCCACACACCATTTTAAACCCAGTATCACTGAAACAGGTGGTGTTTTGGAGACTGGCAGCCTTTCACTTGCTTGTTGGACTCCTTTGCAAAGCATTGGTGTGTGAGCAATGCTGAGCCCATGCAGCTGCTTCAAGCCCCAGGTTGCAGCTGGTGACTTTGATGAGTATGTTGGCCCTCAGAGCCTGCAGAAACGTGAGCTGAGTGTCCTTCAATCCCATGGAAGGATGGCTCCCCCCTCCAGCAGCCTCGGGGAGGCAATGCAAGGGCATTGCACATAGGAACTAACAGCTAGGCTTCAGCCCACTTGGTCAGCACTCGTGCCGACACTGGGAGCCCAACACGTGCTGTGCAGTGTGTCACCAAACTGTCCCCAGCCACAGACCCGGCCCCCATGTTCTGGCTCCTGGGGGGCCCGGGTTGTTTCTCCTGCAAGGACTTGCTGGTGAATGGCTGCAGCTCAACAGCCAAAGGCTGATGTCCTGGGCTAGCAAGCCCCTTGTGATTTCCCATCTGCACTGTTATTCATAAGGGCTCTCAGGAGGCTCCAGAGTGCACTGGGACTCTGGTGCTCTTGGATGAGCGAAGGCTCAACCCTGTGCCAGATTCAGCACTAACCGCAGTAATGGATTGGAGCAATCTGCTTTGCAGGATGAGGCCCTTGAGGGACTCTCAGCCAAAGGCAGGAAAAGCATTTCTCTGCTCTCTTTCTTATTTTATCCTCTGGCTGATGCTGCATCTACATCTGTGCCTGTGGGTGGAGGTTTGCTGGAGGATGAGCAGGAAGTGGGTAGAGACAAAGTTACAAAGGCAAAGGCAGTTGGAGAATAGGGTCATAGTGTCTGAGATCTTCACTGTCTTCTCTGCTCCCATTTAGCAGAGGAAAATTCAGTACCATCCAAGAGGAGTGAAACCATCTTCACAGCTCTGCCATTTCCAGTTGGAAATGTGCTTTCAAAGCTCTCTATTTAGAGATATTTACCAGCTGGTTCTCTAAACCTTCACACCAGTATGGGGTAATGGGCACACCGGGGAGTCTTGGCTGCAATTTTCAAAGCTGATCGAGGGAGATTTAAGTATTTCTAAGTGGTACTGACATAAGAGGTCTGTGCAAGTCCCAGGCCAACTTGGAAACGTTCAGCCCCCCTGGACCGTCCCACTGGCGATGCCTGTCTGGTGCTCCTCTCTGGTGCCAGGCTGGTTTTGAGGCCCTTGAAATGTTTGTTGCATCTCCTCCAGGGACATACAGTGGAGCTGACCCTGGGCAGCGGGATGACAGGAAAACTGGGCCCTGTGGAGGAGAAGCACGCAGGGCAGTTGGCAGGTCCAGGAAGACTTCCCCATGCTACCTGCTTGCTGTCAGCCTGGGGCCCAGGGAGAACAAGCAGCCAGGCTGCCGCGTAGCTCCCACTGAACACAAACAAGGCAATGGTTTTACCAGCTGTGATGGGCACACACACTGGCACATCTCCCACTGCAGGGTGTCTCACGCAAACTGGGAGGAAACCGTGGTGGCTTCTCCCTGGAAATCTCCTACTCCCTCTACCTTAGCTGCCTATGCGAGTTGCACATAAAGCAGCCCGGAGCAGCTGAACGGCAGAGAAAGGCATGGGCACGAATCTCTTCCATTTTATCTCCCACCCCTAAGTCACGATGAGCTATCCAGACTTCTGAGGACCACAGGATCATGCACAGTGTTACCAGCTTGACCATCTTCCACACTCATTAACAATCTGCCTAATCCGTGGTGGAGTCACACTTTCAGGCACCGGGGAACTCATCTCGTATGTGTTGCTTAGGCGGTAAAAGGTGTCGGTCCGACCTTTTATCCTTTGATTTCTCCATGTGGAGCCAGTTTAACCTCCCTCTGGCAGGGTATGCGTGAAGCATCCCAAGCACAGAAGCATTAGGAACATTAACAGGGAAGAGGCATAGTATTAGGTCTGGGAGGAAAATATCAGCAGAGAGAGGAGGGGAAGGAATGAATCATTAATGGCAGATGTCTCCACACTGCTAATACTGCCCAGCTGTAGAAAAAAATTCTGTAAGTGGAGGGGAGGTTCATCGGCTATCGAGGCAGTTTGTAACAGAGCAAAAGCTGGAAAGGTCTTTTACATCTCATGGCAGGATTTACCAAAGACAGGAGTTACCATAGACACATCCAAACAGCCCTAAAACTCAGAGCATTCCCTCAAGAGTGATCTTAAGAGTCAGATCAATGAATATTACATATCTGCAATTTCAAATGCATCCTGCTGTCCTTCTCTGTTTACGGAGGGAGCTGATCCTCCTCCCAGCGCACACATCATGGAGGCAGCCCAGCTTGCCTGAGAGAAGCCGAGAGCCCCTTGAAAACAGCAATCGCATCTCAGTGGCCTATTGCAATTGCCCTGCAAAGGCACCCGCCCCGGTCCTCAAGCTGGGGACTAGGCGATCGCAGCACCTTGGCAAACCAGCCCTGGGCAGAGGGCTGCACCGTTTTTTCCATGTGGCTCCTGCCCAGCTGGGAGCGGGGTGGTGAGACGCGTGGGTTGGTCACCACCACGCTGCAGAGCAGCAGGAGGCTTGCTTCATGGAGGGGGATTGATGCTCTTTCCTTGGAAGGGCTAGGGACACTTTTCAAGTTGTGGGTTTAACACCGTGTCCTAATTCAGTCCATATTGTGGAAATATTTCGCAAGCTGTCCCAAGGCTCAGTGGGAAGCCAATCTCCTTATCAAATGGCTCCAAACACCCTTATGTTGACTTTCAAAATATGCTATTACATTCAATTTTTAGAGTGGTTCTTCAGGCCTGAGTAGCACTGATGAAGACATTCTGTCTTGGTGCTCTCTGCAGCTGTGGGTTTTGCCTTTGTGCAACAAGAAAACTGCTTGAGGAGTGCATACAATTCATTAATTTCCACTTAATGGCTGTAATTATCTACCCTCACATAAATAACCAGCTGTAGTATGAAACAACCTTACAGTGTTTGTACAAGGTGCTCTGACTCACAGAACAATAGCAGGAAATAATAAAATGCTAAAAAAAAAAGTCTTTATGTGAATAGGGAATAAACGAGACATTTGCCTTTTAGAAAGATGATGACCTTAGAAGTGAGAAAGATCTTCCATAAAACAGTTCTCAAGTACTTGCAAGTTGTATTTATAGGAGAAATGACTTTTCATTGAAAAAATTCAAGCTGCTGTAGGAAGCTTTAACCCACAGATGGAGAGAAATGACAGAGGCTGCCCCCCATGCTGCCGGTATCGGTTCCTACACATCCCTTCCCTCCACATCTCTGCGCCCCTACGAAGCTGATGTCTCTTCCCAAGCCCTGCACCATCTCTCTCTTTTTTCATCCACAGTCCCACCGCTAACGGGAGGCAGCCGTGCAGGCTGGATTTTGGTAACGGGAGGCACTTTGGCTGTTTGCCTGCCCTAATATATCTTTACAAGTACAACGGGCAATTAAAGGTATCGAGGAGTAGGTACCTTCTCCAAAGGCACTCTGAAAGAGCAGTGTGGTCGTACCAGAGCCAAGCAGAGCCACAGGTGGCACTTCAGAGTCTGGGAAACATATCTGAGGATTTTAGAAGTAAAGTGAAGATCTCAGGGAGCATTAAGCCCTCTTCTTCGATCACCTAACATGGTAGGAAAGAAAGACAGGGTTTGGGGCACACAAGCCACGTCTGACTGTTGTTTTCATTGATGCTTGAGGTTTGTGTTTAGGCAACACAAAGCAGAAATCTTCAGGAGCCTGAATTAACCTGAACATCTGAGTTAAAGAATTGTGCAGGTAGAACCACAAGCAGGTTTTGCGCTCATGAAGCATGTCTTGGGCATCAAAACAATGGGGAATATTTACAGTTCAGTAAAGAACCCACCACACGGGTGGGACCTGCATTGCAGGGGTATGGGCTGATATATGTGTTAGTCCTGCAGGGGAGCCATTTGGACGTTGGCTCCTCATCCCATGTTGCACAAATGAGACTAAAAGCCTTTCCCCAATCCATCCTTTCAGGGAGAGACAGCGAGTCACAGCTATCCAGCTCCTCTCCAGAGTGGTTGCTGCAGAGGGAGATGATTTTGGTTTCCAAAGTTTTTGAAGCAGCTGGCCTGGCTCCTGCCAGCCTCGCCAGCAAACGCCCTTCGAGGCCCCTGCGATGCAGGGCAGAGCCTTTCCAGGCTCTTGTGCTGCCTGTTTCCAGCCCCTGGCCCCTGTCACCACTCCCATCACCGTAAGGAGCAGCAGAGCAGAATGGAGCCTCCCCTGACAGACGCACAGGGCCTCCCCACCGGACTGCGGGCTCAGAGGGGATCCTTGCAGCGTTGCCTCTCCTTCCTGGCCCATCCCAGCTCCGTGCAGCAGGCGAGGGCTAGGGATGGGGACAGAGAGCTCATCCCTCTCTGCCGAACAGCGAAGGGTGCTTCCTTCCTCTAACGCACGGGACAGCGAGGGCATGCAGCGCTGCTGGAGGGACTGGCAGGGACATTAGCATGTTGGTAAGTGGAGGCCCTTACGGGCCCGTTCTCGCCAGGAGGACGTAAGCGAGGTAGGAGCCCTGCCACGGACGGGATGGAGAGATGCTGTCCCCTGCTACGGCCAGGCAGAGCCTGTCCCCTGATGGTCGCACTTCCCCTCCACCCCGCTCTGCTCTGCCGTGGGAGTGAGGTGGTTATATAAGCCAGCCAGATACCCAAAAGATACGCTTCCAAACTGTAACAGATAAAAATATCCAGGGAATACGTGTTGCTCTGACTAAAGCACTGCAAAAATAGAAGAACATGCAAATCCCGTTTTAGCTGCTTCTTCCTGTTCTCCTGCATTTTCTCTTGCGGGGCTGTAAGCCAGCACAGAGCCAAGAATTTTGTGCCACACTAACCCTTCTCTTCCCCCACCTCCGGCAGCCTCCTATGGCCATGGCCTTGGTCCCTGCAGCCTAGCTGTGTCCAAGCTGGCGCTTTTCTTGCAAGGATGGTGCTTAGCACTCTTTGCAGTGGGCATAAAGAGTTTCTAAGGACTGAGGCTAAGACAGACGATACTGCATTGCTCAAAATAATAAATTGGCTGTAAAAGTTTATCTTAGAAGCTCCTAACTTGGGGCAAGCAGTGACAGGAGTGTGGGCAGTGTTAGAGCTGATGGGATTTGGGCCAGGGAGGTGCCCTTTGCGATCCATGGGGAAAAGTCACTGATGTTTGTCCAGGGTGTTAGAGCCCTTGAACAACTCAGCTCAGCTCAGCTCAGCTCAGCTCAGCGATTTTTTTGCTCTGGAGGTTGCCTGTTCAGTTCTCCAGAGACTGCGTCCCCAAGGAGCAGCTTCAGCTAAGCACACTTCATTCCAGGGCTGCAGGGCCACCGCAAAAACTGTATTCTCCAGTCTGGGGCTGCGGGTGGTTGTTGGGCTCCAACCAAACACGCACATTGCAGGTCTCAGCTGCGCTCTCAGCAGCTCTCCTCCGCCTCGGCACCCTTCACCCTGGTGTTGCCTCACCTCTGCAGCCTGCACTTGGCAGCCTTGGCGTTGTTCTTTCCATGTGTGCTGTTACTTTTTTGGACAGACTGACAAAGAGCTGCCATCCTTGCTCTGGTGCCGAGAGAGGCATTGCCTGCGGCTGATGGAGCTGCCGGCAGCGGGAGCGTGTGTGTGCACCGCAGCCTCAGGCTGCTTGTGCTCCCTTGGCTCTTCGGTGCAGAGCTGCAATATTTACACTGTAAAATCTTGCCCTGTAGCATGTTGAAATAAAATCGCAGGATCTTTTGACTCCTTTCTGGTTGAAATCCTGCCCACCAGGTTTTAGCCGTTGCTGTTTGATCCAGGTGGGACAGTCCATTAGGCAAATTCTGCCATCCTTGCACATCAGATGGGATGAACAAACCAAACTCCCATTAGCAGGTCTTTGTAACACATACACACACTCTGCCTTTCCCCATTAACTGCAGTGCTAGTGATTGAGGTAACAGTTCTTTCTGCAAATCGTTATTAACATCTGAAAGGTAGTGCACCCCTGGGAGGTCACTTAAACCTAGTCAGCTGCACAGCTCTTGATTACAACTTCATACAAGATCAAGCTGAAAAGAAATCAGGACTGCGAGGCAGGTTGTTAATATGTCTTTAGTTGTAGCTGAGTTAAAAGTGGGATTTTGGAAAGTCAGGCATATTAGCTTTTCTTTAGATTTAAAATTAAAAACATTTAGATGAATTTCCGTGCAGTTTCAACCCCATGCTCAGAAGCCACCCAAAGCTGTGCCAGCCTCAGACAGGCCCTACAGTATCCCACGACCTGCAGGTTGCTCCTTGCACCACCAGTGTTTTCTCTGCACTGCGACTGCCGTGAGAACTGGTCTCCTGGACGCAGCCTCCCTCCTGCAGGTGAGGCAGGTTCCTGGGGTAGAAATACTTCTTGATTTCTTTGGGAAAAAGACTCATATCATCTTTACTGATAAGAACCTGTCAGCCGGCCCAGACAGCCCTGAATTTTACCTGTTCAGACTTTGAAGCAAAAGTGCTGCTTTTCCTTCTGCTCCATGCGCCCATTTTCCATAAGCAACATCAAACACGAGCAATGCGCAGCTGCCTCCTCCAGCCCCTGGTCAGCCGGCTGCCCGCTCCAAAGCAACGCGCACAAGGCTGGAAATCAGGAATCCACGGTCTGCCTCGCTCTTGGCAAGCCTGCCGCAGTGACAATGTTGCTCACAGCCTTTTCTGGCAGGGTGAAGAGGGAGTTTTGTTTATCTCCTTGTTCTCCATCTCTCCTCGGGCTGCAGCCCCAGGGTGGTGGCCCTGCAGGCAGAAGCGGTGAAGACTGCATGGGTTGGACACATCCCCTCCAGACAGCTTTGCTTTCCCTCTCTGAAGAGAAACCTGCAAAGGCAGGGGACCAAGCAGCCCATCTGTACAGGGTCATCTGCACACGTAGTCATTCTTTGCTGTTTTTTGCTGGACTTGGCTGCCATCCTGCATCACTTCAGGGCCCGGCCATGCTGAGGTGCTCAGAGCCATGCTCAGCTACTCCTCATTGCCTGGAGGAGCCCTGTGTCCCCCAGGGGTTTACTTGGGAGCAAGACATGACTTAGGAAGAGCAGAGGCAGCAGAATGTGGCCCACAAGCTTCATCTCCAAAAGGTTAAAGGGATCTTTATGAATAGGTAGGGACCAGAGCCCTTGCTGCCTGCAGAGATGAGGCTGTGGGCATCTGCTGGAGAAAGGGAGACTTCATCTCCATCCAGAGGGCAGGGACATTATTCCTCACGTCTCTGGTTTCCTTGTGTCCACTCCCTCATTTGGTACCAGCACAAAATTGACAGTGGTCCAGGCCTGGAGGAGCTTCTGGAGGAGCTCCATGCAGCTCTGCACAGACTCCCGGTGGCCACAAACCCTCCAGCACGTGTGATGCTGGAGCAAAGCAAGCTCTGGATATAGGAAGCTGCTTCCCAAGGCTTCAGTGAGACACTGTGGGCCACGAGCTATTGGAAACTCACCCCAAGATGCTGAATTCCTAGTAAACTCCCAGTGTTGCAGACTGAGCACCAGTTCCTGTAGAAAACACGAGGCAAAGATGGAGAGGAACTTCCCAGGAGAAGGCTGTGCTTCCTGGCTGCAGGAGAGAAGGGAACAAGACCCCTTTCCTTTTGAAGCGAGCAATCCCATTCACCTTGTGGCACAGCAACGAGGACAAGCTCAAAGGCAAGAGCACAGCTCCCGCTGGCCCCCTGCCGCACGCCGGGCTAGGGAACACGCTGATCTGCTGGCATGTACCTCTGCAGCCTGCACAACTGAACGGGGGCAAACCATCTTGTTACATAGCTCAGCCATGCACGATGTATGGGAAACACTATTAATCCTTTTGTATCCTGCAATAAGTATATGCCACCCTGTCCTTTTGCACACTTCCATTGACAGGAACAAAAAATGCACGCATTGTTAACAACTTATTAAAATTCATTGGGAGCTGCCACTGCAGGCTGCAAAAATAGAGGCTGCTCTTGATGCTAAGCCAAATAATTTGAGTTTGTCATCCCTGCAATCATGTAAACAAACTGTCAGACATCCACATGCAGGAATGGAGAAATATTCATGGGTGTAATGGCTGATGGGGCTTGGCATGTATTTATTTATTAACCTGATTGTTGTGAATAAATTAAATGACAGCATTGGAAGTATATACCCTGGGCCCGTGCTCTACTATACTGATATGTGATGATTTTGCATCTGGGGTCACTAAACAAATAGAGATGTGTCTCAGTGGTGAACTAACCGAAGCCAGATATACATAACCTATTAGTTTCAGATCTGTAGGTCTCAAAGTGTGAAGTAATATGCCGATGTTGGTTCTCTTTTGTGAGAAGCCAGGGAAAAGCCTTAGGGGAACAGCCATGCAAATAGAACGTGAAAAAAACAGTGGCTTTGTAGCTCTCTGCCTTGAGACGTAGGGCCAGCAGTACTAAAACAGTTCTGTAATTGCCTATTGGAAAACACATATCCTAGATTTAAAGGCAGAGGCGCCATGCTGTGCATCTTGCCTGCTCTGCCTAACATGGACCGAAAACAAGCCAGTAGTTCTGCGCTGAGCCCAGCACTGTGACTGAAGAACGTTGCCTTTCGAGCCAGATGAGACTGCGAGACTCTGTGTGATGGAGAATTTACCCCATCCCCTGGGAATCTATTGCAGTGATTCATTACCTTCCATTAAAAATGTGCATCTTCTTTCCAGCTTGAATTTTTCAGACTTGAGCTACTAACTGTTGGATATCATTATGCATTGCTTTTCTTAGATCAAAAAAGTCTCTAACACGTACCTCTTCCCCCTGGGAACGGCACAGTGGGATCATGCTGCCTCTGCATTGTCTCATCACATATGTATTAAGTTTCTAGTTTCTTCTGACTTTTCCTGTAGTTCTTTCCTACGAGCATCATTTGGAAGGTCTCTGTTGCCAAACACCATTAAGGACGGTGATAAGATTGGAGAATCAGCTATACAGTTCAACACTCTGTCCATATAGCGTGTTGCCCATGTCTCCGACCATGCTCTTGAGAGGATACTGTCTGAACAGGACAACATGTGTTACATTGCCCAGGTGTTCTCCCAGCCTCTTATGTGTTTTGTCAGCTGGATATGGTTTGCCTGTTTACAAAGTCTCAAGAGATCTCTCTTCCAAGAAATCAACTTGTCCCCCCTCTCACCCATGCCACCTTTTGCCTTTCCCAATGTCCTTTGGCAAGGAATTCCCCAGATTTGCTGTTCATTGCACAAAGGACCTTCTTGTGTATAGTGTGCTGGTGAGGTGCTGCACTCTTCCTAGGGCAGACACAGCATACCTTACACTGCGACCAAGGTATATTATTGCTCTAGCAGTGGCTGAAAGCCCGGATTTCTTCTGGCATTGCTGTATTGTCCTTCTTGGCATCTGGAATTCAGTCTAAGTTCCTAATCCCATCTGCCTTGTGGCAAGTAGGCATCTGTCCTGGGAGGGAGAGTAGACAAGCCTGTCTGCCCACTCTCGCTGCAATGGCACACGAGATGGATGGAGGTGACGGGGGCTGAGCACAGCACCCAGCTATGGCACAGGAGAGCCAACATGTGGCAGTAGCCATTCCCTGCCGTGCTGGGGCACTGAGCATCCCCAGGCAGGCTCCTGCAGCCCCAGTAAGAGGGATGCAGCCCCATGTCTCCAGGTTGCTCTTGTCCAGTGGAAAAGATGAACCAGCATGAGCTTTAGCAACCCCAAGTCCTGCCTAGAACTTGCTTCCCTTTGCATGAGCTCTGATGCTGCTTTAACAGGAGAGAGACCTGGCTCTGTACCAGTACCACAAGAGCACAGTCCTTCAGAGTACTTAGGATGGAGGTGAAATGAGTTGTCTGTCTCCTCAGGCGCCACAAGGTTTATGAAGCTCCTGCTGGCTGCCAGCTGGCCATGTGGGGGGATTTCTGCTGCCTGCTGGCCTCGGGCCACAGGCATGAAGGGGATCCCTGGCAGACCAGGGAGAAGACAAGTGAGACGGTGGTGAGCCAAGGCCCTCCTGCTGAGCCAGGATGGGAATTTAGCCATCCCAGCGCTGAGTTCCCCACCATCTTCCTGGGAACTGGGAAAAGCCCCGGGAGTGGAAGGAGCTGGGACATAAGGGCTTCACAAGGAAAAGATGGGGTCAGCACAACTTGCCAGACATAAGGATGGCTGTAGGGGCCAGAGCACAGACCTGCTTTTCTCAGTGTCTTGTCTCTGACCATGGCCAGCAGTCTGGGCTCTGGGCAAAGAAGCTAAGAAAGAAGGCAGCTCTGATCCTTCCCTGGCAGTGCCTTGGCAATGCAGGGACCTGCAGAGCTGGCAGCGGCTTGTGGACCATTGTGGTCAGCAGCCACCAAGGAGCCTGTCTTTCTAATCCGTTCTTGGACTCATTTCTATATTTGGCCTCAGTGGCATCCTGCAGTCCTTTAATGACTCCACATGAGTGTCAGTGAGCTCCCTTTGGCTTCTCTGAGGCCTCTTGCCTGGCTCTTGGCTCTGTGTTACAAGTAACAGCAACCATTTCCCACTCACTTTTTAATTTTGATGCCTTTCCCTCAGACAATCGTGATTTTGGGGGCTTTTCCCCTAAACCCCTTCCCATGTCCCTTTTCTCAACAGAGATCGCTCCAGCTGTATTTCTACCCTTGGAGCTGCTATGCCAGCCAACATAAGGAAATCCAGGGGAAAGCAGGAACACAGATTGCCTGCGTCCTCCAAGTCCTGGAGCAGTGGGGAGGGGATGGGGTTTGGCCATTTCCACTTTCCCGGCTCTCTGCTGCACCCTGCCGCACGGTGCTGAGCAGTCTAATGGTTGTGTCGGTCCTGGCCATCTGCCCACAGCCTGTAGGGCCTCTCTGCCCTCAGGGTACAGCTCCTGTACTGTCACCAGCATGTCATGGCCTCCTATATATAGGTCCTGCAGGCAAGGCACGTCCCATCGGAGGAATATCTGGAGGGTTTTAGTGAGGCAGAAATCTGGGTTAGCCAAAGGCTGTAAGGAATTTTCCTTACAGCTGGGTGCAGGATTACTTATCCATGCCCCTACCTAGCTCTGCTTGGAAGGGTGTGGGGAGTGGAAACAGGGAAGCAAAGAAGAAGCCATGTTAGCTTTACTACTACCTTCAAGAAATGCAGCAGCAGCCACGGGAAATGCAGAGGGAAGAGATGTCCAAGCAAAGCCCCTGCCATGGCAAGACTGTGACGTGCTGTTTCAAACCAAGGAAACCTGTTTGGGATTTTGTGGATGCTCTCACACCTCGTTAGGGTTGAACTCTTGTAGCAGCTTTTCCTTCAGTAGCCTTCACTTCACCTCTTCTGTCCAACTTCATAGTTTCATGACTCTTGGAGGAACACAATAGCTTCGAGACCTCAGTGCTCTGACAGCTGGACAAAGGATGGGATTTGGGAAGACAAACACACCCGTATGGAAAGACAGTGTGACTGCACAAGTTTCATCCCTTACTGCGCAAATGCAGAGTAAATGCATGTGGAATTAGAGCAATGCTTCTGTAGGTATGTTCTAGCTGAACACACTCTTCCTGCCAGCAAAAGGAAGTACCCATGGAAGAGAGGCTTTGTGTGTTTCCTGATCACTCATCAGTTGTATCACTGATCATAATAACTCTTTCTGGCAAGAAACAAAGTACAAATGCAAACCAAGATCTCTCAGTTGCTTAAGCCAAGGCAGTCACTTCTTGATTTAAATGGTGATTCAAATCAGCAATTTAGATTTACTTTATTTCATCTCTCCCCAGTCTAACTGGGCACCTTGGAGTCAAAAAACATGCTATCTTCTGTTTCCAGTTTTAAATCCTGGGCCTCACAGCAATACTGGTGTGATATCTGGTTCTTCTGAGACCTACTGAAAGGATTTTGGTCATAGCCAACCTGAAATAATCTTATGATTGCAATTGTATTTTTCTTTTCATTTCAGCTTTTTTTTTCGTTCTATGAATTTTTTTATAGCATGACATTTTCATATGTGACTAAAGAACCTTAAAAACAGAAGCGGGAGCAGATGACACAGGAAGAGATGCGCTGTTCATCGAACCACGATGAGAAAGCCCTGCTCAAGTCCCCAGTTTGAATTGTGGCTATTCCTGAAGTGCAATGAAATTGTCTTCATCTGCTTTCTCTTGATGGCACGAGGTCAGCCCACTTCTCCAAAGCCAGCAAGCTGCATGGAGATCTCAAAGAGGGACTACGGTCTGATCCTGACACACATCTTCAGTACATAACCTTCCCCTGCTTCTTCTCCATCACTTGTCTCTGGAGACTGCAGACTTACTCGGAAGGACTGGCCCCTACTACATGCCAGGTTATACCTAGACATGGCTGTGGCATCTCAGTACTGCTGCTGGGGTACACATAAAAATAAAAATTAGAAATAGAAATAGAAAATGGAGAAAGCCTTCCCTTACTGTCAGTGGACAGTATCAATGCAGGAGTCATGTCTGGTTGTGCTCCAGGGTTGAGGCTGCAACTGAAGAATGAGCCTCCAGAGTCAGTATTTCCTTGTTCTGGGCACCTTTGCACTCCAGATGCTTGATGTTGCCTGTCCTTTGCCACGCAGCTCCCCAGCCACAGACTGGGAATTGCCTGTTGCTCAGCTTGCAGGGGGTAGGCCATGGCCAGGAATGCCACTGCAGCTGAGATGTGCGCTCTTAGAAAGTCCTCTGGTGTCTGCCCGAGCTGATGACACCAGCAGACCCAGCTAAGGTCTCACTGCCACACAAATAGCTGTACAGCCTGTCCCTCAGCCCATTTTCTGGAGCAGAGCTATGAGCATTCGGAGTCCCGTGGCTGCCTCATATGCATACCCCTACTTTCCTGTATAGGGAAATGCCCCTGCTTGGCTCTCAGCCACAGGGATATTTAAATGGATCCATCAGCCAAAGCAGCCACTCGCTACCATTGTCTCATCTTCAAAAGCATAAGGACAATCAGCATAATGACTTTGTCTATGCTGGAAATCCAATTACTGCAGGGAAGCACTTCATTAGGGGGATTTTCTCCACGGCTGCCACATTTTGGAGGGTTGTTCGCTGACTGACAGGCTCGCTGCTGACTATGGTTCCTGCACAGGCGGCCAGCTGCATGCACTGGGGCACATATGGCAGTGACAAGCACTGCAAAGCAGGATGTCATGCCTGAGTCACTGGTCCTGGGCCCTCTGCTCTTTGTTCGGTGACCTGTGCCGTTCCCACAGCCTTCTCCAGCTGCCTTGTCTCCCCTTTTCACTTTCATGCTCTCCACCATAGGCATCTCCTATAGTCCAGTAGGTCACTTCCCATCCTGAGCCACCTCTGTATGGGCTTTCACGGGGATTTGCTCATCCCCAGGCACCGCCAAGGAGCCAAGAACTGGTCCCTGCCAAGTCCCACAAGATGCACAGCAGCTCTGGCAACATAGGTGGTGTAGTGTAAGACACATGCTCTGGGAACAGACCCCACCGGCCACAGCAGTAGGGCTTGCTGCCAGCTCTGGGGAGCTGCCCGTGGTCCCTCACAGCTCTGGGGAGCCCTAGGGACATGGTTCACCCTTCCTCTGACGCGGCCCTGTGGGAGGCGAGGCTGACTTGCCACTGAGAGTGCCCAGTCTTTCTAACTGGGCTCATCTCCCAACCCCTGTAAATCTGGCTGGTTAAAGCAAGCCTGATCTTCCCTCTCCACAGCAAGCTTGTGATGGTTTGATTCTCTAGTAAAACATCCTTAAACTGCTCCCCTTATTACACACATTGTCTGCTGAGAGTTTTCTGCCACCTCATACCTGTTTTAAGCTTGGGGAAATTAGTCCTTTAAGAGAGCTGGGTACATACAGTAGTGATCTGCACCATATTTCTGCTTAAACATAACAAATACTTTATGAATAAGACTTGGAAATGATCAAGCTTGACATTATCATAACGTAATCCGTAGACAAACAAGGCAAGTATGAGAAGCTGCTGCTGGAAAAAACTGCAGCCAGTGGCATGAGACGGTGCTGTATGTCTGTGCAGGAGCTGCCTCCAGGAGGCGGTGGATTAATTGGGCTGTAACTCAGCCTCTGCAAGGGAAAGGAATGCATTTGCATCCCAAATACTGCAGTTATGATAAATTTTGCTAAAGACTGGTGCTCACTTTCATGACAGTGACAGATCGTCTCCCTGGTATCACTGCACTGCATTACGTTACTATGAAAATTAAGCAGTTTCTGCTGGAGAGTATTTCATGATCTATTTATTTGTTTGTTTCAAGATTAGGTTTTAATTCCAATAGCATGCAGTAGACTCTGCTGCTTTAGACAGGCGAGAAAAGCACAAAAAAATGAAAATAAGAGGCAAGACTGAACCACAGGAAGGACTATTCCTCTACGGTCACATTTTTTTCAAAATCCTTCTTTTCTCTTTGGCCTCTGATTTAGATGACTTAATAGAAATCCTTGGGTCCCACTTTACCTGTGTTTGATGATTGATCTTTAGACTCTCCTCCACTACTTGCATCTTCTGTCCTTGTGGGATGGGGATCTTATACTCAGTGACAAAAGCATGCTGACATACAGCGTATAGTGGGATTTCATCATGCTTTTCCTCTGAATGTCAGACAAACACCCAGGATGTTTTCAGACTAATTCTGCAGCAGAGGCTGGATTGTACAGCAACCTTTTCAGCTGCCAGGTTGGCCTCTCTGGCTGCGCGTATCTATTTAGGTTCCAAAGAAGCTAGCTTATGTTCGAGGATATCAAATACTTGTGTGTTGTTTCCTAGCCCAAGTTAGGGCACAGATGGATACCAGATCCTTGAAGTTCTCAACCATACCTCAGTCAACTACAGTTAACTGCTAGCTGATTACTTCAAGTCCAGCACACACCAGGATAACCTAAAAATGACTTTGATAGTGCTCTCCAGGAGAAGTGCTCAAGGAAATGGTAAGTGTGATAATCACTACCTCCCTGCAGGGTTTCTGATTCACCTTGTGACACTTGGTTTTATTCAGCATGTTCTTGCTGAAAAAAGCATTTGTTGTGATTGCAGTGGAAGCATCTTCATGCCCACATAGATATTCCTCTCCCCTCCTGATTTAGCAGAGGGGACTTACTAATAAGACTGACCTCCATTAGAGAAGCATGCTTTGCTCTGAGATACTTGTTTCTGGCCCAGAGCTGCCCTGGCTGCCTGCAGGTGAGAAAGGCGCATGCTGGAGTGCACTGCTAAGACAGAAGGTTCTCTAATAAGCACGGTTTCTTGCTCAGGTTTCTCAGTGGCATTTTTTAAGGCTGAGGCAGGCAGGAATCTGTGGGTGAAGGAACATTTTGCATCAGCCTACACAGCAGTTACAGCACCCTCGGTAAGTAGTGTGTAGGCAAGTCATACAAGGCGCTTCACAACAGAAATGCAGATATGTGTGCCGGAGAGAACACCCTCTGAAGAACCCAGGGCAGAGCTCTTATTACAGAACCATTGACTCAATTATTCCCTTAAAACATATTAAAATGACTCTGCTTTTTTATTACAAATAGGTGAATAAGTTCATATTTTGTTAATGGAAATAGCTTCCATTTCAGTTTACAGAAAGGATGCAAGATTGGCCAGCCCTTACTATGCAGATAGCTCAGTGAAATCCCTCAGGCCATTGGCACCAACAAAGAGCAGTGAAGGAAAGTACAACATGACAAAATACATGGTGCGAGTGACCCAGCACGTCCATCCTTACCACATTCTGCCCATCACAGCTCCCTGTAGCTTTGCTATGATTGTTTTGGGAGCCGTGTATTTGCAACTTACAATTCTCAAAGGGAAAAAAAAAGAAGAAGAAGAAGAAGTTATGTCCATTAGAGTGAGTGTGGCAAATGCATGCCCACTCTTTAAAGGTACTACCAGCAAGCAAACATACGATTACAGCACATTTCTGCAAAGAACAGGACTCACGGGTAAGTGTCCAAAGTGAATAACGTTGCTACTGCTATATCTCTCATTGTCACGTCGAGCAGCTTGGTGGCCCAATGCTGGGCTTCTTGTCCTCAGCAGAGGAGGGAGGGCTGGGCCAGGCCCATGATCATACTGCCATGCTGACCTGAAATGCAGGACAAATTAGAGAGGGTCTTTGTTGACGGGGTTTGTAATTAGAGACTGGCAAAGTTTGACTATGCTAAATCTGGGCTTTCCGTGGTTATGAAGAGAAATTCTCTGTTAGGACTATGGTGAAATTTTATGCACTGTGTCAATGTCACCAGAACTACCTCCACTGGGATTACACAGGCATCATATCTAACAGGCTAGCAGCTTAGGTGTTTTTAAAATTTAAAATTTTCTTCTACTTTTATGGTGGAAATCACAATGTGGTTGAGAACCACACACATTCCTGGTCTGTGCTAACATGTACATGGTCCCTTTGCCTCTCCCAGTCTTGGATAGCTGTAAACCTTGTTTCCTCACTGGGGACTCCAAGCCCTCAAAGCCCTGCCTCTCTCCACTGTCTGTCATAGGAGTCGCTGTGACCAGCTCATCTGGAGGTTCCTATGCTGGAGATGTCTAAAGAGAAGGGTGGGGAATCCTATCCAAAATCCTGGCTCTGGTAAGTGTGTTCTTACTTGGGGAAAGAGCTGGTCCCAATTCTACTTGTATTAAGACACCCCTGAATTCTGGTGTCCATAAGTGAGCTGGTTCCATGGTTTATAGGCAGAATTGGCATTTGCAAGTCTTGACTACTGAATACCCTGTCATATAGTTTCCAGCAAACAGTTCAACATGCTCTGTGTGAACATCAAGATAACTTCCCTGAGTATTTCACTGGCAGTGAGCACAGAGTGTAAAAACTAAGATCTAGAATACAGTTTAAACTTCCCCAGCCTCAAGGAGTTTGGATCTCAAGCTTAATTTTGGACTCCAAGCACGTTCCTGCCATCGTAATCCCAGCCCAGAAAGCAAATACCCATCAGTGCCATCTAGCAACGGGGCTACTCAGAAGAAGGTTTTCTAGGGAGAGAAATAGGGGAGACATTTTAGATGTAATATTCTGATGCGTCCTGTGTACTTTCGTGGCCTGATTCAGAGCCCACAGATGTCAATGTAAAGATATTTGGTTAGGTGAGGATGATTCCTTCTGGAAGAACAGTTTTTGTTCTGTTGCCACACTACCATTGTGCATCTTCTTCAGCTGGACAACACAGAAGTTGCAAGCAGAAATGTTCCCCTGTGCTCAGAGAAGAAAATTTTGTGTTTTCTCCCTTGCTAGTGTCACAGGGTGAGGAGTCTTGTTTTCTGCCTAGTTAGATGCTCTTGCTGATGATTTTTGTGCTGCTCTGCTTGATCCTTTGATGCTGAGCACTCTAGAAGGTTTGTTTAAAGAAAAATTACAAACTTTAAAACTCTTTTCCAATTAGCTAGCAGTGGGCTTTCTGCCAGTAGCCAGCCAGCACTGGTTCCTTCTGAATGCAGAAATGTATCCGGCTTTCAAGGTGCTGTAATGCTATTTGTGGCACTGCCTGTCAAGAGCGTGGCTTCGTTTCAGTAGAAGGACATGACTAGAAAGAGGTTGGCATTGATACCCTCACAGTACAGGATGAAGTAAAAGAAAAAAAGATATGTAAAGAAAAGGGGGAGTGATGCGATACTCCAGAAAGAATATTCGTTTTCCTGAGGTTTTGCAGAATATTGTCATACTAATCCCCCCTCTCCCCATGACCCTTTCTGGACTCAAAATCTAGGAAGATCAATCTAATCTAATCTAAACTAATCTAATCTAATAATACAAGATAATCTTCCGGAGTGTCATGAACTGCATCTGACCAGCATTATCTGACAGCAGGGAAATGCTGGGCTCTGTTACAGAGATTATGTTCTCCATCTGGAGGAATTATTTTGGGCCTCAAAGGCAATATTACTTCCTCATTGCTACCCAGGAAAACTCTTCCTATTTCAGAGACAACACTGAAAGGACAGCTTGAATTGTTACAGTTTAGGCAAAGCTGGGACTTGTCTTCTGCTATTCTAAGAAAGGTAGTGAATGGGAACAGGCCCACATGCAACAGCAGCCAGGCTAAACACATTCTGGTTCTCTTCGCCTGGTTTCAGCTTATCACGTTACGCAGGCTTCACCTCCCACGGTGACAGCGATAATACACTTAAACTAACATGCTAATCTGCCCCAGTCGTGCAAGCCAGCCAGATGCAGGCAACAGATTGCCATATACTAGCACACGACTTGCAGTTTGTGTGGGTAGTTACTGCAGGCTGCAGGAGGAAACCTCTGCTGTAAACTTTTTTGCTTAGTTAGTTCTGGCTCTGGTTGTTGAAGAAGAAAACAAGGTTTATTAAAGAATCTAGTAGCCTTTGTTATCAGAAATTAAACTCTAGGACAAGAAAGTAAGGTAAGGAGAAGGGATTTTGCCAACTAGCCATTTTAAAGCCTTGTATCACAGCTGACAAAGTAAGACCTCTATTTTGTTATTTTGAATATTACCACCTGAATTAAAGAACCTAGAATGAAAAAAGAATTGAAACAACCAAATTCTGGACAGTTTTGCATTATTCCTGCTGTGCACAGGAAAAGCTATGCTGGCATCTCCCTACCATCTTACAGGATTTTAAGGAGGGAAACTGGACCCAAACTGGAACATAACTGAGTATAACGAGTTAAATATGGCCTATTTTCTGTTTTGCTTGAACAAGCTCTGTACACATAGTGTCTGTAGGAGCTCCAAAATCAGAAAAAAGAATACCTGCACAGACCTTCCTCTTGCAGAAGTGACATTTTAAAAGAAAATGTTTTTTATATTATTTCCTCCTGTCTGTCTATGCAGACCCTTAGGCAGATTCTTGTGTCGGCCTCACGGCAACTGATGTCTTGTCACTACAAGATAGCAAATGGATTTCAGTTGCTACCACATTCCTCATTTCCTGAAACCAAAAGCAACTGTTTAGATTGTTGCAAAGTGGTGTGAAACCAGGAGGTCAGAAAGGATTTACATACATATAGCTCCGGAGCAAATAAATACCTGCAGGCAGGATTTTGTGCCTGGCTCTCCAGGTGAGTGTGCAGGATGGTACTTGGCCTAGCTGTCCCTTTGCACACGTAGGCTTTATTTTATATTTCTAAGTCATGCATTCCTTATATGACTGATTTTGCAACAAAAGGTTGCCAGCAGAGGAAGTAGCAACACATATATTTCCGGCTGCCCAGTATTATGCACTGTAAGCCCCTGCTTTCAGTCTCTTAGCATTTTCCTGAGCTGAAATCTTGCATGCTGAAGTATTCCAGGCCAACTAGCTACATGATGTTTTTCTGCAGACAGGTACAATGATGAGGAGGAAGAAGCGAGATCTAGAACAGGAGGGACAGAGCAGCTGCTGTGACATGGCCCTCTGATCCGGACGGTACTCTGAAAATGAACTGGCTTGTACAACAAATGCAGCTCTCTTCACTGCACTTCCTGTGGGGGACAGAAATACTATTTGTGAAGAACGGAAACAAGAGTACGATAGATCAGCCCCTGAAGAAATGAGTAACTGTGTGTACAGTGCAAGGGAAGGAGGTGGCCAGTGCACAGGGGAGGAGGCTGCAGCAAGGATGGTTGCCACAGACAGGAAGGAATATTGAAGGAATATTCCCACTCAGTAGGAGAATCCCTCCTGTGCACAGTCAGGCAGAGGTCTTGAGGAAATCCTGAACACCACTATGCTACTTATTACTTCTGTTTCTTGGAGCATTTTTATGTCTGTGAGGGAGAAAGAGGACATTTAGGTGAGAGAGGGAGAGGAGGGAAGAGAGGAGGAAGCAGAGCTGAGGGAAGAGGGAAAGCTGCGGGGCACTTGGTCAGTTTTATCAACTGTGGTTCCCTGAAGTTTCAAATGGGGAACTAGAAGAAGTGCAGGTGTAAGGAATCTAGGGTATTAAAAAAGCCAGCAGAAGCGATCCACACAGAAGTAAAGACATTTTTACTAGGTAGGTAACAGACCTAGATGAGTGAACAAACCATGGCAAGGGAAATCTGTGTAGGCACAGGTATAGGATTCATTTCCAGGTGAAGTCACCTAAACGTAGGTGTCCATATGTGCATTAGGTGCCTGACATCTCACTATAATCCAGCCAATGCAGGCAATGGAGCCCTGAGAGCAACTCAGCTCACCCTCCATATGCCCTGGTCTGCTGGAGCTCACTGGGCTCCAGCTTAGACATTTATGTGGAGACACCTCCAAAAGCATGTCTCAATCTCAGACCGACTCCTACTATGAATTCCCTTGGAGATGTCCCCAAACACAACCAACAAAGTTAGAGAGGTAGATGAAGCTAATTAGGGCTAGAGTTGGAGCAAGGTGAACCTTGCATAGGAAGAGAGGGGTGAATCCTCTAGAGAGCAGAATCATTTTGACACGGCCTTTGATAATAAAAGGAAACAAATATTATTTCAGAATAATGCATGAAAGAGTTAAAGTAAATGAACAAACAAGTGAGACAATATTAATTGTCTCAAACACAATCTGTTTGACTTTTGGTTTATAAAGGTCTCTCCACTTTAGTTCCCATGGTAACTATTGCGCAAAACCACACTTCTCCTAACCATCTCTACTGAGTTTTAAGTGATTTTGTAATCCAATCAGATGTAAAGAAAAGCATGTTTTTGCTTTGAGAAAACTGCTATTTAATGAGCAAACAATGACTAGGAGAGGCAAGATTTACAATTACAAACCTAGAGAGACACTTAATTACTGAATAATTAGCAGTTTGTGCAGTTTCTTAGCACATGAGGGAAAAGGCTGATGGATAGTGTCTGCAAGAAGGACTGTTGTAGCTCTGAGGTTTTCCACAAAGTTTTCAAATGGGAGATGCAGCAAACCTTGCTATGCATAGCATTTTCACCAGCTGTCTCAAATGCAGTCAGGAACAAATTGCATAACAGTACAGTTGTAATGTTTATTTACATTACACGTACATACAATGTACATACAAATGTACATTACAATTACAGCTGATGCAGTAAAACTCTGCTTACAGTGTACCAGAACCTCTCAGGAACCTAAACTCCTAAAACATTATCTTCTGGACACTGTAAGTCAGTGGGGAGGCAACTCAGACACTGGGGAGCAGAAGGACGAGGCTGTTGGTTGGGAACTTGCTTTCCCATGGGGTTTTCCTGAGCACAGTCCTCAGTGGAGGGGGGGCATGTGCTGATGCAGTGCAGCACCACAGGCTCTCCTTGCTCCGTGACTCTAAGGTCAGGTGTATCTGGGTAGGAGAAAGACCTCAGCACTGGAGATGGAGCAGATAGAGGAGTGGCTGTTGCCAAAGGGGATGCGAGGCAGAAGAAGGAGCAGAAGCATGAGCTTTGACAGGTCTGCTAACCCTCTCCAGCCGGGTACGCTGTGAAAACCGTGTTCACAGGCACAAAGTCCAGTCGAGCTTCTGGGAGGTCAGTGGCACCCTCTGTGCTCTTCAGTTTGTGCAGGTAGGATTGAATCATTTTCTCTTGTATGGAAGATTTTTCCTTAGGTGGAAGCACTGATGCATGGATTGTCTTTGTGGAATGAAATTCAGAGCTACAGAAAAGCAATTAGCTTTTGACTTTAATTTGTCTAATGCTGAAGCACGGAAAACCATTCTGTATGGAATTCTAAATACCAACTTCACATGGGAACATAAGGAAACCCAGAAAACAGGCAAATAAATAAGGCAGGATAAACCAGTTCATATGCCTAGAGCAGTACAAAATGCAGCCTTGGGCTTGTGACTTTTGGGGTCAGTCTGATTTCACCTTGGTCTCCAGGACAATGATTTCACATCTCCTGCCTCATATGATTAGAGGGAGGAAAGCTCTCTGCATAATCTCTTGGCATTTCATAAAAGCAGACTCTGTAAATGGGGTCAGGGCTCTGGTACTGTACCTTGCCCAGGGACTGCAGAGCTTGGCCCACGTTTTGAAATAATTACCTGGGCAGCCCTGCGCTATCACAAAGTAATCCTCAGTAAGGTCAGTCCTGTGTGGGCAGGTGCTGTTCTCCCACTGCTCATTTGTCTGGTTTAATTCAGCTTGTCATCAGAACATGTAAGTCTACTAAAAAAAAAAATGCAAAAATAGAGCTTGTTCAATTTGTTCACATTTCAAATGTAAATGAATTAGCATTCTGCAAAAAAGGAAAAGAGTGGGTGAAATGGTGTGGAATTATTTTCCTATTTTTGACCACTTACAAAACAGGTTGAATTTTGAAAATTTGAAGATTTATGTGGCTTTAACTCTGGGGAAAATGTTGAAACATTCGTGTACTTCGGTCTTTTTTTTGTATTATCTGAAAAGAAAACAAAACTCAAAGGAAACAAAGTCTTTCTACTCCCACTCCTCCCTGTGGGATCTACTTTTCTAAGACACAGATGACATCAAGGGCTGGATGATTTCTTTATTACACAGGTATTTTTCACTTTAGCATCTTTCATCTGGAATTAAAAACAAATAGCTCTGTGGGCAGGTGAATGTGTCGATGTCTCATGGTTGAATCTCTCCTTGTCTGACAAGCGTGTATATTGACTGAAGCTTTCCCTGCAGTAAAGATACTCATAATTCCTCTTCTCTGTGTCTAACAATACATCTGAGCTTGTGCTTCGGTCTCTTTCAGGTCAGTAATACTCTGTCTCTTAGCTAGGCAAGTCTTTTCAAGAAACTTACAGAGACTCGATTTTTTTTGGAACCTTGCTGAAATTGGCCCAAATGATCAGAAGTTATCGTGCCCCCGTCGCCTGTGTGTGTGTGCACGCGTGTGTGTGTGTTTAGGATTGTAGGCAGATCCCATAATCCCATTTACCTCAGCTCCTTAGGAAAACAAGCTAAGAACAAGAGTGAGAGTATTACTAGACAAGAAAAAAATCCTGTTCATGAATACCTTGAAATATGACAAAATGTCCATAACAGGAAGTGCAGGTCATTTCTATACCTGAGAGTGATCTTTTCTTCACTCTGTTCCATGGTTAAAAGAAGCCTCAACTCTGCCACTGTGTGGCAGAGCTGAAAAAATAAAATGAAAAAAAATCACCAGCTGCTCACTCATCAGAGTGGGGAACTGATCCCACCATATGAGAAAACATCAGCTCAGCACTGTGGTTAAGATTTTTACATTCAGGGATTTGCATCTAATGATTTTCAGCACTCAGATCTTAATCCTGCTGGAGAAGCCACTTGGGTCTTTCTCAAAGGATGTGGACAGTTATTTGGGTTTGCCTAAAGGAAGGGTATATGCAGAGATGCATCAGGTTTGTAAAGATCAGCGTCACTGGCCTCTGTAGTCTAGTGAACTGGAAAGTATCTGATGTTGCTCCTTTGGAAAGGTGTCATACCTCCAAAGGAGCATGCAGGTCGGGGAGGTGGGGGGGGGATCTGATCGTGGTGGCTGATGGGTTAAACCAGTGCTGTCCCTCCACTCTCTGCACATTTCTGAAAATAAGTCAGAAAGTAGTATTTTTGAGACTCTCCCTTCCTTCACAAGAGCAAACATAAAGGAAGGGAAAAGGGTAGAATCAGGAGCTGTATTCATTTGTTAAGGTCACCTGGAGCCATTCCATGTCTGACTGGTTATTAAATCTCTTTATTCTACTCTGAACCTTGAAAGACATGGCAAACATTACTCTCTATAGCTTAGGAGTGCTGAGCTGAATAGGCTGGAGGATGAATGCGTAAAAGATATGGCCAAGGTTTTCTTGTTCTCATATGCCTCAAAACTTCTCAAGGAAACAAGAAAATGTCAATGTAATAATAATGGAGATAAAAAGTAATTCACAGTAGTTACTATTCTTAAAACAATTACTGGTAACAAGGGAAAGGAGGTATGAAGTCATATTGTTTGGGATCCTTCAAGATGTTTCCATAAGAAGCTTGGTGTGCCTTTGAAGCTACTCTAATTACAGTGAATGCGTACCAGTTCCCTTCTCCTTTAGCATGGGAGCATCAAACGACATAATTATTTCTGCTGTGTCACAATTTCAAATTTACTTGGTCCCAGAAGATGTCTCTTGTGGTATCATCTACAGGCCATAGAGCAATGGCTTCTGTTGTTGCCTGTATTCTGTCATGATTTTTCTCTTTCTTTAACTTGCACCTAGATTAAATTGAATTCATCCTCAGTCCTCCATTCAGGCTACCGAGTTGCATCTGTTTGGATAGCACTGAAGAAAAGAACATTTAATTGTCCTCTTCTTCAGCATGAATAAAAAGTGGGATCACTTATTCCTGAATGCGTCTTAAATTATAAGATGCTTACTGTTCTGAGGAACTGAAGACAACTCTTAACATCTCATTACTGATGCAGAACAGAGGGATTCTTGGAGTATCAGTAACAAAATTTCTAAAATCCAATTAGCACTAAAATAAAATGGAAGTGAGCTGTGCTTATGCAGTGAATTATTATTGAACACTGAATCTAAGAGTAACAAACTTCAACAAGTCTTTAGTAATGTGTCAGTGTTATTATTTAAAAGGAACATACACATTGTACTACAGAAAAGTTGCCAAAATGGAAAACAAACAAACAAACAAACAAACAAAAAAAAAGATTTATTCATTTTGCTGCACTGCTCTAATGGCTGCTGCAGACCAGACCTCTCCACCAGGAAAAAGATTGCTCCACGCAGAAAAGGGAAGGTGACCAGCCTCTCCGGATCGAGAGCTGGAGGAGCCCTTGTGGTAGAGAAAGGACATGCCTATAAAACGAGGCAGTTCCTTGCCTCAAAAGGCTTGAGCTATCAATAGGTTGCAGTAAAATGATGTGGGATTTATGTGCTTATTACCTGCGACCTTTTGGGGGACTTCTGCTTGAGAACTGTTTATTTCTGCCATAGATGACTAGCAATGTGGAAGGGGGAAACAGGGGCTGGAGTGCGGGAAGCGTGTTTTCTCTGCGGCCTCACACAGCAGTTCGTGCTTATGGCCACGGGCCACTGTCCTGAGCACCAACACTCTTCACTCATTCAACAGGCAGGAAGTGGCACACAGGGCTCAACATCAGCATAGCATTCACTGTGGGTGGCTGCATTTAGCTGTTTGCTCCCCAGCTGTGAGAGGAGGCTGGGGGAGAAGTGCCCCACGCACCACACAGGGAAGCCAGGCAGTCCCCAAGGACCCCTGACCATCCAGGGTGCAGCCCAGGCTCTCTGTGGAGACACTCTCCTGGGAGGAGCAGCATGGAGAGGCTCAGAATCACAGCACGGTTGAGGTTGGCAGGGACCTCTGGAGATCATCTAGTCCAACCGTCCTGCTCAAGCAAGGACACCTAGAGCACCTTGCCAGGATCACATCCAGGCAGGTTCTGCGTATCTCCAAGGATGGAGACGCCACAGCTCCTGCCAGCCCAGCTCCCCAAGGCTGCCCACCACCCCACCTCAGGGGACCGTTGCGGCGGTGCCGTGTGACGTAGCGGCGGTGGGGATCCGCGCCCTCCATTGGCCGAGCACGGGGTCTCGCGGCGGGGCTTGCTCCAAGCTCCCGCCCCCCTCAACTCGACGTCCTATTGGCTGCGGCGCACCCTGAGCCCGCCCCTAGCTCGTTTCCGCAAGCGGCCGGGATTGGGGGGGGGGGAGGAGGAGGGAGGGAGTGGGAGCTCACTTTTCCGCGCACGCGCAGTGAAGGGCGGCCCGCGTCCCCAACGGCAAACGCGCGTGCGCCGCGCTGTGGGGGCGGTGCCGGCGATGACGTATCCGGGCGCCCCGCCCCCTGCCCCGCTCAGCGTCCGCGGGCGGGCGGAAGCGGGCGGCGCGGCAAGATGGCGGCGGCCGGGCGGCGGTGCGCCGTGGTGTGGCTGGCGCTGGCGGCCGGCGCGGTGGCGGCGCTGGGCAGGCGGAGCCAAGTGAAGACGCTGACGGACGGCACGTGGCGGGTGCTGCTGGAGGGCGAGTGGATGGTGGAGTTGTGAGTCGGGAGGGGGTTGCTCGGGCCGGCTTCTTCCCCCGGCGGCGGGGGTCTCTCAGCTGGCCCTGCGTGAGGCAGCCGGGGCCGAGCGGCGCCTCCCCACCGCCTCCGGCCCCCTTTTGGTGACAGCTTTCTTCTGGCTTCAGCTATGCCCCTTGGTGTCCTGCCTGCCAGAACCTGCAGCCCGAGTGGGAGAAATTCGCTGAGTGGGGTGAAGATCTGGAGGTGAATATTGCTAAAGTGGATGTGACAGAGCAGCCAGGTGAGGAAAGCTCGTTTGGGCATTTATAACACCTTCCCCACTTTGTGTTTTCTGGCCCTTTTGGCACTTAGGCAAAGCTTCTGGTGTAAGCGTGCTTCTTTGAAAGTATTGACTCTTTTCATTTTTTAAAATCAGAATAATACAGATCCTTTAATTCTGCTGAAGGCAAGTTGCTGTATATGAGCTAAGTGATCAAGTCTTTCTTTGTATGTAAAGGAACTAGCAGTTTCCTCTACAGAGTGGGCTGGAGAACTTCAAGGAGATGTTTAATTTTATTTTTTTTTAAGTACTCTAAAGAAGAAGAATCTGATTTTGGTAGTCTCGTTCTCCCCTGTAGCAGTACCTCTCTTGGCTGACAAAAAGGGAGTGTAAGGGATCTGATCTCTCTCAGCTGAAGCTGGCTTCTGTTGATTTCCCTTACATTTGTTTGGAATTTGCTTTAAAAAAAAAAACGTTGCTCAACCTTGTAAAAATAACCTTGAAATTGGTACTTTTTTTTTCCAGAGGCATGCTAGAACTACTGAAATTTGTTTTACTTGAATTATTGGCTGCAAGCACTGGAAGTTGCAGAGCATGTGGAAGAAGAGAGCATCCTTTTCTGAAAATTTAAGGCCAAAATAGCTAAGCAAAATTGTTGTTAGCTCCAGACACTTCTTTTTCCATAGATAGATTTTCTATTTCCTTGTCCTGGGATGCTGCTTTTAAACTGTTTCCTACTGTTGATATGTGCAAGTTTCTGTTTGATCGCAATTAAAGATTGATACCTGGAAACAGCTGTTCTTATGAATTTTAGGATGTATAAGAAATGTTTTTAGTCTTCTTATATTGGAGTACACTACTATTCTGAAAATATCTGTTTTCTCACAGGATTAAGTGGACGATTTATCATAACAGCTCTTCCTACCATCTATCAGTAAGTATACAGTATGGTAGGTTTTTTGGAAGAGAGAGGAAAAGTCATTTTCTTTTTCTTTTTTTTTGGTGCAAGTGAATGATAGTTATCAAGCTTTGTACGAATGTGAGTAACTTTGCACAGCAAGAACCGTTTTCTTATCTAATCTCACTTTATAATGCCACCAATATTTTTCTTTTTGCTTCAGGCCTTATTTATTTCATCCCTTCATGGGTGTTTCTCTTTTGCAATCTTTTCTCTCTAGGTTGGTCTTAATGCTATTGTGTGGCAATCATATTAAAATAATTGTTATCTTCTTATGGAATCATAACCTGAAGATAGCAAAGATGCACTATTATGCTTGGAGTCAAAATTTTCAGAAAACATTTTAGAAACAATATTGTTTAAAGCAAAATAAAGGCATAGGCAAAGTGGGGAAATATGTTTGTAAGTCAAAGCAAATTTGCATACTTGGATTAAAACAAAAGTCTCATTTGTTTGCTTTACAGTTGTAAAGATGGAGAGTTTAGGAGATACCAGGGGGCAAGAACTAAAACTGATTTTATAAATTTCATCAGTGAACAGGAATGGAAGTCCATTGAACCTGTTTCGTCGTGGTTCGGTCCTTCCTCTTTTCTGTAAGTTTTGGTATATTACAAAAACTTGTTGTCAAACATATGCACTTCAAGAATGTGCTCAAATAAATTCTTAGATGTGCCACACCTGGTGCTGCATGCAGAAGCAGAGGTAGATACTGGTCCTTGGCTTGTTAACAGCTCAGGCAGCAGCTCTGTGCTGGTAAGCAGTGTGTGTGTGTGTGTGTGTGTGTGTGTGTGTAGTGTATGTCCTACCATGTTCCTCAGCTGTGGGAGAGTTGTGTATACTAGCATAGCAGAGGTCACCTGAGCAAGGTTTATTTGAAAGTTTCAAAAGTGTAGCTGGAGGTATTATTTATTAAACTCTTGTAGATAACTTACTGATGCTTGAAGTTCTTATTTTGATTATGTAGCAGAAAGCTGCTTTGCCCAACTAAATTCTAGGAAGCTGGCAAATAAAAACTTGAAAATAATGTAGCAACATACTTGTGTAATAGGGGCTAGTTATTTAAGAAAGCATTGCTGTCTGTATTAAAGTTAAAAGCAATGTGGAGGGGTTGAAGGTTAGGGAATATGATAATGGTGATACATTGTAGTCTGACAAGATGCTCTGTGAAATACCCTTTGGTTTGGTGGCTTTGAAGTGCTTTTAGTTGCTGCTGCTGTGGGATGGGGAGAAGTAAGTGATTTCAAGAGTTAAGTGACTGCGAGTGATAATGCGCACTGGGGACACCACTGGTTGAGGGAAGTGAACTCAATTGTTCATTGTTTTATTTCTCAGTTGAGAGATACTAGTCAGTGTGCTGTAGCAGGCTTGGATTTAGATGTCCAGTTTAAGAAATGTTAATCTAGACTGAAATTTTCTGTTTTCTTTGGCTTTTCTGGGCAGCTCAGCATTGTTACTTTGGGAACTTTTAACACCATCTGAATCTTGGAACTATGTAATTGGTCTTCTGTAAAATATTGGCCCACAGGGAGGAATGTACATGCAGGAATACTAATTTTAGGATTAATAAGTTTTCTATTGCAAGCGTACATCACTTGCTTCTATGTTTGTGCATAGCGAAACATGCGTGCATCTGTTCATAGCTGCCCACTTCTGTGACTCACTTATTAGCAACTTACCCTGGCTTAGTATTTCAAATTCTCCTTTGCTTTAGAAAAAGTGAATGCTTAGTGCTGAAGTTTTACAGCAGAGAAATACCAGAACCAGCAGACTGTATATGGCAGTTAGCCTGGTTTTGTTCACCTGTGGAAAAACAAGGAATTCATCCATTTTAAATGTAACATATGGATGCTTAATTCTTAATTTCTTAAATAGTTCCAGCTGCTTCCCTTAGGTGGTTGTTCCATATGTAATTTAGGACAGAAAAGTCACTGAAATTCATGTCAGCGGGTACAAGCTGAAGAAGTTTTGGAGTAGGTAGCAAAGTGGTTAGAGGGGAAGCATGGCATGAGTGGAAAGTTGTTCAGTGTGAGTCTAAATAATGACTAGTCAGGCAAATTGGAATAAACAGATTTGTGGCTGGCTTAGAAACGACATTTTCAGTTACTCTTTTCTGCTTTGTTTCAGGATGAGCAGTATGTCTGCTTTGTTTCAATTGTCAATGTGGATCAGGGTATGTGCTTAGATTTGAATTTCATTTTTATTTTAGCGGACATGATACTAAGCTATTCATGAAATGATTCCCGTGTCTTTTATTCTAGCATTGCCATAGTTATTTGACAGAAAGTGTTGGAATACCAGTTTGGGGTTCATATGCCATTTTTGCATTGGCAACTCTCTTCTCAGGACTGATACTGGGACTTGTAAGTAAACTACTTGAAATACGCTGTTGTGTGACTGTGGTGTTACACTGGTGTACAGAATGTTTAGAGGTTTAAATCTGTCTGTTTTCGATTTCAGATAATGGTATTCTTAGCGGACTGTCTCTGTCCATCCAAAAGGCACAGACAACAGCAATATCCTTATTCAAGTAAGCCCACTACATACTTCTAATTCAGTGAAGGCATTTGATAAATCTATATAATTGGTATATAACTTGTGTCAGCAAGACAGGAAATCTAGTATTGAAGTTTCTGCTTGTGGAAAATTTTAAGTGACTGTTATTTAAAAGTATTACCTGGCTTAAGTTTGTTCAAATTCTGAGCTGGTCTGTGATGTACTTTTTATTTTTTTTTTTTCTTTCTTGTTTAAAAGTGTTTCACAGGATAACCTTTTTATTTGTGTACATCTTTTTTTTTTTCACCTTAAGAAAAGCTAGCTCCAGAGTCAGCTCAGCTGTTGAAAAAGCTGGATGAGGAGCAAGAAGCAGATGAGGAAGATCTTTCAGATGATGAAACAGAGGATAAAGAGGTGTCCAACAGAAACTCCTCAGTGAACGCTGTAAGACAGCGCCCAGTGAACCCTACTACTACAATGGATAAATCTTAGTTTTATTTACATGCAGGATTACTGTTTGAGTCACTAACTCAAAAGGAGTCGAATGTATCAAGTTCTTCAGCTTGAAGAGAGGAGTGACTCCAGTTGTGATAGTATTGATGCATTTCACTAATTCAGAAAAAAAGATATACTTAATATATCTTTGGCATCAGATATTCAAAACTAAAATATGCTGTTGAAAATGGCTGAAACTTCTCCCGTCTGTGTGCAGAGAAGTGACAAGAAATAATTTGCGTGGCTTTTTGAATGACTTGTTCTATAGCTGTTTTACAGAATATAAGCCGGTGTACTTGTTGCATTAGGGAATATTAGGAAGGAAAATGCACTAACCTGTTTGCTGTTAAAGCATTCGCAAAGGTTTCTCAATATAAATCTTATCTAGTTGTGCTCTGAAGAAATGCTGAGGGGAAAAATTCCTTCAATTATGGGACCTTCTCCAGTCTTTTCATGTGACAAAAATCTGTTAAAAATAGTCTAGTTCTGCTATGATAATGAGTGCTACAAAAAATCCAATCTTCCTTCATCCAAATCTCTTACTAAAGGCTACCCTTCATTTGGTTAAGTTGCTAAGACCAATGTGTTGATTGTCTTCAGAACTAAGTAACAACTTGTTAATGCTGAATAAGCATTAGTGAGAAAGATTTTTCCCTTTACTAGAATGAAGATGCATTTTGCAAAGTACTTGTGTTCTGTTCAGCATTCTTTTCCCTTGCTCTCCTAACTTTTCAAGCCAACTTCTGCATTTTGAGTTAAAATCAGAGCTCTGGATTTCCAGTTTGGAGGAAAAAATATGATCTGATGAGACCATGTTTCGACTTGAAGTCAGAAGAGCAGCGGAACAATGTAACATCTCATTCATAATTTAGCAGGCTGCTTATGCTGCTTGTGGAGGATGTGAACGTTCAGAGGTACCGTGTAAAATGCTTGGTATTGACCGAGTAATTTCTAGTTGCCTTCGTTTTTGAGGAAAATGTATTTTTGATTTCTATTTACAAGCTTCCGAGCATTTTTTTTTTTTTTTAATATACTTGAGACAAATTACTATGAGCTTCTGAAGAAAGCAAGATAATGGTCTTCTGCGTGCCAATAGAAATAGCATACACTCCTGATCCGGTCCTCAGTGTGAATTTTCTCTTTGACCAGAAGTTAATGTATGGTGAAAAAACTTGAGCACAAAACTCTAGAAATGTATCAGAGTGCTCTTCTGCCCCTTTTTTATTTTTAAGAGAGTGTTCAGGTCCATGTCATTAGTTTACTGCACAGCTCTTCTGCTTTTTCAAATACTACATGCCTGCTATAGTTGGCAAATAAGTAAAGATAAGTTAGCATTTGCTACTAGAGCACAGACAACTGATGGAGAACTAATCCAGACGAGTTAAAACACAAGCTCAAGAATACTCCAAAGCCCCTTTGGGAAATGAGTTTTCAGAATAACAAGCTCACTCTGATCCAGCATAGAATCAAGTTCCCTTGAAATAATCTGAAGCACTGCTTGAGACATTTCTGTCATCTTAGGAAATCTTAACTATAATTGAAGGAGTGATCTCCAGTATAGACAACTACCTAAAACGTAAATTTTTCTGTAATGAAGTTGCTGTGATACTTCTTTAATGACATTACTACCTTTATTCAGAGGGGCAGAAATTCCCTTCTGAAATGCATCTTGTACTTCTGCTGACTGTTCATATCCACTGTGCTGGAGTTAGGGTTGAGTGAGCAAAATCCAGAGCGCTTGTCTTTGCCATCCTCATGTATAGAAGTTGCTGGAAGTGTGCGGTGTAGTGCAGAATCTCTGGCTGCCTAGAAATGTACTATTTATATTGATTACTTTTAGAACATGAATAGGAAATTCTTATTCTATTCTGAAGACTGCAGAAAGCTATATACTTCTTAGTGAAGTAATTCTACTCTGAAAAAATAACAAGTAGCAAGTCGCAATGACTGATTCAGATGGGGTTAGTTTACACATAAGGTACATTTCTGTTGAGTGTGAATCCTACCCATTCATCCTGCTGTATGGCAGTAGAACTCTGCTTGTTGTTAATACATCATCAATAATTTATGCTTAACTAAATCTTGCTAAAAATCCAACCAGACTGTAGCTGTTCTCAACTTGAAATAATTATACTTTTTCCCTAACAGAATGTCATCTTTTCTGTTTTTACTAAACCATCTTAAAACAATATACCTTAATCATTTTTTAAAAAATCTGTAGTCTACTGTTTTCTCTGACTTTTATTTTCCCTGTGTAGAAATAAAAAAAAAAAAAAAAAAAAAATGCATATAAGCATTGGACTGCTGTATCTTGCATTCCTTAAATTTCCATTATTCCTTCAGTTAATTTCTAAAGTGTATACAAGTGAAAGATAAGTTTAATGATGAGAACACTTAGGCTTTCTAGCAGGCCTGTTCTGGCTGGTCTTTTTTCAGCTTTCATCTCAGTGAGCTTGTAGGCCTGGCAGACAGTTGACAAATCTGTGTCAATAATAAACTTGATTGTGAGTCATTGAGACTGCGCACAGAAGTGCCCTTGATAATATTTTCACTGCAGCGTGGCTGCCAGATGGGATTATTAAGAAGGCAGACTGTCAGACAAGGAGCTAGAAATGAACTTTGGGAATGAAAGAATTAAGAAAAAGCAGTATTTACAGTTCTCACAGGTGAATCAGTTTGCCTAAAGCTGTTAAGGATACTTTTTTTTGTTGAAATCTATCTTTAACATTTCTTTGTAAATTGCATTTTGTGTATATCTGACAGATCATAATTCTGTCTGCGTATTATGAATGGAGAAAAGTGATTCAGCTTTCCAAATATCTGAGCAAATCTTCCAAAAAGTTTAGATGAATAAGAATGAGTTGTAATAAGATATCCTTGAACAAAAACTTTTTTTTTTTTTCCCTCTGAACTTTGGTGCTCTGGAATGACTTATCCCAGGCAAAAAAAAGAAATGAAAAAAAGAAAAACTACTGGGTTATATGTTTAGAAGATATATCTGCAATGCTTGAAATAATCCTTTTGGTTAAAATTGAAGTGTTCCTGTCTTTTTTAAAATATCAAAACTTCTCCTGGAGTGTGAATGGATACCAGTGTGTACCGTAAATGCCATTAAGGTGTTGGTCTTGTGAGTTTGCCTTAAATTCTCTAAAAGTGTAGATCTTAGTCTTTGCCACTAGTAAACTAAAGCAATAACTCCATGATTTATTAAGGAGAAGTACTAGCATTGTCTTTGGTAAATGGTGTATTTCGTTAGTTTGGAGAGGATTTGAGGAGACAAGGAACACAGAAATAGTGTGGCTGTTGATAGGTAAAAACTTTTTTTTTTTTCTTTTTTAGTCTAAAGTGTATGGGGTAACTCAGCTTGGAATATATTTAAATGTAGCTATTAAAATCCAGACTGTTTTTAGGGTTCTCTGTAATTTTTTTTTCTTAGCTACTTTAAAACTCATTGTGCAATATAGAAAATATATACTGATAAATTCTGGCTAACACTTCTTTTAGACTTAAAAGAACAAACACAACCTTTTTCCTTGCTGCTTTCCTGTTAGCTTCCTGGTTTAACAAGAAATTCTAGCACTGACTTACCTTGCCTCTGCCTCCTGCACTCCTGCCTTTTCTTACTGCCTCCCTGCCTTAGGCAATTAGTCAAATTCAAAAACTGCCTCTTAGTCATAAGTGTTCGAGTTGCTGGAATCCAGCCTTTGTGTTGCAGACCTATGCTTGTGATTATTGTAACTTCTGCAAGTACTGTTTTGATTATCCATGGGGAACCTGCATTTGCTGATCTCTCTTAAATTTTACTGTTCATATTTTTAATAATGTTACAATTTTGTCCTGTGAATATTTAAGTTGCTTATTTCATCTGTATTCCAAAGATGTTTACTGAGGTTGATCTAAGGTTGCAATGTAACAAATGCGCATAAGAGCCTGTCCTTTGTGTGTGTTGATAATGCTTGAATATCTGTTTTGTAAAAGTCAGACTGCCCTCTTCATATCCTCACCTTGAACAAGCATGTCCAATTTAATTCCAGAAGGAATGAATGAATTGTAACAATACTTTTTTTTAAAAAAAAATGTTTGTCAGAGATTCTTCAAGTAAAAAATAACCACCAGCTTTGGATTCCTGGGTTCTCACTGTCTTTCTTTTTACAAGATGCAAGCAGTGTCTTGCTGTCTGACAATAGAGTAAAACTGCAACGGTTTCTGTGGAAAAAAATGTTGTGACAGTATAACTAACGAACTTGTGATAAGCGTCTTTGAAAAGACAGATTTGAGTAACAATTCAAACTAAAGCTGCACTGAGCTACTTGTGGTTCTCGATCAAGATCGTCTTTGGTATTTCGTGGTAGCGTGAGCTGACCAGTTGTTGTTTCGTGTAAGCGGCTTGTGTGGTTTGGGAGGGAGCTTTCAAGCCAGGCTTAGATAGTGATGATAATAAATGGGTTCTTGTGTCATAAAAAGAATGTAGGCTGGAGTTGACACATGTTTAAAATTCAATACTCTGATTTTAATTTTGTTTTGGGTAGTTGCCTAAAATGCATGCAAATTATAGTTCCACTGCAGATGGACTCCTCCCCTCTTCCACCTACGCACTGCATATCAGATCTTAACAGCCAAAGGGGCCAGCGTTAGTGAGTCTGCCTTGCAGTGGGAAGCTTCATTCAGAATTGTGTGAGTTCTTAAATGAAAGAGGCTTATTGAGGAAGATGCAAATAGAGACATGGTATGCTCATAGCTCTGTCAAGTAGCAGTTGAGCCAGTCTAGAACCACTGGCTGTCCATTGGTGCTTGTCATCAAAGAGTCTGTCTTGCCTGTTCCCTTGCTCTTTCCTCCATGTCTTCTCTTACAGGTTGAGCATCGAGAGTATGGTAGCTCTGCATGTCCACTCTTTACTCGTGTGAGTACATGGAGTCTTCAGCCAAAATATTGTGGTATTCCTGTAGTTTCTCCCACTGTAGTTCCTCCATAACAGGAGCAAGTAATACCTGTTGCCTGGGGAACTAAGGGGATGTTCATACAAACTTAATACATTGAGTGGAAGAGTATGGAATTTATGTCTGACGAAGTAATAGCTGATCCAAAGGAAAAACAGAACCCAGAGTCATAGCTGCGACCAACCTCATAAAACACAAAAATGCAACTGTCTGTTTAGCTAGCAGTCAGTGTTTTCCAGATTGCTAGTCACTCATGGTTTTGGTTTTCAGTTTCAGCTGTGGCAAAGATTGACTGGAAAGGAGGAATTTCAGTATACCATAACACTGTTTCAGCATTTAGAAACATCAAAATACAATGTCAATATGGATTTTAAGCTTTCTTTACTTAAATAAGAGGGGCTCTGCCTCCTGAAGCTGTCTTATCTTCTTGTTTGCAGTCAGCTGAACTTTTTGATTTGACCCTGAAGAGCGGTATCTTTTGGTTCTTTCCTCTCAGTATCTTATTTCTGGCCACAAGTCTGGCTAACACCCTAGGTTCTGCTGCTGGATCAACTTTTCTTTAACTCTCTGGACTCCTTGTCTTGCTGTGGGCTTTAGTACAGGTTCAGTGACTTCCTAGAAGAGAAGATTTTTCCCACAGATGCTGGTGCAGTTTCTATGGTAATCGGTGTTTCTCTAGAATATGTTTGCTAGTCCTGGATTTGCTTTTTAGTATCTTTGCTTTACATTTTGGATCTATAGTCCTACTTTTGATTTTTGTCTTTTAACTTTTTATTCTGTACCCAATTTTGGGTGGCTTTCTGGCTCTTCTGTCAACCTGGAGTGTTGAGCTCTGTGTTTTACTAGCCAGAACTCAAGGAGGTTTGTTCCTGTCAACTGGCATTAAACCGATTCCCTCGAAGTGACGGCAGATTCTAAAATGCTTGTATCATAAGAGCAAAGACAGCAGTTAAATCTTCTGGATGTCTCTTAAAAAGTTCATTTAAAAGTTAAATTATGCCTTCTAAATCAAGAAGTTTTAGAAATGCTAGATGAAAAAAATTAATGCAAGGTCGTCATTAAAGATAATATTTTTGCTAGCTGTGCTTTTCCTTCCAGCCTTTCACGTATGTTGTGCTCAGTTTGAACCTCAATGTCCTTTTTTCCCTTGGTATGCGTGGTAATTTCTCAGCAAGATTACATTTCTGGATCTTCTTTTGAGTTCCTTGGCAGTTAGCAACTGCCCTCTGAATGCTTGCTGCACTGAGACTATCAGCTGAAGGAGAAGGGGTGGTTCGAATACCGATTTCCTGACCTCTGTAAATAGCATCCTGTATCCCTGTAATTTCAGCCGTGGGCAAGTTTAACCGGCGTGGCCCTTCCCCGCAGCATCGGTGCCGCAGTGGCGCAGGGCAGTTCACGCCTTCGGCGCCGCCGCGCGGGGCTTGCTCCGTTTCGGCGGAGCTCAGACCCGCTGTCGGCACAGCGGCTGCAAATCTCTTCCGTCCGACTTTTCAGATCAGCCAAGATCTTGTTCGCTGCCAGAGCGCAGCGCGTATTTGTGTTGGAAACGCGGCTTCGTCCATCGAGAAAAGATCCCCCCGAAACGAACAGAAGAACCCGCGAGGGAGCTACGTGCTGTGCTTCGGTGGCCTAAACCCCGTGCGTTTTCTGTGCCGAATCACCGACAGCGCTGGGGCCGTCAGAAACGCTGGACGAGAAGGCGCGGGCAGGGCATAAACCGACCGGGGTGCTCAGACGCGGTGGCTGCGGTGGCGGACTGGCCGTGGCCCGGGAGTAACGCGCAGGTGACAGCGCTTAGCCGAGACCCTGCCTGGCCTTTCCGCGTGGTTCCCGAGGGGATGCGACATTGCTGCTCGGTGACGGTGTCTGGGCAAAGCCTTTCCCTCCCAGCGCCTGCCGACCCCGGCTGGCTTCTTCCCGTGCGCTCTGTCTCAGTCCCCGAGTCTCCCAGGAAAACGGCACGTGTTTTCCCTTGTTGAGTCTTCCTAGTTGTTCACTGGGCTGATTTCTTAGATGTCTGGAAAAGTGTCTTGGCTCTCCCAGAGTGTGTCACCAAGCCCCTTGTCTCTCCTCACCCCGTTTTTAAATTCTTTGGAAAAGATAGGAATCGTGGCCTTACACGGGGCTGTTTCATTTGTGTTTGAATAGGACTTTTTTTTTAACAATACCTTGAGATAAAGTCTCAATTTTAAGCAAGCTTTGGTGTGTGCTCTGTATATGTCCTTTAATAAAAACTGTATCTGATCTGTCCCACTGTGAGCTGAAGCTTTAGTCTGCGGCCAGGTTTCCCAAAGGCTTTGAGCTGCTGAAAGATCTGTTGTGAGTGTGGATGAAACACAAGAGCTGATAAGTGAAACGTTAAAATAAATAGAACAAAAATGTTTCCAACGTACCTCTTGCTCGGGAAGAATAATCTGTGTGCAGTTTCTGCTACAATTTTATTTTTAAACACAATAGTTCCTTATCAGTTTGACATACGTGGTAGACGTCACGCTCTTCCAAAGCGACAGACCGGCTTGATGCATCGGTTTTCAGAGCCCTTTTAAGATCTGTTGAGACTGCAGCTAGCTGTCAGCCCGCCACGGAGGGTGAGGGACCCCTAAAGGCAGCCAGAGGCCTGGCTGAGCGGGATCTGCGTTGCTGTTGGAGGTTTCTGTATGTTTTCTTAGATGTGAGAGAGAAGAGCGAGCGAACCCGACCGCGAGCCGTCGGCCCCTGCGGGAAGGGTTGTTTGTCTTGGTGCTTCGCTGAAGTTCTGCACCGATGACTGAAACCGCCCCAAATGCGTGAGTGGTGGTGAAGCGAGACCTTCCCGGGCTGGAGGAGGCTGCCAGCAGGGCCCAGGAGAGACAGGGTGAAGAGGCCTGTTTTCCAGGAAACGCTGACTGAAGTCCCTGGACTCCATTTTATAAAACACGTGCTTCGTCCCGGTACGCCATGGTTGCTTCTGAAAACACTTCCTGCGTTTTCTGCGCCCCCGGGAAATCGTGAGTCTGGCTGTTGCCTAATGCAGTATTTTCAACTTCTGGTGCAATTCGGGGCAGGATCTGGCTGCTGTTACGGAGCTGTCGGGGGAGTCTGCAGGTGGTGTTTCTCCTCTCGACGAAGGCAAGGTCTGGCCCTGTGCATCGTCTTGTGCGTGGTAAGCTCAAGGACTGTTCGCTTTGTCTTCACAATTAGCTAATCGGCCAAGAGCTGAAGCTCCTCACACTGCTCTGAGAAGCTCAGATGCTCCATGCAGCGATCTGCTCCGCTTTGGGTATTTTTTTTTTTTTATGGTTTTGGAGTAAGTTTCATAACGGTGCTGATCTAACTTTACGCTGGAGAGTTTTGGAAGAAGCTGTTGCGCTGCCAAAGCGAATAAAAGGAGCCAGCAGACCATGTGGTAGCAACTTGGAGATGCTACGGGAAGATTGCTAGGATCTCTGTCACTCTCGGAGGAAATATTACCTCTACGGAAAGACCTGAAGTAAATAAATAGCTTTAAAGAGTGTGGTAAAGGCATTAAATGGACTAATACTAACGTTTTTGGTTGTTCTAAAGGGAGCAATAAGTATGAGAACGATACATCCCTGTGAGACGGGGCCAAGCCATGTCATGTAACGCTACTGATACCTGGAGGGTAACCAGGCGGCAAGGAACGAAAAAATGCAAAATACAGGTTAAAGATGGGTGAGAGCCTTCTGAGTGAAGGAACATTAGGAAATTAATGATTAACGGGGACCTAGAGGAAACGCAGTGGGAAATAACCTTGCAGCAACGCAGGTCTTGGCTAGAGGTAGTAACAGAGAAGGAAAAGGTGCAACTCTTATACTTTGTGCTATGGATGGGTTCGTGTTGTGGTGATGGAGTCATCCCCAAAATTTCCAGTCCTAGGAGAAAATGCTGGAGAGCAGCGCAGCGAACGGAGTCTTTCTCGTCCGCGGTTATCGGAGATGATACGCGGCAGCTCTGGCTGGTCCCGTTCTCCTTCCTGCGAAGAGCAACGAAGCCTCGGACGAGAAAGCGTCGTGTCGGGTATCTAGAGAGGCTTTGGGCCGCGTCCCCAGCAGGCGCAGCAGCTTCGCGGCGGGTGGCCTGTTCCCCCGTACGCCGTGTCCCGAGGCGCGCATCCCCGGCCCCAGAGCGAGCCGGGTTTCCGTAGCAGCTCGTGCACAGGCGTGCCGTGACCAAGCCGCTGCCGTTTGCGCTGAGCCAGCTTTTGCTCCTTGTTCCCTTTTACGCTGCAGATCAGCTCGGCCAAAAGACCCGAGCCGGGGCCGGCGGAGGAGGGAGCTTCCGAAGGCAGCAGACGGCTGGGGGCAGCAAAGCCGTTCCCGCGAAGGCGCCCGCGCTGGCGCGAGCCCCGCAGCCTTGCAGGTGAGACTCGTTACTGCCAGCAGCTCCCGTGGGACGGAGAAAAACCCGACCGCAGCCGGGCTGCCGTGTGCCAAGCGGCGGCTGTCGCACGCGGGGTCGTCCGCTCTGGAAACGTAATCCCAGCTGCTGGAAACGGTGTAGAAAAAGCGACGTCCGCAGCTTAAATTGCCAGGTTCAGCTGAACGCAGGTGCGTTTTTATGTCTGTATGAGCCACAGAGGATAGTCCTGCCCCCAAAGAATAATATAGGGTGTAGCATCGTCGCTTACATCTTTAATTTCCAACTTTTGAGATCAGATCTGCTCTGTGACGTGTTTGCTAGAAATAAAGTATATTGATATTCCATTTGCTTCGATACCAACGAATAGGTGCAATATAATTATATAATATGATAATATAATAGTAACGATTATATGATACTAAACTAGTTCAGCATGGCTTTCTACAAAGAACGGGGAAGACGTTTTCAGGTGGTTTTTCCCCTTCCTGCCTGACTCGGTTCCGCTCCGAGGCGGCTCCGGCACGCGGCTGCTTCCGGACGCCGCTTCCTCCCGGAGCGACCTTGCAGCAGAGGCCCCGGCCCCAACCCTGCTCCACAGCCGCCCGCTCCGCTCCCGGCGTCGGCTGGCCGCTCCAAAGCTGCCGCCGCTCCAAATTACCTGGCCGCGCGCAGCGATCAGTCATCCCCCGGCCCCGACTGCCTTTGCCAGCTCTCCTTCACCCTGGCAATCCCCCCCGTGTTTCTGTTGCTCCAGCCTAGCCCGTGGCTGTTTTTTCTGGCTGGATTTGCAGAAGTCGTTTATTTATGACTCCCTCCAGAGTTGGCCTCTTACTGTTAAAACTGGTGTCTGAAGGAAGGTGTTTTTTTTTTTTTTTTTTTTTTTTTTTTTTTTTTTTTTTTTGGACAAACTCGGCATGAGAATGAGAACAGATGGGGATTTTGATGAATTAGATACTGCTAAATGTTGTTCTCCTGCAAATCAGTCTGGTTTTCCCTATTAGCATGAGAAGCAGGAGAAAAAAAAAGGGGGGGGATTTAATTTCTCTAAACATTCCCCTTAATGATCCACCTCTCCAGCTTAGAGATTTATATTGCTGCTTATCAGCATAGCAGCTGAATCTTTATGCTGAGATTCAACAGCAATTTTGAGTTGATTTCTGGTGCTTCTCCCTCCCTGGGATGAGCGCTGTGCTTAGGAGAGGTGGTTGCTGCTTTTATCTTTCTTTTTTTTTTTTTTTTTTATATTTTAAGTTAGTCGATCAGAGTGAAGTTAAAGAGCTCACGCGCCCAGCCTGGAAATCCAGCGACGCCTTGGACCCGCCGGCGGCCGCGGGAAGCGGCTTGGGGGGATCCCTCGGCGCGAGACGGGACCTTCCTCGAGGGATGGACGAGTCGGACGGGTTCTTGGTGAGAAACCACGCCGTTTTAGTGCTGGGCCTCGTGCATCCCGGCCGTCATCCTGCGGAAGCGAAGCGGGAGCAGCCACAGGCGTGTGCTGGAGCCGGGGAGCGAGCGGGTCCGGAGGAAGCGTCCGGTGCGCAGTCTGTGTTGATAAGGGAACGACGGCCGTCGGAGACGACCTCTTCTAGCGGGAGAGACTCTCTCCCGGAGCACCGGGGCGGCAGCCCTGCTCCGGGCAGGGGGAAGCCCTGCCGAGCCTGTGGCTCCCGCGTGCCCTCGCACCTCGGGGTGGAGGTGACGGAGCGGGGCTGTGATTTGGGCTCGTTCCCCCCGCCGTGGCGCGGGAGACCTTGCCCGCGAGGAGGACCGCGAGCTTTCCAGCCTGCACGGCCGGGGGGAGGAGGTACCGATAGCCTCCGGGGGCAGGGGCGGGCTGCGTTCAAGTGGCGTGCCCTAGGTCTCGCGAGGCACCCGCGGCGGAGCTGGCACGAGGACTCGCATCTAGCAAGCTTCACGCTGCGAGCCGTAACCAAAACCTGCTTCTGCAGGCAGTGTTTTCTGCTTGGCTCTTCTCCCGCGGTTATCGAGCAGCCCGGCGAGCGTTAGCTCTCCGCTTCGGTGCCCCAGCTCCTGAGAGCCCTGCTAACCGCTCGCCGGCGTGCTGCGGTGTCGCTCGACAGCTGCGTTGGAGGATTGTCATCGTAACGAAACCAGTTTAAGCGTTTATTTTACTTAGGCACTCTGCTCCCACGTGGGAGACCGTGCGACCGTCTTTGGGTTTCTAGCTGCTGCCGAGCGTCGCCTTTGCAAGGACCTCCGGACCCGAGGAATCGCTTCTCTCCTAGCGTGCGCTGGC
Organism: Rhea pennata; assembly: GCF_028389875.1. Lineage (NCBI taxonomy): Eukaryota > Metazoa > Chordata > Aves > Rheiformes > Rheidae > Rhea > Rhea pennata. Next base: position 66,989,099 of record NC_084667.1, on the reverse strand, counting down.
AGCTGAGTTAGCAGCATCCCTCTTCTACGTGCCGGGCATGGGCTGCACGCCTGGAGACTTGCCTGGTCCTCGTGAGCTTGCCCTGCTTTGAGGACGCTTTTCAGGAGGAGAAGAGCTTGAGGGGATCCGTCGCTCTGTTGCGGCTGCCCTGATGGGTCAACCGGTTAAGCTGTGAGCTAGGTGGGCCTCTGTGTGCCAAGAAGCAATTTTAATAAGTGTATGATGGGTATTTGCCATATTATTTGTGGCCAATGTAATGTATGGTAATGGCACCCGTGGTCTGTGCACTCCCAGCTGTGTCTCGCGCCACCTTTGCAAACATGATGAACGGAGAACAAGGTGTTTCATAAAAGGATAAGCAGGAGTAAGTGTAAGGGCCTGCAACAGGGCCAGTTTCTGTAGGTAAGCAGGTGAGCTCAGGCTCTGACAACTGAAGTGGGCGATGGCTGCAGAGCAGCAAAACGCAGGTTTTCAGTTTCACTTGGCTGGCAGGTGCCAGGGAGTTAAGTTGGAGACGGGTCATGTTTTCAAGCTCAGATGTACACACTTAAGAGATTAGAAATCTGGGCTTTGCATAGACCAAGTGAATTTTTGTTTCCAGTATCTCTGCTCCAGACCGTCAACGCCAGGCACCGGCAGGGCCTGCCCGGGCTCTGCTCCCAGCCCCGCGTTTCCTCGAGGCTGGCCTTGTGCCGCTTGGGGCGGAGGGCACTGCGTGGCGAGGCTGGAAGGGGCGCTCAGGAGGCTTCCCGCGCCCAGCGACGCTCGTTTCTCGGGTCGTGGCTTGGCTGCGCGGCCGTGGCTCTGGGGATTCGCAGGGCTGAGCTCTGTGTTCTCGCTCAGTTACAGTGGGACACTTGTCAGCACTTTTTTTCTTGTTTTTATTTCATGTATTTCAGAAAAACAACAACATCCCCCCACCTCAGAGCACATCCCTTGACTCTGAAGGGCACCAGGGGTGGATCTTGTCCAGGCAGCGATGTCCTGCAGCGGTGTGCGTGCAGGGACAACAGCCGTGGAGAAGAGATGCTCACTGATCTGTTTTGGCTTAGAGCCCGGGAGCCCTTTTGGGGTAAAAGGGTCTGGAGAGGGATCTGGAATCCACTTCCCTCCGGCATATCCCCCAATAGCCAGAACTGCATCAGATCCACCTTGTTGTCAAGAGGTCTGTGGTCGAACCCCTTGCTCAAAACGGGCCAACTCCAGAGTTAGATCGGGTTGGTGGGTGGGTTGTCCAGCTGTGCAAGAAGAGTTGTAGCAATAGGTCTGTTCAGCTGCGTTTTGACTCGGAGCTGCTCGATGCGCTCCAGCGTATGCAGGTCCTGGCTGGAACTGCGAAGGGTGGTTGGTTTCTGCGTCTTTGGGCACCAGAATTTTACCCAACAGCCCTGGCAAATTATTGAAATACCTAGGCAGGACTTTACAGTCATTAAGTCAAACCCCCTGTACAACAAACAGCAAAGAACCTCTTCCAGCAACTTCTGTGTAAATCACACAATTAATTCTGAGGTAATGGTAATTTTAAATTGATTTAATGGCAGGTGTAAAACAAATTACTTGGAGGCTTGCTGATTTCTGCAGTTTTCGCTACCTTGGCGCACATTAGCACTTTTAAATAACGAAGTTCCTGTTGTTAACATCATCAACAATAACATGTATATTTAAAACAGCTTAGTGCTAAAATGCTTATTTGCTTACGCGTTGAACCAAAGTGATCACAGTTAGAGATTTCCTTGATTTAGAAAGACTATTGAACAACCGGAGCTTGCCGCCCTCTGCGTTTCATCCTCCTCTTAAGGAAGAGAGCTGCTTACCGTCCGTAGCATTAACAACACTCATAAATGCCACAGCGATGATTGTCCGTGTTGGAGCTTCATTTCCCCCTAAATTCGACAACTATTGATGCACTTTGCACTGGAGCGAGTGCTGCAAAGTCATTGAATTTGGCTTTTGCTAGCGCTTTATCTTACTATGTGGGCATTGGATGAAAACGTGTTCGTCAATGCAAGGTCACGATTGCTTGGCTCAAGTGGAGCCAAAACTCCTCCTGCCGAAAGCCTTGGCGGCAGGTTGGCAGAGGCGGGCAGCTGTCTGCTCTCCTGCTGTCCCAAGGCTTGGCTCAGGTGCCTTCAGCTGATCACCGGTGGGATTTTGCCTGGTTGGCAGGGTCAGCCAAAACATCAGCGTGCTCTGATTTCTAGAGGGTTTTTTTTTTATTAGCATTTGGCACAGATGTTTCTCTTGCTGAAATCTCTTGTGCATTTGCGCAGGATTTCCGCATCTTCAGTGCGGAGCTGGTACTGTGACCCTGATCCTCAGGAAGGATGACTGGAAAGTTGGTGGCCTGAAGCGTTTCCCAGCCCCTCATGGCACTTACCAAAGCAGGTGAGGCTGGAAGCGTTCTCCTCTACTTGGGAGAGCAGCCAAGAGGAGAGCAGCCAAGGACAAGCCTTGCCATCAGCAAAGGGCTAATTTGCTGCTCTAACAAGACCATTCCTGGGCATTTTTTCTTCAGGTAACACTAATCAAGGCCATGTCAAACTGGTTGCAGCAAGAGTCAGTGTCCTGGCAGCTGAAGGGAGCTAATGTCCACTGCTTCCTAGCTGGGATGGAGACAACTGGTATTCTCTGTGAAAACAACTGTAAAAACCACGATGTTCAAGCCTGGCCCTCACCAAGATCAGTGGTGTCAGGATGTTCCAGGCTGGAGAAGGTGCACTGGGAACCTCATGTTTAAAACCTGCTTGTGGAGCTGTTGTTTGTGAATGTCTCTTCCCTTTTCACAAGCATCTTTGGTGTCCACGGTGCCCTGTTCAGCGAGTTCCGCAGTTGAATGATGGGTCTGTCTTTTGGTCAGTTTTACAACCGATATCTGATAATTTCATGGGCTGCCTCTTCGTTTTTGCCTTCTCAGAAATCCCAGGTCACCTCTTCCACACCTCTGTGTCCCCTTGCTTGTCTCTGCCCAGTGCTAGTCCTCGTCTTCCCAGTCTCTCCCTGCCTCCACACCTCCGAGCCTTGTCCTTCTGCCTTGTTGGCCTTGCTGGACTGCAGGGAAGGTATCTGACCTGTTTTTCCCAATGTCGATTTGGAAATAGGCCACTCCTAACTGAATGCAAGCCCTTATGCTTCACACCCCCTCCCAAGTCGCTGAGAGACATCTACAAAGGAAATTCAAGGCAGTCCTGCAATATTTAGCAGACGGGAGGATTCAGCATCCGTTGTCTCCTCTGGAGCTCCCCAGCACGAGCTTCCAGCAGTTCTGTCATGTCACCCGGGTGATTTCAGACTCTGGGCTCTGCTCAGCCTTGCAGCTTTCCAGGCGGAGAGCGACACCGGGCCTCTCCGAGAGCCGCTCTGCGTCGCAGCGTTGCCTGCGATACAAAGTGGTGCCTCACTTGTGCAATAACACATTGATGCAGGTAGTCTTCTGCAGTGTGTGTGTATGGTCTTGTGTCTGCCTTGTCTTTCAGGTTGTGGTTTCCGCACAAGCCCGGTTTATCACTGCTTGTGTTGCTCTGGAGAGCATAAGCTGTGGAAAGCACTGCCACTATTCGGATGCAATCCCACGTCAGTTCTCTCACCAGTGAGCCTATTTGTAGTTTCCCTCAGACTTATGGTAGTCAAAACTTTTAACCTCCTTTTCACTTCATTAGAACTTGCACCATCTACTTTATCTCCCAAGTCCTGTATCACCTGCTCTCTCTTAGCTCTTGTCTTGCAATTATTTTCTCCAAGACCGAAGAGGAACTGTCTGACAAGAATCCTTTCCCACCTAGGTACCTGCAGACTACAACTGAGTCATCTTAAGCTGCTGTAGGGAAAACCAGACTGATGGGATGCCTGTGCCTGCTGCAGCCTCCAGCTCCCGTGGTGCCTCCGTGGGGAGGAGTGGGCACCCCATGGGAATGGCCTTGGCCTGGGGCCCTGTAACTGGCTGAGGCTTTGAGGGCTGCTCAGCACTGTAGATCCAATTGGTCAAGGCCCCAAGTTTTTTTGTTCTTGGCGCTGACTGGCTGCATCTCAGGTTTTTGCCAGTCTGAGATGTCTCGCTCATAGTGGCTGCATCTCAGCTTCATGGCTACTCTCAGTTGCAAACGTCCCAGTTTCCCAGTCCTGGCTTGTGCATTAATGCCTAATTCACAGCCTCTGGGCTGAGGGCATCAAATAAGGCCCAGGAGAAGAATTGTTCTCACGGTGCAGATGACAGCCATTTGTGAACGTGTCTGGAAACGTAGCTCACTGATTCTAGTCATAGCTGGAGTCGCAGCTGAGGTGCACAAGAGGATTTGGTGCACTACAGCACTCCTGTGTCGCGGGCTCTTACCGAATTTGGGTGTCATTAAGAAAGCCTCACTTCTGAGTGATGGGAACTGCCAGAGCAAATGACTTAGGGACTCATCTGGTTAAAAATGAAGCAGCAATCAAGGGTCTCCAGGATGGGAAACATTGTGTTGTAGGGTGATGTTAAATCTGCTGTAGCCAGGCCAGTCATTGTGAGTTTCTGACACAGAAATTTGATATTTTCAAGCCTTTCAGGCAATTTTCACAGCCTGAAGATGATTAGCTGGAAGTAGGGCAGGAGGAGAAGGGAGGGACTGCTGCCAATCCTGGGAAGCTGGTTTGGAAATGATGGATAAACAGGGAGGAGGAAGAGGAGGAGCCACGCTTCCCACGCAGCCCAAAACAGAGTAATCCTCTCTTTCCGCTGCTGCCTGCACTTGCCTCGTGGGAGAGATTGAAGCGGCAGAGCTGGGCTGATGCTATTTCTGAAGGCAAGGGTTGGGAGCCCCTTTGCGACAGCCCCCCAGTGTGCTGAAATGGTTGTGCGTGGAGGCACCCTTCTCAGCCCCGGGGTGAACATGACTGGCCTGGACGTTCGTTGCCATCTTGCTGTTGTGGGCTCCCCTGAGGGCTGTTCTCCTCTCGTTTGTGACTAAAGTGCAAGTTGGGGGGAATTTGCTCTTTCCAGGTGTTCCACGAGTAGCTTTGAGATGTTTCCACTCAGCGGATTGAAGCTGGCCCAAATGGAGAGGCCACCATGTACCCTGCAGGCTTAAAGTACAGCTCGGAGTGGAAAGTTTCTGGGCATGCTCTAAGATGGAGGGGGAATCCGGGTTGTCCATCCAGAGCCAAGGAGAAGCAGCTTGGTGAAGGACCCTATCTTGGGGACTCTCTGTCCTAGCATTACTGAGCCAGGCTGTGAGTCTAGCTTGGACTTGGATAGCCAAAACATCCAGGGCTCCCACGACACAGCACCTGGAAGGGTGATATGGGACCCTAAAACACTTTCCAGCCAGTAGCTGTAACTAGGAGCCATGCTAAAGGGGAGGAAGCAGCTTGTATCACCCTTTGCAGGTGGCCACGATGTGCTCACATCCCCACAAGCTCAGTGTCGCCTTGAAGAGAGGGGAGATGTGGGATAAAAGAGGACTTTGGCCCTATATGTTTTCTTCCATAGGGAGTGTCATGTGGGGAAAAATACGTAGCATCAACAGAGACCTGGGCTGTAAGTCATGGATGTGGCTTCTCAGTGTTTCAGACTGCCCTCCCCGCGTTGGGACACGGCCTGATGCCAGCAGTGAGAGCTGTCACCCAGTCCGTGTGCCTGCTTGCTCACGTATCCTGATTGCTCTGGGGCCTGAACTCCTGCTGACCTGGCAGCAAACAGGAGATTTGGGCAGCGAGTTGTCCCAGGGATGTGACGTGTTGTTCCATCAGTGGTGAGTCAGTGAGACCTGAGACACTGATTTGGTGGTGGTGGTGGTTGCTCTGTGCGCTTCTGGGACTTCCAAGTGCACAGGTCAGATGAGTCAACCGAGGTTGAGTAAAAGGCTAAAGGGAGACCAACTGGTGTGGTATCTGGAAAGGTACCCGCACGCTGAAGGTGGAGATGTCTCTGCACGGGGATGGGGCAGATCCTCCTGGCAGTGCTTTGCTCCAGAGGAAGCAAGTGTGCTGGAGAAGTGCCCTCAAAAATGAGGAGGAGAAAGGAGAGGGAAAGGAAAATCCAGGATCTTAAACACTTTAAAAAGTGAAAGGCTTGACTGGAAACAAATTATACTTGCTTTTTTTCTGAATTCAACCTATTTTTTTTTCTCCTGTTCTCTTTTCCTCCTTGTGCTCCCAGGGGTGTATGAGATGGGGAGGTACTGTGAGGTCCCAGGAGCCTGGGCAGTCTTTGATTTGCAAAAGAAGGTTAATGGTACGGGCACACACACAGGGAGGTGAGATTCTGCCGCAGACTCGTGGTGATGCACTGAGCCTTTCTCTCTCTACCTGTAAAATGTGCCCCACAGGATGTTTTTGCCTTCTTGGAGTTTTGAGGATAAATCCTTTAACACGTGATGAAACTTTCAGTGACTTCAGTAGTATCTGTCTGTGCTGAGAGTTGGAAGTCAGCTGCAGCCCATGGAGCGAGGAGCTTTTCCAGCGATGCTGAAGCAGGTCCTGCACGCGGTCTTTGAGATGTGGTGTCTGCACAGTTCCTAAACCTGCAGACCCTGCCTGGAACATGCAGCTCTTCCCAAGTACCTGCAAAGCACTACACCTCCTCTCCACGGCCAGAGTCACTTAGCAGAGACACAGGCATGTGAAGGAGATTGGGAGAGTGGCTTCTTCGCAGGTCGGAGGAATTTTGGGGGGAGATGAGGAGATGCACCCAGCATTTGGCCACAGAGGCTGCCAGACTTGAGGGCCAGAAGCAGATGAACCACAGCAGACCTCTGCATCCCCACCACCCCTTCTCCAGGCACAACTCAGCTCTTTCGCGCTGCAGCCTGCGAAGTGCCGGGCTGGGCGCCGCTTGCTGTGCCAGACCTCGGCTTATCTGCAGCAAGGGCTGCGTGTCGTTTTAAGCCCTTGTTTATAGCCATCTGATTTACAAGTACTTGTAAAGCCCGGTGAGGAGCATGGAGCCAAGCAGATCTGGAAACAAGACACAGCAAGTCCCATAGCGTGAATTCCTGAAGACGTCCAGATCTGTATCGGCAGCAGAAGCGCAGAGGACGGCAGGACCTGAGCATAGCCGTCCGTGTCGTTGGTCCCTGGTGGGAGGTGGCAGTCTGAAGCAAGCCGAAGGCTGCAGAGGTCGATTGACCTGCCGCACACGTGCTCTGCAGGCAGCAGCAGCATTTGGCCCCTTGGCTGATGTGAAACCAGATATGAAGATGATGGGATATGAAGATGAGGACCAGGGGGCTTCCTGCGCCATTGCTTGAAAAAGCACAGAGGAGGCAGACCTCAAATCTCATTTAAGGGCTCTGCTTCATGCCCGTTTCCCCTGCCTAGCCTTTATCTGTGGCATCAAACTCTGCAACCTGTTTTCTGTTTAGCTGTTTGTGTGTAAGGGCCCTAGGAATGCCAGATGAGTTTCCAAGCTTAAAAAGATACAGAGATGAAGGTCACCGTAGCCCCAGGAGGGCAATAGCTCAGGAAACCCATCACGTAGCAATTCAGCCTTTTGAATCATGGCGAGTTTGCTATATCTGTGGACATTTTACCCCAGCTCCAGGTCAGGGCAGCTTCTTCCTGAGACCTGTTTGTGGCCCAAAATGCTTTTGCTGTGACAGCAGAGTTCCTGGATGCGATCAGCTTGTGGGCAGGAGTCCTTCAGCTGCCCAGACAGCACCTGCAAGAAAATGCCATCTCCCAGTCCGCTTCCCAAGAGTGGAAGTTGGGGTTGAGCCCCACGAGCGGACCAGGGGCAGCTCAGCCCCTCTGTGATCATCTGTCCCCTCTTGGGGACGCGTTCTTGTGCCGGGAGTCAGGAGGTGGGGAGGAGCAGTGTGCAGGGGAATTGAGGCCAGGAGTGGGAGCTGGAATAGCCTGTCAGCACGGCGTTCCTGCGGAGGTGCAACCAGCTCCAGGGTCTTGGAGAGGCAGCGGACCACCACTTGGCCTGATAACACCCAGCACTGTCAGGCTGACCTTTCCAGGCCTTGCATGACCCACGCGTGCTGGGTGTTTGGAAGATGACCAGACCTTTGGCAGGATAAGAGACGTATCAGCCTGGGGTCAGAAGAGGGAACCTCTCTGGCTTGATAACGTGCCCGGCGAGAGTGCACTGGGTTTGTCTTGCGAAGCAGTGAATGTGGAGGGGTTTCTACCAGCTCATTCACAGTGCTCAGCACCTGGTCCAGCTCGCACAGGTGATTCCTTGCTTTGGGAGCAGAAGGGCAGGTGCATATCATCAGAAAGATTTTGCAAGCCTATGAAGATTATGGGAAGATTGCTTTAAGCTGGCTGCGTAAATTGGTGGCTGCATTTCAGCGAGCTCAGAAAGCATTCTGTGATGGCTGTGGCTTGGCCCTGTCCTGTGACTCCATCACAGCCCAAACTTGGGAAACCGGCTGTATGCTGGCCTGATTAGGACTGCTGGTGCGTGGGCAGTGCTAGAGCCAGGGGAAACGCTGCAAGATCTGAGGTGCCTGGAGCTCAGAAGTATCCTAAGAGTTCCCACTAACCAGGGCCACCCAGCCTTAGCTGAGAAGCCAACAGGAACTCTTATGCTCTAACACATCTCCAACGCATCTCTGCCCTCCTTCGTGCCAAATCCATCCAGGCCTTCACCTGCAAAGATCCAGCTGCTGGCTCTGCCAGTTCCCCTTGCAGTGGGGCAAGCTGGGTGGCTGCTCAGCAGATATTGGTCCCTATAGAGTTACTAGATGGAAGGCAGGGAGCTCTGGCTGCTCAATGTGGTGTAGCTGGTAGGGAGAGAAGTGTCTTTGCGTGGCTGGGAGGCTGCTGTGTGCCCTCCCCAAAGTTATTAATAGAATTCACAAATGCAATGAGATCAATGCCAGCGCCAGCTTGGCTCATCAATACTTCAGTGCCCCCTCCCCACCAGCCTCTTTGAAGGGGTTATTTTAATATGCACATTGCTCCTCAGACATATAAATAAATCTGTGTAATGAGGAGTCATGTCAGATCCTGCATGGTTCACGTCTGCAAATAACCTGTCTGCAGTCATGCTTCTCCCTCGCTCCTTCCTTCCGGACCTGGAAAAAATTTCTTTGTAGTTTCTCACCACGTCTCAGCTCCCAAACATCTGCATGGTCAGGAGGCTGGTCCCCCTCTGGGACGCCCTGACACAGCTCTCTGACAACGGGGGAAAGCCAGGTGTGTGTGGCAAGCGGCGGTTTTTCCATCTTTCTGTTTCAGGGTGAGGCAGTAGGGGTTATTTGTTTTTCTCATCTTTGTTTAAAAATTCATTTTCTTCAATGACAGCTCTGCTGATGTATGAAAGACAGGTTTCCACTTTCCTAGGGCCAGCAAGTGCTCATCTCAAGAAGTAGATTAAGAAATTCAAGTGGAGGATGAGAAAATGCCGTGTGATTTTTCCCTTGCAGATGTGCTCCTAGGCCATACCTGCTCGTTGTGCACGGGCTGTAATAGCCTCACTGTGGCAAATCCTTACAACTCATTTTGTGGAAACCATAATGTCACTACTGTACGGTGATTTAGGAAAAGGCAGCAGTTCACTGAGAGTCTGATTATAGCTATTCCATAGCAATTACGGAGCAGCATGACTCAGCCTCGGTGCACACGATGCAGAGAGCATTAATGCACCAAGGTTGGCCAGGAGCTAAGATCAAAGCCATGGCAGCCCAAACTTTCCTGGCCATATGTGATTTTTGGTGGTAGAATTGGGCAATTATTGCTCCACTGTTCCATGGATTTTAAAAAGAGCATTATTAAAGCTATGTAATATTGAGTGTAAAATCTGAGAAGAAGAATTTGTACCAAGTGTCTCAGTCTGAGCACCAGAGACCAAGTTTCACTACGAAACTTAAGAGAGTTTGAAGAAGGTCTTCCATCTGCAGCAAGCTTTAGCAGGAAGAATTCCAGGTTATTTTTGCTTTAGTTGACCACGCACAAGAGCCTACCTGTGCAGTCTGCCCTTTCCAGACCATGCCCCTCTGAAGAGTGGTCTCCTACCACACAGGTATCTCAGCAGCACCATCCGTACCCATCCAGTTACCCACTTACCTCACACGGGCAAAGTTGTCCCAGGCCAGCACGTTCCCCTTGGTACCACCACCTCTCTGAAAAGACACCAGCATGGCTCTGCCCATTGGAGATCACGTGCCTCAGAGTTGTGCCTGTGGCAACCTGGCTGGGACATAGCTTCATTACAGTGTGGAGCATGACCCCATGCCCTGACTCTTCCCACTGGGGCTCACCACTTTCCCTGTGGCTGATCCCAGGTTCTTGTCTCCCTAAATCATTTCTCATGATGGTGCTGGCACTCCTCTAGGTGCTTCTCTCAACCATATTCTTTTAGTCCGCTCCAGACTCATTGCTGGTCCTGTTTACTCCAAGAAGAATGAGAACTCCAAGAAGAATGGGAAGACTGGGGTGAGGGCAAGGCTCTACCATCAATGTGTGCATGTGGGTCACCCCAAAGCTTGTGGCCCCGGCTCCCTCTGTCCCACAGCACGACGCCCTGAAAGGATGCTTCTCCAGGTCTGAAGAGCAGTGTCTACAACAGAAGGGCTATTTCTGCCCAGGGGAACTGACCTCTTTTGGATAAGACTGATTCTGAGGAGACGCTTGTCAGTGGGTGATGTAGGACGTGATGAACCTTATCTGACTGGCAAAAGCACCACGATCCCCTGCCTTTGGAGGGCCTATGGATGAAGGAAGAGGGATGAACACTGGCTGACGATTTTATCTAATGACTGTCATCGCTTTCTTGCAGATCAAGCAGCCCTAGAGCGTGGCGTAAGCTGGGGAAATGATGCTCGAAGACCACCCCTATGTTCTCAGCTGCAATCCTTGCATTTCCCCGTGCCCTCCGGCCATCTCCCTGGGAAGGCAATGAGAAGGGGCTGATGTGGAGCTGGTGATAGCTTTGCCCCCGCGGGATGCTCTCGCTAGCAGTGGCAATCGTAGGCTGACAGCGAGCCGAGCTAGCCTCAGCTCTTAGCCCCGTCCATGAGAGGACCACGTTCCACCCAGATGCGGTGTGCAAACCCAGACGCCCGGGTGTTAGCGTTAAACCCCATCCTGCTTCTTGTTTATCTCTTCAAACAATCACAGTAGTAAAATAAATAAACAACCAGACCAAAATGTCCCACCGGAGACGATCGTACAGCCGTGAGAGGGGCGTTTAACCCTTTTACTCCAGACTTCCTTGTTCCAGATTCTTTTTTTCAGCCCTCCTGGCTGCGGGCTTGACTCGATTCGACGCTCTAAGGACGCGCGAGCCACCAGCGGAGCGGTGTTTGGGCAAAGCGGCGCACGCCGCTCGCTCCGAGCGCGTCGTGGCTCACCAGGGAGAGCGGCGTGGAAACCGCTCTCCTTCAGCGCTTCCCCGGGGCTTGTCCGTGCGCGTGGCTGGCCGGGAGCCGGCGGGCCTCGGGGGCGTGCTCGGGGACCCTCTCGAGGCTCCGTGACTGCGCCCTCGACCCACGCTGCCGGTGGGTGCGCGCGAGCGAGCGTGGATCGGTGCACCCGTGGGAGCAAACCCCGCGGTGCAGACCCCGTGCCCGGCTCTGCCGCGGCAGCCGAGCCGGGACGGGACGGGACGGGGCGCGCCGGGTGGAGCCGCCGCGGGACGAGGGAGGCTGCAGCCTCCGCGGCCGGCGGCGCGGCGGGGACAGGCGGAGCAGGCTGAGCCGCTTCCCCCGCGCTGCGCCGCGCCGCGCCGGCGGCTGCAGGGGCCCGCCGAGGCGGCCGCCGAAGCGCCGCCGGGATTTCTTCGCAGCTCCCGTTTCAGCGCGCGTTCGCCGTGCCCCGGCGAGAGCCGGAGTTTGGCTGCCGAGCCGCGGCCGGGGGGGGGGGGGGAGCCTCTCCGTTCCGCCCGGGAATCAGCGGGACGCGCCTCCCACCCCTCGCCTTTCTCCTGCCCGACTTCGGGACGACGCAGAGCCCAAAGGCAGCCGCGGCCCCTGCTGCTCCGGCCCTTCTCCCGCTCTCTCAAACGCCGCGGGGGTCTCCGGGGCGAGCCCCGGCGGCGATGCTCCACCCCGCCGCCCCGGCCGAGCGGGACGCCAGGCGACACGCCACGCTCCCGGTTACCTCCGCGCCCTGAACAAACCTGTCCTCGTCCCCTCGCTGCAATCAGCAGCAGGTTTAACCTCGCGGAGGCGTCTGCCGGGGCGTCTCCGGGCAGAGCCGGGCGCGTTTTATCGGAGAGCGGAGGCTGCCGGCCCGGCACGCGAGCCTGGCCGCGGTCCACGGCGCCCGTCCCCGCGGCTGTCCAGAATCACGGCGTGCAAAAAAAAAAGGCCGCACCGCCCTGCAGTTGGTGTTTTTCGGGAGAGGGTCGCGGAAAGCCGGTGCCCCTGCCGGGAAGTCTGGGCAGGGGGTTTATTTCAGGGCGATTCTGCCCAGTGTCTCGGCTTCTCTTCCTCCACACGGGCAAAATTAGCTCATTTTCTTCCAGAGGACAAAAGGGGAAAAAAAAAAAAAAGAAAAAAGCCAACACCTCGGCCTTTGCTCTTGGAGACAGCGGCCACAGCCGCTCAGATGGAATTTATTTTGCGCTCGGTAATTCAATCCATTTGGGCTCAGGATGTGGCCAAGAGAGTTGAGCCAAAAAACGCAAGTTTAAAGCAACTAGATTTTATGCTGTGTATACAGTTAAGTTTTGGTTTGGCTGAGACAAGCAGTTTCCACGGCTTTTGCAATTTCTGTTGTGGCAACGCGCTCCGTACGAGCCGGGAGGCCTCGGAGCCGCCGCGGTGCAGCCGGCGCGGGAGCAGCCGAGACGGCGGGGCGAGCGCGGGCAGCGCCGGCGGCCCCCGAGCCGCTCCCGCCCTCCGCTCGGGGCCGCCCCCGTGACGCCCGCCCGGCACCGCGCGCCCGCTCCTCTTCCCGTTTCAGCCCGCCGCGGCTCTGCTCTTTGCTGGCGACCGGAGCGATTCGACGCGGCCGAAGCGCCGCCGCGGTCCTGCTCGGCGCGGGGCTGCTCTCCGGGCCGGCCGAGCCGCCCCGCGCAAGGCAGCGGACGTTACGTGAGCGCCTGTCTTCGGGGAGAGAAAAGCTTAGGATACAGCGGCAGGCCGGACGGGATTCCCCTCCGTTTCTGCAACGCCTTGTTTATTGCCGGAACCAGGGCTGCTTTATAAAAAAAGCGTCAGTTCATCAAACTAGTCATTTTTTCGGCATGCCTGCTAGCAGCCCACAAGCTCGGAAATAGCTCTCCAAATTCCCTCCCCTCTTAGGTTTTGCAGTTTCAGCTGCAAAAACAGTGCCATGCCTTACCCTGAAGGGTTCACCCTGAAGCCAACAGCCTGGCGAGCCTGGCACGGCTCCGTGGAGGATATGCACAGGCCAGCAAAAACGGGTAAGGCTGCGTGGTGGACTTGACCAGGCCGAAAGCACGAGAGGAGCAAACTGCTTTCTGGGCACATTCCACCCTTTTACTTTCACGCGGTTTTCTGCTCTCATATAGTTTCCTACCCTGTTTATCTTTGTCTGCCGTGCAAACGCAGGGGCAGTGATGCGCGGTGCGCTCCTCCTTGGATCGTGCGCGTGGAGAGCATCCGCTTTGTCACGACAACCACGCCGCTCGTGCGGAGCCTGGGACACGGGGGCAGAGCAAAACCGAAGACGAAACCCTAAGAACATTAAAATGGCAGTAGCGTGCGAGGGTAAGGCCTGTCTGACCTGCTGCCTGGCACAACTGGTCAAAATCAGGTTAATACGGAAGAATACGAGCATAGCAAGTGTCTCTCATTCCTCCCATCACCTGTGTAGCTCAAAGGCTTCCTGACGTGGCCAGATGTCTTCTGTGGTTAAGTTACCTCCAGTGGATTTCTGTCCCATAAACTTGTCTAATATCCTGTTGAACCCACGTAAACTTTCAGCACCGGCAGCCTCCTGCGGTGGGGCGTGCAGCAGGTTTGATAACGTGCTGCTTGGAGATCGACCTCCTGCTGTTGGTTGTGAGCAGAGCTCCCGCCTGCTTCGTTTGATGCCTGCTAGCTCTTGTGTCAGCAGAGACCGGGCACAGCCAACCCCTCCCCAGGCCGCCTGAGATTTTACAGCCTTTATCAGCTGTCTCTTTTCCATATAGGAGAGCCCCACTTTACGGAGTTGCTTCATGTGGGAGCTGTTCCAGATCTCTGATGGGTTGCAGTGGATATGTCAGTGTGGGCATGCCCCGCCGGGCAGGGTGGGAGCCTGCTGGGCTCTATTCTCATGCCATGTAGCCCACAGTCACGACCTGTTTTCATCTTAGCTTGCAGCCTTACAGCACCTTGGGCAAACAGGTGGCCCCTTGAGAAGTTCCAGTCGCTTGTCTTCCCCATGGATCTGCTGACCATGCCATCCTGTCCTGCTAGTCCCCCGAGCTTCTCTTCCCAGTCTAACACCAGCTTTGGGATCCTGTGCTCCTACCTTGCTCCACATCAGGCCTGTTTTCTGGAGCGACTTGCTTGCTGGCTTGGGCAAGTTCTTCCAGGAAACAAGATTTTCAGCTTTGCTTGACCTCAGAATACCTGCACTAGGTGACAAAAGTGTCTGGCGTCTCTTTGGAGGCTGGTGTTGGTCACATGTCAGGCAACAGTATTAGGATTTTGGTGTGTTGTTTCAGCTTCCCATGCACTGACAAAACTTGCCCTGCCTCGTCCCCGCTTGGGCTTTCATGTTGGGAGAGCTGCCACTGGTTATAAGCTTGCTGAGCCCACTTTGTTACTCCGCATCCTTGTCCACTTCCCAACCCACTGTTGGTCCCCAGCCCTGACCCCACAAGTGCTTTGTAGTTTTCTGTCTGCCCTGAGGCTGCCATGGCTGGGGATGGAGGTAATGCTGCCCTGGGACTCTGCTGTGCACCCCTACTTACTCCTGCTTCCACCTCTTCTGCCCCCATCACTTTCAAGAGGAACTTGAGATGAAGCTCTTCATCGGAGGCACTTGGGCATCCTGGTCCTGCAAGAAGTCAGTGCACATCTGGACCTGCATCCACCCAGCCCTGCATCTGGTCTCACCTCAAAGATGTCTGTGTCTTACTGATGAGGTACGTGCCACCTTGGAGGTGACGTGAGGTGTATGGAGACCTGGTTGAGACCATGACCAGCTGTTTTGGATTACGTCTCCCTGCATGTGTGTCTACCTGTGTGTCAGGGCCTTATATATGAGTAGGGCTTATAGAGTTACTGAATAACAGAAGGAGATTTCCACAGCTTGCCTTTAAACTGTTAATGTATTAATTAAAAGAAGAAAAAGGAGTTGGTCCCATTAAGCTCACCATCTGTTTTAATTATCCACTAAAACTCACAGAAAGCTTTGTACACAGTATAATTGCATAATTAAAAAGAACTGTTGGAAGATAGATGGTACAGAGATGACTGGAGAGAGAAAAGCAGTCCTTGCTCCTATCCTGCTATCACTGAGTAGCATCATAATTAAGAGAGAACTGTAAATCAACTGCTTCGGGGGCTGAGTTTAGCACTATGCAGCCCCTGCTGTCTTCTGACAGCTCTCTGAGCCTCAGCCCTGCATTGAGGTGTCGGCATCAGCATGCCACCCCCTTGCTGCTAGCTGAGATTAGAGGTGGCCTTCAAAAAGTGCAGCCCTCCCAAATCCCGTGAAGAGGCACTCATAGGCTGTTGCTGCGCTCCTCATTTTCAGGGGAGGCATCTTGATCTTGGTGTCAGCTGAAGCCGTCGAGCTCTGCAGATCTGCGTCAGCTGGAGTGCTGACCCGGTGAGAACATTATAAAAATAGACCTGTGGTTCTGCAAGGATTAGCAGTGTCTTGCAATTCATCTGCTTCAAAACAGAGAAAAGAAAAATTCAAAAACCAGTGAAAGTTCTTGCACGACTTCCTGTTTCCCTCAATGTGTTGAAAGTGAAATCCTTTGCGCCCCACAGGAGTTAATGAAAATCAACTACTCTTTTCCCCTAAGCTGCACTACAAATAACTGCCTCATCTTTGACTGATGAGCCCTAGAGAAACACCCATGACAATTAAAGCCACCAGTGCCGCAGCGGTGGCAAAGCTGCCTTATTGCTGGAGACCGAGGAACTGTTAATTCTTCGTCCACACGTGTGAAGTCACAGGGCTGATGATTGCTTCTTCACGTATAAAAACACATATGATTGCTTCTTTTTCAGGCAGAAAAAAACACATGGTAGAGAGCTACGTCAGGCACTGCTTGAGAAGGACCAGAGCTAGTGATGAAGCTGTCCCACAGTCCTGCGTGGGCTTTGTGCAAGGAGGACGCACTGTATAACATGCCATGTTGAAGAGTGTCAGGGTGGTTGTTTACCAGGACACACCTGGCTTCTTGCAAAAGATGTCCATGGGCACAAACCCATCACACGTGGGTGGTGGTCCACTCCTCCCTGGAAGTCGCCTGGGAGCCTGGGAGTTTTCAGCCCAGTCTGGGCCCTGGATGCACCTAACCTGCACGATGGTGTTTGGCAGCTCCCCAAACCAGGTCACTGGTTTATTCAACAGAAGCCAGTCCCAAGCCCATCTTGTTGCTCTTGGGCATAGAGCAGGTTGACAAGGTTTGAAAACGAAAATATTATTAAAAAAAAAAAAAAAGAAAAGAAAAGAAAGCATAACAAACTTTCTGTGAGTAATAGTGGGAATTCTTCATGTTTTCTGTTTGTTTGGTTTTTAATGCTTGTGGTATCAAAATGATATTCTCATGCCTTCTTATACCTTTTCCAAAATCACTGCTCTTTCACATCCCCTGCAGACTTAATCTCTGGATTAATACTTTTTGCCTTTAAAATTTTGATCTACGCCGCAAAAACAAGATGAAGTCATTCCCAAGTCCTAAAAAATGGAAAAAGTCTGTCTTGTGCTGAGCACTCATGGGGCAGTACTCCAGCAACGAGGAGTTCCAAAACACAAGTGTTTGTGGGCAAAATATGACTCCTGCAATCTGCCCACGTTAGATGAGGCTATTAATGAGTTCACGACAAGCAACACAATTTGAGAACAACTCTGTAGCAGGCCAGAACCTCCCAATGTTTTAAATGTCAGCTCAGAAACATATTAATTGCTTGGAAAAGGCTTCTGGAGCCAACATAAACTTTGGGGAATTGGCATGATCTGCCAACATGCCTTCAGACAAGCGAGGTCCTGGGAGATCCCTTTCTGCTCGGACATATGGGTTGAAGCCCCATCTGCCAGGTGGAACGTCTCCTCTTTCACACCGCCGTGATGGATGATTTCTGTTGAGCGCTGGAAGTGAAGTCTCTGATGAGTTACTGATTGGCTGGCATTTTTATAGAGCAATTTTCCTGGCAGAAAGCTCTGGTTTCATCAAAACTGAGGTGTTTTGCAGAAACATGGCTGACCCTCCTTGCAAGGGCACATTTTGACTTTTCCTTTACAAATAAACTTGCCTCTCAACGACAAGATACATTTTTTTTTTAATCAAAACTGGAACAAAAGATGCAAAGCAGTCCCAAATCCAACTCCTCTTTGGAAATTTGTTTCCTGGGAAATTTCAAAATGTTTTCTTTCCTTTCTGCTCCACAGTGCCAACAAGTTTGTGAGTGCAGAGGGTCTCATCAGTGTGTTCCCAGCAGTTTTGGCAAGCATCAACTCCAAATGCCTGACAGCAGAGTTTCTAAGAGGCGGACCAGAACCTGTCCCTTGAAACAGTTGGTCCATGCAAAACTTGAACGAGCTCCTACTAGCACTCGGTCCATGCAAACCCTCTCTTGCAAGTGATGTTTTTCAGCATGTCTTTTCCTCTCCCAGAGCTTTTCTCCAGACAAAAAGCCTCCAGGCGCAGGGCTGGTGCTGGTGCTTTAGCTATGCAAAGAGCTGCAGAGGAAACGTGGGAAAGTTTGCCCCAGTGAGGGTTCGGAGCAGAAATGCTGCCCTTCGTGTCCTTTGAAGTCAGCTGGGAGGACAGATCCCTGCTACGGCGATGGAGGGAGAGTTTGCAGGGAGTTACTGGCCAAGTTTCCAGAAAAATGGTGTCAAGAAAAGGCTGCCCAGTTGCTTCATGTACTGCAGGAGCTGGGCAGGAAGGGATGACAGGGAAGGCGACGATGGGGAGAGTCCTCTCTTCCAAGCACTTGGCACGTGGGCCCACAGTTGTTTGGGGTCTGACCCTTGACTTTGCAGGGGAATGTGCCTGGAGGGCCCGTTGGCTACGGGCACGACTGATTCAGCCTGAAGGTGTTTCTTGAAGGCAAGAGCATCATCTAACACCCTGCCAGGAGCACTGGTGAGAACCAAAGGACGGCAGAGGAGCCCAAGGACGCTCAGAGTTATGGACTAGCTCTTAGCAGGTTATGACCATAAAGCACTTCAGCTGGGGATTTTGGTTAAATAACACATCTCACCCCTTAACTGTGGTGGGAGAAGCTCCTGGGAGCCACGTCAGGGCTCAGCCTGCTCTGCTCCACTCCGCTCTGCCAGCAAACAGACATGCCAAGGGCCTCCGAGGGTGCGACAAATTCAGGCTCGCATCGCTCAAGAATTAACGTTCCTCTCCGGCCACGGCATGAAGGACTCTCCTCTGCGGCCCGAGTTCATTAGAAGAGAACGTAACGAGATCGTTTATTGCCAGATTGACACGCTGGCTCACCAGTGCAGAACCGCACATAACCATGCCGTAGTTTTTCTTTATTTCTGGGCCTTAAAAAGACTTAGAGAGTGCTACTGGCATGTGTAACTGCCTCGGTAACAGCATAATACCGAGCAGAGGATACAACGATTTTTATTTTCATAGGATCATGCAAAACATCACAAATTATATGTTCTGCTGTTCACCAAGCTGGCGTTTTCTTGGAAGTCCAAGCACATCCCCATCTGCCATGTCTGGCTCTCTGGACAAGTTTCCAAAGTGAGCAGGGACTTTGGTGCCAATCTGGGGGCTCGAGGGAAGTGCTTGGGAGGGGATCAGAGACCTTGGCTCACCGGACTAGTGTGTGTCAAGGGCAGCCCCCAAATTCCACCATTTGTCCCCAAATAGGACTTCCTTGGCCATGTGTGTGTGTGTCTTGGAAATCTCCCAGACTGGGATGGGGAAGCAAATCTCCTAGGCAGCTTAGTTCAAAAGTATTTTGGTGCAGGCCAAGCCAAATGGCTGAGTGTAATAATATAGAAAATGTAGGTGCAGGTTTCGTCTTCTCTTTTCCCTTCTTAATCATGTTTGAAAATTAAATCAGCTAAATCTTGGAGTAAAATATTTGCCCTGAGTTAAAAAAAAAAAAAAAAAGACAACTTTTTCTTTGGAATGTGTTGAAATAGGACTTTCTAGCTAGTCCAGAACTGTTTGAGATATTTAGCACATACGTATAAGCCAGGCATATGAGCAGCTTGGGATTTAGGGAATGGAATTTCTCAAGAAAAAGGAAAAAACAAAAACTAATCAAACATTGCATCAAAATCCTGCTGACAAGCTCTGCCATGGCTTGACTCTGCCTGCAATTTGTCAGATACTGTAGAGGGAGACCTGCTTGCAGCCTTCATGCAACAGGTCTCTCCCACTGCTGGTAGCCTCCCTAGGTGTCCCCTTTGGAGAGCAAAAAGGGCACATGGCCTCCTGAGCTGACAGCTCTTGGGTCAACATTGTGAAGTGTCTTCTAGGAAACGTCTCCTCCCTTCTGCAGTAGGCCTTGTGGAGATGTCCCTGAGCAGCCACCCAAATGTGATCATCCCCCTCACCAGCACATTTATCTTCAGTCTCACCGAGGACCCTTGGGGTCTCCAATCGTTCTGTTGCGCGTGAATGAGAAGCAGTTGTTGTGCAGAGCGATGTCTGTCTGACAGCCACAGGAACCCTCCGGCAGGGTGTGAAAAGCAAAATCAGCATGAGGGGGATAGCTTGGAACAAGTCAGTTATTTGATGGGTTTTAGTATTCTCTCTCCTCCCTGCCTTTTTTTTTTTTTTGCTAGCAGGCTGCACACAGCTAATATTTCTCTCTTGCCTTCCTCCGTCATTACTGTTATCTGAAACAATCTTTTGGATAACTTTTACAGATGCTCATGATTTGTGGATGGCCTGGGTGACAGGTGACACTCAGGCTATGCCTGACCCCCCCCCCCCCCCGCCTTGTTTTCTGGGAGGTCACCAGGAACTATAGGTGCGTATGGAGACCCATTTCCCAGGGGGAAACCCATTTCCCAGGGGGAAACCCGGGCGAGGGGGGGGGCATGATCCCCTCCAGCCCCACACATCTCTCTGATGTTCAGGTCCCATCAAGGCACTTGAATGAAGGTATTGGCTGAACCTCCTGGTGGAGGCAAGGAGGGAGCAGAAGGGGTTCCCGTGCGCCCGGGGAGCTGTGCATGGCAAGACGGGGCCCAAAGACCAGCGCTGTGTGCAGAGTAGGCGGATGCTCCCTCCGGAATTAAGAAAAACATAAATGGAAATTGCAACATGTTCCATAAGAAAGTAAAGGAGGAAGTAATGCAGAAACAGGAGTAAAAATAGAACAGTGCTTTGAGGGACGATAAGGCACTCCAAATTTCAGCAGCTCTTTCAAAGCTTCTTAATCGGGCTAGTGGTTATTTTTTTATTGATGTGAATGAGAAAAAGGATCATAGAGGTGACGAAGTAACAGGGCTGGGAGAGAGACGGATTGGATGCTTTTGGTGTAGGGGCATTGGTGGGCCCAAACCAAGCATTTTTCAGAGTTTCTGTCAAAAATTCTTTTTTTTTTTTTTTTTTTTTTTTTAACAAAAACTCGAAAAAATGCCTTGTCTGGACCCACCCAAAACTGCTTGTGGGACCAGCACAGAGTTTATGCTTTTGGCATCAGATTAGCTGTCCCTTTAGTGTAGCAATTTGTCTTCCCACTGAGGTCAGCTTTTAAACAGAAAGTGCTGTTTGTTTGGAGGCAAAAAAATTTCATGTAGAAAAACATCCAAACGCAATGTTTCGACACTGGAAAACCTTCCCGCCTTCCCTGGCCTCCGCTCCATGTTTCTGCAGATGAAGCAGGTCAAATCTGGCCTGAATTCCCGGCAAGCTCCAGCCTCCTTCCAAGGGGAATTTGCGGACCGTCCCCGAGCCCCTGCTCCGCTCCGGGCGCGGAAGCGGCTTCGCGCTGCGCTCTCCGCTCATCAAGAAGCTCATTGTGCCCCGGCCCTGCCGCGCTCTGAGGAGCTTTTGTGATGGATCGGATCTTGGCTGAAATCGCCCAAATATTCCGCATTCAGCCGAGGGTCAGGTCACGTTCCCGGGGCCCGATTTACTACGCCAGCCTCCCCCGGGAAGCCCAGCGGGTTTTGCTTTAGGAAGCGAGCGCAACACCTTGGTTTTCCTCGCAGGCCGAAAGCAGGTTTCCTCCCCGAACGGCGCACAGGCCGCAGCGCTGCTCCCCGCGGCTGAGCTGCACCTGCGGGATCAGCTCGCGACACGAGCGGGAGGCGATCGCCTCCAGCTGAGCTCTGTGGACGCAGGAGGGGTTCGCGTTGCGCTCCGGAGGTTTTACCCGGGAAAACGAAGCCGTCTGAGATTGCAACGTCTCAGGTAACACTAAGCAGAAATTACTCACCCTGTGGAGTAATATCAAGGGGTCAATTCCCAGCCCATCTGCTAGCTGGCCTGAGATAAGGGTGTCTGCAAGGAGCACGGAGAGCCGCCTGCCAGAGGGCTAATTGAAGCAGAACATGATATCGTGAAGAACATCCCTGCCAGCGACCTCGCCCGGGCTGGGCAACCGCGTTTTAGCCCCGGGTGCGCTGCAGGGACTTCAGAGCAGCACAGCTTTTGGTTCTCCGCTCAGAGACACCAGCATGCTCTTCACCTTTCGCTTGGCCACGAGGATGGTGTCTCCAGAGCCTCGCTCCAGGCGAGCCCTGGCTCTTCTGTGCTGCTTTTAAGAACTGCATTTCTCCTCTTTGCCTTTCTCTGCTGATGGGCAGCAGGGCCTGATGGAGGCTTTCTACCCCTCTTCTCATCATGTGCAGAGTCTGGCTATGGTGGGCACCCACAAATTGATCCCTCGTCCTCCCTTGATGTGCCCAAAGCTTGGGGAGCCTTTTTTTATCTCGTCTTATCCTTGACATTGGAAAACTGCTCAGGGGCTATTTGACAGGGCAAAATCATCCAGGCTGAAAAAGTTTTGGACAAATGGAATTGCCTTCTCCTACCCCTCACAAGTGGAGACATGCACCAGGGCACAGCCTGGCCCTGTCTTTGGTCTGGCAGAGCCCTGTGCTGCCAAGGGGGCCCTCGTGCCACTGCTCTGCAATGCTGTACAGCTGCAGTTCAGGTCTCCTAAGCAAAATCCCAAACCTCTTGATGGCTCCTGCTGAGCTGGAAGATGAAGCTGGACTTCTGCTTTACCCACTGAACATCTCCTGTGGCTTTTCTGGCTCTGTAGGTCTTCTCTTATTTGCAGCACAAGCTAGATCTCTGTACCAAGCAGCACAGTTTTGGGGGTGTCAGCGCTTTCTGCACCGTGTTGTAGCTGGATCTACTGACCCTCCATGAGCAGGATGCATCCGTCTGTGTCTCAGTGCTCAGCACCACCCATGACTGGAGGCAACTGCTGGAATTACCTTGTTGGAGCCATGGCCTCTGATCTCTTGGGTGGGTGGA
Source organism: Rhea pennata (assembly GCF_028389875.1). Taxonomy (NCBI): domain Eukaryota; kingdom Metazoa; phylum Chordata; class Aves; order Rheiformes; family Rheidae; genus Rhea; species Rhea pennata. The sequence continues at coordinate 66,966,619 of NC_084667.1, read as the reverse complement.
AATTGTGTGGCTCACATGCCTGTGACATGTGAAGTGGCATGGTATGAGCCACTTCTCCTAGCACATGCCATGTAGTACATCTCCATCTTGAAGTATGTACCAGGATCTCACAGGGGAACCTCACAGGGTCACCAGCCCAGGCACGGGTGAAACTAGACGGGAAAAAAATAGGAAAAATACTTTGGGCTGATCTGCTTGATTGCATTTCCATCCATCATCCTTCAATACCAGCTGCAGCCCTAAAGAGAGGAGATGTAATAAACGGCTTAAGAAGTAACGTTTCAAATGAACTAACCTTTCGGAGGCTTCAGAACAGCTTGTGCTGGGCTTAGCTGGAATCCTGGAAAAAGTAAAGGGTTGTTCTTCCTTGATCCGGACTGGTTCCTTGAGTCATTCTCTTAGTTAATACCTGGCATTGACACAACATACAGCCCTGCTGGCGGGGAAGTAACTTACTTAGGGAAAATTTAAGCTGTTTGTTCTCCAAACTGGGGGAAGCAGACAAAGACTTATTGTTTTGCAGGCCAGGGAGAAGAGTAAGGAATAGGCAGGCTAGGAGAGGGATGAGAGAAGACAGGACAGTGCTGTCAGCCCTTGGCCTGAAGACAAGCTGGGTTTGGGACTCCCCGCGGTGCCGCTGCTCGCAGCCCTAGCTGGAAGCGGCACAGCCGTTCATTTCTGCAGCGCTTTACCTGCGTCTGTAAGAGGCATTCCCAATCCCTGACGGGTGAGCGCCTCGATGGCCAAGATGAGACAAAGCTCAGATCTTGGTGGAAGGGAAAGAACAGGGCCTGGGACCGACGTCTGGTCCCTGGGAGAAAAGACCTTTAAGGTAGTAGCAATAAGCTGGGAGAGAGCAAGAGGGTGCTAAATCCATCACACGTGGGCAGACTTTCCCGAACAGCCAGGAGTTAGGTCCTCCGTTTGTGCAGCCCTTGCTGCTGACTGTCACGTCAGCTCCAAAGCCAGCAGAAGTTGGAGTGTCCCTGCAGGGCAGAGACAAAACATTTCCCTAGGAAAATACTACCGCTTTCCATAAAAGTTCCACATGAGCCAGACGAGAAATCATCAGCCTGGAGATGTGATGGGAAAAGCCTAAGGCGAATGAAAGTGCCTTTTTGAATGGAAAGTGCTCGTCAGCCTCCACTGCTGCCACCTCTTTCAGCAACGCCCTAGGGCACAGGTCCCAGAGGTTTTTTCGGAGCCAGTTAGCCCTGAGTAGGGAACCTGCTTATATCACCTGTGCACAAGTCTCTCACCGCCTCTCCATTCCTGGCACCAGCCACTATGCTCTCCTTGAGTGCTTTCCTCCATCCACCCCATGCTCACTCATGGTCTGGAGTCCTTTCACCCCAGGCAAGTCACCTAGGGTTCACGCGAGCTCAGGCGCTCTCGGAGGTCTCAGCAGGTCGGAGCTGTCACAAGGCATGTCACCGCAGACAGGCGGGCTAGCCTCCTACCGCAGCCTGCAATCCTCATGTCATCAAAGTGTGGCAACGAGGAAAACACCTCCTGCTCCGCTGGCTGGCTTCTAGGGCTGTATCAGGAAGGCAAAACTGATTTAATTAGGGATGCCTTCAAGCTGGCCATAGAGCAATATTCTAATGGATCCCCAGGGAAGATTTATTAGCTTATACTACAGAGCATCACAGAAACTATTAGCCAAGTGTGAATTAATAAGCAAATATTTGCAAATCAACTGCAGCAGTAACAAGTTTCTGCACTTACCCATTGCCCTGTAACTGCTCAGGGCAGTGAAGTTGGGTAATTTCTCTTGCCTCAAATTCAAACCTGTGTTGCTTTATGAGGAGCAAATCTGCAAATGCAGTAGGAAGTAGGAAAATGGCTCCACCAGCACAGCTTCACCCTGGAGTTTCTCCTGGTGGCCCCATGCTGCTGCCTCCCAGGTCCCCTCCTTACTGCTGAGGAAGGCCATGTGTTGCTGACCAGCCCCAATTTGTTGCTGTCCTCTGCTCCAGACCACTTCCTTCCAGCCCTGCTGTACTTCAAGGTATGAGCAAACCATACGTGACTTCCAGCCAGGCCAGGATGGCACCTCCTCTGCAGTGCCAGTTACTGGGGTCATTCTGTCTATAGGTAGCACATTGTGGCCCCAAAAGGTATTAGCATATAAAGTTATATTGTCCTTATAGCTGTATTGTCCCTCTCATCTCAATGTAGCTCATCATTTAAATCAAAGTCTTTGATGACTTATAGACTGAAGACAGCATGAGTCATGAAAGTCATTTCACAGTGGCTTGGTTCACGCATATTCCCACTTTAAATTCTTATTCAGCTTTAACCAAGCTTGCCGTATTTAAAGAAGGTGTTTTGCTTTTCTTATTGTCCCTTGCCCCCAGTTTGCTTCCCAGGTAATATTTCCCCAGCTGCCTCTCTCTTTAGAAATGAGGTTATTGTATAGCTGTGACAGAGTGTGCATCCAATTTGTGTTCACAGCAGACTTTGGATTTAACAGCTGATGGAGAAAAGAGAATCAACAGGCTGAAAACTGTTTCTTTGTTATCTTGGAAAAAAATAGAAAGTAAATTCCAAGGCAATTCAAGCAGTGAACTATGTGGTGGGAAGAGAAGATGAATATAAAGTCGTCAAGGCTGTGCAATGATAGCAGGACAGCTTCAATTGCACAGCAAAAACAGTCTGCCTGGTGCATCACTAAGTAGGTACATGGTGTGTCTGCTCTGGAAGGACCTGTCAATAACAGGGAGCCAATTTTCCTTGCACAAAGATTAATTACACCATGAGCAGTCAACCCTGTATTTTGGAACAGGGCTCTTCTTGAAGAAGAAGTTTTCATCTCATCACCCATTTAGGCAAGACTGCTGCATCGGGAGGACGCGATGTGATGTACTGGCACCGCCTGGTTTTACTTCCACCTTCAGGGCTGCCTTGGGGTTTATTTTACATTTGGGAAACTCTCCAAGGGCTCTGTGGTGGGATGGGATATCTTCCAGAGCATGAACACATCAGCATGCAGAGGGGATCAACTAATTCCCGGAGTGACCATTGCCTAATTACTAAAAAGAAACCCATTTCAGAGAGGCTAAGATAGCTATATTTGATTATTTGATTATTTTCTTTAAGTTTGTGTTATTTGTCGGCTCCCTATCAAAAAAACCTTTGACTTTCCTCAAACCCACTGGTTTGAAGTGCTCACTGCATACACCCCGCAGTGAGATGCCTCGCACCAATTGCTGGCAGTGGTTTTATAGTGATATCCAGACATTGGATGAAAACGTTGACCGGCATCCGGCTTAGTACCCAGCCCTGTGAAGCACCGGTAGCAACACCCCACTTCATTGAGGTTTTCCTGTGGAAGACTGCTTTTCGAGGTCTTTTAGTCCATTTTTTATCCTTGAGTGTCAGCTTTATCGATACCCTATGGAGCTCAGTTTTTAATGGAGAGGTGCGAGATATGTTCCAGGTTTTGTCAAGACTGTGTTACGCATGACCCTTCTGATGCTGGTGGAGAGGATTAGTGGTTAACCCCTCTCTACCTGCCCACAAGAGGCAATGTGCTTCTAGCTTATACCTGTTTTCTTTTCTGTGGTCACCTGCCAGCTCTATGAAATGATCCAGCTGCATAAAACCCTACTAAAAGTGAAAACATTATCTAGTATCTACCACCTGCAAGGCTCCGGTTCCTACTCAGGCATTAGATTCCTTGGAGATCGTTGCATGGCTAAAGATAAGACTCAAATATGCTTTAGAGCAGGGAGGGAGATGAAGCAGGTTCCTCCAAGTAATTGAACGGCTCTTTTCCTTTGCGCTCTCTGAAGCCCAAACTGGAACCTGCTGTGTTACTATGCTCGGCTGCCTACCGTGTGGGCCGCCAGCCAGCTGCAGTGGTTCTTTGCAAGGGTCTCCAAGGCCACAGCTTCCCTCTGCCCTTCAGGACAGTTCTTCCTGGCCAACTGCAAGGTGGCATGTCGTGGGGCAAGGTGCTGGCCCAGCGACCTGCGGCGCTCGCAGCCCCAAGCTGCAAAATGAGCCACTTCTGCTCGTTCCTAGCTTGCCCGGGAGGGGACAAGTGGGGAATGAACAGCTCCAGCTACCAAGAGGGGAAAAATCTGGTCCCAGTGAACCTCTGCAGCAGCCAGCAATGGCCTTCATTATCTCTAAATCTTACAGCTGTAGAGGACTTTGTGGGTTGGTGTGGGCGAGGGAGCCAAGAAGGTGCAAATGGAGTGTCATCCGTTTGCAAAGGAGAGCTTGGCTGCCTGGTTTCTAGCCCATGGTCAGCATGAAGCAAGCATGATCCCTGCAAGCAGTGGGGCAGAGACTCGCAGAACAGCCATGAAAGTCTCCTGGGGTGGGTGCCAGCTCCCCAGCATGTAGTTTGCCGGCTCATGACGACCGTAGACACCACCTCAAGCGACTGAGCCGTGGAGGGACCTCAGTCAGCGCTGGGAGAAACTCTCCCTCTTGCCCTGGGGTAGCTTAATTACAGCCTCACTGTAGCAGCTCTGGGGTCCTTTGATGTGGTGAGCGCCTCAGACCTCATGCTTGTAACTCTAGAAGAGATGTCTCCACATCAGCCTGCTGTCTAGACTCCCTTTATAGAGCGGACTGACTTGAAGGGCATGATTCAGTTCATCTCACAGCAGATGGCTAAATCCCACCCAAGGTGACTCTTAGTAAAGCAGTGGAGAGATGGCAGCCCTGAACAAAAGCTGTAGGGTTGCAGGATGCACCAGGGAATCTCACCTGGCGCGGGCGAGGCGTGAGCTGTTGCAAAGCTGGCAGAGACGGCACGTTGCTCTGCCTCCGATGGCCACCCCACTCAGGGACAGGCTCTGAGACATCCTCCAAAGACTCCCCACATCTGCCGCACAGGCTATGCTCCCTAAATCCCAAATTATGTCTTTGGTACCTTGCAAGGACCAGCAACATGACTCACCCTGGTGCTGGCCAAGTGGGTATCTGGCCTCAGCCCTAACTACACAGGCAAATCCAACCTTTGGACTCTCCCAGGACCATCTCTAATGCTTCTGCATGCTGCTGGCCAGGGACAAGCTGTACCTGGGCTCTGTACAATTTGAAGTGAAACCAATCCTTAACTGGAGCCTGGGTGTCTCCAGAATAGCTGTCAACAGGTGGTCATATTATTTAAAGCCCCTTTGGGGATCTGAGCTGTCTTTCCTGGTGCAAGAGGCAGCTGCTTTGTGTGGGACATGCTGGCAAGCAGAGCCAGAAGAAAGGCCCGGACATGCTCAGGGCTACAGGACACTGCTCGCTGGCGCTTTGAGGGAGGAACCGCTGTTTGTTCAATCAGCTGGAAGCAAAGGGCCGTTTCCCTGCTCACATCAGGGAGATGCGAGCTGGTGGCATCATTGGTCTCAGGCCCTAAGGACTTTAGGTTATCATTAGCAGAGCTCCTCTGGCAGCGAGACAGGAGGAAGCCCAACAGCACCAGCAAATCCTGCTCCAGCAAATATGAAATAAATGAATAAACTCGGGACTGTCCAAGCTCCCTGTAAGGAGATGCCTTTCCTCTGAGTGATCCAGTTGCCCGAGTGCAGGGCTCCCTTGCAAGGTCTCCTAGAACCACCAGCTGCCTCCTGCCTGGGAAAGTGTTTCCACACCCGTGGATACCTCCTTGTTGGCTTTTCCCAATGCTCCTGGCTTTGGGCATCTCTGCTGGTGCCCAGTAGCCAGGGTGTGTTCTGTGTTGGTGATGCACCCTGCAAATCCCCGCCCAGCTGGGCACTGCTGCCCTGCAAATGCTGAAGGGCAGGATCAGACCTCCATAGTGACAGTGATGTGTGGCATGGGAGTCACAGACTTGGGAAGCCAGGGAAGGGGAAGCCAGGGGAAGGGAGGTCATTTGGCCCTGTCCCCAGTGAAGTGAGTCTGCTTATGTCCCACACCAGCTGCAAAAGGGGCCCTCCAAGGGGCTGGGGAACTCATTGGAGTGATTCTTGCTCAAGCTCCTGCTCCTGGTCCCTCCCACTGATACCTATCTTGAACGCAAATACCTGCTGTGCCACTGGAGATGCTGGTGGGGAGCCTGTGCAAGCCCTGTTCTGGCTCCAGAGCTGGAGAGGTGGGTGGTCAAGCCCCACTGCCCGCAGCACTGTGGGGCAACTGAGCAAGCACCTTCCCAGCACCACACAGGGATCACCGTGCAGAGAGGCAACGGCTCACTGCAGCGTCGGGCTTGCAACCAGCACTGTCAGAGAAATGGTCACCTAGAACGAGGACAGGCAAGGAAGGGCTGAGGGTAGCCAGCGGTGCCCACCTGGGGTCTTCTTTGGCTTTGCTTCCAAGCTGGCAGCACTGATTTGAGGGAACAGAGGCCAACTCAAGGGACAGACCTGCCAGCAAAGACCAGAGTCCTTCTGTAGTTGGCTTCTGCACTCAGTGGCATTTTTCCCACTTGTTTTGGCACTTTGCCCACTTTTGGTTTTAAGAGACAAATAAAGAACAGACAAGCGAATGATACCTCTCCCTCCCAGCCCTTTACTGCACATAACTCTTTTCCTTCAGGTCATTGCATCCGTGACCTTCAGAAATCTGCCACAGCTTGAGTTAAGGACTGAGGCTGCACAGCGGCTTCTTCCACTAGCTTCGGTGAGCATCAGGTCTGGCTCCATCAGCCGTGTGCCCTCTGCAGATCAGCCTAACGGGAGAGACCACAGCAGAGCATGCTCTGGCTTTCCGCAACTGCCAAGCTCTTCGTAGGGAAAAGGCTCTATTTTTCCCCTAGTCTGCCCTTGATGGGTTGGTTTAACTGAGATCCAAATTTCTGTCTCACGCCACTTGCTGCTCCCCCGATAAAAAGCCACATGAAATTTATCTTGCCATTTTTCATTAAAATAAACCACTTGAGCAATGCTCAGAAATCCCTGATCCAGGCCAGCTTGGTCAGCCAGTGTATTTGTATTTCCAAGGCATCTTCTCATCTTGCTTACCTTCACTTCAAAGTGCACAAGGGAGCAGCCCAGTCTCTAGAGCACTTCAGCAAAGTATGTCAAAAGAGTCTCGAAGCAGATTATTTAATGCCGAGGAAATTAGTAACCAAATGAGTTCTTAGCTATACTGCTCTTCTTCTTGATCTTGGGAAAAGTAGTGTTTAAATTCTCTATCTCATAGTTTTAGACTCAGGAAATGTGATTACACATCTGTCATTATTTTACTCTTCTGTGTTGATTGCTCATATTAAACAAACCACATTCCTTCATTGCTTAGTAATCTCTGCTGTTCCCTTTCCTCTCTGAGGAGACAAGTCTCAGCTTGACATCAATGTACCTGTTGATCACAGCTACGCTATTAACCACCTGGTAGAACTCTTTAGACACTGGCTGCAGGCAGAGTTCACATCACCGTCCTCTTTTCTCCAGTTTGCTGCAACTTTGTGAGTCCTCTTTTTCCTAACTGTCGTTTGGCTGAAGAGTGAGAGGAGCCACGTGAGATCCAACCCCCTTTGAAGCCGATGTGTTTCTCAAAAAGGTGTTCGAGCCTTCCTCTGTCTTCCATCGAGCAGGTAAGAACACGCACTTGGAGTTGGACACCAGTCAAAAAAGGGTAGGTCCTCCTCCGAGCAGAGCACGATTCCCAGGGAGCCATCTCGCGCCCGGTGTTTCACCGAGCGAGGAGGACCTTGAGAGCCTGGCTCTGCTCTGGGGAGCAGGCACTCCAAGAGCCCTGTGGTCCTGCGGTCCCACCTCGGCTCCCGCAAGATGAGCTCCCACCGACAGTGCGAGAGGAGTCTGCCCTGAACTGTGACACCTTCGTGGAGACATTTAGTTTTTCTCTTGGTGGCTTTATCTTTCAGCTCAACTGAGACAACCCAGAGTTTACCATGGATCAGCTGAAGGAACCCGACTCATAAGTGTTCCCGGCACCAGGTAGGGCGATGAGTACATGCTTTTAATGGCGTTCGGCTGTGGAAGGGAAATGAGAGGCGATGGAGATCGTGACCCAGGAGGGGCCATCTTAGCTGGCTCTGAAAGGAGCGGTGGGATTGCAGCTTTGACGGAGAAGTATCTAGCCACACTTTGCCTGTGGCTAACAAATGGTTGTAAGCGCTTTCCAGTCCCTAGTAACTTGTCGAGCTACTGCAGAAGATCTCAGGGCATTGTGGTGTTACCAAGCTTTGTCTTCTCCTGGTGAGGACGTGGTGGCCAGGCCTTGGCAGCTGTGGTCCGGGAGGGCTTTGCGCAGGGTTTGGGGCTGCAGTTCCCTTCCACCCACGTTCATCATGGTGCCTCGGCACAAGAGCTGGGCCGTGAACGCCGCTCGTGGACTCGCCGGCGGCCCCCCTGGTTTCGGGGGGGGTTCTGCTCGTAGAGGACGGTGCCGCACGCAGCGAACCCTGGGCTTTTAACGCGATGTCGCTGGGCCGGAATCAGCTGCTTCTCATTTGGCTTTGCGTTGTCTCTGGCAAAGGCCTGCTGGCCGGAGGGAGCCGCCAGCAGCTCTGCGCGGAGGCTCTCGGAGGTCTGCAGCGCGTCGGGCGCTTTGGCAAGGGTTTCGCCGCTCCCGGGGCCGGCGCGCGGCAGGACCCTCTGCCTGGGCAGGCGTCCAGGGCAGGGGGGCAAAGAAGGGCGAAAGCGAGCGCCGCGGGCTGCCGATGGGGGGAGGGAATTCGCCAAGGAGAAGCAGGGAAGAGAGGCAGTCAGGGAGGGAGGAAGAGGGAAATGTCTAGGAGAGCAAAGGCAAAGCCGCCGAGGAGCGCCGTCCATCTTGCGTGCCGGCAGCGCGCGGTGACTCTGCTCCCGCACCGCGTGCCTGGGTCCCCTCCAGCGGGGTCGTGAGGAGTAAAGGGAGATGGGGGGGGTCCCTTTCGTCCCGCAAATGCTGAGCCGTTCCTCTCCTGGGAGGGTCCCGCTCCAGGGTTTGCCCTGCTCCCGCGTCCCCCCACCCCGTTTCCTCCGGGAGCCGCGGCGCCCAGCCCGCGGGAGCCGCGTCGGCCGCCTGGCAGCTCCTCGCACCGGTTTGCGTCTGAATCGCACGGATGTTTTGCAGCTCACTCTTCCGTCGGAGCTTTCTGATGCTTGATCCTCCCCCTCCTTTTCGCTAGTACCTAGAACCTCCCGGTATCTTCTCCCAGCAGCAGACCCGCGGCTGGTGGCCGGAGACCTCGTGGGCTCCCGTCGCTCGCTCCGGGGGGAGCCGGGAGCACGTCGGGCTTCCAACGATCCCGATCCATCCGCAAACACCTTCTTCCCGGGGGCCGGGGGGTGGGGGGGGATCGGCACCGAGGGCAGGCCGCGGTCCGGCGTCTCACCCTCCGTGCCGGCAGCGCCGGCCAGGCCTTCCGCTTTTGGATAACGCCCCCCAAAAACAGCTTGTATCCCGGTGGGAAGAGCCCCCGGGCTTCGCCCCGGCCGCCCGGAGCTGGCTCTCGCTGCGGGAGCGGGTCGGACACGGAAAGCGAGGAGGGTTTTCACCGGAACCATCTTTTTGCAGCTGAAGAAACTCTTCGTGCAACCTGTGAACAGTGTTTCTCGCACGCAGACGTCCTCAGGTCCTTCTCTTTCTTTTTTCTTTTTTTTTTTAAATAATCTCTTTTATTTCATTTAATAATGAATGAATTATCAAAAATATGTGCTGGCAGGGAGCCCGGGTTTTGTCAGGAGACAAAAGCCTTCAGTAACGTATTAGTCAAAAACATTAAAAAACAGAGACAGAGAGAGAAAAAAAAAGAACAAAATGGAAAGTGAATTTCTGCCAAAGCCTCCAGGGAGGAAAAACATCTCAATTGCAGGCTTTTGCCCTCTTTTTTTATTTTCCTTCCCCCCAGAGCTGGCTTTTGCCTCTCGGTTTTGCTCCGGAGCGTGGTTTGGAGGCCCGAGAGGACCTCGGCTTGCCCGGGCGCCCCGGCGGTGGTGGCGTTTCGGCGCGGGGAGAAGCTCGCCCGTGGCTGGAGGCTCTCGGGTGGAGCAATCGCGCCCAGTCATCGCCCAGGAACGAGGCGAGCGGGAGCGCAGGGGAAGTCGGCGCCTCCCCGGCGTGCGTGCAGCAACACGCCGGGCGGCGCAGCGTGCCGGCACCGCGCGGCATCCCGGCCTGGCGCAGCGTCCCGGTGCAGTGCAGCATCCAGTGTGATGCAGCACCCTGGCATGATGCAACATCCTGGTGCAGTGCAGCACCCAGGCACGATGCAGCACCCAGGCACGATGCAGCATCCCAGTACGATGCAGCACCCTGGTGCAGTGCAGCACCCAGGCATGATGCAGCACCCTGGCACGATGCAGCATCCTGGTGCAGTGCAGCACCCAGGCACGATGCAGCACCCAGGCACGATGCAGCATCCCAGTACGATGCAGCACCCTGGCATGATGCAGCACCCAGGCACGATGCAGCATCCCAGTACGATGCAGCACCCTGGCACGATGCAGCATCCTGGTGCAGTGCAGCACCTTGGTATGATGCAGCATCCCGGCACAGGGCAGCATCCCGGTGGGATGCAGCATCCTGGTGCAGTGCAGCACCCTGGCACGATGCAGCACCCTGGCACGATGCAGCATCCCAGCACAGGGCAGCATCCTGGTGGGATGCAGCATGCCAGTGCAGTGCAGCATCCCAGCGCAGCGCGATGTGCCGGCGCAGTGCTGCTGAGGGCCGGAGCCGGGGAGCAGCTGCCCTTTGCAGCCCTCATTCACGCCGTTTGGACCAACGTGCCCGCAGACACAAGCCTTCCCGACACACCGGCCGTGCCAGCCTCGGGGCTAGCTCTCGGGAGGACGGAGCCTCGCGCCGTCCGCTCCGGGCTGCCTTCCTGGAGGAGACCTGCTTCGCTCCCGCTGCGGCGGCTTTGGCTCTGCGCGCGGGACACGGGGAGGGAATTTCCCACCACCTCCGCAATTAGCCGGTTTGGAGGAGAAAACGCGCGCTCGCCCCCTCTCCCTCTCCGAGGCAGGGGCCGCGGGGCCGCGCCGCTCTCAGCCCCCTCCGGCAGATTCAGCTGGCGTGAGTCATTCTGGACCGGTTTCACGCTGCCCCCGAGCCAAGCGAGCACATTTATTAGTTAATTACTTTGTATTTCCGCCTCCTCTTTTTCCCCTTCCTCTCCTCCCTCGATGCTTCAGGCCTTCCTTCGGCCGCCGCTGGACTCTCCCGAGACCATCGTGGGAAAGAGCCTCATATTTCAGCTTATTTTGTCCCATCAGAAAAAAAAATCCAGCTTTGCTGAAACTCTCCATAAAACCCTCGCACTGGGGGGGGGGGGGTCTCGGTCCTGCGCAAGCCAGAGCGAGGAGCCGCTGCAGCGCGGTGGTGTTTCCCTGCTGGGGCGCGTTGCATTTGACGGACGGGTAAACAGGGCCGTCTCCAGCTCTCCATCTCCGCTCTAGTGGGGAAAAAACATCTCAATTTCTTTGGCTTTGTTGATTAAAGTTTAATTACCTCAAATGCAAACTATCTATCAGAGGAACATAGATTTTTTTTTAAGGGCGTTCCTAAACGTCCTGGAAAGAAAAGTGTTTAGCAACATGTTCCCATTAGGAGCATCTGGTCAGCGTTAGTAAAAAGGGTTTGGGCAGAGGCCGGGAAAAAAAGCACCTCCGCTTTTTCCCCAGCAGCTCTTCTGCCCCGGAGCACTCGACAGCACCGTCCGCCCGGTTTTACAAACGAGCCGCGTCCCCCTGGCCTGCCGGGCTCCGGCTGCGCCAAGCCGTGCCCGGGAACTGCGCGGCCCGGGCAAACCCGGGGCCTCCGCTGCCGCGCCGGGCTCCGCGCGCGCCCGGCCCCCGAGCGCACAAGCGGCCGCGGCGCCGCTCCGTGCAGCGCAGCTCGGCGCGGCTGCGGGGGGCATTTCGGGGCTCGGGGGTTATTTTTTTTTTTGTTATTTTTTTTTGTTTTTCTTTTTTGCAAGGGGTCGGCAGCCCCTGAGTCATTTCCCCTCCTCGAATCGCCGGGGGCCGTCGCCGCCCTCGATTTGCAGCCGTCGCGGGGCCGTCGCGATTAACCGCCGCCGCTCCCTCCGGACCGGATTTACCTGCTCCGCCGCCCGCTTCCGAGCCCCTGCCCTAAAAACCAGGGGCAGGAAAACGCGCACGGCAGACGGTAGTAGCCGCGGCTGCTTTGGCTTTCTCGTGCCCGTACAGCCCCTGAACAGATTTGTTTCGCAAAGCGAAGAGCGCCGGGGCCAGCGGCGCACGCAGCACGCGGGCTCCCGCCGGCTGCCTCCGCTCGTCGCCTCGCTCCGCTCTCCGGCGCTTTCCGGGCCCGCGCTGGGATCGTGCCGAAGCCGCCGGGTTCGGCATCCTCCGGCGGGGAGCGAAGCGGCTCGGCAACGGAGACATTTCCGACTGCGGGTGCTGGGGGAGAGATCACTTCTCCGGGCTTCATACGCATAGGTGCACGCACAAATATTTCCGTGTGAGTGTGTGTATATATATTTTTATATATATATATATATGCATGTGTTAGATATATTATGCATGTATATGCATAATGCGTGCAAAAGGAAAGACCTAAATACCGCCTCGTCGAGTGCAGATTCAGCTGATCGACCCCAGTTTTGCAGCCTTTCGAGCGTATTTGCTCACGTTTACAGACGTGTGGGACCCCGGAGCTGTGCCGCGGTGCCCACCCAGGCCCTTCGGCCCCTTTCGGGCGCTCCCCAGCCCAGCCGAGCGGGCGCTGACCTTGGCCCGGGCCCCGGGGAAGCACAAAGCGCGGGTCAGAGCAGTGGTAAATAATTGACCGGTGGGTGCGGTGCGGTGCCATGCCGCGCCGCGCCGTGCAGTGCCGCAGCCGGGCTCCCCGCAGCCCCGGCTCCCCGTCGGCGCGGGCGCCCCGGCCCCGGGGCCGGCAGGGCAGGCCGCGGGCGCTGCTTTTCCCCGCTGCAGCCCCGCGTATCCCCCCGAGCGCCGGGGCAGAGCGCTGCTTCCCGGCGGCGAGCGTCTCGGGGACGCTGCCCCTCCGCCGGCTTTGGCTGCGAGCAGCCGACCGGCCGGGCTAAAAACACCCGCCGCGGGAAGCCTCAGGATGGGGATTTTGCTCTGCGTCCGTGTTTCGAATGCTTCGCTCGCTCTCCGGGCCCGTTCGGCTGCGATCTCGCCAAAACCCCGTCCTCGCTCCTGCCTGTGCAGGGGCGAGAAGGCCGCGGGGCAAGCGGAGAGGGGCCGGCGCCGGGGGGGGGGGTGTCCACCCCAGCGGGCACGCAGCAAGCTGCTGCCGGGTACGGGGCTGGGAATAGGATCGGGAACGGGATTGGGATCGGGGACGGGGCGGCCCGGCCGGGAGCTGCCTCTGCATTGCTGGCATTCCTGCCCGGCCGCCGCTGGCCCCGCGCCACCGCCGGCAGCGGTCTCGCGCGAGCCGGGCGCCCCGGCGGGGAGCAAACCGGGGGGCTGGGGGGGCCGGCGGCCGGTGCCTCGGCTCTCGCTGGGAGACCCCAGCAGTGCCCGGCCACGCGGGGCAAGCGCTCAGCCCTTACTAGACACCCGCGAATCTCCGCGGTTAGACCGGAGACTCTGATGACAACACAGGAGCACAGGGAACAGCTGCTGTTTCCTACCCTGTTCATATAAATACATCTAGTGTGAAAAAATTCTGTATATTTTCTGCGAGTGGTATTTTCAGCCATAACCACAACTCCTTTTTTTAATGTTTTTCCTTTTTTTTTTTTGAGATGTTCCTAGCAGTGCAATCAGCTCAGTTAAACCTTGTCCAACCCCCCAAAAAAGAGTTCAGTTTATGACATTTTCCATCTGCGCTTCCGCTCCTTGGGGGGGGGGGGGTGCTTTGGAGTTGTTTTTTGTCTTTTAGCATCTTCTCGGCCACCTCGGCCGTCGTGCCCAGAGCGCGGGTCTTTCCGCGGGGCAGAGCGGCGGGCTCGGCGGGCACGGCGGGGTGCATGGGGAGCGGGGAGCAGACCTCGGGGTGCTTGCTCGCAGGGGCAGTGGCGGCGGCACCGTATTTAGGTGCGGGAACAAGCGGCTGTTCTCGCTGGGAGCTGCGCGGGGGCTGAGCCGGCCTCGCAGGTCAGCCCCAAAAATGCCTGTAGACGCTTGAAAGTGAGGAATAAATAACTCCTCCGAAAGCAATCTTGCCATATGGCGCTGCTGAGGAAGGAGCGCCGCGAAGATGCCTTGCTGCTGATTTATGGGGCGGCTATTCTGGTGCTGGCCCATGCGGGGAGCGAGCCCCACGCTCACGCCTCGGCTTCCCCACACCACTGAGCGCCGCGCGCTGTCGCTCTGGCTGCCAGGGTGCCTGTGGGGGCCTTGACGGGAATGGGAGCCAGCCCTAAGCCTTGCTCCTGCCTCGATTTGCCTCCTCCATGCAGGCTCGAGCCCCAGCAAGGAGGCTGCTCAGGGCCTCTCCAGGAGGATGGCCGGGTCCTCCCAGGAGGATGCTCGGGTCCCCTCTTGGAAGGATGCTCAGGTCCCCCCAGGTGGATGCTTGGCTCTCCACCTTGGGGATGTGGGATGCTCAGGTCCTCCCATAAGGACATCGATTCCCCTCCGGGGAGGATGCATAGGTCCCCCCCAGGAGGATACTCAGTTCCCCCTTGTAAGGACTCTGGGGCGCCCCCGGGAGGGTGCTCAGGACCCCCCAGGAGGACGCACAGAGGTCTCGTGTGGGGATGCTGGGTCTCTCCCAGGCGGGTGCTGGGGTCCCCCCCGGGCGGTGGGACGCCCTCCGGCCCCCCGCGGGGGGCGCTGCCGGGGTCCCGGCGGGAGGGGAGCGCCGGGGCCGCCCCGCGCCGGGGCCGCCGCTGCCCCGGGGCCGCGCCGAGGCGGGAGGCGGCGCCGGTGCTGCTCGGGGCGGCGCGGCCCGGGAAGGGGCGGGGGCGGCGGGCTGCGCTGCGCTGCGCTGGGCTCGGCACGGCTCGGCTCGGCTCGGCGGAGCAGGCAGCGCGGTCCCGGAGCCGCAGGTAGGTGCGCGCCTGGCGCCCCGCTGCGCGTCCCGGCTCGGCTCGGCCCGGCCCGGCCCGGCCCGGCCCGGCCCGGCTCGGCTCGGCTCGGCCCGGCCCGGCTCGGCCCGGCTCGGCTCGGCTCGGCTCGGCCCGGCCCGGCCCGGCCCGGCTCGGCTCGGCTCGGCTCGGCCCGGCGGCGCTGCCGGCCGCGGGGCAGCGGGCGGGGGCAGCGGGCGGCAGGCGCCGGCGGCGCCGGGCGCTTGTTGCACTTGGGGGATTAGTTGGTGGTGTTGGAAAACTGCGAGTGGCTTCACTTCCCAGGAATGCGAGCCATTTCCTCCGGCGGGGCGCGGGGGGCCGGCGCGGCGCAGGGCGCAGGGCGCAGGGCGCGGGGGCGCGGGGGGCGCGGGGGGCCCGCTCGGCTCCGAGCCGGGGGCCGCCGCGGGTCCCGGGCGGGCCGGGCCGGGCCGCAGAGCGGGCGGCGCGGGGAGGAACCGCGGGAGCTCGGAACCGCGCGACGCTCCGGCGCCGCGTCCCGGGCCGCGAGCTGCCCTCGCCGCCGCGGCGCCTCGGCTCGCGGCGTTTCCGAGAGGGCGGACGGCGTTTCGGAGAGGGGCGGACGGCGTTTCCGAGAGGGGCAGACGGCGTTTCGGAGGGGGCGGACGGCGTCGCTTGGCGGCGCACGGCGTTTCGGAGAGGGCGGCAGCATCCCTTGGCGGCGCGCAGCGTTTCGGAGAGGGGCAGACGGCATTTCGGAGAGGGGCGGCCGGCGTCCCTTGGCGACACGTGGCGTTTCGGAGAGGGGCAGATGGTGTTTCGGAGAGGGGCGGCCGGCGTTTCGGAGAGGGGCGCCCAGCGTCCCTTCGCTTTCCGTCCGCGGGCCCCTCAGCCGGCTCCGGCGGGCTGAAGCGCTTGCAGAGTCGCGGCGCCGGTAGGTTTGTGCTCCCGCCGGATGAACGCGGCGCGCTGAGCCGTGCGCCTGGAGGATGAGCGGGAAGAACACCCCGCGGGTTAAAATCCCACCGTTCGGCCAGCCCGGAGCAGCCGTTTCTTGGAGGAAAGCAAAAAAGAGAAAAATTCACGGCGTGAACACCGCCTCCGGCTCGGCCGCGTTTGCAGCCCCGGAGGATCCCGCGGCCCCGGAGGATCCCGCGGCCGGGACCGACGCCGGCGGCCTCGCCGCGGGGCCGCTCTGCCGGTGCCGGCCGCCCGCGGCTTCCCGCCCTTGGTGCCTGACGCGGTTTCTAGCCACGAGGATGCTTTTCCCTCTGAGCCGAACTCCCCTTTCCCGGAGCGCTGCGGCGCTGCGCTGATCGACTCGCCGCGCGCGCCGGGGGCTCTGCGCTCCCAGTGCCTGCGCTGCTCGTCTTGGGGGCTTTGGTACTGCCACGGGGCTCGCTTGCGTTCGCTGGTCCTTGGACAGAGCGTGGGTTTATTTGGTCTCTTTTGGGTAAAATGCTCAAAAGTGATGTTGCATTTAAAACTCCCCGGCCTGAAGGCGTTTGGGGATTTGGTTATAGGTACTGGGCTTTCAGTATCATTTTGCAAAGGAGTTCTTTTCTTTTTTTTTAAAAAAAAAACAACTCGGTTGATTCAAATGCTTTGCAACCCAAGTCTGTAAGCAATTATTCCATTACATGAAAGTCAGTACACTGAAAAAGATTAATTCAGACCAGATGTAAAAATAAATGTGAATTTCAAATTAAGATGATGTCAGCTCCCTCCTGCTTAAAAAAAAAAAAAAAGAAAGAAAGAAAAAAAGAAAAAAAAAAGTGCTTTGGACTCCAGATGGAGTATACAAACTATGGCTGTGGCTAAATATCTGCCTGGCTGTTAATTTAATTTTACGTCTTTTTTTTCTCCTTCCTGAGCAGCGGGTTTATAATATTTTTCAGCATTTCAAACGCAGCTTGTGTTTTTCTCGGCCCGGGACGCGGCGGCGGGGGAGGCCGAGCCGGGCACCCGCGCGTCCTTCGGGCCGTCCGAAGGGAGCTAGCGCTGCGGGGTGGCCGCGCTCGGCGAGAAGGCGGCTCCGCCAGCCTGGAGCCGGCGTTTCGGGAGACGCGGCCGGGTTTTCCTGCGCAGGAGGCGGCGGCGCCTCCCGGGGCTGCGCCGGGGAGATGCCGCCCGGCAGCGCGGTCGGGGAGCGGTAGCGATGCGCTGACCCGGGCTTGATGCAACTGGAAGTCCTTAGCGGATATTAATTTAATCCCCAAGGCTGGTGGAGAAGGTTTCCAGAAGGAAACAGAGTTGAAGGGCTTGACTCAATAACGTGGAAGGAAAGGAGCGGGGAAAATAAAAGGGAGGAAGATCGGAAGGAGACGAGGCGGAGAAGTCGCCGCGGCGGCGCGCGGACGGGGCGGCGGCAGCCGGCTCTCCCCTTCGCGGCCGAGTTTCCGCCGTCTAGCATCCAGCTAGCTGTGCGGCCAGTGAAGTCATGCAGTATTTATATCCGGGCCCCTTTCTTCCCCCAGCGAAGGGCTCTTTCATCTGCCTCTAGTCGTTAGGATCTGTTGAGTTCGTGAAGAATCGGAGACGATTTTAATTACGGGGCGACCGCAAGCAGGAATTAATCCGGCTTTCGGGCCGGTAGGAGCTGCCTTTGGCGACAGCCTCCGAGCGTGCAAGAACAGCTCGTGCACACCTGCGCCCGGTGAGGTGGGGTGAAACCGGCCCGGAGCTTGCGCAGGCGAGGAATTCCCACGCCGGCAGCGAGCCGGGACGGGGCGTTCGGGGCGGCGAGGGCCCGTAGCGCGGCTCGGGGGACGCCCCGGGGCCGGGGCGCGCGCGGCGCTCGGGGGCTCTGCAGCGCCTCGCCGCCGCGTTTTGACGCTCCCTGCCCCGCCACTCGCTCCCTTTAGCGGGGAAGCCACCAGACGGGCCCCGGCGAGCGGTCGGGGACTGAAATAACGTCATTTCCCCGCTGCCAGCGCTTCCCGGCCGCCGGCGGCCCCGGGACGCCCTCGGCCGAGCCTGCCGCCGGCGCTGGCACGGCTCCGCTCTTGGGGCGCCCGCGTCGGGGAAAAAAGCAACGAAAAAATCCAGGCGAATGGGGAAATAGGAGGGCGACGCTCTTTGCCTGGGGGTCGTAACGCGGGCTTCGGGGGCCCGCTCGACGCGGGGGGCTCCGCTCCGTCCCGCTGCGGTATTCCCGCTCCGGAAGGGGCAGATCGCAGCTGCGAGGCTGCCGAGGCCCCGTTCGTTAACTCTTTCCTGGCGGCTTCGCGGACGGGAGCCGTCGGCCTCGCCGTCCTCTTTAACGCACCAGCAGAAAAAACCACTTTGGGGGCTTTTCAGAAACAGAGCCGGGAGAGTAAAGCTGCTGGCTGGGGCCTTTTTGGGCAGCGGGGAGAAGGGGGAGCTGCGTCCCTTTACCCCCCACGGGGTTGGAAAAGGTAAATGCGACCTTGGGTAGATGCAACCTGGAAAATGCAGCCCAGGGTAGATGCACCCGGGTAATGCAACGCAGTAAATGCAGCCCTGGGTAAATGCAACGCGGTAAGTGCAACGCGGTAAATGCAGCCCCAGATAAATGCAACGCGGTAAATGCAGCCCCGGGTCGGGGCGGGCTGCGGGGAGAGGAGGGGAAGGAAGGTTGGCGGCGCCGAGCGCGGCGGCTGGGCCCGTGCGCGGGCGCTGACGGCCGCTCTCCCGCAGGTATGGCGCCCGCGGAGCCCGAGCCCGCCGCGGCGCGGCTGTGAGGCGCCCGCCGTCCGCCCCGCGCCCCGGCGCGCCGCCCCCAGCCCCCGCGGCAGAGCCCGGACCACGATGAACAAACTGAACTTCCATAACAACCGAGTCATGCAGGACCGCCGCAGCGTGTGCATCTTCCTCCCCAACGACGACTCCCTCAACATCATCATCAACGTGAGTGCCCACGGGCTGGGTTTGGCAAGCGGGCGCAGGGGGAGAAACCCGCCGGCGCTTCCGGCACGCCCGGAGCGCCGCGACCCGCTGCCGACGGCGCACGCTCCCTGCGGCGCATGGGCGGCCTTGGCGGCGCGTCTCCAGCTCCCCGCTGCTTCCTGCAGGTGAAGATCTTGTGTCACGAGCTCCTGGTGCAGGTGTGTGACCTCCTGAGGCTGAAGGACTGCCACCTCTTCGGGCTCAGCGTCATCCAGAGTGAGTGCCTCCGGCCGCCGTGCCGTGCCCGGCGCCCGTGCCGTGCCCGGCCGCGGCTCGGCGAGGGGCAGGGAGCGTGCCCGCGCCTGAACGCGGCGGTGGAGCTCGACTGTTGGCCTCAGTGGGGGTTCTCTAGGCGGCTTTTATTAGTGTAGAACATCTATTTGTGGGTCTGGAGACCCTGCGCAGCATCTGGCGAATTAGCCTCACTAGGTGCCAACTAGGAAGCTTTGGAGACACTAAGTTTTGTCCTCCTGCCTTGCTTGCGAATCCTTTTACGGGATAAGACCTCGGGGGCTGCTCCCGCTTCTGGGCGCGGATCCCTCCTTTCCGGGCTAGTTGAGGTGCACGGGAGAGTCTCCACCGGAGATGCCACCGCAGTCCATCATAGCTCGCCGTGGTCCGTGGTGAAGCAGCTTGTCTCCCCGGTCCCCTGGACCCAGGGTCGCATTATCCCTTGCGGAGAAGGGAAACTGCGCTCCGCTTTCTGAGGCCGGCTCTGTCCCGCGCAGACAACGAGCACGTGTACATGGACCTCTCCCAGAAGCTCTACAAGTACTGCCCCAAGGAGTGGAAGAAGGAGGCCAGCAAGGTCAGCAGTGAGATGTTGCATGGAGAGATGACGCCCGTAAGGCCAGCTCTGTCCCCGCCGCAGGTCACTTCCCGGGCACGGGAAGCCAGCGCAGGGTTTCGGGTGGCGGGAGCAATTCTCCGGCTTTGGACCGCGTGTTGGGGGTTTGGGGAGTGGAGGACGTCGGAGTGTGTTGAAGGCGTCGCGAGCAAACGCCGCTGAACGCTGGCGGCGTGGACGGCTCGGTGATGTTTCACCCTGGAGAGTTTCCGTATATTATCCGTGTATATTCCACAGGTTACAGCAGGATCTCTTAAAGTGCCCCTTCCCTCCGCTTCCCAAAATCAAATATTTTTTTCTCCTTCCCAGACTGTCTTTTAATTATTTCAGCGCAGCATGCAAAGGACTTTTCGGCATCAAGTTTTTCGTGCTCTCCCCAAGCGGGCGCTCGAAGCTGGCGGTGGTGGGCGAGGGCCCGGGAGGACCGCAAGTGGGGAGGGGATGTCAGTGCCACGGTGGCACCTCCGGCGTCCCTCCTGCAGCCTCTGTCAACCCAAATCCTCTCGGCCATTTTTCCAAGCGGGGCAAACTTTGGGCTGGAAAAGCGAGACGCGGTGATGAGAAACTCAAAAAAAAAAAAACAAAAAAACCCAACCCCCCCAGGATTGGTGTTTCCCGCGGCTTCTCCGCCTGGGGGGCGGGAAGGGGGTTTGCTGAGGCACCCGATGCCAGCGTGGAGCCGGGCCTGAATATCTCCTGAATATCTTCTCCGCTCCAGGGGATCGACCAGTTCGGCCCGCCGATGATCATCCACTTCCGAGTGCAGTATTACGTGGAGAACGGCCGGTTAATAAGGTGAGGAGCAAAGACCCCCCCCCCCCGCCCCCGGCGCCGGGGAAGAGCGGCCGGCTCCGAGGCGGCGCCGGGATGGGGTGGGACCTGCCCGGCGGGCGCTGACGGCCCCGGCGCCTCCGCTCTCTTGCAGCGACCGGACGGCGCGCTACTACTACTACTGGCACCTGCGCAAGCAGGTGCTGCACTCGCAGTGCGTGCTGCGCGAGGAGGCTTACTTCCTCCTCACCGCCTTCGCCCTGCAAGCCGACCTGGGCGACTTCAGGCGCAGCAAGCACTACGGGAAGTACTTCGAGCCCGAGGCCTATTTCCCCGCGTGGGTAAGAGCGGCGCGCGAGGACGCGGGTCGAATTTTTATTTATTTATTTTTTCCCCCGCCCCTGCGGGGTGAGGGCAGCGCTGCGTGCGGGTGGGTCCCGCGCGCTGGCGTCTGGATACATAGGTATATGTACATATATATATATATATATGTATGTTTTTTGGCCGGCGGCGCGCTCGTTGCGAGGACGAGCCGCTTGCGAGGCTCCCGAACGCGGCAGCAGCAGTCGCCCGCTCTGCTCCGCGCAGGTGGTCGCCAAGAGGGGCAGGGACTACATCCTGAAGCACCTGCCCAACATGCACAAGGACCAGTTCGCGCTGACGGCCTCCGAGGCGCACCTCAAGTACATCAAGGAGGCGGTGCGGCTGGACGACGTGGCCGTCCACTACTACCGCCTCTACAAGGCAAGGGGCAGGGCGCCCGGAGGACCGCGCGCCGCGGCCGCCGGAGCCGACGTACCCGCGCTCCGGTGCAAACCGCGCGCTTACAGCCGATCCCCCCCCCGCCTTTCCCTTAGGACAAGCGGGAGCTGGAAGCCTCCCTGACCCTGGGGCTGACGACGCGCGGCATACAGATCTTCCAGGTTCGGCAGGGCGCTGCGGGACGGGGAGGAGGCGCCGGCGCCGTGCCGGGAGCGGGCGCCGGGCTCCCTCACGGGACGTGCTTTTGCTCTTTGGCAGAACTTGGACGAGGAGAAGCAGCTGCTCTACGACTTCCCCTGGACGAACGTGGGGAAACTGGTGTTCGTGGTGAGCCGGGGGGGGGGGGGGGGGGCGGGCCGCGCGGGCGGTGCGGGGGCTCGTCCTTCTCGCCGCCGCGGCCCGGGAGCCGGGGCGCCGCGAGCCCCCGCGCGCCCGCTCTAGTTCCCCGCCGCGCCGGCGCCATCTCCTCCGCAGGGCAAGAAGTTTGAGATCCTGCCCGACGGCCTGCCCTCGGCCCGCAAGCTCATCTACTACACGGGCTGCCCGCTGCGCTCCCGCCACCTCCTGCAGCTGCTCAGCAGCAGCCACCGGCTCTACATGAACCTGCAGCCCGTCCTGCGCCAGGTCCGCAAGCTGGAGGAGAACGAGGGTAGGTGGCCGCGCGTCGCCCCAGGGTCCCGGGGAGCCAAGCCGGGGAGCGCCAGGAAGCCTCCGGCGGCGGGTGCCGGCGGGCCGGGGCGGCGGGCCGGGGCGGCGCGTGCCGACGGCGTGCCCGCGCCCCGCAGAGAAGAAGCAGTACCGCGAGTCGTACATCAGCGACACGCTCGACCTGGACATGGAGCAGCTGGAGAAGCGCTCGCGGGCCAGCGGCAGCAGCGCCGGCAGCGTCCGGCACAAGCGCCTCTCGCGCCACTCCACCGCCAGCCACAGCAGCTCCCACACCTCCGGCGTCGAGACGGACCCCAAGCCCCGGGAGCTGGGGCCCGAGGACGCCTTCTCCGGCCCCGGCGTCCACCGCAAGCTCAAGACCTGCAGCTCCATGACCAGCCACGGCAGCTCCCACACGTCCGGCGTGGAGAGCGGCGGCAAGGACCGCCTGGAAGAAGACTCCCAGGATGACGGTAAGGCTGGTGCGGGACGCCCCGTCCCCTGCGCCCTTGCTTCCCACGGCTCCCCCGCCTCCGGCCGGGTGCATTTCCACGCAGCGCGCGTGGGCCCTGCACAGGCACGTCTCTCGCCCTCGATGCAAACCGCCTTCTCCAGCTTGGGGGTTCGTGGAGCGGTTTAGGTCGGGAGGGACTTCGGCGAGGCCTGGTGCAACCCCGCAGCTCGGAGCAGAGCTCTAACGCCGGGTCAGGCTGTTTCGGTTTTCGCCTCCGAAACGCTCGGCGCGGGGGTGACGCGTCCCCGTCGCTGCAGAGATAGAGATGCTGGTGGACGACCCGCGCGAGCTGGAGGGCGCCGGCGAGCTGGCGCTGGAGGTCAGCCCCGACATGTGCGTGTACATCACCGAGGACATGCTGCTGGCGCGGCGGTTCAACGGGCACGCAGGTAACCCGCCCCGCGGGGCCGGCGCCGCCGGAGCTCGGCTGGCCGTGCCGCGGCGCTCGCCGGGCCCGGCGCTTCCTCAACGACCTTCCTCCTCCTCCTCCTCCTCCTCGTCGTCGCCTCGCCCCGGCGGCCCAGGGCTCGTGGTGAAGGAGGTCGGCTCCTCCGCCTCCAGCTCCTCGGAGACGGTGGTGAGGCTCCGCGGGCAGAGCGCCGACTCGCTGCCGCAGGTGGGTGCCGGGGGCGGGCGGCGGGCCGGGGGGCCGCGCCGCGGGGCCGCCAGCCCCGCCGCGACGCCCGCCCGCTCCGCGCAGGCCGGCGGCCGACAGCCCGGGAGCTCCGCGGACCGGCACAGCCTCAGCCTCGACGACGTCCGGCTCTACCAGAAGGACTTCTCGCAGCTGGCCGACCTGTGCCAGGAGGCGGCGCAGAGCTACACGTTCGGCTGCGGGCCGCCCGACGGGCCGCTCTGCTGCGACGGCTGCCTGGCCGGGCCGCGCGCGCCCGCCCGCGCGCCCCCGCGCGCCGCCCGCTACCTCTCGCTGGACCTCGCCCGCGACGACGTCCCCGAGTTCGTCGTCTGAGCCCCGCGGCGGGCCAGGCCGCGAGGGCGGGCGGCGCCGTGCCGCGCCGCGCCGTGCTGTGCCGTGCTGCGTCGCACCACGCCGCGCACGCCGGCAGCCCCCCCCCCCATGCCGTGCTGTGCCGTGCTGCGTCGTGCCCACTGGCGGCCCCTCGTGCCACGCCGTGCCCTGCCGCGCTGCACCGTGCACGTCGGCAGCCCCCGTGCCGCGCCGGCAGCCCTCCCGTGCCGTGCGTGGCCGTGCCGTGTCGTGCCCACCGGCAGCCCCCCATGCTGTGCCGTGCCGTGCCGTGCCCGCCGGCAGCCCCGCGTGCTGCGCCGTGCCGCGCCGTGCCCGCCGGCAGCCTCCCGTGCCGCGCCGGCAGCCCCCCCGTGCCGTGCGTGGCCGTGCCGTGCGTGCCCACCGGCAGCCCCCCGTGCCGTGCCGTGCCGTGCCGTGCCCGCCGGCAGCCCCGCGTGCTGCGCCGTGCCGCGCCGTGCCCGCCGGCAGCCTCCCGTGCCGCGCCGGCAGCCCCCCCGTGCCGTGCGTGGCCGTGCCGTGCGTGCCCACCGGCAGCCCCCCGTGCCGTGCCGTGCCGTGCCGTGCCCGCCGGCAGCCCCGCGTGCTGCGCCGTGCCGCGCCGTGCCCGCCGGCAGCCTCCCGTGCCGCGCCGGCAGCCCCCCCGTGCCGTGCGTGGCCGTGCCGTGCGTGCCCGCCGGCAGCCCCCCGTGCCGTGCCGTGCCCGCCGGCAGCCTCCCGCGCCGCGGCGTGCCGCGCCGCGCCGTGCCGTGCCGTGCCGTGCCGTGCCGTGCCCGCCGGCAGCCCCCCGTGCCGTGCCGTGCCCGCCGGCAGCCTCCCGCGCCGCGGCGTGCCGC
Source organism: Rhea pennata (assembly GCF_028389875.1). NCBI lineage: Eukaryota > Metazoa > Chordata > Aves > Rheiformes > Rheidae > Rhea > Rhea pennata. The sequence continues at coordinate 66,942,514 of NC_084667.1, read as the reverse complement.
GCCGCGCCGTGCCGTGCCGTGCCGTGCCGTGCCGTGCCCGCCGGCAGCCCCCCGTGCCGCGCCGTGCCCGCCGGCAGCCTCCCGTGCCGTGCCGCGCCGTGCCGTGCCGTGCCCGCCGGCAGCCTCCCGTGCCGTGCCGTGCCGCGCCGTGCCGTGCCGCGCCGTGCCCGCCGGCAGCCTCCCGTGCCGTGCCGTGCCGTGCCGTGCCGTGCCCGCCGGCAGCCTCCCGTGCCGTGCCGTGCCGCGCCGTGCCGTGCCGCGCCGTGCCCGCCGGCAGCCCCCCCGCGCGCGCTGCCCGCGCCGCCCCCGCTCCGGAGCGCGCGGCCTCGCGGAGGGCGACCCGTCTTCTCCTCGTACGGCCTCCGGGGGGATGGTCCCCACCCCCGTTTCCCCCCTCTCCCCCCCCCCGTTTTCCCCTCTTTCCCCCCGTTTCCCCCACATTTTCCCCTCTCTCCCCCCCCCCCCGGTTTCCCTCCTCTCCCCCCCCCGGTTCCCCGCCCCCCAGTTTCCCCTCTCCCCCCCGGTTTCCCCGATGCCGCCGTCCCCTCCTGCGGCGGCTCCGCGAAGGACGCGCCGGGCTCGGCCGTCGGAGACGCGGGCGGCGAGGGGCCGAGGGGCCGAGGGGCGCCGGGGGGGGGGACCGGCCCCCCGCGAGGCTCAGCCGCCGGCCGGAGCGGGTCCCTCCACAAGAGCTTTCCGGAGCTTGGTGTTATTTTTTTTTTCCTTTTTTTTTGGGGGGGGAGGTCCAAAAACCAAAAAAAATAAAAATCAGCCACCAAAGAAAACAAAAAAAAAAAAAAAAAAAAAGGAAAAATGGGGAAGAACAGCTCATCTGTAAAGCTACTGCAATAACATCTGCTCAACCTAGTCTTTAAATATGCAGAGAATACATATATAAATATATAGGGGTGCGTACGTTTATATATGGCTGGATCTTATGGACCCATTTTCGGTTTTATTTCCGCTCTAAAATCCCGCGGACGCGAAGGCGAAGCCTCATCCCACCGTAAGGGAGGCGGGAAGGGGCCGTTGCCGCTGCGAGGCGGCAGCTCCGTCCCGGCGCGGGCGAGCGCCGGGCTCTTCCCGGGCGACGCTTTTAATCGGGAGGTTGGCGATGGGCAGCCAAAGTTTTGCCGTGTTTTGATATGCCATCTTTTTTTTTTTTAACTGGAAATTTTTTCTTAAAAAAAAAAAAGAGAGAAATATTTTATAAATAAGCACAATCTTATTTTTATAAGAAACTTTGGGGGGAGATTGGGAGGAGCAAGGTGCCAAAAAAAGAAAAAAAAAAAAACCCACAAACCCGGTGCTCGCGGGCACCGTGCGCGGGAGCGGGGCTGTCGCTCCGCCGGGATTTCCTAGCGCGAGGTCTGCTCCGCCGCAGCCCCCGGGGGCAGCCCGGCACCTCTTCTGTTTTATTCTTTTTTCCGCCCCCTTTTTTGCCCCTTCTGCCCCTTATTCGGCAGCCCCAGCGGAAGGGCCGGAGCGCGGCCCTGGCGGGGCGCTGGGCGAGCTGTTCGTCTGCGCAAGCTCATTAGTCCTTTCTGTGAAAGGAGCTTCCTAGCAGGGCGGTGGGAGAGAGAGCAAGTGTGTTTGGAGAGGAAAACATGGGGGAAAAAAAAAAGAAGAAGAAGAAGAAAAAGAAAAAAGACACAACCCCTCCTTCCCTCCCCCCCAGCGCAATTATTTTGTAACGATGAAGTTTGTCGGGTGCCTTTTGCGGTACGGCGAGAAATGACAATAAAGTTACAATTGTTTGCACTTTCGCATTACTCTGGTTCTTGGGTGTTCGGAGAGCTGCGGGGATTTAACGTCGGGGCCTTTCTGCACACTGTCTCCAAAAAAAAAAACATAAAGGAAAAAAAAAAGGCGGGGGGGGGGGAATGCAGTCCGACGGGCCGCCCAGCTAGCAGCTCCCGCGCTCCGAAAGCCGGGCAACGCCTTCGCCAGCCCGGCCGGGTAACGCCCCGGGAATCCAGCATCTCCGCTGGACTGGCAAATCGATCGGCTTTTTAAGATTCCTGCCGAATATTAACATTAAAAGCACTTAAAATGCAAAAGCTATAGCCCCAGTACAGCACTGACAGCAAAATACACTTTGCAAAATTACATGCTGCCGTTGTTCCTTTCTCTTTCTTTCTTTTTTAATTTTGATGCTGCAGAAAAGTGGGCCTGTTTGCACGCGCCGCGGATCGAGACCCGCAGCCCCGCCGGCGCCAGCGATAACCACCAAAACGTTGTTTGCAAGGGTAATCGCAAAGAAACGATCACCTGCCGGTGCCCGCTGAGGCCTTTGGCCCCGCGCGCCCCGCAAGCATCCCCGGCGGCGAAACTTGCACTCCCGGCGGCGCGGCAGGGCGCCCTCGCCCTGGGGCCTCCCCGCGGCGCTTGCCGCCTGCTTTGGCGGGCGCAGAGGCTGCGTTTGCCTGGTGACATAGGAAAACAGTCATCGGCGTTGCCGTGGCAACGGGTGGGGAAACCCCATTTTAGCAGGGTTGGTGGCCTCCTTTCCAGGAAAGGTGCACAGCTGGCGGCTGCATGCAACATGCGACGGCACAGCAAAGGGCCCGCTGCATGCAACGGCGCGGGGAGGAGCCTGCTGCATGCAACGGTGCAGGGAAGAGCCCTCTGCGTGCAACAGCGCAGGGAAGAGCCTGCTGCATGCAACGGTGCAGGGAAGAGCCCGCTGCATGCAGCAGCACGGGGAAGGGCCCGCTGCATGCAGTGGTGCAGGGAAGAGCCCGCTGCGTGCAATGGTGCGGGGAAGGGCCTGCTGCGTGCAACGGTGCGGGGAAGAGCCCGCTGCATGCAGCAGCACGGGGAAGGGCCCGCTGCATGCAGTGGTGCAGGGAAGAGCCCGCTGCATGCAATGGTGCAGGGAAGAGCCCTCTGCGTGCAACAGCGCGGGGAAGAGCCTGCTGCATGCAGTGGTGCAGGGAAGAGCCCGCTGCATGCAATGGTGCAGGGAAGAGCCCGCTGCGTGCAATGGCGCGGGGAAGGGCCTGCTGCATGCAACGGCGCAGGGAAGGGCCCGCTGCGTGCAACGGTGTGGGGAAGGACCCGCTGCATGCAACAGCGTGGGAAAGGGCCATGCCACCGCAGCTGCGCGGCCCCGCGCTGGATCCCAGAAAGCCCGCTGGCGTTTCCTGTGCTGCCACTTTTCCCTGCCAGCGGCTCCCAGGGAAATGCAATTACAGCTCACGCTTGCTTGCGAGTTTTAACGGAGCAGCTACAGGCGAAACAGCCCTGGAGCGTCCCGGATCTGGAGCCGGTAGCCGCACGCGTGGGGCCTCCCGGGCACCCGCCCCGGCCTGCCCCCCCGCCAGAGCCCCCGGGCGGCTGCCCCTCACGTGCTGCCCGCGGCCTGGCGGGTGTGCACCGTTATCCCCTCGGCTGAGTTCTCCTGGCTAAATCCCTAAAAACTGGGAGTTTTGGCTTAAACCGGTTGCAAAGCAGCTGGGAAGCGCGGTGCACACGCGCAGCGCTCCGCCGGCGTGCCAAGGGCGACGGGCTGCTCAGGGCACGCAGGGGGCCGGGACGGCTGCGTGGGGCCCCCGCAGCTGGGGTAGAGGGGCACCCGGGCACAGGGAAGGTGGGGGGCAGAGCTAAGCGGGGTGCGAGAGCATGGCAAGGCAGGTGTGGGGGCGTGCGAGGGCCGTGCTGGGAGGGTGCAGGGTGATGGGGTAGGGGATGGAGGAGAGGTGGGGGACAGAGGTATGGGGTGTAGGGGAGGTGGGGGACGGGGGACGGGAGGGAGGAGAGATGGGGGATGGGGGACAGGATGGAGGGGAGGTGGGGTGAGGGTACGGGGTGTAGGGGAGGAGGGGTGGGGGTACGGGATGGAGGAGAGGTGGAGTGTGGGGTACGGGATGGAGGGGAGGTGGGGGACGGGGGACAGGATGGAGGGGAGGTGGGGGACGGGGGTACGGGATGGAGGGGAGGTGGGGCGGGGGTACGGGGTGGAGGGGAGGTGGGGGACGGGGGACGGGATGGAGGGGAGGTGGGGGACGGGGGACGGGATGGAGGGGAGGTGGGGCGGGGGTACGGGGTGGAGGGGAGGTGGGGGACGGGGTACGGGGTGGAGGGGAGGTGGGGGACGGGGGACGGGATGGAGGGGAGGTGGGGCGGGGGTACGGGGTGGAGGGGAGGTGGGGGACGGGGTACGGGGTGGAGGGGAGGAGGGGTGGGGGTACGGGATGGAGGGGAGGTGGAGTGTGGGGTACGGGGTGGGGGGGAGGTGGAGTGTGGGGTACGGGGTGGGGGGGAGGTGGGGGACGGGGCAAGGGGCAGGGCCGCGGGCAGGGCCGGGCAGCGGCAGGAGGGGGGGGGCAGGACCCAGCGCGCTGCGGGGAAGAGGGCTCGCCGAGGAGGAGGAGGAGGAGGAGGAGGAGGAAGTCGGGGCCGAGCCGCTTCCTGTAGGCAGAAGGATGAGCGCAGACAAAGCTGGGTGGGGACTCGCCTCTCCGGGCTGCTGCTGACCACCCCTCCGGCTCCCTCCCTCCCTCCATCCCTCCCTCCCTCCGGCGCCATCCATCCCTCCATCCATCCCTCCATCCATCGCTCCGTCCGTCCATCGCTCCGTCCGTCCCTCCGCGCCGCTCCGGCCGCCCTGCGGGGGACGCGGGGCAGCGCCGCCCTCCAGGTACTTCGGCACTGGGGGGCGCTGGGCGGACTGGGGAGGCTGCTGGGCGGACTGGGAGCACTGGAGCCGGGCTGGGCATCCCCAGCAGCGGCTCCCCGCCGCCCCCCCCCATAAACGGCTCACCCCTAAAGCGCCCCCCAAAAGAGCGAATCCCACCCAAAAGCACTCCGGGGCTGGGGAGGGGGCGGGGGGGGGGACGCCCCCCGGCGCAGCCCCCCGCGGGGCCGCGCACCCGGCGCCGGGGGGCTGCTGGTCCCCAGCAAAGGTTTGCCGGGGGGGTCGATCCGCCGCTAATCGACCGATCTGCCGCGGCAGGCAAGGCTTTTCCTCCCTTTCCCCCTTTTTTCTGCCCCCCCCCCCACCATGGATGAATGAGCTGTACTGTTAATTTTTTATTTTATTTATTTTCTTTTTTTTTTGCCCCCTCCCCCCCCCCCAGCTAGGAATTTTCACGCGGCCCGAACGCCTTTCCCGACCCAAATCCCGCCGGGAGCAGGGCGGGCCGGGCCGGCGAGGCAGGGGGGTGGTTTCGCGAGGTTTCGGGGGGCCCTGCCCGCCGCGCGATTTCGATTCAGACGCTTATTTTTTCGCAGTGAGGTTTTTAATTGCGGCGATACAACAGGAAGCAGGAGGGATTGTGCAACCGCTTCGTGAAAAGTAACCATGGCAAAATAGCCGTTTACCCAAATAGCTGCGAAAACGCTGTGCGGAAAGGCGCCGCCAGGCAGATGCAAAGCGGGGTTTTATTTATTATTATTATTATTTTTCTTGGGAAAACTTGATTCGGGGGGTTTCTTCTGTAAAAGCAGGAGACGAGGGGGGGAGAAGCTAAGCAGAAACTTTTTGTCTTCCTGCCGCCTCGGAGCAAAACGGATTTGTATTTAAGCAAAAACCTGCCGCCGGGATCTCCGCCGCCGGCGGCCACGCTTGCGGGACGAAGGGCGGCGGGCGGCAGCGCGCGGGACCGCCGCTCTCCCCCGCGCCGGGGCACCGAACGTCCCGGGACGACGGCGCCGGGCCCGGCGCCGAAGCGTCGAATCGCCGCGCGGACCGAGCGCGGGGCGTTTTTCCCCTTTATAACGGGATTTCGCCGGGCGCACTTGGAGCTTGCGTTTTTTTAATCCTCTTTTCTGCCATATGGCCGCTGAAATCTGACTCGATTAATCGCGCCGAGGGAAAGGTCCTGCTGTCGGTGGCCGCACCGGGGGCTCCCGGAGGCACCTTCCCGGGCGCCGATGGAGAGGAGACCCTCGCAACCCCCCCAAATCCCGGCCAAGCAAAACAAAAACGCCCGGGAAACGCGAACTTTGCGGCCGACGCCGGCGCGTTTCCACCGGGCGATTCGCGCAGCGCTGCCGGCGTTTCCCGGCGCTCCTCCCGGAGGCAGGCGGCGGCTCTCGCCCCGTTCCCGGCGCGCCACGCCGCAGCGCCCCGGCAAACGGGCCGCCCCGATTTGCAGCCTTTTGGCCTCCAAACGGCCCCCCCCCTCCCGAATTGCACCGAACCGGGATCGCAGCAGACCCTACAGCCACCCTCCCCGCTGCTCGCGCGCAGCGGACAGAGCCCTGCGCCGGCCCCGGGGCGCAGGCGGGCCGAGACCCGCTAACCCCTCCGAGCACGGCCGGCGTTCGCCGCAGCTCGGCTCCCCTCGCTCCTGGCGCGCTGATTTTCGCCCGTGACTCCGTCGAACGAGCGCGCCGGGCAGAAGGGGCGAGACCGCTCGCCGCGGGCGACTCTCCGACCTCGCGGAGAAAAGGCCGGGCGAGACGCGGGAAGAGGGGCCGCGCCACGCCGCGCTGCAGGGGAGCACCCGCTCGGCGAGGTCGCTAGCGAAACCGGTCCGTGGCGAAGGCTTTGGGACGAGCCAGCTCGCCCTGCTCCCGCTGCCCGGGCTGGGACCCGCCACGAGGCCGGGATGCAAACGGGGTCCCCGTCGAGGAAAGCACGTAGAGGTGCCTTGGGGTCCCGTTGCAGCGGAGGGGGTTTAGCCTGAAATTAAACCCGTGCTAACGTGCATATATGAAATCAAACCCGCACTAATATGTTTTCCTGACTGGGGCCAGACGTGAGCGCGTGACTGGCTGAGGATAAAATCTGCCCTTTTGGGAGTTTTCCTTGCAGCTCCCATGTTCTTGCGTCAGGGTTTGTTACTCGTCGGAGAAGACCCAGGTGGGATTTGCTGCTCGCGCCGCGCTCCTGGCGAGCGGGAGAGCGCGGGGGGCAGAAACGCTCGGCGCCGGCACCAGGCGCCTCCGCGAACAGGCGCAGACGTAATTATGGAAAATCTCCTGCTACGAGAGCACCGGGAGCTCAGCGAGAGCCGAGAAAGCCTCTTCCTTCGCTCGCCTGCGCGGAAGTAGCTAGGCAACCCGGAGCGTCGTCGGTGGCTGGCGCGTCGAGGAAAATCGTGGCACCGTGCGGGCCGATCTCGGCGCTGATCGCAGGAAGGTCTTCGCAGCGCTGTCAGCTCGCTCCGTGCCACCGGCGGCTCCTGGCAAAACCCGCTGGGGCAAAAGCTGGCGAGCCGGCGCCCGAGCGAGCGGAGCGGAGCGGAGCAGCTGCGGGGCACGGGCGGTTTCGCTCCGCTTCTTTGCGGAGAATTGGCCGGACGCGCTCGGTGTGCTGGAAATCGCCGGCAGAGCAAACGCGCCCTGGTTGGTCGCCCCGCGGCCCGCGAGCTCGGAGGGGCTTTTCCCGGGGCTTTTGCCCCGCGTTGCACGGGTGGGAGGTAGCGGTGCACGGCACAGCGGGCCGGTTGCTGTGGCTCGCGGCGTGCCGCGTCTCCCTTGCTGATCCCACGTGTGGTCGTATGCTGTGTGAAGCCGTGAGTCACGTAGCGTAGCCGGAGAGACGTGGAGGAACCACGTTTTTTCTTGCCTGTTCTCATCTGAACCATGTCCAACGGGCGCTGCAGCCAGATAAAGTGCAAGAGCATTTAACAAGAGCGATGAATATCCACTGTATCATCCTCCCATGGGGTGGCACGAGTCTGATGCACGAGCCGCTTACAGAAAATCTATAGCCTGTGTGATGCAGGCTGTCAGACCCGGGGAGCAGGATGAGCTTTTCAGTCTTCAATGGTCTTAAAATCCATGGAGCTACGAATTCCCGAGCAGTTAATTGAGTGCACTTCAGTCACGCATTGAGTTTTTGGAGGAGTTGGGCTTTTTATGTCGTTCTGGTTAACAAAGTGTCAATCACTGCTGGATGTGAGATGTTCAGTATTGATTTAATTATTTTCTGGACCAAATGTCTTTGGTTTTACTTTGGACTCATTGCAAATAAAGGAAGAGATGCAAGATAAAAATGAGCATTTGGGAATCAGGCAATGGATCTCGAACGTGACAGGGGCTACAAGAAACCCGTCTTCGTGATCCTGCTCTCGTGGGAGGAGCTCAGGACAGTCAGCATGCCTTTCCATGTAGCAGGTTTCATAGTTTGCATTCAAAGCTGAGGTGCCCAGTTTGGGATAGAGTCAGGGTTGGGTGCACCCACAAGAAGAGCGTTTGCATCCAGCCTTGTTCTCACTCATGCCTCGACGGCCTACGTGTTCTCCCGTGCTCTGGGTCACTGTTTGCTTTGTAAAGTTGCGTCTCAGCTTTGCAGTAGCTCTTGGAGCAAGGGGAATTTCATAGAGGATGGTGTTCACCCTAAGGTGGGGTGGGAGCCCTCCTCCTCCTCGCGCCCTACCGTGTCACCCAGCAATGCACAAGGCAAGCTCAGGCCATCAGTGAGGTCGCATCCACTCCTGGAGCTCTGCTGAGCTAGAGATGGATGTTCCCCTCTTCCCCCATCCCAAGGGTGCTCCCTTGGCCTCCAGTCTTTCCCAGTGGGACTGGTCCTGTTGCAGCATGCTCTAGGGACAGGGCTTTGTGCTACCTCTGTTGAAGAACAGGATCTGAGAGAGTCCTGTCTGTTGTGAAGAGCAGGATCATAACCAGGGGTTGGCAGGCGGTGAAACCCACTGTCACTGCCTGGGTCCAGGCCGAAGCAAACCAGGCTCCCGGGCTGAGGTGACCACAGAGAGGCTGCAACTACCACAGGTCCCCTGTGCCAGTGGTGTGGCACCTTGCTGGATGGGTGGGAAGCAAACTCTAACATTGCCTCAGTTGGACTTTTCCAAGAGTTTCTTCTCCTTTTGGATGTATTCCTTCTGTCGTTGCTCACTGGAGTGCTCCTGGTGCTGTTTACCCTGCAAAGAGCCGTCCCAAGTCAAGGACCCTTCCTCTATGCACCCTGAGCTTTGCAAACAGGGGACCCTATGGATCGGAAGATGGGTGCTGGATAGGTTGGGGGGGGGATGGAGAAAAGACCAGCTTCTCCCCCATCTTCTTTGGGTTTTATATCAACAGAAATTGCTCTGATGAAGATTCCTCCATCCCCAAGGTCTGTCTTGTCAAGTCAACCTGATGCTAGCAGTTCTGGAGATAGGAAGCAGCTGCTTGAGGACACATCCAGCCTGTCGAGGCTTGTGGCACTGGGCAAAGGCAGTAAGCCACTGCTGAAAGCTCTCGGCAGAACAGAGTGGCACATTTCTGGAGCATAGCTGGCTGTTGGTGGAGGCTGGGGGGTTTCCACCTCGCTCGGGGCTCTTAGCCGCCTCGCCTTGGCCGCCGGGTGCACTCTAGAGGTTGCTTTACACTGATAGAGCCCGGGGACGTTATCTCCCAGCTACGTCACCTCTTCCAACCCCTCCTGCCAAATCCTAGCAATGTTTTACCTCTTGATAGGGCTGTCTGAGCTGAAGAGACACCAAGACTTTGGTTCGAATCTCCCAAGGACCTAAGCAACCAGGGAATTTCCTAGTGTGAGTGGGCACCGGCAGCCCAAGTGACCTTAGCCATGGGATGACGGTTGGTCTTGGGTGCTTGCACCAAGCAGCCCTGGAGGATGCTGAAATACAGCCTGGGTGTCCCAGGAGCTGCGCTGAGCCTTGCTCATCACCCACGTGTGATCGTGCTCGCCCTTCACCAGCTCAGCGGTCCTTTTGGTGCTGGGCACTCCCGGCTGCTCCGCTGGATGCTTGGGTGGCACGTCCAAGCTGCAGGGAACCCAGGTTGCACGGCTTCATCTCACAGGCAGTGCTGCGGCGAGCGCTCCCACGGCTCCTCCTGCTCGTGACAGCTCGCCGGTGTGGGCAGAAGCTGGATGAGGAGGTGAGAAATCCTGGAAGCTTTTGCCTTTCTGCGACAGCTGGAGTGTGGATGCAGGAGTGGGATGGACGGTTTTGCAGCACTAGCTCAGTCCAAAGCATGAGTAAGTTTGACTGTTGATTTTCCCGTCGCTCCGGATTCCTCAGCACTTTCCAATGGGCAAACAGGGATTTTGGTAAGAAACTGCAACGGTCATTTCAAGGAAGACCTGGTCTTGTTCAAGTCCCTCAGTTTGCCTGGGGCGTGACGGAGAGGAGGTGGTCTGCACGCAGGCACCCGCCAGGGGCACCAGGGCTGGAGCGTCTTCGAGGGAGGCAGAGACCTTCCTCCCCGTCGTTTTTCAGCAGGGCTTTACCTTCAATTATTCAAGCCGTTCCGACCCGATTGTGCTTCATCTACCATGTTTTTAACACCGGGCGCGCCATCTGAACCACAAATGGGCCGGTCTGGGATTTGGGGGGGGGGCTCTGAAGGAAAACCCAAGATGCTGGGGGGCTTTGCCACCTCTCAGCTCCTTGCACGCGCGCCGCCCTGCCGTGCTGGGGCTGGGTGAGCGCGGAGGGGGGGGGCAAAGACGCAGCAGCGGGGCGCAGAAGTTAAATTTAATTGCAGTAATATGGGTCGGGTCAGCTCACCTCCGGGGGACGGAGGAGCAACCTACTTCTCGCCAGGCAGCCCACGCTCTCCGCGAGCTCACTAGATCACTTTTGCAAGAGGCTGCGACCCGTTTGATGTATTTGAAGCTTGAAATAGCTCCTTATGAGTAATGTGGTCCAGGTGCTTATCACTAATTAATTAATTCAGTTGTATTGCGGATACCTAATTAAGGCAGCCTAAGCTAATTCCTGTGGGGTCTTAAAACTAATGGGGGTGGTTAACGGGGTTGCTTCGTTGCTGATGTAACTTGCTGGCGGTTCCCAGCGGCTGGGAAGGTTTATTAGGCTTTGCGTGACTGTTACTTAAAATAAAGTTGCAATACAGGTTTGATTCGGAGGCAATTTTTGGAGAAGGCAACGCGGCCCCTGTCGATTAGGAGGCGTCGCAGGGAGGCTGCCGGGTACGGAGGATGATCCTCGCTCTCGCCCCGAGTGCTCGGCACCTCCGGGAACGAAACCCGCGCGGCTTTGCAGCCAAAAACCCGCGGCGTTTTAGCTAAGTCGGCGCAAGGATGCCAAAGAAATCGACGTTTGGAGGGGTTGGAAAGGGAAACGGGGCCGGCGCCGTCTCCCCCGTCACCAAACAGGCCTGGGGGCGCCAGGGCCCCCGCGGGCTCCCCCGCGTCCTGCCCAACGTTGTCGTGGCCTTCATCGGCACCGTGTCCGCCTAACCCCGTTTTTTCCCCCCTCTTTCTCTCCTGTTTAAAGGTACTGAACGTCGGAGAGGAGCAGACGCTCCCCTAGAGACGCAAAAGCTCGGTGGAGAGGTAAAAACGCAACTTCCCCGCGGCTCCCCGGGGGGAGGAGGAGGAGGAGGAGGGAGGAAGCCAAGGCAGCCTGCGTTCTCTCTAAATCCCGTTTTTTTGCCTCCCTTTTGCTTTGTGGCCCCCAAGACCCTTTCCTACGGCGCCAGAATTTAGGTGGGCTCCTGCCGCGGCAGTGCGCGCCCGCCGATGGCGAGCAACAACACCGCGAGCATCGCCCAGGCCCGCAAGCTGGTGGAGCAGCTGAAGATGGAGGCCAACATCGACAGGATAAAGGTAGCGCCGTGGGGCCGCCCCCCGGGCGGGGGGCTGCTCGCGGCGGGGCTCCCTGACGCCCGGCTCCTCCGTCCAGGTGTCCAAGGCCGCGGCGGACCTGATGGCGTACTGCGAAGCCCACGCCAAGGAGGACCCGCTCCTGACGCCCGTCCCGGCCTCCGAGAACCCCTTCAGGGAGAAGAAGTTCTTCTGCGTGATCCTGTAACCCCGCCAGGAGCCTGACCGCCCGCTCGGGCCACCCTGAACGCTGACGTAGAGTTTTTAGGAACGGGGACGACCGGGTAGCCCAGAGAATTTAAACGAAACCAATCAAAAATCAGTAAAACGCGCGGCCTGGGAGCTACGCGGACGTGCATGTTTAACGAACCTGGCCACCTTTGGGGGAGCAAGGCGCTCTGCCTCGCGAGGCGAGAGAGCCGAAGCCCGTAGAGCTGCCTAGAAAGAAAAACAAAAACGTGTAAAGAATAAATTTGTGTCCCTTTTTCTGCTCACCAAACTTGTTTGATTGTTCCACGTTCAGAGCACTGGAGTTGTGCTGAGCAAAGCAAATCGCTGAGGATGTGCGTAACCTTATCGGAGTGATATCGTCGGGTTTTTCCAAATCCGATCTTTTTTTTATTATAATTATTATTATTTATTTAAGTTGTTGGATATATAGCAACAGGCTAGGTGACTATGGTGTTACTTAATGTTTGGTCTCGTGCTTTTTAATTTTTGCCATGAGGGTAGCGCAGAGGTCGGCCGGACCTGGCGCTCGGGACGGGACGCCGCGGAGGAGACCCGGCCCGCCGACGCTTTCCGCGCGGCAGCTCGGACCCCGCAAGCACAAGCGAATCGCGCGTGGTGGCCGGCGCTCCCCGCTCCCGCGACGCCTCCTCGCGCGCGGGCGTTCGCTCGATCCCCCCCTCTCCCCGCTCCGGCTTTCCCTCGCCGGTGCCCGGCGCCACGCGAGGGGCTGAGCTCCCGCTTTTGGCGACGGGGCTCCGGGTTTTTCCTGCCCGCGTTAAGCTCTTGGGGGCGTTTTTGAGCTTTCTGCAGGCAAAACGGGGCGAGTTTGCCGTAGGTCGTTCCCAATCGGGTGTCGGCTCGAAAAAAAACAGATAATGTTCAAGGGGGGCAACAGTCTTTAGGAAACTTTCTGCGCCCCTTTCTAGCCCATAACAAGCGCGTTCGGGGGTTTTCTACCTTTTCCTACTCTTTTTCTAGCCTTCTCTAGGGGTTGCCTCCACGCGCTTTTACGAGGAAGGCGGCAAAAACGCCGGCCGAAAACCTGGTTTGGCTTCTCCTTTGAAATGCTGATTTACCGTACCCGACGGCGAAGCGCAGCCCGTGCAGCCCAGCGCCTGGGATCTCTCTCGCCCCCGACCCGTCCTCAAGTGCTGTCCTTGAAGTGCTTTGTAATAATTTTTTTAATGACTTGCGTATTTTACAACTTGAATTCTTACAAAAAAAAATAATCAAAAAAAATAACTACACAAAAAAAGCTGCATGCGAAGCATAGCGGGGGAGGGTTTGAATCAGCCTCAGCCGCTCGTGGAAGGTGTTTTATGTTCTTGGCCTTTATTTCTATTTCCCTCGTGGTGTTTTTGTCAGTGTGCCGCCAGGTACTTGGCCCCGCTGTTTGTATTTTCGCAGGTATGCTTTCGTTAGCGCAGCACGGCGCTCGCCCGCCAGCTCCGCGGCCCCCCGCGAGCAGGGTCCCTCCTCGCTCTGCGCTGACGCTCTATTTCCAGCGTGGCATCAAACAACTTTAATCTCTACCCCCAGGCTTGTAAAGAAAAAATAGCCGGAGTGCTGAAATGGGACATTTATTTTGGGAAGGGGGTTTTGTTTTTTCCTACAAACTTTACTCGCGGCAGGGTGTGCCGCCCCTCGGCGGCGCGGTGCCTCCTCCCGGGGGGACGTTTTGGCAGCAGGGCTGTGCAAATGTCAATGTTAGGGTGGGGTTGACTTAAAAAAAAAAAAAAAAACCCGAACCCTGGCGTGGGGAAGATCGGAGTCGTGATGTAGCGTGCGTTCCCCATCCCATGTGGTCAATGTACTCGCTGGAAATAAAATTTTGGATTCGTTTCAGCCCGGCCTGTCTCGTCCTTTGGAAGCGACGCTGTGGGAGGCCAGGGATGGCAGGGATGGGGAGCCGGAGCGAGGGGGCTCGGTGCGATGGGTTTCGTGGGGAAGGAGACGCGGACCCCCACGTGCAGCAGCGCCGGGGTGGAGGGGCCGAGCCGCCTGGCTCCTCGTCTCCAGCACCGAAGGCCTGCTCAGGATGGAGAGCAGGGCTCTGATCTGGAGGCTTCGCACCAACCTGGGACTCCACCAGGTGCTGCCCGGGAGCTGGACCGCAGGTGGCCAAGGGTGTTCATCCCCCCACCCTCATTTCCAGGCTACAGGGAGGTTTTCCTACCTAGATATCTATTGCTCGTCCCGGGGCCGCCGGCACAGCAGCCGGTTGCGAGGCTCACGGGGCCGAGCGCGTGTCCCCTCACTCGCTTGCTACCTCCACGGCCGCTCAGGTGGGTCCACCAGCCAGCCGCTCTCCGTGCCAGCTCCGGGGGCAGCCCTGTGGCCCGCGACGCGGCAGGAGGCGAGTGAAGAAGCACCCTAGCACCCCACGTCCCAAGCCCAAAGTAGTACAAATACACAAATAATTGAGGGGAAAAAAAAAAACGGAAAGAAAAGATGACCCCGGCTTGGTTGGCGACCGCATCTACGGCTCATCCCGAGCAAGGAAGCCTCTTCGCCGCTTCCTGCGAGGAAAACCAAGCGCTGCTCGGAGGCTTCCCGCGCCACGTGCCGAGTCCGTCCGGGGCGGGTCTAGGGCAAAACCAAGGCGATTCAGGTACGGCTCGCGGGGCCCTGGGAAAGGCTGGGTTTTAAAGCCCTGAGAGCAAGCGTCACACAAAGATCAAACCAAAAAGGGAAAAAAGCGAAGGCTTTTTTTCCTCCCTCTCCAAAAAACGCCCATTCGGCTCTTTCCTGACTTCATTAAAGGCATCCTGGCGCTGGACCTCCTGGCAGCCACCATGACACCCCACGGGGGCCGACGCGCCGCCATTTCCCTAAGGCGGCCCCGCCCCCCGCCTCAGGCCCCGCCCCCCGCCTCAGGCCCCGCCCCCCGCCTGTCCCTGTCCGCCCGCCGGCGCTGTCAATAAAGCTGCGTGAATGCCCCGCGGTCCCGGCAGCTCCGCTCCGCGCTCTGATTGGCCTCGGTGCTTGCCGCTCGGAGCGCGAGGAACCAATGGGAGGCGAGAGAGCGGAGGAAGGGGCGTTTGCTTCCTGCCCGCCTCGGCCTGAGACGGGGCAGAGCGGCGAGGCCCGGCCCGGCGCGGAGGTGTCGCTGCCGCCGGCTCCGGTATCGGCGCCATGTTCCGCCGCAAGCTGTCGGCGCTCGATTACCACAACCCGGCCGGCTTCAACTGCAGGGGTGAGGGGCCTGGGCGGGCTTGGCCGGGCCTGCGGGCGGCCCGGCAGCGGCCTTTTCCCTCACGCACTAACGGCCTCCTCCCCCCGACGTGTCGTTACCGGGGGGGGCGGGGGGGCCCTGCCCCCGTGCGAGGGTCTTTGGTTTTTTTTTTTTTTTTCGTTGTTGTTGACTCAACACGTCGCCCTGCGGAGTCGGGCTGCCCCAGGCCTCCCCCGCTCCGCGGCTCGTTAGCCCGATGAGGTCTCGGGAGGGTTGTTTCCCCGAGGGCCGATGCGAGCGTCGCCTTGCCCGAGCGCCTCCGAGGCTCCCCGTGCTCGTTCTCGCAGTGTACCTGCGGTTTAAAATGATGTTCTCTGTGTCTTGAGCACGGCGGTTTGAAGAAAAATAAGAAAAAAAAGCGAGATTAAAGCGTCTTGCAGGCTGTGTTACGCAGCTGTCAGGGTTCAAAGTTCAGCTGCAGCTTGCTTCAGTTGTGGCAGAAAGTGCTCGTTATTCCAGGAAAAATTCAGAGTGTCTCCTGGGGAATCCAGGGCTGCCAGATACTGTGGTGGTTGCCTGCGGGCAGCTTGGTTCTAGTGACTCTGTCACCATCGTGTGGAAACTGAGCAAAAGCAAAGGTAGAATCCGATACCCTGGGGCACCTCTGAGGTAAGCTGCTGGCAGTTCTTTGCTTCTTCCACAGGAAGCAGGAGTCACAAGCCCTGCAGGAAATGTCCTCGGTTGGTATACAAACCCGCCGTGTCCCTGCAATGTGGTTTGTTCTGTACACCAGCAGTAGTGTGGTAACCTCACTAGCTCTATTGCCTAATAAACTTATGTGTGTTAATACTCTGGTTTTGGAGCATGGTTTTTTTTGTTGTTTTTGGGGTTTTTTTTGCAACCTTAATTTTTTGTTTTAAACTTGGTTCTGTCAGTCTGCAGTTCTAAGTGTCTTCTTGAAAGCTTTCTTTCATGCATGTTGTGACTCTATCTGTGTTTCTTACAGTGTAGTCAGTAGAAATAGGGCATTTTTGTCGCTCAGGAGACACTGCTGAGCAGTAGGAGTATTGTTTTTGTCCCTGATGGAAGAGCGGTATCCTTAACCCAGTCTGAGAGCTGGCAGAAACTGCTTCAAGATATTAAAACTCTCATAATGCCAAAATGTTCCCATTTGTTTCAAGGGGGCAGTAGTACTCTAGGACTGTGATTTACTGTGTCTAGAAATAAATTCTGCCACTGAAGAGCAGGTGCAAAGTAATTACTCTGTCCTGTGCTAGTATTTTTGTTTGGACCCAAATCTTTGTATTGTGGAATTCTGAGTCCAAATGGTAAAGTGTTGAGTCAACAATAATGAAAAAATACCTTTGCAGAGTCACGGGATGTGTGTGTGCGTGTACAGCTCTTTAGAAAAGTCTGGGGGTTATTGTAACACGTGACATGTTTGTCTAGACAACAGGGTTAGTAATTGAATTTCTCCACATCATTGCTTTGCTTTTCTTTCTTTACTTAACAACAATCTATTAGCTGATATCTTTTAGTGTAGTCAATCATCCACAGACAATTAAGTGACTTGAAAAATAAAAAACACTTACAGTGCTGAGTTTTGGTCAGATGCTATCTTGGAATATGCAGTTTTAGTGGTAGATATATTTTTCATTAGGGTAAAACCTGAAAGCATGCAGGGGCACCAGTATTTCTTTGAATTAAGCGCATCAAAATTCAGGGGCTGGGTTTTGTCCTTAAAATGTTGGTTCATTCTTTTTTATTTTTTTTCTTCCTCTCTTTAGATGAAACAGAATTCAGAAATTTTATTGTCTGGCTTGAAGACCAGAAAATCAGGCACTATAAGATTGAAGACCGGGGGAACTTGAGAAATATACATAGTGATGATTGGCCAAAGTCTTTTGAAAAGGTAGTTTGTTGTTTCAGACACAAATTTAAGTTATAAAGCTGGCTTATATAAATAATCATAAACAGTTTCTGTAGTTGTTGAATGTAAATTATTGTGAATATTTGTCCTTTCTCTGAACTTTGACATTCTTGGTAATTTAAATGTGTTGTTGAAGCCAAACTATAGGAGATACTAAGATGGTAGGACTTCTTGTGCGTAATTTTCATTCAAACATTTTTGCAGTAGCTGGTATCTTAATCTGTTTCTGTTGATTCAGCTGTTGATTCAGTTGACAGAGAAAGACAATTGACCACAAGTAAACAGCTTTTTCTGCATTAATGTTCTTGTGTACCAAAAGAGAAATGGATTAGGCTAGTGCAGTCTTAGACTTTGCAAGCACATAAAAGAAGGTTACTCCAACTTTTCTGTGTGCCTACTGTTATTTCAGATGGGTGATTTTTTCACTGCTTGCACAGAACATGGCGTAGCTTTGTGAGCGATCTCCTATGTGCTCGTGAGCGTTTTCAGTTGCCGTGGGGCTGTTATAGCTTTCCCTCTTGGTTCCTATTTCCTGTGTTTTGAAACAGCCTTGCAAGGAGCTGAAGATGCTCCTCCATAATGTTCATTGCATGTAAGTCTTTATTTTACTGGAGCTGCTTGCCTGGTTCACTGTCCAGAAGGACTGGAGTTGCACTGCTCATGCTCTGCAGATCGGAGGCTAAGGAACAGATGCAAAGTTGATGTTGGGGTAGTATTGGGAGTTTTAAGTACACGTGATATCAGAACTATTGACTGCGAACGCTGTTGTGGTATCAGCTGTACGAGTGTTGTAGTACTGCAGCTCTGTGTTATCTTTCTTGACTTGGCCAGACTGTTCTTCTCTCCCTGCCTTCCTCCTGTGCCTCTTCCCAACAGCCAGGAACAGCTCTTCTGCCTGCTTGTGCTGTGCCAGCCCCTGGTGCCCTTTGCTGCCAGTGGTGATGCTGCTGCTGGAGTGGAGGCTGTGTGGCAGTTCTCTCCCTTCAGCAAAGGGACACAGCGGGGTTTCAATGCACACTGGACTCTTTAGTCTTGGCAGTGAGTTATGCTAGGACAAGGTCCTGTATCCTGGCCTTAAGAGCCCTGGGATGGTGTCCCAGCCTTGAAACTTGTCCTCCTCTGTTGTACATGATTCCTTTAATCCTGATACTTTAGCTGTTTATGGTGACCTAAGAAAGGGAAAATTATTACTCCCGCTATAACCTAGAATCCTCTGACTTCTGTCCAGATGATTTTAAAATCATTGCTGTATCCTGATACCAGTATTGTGAAAGCTTTAGGTGGGAATTGGAATTTTTTGCTCTACTGATTTGTTCTTGCTCCTTCCGCTTGCCCTAACTTCCACTAAATATGTAAATTGAACAAAGAAAGGAGGTTTTTTGGTTTTCAGATAGTATCAGCTATCAATTGAAAAGTGAGTGCCATTATTAAGTGGCAGGGTCAAGTTAGCTGGGGAGTAGGGTGCTCTGGAATGCCTCAGACCAAATCCTGCAGGAGGACACTGCATAATGATGCATCTAACTAATTATTAATCTTCCAACAACCTTTAGGTCTGTGGGGAAGTAGCTATGTACAAAACGCTTCTGTGCTCCTAGCTAATTTGTACAAGTGCTTCCTTCCAGTCAGTAACACTTATTTTTCTCCTCTTTCTACTCCACAGTATATGAAAGATGTAAACTGTCCCTTCAAAATGCAAGAACGACAAGAAACGGTGGACTGGCTTCTTGGGTTAGCAGTTAGGCTTGAATATGGGGATAATGGTATGACTGAACTTACTTAATATTTCAAAATGATAGGGAATCCTATTTTGCTATGTAATTTATTTTAGCACTTGTCAACTTTAGACAATGTCAAAAGTATTCATTATTGTCTTTTAAAAATATATGATTTGGTCTACTTGTTTCTGCATGGTATTCCGATATGAGCTGTTTCTCTTCAGCTCAACTCCCCTGGGACAGTACAGCAATGTACTTGCATTCATGAGTATCACATGTGAGTATATCACTTACATGAATGTATTCACATGCTGGATATAGCAAAACCCATTGTATGTATTTATATCATTCTGTCTTGGGATTGTCTTATAATAACTTACTCTAAAATGTATTAAATACATTTTCTTCAGTACTAATATACCAATAAGTTATTCTTGCCTTGTTTCACAAGACAACTCCTGAGCCCTTGGAAACCAGGAGAATGTTGTGAAAAAAGTTAACTCTCAGCAGTGATTTGGTTTCCTTATAGTGACAGTGCAGAGACAAGTGTAGTTACTGGTGGCAAACCTTTATAAGAGCCAAAGCACTGTTTTCAATTACCTTTAACTGCTGCAGAGCTGAGCTCGGGCCAGGACAAGGAACGATGAATGTAAATACTTGCAGTTTGTAGAGCTGGTGCTCAGCCTCTCTGGTTAGAGAAAGCCGCCTTTGACTCAGAGCTGCATGAAGATGGAGGAGCCAGCAGGGGTGCCATTTTGAGAAGCCTTAAAAAACATACTTGTGGGTCACACAGGTTTTGCTGTCTTCTGCAAAACAAAGCCTCCACTGGAAGTGTTATACTCTGCCTGATAAGAACAAACTGAAATCTGTAGTTCTTGATTTCATGTGATAAAATCACTGTGTGTGCTACTGGGTAAGGTAAAATGCCTCTGGTGTTAGCTGAATTGCTGGATTTTAAAAACAGTAGAACTGCAACATGCAGATTGTTCAGCCCTGCTTTTTGGGGATGAAGACTGTAGGAAGAGCCTTAATCAAGAGTGTAATGCCCTGCCTAAGCATGGAGCATGCCCTGACCCTACTCTGGAACAGTACATAAGTTTTGTGCGGATGAGAGCTGTTGGAAGAGCTCACTAGATTGGCAACCGACTAGGGCTTCAGTAGAGGATCCAAAGCTGCAGCATATGCATTGATAAGGCTTTTGAGGGTATACCATATGTCAAAAGTGTAATTGACAAAAACTGCAGTTTAATTCTAAACTTGTTATTTTTGTCTTTCACCCTGATGGTGATTGTATTTACTTCTTATTTTAACAGCTGATAAGTATAAGGACTCTAACCCTGATGGTGCTAAAAATGCTGACAATACAGCAAAAAATGCAGAGCCGCTGATTAACTTGGATGGTAAGTGTGCAGTAGTGTGCTCTACAGATGTCATACATAGAATGTGTTCCATGGCCTCAGTGGTGCTTTTTGGATTTTAAGTTGTTACAGTACTACAATACATGTAACTTTTAAAAGTCATATTTAAGGCTTTAGAAATGCAAGTTTTCATATATGTGTGTGTATATGTAGGTAGATACATACATATATATATATATGTATATATATATATATACACATATAAAACTGCTATCTCAGAACTGCTTCTATGTGAACAGGGATTTTTTTGAGAGCTATTTTAACAGCTGTTCATTCTTTTCCTCATCCCTACTAAAGGAAAGAGGAATCTACTCCATATGAATCCCAGATGTCTTGTCATGGCAGAGCTCTTTTCTGTTGGGGAAAGGCAGGAAGGGAGAATATTTTCCAGTAGAGTGAGGTACCTGGAGACTTGATCATATATGAATGTGGCAGGAGGGGTTTAATCACAGAACAGTTGAGGTTGGAAGAGACCTTTAGAGATTTTCTAGGCCATCACCACCCTCACTCAAGCAGGGTCACCTTGAGCACTTTGCCTGGGACTCTGTCCAGATGGCTTTTGAACACCTCCAAGGATAGAGACTCCATAACTTTTCTAGGCAACCTGCTCCAGTGCTCAGTCACCCTCACAGTAAAAATTTTCCTTATGTTCAGACAGAACTTCCTGTGTTTCAGTTTGTGCCCATTGCTTCTCTGCCAGGCAGTAAGGAAGCAGCTGAAGGGCGTTTACACTAACAGCTCTGCAGAGAGTGCTCTGGAAGATGTGAATGTACTTATTGTGGTTTGAGGTGGAGTAACAAAACAGCTCTTGGGATGCTGAGCTATCATTTAAAAAAAAACATTCTAAGAAAATGTTGACAGGCCAGTTCAGTACTGTCACCTATTACATGTTGGCTCAATTTTGCCCTTCCTTCCCCCCGCCCTGTTGTACCTTTCTCATGATTAGTGTAACTTTTTTTGACTGCTGCACGTGTTCATAATAAATTAAATTAGTGGAACATAGCTATTAAAACTAGCCTCATATCCCCAAGTCTTCCTCCGTTGCTCCTTCCACGGAAAGACAGCTAGGCATTACTCTTGCCCTCATCCAACAGGCACAGTTCTGCTCTGCAGCTAAATAATAGACTTGCAAAAGAGAATGCTATTGTCTTTTAAAGACTTGCTCTGGCTTCCTGTGCTGTAGAACCTTCATATGATATGTTTTACATTGAAAACAGTATTGTCTGTGCTTTCAAAATGTTGTGCAATCTGGTTATGCAGCTAGTGTCAGACTTTAATTGCTTTGTATATCTTTATGAAGGAGGATACAAATTAAATCTTACAGCAGATTGAGCCCCTCCCTTCTATTATATGGCCAGGTGACTAAATGGTTGCTCACTGCTGTGTATCCATGGCCTTGTCCATACTTGAGTGCAGTCTGATACTATGGAGTCGGGAAGTAAAGTCTATTAAAAGTAGCGTACTTGTTTTACAGTGAATAATCCTGATTTCAAGGCTGGAGTGATGGCTTTAGCTAATCTACTTCAAATCCAACGACACGACGATTACTTGGTAATGCTTAAGGTGAGTTTCACAACTCCTTGGGGTGCGCTGTTACTGACAGCTGTGATTTCTTTTCTTTCCACTTCTTCCTTAACTCATCTTATGTGTGTTGTTTCTCTGTATTCCAGCTCTAGAAATGAAAGGAGTAACTTGAGAACATAGAGGCTAAGTAATGCAAAGGATATTTTTTTAAAAAAACCACACACACACAAATGGGGAAGAGCCAAGGTTAGACGCTATTTCCTCCTGGCTTTTCATCCCATGAACTGTTTATTCTTTGTCATAGCTAAATTCAGTTTAGTTTAATCTTGACAATTAATCATAACTTCTAAATGCAGCAAATAGAAAAATACTTTATAAAATTCATTAGCCTAATAATTGGGAGAAAATCCGTGACTTAGTGCTAGAGTTGTAGATGCATGCAGATTTCAGATCAAAGCTATATTCTTAAAGCACTGTATTTAGTGAATTGGCAACAATCCTGAGTTTCCACTTGATCACGTCATAATCTGGAAATCTTAGTTTGGCACTAAAATAAACTTGGTACTTCAATGAAAAACAAGAATAAGGTTCATTCATTACAGAAGCTGTGATCTTTGCAAAATTTATTTTGGAGAAACTAATGCGACGGGTATTGAAGTTTATACAGTGTGCTTAAATCTGTGATGGCTATATTTGAACAGTCTTATCACTTGAGCCTGGTTTCTGAATGAAATGAGGCCCTGCACTCATCCTGTCAGTCACTTGCTGCTTCTCTCCAGCATGCTACTATCATTTGCCTTCCTGAAATAGCCTTTGAACCCTTCACAGTGCTTTACAGAGAAGTGGAGGTTTTGGGTATCAGACCCCTACAACTTGGTGAAAAGAGATAGCAGGTAAAGAGAGACCCTGTGAATGCCACTGCTGGGGATCTGCCGTGTGAGCTCGGAAACCAGACATGAGAAAATCCCTTGAGTGCTTCTTACAGGATTGTCTCAAGGCTAACGAGCTTTAAGTGGATTTGCCAAATCTGGTATTAACAGCTTGGAAAGAAAAAGTGCAAGTGTTTTCTGCACAGGTGTATTTATGTTTTGTCTTTCTTTCTATATTTCTAGTCTCGCTTTTTTTTTTTTTTTTTGTCCGAGGTAGTTGGACAAAAGCATCGCCCTAAATTTTCTTGCTTTTAATTACAGTGAGTAGGTTCCTACTGTAGCGGTTCACATTATATGAACAACTATAATGCTAATTTCAAGGCTTGATGATATCAGAATGCATCAGTGGAACTTATTTCACACCATAATAATATGGTTTCTTATAATGCCTACACATTGAAGGTATGATCCATATTTGGGCTTGGATATGGAATGGGTCCTTAGGAAAGCAGAAGAGTATGAACACGTCACAGACAGCTTGCCAGACCCTGGCCAGAGAGAGCAGAGAAATATTTGGAGTCTGTTTTATTAATTTAATTTTGAGAAGTTGGTCAGAAAGCATTTTTCTCTGTGTACCTATGTTGGATATCATTTTCCTAATGCAAAAGTTACTCAAAATTCTCTATTGCAAAGTCTGGTTTCAGTGCTGAAATATAAAAAGGAAACTCCTGATCAAACCACTTTTCCACAAGGCTACTCTCTCTAGTTAGAAAGCTTTGTAATGGTATCCAGTGGCAGCTTTGCAATATTGCCTCTCAGCTTTAATCATGACCAAAACCAGGAGAAATCTTGAAGGAGAAACATGAAACAGTCACACTGCTTCCGTCGCATTTCAGGAGGGAAGCAGTCTGAGGAATGTGTTTGACAGACTGAGTTCTTCTTGATGCAAGTCTGCCTGCCTGGTATTCCTTGAGTTATTTTTGGAGGCATTTACAGCTGTAGGTATCAGTAACTGATAGCTTTGATACGATTTCATGCTGTGTACTGGAGTCAGTAAAAATAGATGAGTGGCACGATTGTTAAACTCAGTCAAGTCTGGGTTTTTGCATGTGTGTATATCTAAAAATAATTTTTTTTCTATTTAGTCTCTTTAAAACCTGGGTTGGTGGCCCTGCTCCAGGTTTCTCTGCTGTTATGAGGTGGTTCAGTGCCTACTAAAGTTCCTTCCTGAAGAAGCTGTATTGCTGCAGAATTAACAGGTTCTGCTCCAGGCAGTGCAGTCTCAAAAATGGTACTGCTGCTTTGGAATCATGATCGGGTCATTCTGGGAATGGCAAACTTTCTTGACTGTTCTAGTGCTTTGCAGATCTAGCCCAGTAGTGGCGAAAGGTAACACTGTAATAAATAACCAGATCTCTTCTGATCAAACTGCCTTCCTAGAACCAAAGAGGCTGAATCTGTGGAGGGAAACTGCTTGCAGAGAGTAGTGCAATTTAAAGAATTAAGGTCTAAGAGTTTTTCCAAAAAGTCTTTTATAAAACTGGATTTGTTATTATTCCGGATTTTAATGTTGTTTCCTTTTCCCTTGGTATTGCAGAGAAATGCATTAAGACGTAATTGAATTACTTTGGCCTTTAAATGTTTTTCCTAGGCAATTCGCATTTTGGTTCAGGAGCGCTTGACGCAGGATGCCATAGCGAAGGCGAATCAGTCCAAGGAGGTTCGTATATACAACGCACAAGTCTATCTGGTGTTAGTTGTTTCACTAGCCCATAAATAGTGTAGGTGCAAATATCTCAGACAGTCAAACTGGGTTCTGTTCAAACATTGTTGATTTAGGAGAGGTGGTGGAAGCTTGCTTTACATTAGCAATCCTGACTCTAAAAGATCCGGAGAAGAATTATGGGGAGTATATGAAGTGCTCTTTTTTTAATCCTGTAATGTACAAATATAGGTACCTGTATGATCTTACGTAAATAGCTGTTTTCCTGATTTAGTATATGCTAGATGATTATTGTTACTGTTAGGGCAGCAGGCCTACAATGTCAGAGGAAGAACATGTATGAGCTGGCTTTTCCTTCGAGGTAGCAGTGTTGGCTATAAATAGACAAAACTTTCCTTGTATGGAATGTGTTGCTTTTTACTCCTCATGTTTTAGGAATGGGATGCTGGACACCCAGCTCCTTTCTGCCATTCCAAATGAGAAATGATGAAGGAAACTTAGAATTCTACAATGAAGCCTCTGAACTGAATAATAGTACTGTGAAAAACTATTTTTGCAGAATTACTTTCTAACCATGAGCTGTCAGATATTTGTAGATCTGATGAATAATAAGTACTCCAGCTACTCACAGGGAATGATTGTGGATTTTTTTTTTCAGATTGTTTCTTAAAAATCCCAGTTCTCAGCTCGTTTTTCTAGTGGTTGGTGCAGCAGCTGTTTGCAGACTGCATTGGCTGCAGCCGAGGCAGGCAGCCTTTCTTGCCTGACAGGTGTATGTTTAGAAGTGTCCCTGTTAGACAGAACAACTGAGGACAAGTCCCTTCATCTTTTTCTGGCAGCTGCTTAGAACAGGGCATACTTTATTTATTATCATAACACTGCTTACGATGTTCACTAAGCTGCAATTGCAGGTGCTCAGAGTTGCAACACAGTGATTGCCAGAAGCACTGGGACAGCAAATCAAAACCATGAAAAGAGCAGGAAATCTGTAAGCAGCTGAGTGAGACTGTTACACTAATTTTACTTTCTCTAAGTGACATTAAAAGCTGCTTTTTTTTTTTTTTTTTTTTTTTTTTTTTTTTTTTTTTTTTTGCTGTTTATGTAGCAGCAATGCTGGCATTCAGGAATCAGAATGGGCATTCTTATGAGTTTGTCAGAATAAGCTTCTTTAAGGAATAGTCTTTTTTATGACAAAAGTGTTTTTCATGTTTGATAGGTTCTCAAGATCTTAGGTGGAAGTGTCACTGGGTGCTGGTATTCCCACTCTGAATGCTGAGTTTCAAATGGAGGAAAGGCAGGGAGTTGGAGGCAGGGACACAGCTTTATTTGTGTGCTTGGAACATTTGCCTGCACCTTAATCACTTTGAAAACTGGTGATTCAGGGCAGGAAAGCTTTTCTGAAAAGAGCTGTTGGATCTTCCGTAACACTTTCCTAAAAATAAAGATCAGTAGTAGTGATCAGCATCATGATGCTGTAGATAAAGAAGATATCCTCAAAAGAGAGGATAATTGAGTTGCAGGATGGAAGGATAGGGAAAATAAATCTCTGCTTCTGATTTTTGGCTGGCATAATAGCCAAAATACTAGCTAGTGACACTTTGTGTATATTAAGTCTTGTCCCTGGAAACAGTTTGTAACCTTTGACTTGTGCGTCACAGCCTTAATATACAAAGTGTCATGAGTTATATTCTTGGCAATATCAAGGTACAAGGGGGAGAAAGAAGATGGATGTAGAAATGAGACACACAGAACTGTCCTTTGGCTGAAGGATGGGTATGAGTATGCTGAAGAACCCTATGCTGCTGTGCTTGTGTTTTAAAAGTACCCCCAAAATGATAGAGCTTTCAAGATGAGAAAGGCACTTAGGGGTTTTTAGGTTTTGTGTTGAGTAGGTGACAATTCAATGTAGTCAATGTTTAGACAGGGTTCAGATTTATACTGACAGACTTCTAGAACATCGATTTTTTTCATTTCCCATCATTTATGCTGTACTTCTTGCTGAAGCTATCTGTTAAGGCATGAAAGCAGGCATGCTTTTATGAAACAGCAAGACGTAATGCATTTTTTTATTGGAGTTTTTTATTGGAACCATTCTGTGAGAGTTGCACATGGTTTTAGAGGAAGCACTTGTTTGAACTCAAATAATTCAAAGTATTTTCAGCTTTTGGCAACATCTTTTCACAATTCATCCTTGTATTGCTGTGATAGTGCAGAATGTTCTTAAAGGTGTGTAATCTCTTTCCCTTTTCCCCTGCCCCTCAGGTTAGGAGAGTCCTCTGCTCTCCTAGCCTGTCCCTCTGGGCTTTCCTTACCTGGTGAGTGTATCTTAGGTAGGATCAACCACAGCAAATGCCACTAGAGTGGCCTGTCAGGATCACTTTGAGAGTACAGGCTAGAGCTTCTGAAGGGACCGCACCGCTGCTGCAGCCCGTGGGGCCTTCATGCTTGGAAAGGACTGGATCTACTGCTCTACCAAAACGGACCTCCACCAGAGGGAGCAGACAAAGTGTGCTGCCAAAAAGGACCTTAACAGCAAGGGTGATGGGAGGAGGACAGGGGAAATAACGTTACACTGCTGGGGCACCCCAGAGACTGGCTGTTTTGAAAGTACCACCACAGTCACTCAGCACTGGAGGTGCCTGCAATGGCCCTGGGGCTCCATCCACAAAGAACCGGCCGAATCAGAGTTTTGCTGCTCTCGTAGCTCTGAGAACTCTTGAGGGCAGTGAGGTCTTTGCAGCCTTAAATACTGAGTTTCTTAGAAAGTATGCATATGAAGGCTGATACTGCATTAATCCATCTGAAGTGTCATAAATGGCATTCTTGTTGTACGCTGTATAAATTATAATAATACAGCAGTTTATTGCAATACAGAAATATTAAGATTGCAGTTGAACACATTTTGCTTTGAAGGTCATGGGGAAAAATATTTCTGAAAATGAGAGATTAGGTCAACATGGTTTCCTTTGTTTTGATCGACTCGTATATAAAAGCTTTTTTTAAAAAAAAAAAAAAAAAAAGAAAGAAAAGCTCCTCATTGTTGGAAGGTTTATGGCCCTGTCATTTTGGAAACTAACCTTATGGAACTCAAAGGTTTTTGTCATGCAAGGCAGATGTTGAAAAAAGTTATGGAGGGTGTAATGAAAGTCTTTTAAAATTGGCTTTTCTCTGTCTGTTTAGAGAAATCTAAACTTGGAGGTATGCTGAAACATGGTGAGCAATTGTTTAGTGTGACCTGTCCTCCACCACAGGAAAGGGTAAAGGCAATCGAGCAATGCCTACAAATGACCACTAACAAAACTTTGTCTTATACTGTCTCATACAGCATGTGTTTAGAAGATTGAACACTCCTATTTATTCCTGCGCTTCAGTGCTTGAGACTGTTGGTTAGAGTTTTTACAACTTGTTTTCAAAATAAGTGAATGCTTTGAAATCTGGCAGCTGTTTGAAGGCAACAGTTTCTAAGACAGCCTAGTTTGTACATGTTTTCTTTGTTTGATCTGGGTAGAGTTGTTGCTGTATTGGGTGTTGTCTTGCAGTACTGTCGTTGGCCTTTTAAGGATTGCATACGGGCAGTGTATATTCAATGGGATTCACTGGACAAGTAAAGGGAATATTATTAGATGGTTTTCTTTATTAATAAAGTTATTTCAGGACATAGTCATGTGTAATAAAATATGATGTTTTTTGAAGTTGTCAGCAGTGTCTGTATAAGTAAAACTTAAGTGTAGTTCTTGATTTTGCTTTCCAAACATATGAAATGGCACTTCTAATTATATGTGACCATGTTTTTTGCTTTTTAAGGGTTTGCCCGTTGCTTTAGAAAAGCACATTCTTGGTTTTGATACAGGAGGTAAGTAGTTCTCTAAATGCTGCTTTTTAAATAACTATGCTTGCCTTTGACAAAGTGAAATACTAGATAACACGTGCAGTAAAAAAGCACAATTCTTCTAGAAGCCTGTATTCGCTCCCTTCCAGTTTGTTGTCTGTGAGCACTCCTGAGCATTTTGTGCGGGAACAGAAAAGCACAAGTATTAACGGTGCAATATGTAGTTCCGAACTCACGTTTAAATAACAGCTTTTAATGGCAGCCACTTCATGCAGAAGGAATGCGTTGCCATGTAAAACCTTATTTCTACCAGCAGAGGGACCAATGTGCTGCTCAGGTTTAGGTTTATCATCTAGCTAAAACACACTAATCAGAGGTAGCAGAATTTGGCACGATGGGTTATATGTAAGCAATAGTCAGATGACTTGGGACTCTGCTAGGCTTCACTTTTGCCCCTCGTACAACTAAATTACTACTCGGAATGTTTCATGCTGACTGGACTTGGCTGTGGCTTACTGGAAGGGCCACGCAAAACTCAGTGAGGTTTTGCACAGAGCACTCTGTATCTCTAGCAAGAAGAGCCAAGTCTCCCGTTTCAAGTAGGAAAAGCACCAGCACGAGCAAAGGACAGAGCATTAACTTAGGTTAAGCTTTTGTTAAGACAACCCACATATCAGATGAAAATGTTTTATACTGCTTCTTTCTGCAACTCACCTAGATGCTGTTCTCAATGAAGCTGCCCAGATTCTGCGACTGCTGCATATAGAGGAACTCAGAGAGCTGCAAACAAAAATTAATGAAGCGATTGTAGCAGTTCAAGCAATTATTGCTGATCCCAAGACGGACCACAGACTGGGGAAAGTCGGAAGATGAACAGATAAAAATTTTAGTTTGTCTCCTTAGTACAGTTAGGAACCATGTACATCTCTGGCATGCAGTTTGAAATGGATATTATTTTACTGTTTTGAAAGAAAACAGAGGAAATTGAATTCTGACTGCTCTGAACTACCATTTTTCTTTAAATAAAGTTGGAGAAATAGAGACAAATTTTTCTGATTAGTTCTAAGTTGGCAAATGTGGTTCTTATTCATTGTGTTTGGCTTTGTGTTGAAAAGGGAGTGTTATATAAAGGCTTTGCAGATTCCTCTCTTGCTGTAGTTCTGCCATGTAAACGGCTCAGTCCTGGCTTGCTTGCTGCTTCTCCAGTTTCCCCTACAACTGAAATATTTAAAAACTAGATCTGAAGGGGAACTTTAAACAACCATTTTATTTAATTGTTGAAGTAACCTAGAAAAAGTGAAGCATTACAACTTAAATGGTATTTCTGAACATGTATTGGTCTACATTGGGTAGGTCTATGAAGGCACTTAAAAAAAAGCATGAACAGATTAACTCTAGCATTCTTCTAATATAAATACTAAAAGACATGCATTGAGGCAGTGTTGGAAATACAGAATTGTCTTCTAGAAAAATT
Organism: Rhea pennata; assembly: GCF_028389875.1. Classification (NCBI taxonomy): domain Eukaryota; kingdom Metazoa; phylum Chordata; class Aves; order Rheiformes; family Rheidae; genus Rhea; species Rhea pennata. The sequence goes on along the minus strand of NC_084667.1, from coordinate 66,913,138 downwards.
TTAATGCTTTTGCCGTATCATTTAACTGTTTTGCACGCTTTCTGAACATCTACAGCCCTGAAGACTGTGCATGACTTAAACCCAGCAAGATACTGCATCCAAAGCTTTCCATATGCTCTTATTTTTGGTTAAAAGGGACCTGTTGGTCAGATTGTCAAGCTCTTAAAAATACTAATCCATTTTTCTCCCAGTAAAATAAAACATTTGATTAAGACAACTACATTTTAAATTTGCTTGTATAAGCAAAAGTTAGAGTAATGGCCTGAGATTCACAGGACCATTTTCTATAATATATCAATGCTCTTCATTTTTTTTTTTTTAATACAGTAGTAAAGACTTGAGGTATAACTTCAAAAATAGCTGATAAACTTTTGCAGAAAAGTAGGTCACTTCGTTGGCCTTCGTTAAGGGCTTTTCCCCTTAGCTGCATGCAGTGATAGCCTCCTGGATCTCATGTTCTTCTGGGTATAAAGATTGTGGTTTCTTGAAGTAGTATTTACTATTTTCTTGCTGCAGAGAGAAATTGATTTTTAACACGTTAATCATATAACAGCTGTCAGGCAGTGAAAAGCGTGTTGTGTTTTTCATACCTCCCGGGCAGTAGGGATAAACTGCAGTTATTCCATAGAGATGCGATCGCTGCTCTGGAAGATACTCGTCAGTAAAGGAGCCGGTGTCTTTATTGACAGCTATCACACCATCTCTGTTGATAAAGAGGGAGAAGCGCTTTAATCATCTCTGAAATATCTTTGTTCCTCCCCTTGCTCCCACTCTATGTGCGTTTAAGGACAGAGGCAATCAAAAAGGTCTAGTCTCAACGCTTTCGGACTCGCCGGGGCGCTCAGAGCTGCCCCGTGGAGGCCACGTGCTGCTCGTTCAGGGCGTCGCTCTGGCGGCGGAAGGCAGAGTCTCGCAGCCAGCCTTCCGCGGAGAGATTATAGCCCCCAGACTCTCCTCCATGTTTGTTGTAATCTGCTTAGATTTAACAACTTCCAGCTGGAGTGTAGTAGAGGTGAGCCCCTGATGAGCCCACAGCTGAGGGCTGGGGCGGGGGAGAGGACTTGGGACCGAATCCTTTCTCTGGCTTGATCCAAATACAGAATGCTGTGCCAAATCTTATTTAAAAAACACCACCACCACCACAACTATTGCTCCCCCTGCCAGGAAGCCGCGTGGGTTTCTGCACAGCCGCTCGTCGCACGGCGATGCGCGAGCAGCGGCTCCCGAGCGGGGCCCGGCGGGAGCCCCGGGGCAGCGCTCCCGCGGGCTTTCGGGACTCCGTTCGTTTTTGCGCCGGCCAGCGTCGCTCCCGCGGCGAGCCGGAGAGGCTGGGGGGAGCGCGGCCCCGCCGCCGTTACCGTCTCCAGTCGGTGTGGTAGAAGTGGTCGGCGTAGCTGACGATGCTGAAGGGGTAGTTGAGGTTGTTCTGTACGATGCGCCTGCCCGTTCCGTCCGGCTGCGTGCACTCCAGGTGCTTCGTTCCTTTCCAAAGACGTGACAGGCCATAAGTTAAGTTGATGAACATATATATAAACATATTTCCTTTTTTTTTTCCTGCAGCAGCTGCTGAGGCGCAGGTGCGGTATCGGAGCAGCCCGAGGCCCTTGGCTTTGGGCAGGCAGAGTTTAACCACTTGCAGGTTAAACTTGCGGTGTGAAAACACCCACATTTATACAAAAGAAAGAAGTAGGGAGATCTCACGTGTGTATATCTGGGGGTAAATTATCCACAGAGTTAGCCGATGCGCGTTAACGCCTTTGTAAGCTAAAAAGGGCCGAGCGCAGAGTTGACCCCAAGAAGCAACGGGACAGAGCTGGGATTTTTTTTCTTGGGGCTCGGCGAGTTTCGGGTCCGACGGGCCCGTGGCGAATTACCTGCGTCCGCCCAACAGAGCAGCTTGGCGAAGGGGTCGAACGTCAAGCCGTTGGGCAGGCCGATGTCCCTGTTCACCAGGATCCTCCTGTTGGCCCCGTTGACGGTGGAAGTTTCGATTTTCGGCGCTTCGCGGTTCCAGTCAGTCCAGTAAAGGTTGCTGTGGGAAACAAGTATGCACCAAACACGACGTGCAAAACTGAGATGTGGTGGGAGACGATCGGCTTTTTTTTTTTAGTTGCTGGCTCTTAGCAGGAGAGAAGACCTGGGTTGCCCTTTATGCTGCCTGCAATAGCTCTTAAGTTGATGTGAAAATCTCCGAAAGAAAAGCAAAAAGGTGTCAAAACACATTTATGACCCAACCGGTAGCTCCTAGGTGAGGGCAAGGTGGGAGTAGCACCTTCTATGGCGCGGCAGCACCCCAGAGGGGACAGCCTGCGTTTTCAAACCCTGAGCAAGGTTTCAAAGCTTGAAAATACGATGCTGCAAGAGCAGGTTTCACCAAATCCCCACTCGCCCTACCGCAGCCCGCCCCGCGCCGCCGCTCACCCGTGCACGGGGTCCACCGCGATGGCCCGGGGGTTGACGAGCTCCGTGTCGAAGAGCACCCGCCGCTCGGAGCCGTCCAGCCGGGCTCGCTCGATTTTATCCAGGCCGCTGTCGGTCCAGAACATGGCTCTGCGCAGGTGGTCCACGGCCAGCCCCTCGGGGCTGAGCAGCCCTGCCGCGGGGCACGGCGGCCGTCAGCGGCGGGCGCTCGCCTCCCCGCCGCGGCCCGGCCCCGCTCCGCCCCGAGAGCCGGCGGCGGGTGCCGCACCTGAGCCGACGACGGTCTCCGGCTCGGCGCCCGGCTCCAGGCTCGCCCGGCTGATGCTCCGGCCGGCCACGTCGGTCCAGTAGAGCGTCTTCTCCCGGCAGTCGTGGTCGATCCCCACCACGATGGAGCCCTGCCGGGGCGGGAGGGTGCGGGGTGAGCGCCCGCCTCGCCAACGGGTGCGCTCGGCAGCATCCAGCGACCCGCTGGCCAGCGCCCGAATCCGGGAGGCGCCGGAGAAAGGGAAAAGGGGAATTTTGCGGTAGAGCGGTGCCGGGGAGCCGGCATCCCACGGGATACGGTACATGCAGCGAGAGCAGCGTCTTCGCCGCCTCCTTCTGCAGCCGCGTGCCGTTGAGCGGGAGGTAGCCGATCTGCTGGCCCTGAGCGTAGAGCAGGAAGGTCCCCGCGGCCGGCGGGGACACGTCGGGCCGCGGCGTGGGCCGGACGCTGGGCGGCGCGACGCTGGGGAGACCTGGGGGGGGAGCGAGGGCTTGGAGAGCATCGGCCTCAGGGCTGACACGCCAGAGCTGCACGGGGGAGGAGAGGTGCGGGGAGAGGGGTGCACGTGTGTGTTTGCATGTGCAGAGAGCTGGGACGTGTGCGCGCTCATGCGTATGTAGAGCTGGGATGCATGTGCACTGCAGAAAGCAAGAGCGTGTGCATGCGGTCATGTATGTGCAGAGAGCCAGGATGCGTGTGCACTGCAGAGAGCAGGGCCACGTGTGCACGGTCCTGTGTGTGCATTGCAGAGAGCAGGGCCACGTGTGCGTGGTCACGTGTGCATTGCAGTGAGCAGGGACATGTGTGTGCAGAGAGCCAGGATGCGTGTGCGCTGCAGAGAGCAAGGACACGTGTGCATGGTCCTCTGTGTGTGTGTGTTTGTGTTGCAGCGAGCAGGGACACGTGCAAGGTTCTGTGTGTGCGTTGCAGCGAGCAGGGACACGTGTGCACGGTTGTGTGTGTGCACTGCAGCGAGCGGGGCCACGCGCGCACTTACATGGCGGGGGGCTGCCGGGCTCCGAGCGGGTGCCCTGCACCTCGCGGCCGCTCCGGTCCACGCACCAGCAGTACCCGCTGTCGCCGTGGCACTGCAGCGGGGCGAAGGCGCCCGCGGCGTCGCACTGCGGCACGTACTGGTCGCCGCGGGGGCTGCCGCCGTAGTGCTCCAGCAGGCTCTGCCGCCAGCGCTCGCACAGGCTCCGGGGCCGCTCCGGCGCCGCCGACTCCGCTGGCTGGGCTGGGGCGCGTGCCGGCGGGGAAAAGCAGCGGCGGGGTAGCCCGGTCGGGCGCGCGGGAGCGGGCCGGGCGCTGCGCGGCGCGGCGCGGGGCCGGGGCCGGGCTCACCTGCGGCGGGGCCCACGCGGCTCGTGCTGGCGGAGCGCAGCGCCTGCTCGGCGCCGTCGTACAGGGCGAAGACGCGCTCGACGCGCAGGCGCTGCTCGGCGGGCGGGCGCCGGCCGGCGTGCGGGCAGCCCGCGAAGGTGATGTTCTGGCGCAGGCGGTACGACAGGGTCCGGTTGACGGCGCCCGAGGTGAGCACGTACTGCCGGTGAGCCGCCGACGTCACCTCTGCAAAGCGGGGAAGGGGGGGGAGAGGCAAAAAAAAAAAAAAAAAAAAATACAGCGACAAGACCCCCCCCAGGAGGGGCTGGGCGAAGCCGCCCCCGGCGCTGCCGCGTGGCTGCGTGCTGGGGCAGCGCCGCTGCTCCGGCGCCTCTTTCCAACTGTGCGGCACGGGCTTGCAAAAGCGCTTCAAAAGGCATCAGCTGCAGCTAGGTGCACGTGTAAGGGGCGCGCCGCGGCCCCGCGGGGCCCCTGCTCCTACCCGTGCCGGCGTAGCGGTACAGCTCGGTGTAGGGAGCGACGTGCACGGCCGCGTCCTCGGGGACGGCCGGCGCCCGGCCCTCGACGTGCGTCCGCAGGGCGAGGTGCCCGTCGGGCCCCAGCCCCTCGGCGCGCTGCGTGACCCGCACCGTCTCCTCGCCGGGGTAGAAAGTGGCCTCCAGGTGCTGGGTGAACTCGGCGCCTGCGCGGGAGCACGGCGGCGGGCGGCTGCGGCGTTGCATCACCCCCCCCCCCCCCAACACACCCGTTGCCGTCCCGGCGCGGCGCGCTCACCGGCGATGCTGAAGCCGTTCTCGTGGCCGGGCTCCTCGAGGGCGAAGAGCCAGGCGAGGAGGCCGCCGAGGGGCGCCAGGGGCAGCAGGGCGCGGGCGACGGGCCGCGGCAGGCGGCTGACGGCCGCGTAGGCTCGCCCGTCGCTGCCCACCGCGTAGGCGTGCAGCTCCGCGTCCTGGAAGCGCGCGGCGCCGGCGCCCACCGCCAGCCGCCCGCTCACCTTGCCGTTGAGCCGGTGCGCGGCCCCTGCGCGGCGGCGAGGCGTGGGGCGGCGGTGGGCGGGCGCGGGGGCCGCCCCCCACTCCCCGTGCCCCCCGCGCCTGCGCGTGTGCACCTACCCTCGGGCAGGCACTGCCGCCCGTTGCCGTAGTAGGTGGCCCGGCAGTGGCAGCAGGGGCCGGTGGCGTGGTCGGTGCAGACGGCGTGCGGGGAGCAGCGCCCGCCGTGGCCCCGGCACGTCTCCTTGCCGCCGCGGAAGGCTGCGGGCGGGAGGCGGCGGTGGCAGCGGGCGCGCGCGGGAGGGAGCCCGCGGCCGCCGCTGCCGCCGCGCCGGCGTTGCAAAGCCGCTCACCGTCCCCGTCGGAGCCGACGTCCTCCCCCGGGCCGCCGGCCGCGAGGCTCTCGCCGGGCGCCGCGCCGCTCTCCGGCGCCGCGGGCTCGTCCTCGACGGCGCTCTCCGGCGCGGCGGCGGCGGCGGCGGCAGCGTGTCCCCCGCCGCCCGCCGGCGCCACGTTGGCCAGCGGGGCCGCGCTGCCGATGTGGAAGACCCACACGCCGGGCACCATCACGTTGCTCGCCCTAGGGGACGGCAGCCACCGTTGCGGCCGCAGCGCCAAGGCCACCAGCCTGGGGACACAGCCCTCCAGGCAACATCGCCCTTCCCGCTGCCGCCAAGCTCGGACCCACAGGTCTGGCTGGAGAAAGCACAGCCGTGCCTACGTAACATGCGTCATGGCCACATTTTCTGGCCTTCTCCTGGCCCAGCTGTGAGTCTGGCCGGCCGCGTGCACCAAGAACAGGTATCTGATGCTGGTGAGATGCCACCACCCAGCTCAGCAGCTGCGTTTGCACACATAGTGCCCACTGCACCCCGTGCAGCCCTGACCATACTGGGAAGGTGCCCTGTCACCTAGCTGGGTCTCCCAGAGCTGCCTGTGGTCCCTGCCTGCCCCAAGGTGAGAAATTCCCCCTCCCCGGGCAGACACAGCCCCAAAGGCGCTACGTACTGGTAGAGGTGCTTCAAGGCCCGCTCGCTGTTGGCCACGCTGTAGAAGAGCCCTTCCTTCTTCGGGTCGTCGCCGTCGCCGCGGCTGAAGCCCACCCTGGCTGGCAGCTCCAGGTGGACGTTGTAGGACTCTTTGGGGCGGGTCCCAAAGAACTGGAGGCCGTCATCGGGGTAGAGGAAGATAGCGTAGGCGTCCGACGCGTCGTAGGCTACCACCGCCTGGAACGTGTTGCGCTGCAGGAGAGGCAGAGCGGGACACACCGGCAGATGTGACAGGGCAGAGGCAAAGCAGGCACCACCACGCCTGCCCCGAGCTGACACCCCCACAGAGGACACGATGCAAACCCTGCGCTGGGGACTTGCTCCTCAGGCTTTGGTGCAACGTATCCGCAGCAATAAAGCCCCGGCTCGCGCGGGCCCGTCCGCGCTGCCCGGCACCCGCGGCGCTTCGCCCTCCTCCCGTCAGCACCGGAGCAGAAGCAGCACGCCCCGCGTTTCCCCCCGAGAGACCAATTTTAGCTCGATTTCCTCAGGAAAAAACACGCCTGGGCCTTCCCCACGCCCAAACATCCCAGCACAGGCGCCCCGCGCCGGCCGCCAGCCCCGCGAGCGCCGGGCGAGGGCGACGGCGCCCCGGCAGCCAGAGGGCTTGAGAGGATAAGCGCCCGCTTTGGGGCAGCAGGAGGCCTGCAGCACGAACCCCGGGGCTGAGCGGCGACGGGAGAAGCGTTCCGGTGCACGGCAAATTCAGCCCCCCAATACAGAAAACGGCGCAGTGCCTGGGGAGTTTTCTGCAGTTTTCACAAAGATCGTAGGTAAAAAAGAGGAGAATTCTTTGCAAAACACGCACAGACTGAATTTCCATGCTCCGCGAATGAAACTTTCCAACGAGTGTCTCATTTCAAAGCGGGAGTCTTTCTGTTTTGGCTTTAAAACCCGATCCAACTTTTTCGAGACGGGGAAAAAAGAAAACCCCCAACAACTGCGCGGCGCAGGCGAGGCTGCGCGGCCGCGGCTTGGTGCCCGCCAGGTCACCGGGAGGCCCCCGACGGCATTTCTCCGGTTGCTTTCCCACGAGAAGGGGGGGGGGTTGCATTCCGTCTCCTTCCAAATTCTGCGCCTCGCCTGCACCCCCCCGACGTGCAGCCGCCTCGGCCTATGAAGCCGTCGGTATTTTTGCTCAGGAGGGGTTTTTTTTGGTTGGTTTTTTACGGCCTTTCCGGCCCCGGGGGAACGCAGAGCGTCCTCCCCGCGGCAGAGCATCGCGCACCGCCCGGCTCCTCGTCAAGGCAGCGCGCTAACGAGGCGGCGCTCGGCACAGGGGTGCACCTCCACCCGGAGCGGTACCGGCCCCGGGGCGCGAACCGCGTCCAGCGGGTGCAGAGGGACCGCGTACGAGCGACGCTTGTTTTCCAGACCCTTTCCCCCCCCCAGTGCAACCCCCGCAGTGGAGACCCCTCTGGTCCTTGTCCAAGCCTGGAGCAACCATCCAGCTGCCCAGAAGGAAAAGGCTCAATGTTCTGGGTGCTAAGGAAGACTTATCCTCCCGTGACCTGTAGGACGGGGCTCTAACATCAGCCCGCTGTCCTCACCTTCCGGGAGGGCTCCGTGTCCGGCGAGACCTCCTCGTAGGCGCCCACGTCCGCCCAGGTGGCGAGGAACGCGTTGGTAGGCAGGAAGGACCCGGCCGCCCGGGGGAACCCAGCCCGGATGTAGTCCGCAGCCTGGTTCAGCACGTCCGATGAGTCGTCCTGCCGGTAGTAGATGTTCCCTCTGCCGCCAGTGGTGTCGATGTCGGCCAGGAAGGGAGCGATGACAGGGAAGTCCGTGGGGAAATCATCATCCACGTACTGGGTCTCTCTAGGGAAATCCTGGGTGGAGATGACCCCATTGGTCCCCACCTGCAAGGAGAGCGGCACAGGGTGTTCAGAGAGCGGTCCCCACCCGCCGTCCCCACGGCAGGAGCACCTCTGCCACCGGTCCCCCAGCCCCTCCACCTCCCCAGTGCCCCCGGAGCTGGGCTGAGGGCTGGGAGCCAAGGCTGGGGGAGGGAGAACGTGCGGCCTCTTCCAAGGAGGAAACAAAGACCTTGGGCTTCTCTGGGCCCCGGAGAGCCGCAGCTCACGGGCTGTCCCAGCTGCAGCCGCTCCTCGCGGAGGAACAGCTGCAGAGGAAAAAGCCCTCTTGTTTCTCTGCAGCCAGAGAAATCCGGAGGCAGGACGCACTGAGAGTGGGGGATGGAGGGAGAAGAGAGGCCTGCAGGGACGGCCGGAGAAAAGGCACGTGTGGAGGTGCAGGGATGGGGGCTGGATGGGGAAAAGGCACGCGGAGGTGCCGGGATGGGGGCAGGGATGGAGGAAAGACACGTGGAGGTGCCGGGATGAGGGGCTGGATGGCGAAAAGGCACGTGGAGGTGCAGGGATGCAGGGATGGATGCGGAAAGGCATGTGTGGAGGTGCAGGCAGGGAAGGAGAAAAGGCCCGGGGGTGCAGGGACGGATGGAGAACAGACGTGTGGGGGTGCCGGGATGGGGGCTGGAGGTGAGGAGCTGCAGGGATGGAGGGGGGCGGGGGGGAGCGAGGGCCTGTGGAGAGGACCGGCCGGGAAGAAAAGGTGTGAGCAGCAGGAGGGGTGGGAAGACGGTGGGACTGAGGGCCAGCTGGAAGGAAGGAGGGATGGAAGGGAGAGGCGGATTCCGGCTGTACTGATCCTGCGCTCCGGGGAAGGCCGGAGGGGCGGCAAGGCGGGGGCGCGGCGGCAGCGCGGGCGGCAGCGCGGGCACTCACGTAGAGGCGGCGGGCGGCGCGGCCGTAGAAGGGCAGCGGGCGCCGCAGCGGCTCCGCGCCCGAGCTCTCGTCGTCGCCGGGGCGCAGCCGGGCGTCGCCGCGGGCCGCGCCGTGCGGCAGCAGCGCCCCGCGGGGCAGCGCCGCCGCCGCCGCCGCCAGCGCCGCCAGCGCCGCCAGCGCCGCCGCCGCCCGCATCCCCGGCCCCGGCCCCGGCCCCGGCCCGGCGGGGAGCAGCGCGCCCCTCGGCGCGCCCCGCAGCCGGCGGAGCGGCACGGACCCGACGGGGCGCACCGCAGCCGAGGGCAGGCGCCGGAGCCCAAGGGCGCAGCCGACGCGACGGCGCGGACCGGAGCCGGCGGCGCGGACCCGACTCGGCGACGTGGACCGGAGCCGGCGGCGCGGACCGGACCCGGCGACGTGGACCCGACTCGACGGCGCGGACCGGAGCCGGCGGCGCGGGGTCCGGCGCGGACCGGGGCCGGCGGGGCGGGGCGGGGCGGGCCCAAGCCGCGGCCGCGCCTCCATTGGATCCCCCTGCCCCGGCGCTGGCCAATCGGGGCTCAGCCCAAAATCCGCCCCGGGCTGCCCCCCCCCCCCCGCCCCCACCCCCTACACGTCCCCCTCCCCCCGGGGCTGGGTACCACGGCGGCATCCCGGGGGGGGGGGCTCGCCGTGCCCGCGGGGGGCGAGGAGGAGGAAGAGGAGGAGGAGGAGGAGGAGGAGGAGGAGGAGGAGGAGGAAGGGGTCCCCCCCTTCGGCCCCCCCCGGGGCCTTCCCGGCGCCCCCGCCTCGGCCGTGCGGCGCCCGGGGCTCGCGCCTCCCCCGGAGCCGGGAGCGCGGCCAGCGCGGGGCCGGGGCGCCCGGGAGCAGGGGCCGGCGGCGTGGGCGAGAGGCCCCCGCTGCCCGCGCCTCCACCCCACTCAGCGGAGCGGGGCGGGCAGCAACCTGACTCCGCATCCCCAGGGGACTGGGGGAAGGGGGGGTGGGTGAAAGCGCGGCGTGCGGGGGGGAAAAGAAAAAAAAATTGTGTCTCGCAGCTCCCCGGCAGGCTGCCCGCGAGCGGGGACGGCCGGGCCGAGCCTGCGGCTCGGGGTTGCATCTGTTTAGCCTTTCCCAGACCTCTTTTCCGGCCCCTCCGAGCAGGCAGGCTGAGGTCCGCGGGGGCGAATGCCCTGCGGGGTGGCGGGTCCGCAGTGAGGAGCTTTGATTTGGGGTGGAGGGGGCATCCGCACGGAGCATGCGGGGGTGCAGGGCTCCTCCAAGCTGGGCACTAGCTGCTCCTGGAAATCCGGGCTGGCATCCCGACCGGGAGCAGCCCAAAGCTCTGCTCCTACTGGAGCGCATCCTGCTTTCTTGGCCTGAGGCCAGTTCTCTCATTGCATCTGTCCAAAAACGTATACATGCCCAAGGAATGCCAGATAACAAGGAGAACAGTGTCGGATCCCACAGGCTGCTGGGGGAAAGACATCAGTGGCACATTCGTGGCATTTCCCCGTGGCAGCCCTTGCCGGGAACCGCCGCGTTTCGACGCCCTGTGCCCTGCCAGGCGGGCAGCTGCGTGCCGGCGGCGTGCCGGCTCCTCGCTGAGCAGCTTTCCCCCAGCAGTTTTGCTTTTTGGAGAGTCCACCTTCCCCTTCCCCCCCTCCCCCCGCCCCGGGAATGAGTATTTTGCAGGAAAACCCTCATCGCTTGCAGCCAGCGCCTGCAAGTGCCACTCACGAGCTGTTGCCCGGGCTGGCTTCGCCCGGCGCCTTCAGGCACCCTCCCGAAACAGCCCCAGCAGCCCCTCTCCCCCATGGAAGGGGCCGTCGCCAGCGTTTCCTTATGGCCTTTGCAGCAGGCGCTCAGCAAAACCAGCTTCCTGCATGGGATCCCTCTGGATCCCGCTGTGGGAAACAGCAGGAATCGGGCCCCGGGGGTCACCGGGGATGTCCCAGCTGCCTCGGGGCCCTCCCGAGGGAGCAGAAGCGACCCTGGTGCCGGCCGGGCGAGCAGGTCGTCATCGTAAGGCCCCGAAAGTGTTTGCCTTCCCGCTCGTAGGACACCAGACCTGCTCCGGGGTTGATTTATTTGACACAAAGGGCAACAAATTACTGCCTTAACCTCCCTCCCGGGTCGGGTCGGGAAGTTTTCTCGTGGGGAAGGGTGTTGGGTACGACTCGGAAGCACAGCCAAGCTCCCGGGATCAGCGTGCAGGCGGGTTTTGGCCTCTTTCTCCTAAGGGAAAGAGATACCAGGCAGCCTGTCCGTCTGTCCGCGCCGGGGTGAGGAGTCCTTTGGTAGGTGGAACCTGCTGGAGAATTTCAGCCCAGTCTGACAGCAGCGTGGGGCGTAAAAACGCGCCGAGGGACGAGGAGAGCCCGCTGGCTCCTGCCCCCTCGCCCACAAAAGGGGGGTGCAAGCCAGGGCGTGAGCTCTGGGGGCCCTTGCGGCTCTGCAGCCTGCGCTTTCCGGGGTGGGAAGACCCCGTGGGCTCCTCCACGTCCCACCGCCGGGCACGCAAGTGCAGTGCACACATGCACCCATCGCCCGGGGACAGCAGCACGTGCGATTTGCCGCCTGCAGCTTCCGTCCTCTCCCTGGGGGGACTGGGGGGAGCCTCCGCCGGGGACTGGCCATGCCTGCGCACGGGGATGTTTCAGCCTGTTCGTCCAGCACTGAAACGACTCCCTCTTTGATGGCTCGGTGATGTTTCGAGCCAAGATAAGCTGCAGCGTGGGGACGCGTTTCCCACCCGCGCCCCCGCTCTGCTCATCCCTGCTCCGTGCTGCTGACTCAGCCAGCTCTGCACCACTGAGTGCCCGGCACTGGCCACATGGGAATTTCCCTGTGGTTTTCCCTGAGGTTGAAAATCCCACAAAACGTCACTGCCGAGGCCCAAGCCTGCAGGCTCCCCGCCAACGTGCCATGGAGGAGCTGCTCGCTACATCTCACCATGCTTCTGTGCAGACAGCGGTGCCTGCAGCGACCAGTGGCCCTGCTTGTAGTCTCTGGAGGAGAAACACTTGGTTTCCCTGCTCATTTTCGAGGTCCTTGCAGATGCTGCAGACTGAGCGGCCAGTGAGGAGCCGTGCGTGGTCTCCGCTCCACGAGAACGGCCTCCTTGGGTGACTGCGAGATGTGATCTGGAGCGATTAGTCATTTCCCATCCCTACAGCCAGCTTGCCTAATTTTAGTTCAAGGGGGCAGGAGCTGCCGGACGCTCACATGTCCCTACTTAATAGGGCCAAGCCACCAGGCTGTGAAGGCTGAACGTCTCATCTCAAACCTTGTCCACCCAACGGCAGGGTGGACACCAGCTCCCTGCCCTGCCCTGGCATGGCAGATATGCCCCCCTATGGCGACCCCCTTCCCCACGGGGCATGAAAGGACGTGAGGTTCCTGGAAGGGTAAAGCTGGTGGATGTCCACATTGCATCAGCTGCTCTAGGCAGCTGCCCCAGGGCCTCCAGAGCCTGGAGGCCTCCAGTGGACGGGAAGGGGCGGATACTCCGTAACAGGCTGCGGGAACAGCCTGTCCAGGGGAGGGGGGGGAAGGATCTTCCTTTTCCCCTCCTCTCTTAACCTCTGTTCAGCAGAGCTCTGCAGCCTCTGGAGAAGGGCAGGATGTGCCATAGGGATGGCTCTGCTCCACCTTGGGCCATGCCAAGATGTCTTTCCCTGGTCCCTCAGTCTTTGGCGACCTTAACTCATTGCTGCACTCTCCGCATTGCGTTGCCTTCCTGGGCCGCAGTTTCCTTTCCCGGGGAGCGTCCCGCAGCGGCGCAGACAGCGTGGAAGCTGAGGGAGCTGTGTGCATTTGCACCGGTGAAGGATCCAGCTCACTGACTTCAACATTTCCATTTTTGGGAACATCTCTCATTGACTTCGATCTTGCTTTTTTGAATCAGGAATCGGCTTCCCCTGCTGACTCACCACCTTCCTGGCCTGGCCTGTGGCCCCTATACATAGGGACCCCCCCTCCCCAGTGGGCCAGAAGGTATACCAGGACGAGCAGGCATAGGCACATGTTGTCCAGGTCTGGGTCTGGAGGCCCCTGGCCACTTGCCCATGGTCTCTCGACATCCAGCAGCCTGACTGGAGATGCAGCGAGCACGGCAGCCGGACATCCAGAACTGCAGACCCCCCTGCACGCTTCCTCACCCACACCCAGGGTTTCTGGCACGGGCATCTGGAAGGTGTCCCGCCTTCTCCCACCCACGTTGCAGATGATTTCCACATGCAGGGTCAGTCCTGTGTGCTCCGGCACAGATATTCCTGCTCAGGAGCTCCCGGGTGCCAAACCCGCTCGAGGAGAGAAGTTTTCCTTCCTGAGAGCTGGGAAAATGAGGTGTTAGATCATGAACAGGTACATAATATGGAAAAACAAGGTTTTTGGCAAAACCGACGTGGCCTCCTCGGCCCTGGGCTGCTCCCTTGGAGGAGAGCTGTGGGAAAGCGGCCTCAAGCACGGAGGGGAGAAATAATTAAGTCACTGCTGCAAAGGGCTCGGTACCAAGTTTTGCAGCCACCGAGCCCTCCCAGCTGGGAAGGTAGCGGAGCTTCCCCAGCGCCGGGGGCTCGAATACGGCGACGTCTCTCCCACGCCGCGGCGCTGCAGAGGCAGCCGCAATCCCGGGCCAGCGGGATCGCTCCGGATCTTAGTAGGGGTTTGAAGAGTGGAGGTAGGTAAAAAGAAAGAATAAGATTTGGTGCCGCCTGGAGCAAACCCCCCCTGGCAGAGGGGGTTTCATTTGCCAGGCAGCGCTGCGGTCCAGCCGCGGTCCTTGCACGCTCGCCGGAGGCAGAGCTGAGCTAAAAAAAAAAAAAAAAGGAAATAAAGGAAAAAAAAAGAAAAGAAAAAAGCAGAAAGGAAACAAGCTGGGGGAGGGAATAACCCCAGCGGGGAAGGCTGGCCGCGGGGCGAGGGAATCGCCGCGCCGATCGCACCCTCTGCTGGGGGAAGGCGGCGGGACGGAGCCGCCCGGCACCGTCTCCGGGTGCTCGGCGCCGCCGGAGAAGGGGGCTTTCCAGGCGGCTCGGCCCCGCCGCCGCTTCCACGTGTCGCAATAAAAACCCCGCGGTGCATTTTTTGGGGGGGTTCGTAACGCGCAGCAGTGAAAGGGGAGCGGGGGGGGGGCAGGAACGCCTCCGCCCGGCCTCCGTCTCCGCCACGCCGCGCCGGCTGGTTCCAATTAACTTTCTCCTCCGAAAAAAAACCGTGCAAACAGGCCGGGCTGCTGGAAACGGTCCCGCAGGGGCATCGCCGAGTGTTTACAAATATTTCCTCCGCGCCGGGCCCAGACCTGCATCGCGCCGGCCCCCGGCGCGGCGGCGGCGGGCAGTGGGGCTCGTTCGGGAACGACGGGGCTCCCGGGGGGGAGGGCGCCTGCCTCCGAGTTAGTCCCCCCCCCCCCCGGGTCCCCGCTCATCCCGGCCGAGCTGCAGCCCGCAACCCCGTGCTTGCCCCTTCTCTCCCTCCATCCTTCTGTCCGTCTTTCCGTCCCTCTGCCCCCGAAGGCTGGCTTGGGGGGCAGGAGGAGGAAGAGGAGGAACAACACTCTGGAGACCCATACGAAACACAGCCGCTGCCCTTCCGCCCGCCCTTCCCTGCTTTCCTCCCTCTCTTCCTTCCCTTTCCTTCCCTCCTTCCTTCCCCTTCCTTTCCCGGAAAGGAACGTGGTCTCAGGCGGCGGGGCCGTCGCTGAGCTGCAAGGCAGCGGCTCCTCCGGCCGCGGCTGCTGCATCCCCTCGGGCGGCAGCCGCAGCCCCTTCTCCGGAGACGCGTCTCCGCGAAGCGCCCAAACTCATCCAAACCCTCCCCCGACCGCCCCGGGACAACGCGGCTGAGACGGACGCCGGGGCGCAGCCAAGACGCCTTCCGCGGAGACATTCCCCCGCCTTTCCTAGGAGGAAAGTCCTCCCCGCTTTCCCAGCAGGGCAGACCTCAGCATCCAAGGAGACCAGACGGGAAAGCACCGGGGCGAGCGCGGGGCTGGAGGAGGGCGAGGAGCCGCCGGAGGGGGCTGCCGGGGCCGAGCGCGGCCCCGGGAAACGGCGCTCCGGGGCAGCGAGAGCCTTGGAAACGAAACACCGACGTTTCTCTCGGACGGCTAGAGTTTTTTCCAGCTGCTCTTTGGGGTTTTTGCGGGTTGCTGCTTTTTTCTTCCGCTTGGGAATTTTTATTGCCCCTGCCGCCCCGGCGAGGGATGTAACCAGTGAGAAGAGGGTCATGTCGGAAGCATGACGAACGGGAGCGATTCGTCATCCTCGGTGACGAGACTTTTTAAAAGTGTTTCCCTCCAAACAGCTGCAATTTGGTGAAAGCACAAAAAACAGCTAAATAAAACTCGGTACATCTGTCCTACCCACGCCGGCTTTTCCCCGTGCCGGCGGCTCTGCTGCCGCCGGGAGACCGCCGCCGCCTCGGCCTGAGCCTTCGGGCAGCGCCGGTGCCCCGGGAGGCACGGCCGGACCGGGAGATAATCCGGAAAACCTGCGCGGGCGCCAGCCCTGCCCGCTGCGGTGCCAGGCAGGGGTGCGCGGAGGGCGCTGCCGGGGAGCTGCCGCCGCGGGCGCCGGCCCGCCGGAACCGTCTGCCCCGGGAGCCTGCAGCATCGCGGCCGCGAGCCCGGGGCGGGCACGGTCCTCCCGGCTCCGGAGAGGCGGCAAAGCGGAGCCCCCCGACGCCAGCCTGGGCCCGCTGGCGATTCTCCTCCGCTCCTCACCTAAGCTCGGCCGGGCCCGCGTTCTCCGCGCTCGCTGCGGCGCCGCCGCGTCGCTCGCTTGGCCCCGGCAGGTGGAATTTCTGCTCTGCTGGGCCCCAGCGCAGGAAACACCCGGCCGCGGTCGCGCTGGGCCCCGGCGAGGGCAGCGCTTGACCCCCGGCAGGTGCCAAAGCGCGGAGCGGCGGCAGCGCCGCTTCCGCCCCGCTTCCTGCCCGCCCTGGGCCCCCCGAGGGGGCGGCCGGGGACGGGGCGGGGAGCGGAGGCTGCGGCGCGGCTGCCGCGGCGGCAGTGGGGCTCGGCGGAGGGGGGACACGGGGGGGGGAGGGGGGCCGCCCCGGGCAGGGGGGAGCGGGCGGAGCCCGGCCGGGAGGCTGCGCCCCGCGCCGCCCCCCCCCCCCCCCCCCCCCCCGCCCCGGCACCGCCTCCCGCCCGCCTGCCCGCGCCCGCCCCGTCGCGGCGCCAGACGCCGCAGCGGCCGGGGCCGGCGGCAGCCGCATGGAGGGCGCGGAGTACCGGTGCCGCGGCAGCCGCTCCATCGAGAGCGGGCAGTCGGTGGTGCCCAGCTCGGTGCTCTTCGGCGCCGGGCTGCTGGGCAACGTGCTGGCGCTGCTGCTGCTGGGGCAGCACCGGCGGCGCTCGCGGCTGCCCGGCGGCCGCCCGCCGCGGGCCTCCGCTTTCTACGTGCTGGCGAGCGGGCTGGCGGTCACCGACCTGCTGGGCAAGTGCCTGCTGAGCCCCATGGTGCTGGCCGCGTACGCCTACAACCGCAGCCTCAGCGAGCTGGGGCGCGGCGGGCGCGCCGAGGGCGAGCCGGGCGCCCTCTGCCACCTCTTCGCCTTCCTCATGGCTTTCTTCGGGCTGGCGCCCACGCTGCTGCTGCTGGCCATGGCGCTGCAGTGCTGGCTCTCGCTGGGCCACCCGTACGTGTACCGGCGGCAGCTCACGCGGCGGCGCGGGGCCGCGCTGGCGGCCGCGGCCGCGGCGCTCTGCGCGCTCTTCTGCGCGCTGCCGCTGCTCGGCTTCGGCGCCACGGTGCAGTACTGCCCGGGCACCTGGTGCTTCATGCGCATGGCCGGCGGCGGGACGCGCCAGCTCGGCTTCCCCGTGCTCTACGCCAGCGTGCTGGGAGCGCTGGTGCTCGCCATCGGCGCCTGCAACGTGAGCAGCATGCGGCACCTCTACGGCATGGCGCGGCGGCAGCCCCCCGCCGCCCCCGCCGCCGCCCCCCGCATGGAGGAGCTCGACCACCTGGTGCTGCTGGGGCTCATGACCTTCCTCTTCACCGTCTGCTCCCTGCCGCTCATCGTGAGTACCCCCGCGGCTGCACGACCCCCCCCCCTCCGCGCCCCTTCCCCGGGGGGGCGGCTGGCTGCCTCGACCCCCTGCAGTAACACCCGCCCCCCCCCCCGGAGGGGTGCGGGCAGCCCGCTCCGCGGCTGTAACCCCCCCCCCGTCGGCAGCACCCCGCTGCCCCCGGGCGCCGGTTCAGCCCCTTAGTGCCTTCAGCCGTTCCCCCCCCCCCCCAGCTGGGTGGGAACCCAGCGCCTTGGCCAGGAGGGGTCGGTTCACTGCCTTAACCCCTCGGAGTGACCCCGTCCTGCTCCCATCCCTTCCCAGAGGGGTCGGGGGAGCCTGGCCCCGTTGCTTTACCCCCCCCCCCCCGGGAATAACCCCACCATCAGCACTGCTTGGGCCCCCTTTAAATAGCCCCCTCCATCCCACCCAGAGGAGTCGGTGCACTGCCTTAGTCCCCTTCAAGTGCCCCCCCATCCCATCCCATCCCATCCCATCCCATCTCAGGGGAGGTCTCTTCCTTGCTTTAACCCCCGGGAATAACCCCCCATCACCCCTAGCCGGTCGCAGGGGTCAGCACATTGCTTTAACCCCCTGGGAATAACCCCCCCATCACCACCCCAACACTTCCCATCGCAGGGGTGCCGGGAAGATCCAGCTCCTTTCGAAGCCGCTGCCTCTTTCCCTGCTGGGAAGGGAGCCCCAACACCCCCCCCTCCGTGCTCCCCCAGGCCGGGGGTCCCACCGCAAGCAGCATGTGCTGCCCGTGGGGACCACAGCCCCCGGCACCCGCGGCTGCGGCTCGCTGAGGACGGGAGACTCGGTGCACCCGCCATGGGCTGGACCGCCTGCTCCACACCTGGCCCTGCAAGGGGGATCCTGAGCCAGGACCCGCTTCTTCCTGGGTAGTTTCGACAGCACTTAGCACAGATGTGTTTCTGGAAGCCAAAATACACCTTGATTTGCTGCCTATCAATGCCTGAGCTAAAAACATCTTTTGGTGGCCGCAAAGAAATCCTTGGGCTCTCGGCTTGGCCCCGACAGCGGGAGGCTTTCCCTTATTCCCTACTGTTATTTTATTGCTGTGTTTATTTCTGGACAGATCCGAGCTTACGTGGGGGCGTTTGCTGCTGACTTCAACGAGAAAGCTGACCTGAGCGCCCTGCGGTTCCTGTCCGTCAACTCCATCGTGGACCCCTGGGTCTTCATCATTTTCCGCACCTCCGTGTTTCGCCTGTTCGTCCGCCGGTTTTGCCGGAGACTGAGCTCCCGGAGAGCCCCGCTGAAGGCGGGGGACGGCCGCTTCGGCCCGCCGGGCTGGCGCAGGACGGACGCCCCGCAGCTCGGCTTCCCTTAGCCTTGCTGGGAGGCGGGAGGCAGCCGGCGGCCCCCAGCCCGGCGCCCCGGTGGGGGCCACGCCGGCGCTCCCGGCGGCAACTGTGAATATTTCCAAGCAGCAGCACTTTGTGGAGAGTTTGGGGAGAGCCCGGCTCCAGGACGGCACGGGGCCCTCGGGTGCTTTTCCCACCGGCGGGAGCGGAGGTGCTCCGGGATTTCCGGGGGCGGCCGGGTTGCGGCTCGGGGGGGAGCCGAGGGTTGAGCCTCTGCTGGGCACACGGAGCCCGGCACGGGTGCAATTGCCTGCATGCAACCACCCCCCCCCCCAAAAAAAACCCACCCCCTCGAGCGCTTCGGCAGATGGGTGCAGGAGGAGCCGCCGCATTCAGCCTCCCGTCTGGGCCAGGGTTGCTCCGCGGTGCCTTGCTCTTAGCTCGACAGCTGCTTGCGGCCGGGCTCCGACGCTGCGCTGGCGTTATCCGAGCGCCTTTCGCCTGCCTCGCCGCTGTTCTTTAACGCTGTGTTTACGGCCCCGCCGGCTCCTCGGCGCGGCAGCGATCTTCGGAGGAAAAGCGGCGTCCCGGAGGCGCGATTTGCTCGCGAGCAGGCAAGCGAAAGGCCGTTCGGGCGCGCGCTCCCTTCCCCCGGATTGCGCGCGTGAGCCGGCTGAGTTGAGAACTGCCCCGAGTGGCTGTTCAGGCCGGAAAATTGCATTAAGCGGTGCCCCCACCCGCCCGGCGTCCCTGGAAGAGGCGGCCGCAAGGGTCCCCCCCTGCCCCGCGCCAGCTCCCCGGCGGGGGCTGCGCGAGGGGCTGCCGTCGTGCTCCTGCCCCGTCTCGCGTGGTTTTCCTCGAGGGGGGGCAAACAGCTTTTATTTCTGAAGGAAGAAATTCCCGGGAACGTGTCTCCCGGGGTTTTGTCGGAGGTGACCTGGTTGGCGTGGCTCAGGCTGGAGCGCCGGGGCGCCGCGGCTTGCAGGGAGGAGCGGGCTCCGTATGGAGGCGCACGGACGCGTCCGTGCCGGCGGACGCCGCCGTCCTCGGCGCCCGGCGGCCTCGTTAGCAGCTCCAGTCCAGGGGGGCTGCTGCTCCTCGTTTGGAGTGGACGAGCGTCTCCGCGCTCGCGTCGCCGGGCCGTGCCGTATCGCCGTCCTCTCCAGAGATGGCAGCACGTCCCCGGCCAGCGCGTCCCGCCGAGCTGTTGCCGCGCTCTGGGAGAGAGGGGGAAAAATATATATATATATATATCTCCAACAACCAAGCAAGCGAATAAATAAACAAACCCGGGCAGCGTCCAGCTGAGTTGCGGCTCTGGCGGAAGCTCGGCGGCGCGGGACTGCGCGGCCCCCCGCGGCCGGGGCGAAGGCTGGCACACGCGCCTGCCCCGGGGCTTCGCAGAGGCGCCGAGACGCGGGGCCCGGGGCGGGCACGGCGCCGGAGCTGCAGCGAGCGTCCCCCTCTTTCCCGGGCCAGGAGCTGGGCACGGGCAGGGTTTCAGCGCCGGAGCTGCAGGCGCACAACTCTGCACGGGCTCTTTTTGCAGGAAAAGGTTTAATTCTTGCAGCGGGCTATTCGCTGGGGGCTTTTTTTCCCCGCTTGCGTTTTCCAGCCGTTCCCGAAGGAGGAAGCGGCAGGCCGGGGCAGGTTTCGGAGTCATCGCCGGCGGGCGCCTCGCCAGGCGGCTCAGCCTGCCGGCCAGGAGATGCAACAAGCCCTTGAATGATGTTATTTCGCTTCAGCGCGTCCAGCCAGGTGCTCACAGACAACTGGGAGCGCAGGCATTCGGGTCCCTTCCTGCATCTCTGGTGTTGAGACCTGCTTTTTCCGAGCGGCGAGCGAGGTTGCTTGCCGCAGCAGCACGCGAGATCGGTGCCTAGGGAAGCCTCGGGAGAGAAACCGACCTTCTGGCTTTTCTAAGCAAATGCCCGGCAGGTTTTTGGTTTAAAAAGGTGGGAATCCAGCAATGTGGCCCACCCTTGCATGCGCGTGAGGGCTGACATCCCCTGCACCAGCCCCGACCGTGGTGCCTAACGTGTCCCTCAGGACCCACCAGAGATCCCAGTGCTCTCCCCACGTGGATGGTGTCCCGGAGAGGTTGATCCTGCTTCGCTTTAGGGTTTCTACGAGATGCGTGCAGCTTTCCTGCAAGCCCAGAGGTTTTCCCTCCGAGTGGAATGAACTCTGGACATCTTCTCGGAGGGAAAACAACGGCAACGGCCCTTGGGAGACATATGGTCCTTGTTAGTGACAAGGCTCCCGGAGATAAACATGGAAGCAGGAGGAAGAAAACAAACGCTTCCCGAGACGCAGCGCACAAGTTGTACCAACCAGCGTGTCCCTGCCTCCGAGCGCCGGGGCGGGGGGGCGAAAAGCCCAGTAATTCTCCTATAATTGTGGAAATATCCCATCAGAGGCAACCGCTGGTTGAGAAGCGCAAAGCCCCAGATGGGCATTTAAGGCTCCATTAGCTGCCAGGAAAACGAGCTCCAGCACACGCCAAAATCCCCGTCCCGCGGCACAAAGCCCTAGGAAGGAGGGCGACGGGCAGGGGAAGCCGGAGCGGCCGCTCGGCGCCCCGTGGCCCGCCCGGCCCGGCCCCACCGCGTCCCCCCGCGCCGGCGCGGGCCGGAGAAGCCACCGCAGCCGGGCGACCCCGCGGAGGAGCGGGAGCAGCAGTCGGAAGCGGAGGTGCTGTCGCAAACCGCAGCTCGGCCAGCGCCGCGCTTCCTTCGCGGGGTTCCTGCTACCGAAAGGGAGGTTAAAAAAAAAGAAAAGAAAAAAAAAAAAAAAAAAAACACCCAAAACCCGAGAGCTGCCCCCCGCGCTCGGGCCGGCGGCGGGCGGCGCCGCGGGCTGCGGGCTGCGGCGCGGGCGCCGGCGGCGCGGAGGCCCCGGGGCCCCGGCGAGGAGCCGCCCGCGGGGAGGTTTCCCGGCTTTCCGGCGAGGGGGGCGGCGAGCGCGGGCATTTCGGGCGGATGAGGCTGAGCGCAGCCGGGCTTGTCGCTGCACGCAGCCCCCGTGGGGGGATGATGGGGGGTGTGTGTGGGGGGGAACGCGGGCCGGGCTTGTAGCTGCACGCAGCCCCCGGGGGGGGGGGGTGATGGGGGGTGTAGTGGGGGACGCGGGCCGGGCTGGCGGCTCTTCCCGGCCCCACCGCGATCCACCGCTCTCCTGGCTCCGCTGCCGGGGGGGGGGGGGGGGGGGATCCCGACGGGAAGCAGCTTGGCCAGCAGCGGGAAGGGGGTGTGTGCGTGGGGGGGGGGGGTCTGCTGCCGACCCACTCCTGCCCGCGGGGATGGGGCGCCCAGCGCTGCGCACCCCCCCCCCCCCCGGGAAATACGGGCATCGGCTATGGGGCAGCGCTGGGGGACGCGGCGTGGGGCTGCCTGGGGGGCAGCAGCGCTTGTCCCTCCCGCCCAGCCCCACGCTCGCAGCATCCCGGCGGCCCCCAGTGCCACCGGGCCCACGGGGGCCCCCCTCACCCTTGCTGAACCCCCCCCCACACACACACACAACCAGCCCCCTTCCCCCCATCCAGGGACCCAGACTGGCCGGGGGCTCGCTGTGCCCCCCGGGAGCGGCCGTGGGGCTCGCTGCCGGCCGGGCCCCCCACGGCGTTGGCGGGGCGGGCGGGCGGCGCGGGGGCAGCGCGGGAGGGCGGTGCCGCGGCAGCAGCACAGCAGCAGCAGCAGCAGCAGCAGCAGCGGCAGCAGCAGCAGCAGCGGCAGCAGCAGCAGCGGCAGCAGCAGCGGCAGCAGCAGCCGCGGTCAGACGGCGGCATGAACGGCTCGGGCCGGGGGCTGTGCGAGCGGGGCGAGGAGCTGCCCCCCGGCGCCAGCCCCCACATCAGCGCCCTCATGTTCTCCGCCGGGCTCCTGGGCAACCTGCTGGCGCTGGGGCTGCTGCTGCGCTGCCGCCGCCGGCCCCGCGCCCGCCCGCCCGCCCTCTTCCACGTCCTCGTGCTGGCCCTGGTGGTCACCGACCTGCTGGGCACCTGCTCCGTCAGCCCCGTGGTGCTGGCCTCCTACCACCGCAACCGCACCCTGACGGCCCTGGCCCAGGGCGGCCACGTCTGCCGCTACTTCGGCTTCTCCATGAGCTTCTTCGGCCTCGCCACCATGCTCATCCTCTTCGCCATGGCGCTGGAGCGATGCCTGGCCCTGGGCCAGCCCTATTTCTACGAGCGCTTCCTCAGCCCCCGCACCGGCTTGATCGCCCTGCCCGCCGTCTACACCTTCTCCGCTGCCTTCTGCTCCTTACCCCTGCTGGGCTTCGGGCATTACGTGCAATACTGCCCCGGCACCTGGTGCTTCATCCAGATGCACTTGGACTACCTGCAGCACGACGGCAGCAAGGGGGTGTCCGGCATGGACGTCACCTTCTCGCTGCTCTACGCCACCCTGCTCCTGTTTCTCATCCTCTCCGTGCTGCTCTGCAACCTCAGCGTCATCGCCAACCTGGTCCGCATGCACCGCCGGGGGCAGAAGACCCGCCGGCTGGCCACGCCGGAGCAGCCCCGGGTGGCCGGGGGCCGCGCTCGTGGGATGTTCTCCATGGCGGAGGAGATCGACCACCTCCTTCTGCTCTCCATCATGACCATCACCTTCGTCATCTGCTCCCTGCCATTCACGGTGAGTGCGACCGCCTTCCCCCCGCGCTGGCATCCCCCTGCCCAGCACCCCCATTTCCCTCCTCGCTCTATGGGGCTCTCACCCAGACCCAGCCACCCAAGCCTGGCTCCTCCGGACGCTCGGGAGATGCCGGCTCTGCCCCAAACTCTGCGTTTCCCACGGGGATTGGGAGAATCGCCCCTCGGCCGTCCCGAGGGTCCTGGCCGCGGCCGCGGGGGGACGTCTCGCCGGCATTTTGTTCCCGTTAGCAGTGAGCTACGCCAAGGTCGGGACCGCCGCCAGGGCTAATTTTGCGTCCGCAGAGTCGGACGGGCACTACCTTCCCTCCGCGCTCGCAGATCCAAGGGTCCCGGGGGAAAAACACGCGACCGCGGCCGGCCGCCGCGCTGGGCTCTCCGCGTTTTAACGTGGAGAAAAAGCAAAGCGGCAGCGGCCGGGCGCTCGCGAGCACCCTGGGGTCCGGCCGCAGCGTGGGAAGAGCCCCCGGCCATGTGGGAAGCGGGACCCCTTGGGAAGGGGCAGCGGGCCGGTTGGGGCAGAGGCGGTGGGAGCGTGCCGCTCGCGCCGCCGCAGCCCACCGTGTTTTCCAGATCCGTGCGTACGTGAACAAGTTCAGCGAGGCGGCGGACGGCCACGACTGGGACCTTCTGGCTCTGAGGTTTCTGTCCATTAACTCCATCGTGGACCCTTGGGTCTTTGCCATCCTGAGACCACCGGTCTTACGGCTCATGCGCTCCATCCTGTGCTGTCGGATGCCCCGCCGGAGCCCGGAGACCGCACAGGCGCCGTCTGCCGCGAAGACGAAACTGGCGCCACAGCTTCACTTCTGCGGGCAGTAGGTGCGGTGGCTTTTCCAGGAGAGGTGGAGAAGGCCGGGCTGCGGAGCGTCAACCAGGCGCCGCTCAAGGGCCAATGAACGAACCCACCTGCCGCACCAGGACCGAGCTCCGGCCAGCATCCGGCCGCACCGGGCATCGCTGGAGCCCGCGCGGCGGGACCGTGGCCTCGGGACGCGCTCGCTCGTGGTGGGACGGGACCCGAGAAGCTGGCGAGTAACCAGACGCTGGATGGGGCCACCCTTGCCCAGCGAAGGGCAGCGGTACGGAGGGGCGAGACGTGGCCGGGGAGATCTGCTCTGTGGCGCCCAGCAGTCCCACACCCGCCTCCTCCTCCTCCTCTTCCTCCTCCTGCTCCTCCTGTGTGCCCGAAGGGAGCGCTGGGCAGAAAGAAACCCGGTTTGGGCAATTTTGCAGAACGTCATCACCGACGTCCGGAGCTGCCGGAGGGCTCGCGCCAACACATGCTGCTTTGAACGCTGCGCCGAGTCCGCTCAGGTTTTACCGGCGCTCGAAAAAGCCCCAAAGCGCACAGAGTTGGAGCTTTCCTTTTTTTTTTTTTTTTTTTACATATATATATATATATATATATATATATATATATATATATATATATATATTTCTGCAGCTGACATGAAGAAACCCGTGCGGCTCTCGGCTGAAACAGCACGGAAAACTCCCCAGAAACACTCGGAGGCGACGGCCCCAGGTGGGAGAGGGCAGCAGGTTTCCCGAAAGGTGAAGATAAACCCAGGCCATTGCGTGACAAAAACCTGCAGGTTTTTTTTCTCCCCTCCCTGCCCCCCCCAGCAACGGGGCCCCTGAGATACAGAAATCGCCTCACCTTCGGGCTGCGTTTTGGGCAGAAACAGAAGAAATGTTGCATGAAAACAAGCCGCATCCGGGTGCTCTTTGGACTCTCTGCAGGCCCCGGTGGCGGGTTCAGCTCTGCAGCCAGCGTTTGCCTTGCCCGAAGATTATATATCCTGAGCCCAGGGAAAGGCTGCACAAAGCTCCCAAAATGAAGTGGCCAAAAAAGAAAAAAGAAAGAAAGAAAAGGAAAACCCTAGGAGAAGGCAGAGCCCCGAGCTGCCGTTCGTGCCGGCCTCGGGGCTCGGAAAACGCCGCCAGGCAGCAAGGGAGCGAGGAAGAGAAAGAAAAAGGAAGAAAGGAAGAAGGAAGGAGGGAGGGAAAGAGAAAGAAAGGAAGAAAGAAAATGGGGGAAACCGGCAGCAACGCCCTCCTGCGAGCCCCGGCCGCGGGGCGCTCGGGGGCGGCGGGGCTCCCCGGTCCCCGCGTGCGCCCTGCGCCGGGGCCGCCGGAGCCCCCCCGGGTTTCACGCGCACAACTGCATTTTTTTTCCCCTCTGTCTTTTTTTTTTTTGTTGTTTTCTTTCCAAACGGATTTCCCTGAAATGTAGATACCTCCGTGGCCAGCCGAGCCCTGGGAAAAGCCGTCGAGCTGCCGGTCCCGGTGCAGTTCCCAAAGCAGTTTTAGTCTTTCGAAAACACGAGACTAAATAGCGCCAAGCTCACGCCGCGCCGCCGGCTTGGGCGAGGCCGTGAAAGCAGCAGCCCGCAGCGCAGCGCGCCCGGCCGCGCCGAGCGCTCGGGCCTCTCCCGCAAGCCCCGTTTACTGGGCAGACGCAGGAGCCCGTCAGCAGCTCCGTGAGCCGAACGCGTGCAAGGAGGACGAAAGACCGGCGGTCCCAGGGTTTCCGGGCGGTCACGTGTGGACCGGCCAGTCTTAGTCCCGCTGCAAAGCTCGGCGCCAGCTGGGTCCCACCTCCGCGGCCGAGAGCAGCCACCACCTCCTCGGGTTTCGCTGTGGTTCTCCCTCAGCTGTCCCAGCTGCAGGAGTTGCCCATTTGTGGCTGAAATAAAAACCCTTAAAAATATATATATGTATATTTGTTTCTCTAGGCAGCGAGGTCCTTTAATGGTCAAAACGCACGTCCCCCAGGGTATTCCCTGTTTGTATTTATGCAGCCCGGCGCTGCTCTCGTCTTCTGCTCGGGGAAAATAATATCTCCTTGGCTTCTGCTCTGAAATCATCCGGTGCTTTGGGGACGTGAAATTCTCTGTCGGTCTCAAAGACGAGGCGAAGCTCGCGCGGAGAGACCGCGAGCTCGTCCTCGAGCGGGAGAAGCCACCCGCAACGGCGCAGCGGGAAGCCTTGCTGCCGGCCTGGCCGGGAGCCCCGCGACGGGAGCCGGGCAGAAAGCGCAGCGGGGAGGTGTAGCGGCGCTTCCAGGCCCAAACCACAGCTGCTGGGTGAGGAGCGGCTTGCCTGGCCCGGGCAGAGGCCACCGGCTGAACCCCTCTCCTGGCCTGGAAGTGGCCTTGCTTCCCGCGGAGGGTGCAGGGGAGAGGTGACGCGGGGATTAGCGCAAAGCAACTGACCAGCGGTTCGGGCCGAGCTCACTCTTTAGCGGTGCGATGAGCAGAAGTTTCTGCCAGAAGAGTTGTCTGGACCCCACAGAAGAGGGAACTGGTAAGGTGAGGTTGGACGTGACCATGGATTTGAGGCCATGGGGTTGGAAGGGACATCTGGGTCCTTCCCGTAACTGCGGGGGTTGGAAGGGACCTCTGGAAGGTGCCTGGTCCAACGCCCCTGCTCAAGCAGGATCACCAAGACCAGGCTGCCCAGGATCACGGCCGGTTGAGCGTCCGTCTTCTCCGGGCGCCTCCGTCGGCGCGGGCAGCCGGCGGTGGGGAGGCTGGGGCAGGCGCGAGGCTTCGCAGCGGGCGGGTCGGGGCGAGCGGCGCGGGGCGGTACCGCGCGCTGGCCGGCAGCCGCTCGCCTCGCCCGGGCGCATCGCGGCGCGTCCGTGCCGCCAGCCTCCCGGCGGAGGTTCCTGGGTGCGTGCGCAAGAGGGGACGTCTGTTTGTCGCCAGCAGCTGCTGTTTCCTCCGCTGGAGACTGTTCTGCAGCCAGCGCGGCGGTGGGGGCGGGGAGGGGAAACCGCCGCCCGCCGCGAGGACGCGCCGGCCCTTCTCCCGGCGCGGGGGCCCGCCGAGCGGCCCCCTC
The DNA here is from genome assembly GCF_028389875.1 of Rhea pennata. Classification (NCBI taxonomy): domain Eukaryota; kingdom Metazoa; phylum Chordata; class Aves; order Rheiformes; family Rheidae; genus Rhea; species Rhea pennata. Next base: position 66,886,487 of record NC_084667.1, on the reverse strand, counting down.
CGCCCGCGGCCGCGGCTCTGCCCCTCGGCGCGCGGCCGCTCCCCCTCTGCCTGCGAGCAAGGAGGGGGACGGCGATCGCCCGGCGCCGAGCGGCCCCCGTCCAAGGGGGTCCCTGTCCTCCCAGGAGGTCGCTGTCATTGTAGGGTGTCTTGTGGGAGGTCCCTGTCCCCAAAGGAGGGCCCTGTGGGGTCCTTGTCATTGTAGGGTGTCTTGTAGGAGGTCTCCGTGGGGGTCCCTGTCCTTGTAGGAGGTCCCTGTGGGGGTCCCTGTCCTCAAAGGAGGTCCCTGTGGGGTCCTTTTCATTGTAGGGTGTCTTGTAGGAGGTCTCTGTGGGGGTCCCTGTCCTTGTAGGAGGTCCCTGTGGGGGTCCCTGTCCTCAAAGGAGGTCCCTGTGGGGTCCTTGTCATTGTAGGGTGTCTTGTAGGAGGTCTCTGTGGGGGTCCCTGTCCTTGTAGGAGGTCCCTGTGGGGGTCCCTGTCCTCAAAGGAGGTCCCTGTGGGATCTTTGCCATCCAAGGGGCTCTCAGTCTTCCCAGAAGGTCATTGTGGGGGGGTCCCTGTACTCATAGGGGGTCCCTGTAGGGTCCCTGTCATCCAAGGGGGTCTCTGTCCTCCCAGGAGGTCACTGTCATTGTAGGGTGTCCTTGTAGGAGGTCCCTGTGGGATCTTTGCCATCCAAGGGGCTCTCAGTCTTCCCAGAAGGTCATTGTGGGGGGTCTCTGTACTCATAGGGGGTCCCTGTAGGGTCCCTGTCATCCAAAGGGGTCTCTGTCCTCCCAGGAGGTCGCTGTCATTGTAGGGTGTCCTTGTAGGAGGTTCCTGTGGAGGTCCCTGTCCTCAAAGGAGGTCCCTGTGGGGTCTTTGTCATCCAAGGGGGTCCAAGCCCTCCCGGGAGGCCATTGTAGGAGGTCCTTGTCCTCATGGGGGTCCCTGTCCTTGGAGGAGGGTCACCATGGGGACGTTGTCCTCACAGGGGGGTCTCCGTCCTTGCAGGGGGCCCCATCCCCGCAGCGGCAAATGCCCCGCGCCTCGGCCGGGGAAGGACGCTGGCAGGACACCCAGCAAGCCACCACGCTGGGAATCAGCCGGGGAGGCCCCGCGGCATGGCCCGTGCAGGGTCCTCGCTGGCCCCCGGCTCGGTTTCCAAACGTCCTCGTGGGCTCGGCAGGACGGTGCTTAAGGGAAAAAAAAAAAAAAAATCGCCGAAAGCGAAGGAGGCCCCAAAGGCGCCGCGATCGAGCGGCTTTGGCCGGCGTCCCCAGACAGACGTCGACAGACGTCAGCCGGCGTTCAGCATCCGGGGAGGGGGTCTCCCGTCCCTTACGGCCCGTGTGCCCGTGCGCCGGGCCCCAACCGTCCCCGCGGGGAGGATCCGGGGTCAGCGAGCAGCCCCGGCCGAGCCCCGAGCGCGCCGGGAGGAGGAGCGGGGGCCGGGCGAGGCCGGCGCCGCCGGCTCCTCCGCGCCTGCCCGCTCGCAGCCTCGGCGCTCCCGCGGGCGCGGACCGGGCCGCGGCGCTCCGGGGGGGAAACGCGGCTTCCTCGGGCAAACCCGAACCTCGCAGCAAAGGACAACGGAGCGGAGCGGGTCCCTGCCTGCCTCCCCAGGGCTCCTCTCGCTCCTGCCTGGACCTGGGGCTCTGGGGGACGCTCGTCCCCCCGAGGTCCCCGGAGGTGGCAGGGCCCTCGGGCCGCCCGGGGGCTCGGGGACAGGCGGGGTGCAGGGCCGGCGCCGGGCGCCCAGGGCTCAGGCTCCTCTGATGCCCGCGGGTGTCATGCTGCAACGCTCCCTCGGCGCGCGACGGTGCCGGGATCCCCGCGTCCCCACGAGCCACCCGGCGGGGTCCCCCACCACGGCTCTCGGCTGTGTCCTCCAGCGGGACGGGGATGGGGCTGTCTCTGAGGCTTCCAGGCTGGTGGAAATGCCTTTGGGCTCTCTCTGGCCATAAAAACCCCCATCAGATGTTTAGTCCTGGCTGTAGCTAAACAGAGAGGTGGAATTTGAACCTGAAGATGATGAGCTGAAGGACTGATTCCTGGGAGAGAAAAAGGAGCCGGTCTGATGCTCCGCAGGTTCCTGCATCCGTGTGCGGAGGCACCGATGCTACTTCTTACCTCCTTGGCTGCGGGGTCCGTGGGGACAGGATGTCTTTGAAAAGCTCAGCCAAGGGAGCCCCATGGACCGCACAGCCTGGCTGGAGGCCATAAAGAGCCGGGTGCTGGCCACGTCCCTACTGCCCCTGTTCCCTGGGCTGGCAGCTTCCCTGGGCCTGTGGACTCTGGCTGCTGCCCACGGACATCGTTCCAGCTTGGCTCCTGGAAACATTCACAGTTATTTTTGGGCACTAACTGCCTTTCCAAATATTTGCTTTGGTGTTAGTGCATGGCCCCACTGGCAGCTGGGGCTCCCCTCCTCTGCTCGCCACTGCAGAAAGCTGGGGCGTCCAGCTTCCAGCCATCGCATCTGCCTGGGGAACCATCCCCTCCATGGTTGGAGTCCCACCTCTGCCTAGGGCTGCTTCTTCCAACCGCCATGATCCAGAGTGGTCAGAGGATCACCCAAAGCCCACCAGCATCTCCTCAGGTCACCCAGCCCTCCAAACCAAAGGGCTCTCATTCCCCAAAATGGTCACTTATGACTGGGTCCAGGTGGTGGAGAGAAGACCTCAAAACTGAAAATGCAACGGGACTCTGAGGAGATGGCAGCTCACACTGCATGGAGAGGTTCTGCTCTCTGCTTTCCTCCAGGCAGGACCAGCTGCTCTAAGTCATGGAGCAAGGCTGGGTAAGGGACACCGTGGTTTCTGTCCCCAAAGAGTCCACATTAGCCCCAGGTGCAAGGAGCTGCAGCAATCCGTCGGCACCTTTGCTGCCACTGAGGTTCCTGGTTTTCATCCTTTGAGGATGCCTGCGAAGAGCCCAGGGAGTCCAGCCCATGGGCTTGGGCAGCTGCCATTAGAAAGAGAACAACATCACCCTGTTTGGCGATACAACTATTTGTGTTGCGAGCAAGCCAAGAAATCCCCAGCCGATGGAGCAAAGGCCCTTCCCCACCTCCAAGCCGTGCTGATAGGGCTCCAGGCTGGAGCGAAGCTGGAGCCTTCCCAGCATGGCCCTGCCGGGGAACCGGCTCATGCGTTACCACCGAGGGCTGAATCATGGTGTTGCAGCCACAGCTGGTCTTTCAACACACGAAAGCGATTTGGCAACCTCCGCGGGCTATTAATAGAGCGGGGCCGTTTTGCGAGAGCCCCGCGCTGGGCTGGAGGAGCGCGGTGCTGCAGGGAGGCGAAGCAAACTCCGAGAGAGGCGAAGCACCGAGTTTGCCTAAGGAGAGGCTGAGCGAGCGGGGGAACAGCGTGCTGGGGAGCAGGAAGCGGAGCGATGCCCTCTCCTCCCTTATCGCCTCCGAGCCCCGCGCTGGCTCCGCCGAGCCGAGCGGGAACCATGAGCCCTGCAACGTGGCGCCAGGGGACGTGCCACCTGCACTCCTGTCCCAGCCCTGCGCACCCTGGGGGACACCCCGCCTGGGCTGGTCCTGCTCTCAGGGGGGTGGGAAGATGCCACGAAGGGATTTCCTTGGGAAAGCCTGTTCTCCTCCCAGCCAGGTCTCCCATTCCTTTGACTTTACCCAGAGGGGCATGACAGCCATCCTGCCTGCCCACCTGCAAGAGCAGCGAAGGCCCTGCATGGACACCCACCCCGGGGACAGAGCAGGACACCTTAGCTGGGGTGCATCCCAGCGGGAGATGCTGGAGAAGGGCATCTCTTCTTTATGTTTGGAAAGGAAAATACAGAGAAGGTGACATTAGGAGAGGTCATCTGCGCTGGTGAGAGGTTATCACAAAATAAAAGGCAGCCCATGCAGGTTACCTCCTCCCTCGCTGGGCTGCCTCTGGAGCACAGCTGTAGTTTTAGCAACGGAAGCACCAGACAGAAGAACCACCCTACGCAACAAGGAAACCCGGCCTGCCAGATGGGCAACCGTTATCTCATATCCCAGCTCCATCCTGCCCTGCGCTCTCCCTTCCTCACATCTACGTGAGCACAGCTCCTCTGCCCATCTTCTACCGTGCCAATACTACTCCAAGTACTTCCCTTCCCACCCCCGGACAGAGCTGTGCCCATCTCCAGATTCCTCCTGGACTGTTGACCAGCACCGCGCTCTGGTTAACAGGCCATGCGCAGCCCCAGCCTGCCCTCCCCTCACTGTGCAGGGAGCAAAGGCATCTTGCGACCTTGGCGAGTGGGTTTGGGTCTGGCAGTGTCTAACTGCAATGCCCTGGGCATTGGGATCACAGCCCCGGGGGCCAGGATGGTTTGTGTCACCGCTTTGAGATTAGACACTCTGATCCGAGGTGTGGGTTGGCATCCAGCTGCCTGCCTTGAGCTTCTCTGGACCAGGCTGATTGCAGAAAAAGCCTTGGCAGAAGAGTTGCCTCATACAGTAACTTTGGATTGAGAGCTCCAGCTTCGCTCTCACCCGGCCACTGCGGCTCCTTTGCTGCCGGAAAAGTCCCACAGGCAGGGGAGGGTGCAGGGTGCGTTCCTGAGGCTACCCTGCGGGAGGGCTCACAGCCAAGCCACGCTGGAGAGGAACCTGCCCTGCAGGCTGGCAGCTGGGAAACCGCCTCTGCCAGGCCAGGCAGGGCCAAGCAGCCAGACTGGATGAAGCAATTGCTCCCCACCACCTCCTCCTTCCCGCCTGCACCCGGCCTCACCAGACATTTTGTCCCTGCACAGCACCAGGCATCAGCAAGCACAAGAGATATGAGCCAGCCCACCAGGTCTTGCTCTGGTTCACATCCAGGCAGTGCTACTGCCGGGGATTCCTGCCACAGCAGCTCTCTGCGTGCAGGCAAACGCGTCCTTCCCGTGCCTGACTCCTGCATCATAGCCTCCCCTCTCCGTCCCTTCCCACTGCCAAGGGGTCTGTGCTTCCTTCCAGGAGGTGACATCCCCCCGTGCGTGCCTCCTCTCTGCTGCAGCCTCAGCCTTCACCATCACGCAGCTGTATCCCTAGCGCACGGCTGCATGGAGAGCCTGGCCATGGAGCGATGCTGACCAAGAGGGACTGTGGCCATCAGTGGTTCAGGGCACTAAGGCTGGGAGAGGCAGAGGACAGCCGATTTGGAAAATTCATCTTCCACCACAAGCATTGAGACCATCCAGGGAAAAGCTCTGTTTGCTTCCAGGGAGCTGGGAGAAACAACTTGATTGCTTCCTGACGTCCCACGTCTTGGAGAACACCCAGCAAAAGCATCCATGAGAGCAAGTGGGAACGTGCAGGGCTCCTGAGTCAGTTGGCACAGAGGTCTCAGCATGGCAGGCAGAAAGGGAACCTCAGTCCTGTATCCAAGTCCGCAGGGCTTTCAAGCAGTTCAATCCTGTGCCACTTGGCCAAGCAATGGGCCAGGGCACCCTCCCAAGCCATTTCTCAGTAATTTCTTTAAACGTGGAAACACAACACACAGCCTAAATGTGACCTCTGCTCTGGCAGCAAGCACTGCCGCAGCAAGCTTTTCTCACTCCTAACCAACAGTGATGGGTCCTCCCGAGGTCAGAGCACAGCAAATGGACATCATCACATCCTTTTAAACAGGAAACTGCCTTTTTGCTGTTAAAGTCAATCACATAATCCTTGTTCTTCTTCTTCTTTTTTTTTTTTTATATCATAATTTTATCTTTTGATCACTGACATTAAACATTCCCTGAAAGGCTCTCAAATGGCAGAAGTACATGCAAACGTCCAGCTTTGTCATACTGGTGAAGAAAATTTTGTACATGCAAAGCTTGATATGAAGGCATAAATAGTAAATACTGTACCAGTCAGAAAATCTAACAGTTTTTCAGATCCATAAGCAACTCACTAGCATCATCTCAGAAGACAAAGTTGTGGTTTACCAAAATGGACTTGTTTGTACTAAATGGTTGAAAAAGGAGCTGATAGCATCAGTGGTCACTGTGATCTTGCCTCTCTTTAACATCAGCCTGTGCTGAGACACAAAGGAGCTGCAGATATGCATGCAGTTCCTCAGAGATTGCTGGCCTCCTTCCCTTCCCCTGACATGCAGTGCGTGCAGGAAAGGGTTTATCTCTTCAAGCCGGGTGGGACTCGCTCTGTGCCTCGCAGCTGCTCCTCAGGACTCAAGAGCTCTTCTTCCTTGGACTCTCTTTTCACGCAAGGCCATAAAAAAACAACTCCACTGTTAAATATTTCTTTCTGCATTGCTCTAGGCCATAAAAACCAACTCCACTGTTGAATATTTCTTTCTGCATTGCTCTATCATCCTAGAGCCACAGCTATCAAAAATAACAATGTAGGATCGTTTCTTCCAGCAGATGAGAGTGCTGTAACATGTAGAGTACAATCAAACTGTTCCCACTATTCATAACATTTTTCCCCTGCACGTACATATCCTGGCACATACATACCTTGACAGGTTTCCTCCACACCCTAACTGCCTGCTTCTGCTATACAATTAAAAAGACATTTTATACTAAAAAAAAAAAAAAAAAACACCCACCCAACTCAAAGCCAGGCCTGTGCAACCTCATGTGGTCTGGAACTGTGACCTACACCCATGATCAGAGTCAGCAGCTCTGTAAAACACAGCTGCTGGCCAGTTCAGCGCTGCCAGCAGTGAGACACCCACGAGTGCGTCCCTTCCCTGAGTCACGGCAGGCATGAGCATCCCCTCGCAGCCTCAACAGATACCCACTTCCTGAACTCGCAGTCCTCCAGGATCAGTGAAAGAGCACTATCAGAGGCAGCAATTTTTCCCTTGGAAAAATTCTGCTGGAGCGTAACTGAGATGTGGCACTGACCCCTAGTGACAGGCTTCTGCCCTGGCACTGCACAGCTAAGGTCTGCAAGAAAAATGAAGTGCAGCCAAGTACAGTAGGGATCTGGGAACACTCTCTGTATTGCACAAAACCTGCTTAAGCAGTCCTTCTGCTTATGAACTTCAGTGGTCTGAGGGAGCCATTCCTGTAAGTGTGCTTCCCATCCTGAACATCCTGGTCCAGGACATCAGATGCTCCACTCAATGCAATGCTGTCACAACCAAAACAGAAGCAGATTAAGTGTACTTTAGATATACTTTATTTAAGAAATTTACTATAATCTCAGATACCACACTTCACCTGCACAAAATGGGAGAGTGATGCAGTAACAGGGAAGGCATCAGTCATATCATCAGGGACAGTACTGGAAATGATCCAGTGGATTCAGTGGAAATGACGTGGAGCATGGTATAAAGACCTTACGCAACAAAGGAATGATGGGAACTCACAGAAGTTCTGTTTCCACACTGATTCTACTCCTTCTCTGAGGAATATTCAGCTGCATAACAGACTCTGATCTGCATACTATAGATAATTACTTTACATATATATACAGTTTGGCTCTAAGCCTGATATCAAGTATAAAAACAGCAATTAAGGGCTTCAGAGAGAGCCCAAGACTGATGGACTACTACTGAGCATTGCAAACTACTCCCACCAGGTGGGATGCTTGCAAGAAGGGAAAGACTTCACAAAGCCTCAAGCAGTTCCTTAAAATGTTTTTTGCTTTTCCCCCCTCCTAACTTCAGAGCCATAAGCAGAAGGAGGATCCAACCCTCCTGGCACATCTCTGGTGTTGTGGAACAGAGCTCGCACGTACTGAAGGCGGTGGGAAGATTAGGATGGACATTAGCAGGATTAGACAAAGTTTCCCTCTGAACACACTGCACTCCCCAGACTACATCCTGTGCTCAAGAGCTGTCCTGCAAGGTCAGGCCCTCCAGAAAGGAATTAAAGGCCTTTTGCTGTCCCAGGGATGTGAGTAAAGCCCAGAATACTGCTTTCCCAGGCACTGAACCTCCCAGTCTAGACAAGGATGTGAGACACAGCTCCATCCCATGTTGGAACAGTCTGTCCCCAGCACTGACAGCCCTGCCCTTCATCTCCCCCTCCTCATTTCTAAAGTGTTCACCTCTCTGCAGACCTCATTCCCCACACCATCCCATGCTCAGATGAAACCAGCCTCACTACTGTCACCAAAACCAAAAAGAGCAGAGGCTGCAAACAGCCCCCTGGGCTCATAACCATGAAGCTGCCAGCATTGAGCAAAGCCATCTTCCAACCCACCTGACCTTGAGCTTTGCTGGCAAATTTTGTGGATGTGTTCTGGATATTCACAGCTGCTGTGATGATCTGAGTTCTGGACTTTATAACAAAATCACTTCAGCCAGATTCTCCTGTTATGAGAAGAAACATGCTCATGAATTCAGTTCACCATCTCAGGTGTAAACACAACTACGTGCCAGTTTAAACACTGCAGCCATAGAGTGAGCAGTATGTTTGCCTTCACAGCAACACATAGTTTCTCTGCAGATTTAAGTTTCTTGAGAGCAGAACTTGCTGACAGATAGTTCAGTAATGCCTCTAGTGGCATTACTAGAGGCAAGAGAGCTGTTCTTCTTCCTGGAACTGCTCATGGTCTTTCCGCTCAGAGGCAACCAAAGCATCTTTGTGAGATATATGGTGTCACAGGAACAGGCTGTGTTGATCTAACTTCTCCAGCATAATTTGTTGTGCACACAGGCTTTTAGCACGCAAAGTGGGCCTTTCCATTAACTACCAAGCAGACAGAACTCCTTCCCAGAAATCTCCATGTAGATCTGCTGTCATGATTTACCATGAAATGCAACAGGAACTGCACACAGGAGGGCCAAGTTATTGTTGTACAAACACATTGCTGGTACCAGAAATCACAAGCATGGCAGAAGTGCTGACACACTGCAGTGGGGAATTTGCCTTTAAACTGAAACTTAAGAGCTGTTTTATCCCTTCACTGCTAATTTGGCTAGTAAAGCACCTCTCTCTCTGTTGTAGAATGCTCACAGAGGACTCAGACTGTGAGACAGTTCTCTGGGCACTGTCCTATAGCCTCTCACTATTTCCCATAGCGGGATCTCTAGCTCTCACAGCTCACTATGTCTCTTTTCCCTTCCTGCTAGCCTTGGGGCTGTCCCCCGCAGGTCCCTCCCAGGGGACTGGCCTTTCTCTGCTTTCACCCCAGACTCCTCAGGCCGTTCCTCTCTGACTGTGGCTTTTTCTTCAGAGCTTTCTGGCTGCTGCTGCTCCTGTGTGTCCCCATGGCTGTAGGAGGTGTGCAGGATGAACTCAGGCACTGTTGTCTCCATCATCTGGAGGAAATTGTAAGCAGGAAGAGGTGGTTTCCAGTCTTCCTCAGATAAGGTACCTGAGAAGTGAATACAGTCAGATGTTAACAAGTTAAAAGGCTGTGATATCTCCTCTATGCAACCTGCTTTACATATATTCTCATTTCAAAGAAATTTTCACTCTTCCAGCAGATGCAAAATTAAAGATGTTTTCTTACGGAACACTCTCTCTCTTCACGTCTAACACTGCCACTGAAATCAAACCAATCACAGGTGAATTAACATTTACTGGAGCTGGCCAGGGCTCAGCTTCTCAGACGCTTGCTCCTCCATCCTCAGAGACCTAAACTGTGAAGTTCACAAGTGGCAACACTCTGTGTGTGGGTGGATTTTTCATTCAGGCCTCAAATAACAGTGTTAATGACAGAGCATTACTGTTAGGAGTGAGAGAAGACTGCTGTCTATCCAGAGAGGAAACAGTCCCACTAAATGAGGATGCTCTCCAATTTTTATTTTTAAGACTGATTGCACAGTTCACAGTGATTAAAAGCTTGAGAAAGCAGGCTGTACTGGCTGGTACAGCCCTTGCTCATGCAACGTGCTGTCCAACGGTCAATGTACCTCTTCTACACCCCAGAAAGCTGAAAAGCTAAATGAGCCTTTAGCAGTGGAGATAAAAAGATGTGTGGGTGGGTGGCTGGCTGACTAAAAGGGGCTTAGCCAGGTTAGCTCTCTGCAATGGGAGAGCACAGCTATGCTCGGGGATTATTACAAGGAAGAGTTGTTGATTCAGAACTATTTTTGCTTGCCTCTAAACATTAAACAGCCCTAAAGCAAACTCATGAATATGGGTATTCTGTTCTGGCCGGACTATTTGTACTTCTCCAACTCAAACTTAGAATAGCTATTTTTTCCATCATTAAATTCCAGGACAGAATTTATTGCACGTAATTTCTTCTTATAAACAGAGCAGGAGCAGACCAAGTGTGTGCTTAAGAACAATACAAACACTTTTCTACTTACTGCTGGGAATCTCCAATCCTGCTTTTAGCTTCTCCAGCCAAGACAAGATATTCATTTCAGTGACAGACTGGTCTGGTGGAAACCTGAATACTTGACCTGCTGTGTGAAGGCTCACCCAGACAAGAACAGGCAACGAAGGCAAGGTGGCAAAATAGGCCTTCAGGATCCCATGGCCCACAGGTGTGTTCTTCCTGTGGAGAAGATGAGATTCAACTTGCTGACCAACACTTTGGCAGCACAACATAAACGAGAGCCAAGAAAGCACCAAAGCCCATGGACAACATCCAGCAAAGCCCATGAGCATTTTATCCTTGGGACAGTTGTAGAAACTCATAGTAGTATTAGGAACTGAATGTGTTAAAAAAAACAATTAGCCAACTCTAATGAAGAACGAATGGACAGCAGATTATATGTATAAAGAAATCCTCCAGCACCAGGAACAGCTGAGACAAATTCTGTAGGGGTGTGTGAAGTTTCCTCAATCAGAAATTTTTAAGAGCAAGTAACACAGGAGTGACATATATTCAGCAGATCCCACCATGGTTAGCCCCACCATGTCTGGCCATTCTTTCTGCAAACAGAAATGCTGGCTGGAGATACTACCAGATCTTCCCAGCCTTGCTACTGTTACCACTCTGCAGCTGCAACAAGTCAACAGACAAAAGGGATACGATGAGCTATTACAGTAGGGTGTGTTCATGCAGCCTGTCCCTTGGCAGTCACAAGGTCTCTTTGCACAGCCAGTAGACAAAGACAAGGAATTGGAATAGCAACACCCACAAGTGATGTGGACAGAACCAGGAAAGGACATCTGACCGAGATGGAGAGGGCAACAACTGGAAGATGATGAGTCCTTCAGGTACTATTTTCAGGATGAGTGATGCACAGGATCTGAGTTGGCCCTCATCATGGGAATGTGGTCTTCCTTCTAGGATTATGTTATCCTTTCAAAGCCAATGGTTTTATTCTGCTTTCTCTTGTGGAAATGTTCTTGTGTCTTTAAAAAGACTAGCTATTTTTTTTTCAGTAAAGGAGAACAAAGGCAGATGTGTAGGTGGGGAAATTCCAGGGGCTCTTATTTCTTGCATATTACTGGCAAACAAATTGTCGTCTCTTATAAAACGTGTGCATTCCCCGTTAGCAAACTTCTGCCCACGCTGCTAGATGCTTCCCAGACTCTGAAGCACATTATGATTAAGTCAATGAGATGTCTCTGGGCTTGGGCAAAAACAACTGGAGACTAAAAACTGAAAATGCACTAGGGAGCAGAGAAATAATAATAATAATAATTTATATCTCCTAAAACTTCTATTTCTTAGCTCCTGCATTTGTTTCTTGATTATTTTCTAAGTGTGTCTTACAGGGCTTCTTCTAGATGCCCCTTCTTCTGAAAACTTTGTTTTCCTCCAGTCAACAATCAATAATTGCTGTGTTGTGCTTCCTTCTAATTGCCAACAGCATAATCACTTTAAGACACTTGAGGGGCAAATTTACTTTCTCCCATATGTGACGAGATACAAAAAACTCCAGAGCCAAGGTCAAACTTCCATGCAATACCCCTGAAAACACTTTACCCTTCTAAAAATTATTTCTGCCATCATTAAAATTCTACTGATTTTACTTTGCTGTGCTACTTTACAGCTGCCCAGAATACATACTGAATCATTGCTAAATGATTTGGACTCCCAACTCATTATGATTTCAGACTGAATAATCACATTACCAGCTAGATAGTGTTTTGAGTAACTGCAGACTTAGTTTTCTCTTACCCTGAAACAGTGAGAGTGAGGTAATGGAAAGAAACAAAAAGGTTTTTGCACACTCACAAATTCAGCCAGCAAGTTACAAACGCTTGCTGTGGTCTTCCTTTTGCCAGCTTCAGCATTTCCTTCCTTTCCATTTGACTGATGTCACCATCGCTAAACATGATGAGGAAGGGCTTTCTGAGTTGCAAATAGCGGGGCAAATTTTGCACTGTGATTTCTGGCTGCAAGAGATCAAAACAAGAAGTTGAGGTTTACAGGGAAGGGAGAGCAAGACAAAATCAGCCTTCCTGATCTTACATGAGCAGTCGCTGAGCAAGGCTGTAACATCCATGTTGAACAGATGCAGCACAAGCACATACGTGCGTGCTGGGATCTTGGTGCACTTCATAAGTGTCTACCCCCAACCCTGCCCTTCAGAAGCCAACTCTGAATGAGAAGATATACTCCAGAAGCATGGGTGTGAGCAGAAAGCAGGAAAGGCTCAGCTCAGCTCCACAAGGCATGGCTGCAAATAACTTCTGAAACTTGTGTGCTAGATACACAAAGGAGGCCCTCAAAGAGGCCGATCCAAGGCCATAGAGCGGGTCTGTGGTAATAAGCATATACCAGTCTATTGACTTCCATTCCAAGGTCTCTTCCCATAAGATCACACTGTAAATGATAGATCCCTGTCCAGATTGCCTGATCCAACTCATAGTTAAAAGTTAAAAACAAATGTAACTCAATGTGATAGGAATACTGAAAAAAGAACATTTATTTTGCACAGCTCCATGCTAAAAATCAGCACTTTTTCAAATGACTGCAGTCACAATAGCAAAAGGACACTTTTTTTTTTTACTTACAAAAATGTCCAGCAATTCATATCTGATCATCTGCACAATGTCCTGTGCACTCTGTTTGGACAAAGCAATGCCTTCCACACTCTGATCTCTGCTCCTAGCAAGGAGGAGGGCTGGAGGAGACACTGCATATTTACGAGACCTGAAAAAAAGGGACTGTTACAAGAACTCGGTGGGGAATCTGGTGCATACTGAATCTGCTGCATGCAGAGCTAGCATCCTCAGGGTTAAAAACTTTGAAGAGGATATGGGGCAGAGGAACGGTGCTGTTCAAAGGCACAGCCCACCTGCAGGAAGGAACAGCCTCGAACAGACCCTAACTGTCGGCCCTTAGAGGAGTGCTCTGCACATCGCATTTCCCCACCCCTCCAAGCCCCTCCAGGCCAGATTTGAGCCAACAGGGAGAGATGTGGCTGACACGTACCCTCACCCTCTTCCAAAACAACCACTTACCTAGCTTGCACTGCACACTAAACATGCACAAACACACACACAAACACCACATTCTTCTGCAAAAAGCCCATCAGCACCTAAATAAAAGGAAAAATCTGAAACGTCAGTCTAAACTATTTGCTGGCACTTGCCTCTCTTCCATTTTCACACCCAACATTAGGTGGCACAAATACCCTCGGCACTCCCGAGGCAGGCAAGCACAAGGCCTCAGACTCCCTCTGAAGGGCACCAAACCACGAGCTTGGTTCTATATGCTTAAATTTCAGCCTCTGAATTTTGGCTTTGCAAACATGAGCTGTTTTGCTGAAGCCCAGCACTACGCTACAGAAACACGCATGGCCTGTGAGCTTTCTCTGAGCAGAGAAATCAGTTCATTCTTTGTTCCCTAATTTTCTTCTGGTAAAAAAAGGTTTGAGGGCATTTAAAGAAAAGCTGAACAGGTGGAAAGAGCAAAAATAAGAGAGTCTGAGCAATGAGAGGGCATGGGCCACATCACAACAGAACAGTTTTCCAAAAGTTAGAGGAACTTCAGTCCTGAAGACTCCAGATGTTAGTGCCTGGAGGAAGGGTGAGACAGAGGAAGGAAACTGCCTTAATTGTTTTCTGGGGTGTTTGCAGCTCGCAACCAGTGCCCATAGCTGCTGAGTCCTGTGAGCTGCTGACTCCAGAGCATGGTGTGACTGAACCAAAGATGAGTCTCACGGTTCAGGTGGATCAGGTAGTTTGGTATAGCCCCTACAGAAATGGGACCACTGCAGCCTCCGTGGGCTGAGAAACAGGGTCTCCAGGTAACAGGTCATACTTAGTTCAATGAGCTGTTTCAGCTGGCCACACTGAGTTGAAAATTGCTGGTGTTTATGTGGTGACAAGACCAAGCACTGCTCTTGTTCCACCCCTTCCTCGATTCTCTCATTCATTCAACTCCCACTGGAACTTGAATTGGAAAGCTGCACTCTTTGGCTTCGGTTATCATCGTGGGTTCTTTTAATGAACCAACTCCAAATCGGCATGATTGCTCACAGCAAACTCAGACACAGACAGCAATGACCGCTCTTTCAGATACACAGAGTGCTTTCTTTAAAAGCCAAGAGTCTTAAGATAAGTGAAGATAAGGTTATTGCCTATCTCAGCACAAAGAGATCTGGGGACCTTTTGGGCTGTGGAGGTGGAAAGCCTTTGATTTCTGTTTCAAAAGTAATCTGCTCTGCCTTTTCCTTTTTCCATATAAGGAAGATCTAACACAGACTCAGTCTACTGCAGAACAAACACTAGTTATTTTTAATGAAAGGCAGATCATGGAAAAATCATGTTACAACCAGTTTATTTCCCTCTGTGGTTTGCCCAGGCAAAATCATTGTGGACACTTACTTTAACAGTTCTGAATATGACAGAGATTGGTTTGAAGTTGCTTTAAAAATCTTGGTGTTTGGTGTTTTGGGTCACAGGGTCACTAATGCAGGCAAGTGAAGGTTACTGCAGACAACATGTTTCCATGCTTTGACTCATAACTAGGCTTTTCACTTCCCCCATAAAAACACTCATCTGTCTGGAAAAAACACATCCACTGCAGGCTTTTCAGAGGCATTTTGCACTTCTCGAACTTCCATAGGTCTTAAAGAGAAATGAGAGTTGCATAATACTGCCAGAAAACCAACGTATTCTCCATCTAATAGCAAGAGTCTACTCTGAAATCACTTCTTGTATTACAGATAACATGGCCAATACACAGCAACTGGTTGTATTGTTGCCTGTGACAGCTTTCTATTCATATAGCAGAGGTCTTCAGATGCACAATGAGACTTGCATTTAAATACAAAACATCTGCAAACACACACTTGGCAAGGGTATATGCCATCTAAGTATTTAAGAAACAAATAGTGACTTTATTGAAAGCATTTCTTCCTTAACACTTTGTTCATAGTTACCACTGAGTAGGTGTTTGCTAAGCAAACAGTTTTACTAAAAATTTAATTCTAAATTACTAAAAACATTTTTGGTGTATTTGTAACCTTCTTCCCTGGTAAAGGGAAATGCAACAAGAACAGTTTCTGTCTCAGCTTTCTGTGGCTTGGGAGCCACAAACATTTCCTCCTTGAGCACTTAGCAGAAGAATAGCTTTGCTTTTCTTAAGAGGGAAGTGAGCCTAGCTCTTGCATAAGGAATTCCTGTAAGTGTTTACTTTCTGCTTATGGTGAGAAGATGACCATCTACAGTAGCTTCACCCACAAATCACAATTAAAAACACCTTCCATGCAGCCAAAATTCAAACTTGGCAGAATGAATATCAACATAAACTGTATTAACTATTCCAACTACATAGGAGCATGCTATAGACTATAGCTGCAGCAGGAGGATTGAGGTATATTCTTGTGTATGTTGCTGCTGACAGAACCCAGACTTTTTCTATCGGTTTCTTTTTGTTTTGGAACATCACCCTGACTTCTGTTATTTTTTCCATCTATCAGCTCAGCAGAGATGATCAGGGAAGAAGTCTTTCAGCATCTGAGCTCAAGTTTTTCACCCTGCTGCTACTTCTGACTGCCATACCTGAAATTATGCAGCAGTTTCCCACTCCGGTGCTGAACAGGACTTGGTACTGCCTCACTTCTGAAATCTGACCAGAGCTGGTGCTTTGGGCTCAGTTTAGTTAAGAGAGATGTGTTTGCAAGATATTTACATTTTTACTCTCCAAGCACATCACAAAAACGCGCTAGTGTCTCATCAAACACAGTAGAGATGCAGCACATTCGTAAGAAGCTAATGAAAATAACTTGTCGTGTTACAACTCATACTTGGACAAAAGGCCAAAGACCTTCTGAGATTTTTTAACTCTGTCTTGATGGCTAATTCCTGATGGAAACGAGATACCAGAACAATTTAACGATCCCCTCTGGATCTAGCTCCGTTTGTAGGCATTGAAGTATCTCTTACAGTCTGATCTGAAGCACTTATACCTGAGATTGACTCCAGCAAGGGGTTAAGTGCATGGACTGATATATGCTTAAATCCCATTATCTCTAACTTTGCTTAAAGCTAAGCCTGCAGCTGATGTTCTTATTCAGTCAGGAACTGGAGAAGAAAGCCTTGATTTCACCTTTATCATGTTTACAGGAAGAAAGCTCCTATACTTTTCCATTTTTCCTGCAGAAAGAAGGTGCACCCGCTCCTTACCACCATTTCCAAATGGAGCTTATGTCTTGTCCCTGCCAAAGGGAGGGAAATGGCTTGTCACATTTTTCAAGAAAAATAGTGTGTGATTAATTGAAGAAATGATAGAAGTGATTTCTTCCCTGGGATTGGCAGTTGCAAACATTTTGCAGACAGATGTGAGTGTTCACAAGGAAGCTGGGTGAGACAGAACTGGTTTAACATCTTTCATAGTGCTATGGAAAGGCAATCTGCTCCATGCCACAGCAGCTCCTTGGCTGGTGTTTGAGGGCTTTCAACACAGTTTCAACCAGATCCAATCCCCACTCCACCTCTAGCCAGGATGCTACTGAGAGAGATTTGGGGGTACATATGTGCTGAGCCACACACGCCCCAGCAGCAGCGGCAATCACAACTGCAAATCCTCCTGCTCCCTGGCTAATAGAAACAGCAAGTCCACGATCTATTCCATCTCACACGGTATCTTGTGAAGAGATGGCATTATGCAACTGTTCAAATACGGCAGGGAAAAGAACTTCTGAACTCAGCATGGCCAGTAATACTTCCTTCACAAAAGCAAATTAGTTTAAATTCTCACCAAATGAAAACACAAACAACTCACAAAGCCAAGGCATCATCTTCAAAATACAATCCCAGCGTTACATGTCCACTTAAGATGTTTCCTGCCTCCACAAAAGCTTCCTTGGCTGTAAAAAATAGATACGTAAGTTAACAATAGAAAGAAGTATCAGCTTCCTTCTGCAAATCAAATCACTGTATCTGCATATTTAATACCTTCCCACAATCAAATCACTGTGTCTGCATACCTAATACCCTCCCATAGCAAACTGTCAGTTGCTAACAAAAAAAAAAAAAAAAAAAAAAAGCTTGCGGATGATGAAAAACGGATGCATCTCATGGCCACAGGCTACGGAAGGGCAGGGTTGGCAGCAACTGACAGGGTGAGATCAGGAGAAAGTTCCTATTATTAGTGCAGTATTTGCTCACTAGCCACCAGCAATGAGTTTCCAGGATCTGCATAACTGAGATACTGATGGAAAGTGAAATTGCTTTACTGACTTAAAGACTGTAAGAGCTCTTTGAAACAGGACACCAGTTTTAAGTCTAAACAGAAATCTTATAAATCTCAGCGACCTTTTGGAAATGACTGATGATTACTTAACTGGAGTATTGTTAAGTGCCCAGTAGATAAACCAACCTCTGCCCTCAAGTGTCTTTTGGTCTAAGCCAGCATATGCAATGTGGCTCAGCCAGGTTCTAGACTGGGACAGGCTCCAGAGATGATCAGGGAAAGAGGACTGTAAAAGCAGGCCTTGCTGATCCCCACACATTGAAGGCCAGGTAAGGAATACTGTCTCTAAATAAAAGAGGGGGAAGAGTCAGTTCAAACTAACAGTCAATGTTGACTCAAGAGGGAGTGGGTATAAACTGGCTCTGAACATCTTGTGCCTGAGAAATGGAAGAAAGTGCTAGCATCAGAATAGGTAAGGGCTGGAACAGGCATCAAACTAGGACAGGGAAGGTTAAAAAGCTAACAAGCTTGAAGACAGCGTGCTCGACTAAGGAAGAGAGGCAGACGCAAAGAGAGGGCAGCATCTCAGCTGTCTCAGCTCAGAGAGCAGTGTCCTAGCACAAATCACTGGGCTTTCAGAGACAGTGAGCTCAGACAGAGGACAAGGAGAAAATGAAGGGACTGGGGCTCTCACATCACTGCTAAAGCCAGCAGCGCTGGAGGACTGAGGACAGAGCTGGCTGCAGAGCTGGTTTATATCCTTATAAAAGGCCTCAGTTCTAGGCAACTAGATACAGGGTAGAGAGAAACTTTGTGAGAACATGTAACCATTCTGGGTAAGCTTGTAAAATACAGGTATAGCAGCTACAGATCAGAGATCAAAAACACTGCTGCCAAAGCAGCTAGGCTGAAAACAGGGCAGATTTCAATCCTCCTTGTTTTTTTTTTTTTTTTTAAGAAATTGGTCAATTTAAAGCAAAGGGGTTTTTTTTGTTTTTTTGTTTTTTTGTTTTTTTAAGAAGACTTAAAGAGAATTAGAAATCAAGCACCGAGGAGAAGCTAAGTTTCCCCAAGAGTTACACTTTAGATGCAGGCAAAATATGCGTTACTTTTATGGCTTTAATAAAATTGCATTCATATACCGTTTAGTGTTCTTCATAACATACATCATCATATCACAGCTGGCTAACAAAAACACTTGAGACCAGTGACTCAGACCTCAACAAACTCAGGCTGCCTCAAAAATTGGTCACTTCTTGGTCTTTTGCCTCTGGCTTTTCAGCTACATTCAAAGTCATGCTTTCCATTGTGCTCTCCTGGAACCACAGGGGCTACAAAATACTTTCATATTGTTTTCCTTTCCAAATAGGAGCTCAGACCCTTATAGGAGTGGCTCACAGAGTTCAGACATTGTAAGAAGCAACACACATCACAAGGCTCATGACACAGCTTGGCCAGCTCATCCTGTTGTGAGGTAGGGAAAATATCACTGGATGAGTCTGACACCGGTTTGGGCATTTGCTTGGTCTTTGGTCACTGGATTTTCACAAAGGACCAGCTGATTAGGAACACTGGGAGCTGCTCACCAGCAAAATCTCTGCAAACGTTTTAGTGGCCCAGCCACCAGAGAAAAAGCAATTGGGATGATTCTGAGCTACCCCTGTGCTACAAGGCACTGAAGGAGAAAGGCCAAGGCAGAAAGAGCAGGCTTAAATCCAAGCTTCAAGACAGCACTTTCATAGGCATTTATCTTTAGACACTCACTTGAGATATAAGCATGTGTTCAAGTGCTGTCTTGGAGAAGCACTGGCTACAGGAATTCTCTCCTAAATGAAGACAGCTTTCAGCAGAATCTAGGTGCATTCATTTCATCAGGTTCACCCCAGCTGGGATCTCCCCTCCCTGTCACGCTCTGCTTTTGATTTACCGCATTTGGAGGACTATCTGTCACAGCAACAGTCGTAGCTTGCTGCAAGAAAACTCCAAATTCACACGGTTCCATTACAGACACTAAGCACTTCCAAAGCAGTAATTTAAATATTTCCTGGAATCCTAGTCAGCCTCCCCTGAGGACACTGTTTTAATTCCCCAGATAAATTTGGAAAGGGAATAAAACTGCCAGAAAGGGAAGGGTCTGTAGCTCCTGCAGAATTTTCAGAGGGTAAGCATAACCCCCTTCATCCATCCAGCATCAGCTTAAAAGCATCTCACAGAATCACGTTCTCCAGTAGCACCTGCAGCATATTTGCATACCTTCTTCCAGCCCAAGGTACCAGCCAGCTGGCTGTAAATTAAAATTATGCTGAAAGTCTTTACTACACAGGAAACAGTTACATGACCAAATCTACTAGGTGGTGCAAGAGACCACAGTGGCAGGTAAACAGTGTAATGCACGCAACATAGTAAAGGGAGGGGTCTCAAATCAAGCAGAAGAGAGCTTATTGTTAACTGCAGATTCACACAAAGTCTAATTAAAAGAGTCTCTGGAAAACTATCTAAAACTATAAATACCATGGCATGCATTCTGTTTAGTATCACCTTGCTCTATACTGGCCTGAATGAAGGTTTGATCTTACTAAAGCTAAGCTGCAATTGTCCATACTGCTTTCCTCTACTTGTGATGCTGCTATCGTGCCTGACGGCTTCTGTTGAGAACCAGGGCATGGCTTAGACAGCATACGATCTCAGAGCGAGTCAGTAACCATGATACACCATTTCTTCTAACACAAGCCCTACCTGTCAGCCAAGGAGGGGTTGGGACTGGGTACCACAGAACAGGAAAAACACAGCCTTGCAGAAAATCTTTCAAGGACCAAACTCACTGCCACAGGATGCTCCAGAGATCATGCACAGATTCAAAGAGGGGTTGTATAGCTTATAACAGATTATACCATCAGCAGCTATTAGAAGCAAAATCAGCATAATACTTCTGTGATAAGGAAGACCCTGAACTGCTAATTAGTATAGCTAGGGTCCATGTTGCTTATATCCTTTTTCTAAATATCCACTGCTGGATACAAGACACAGGCATGCTGGCCCTATGTTCTGTTCCAGCATAAGCTGGATCATGGGTTTCTGTATAGATTAATAGTCTTTGCACAGATGAAGACATGATACACAACATACAGCAAAAATCAGAAGCAGCCTGCCTGTTTCCAAAGTGCTGAAGGATACACAGAAGACAGTCAGCACTTGGGTAACACTAATGCTAGAAAGTCCTACAATGTTACTAGAGCTTGGTGAAGCACAGGTGAATTTTTAAACCATTATTGCACATTTTAAGGCAGTGTTTTACTTCCAAGTTTGCTTCCAATTTCTGACTAGCAAATAAGTTTCTCCCCTATAAAGTCTCCAAATTTCCAAGAAACTGCTCATTCATTGTCCTAATAATATGATGCATGTCTCTGTAATAATTTTTAATTACATTTTTTCCTGAAAGCTCTTTTAGCTCAGAACCACTGAAAGGCATCTTAATACAGTTCTGACGTAAGTGTTGGAAAAAAACCAGGGCTTATTTTAACTAGACATCCTGTTGCTCTATTTCACTTAACCGGAAATGACAGTGACATGATGATGTGCTGGTCCAGGTTACAGCAGGAATTCTTGCCATGAGAAAATCATTGGAAATTCCAGAGAAGCCTGCAGGCTGATAAGAGCAGCTGTGTCGTTTCCCTGGTTCAGGCCTAGGTTTGGTGCCACACAGAAGGCTCCTCCTTTCTGCCCTATTTGAGTATCTTGCTGCATGATACTCAGATTTCCTTCAGGTTACATACTTTGAAAGCATCATGTATTTCATCTCCCTTGGCATCTGTGGCTGAGTTACTCTGACTGCAGATGCCATTCCAGATTGCCTTTTCCCTTGGGGCACACTCAGTCTGCAGTCTAGCTGGCTCCACAGAGCCAGCTGGAAGCCTCCAGGACTCTTGTTTCCACAGACAATGCAGGTCTGGAAATTAACTTCTTCCGTATGGGAAAGTCTCCGGAAATAGTCTGAGCTCACCAATCCAGCCAGATCCAGGCCGCATCCTCGCAGAGAATCTGCCTCACAGTCCCCACATTGTCTGAGATCCTATTATCTGCATTAATATAAGCTCTGTTACTCCAGACATTGGAGTTGACTATGTATGGAACACAGGGGAGCTTTTGGAGCTCAGCTCTCGAAAACGACGGAAAAATAGTCAAAAGGTTTTTGAGACCAACAGGTTTGGTTTTCCACTAAATTTAACAGGCTTTGACACAGGCACTCCAGAAGAAGAAAGCTGCATTCGCAGGTAGCTAATGTCAACGCAACCCAAATGCTGTCCAGTTGGTTCCAGACATGTTTTGTTCTTTTCTCTGAGCATTCTGGATTCCCTTTTAATCTTCTCATCTGAGAAAGTGGTCTGATTGTATTTAACCAAAATTCATAGGCACAACAGAGCTTCACAACAGAAAATAGTCTGAAAAGTTTATCTTCAAAGACCAAAATCTCCCTTTTCACTACAGTAATTCCTAGGGATAGTTAGTAACTGAGAGATTGTAGGGTTGGGAACATCCTAGCTGTCCACTATGACTTTGACTAAAGCATGATCTGATGTCCCAATTCCAGACTGACTTCACTCCCTCTCCCCTTCTAACATATGCGATTGTCACATAAAGAGTCAGTGTAGCTGTCATATCCATTTTCCTGTCTTTCAGCAAGACCCACTGGATCCTGTAGTACAGCTATGGCATGCAACTAACTGATACTGGTATGGTATTCAAATAACTAATAACAAACTGCATAGCAAACATGGGCAAGGAAAGCAGGACTCTTCCAAATTTCAGTCAATCTACTGGCCTAGCACAGGCCAGGAATAAACTAGCAGAGATTACAGGGAAAGACAAATTCAGACATGTTCAGATACTCCTTCCAGCAACTTTGCTATGTGTTTATAGCTGGTGCCCATCACTGTGGTGTCTGTGCTCACCTGTTTCAAAGTCCAAAGGTGGATTTCACAGAGTTATTAGCATTTTACTGTTTATGATACAAGAACTCTATTTTTATATTGTTGCTGCTTTGCTTTAAAAAAAAAAAAAAAAAAGATTTCAGATTGTTTGTTGTTTGCAGGGAGGGGAACTCCCATAGTAGTAATAGGAGGAATCAACAAAAAAATTTTCACTAGAGGATTTGATAAGTTTTTTTTTTTTTTTTTTTTTTTTAAGGAAAAAAAAAAAAGAGCATGCCCCTTTGGGGCAGTTCCAGCTTTGCCACACTCATCTGTTCTGGAAACTCATTGCAGTAATGGACTAAGGACAGTTACCAATCCTTCTACTTGACAGCTGTGAGGCCACCCCTGAAATACTGTGTCCAGTTTCAGGACCCAATTCAAGAAGGAAATGGAAGAACTGGGGAGTGTCTGGCAGAGGGCTACTACAGTGCTTAGAGGCATAGGGTATATGGCCTTCAGAAAAAGGCTGAGGGAGCTGGGCTTGTTCCATCAGATGAAGAGGCTAAGAGGGGATTTAACAGCAGTTTACAGCTACTTTGAAGGTGAGTTACAAACACAACAGAGTTAAACTCTTGATGCTAAGCATCAGGAGATAAAACAGGAACAGCAGACAAATTGTGGCTTGGGAAGTTCAGGTTGGACATCTGGGAAGACATCTTTGCTCAGAAGGTGGGGAAGCCCTGGAATAGTCACCCAGGGCATTGTTCTTTCCTACTGCTCCAAGCACAGTGCTGATCTCCATCAGTTGTCAAATGACACCACACAGTATATAAATATGCCCACATTTACTGGGTGACAGTGACATATCCTCTGAGTTAGGACACAGACCTTAGGTCACACACCTAAAACCACCTGCCATCTTCTGCTTGCAAGAAGTAAGAAAGGCCATACAAGGTAGGCTTTTGATGTGAGCAAACATGGTTTGCCACCTGGAGAACATGGAATACAGAGGAACTTCCAAACACCCAGAATTGTCCCTCTCCCACCAGGAACGAAATGGGCACATCTAACCTATTATTACAGCACTAACCTACACTTGTGGCTTTGCTAAATACTCCTAGAATTGAAGTATGGTGATAGGATGAAAGCTCAGATGGGAGTTCTCCTCTTAAATAGTCTTCTGCTTCATCAATTGTGGCCAGCTTCAGAGGGCAGGAAACTTGGCTCCTATAAAAAGGCAAAGAAACAACATGGACACCTTGTTCTTCACTTTTGGGACAAGATGACAAACTGGCATCTAAATCCTCATTACGTCCCAATCAAATATGACAACTGTTATGTCTCATTAGAGAGAGAAGCCAGTTGCCTTCTGGAAAGGAAGGGCAATTCAATGTCACTGCAATGCACTAGGCCTGGTTACTAGAAGGAGAGAACAGCCATAAAGCCAAACTGACTGCTCTGAAATCCTATCTGCACACAAAAGGTAGTTTGATACCTCTCAGTTTAACTGCAGAGCTCCCTTAGTTTAGAGTAAAGGGTTAGCTCTGCCTCCACTAAAATCAAAGACAGCTTTGCCACCAATATCATGAGGTTACAACCTGACCCAAAGAGCCTTCTTGGATTGGAGCCCACATTAAAAGTAACAGGGAAGGAATTCCAGCAAAGAGAAGGACAGTGACAGCAGGCAGATGTATTGTCCAAGAATAGATGCTCCCTGACAATGAAAAGCATGGAAAGTTATGCTAATTTCCAAACCAGGTCTAAAACCAGATCTGACATTATTTTTCCCCAAAGGAATTCCATTTCACATTCTTCACGTTCCATTCCTACAAAGGCAGTGAAGTATCCAGAACATCATCTAGTGGATGTACCGCTCTTTGTTGGGACTCATTAACAGACACTTACAATATGATGAAACTGGCCAGTTCTTCTGTTCCCAACATGCCGTTGTAGGTCAGTGATCGCCCTCCCTTTTCATAAATTCTGATGGTAGGAAACTGAGTGATGTTCTCTTTTGTGCAAACTCCAGGCCAGTCCCAGCAGTTTACTTGAGAGAGCAAAAGCCCCTGAGTTCCTAGGAAGAAAAAGAAAATACATAATAAATAGTATCAGAGGCAAAAAACTGTGGATGAAAATACTGAAAAAATTTTGTGAATTTCCTTGCATATCATTGCATATATTCATACTAATACTTTCAGAACTCCTGTTTGCTTTGATGAAAATCTTAGAAGGCTGGATCTTAACACAGTGTGCACTTGCACTAAGTACAGGTGGGCTACCACTGAAAAGCGGCAAGATCATTCCTGGAGCCAAATGCTGCTTTCTGTGAGCAGGATGTCAAAAATCCAGCCCTGAGTAAATACTCCATTTGGGTCCAGGTCATCTCCCTCTTGAAGCTGTTCACACATACATCTTACAAATTTGAGCGTAATGATAACAATTTCCAAACGTTTTTAATAAATACCTTGTCAGGTGTGAAAAGATCCAAACAATAGACTACGGAGAGAGCAAACTCAGGGAAGTGCTTCTTGGAAGGAAATTCTCAGGGACAAGAGACATCCACAGCATCTGGCTGGTTGCTCAATGAAACACATGAGACAAGTATCCAGGAGCCAAAAGGCAGTAAGGAAAAGTGCTAGAAATACTTTAAGAATAAGGCCAAGACAAAGAAGCCATGTAAACCCTCACTTAAAAGAAAAAGCAAAGATAAAGGTTGGCATGGAGGAGGCTGATGTATTCCAGGCATTTTCACTTAAAATGCTGCCCAGTATTGAAAAGTGTCCATTTTCTCTAAAACACAGGACTAAATGCACAAAGAGCAGTTCAAGGTCCTGTAAACAAGACAGACATAACACCAGCCGACAGTCTGATGGCATTCACCCTACTGTACCTATGGAAGCTCCTCATCTCTGAGTCACTAGCAGTTACCTTTAGGACCTTAAGACAGACTTGAGTCTCAACTAAAGACAAGGAAGAGTGAGTACTTGAGAAATACAGGGCAGTCAGTCTAACTTTGATTCCAGTTGACTAGAAGTTGTGTGTGTTTTTCTTGAGCTTCATGAAAGTCATAAACCCAAGGGATTTATAAGCATCAAAACAAATGAATGCTGGTTACCTGCAGGCTTTCCACACAACCAAGACAGTCCTGGCAACCCCAGTGTCCTTAGCAGCCTTCCTTTCATCTGCAGGCTGGGCAAAAACTAGCACATGCTGCTGCTAGTCCACTGCTAAGCACGTTCTAACCATCTGGCAGGTGAGCTGTGACTGGCTTAACTAGCCACTACCTCTTAGTTGCCAAGCTTGCCTAACTTGCCTCTTACCTACTCGTAGGCTTGACCAACAGCAGCAGACCTGTGTACAGTCCTCAGGCCATACGTTGTCCATGCCCATTGCAGGAATTTAGTATCTCACAGATCTTTACACCTTCATTAAATTTGTTTGAACAGGATTCAATAGTTACATGGGAAAGATGGGCTAAATGTAGAGACAAGTACATACATGGAAGCAGATTATTGCAAGGTGCTCTGTCCTTCAGAAACCAGGGTAAGGGGAGCCAATGTGTATTTCTCAAGATAAAGAAACTGAGCTTTCTCAATCTGTCCTGTGTTTGGTTCTGACCAAAAGTTTTAAGGACCTGGATGATGGAATGAAGAACACACATCCAGTCTGCAAAAGATCGCAAACCCAGAGAGGCAGAAAGCAATCTGAAGGGAAAAGAATAACAGCGACACTCTAACAGGAAACTGGGTGTACAGATACTATCAGTGCTGAAGAAAAAGGCAAAGCTCATTCTAGGTTGAACTCCCAACAGCAGTGTTTGCAAGGCACAGGAGGAAAGTGATTGCTGTTCTATTCTGTCCTGCTGAGACCTCTGCAAGGCCCAGCAAACCCTCATGCAGTTTTTGAAGCATGTTTTTGGAAAGACGTAGGCATATGAGAGAAAATCTGGAGGAGGGAAGGTTTAGAAAATTTGTCCACTGAGAAGTCCAAAACCTGGGTTCTTTTCAATTGAAAAAAATCAACTGGAAAAAGGAGATTAGATCTAACAACATGAAAGGTCTGCTTCAGAGGTGACTGCAGCCACTTCGGCAAGGAAAAGACAATTAATTTCCTGGTAGTGAGGTTTAGTCAGGTATTATAAGAAGCATCTGAAAGCCAAACTTAGTAACTGAGTCTTCAGCAGAAAAGCTGTGGAAAGGTTTTGACCACAAGTTAGACATGTGCCTGCGAGTGACTGGCAAGGTATCCCCACAGATAAGGTGAAGGTACAGGTAACCTCTTAGCATATTTTCCATCCCCATCCATGTCCTTGACACCCCAATGGGCCATTTGCTGCATCCCCTGTTTTAGGTTCTGCTTTGCAGCTCTTTCACATTAGCAGTTCACAGCTGTTCTGCCTTATGTCAAATCAAATGTATGAACAGAAACAAGTGGCAGCACTGAGCTAATGGTCTGTAATTCTACTCAGTCAGGAGTCGTCAAAACACTGAGAGCACAAATCATTTGTGTCTTTCTCCAGGCTGGGAAATAACATCTTAAATTGAAAGCCTGCTCCTGGATTTATTTTATACCTCTGATCTGGCATGGCTGGTTCTCATCATCTATCACCATATAATCTTTTGTCTTGCCCAAATCAGAAAGAAAGAGATGCAGAAACAAGGCTTTCATGTCTTGTTAAAACTGAGTTGCAAGGCTGCTCTAAGGTCCCTAATATATGAGCCTATGTGTTCCCACAGGAGCTGTGGACACGACCCTGAGGGTTTATGTACCAAAAGTGACCATGATCTCCAAAGGAGCCCCAACTAGCCTGAGGAACACTTTGTACAGGATGATCACTGTACCATCCCAAATTGGACCATGTTATTAGTTACTGAATAAGCAGCAGTTTCAGGAGTTAAAGTCAGTAACAAACTGTTCAGCTTTGTGGTCACTGCTGAGACGCTGGATGGGAAGAGAGGTGAAAGAGGAACACAAAATCCTTCTGTGCTATGATTTTAAGTGCTACCAAAACCAGCAACAAAAAGAACTTCTATCCTAGGGGTCTTATAAACCCAGGACAATAAAAATCACCAAGGTTACAGAGAACATTGAGACACACACACAAAAAAAATCCCCTAAACATCTAATTCTTTGGAGGGCATAGTGTTAGAAACAGCTCACTTGGAGAGCTGGTCCAAAGGCTACAAGATGAAATAAAAATAGGTTGTGTATAAACTGCTGCAGTTCAAGAGCAGCAATCCAACACAGAATGAGGAATGACCACCTGGACAGCACCACTGCAGGAAAAGACCTGAGGAAATTCCATTGACCACAAGCTGTTGACATGTTACAAATGCTCTGTGTTTGATAAAAGGAAAAGGCATACCATGTTCTGGCAGACCATGGTCCCTCTCAGGATCCCACCCAGCTCTGGGTAAAGAAGGAGAGTTGAGACTCCTTGGAAAGAGGTTTGGCAACAAGCATTCGCCACATTGCCTTCCCATCATCTCCACAACATGGAATTTCTGACTGAACTCTTATGTCAAGGTACAGACAGTATCTCCAAGTTCTTCAGTTCAAGGTTTCAGTTCTCATACCACACTACAGAGCAAGCAGGGCAGCCAGCGTAAGTTATCTGAAACTTTACAGCTTCTCTGTGTGCAGCTGATAGGGAATAAACATAGCCTGGCAACTTTCCTCCCAGAGTCCTCTCCATTGCCATCTACCTGCAGACACTTCCCTCTCCCACAGTCCCACGTAGGGTCTGTTTTTTACTCATTCTTTCTCCTCTTTCATGTACAGATATTTCCTTGCTGCCAAACTTTTCCAATACAGGAGTCTAGCTTCACAATGGACTCCTAAACACTTGCTTCAAATTTAGGCTCCATGGATTTACATTACTAAGTCACACAGGCGATTTACATGCCTTTGAACTACAGCTTCAGACTCTTGTCTTTGAAAGCCATTGGTCAAGATGAATCCACAAGCACAGAAGAGGGAAGCAGAAATTTTTTCAGCACCATATATTGTTCTTCCAGATTGTTTTCCTCCTTTCTTTGGGAGGAAAAAAAAAAAAAAAAAAAGCCACACCTAGAAACACACAACACTGCCTCACTTCTATTTCCTCTTCTGTTGTCCCAGGAGTGCTGCTTCCTCAAACACATATTTTATGTAAAAACACAAGAACTGCCCCTCAAGGTCAGCCCCAGGGTCCATCTAGCTCAGTCTCAGATGGGGCAATAGGAGATGCTCCTCAGGGAGAGC
This sequence comes from Rhea pennata, assembly GCF_028389875.1. Taxonomy (NCBI): domain Eukaryota; kingdom Metazoa; phylum Chordata; class Aves; order Rheiformes; family Rheidae; genus Rhea; species Rhea pennata. The sequence continues at coordinate 66,857,907 of NC_084667.1, read as the reverse complement.
ATGTGAGTCTAGGCACTCACTCCAGTCCCACCCCCTCCTGCTCCCCCAGTACCACAGCTGTTGTACAGGGATGACAGAAGTCAATCTTGTATCCACTTATCAATTTGCTCTCTATGAATTGACCTGATGGCTTTTGACCCTGCTGACACCATCTGTTTCCATAGCCCTGTCTCAAGTCTCAAAAGTCAACTAATCCTTGCATACAGAACTCCCTCATCTGTTTTAAAGCAATCCCCTTCCAGTGCTCACTAGTTGGAAGACCTGGACAATAAGACTCACAGTTCACCATACCACCACCTTCATCATTCTATAAAACTCCATTGTCTCCAAACTGAAGGGTCCCAGCCTCTTTAGGGTCTTCTCATTGAAGCAGCTACTCCATTGCCTTAATCCTTTTAGTTGTCTTTTTCCACAACCTTAATGAGAGGCAGAGACCAGATCTGCACACAGTACTCAAAACAGGGGTACACCCATGTCTGTCTTAGGTGCAAAATGGCGTCCTGTCTTTTTCTCAAGACCTTTCCTCACAATAACACTAGCACTTCGACTTTTTTGGATGCATACAGACTTCAGTTTTGGAAAGCTGCCAACGACTCCAGGATCTTTTTCCTGAGTCATAACCGCACATTCCAAATTCAGCATCATGTAGATGTTGTTTAGATTATTCTTTCCTAGACGAATTACCTTTAATATCTACACTGAAGCTTCTCTGACATCTTTCCAAATGTTCAGTATTATTAGTGTGGGTCTACCTTCATATTTCAAAGGCAATCAACACCTTGAATACCTGCTGGAGTAGCACATTCATGGGCTACAATTTTCTTCCATAAAAGCTCTGATACTCCTGCAGTAAAGATAGGATCAAGCCATTGCTTCCACTTTCCCCACAGGCCTCACAGCTTTGTTTAGCCTTGGCTGGTTACTGAAATTGCTGTCTTTTTTTCAGAACAATGTTTCCTCTGCTGGTCTTCAGCAACACATGTGTGGTGGTGTTTGGATCATTCCTCTATAAATAATCCTGTCAGGCATTTGACCTTTGGACAACAGAACAACTGAAGGGATAAAGCCCTGAATTGCAGGCTTTCTTCCCCTGCATTCACATGCCTTCTGCCTTCATTGCACACAACACTCGAAAATGGAAGCAAACAACTTTGGGAACTAGTGAAATGGTCATGAAATAGAATCACCTTGTGGGAAAAAAGGTAAAAAGATCAAAATACAGAGGAAAGTGAAGGACAAATAAAGCACCCCTTCAGCATGGTCAGCTTGCTAACATCAGCTCTCTTCCCCAAACTCAGTGGTACATCTCCAGATCAGAAAGCTGGGCTCTTCAGGCAATGATCCATGCTGCAGTCCAAAGAACTTGGATCATTTATGATCAAATCAACTATCTTGAAAACTTGATGAAGTCTTCCTGTCTTCCAGAAATGACCTGATTCAAGATCTCTCCTTCTGAGGTGCACAATGCAGTGTCCTCAACACAGGCTAGGTGTGCTTGTTCCTGTCTTGCAATGACACTAGTCTGTTTTTGCCATGGGTGATGGTGAGAATGGCTCAGTCTTGCTGCAAGAGCAGAAAATTTGCTCAGTTCATCAGGAAAAAAAAGTGCTTCTTGATCTCGTTAGATCTGATCTCTTAATAAGGGGGGAAAGACCTCAGTTGCTATAAACTTCATTTGGTGATGATCTGCTGAACATCTGTTGTTACTGGATGATTTATGAGGTCATTCCAGTTCCCAGTCTCTTCCATCCCCTTGCACTAGATCCCATATGATCTATTCTTACTGCCATTTTGCATAGAAACTTGTCATCAAAAGTGGGATCTGGTCCTGCATCTCAAAAAACTGTTCTTTAGTGTGGGTGATTCATGCCTCAGGCAGCCAGTCTTGGCCTCTGAGCCCTTAGAAAGTGAGCTCCACCCCAAACAGCAGACACACCAGTACTTTTGGGGAGCCAACAGATTGCCCTAAAGCCATATTCCATATCTGATTCTCAGCTGTGGTCCTCAGTATCACATAGCTCGAGACCCTCCTGATCCAGACTTCTGCCCCCTCATGCTGGCATCTCCCCCAGACCAACTTGCCCCACCCAGCTTCACTCCGCTCCTACTCCTAAGCCCTGCTCTGGACCTTCTCACATTGATACTGACTCCTGATCTACACTTGAAAGTTCATGGATTCCCTGATTTCTGTCAGGAGGCCATGCTGCCTGGACCAGCAACCTCACAACTGCTATCACTCCTGTTCTCAACCTGTCCTGCTGTAACCTTCAACATCTTTAGCACCTTGACTCCAGCCCATCCTAATAAACAGGCCTGACCCACCCCTGGGTGAGCCCTGGACCCTCATCCTTTCAGGTCTTCCAGCTCCCCTAGTAGCCCTGCCTGTGACTGACAGTCTCCCTTGGCAGCAGAGATAGAGTTGCATCTTGCAGAAAGCCCTCTACAGTTCCCTCCATTTCTGCTTACCAAGAAAGCATGAGCTCTGCTCATAAGACACCATGTGGAGATGAGAAACAGTTAGCACTACCTGCCTACATGACCAAATATGCGTCTCCCAAAGCAATCTCTCCTTTCAGGAGAGACTAAAGGGCACCAATCTGCATTTGTCAGGGCTTTCAGAATTATGGAGGAGATGATCTCAGCACTAGTGTGACTGGGAACCTCTAGCACACCTTTAGCCAAAGGGAGATCTGATGCTATCACAGCTCTGCAGGGCTGTAGCTCCTTTGTGGAGCTCTATTTACAAGTGGCCACTTCCACCTGTGGAGCACTGTGTGCTACTAAAGCAGCCATTCTCCATCCTCTCCAAGGCCACAGCACGGAAAGCAGACTGGAATCATTCTCTGAGTCACATCTGGCCTGGGAATCTTCAGCAGGACCTCACTGATCGCAGAGGAGAGTCCTTGAATCCAATTACTTCCTAATCTCTGCAGAGAATCTGCCTATGGCTGCTCAAAGTGCAGAGATTACTATCAAATGAGTAAGAAAACACATGGTGAAAGTCTGGCCTTACACAGCGAAAGTTTGGCCATGGCTCAGGAAGAGACAGGGTTTCATCACTGACTCTCCCAAGTTGCTACTCTAGCAGGTCCGACAGCTGGAGAGACTAAAAAATTGTCAATAATCACAATCACTCTAACAACAATTTTTCCCAAGCTTTTCTGTTTATTTCTAGGATTTCAGTCCAGATCAAAGTACTAGTTTTCAGGAGGGGAATGTCACTATGAGCTGTAGAAGAGCTTTCACCCAAATCACAACATTGTCCTTGGCACTCCCACAGAATTTCTTGTGAGTTTTTCCCCACCATATCTTCTGCCCAGGAAGCTGGCTGAGCCCTGTACAGACGCCACACATCTCTTGTGCTGAAAGCTCAGCCTAAACCCTGCTTTGCAGGACAAGGTGCCCAGTCCCAGTGGAATGCCATCACTGGGAGGAGAAATGAGCCCTGATGAAGAACTAAAAAACACAGAAGGCACTAGCTGCCTCCAGGGGTGCCAGAACCTCTCTGACCTAGATCCACTGAACTTCATCACTGTGCCAAAATGAATTAGAGATGAAAACACATGAGTATCCTTCTGTAATCAAGGTATCTCTCAAAAGTGACTTAGCCCACGTAAGCCTGATGGTAGTGCAGAAGAGCCAACTTCTCCTCACTGACTATAAAGAGGAATAGGACTTAAGCTCTCAAGCTGAACTGGGGACTAAACTGTTCAGAGGCTGAAGGACTCTGCTGCCTTTACTGCCAGACAACCTGAAGCACATTGTCTTTAAACGTTACTGATTCTTTGCTGTCACATATTATTTATAGAGTTCTGTGGCCGCCTGTGAAGCTTCCCATGTAATTAAGCCAATCTCCAGGCCCTGTAGGAACCATCATTTTAAATTCTTTCTGACACCTTCCTGCCCCCGTTGGGTTTGGGCTTGCCCATGCCTGTCTATTACGCCTCTTGCTAAAGCCCGTGCTGATTACTGTTCTGCTCCAGATCAAGTGCCCATAGGCTATTTCCAAGTGCAGCAGATCAGATGTGCAGCTGCTGCATTTTTATTTGTTTTTCAGTTTAGACTTCCGAGCCTCATGTTGCGTAGAATTCAGAGTATTTCCTTGCTACATACAGGACCTACCATTGAGGGGCACAGACAGGAGCCTGTTTCTGTGATGCAGGCTGTAATGCCTGCTGTTTGCCTACCCTTGCTCTAAAGCCCATGCTTACACCAATAGCACAGTGTGACCACACAAAGCTGCACCCCCAGTCTCATGACTTCGTAGAGGCACAAAGGGACTGTCAGGATCCCTAAAGAAACAAAATATCCATCAACTTCATGCGGGTATGATTTGCTTAGAGTTTAGGAAGAAAGAAAAGTATATTCTGGGTTGCTGAATGAGGTACCCACCAACATCATCTCAGTCTTCTGGTTCCTACCGGGCTTGAGCATATGCACACCAGCTAAACAAGCACTCAGACCTAGGGCATCATACCTTTCAGGTGATCGGCAACCTCCACATAAGACCGCTGCACTGCCAGGGACACTGCCTCCCCTGAAATACAGGAGAGAGACAGCTTTGAGTTACATATAGGTGACAGACAGCCGCCATCTTGCTCCCTGTCAAGGTTACACTTCTACTGTTATGATTCTCTGCATCCTAAAGTGCTTCAAGTTTTGCGCAAGAACTTGAAAGAAATAAAGAAAATGAAACTTTGTCTCTGTGCAGCAGACAGCAACTAGATTTTCCAGGCTGATCTATGATGCCCTGCTGCCACAAACTCCTCTCTTGTCTCACATTCAGTCCTTGTAAGAGGAAGCTGAAAAACCTCAGGGAGTCTATGAGCATTCATATGTTTTATACTGAGAGATATTCTGTCTCAACACAGTATCAGTCAATGAGAGGAACTGATTTAATCTGATTGCTAATGGTGGGTTAGGGCACATGGGACATGACAGAGCATTTATTTGCCACTTAACTTTGTCTGCAGGATCATCACAGTACAGAAAGTGCAGCAACCAGTGCAAGCGTAGGGAAGGGACTCCTGGACCACATTGCATACTCACAGCTGGCATAAAACATCACCACCACCCGGGCAGCCTCCAGCATAGTAGTGTGAAAGGTCTCCTCAGTCAGTGTAAGGATCTGCTCCAGGGGCAGCTCTTGCTTCCTATCCCTGGAAACAGCTTCCACCACCTGATCATCTTGAATATCTGCAAGGAGCCAACAACCACGCATGAAAACAAATATGCACACACAGGCCACAGGAATTTATCATCTGCAAGCAATCAGTGCAAAAGTTGGGAGAACTGAGAGAATTTCATGTATCTTCACACTGCAGTAGCACTGTGCAGATTCTAACTGCACTAGGTGCTGTACAGTCTCACAGAGCAGACCACAGAGATGTTGGGGTCAAAGACAGACACAACAAGGCAGGCTGACCTGAGGGTCAGTAGTGGGGAGCACAAGAGAAATAAAGTCCCAATTGGGGTATTTTAGTATTTGTTAGCAGCTCCTGTCTTGAGTGCTTTCCAGCTACCCTGGGCATAGTTCTTTGTGTGCTTAAGCCACTTTCACAGGCATGCAGGCTTTTTTCACTGGCAACAGCAGTCAGGGTATCGGGGATCACAAATATGCCTGCCTCCAGCCACCCAGGGCTCCCTCTGGGGGTTATCCAGAGAGGTGTGCTTGCTACAGTTCTGAATGGATCTTTGGAGACAAAGGTCCTCCGAACAAAGAACTTTTTCTTCTTCTCTTCCCCTCCCCTTCCCATCTAGGGAGCTGCACCCTCAGTTTGCAACCCGATAGCACATTTAGTAAGTAACCACCACTCGCCAGAGACACAGTGACTGTCAACATGGGGTTAAGTAAACCCTTTGCCTGGGAGAGCCAAGGAAACAGACACAAACACCATTTGGCAGACACACAAACTCATTAGAACGCACTTATGCCAGTCACACTATTACTCACTTGCAAATTCAGATTGGGACACTATTCTTTAATTATGTTGAATGCCAGTTCCTCTAAGACCTTTTGCCACTTTTTTTTTTTTTTTTTGGAAAACAATGACAGTTTTGTCTGGAAAACCGATGTATTTTCAAAGAAGCACCACAGGGGCCAGTGTTTTCTACCTGAGGAAAGCAGCACTGGATCACAGGAAACAGCTCTTGGAAAAACATGTCTCATACCTTTCCAAAGGAATTGGTAATTTTGAGATTCTTCTCTCGGAGCTTAAGAGGAAATAGGACTGGGTCACTGCAATTCAAACCCTTCACCCCTCTGAAACATTTCAAGCTAGACTCATTCAACAGAAGTACACATCTCCCCTATTCAGCACCTCTGCAACTGTTTCAACAGCTGCCATTTTTTTTCCTGGACTTTGCCCCCCAAATTATGCCTGTCTGTCATGAATCTCCAGTGGTCTACAGAGAACAAAAGATCCACTCTCTATAACCATCACGTGACTATGCCTCTGATTTGCAAAAATGCTGATTGCATCTCCTATCTGAGGACTACAGCATTTCATGGTTTAGTTACACACCTTGATTATCATTCTCTTTTTCATCCTCATCTTCCTCATCTTCATCCTCCTGAATTTGTTCAAATTTGCTCTTATCTTCCACCAGGGTTATAACTTCATCAGTATCTTCCAAAGCCAGGTATTTGATTGGCACACCCTAAACAATGCAGAATAAATCAGTGGCAACTCACCAACACCCTGTGTCTATTCTATCTGCAAACCCCACTCAAGGCTGATGTGGAGATCAGTTTAAGGCTGCCTACCATCACCCAGTTCCTTATTTTTGGGGGGTATGTCAGCAAATTTCTAAAGCTGCCAAACATGGAAGATACTGAGGTATGTTTCTATAGCCCAATTTCACCTTCACATGTGGTTATCTCAATCCAGACTGATGTTTCCTTGTCAAGAAGTACTTGAGACTATGCAGGAGTCTGTACCTGTAGCTGGGGTGGTGGAAGCAAACACCTGTTCTACCTCCCAACACCTTAACACAAACCTGCCCCGGGAGGAAAAGCCCAGAGGCCAAACCATGAAAGACAGAGCTGAGGTACAGGTATACAGTCCAGGTCAGCTGCCTCCCTCTGGCCAAGGGATGAGGCAGACACCAAGGGCAGGAACATCTTAAAATATTGTAACAGGATTCTCCAGAAGCACAATCTTACACTAGGTCAGAGCATCCTGGGAATTTGGAACAAAATCCTTTATCTCAACAAAAAGCTCGACAAAGAGTGGTCCCAAGCGTAATGGACTGGCAACCCATGGAAAGAAAGGAACAAAATGTATTTCTCATAAATGAGACCTTGTCAGCTTAAAACCAGTTCTGGCACTGTCTCAACAAAAGGCACTTCAGAGAAAATGAATTTTATAATGAACTGAGAGAGAAATGCAAATTATTGGCATCTCCCGTTGGCTCTAAGAGGAGAAATGCAACACATCTTTCACCACTGTATGGGAAGCCCTTGAGGGGCAAACAGGTTCAGGTTTGATCCTGTACCTCTCTCAATCAGAGGTGTGATAGTTCAAGTCATCTGGGGCAATGTGTGTTCCCTGGCATTTGCCAGTGCTGAATTCCATCCTGCCTCACAAGCTAGGTCAGGTCCCTCAAAGTTTAGCTCATCTTGATCAAACTTATTTAATTTATGCCCTGCCCTTTTCCCTAGATCACTGCCAAATGCATTCAGTCACATCAGTCCAGTACAGATCTTTGGCTGTTTGCTCTCAACAGGTTGAGATTCATTTCCTCTCCCATCTTTTGAATGTCTTTCCTAAATCCTTAGAAGAACTTTGCCAAGGGCCTTCTAAAGTCCAAACCCTTGGGGAATTTGGACTTAGATGCAGATCTTACGTAGTTCACAACCTTGCACTGCCTCATCGTGCAATAGGAGATGCCACCCTACATTTAGAATCCAAAATAAGCACTTCCTTTCTTCTGTCTCCTAAAAGCAAGCACAATTCTCTGCAGTACCAGTCTCAGGCAGTTCCAAATACACATGTGCTGCTAAGGAAATACACTTCACCTTGAAATTCCGGGAAAGCTGTTAATTAACCATAGAGGAGAGCAATACCCCAAATAGCTCACCTCAAGAGCACCGTGCCCAGATAGAGAAACAATAAGCCTTGTACAGTAAAGAAATTCAGCATCTAACCTCATCTGGTGTCTTCAGAGCGATGTTGGACCGGAGCAGGACGTTCGAATCCACAACATCCCTTCCAAAATACAAAATGATTGTCAGATAGTGCGACCTGTAAGGCTACCCATTCTGTTTGGCCTGCCTCACTGGCAAGTATGCCTCTCCCAGCAGTACTGCATCCTCACAGAGTCATGCTTCTGGGTCCCAGAAGACCTGCAGGAACCCAGCTCACCTGAATCAATGTCAATAGTGGAAAAATAGGTTCCAAATGACCTTCTGGTAAGACTGATGCAATGTGCTCTGCATAATAGGCATATTTCACAAAGAGTTTGGATTCCCATTCAGTGATCTAGGTCTTTGCCAACACACTGGTAGCTGCATCCCAATGCAGCTATTCTGCTAGTAAATTTTAGCTCATGAGTAAATGGAGGCAAGTGTCTCCACACAAGGAGATAGCGTGAAGGCAGAAAGCTGGAACAAGAGCACCCACACCCATCCTTCCTCTGTCTCCTCCAATTTGCACTGCAGCCAGCAGCACAGACATGGAGTGAACATGCCACCTCAAGGTCCCAATCTACAGCTGCACTGTCATCCTCCAACCCATAAAAAGCAGGAGCGGCTCACCAAGCACAGGAATGTGAGTTCTCAACTCATCAAAAGCTGCCAACTGTTCAGGATCCAGATCAAACTTCACCCACTCAGAGCAGAGTGTAAACTCTCAGTGGGTGTTAGCCTGGCTCTGCTCACTATGCTCAGCTCTATGCCTGCCCTTGCACTCCTATTTGTGTGGTGAGGCCATTTCTCTGTCAAGCAGAGCAAAAAAAATTAATGGTGGAAAAAACCCTCTCCAAAACACCAAATTTACTACAAAATGCATGGAAACTGCAGAGCCTTTATCCCTGCTATCACTTACACACACCTCTCAGGATAAGACCTGCTCCACATACAAGCCCAGGCTAAGTGGCAGCACAGAATCCCACTGCACCCATAGAGCCCAAGTGTCCAAGTTGCACCTCAGCATGGCACAGAGGTTTCTTACCTACACAGCCTGGCTCTGTTCTGGCAGAGTGCTGCAACAAGCCAGTCACACATCAGATGACTCAAAAGCCCATGCAACCATTCCTACAAGGGCTGCACATCCCTTGTAGCATGTCACTATGGGAATATTTGCAAACACAAATCAGCTCTTCCTAAGCAGCATACAGAGGCTCTGAGTTCAAGTTACGGGCAGGCCAGGGCCAAGATGGGCTGCAGAGAGCACACAGGTCATGATCTGGTGTATGCAGGCTCACTTCTGAGTACATGGAACAGAGATGAATAACCAACAGTCAACCACAGAGGAAACCAATAGCTCTCCCCAGCACAACTTCCTTATGGTCAGCCACAAGTGTGTCTCTTTTCCTCACAGGGTAGGACCAGCATGCTGCACAACTCAGAGAAACATCCCTGATTGAAGAGATACTGCTCAGTGAGCAGAGATCCCAGTTCTACCCCAGCACCCATGCACATCAGCACCAACAGCCCACATCTTTTACTGCATTTCCCTCTGTCATTCATTTGAAAGCAAAACACAAAATATTGGTTTGTGCTTTTGAGGCTTCATTCCTGAAGTATCTCTTAGTCTGACTATTTTTCCACTTCTAATATAGCAAGAGACTCAAACATTTCGATAGGCCCAGCCAGAGGCTGAAACTCAACTAATCCAATTCTGCAGAAGTCCTCAAATGTAACATGCTCTCATACACAATAATCTAGTTTTACTACTGCTTGCACAGATCTTAGTAAGCTCACTGACTATGAATCCACTATCCTGGCACTAGCTGTAAGTAATAAAGCTCAGAAACATCATAGAAAGCAAGGAGAGTCCCCTAAACACCTGAGATCAAATACCTGGACAAAAGAGCAACTCCTGCTTTCCCCAAGAGCTGCCAGGCCACTAACTCTGCTGTTCTCCTATCTGCTTCATAGGTCTCTTTCTGGCTGAGGATGAACACAAGCGGCAGCCCAAGCTGTAAGTGCACAGTGGAAACCTTCTCTGGATCCTCAGCAACTTCTGTCTGGAAAAGAGACATTGTTACACTGCAGCACATCTCCACAGGCTTGAACACACCTCAGCTTGCTTCCATTCTGAGAATTTATTATCTCTGAGGTTTGTCAAACACAGCTGAAATCAATTGACAGACTCAAAAGCAATTGGCAGGGGAGGCACAGAGAGAGACAGTGAAGACTTATTTCCTACAAAATCAAACACCAGATTGCCATCATTTTAACAAGCTGATAAAAGCTGAGATTAAAAGGAAAGAACAACTTCCCCACTGAAACTTTAGAGCTAGGTCAGGATTTTCACAGCCTGCAGTTTCTAATGCCAGGAGGTAACTTATAGTCTTATCTCTTGCCCAGCCCAAGCCATTTTGCATTCCCCAGTTGAACAAATAACACCTTTAACAAATAGCCATCAATCCTTATTCCAAAACTTCCATTGAAGCAGAACACATGCAGCTCTGGTTAAACTGTTCCAATTTTTCATGACCCTCCCCAGGCTTTGTTATGCTTATTTTTTCTGGCCTAGCAATTTTGGATGCAAAGATTATATTATTTCTTAAGATAATCTGGCATCCTTTCCCTGAGGTAGTTTGAAAACCCTGCCTGTAAGATACAAGAGCTGGCATCCTTTCCCTTCTTGTCTCTGACATGTTGCTTCATGACAGCATGGAGCTGCTTAAGGAAACACTTAAGTTGAAGGATGCACTTCCCAGCTAATTTTTTCCGTACTTCCTGCTGGACAGAGCTGTCATCAGTGGGAACAGGAGGTCTGTTAAAGTTCACTGCTCTGTGGGAAGAGACAGCAGGAGTCTTCTGTCCCATGTGCTCTGCCAAGGCAGGAATCACTGCTATCTGTCTCCTGCAAGTGATCAGCCTCCTGTGGAAAGCCCACAAGTCCCAGCAAAGTCAAAGGGGCACCTCCACACCATTGGGAATGATGCCCTTTCCCACTCGTAATGCCTACAGACAAGTACAGGAGCATACCTTCATGCTGGGCCTCTCTGGAGAGGCAGTTCGAGCAAGCTCAGCAACGTAATGAAGTGTCACTCATACCCAGTCTCAGGTCTGTTCTTTGTTTGGACCCAGCCTGGGAGCTTTACCATTAACTTTATGGGGAAGGGCAGATTCTCCCCCTTAGCTTGCCCTCTGCTCACACCTCCACCAACTTCACATCTGCCCCAGCTGCCCTCACACTGCAGAACCTGCAGGGACTTCCCAATCATACCACAAGAGGAGCCCCCATAAGCTTGAGGTGTCTGTGAATGTTCAGCATCGTCAGAGCCTGCTTCATGGGCGTCCTCCTGCAGGGCTGCGCCGGGTCCGTGGCCAGCTGACAATGGCAGAAGAACAGCTGGGCAGAAGATCCAGGCTCATCATTGCTGCAAGACAGAAAAGGAAACAATGCTGAGCTCACTGTGTGTAACGCAACCTCAATCCCACACCAGCTGGCCCAGCTCACCTCAAGCTGGCCACAAGCCAAGTTCTTCTCAGTGGGACCAGCCATGTCACCACAGAAGAGATATTGGCAGGCAGAGAACAGATGAAGCATATGTTTGCTCATGTCTGTTACCTAACTGATGACATCCTACAGGCTGCATAAGGAATAGTTCACCTTTTGGGCAGGGTTGGCAAGGCTGTGCCAAAGGAAGCAGCAACATTTTGTTCCCTGAAGCCAAAGGTCCTAATGCTATTACTGGTGTCAGCCTGCAGGTCAACGTTGTGAGGTCACATTCTTCTTCCTATGCATCCATTCCGCATCTCTAAAATAGGGATCACTTTCTTTGCAAAGGACTTTCGGCTCTCTCCATGGAAGAGCAGAGTGTTACATAAGCCAAAGCCTGCAGCCCTGGTTGGCAGAAAGCTGCTCATGTTGGTGAAGCTACTAACATTTCACTGGCTAAGAACATGGCCAGCTGGCATCCTCTCTGTTTAAAGGAGCATGAAGCCACATCCTGTCCAAAGGGCAACTGTGCCATCTAGTGGTAGTCACAAACACCATCTTTGATCATGATCCCCAAAGGACAGGATCACACCCAAGGGAAAGAACACTTCTGTGATTGCCCTAGTGTTATCTGCATTCAGCCACTGCCTCCCAATATCTTCCAGGTAAGGAAGGGCTGAGACCCTACCTGGACAGGAGAAAGCAGGAGGACTCATGAGCATGACTATGTCCAAAGAGCTAGTGGACACTATCACTGTCCCGCTCAGAAGTGTGAGAGGATGAGGAAACAGCCCCCATGTTTGCTGGGATCTCCTTTCAAGTTTCCTTCTCCAGGTGTGTGAATGGATGGCTTAGCCATAGCCAGGAGGAAGTTGCTGAGGCAGGACCTCCATTGGACAGGTGCAGATAAAAAGGAGAGGGGAGAACTGCAGCTTGTCCTGGAGGAGCTAGAAGAGGAGCTGCAGCTATTACTGCCCAAGTGTGCCAGGGTCTCCTGCCAGTGAAAGGGATAGCAGTCAAAGTGTCCCATGACTGTGCCTGCACCCACTGCTCCATGTCCCTGGTGGGCCCTGGAGTTGCCTGGAGTATGAGCTGGCCCCCTAAAACTCCTCATCCTCTCCTGAGAGCTGAAGGTCCTGCCATGTTTCATCCAGGCAGGACATGAGGGTGAGGAAATAAAACATAAGCAGGTAAAGATATTGCCATGGTGCCATTTATAGCCAAACCATGCACTGAAAATAACATGTAATAGGCTGCTTGTAACCTCGCTTGCCAGAAGCCTGGGCTCTCCTCAATGTCAACGAAAGAAAGGTGAATCCCATCTGCTCTCAACTGTGGAGGTAAAAAAAGTGTCAGAGAGTCAAGTAACCACACAGCGCAAACCTCTGCAGCCATGGCAGGCAAATTCCAGTGGAGACATGAAGACAGAAAAACCTTGTATAAACCCTTTGCTGAAGATGCAACATCCTCTTTTTTCCTCTGACATCCCCACCTTCCTCCCTCCTGGCTTCTGGACTGTGGAAGATAGCAGACAGCCTGGCCATCAGCAGTAAGTCATGTAAAAGATCTGCCCTTTTAACTCAGCTCTTCCCTTTTCAGAGGGAACAGATGGCCTGCGCTGGCCAGATCCAATGAAGCCATCAGGGGAGAAGTCAAACACTACCTCCAGGAAGCACTGTCTCATGCAGTTGAACTACAGAACTCAGTGCTGCTGGAAGTCATGGAGACCAACAGTAAAAATGGGTTTAAAGGGATCAGACAGTTTCCAGAAGGGTGAGTGCTGGCGTCTATCAACACTATGCCTGCTCTGAGAGTCCTGAACCTCTGACTACCAGAAGCTGGGAGGTTGCACACAACACATGTCCGTTTTCTCATATCTCTTGGTAAGCATCTATGGCCACTGCAAAGGTAAGATACAGAGCTGGATGGCCTTTGCTCTGACCTACTAGTTGTTCATGTCTTTTTCAGACAGCCAGGGTTGCTCACTAAAGCACAAGGCATATTTTGGGCTGAGCACATTTTAAGACTATAACATCAGTTATATTCACCCCCAAGAAAATCTGTGAGGTACCACCACAGGCCTTTTGATGTATCTGAGCTGCATCACAGAGAAAGGAGAGGATCTGAGAGGAGTGTCACTCCTGAACTGCAGTATCTCCAGTGTGACCTCACCTATTGCAAAGATGGGTTTGTTCACAACTCTCCAGGAAACACATGGCTGAGAGTTAGTAAGTCAGCCACAGAAGGGAGAAAAAGGGCTCTTCTACTATGAAATCCCATTCAGTGAGCAATCATAGCACAGCTGATCCAGGAACACAAGCACCAGCTGTTTTTGGCAAAGCAAAATAGGGCTAATCGATTGTCAGTCTTTGACATAACAACCTGGTACCACTCCAGGCTGGGGTCTTTTACCTTAGAGACAGAAAATGTACACGCAGGCCCTGATCTTCCTGTCATCCAAGGAACGTGCAGGTGGTTGGAAGGAGATCCCTAAATATCCTTGAGGACCCAAGCTGATCTTTCACTGGAAAATATCTGCTCACAGTGTGTTCAATGATCACCTCTCATCCTGCCCTCTAGTTCAACATGAGGCCACGAGAGAGCTCAATTGTAGAATAGGCCTGACAATATTTAAATGCTCTAAACTCAGGCTCAGAAATCCATTTCCAGCACAAGTGAATTATTTCTCCCATGCAAGTTAGTAAGGATTCCAACACCAGATCTGACCCGAGAATCTAAGAAACCAAGAGCAGAGCAAATGCTGCAGGGAATTTGCTTTACCAGAGAGAGAGTTAGGTGGTGTGTGGACATACCCAGCTTCTTTCATCAATGTGGCCTCAGTTGTCAGAACAAACTGGTGAGTAGTCCCATAGACGAAAGCTGCCTCCATCACAGCTCTGTGCTCTGGAGAGGAAAAAGTAAAGCTAGACTAATTCATACTTTCTCAACCCACTCCAGATCTCATCCTTCACCCTTCACCAGTCGTAAACCTTAAAGCCCAGAAACCTCTCAGTAAAAATACAAAACAGCTTGAGGACAATCCTGGAAGATAACAGAGTCACTGGAGGTGAACCCATTTATTGATCCCAAGTAAACATGAAGATGGTTTAAGTGAATGTATTTTACTGCATAACCAGAGATTTGCTAATGGGTTTATTCATTAAGACAGCAAACTACTGGCTTGCTTTTCTTCTCAAAAACATTTCCGAATGTTTGTGAGCTCCCAGCAAAATAGCTCTGGTGAAACTGATCCCTTTTGAAACACAGAGAGACAAATAGAGGTGGAGAACTCCCATCTGGGTGGCCCTTTTACATTCCTTCAGTCCTTCACTTGAAGGAAGGTGGAAGCTCCCTTCCACTTTAGTAAAGAAAGCTCTGGAAAGGGAGTAAAGCGAAAAAGCTGAGTGCTATTACCTGCTGTCCCAGTAGCTGGTACATATGCAAATACCATGTTTGACCTCCCTTTCAGCAAGTTTTCTATATTCTGAAGATCCACCAGTGTTTCAACATATTTAACTTCATTAAAGAGCAGGGCACTGAGAAGAGAGAAAAAAAAATCATTAATAGCTATTTCCTTTTAAGAGGATTTGCAGTCACACAACCATGATGGGTAAAACAGAAGGCAAAACTACAGCTTCTCACTGGCAGATTCACAGCCAGACACAGCTGCCCAGATGTGTGCTGGTGATTCATCTCAAGGGCATAGATTTAACAGGGTCAAACCATACTGAGAAGAGAGGCAGCCTTCTACTTGGCTGAAAACAGCCTCTGAAATATGTGGAGTTTGCATTTAAGCAAAACTTTCTATCAACAACTAAAAACAGAAAGTAAACGATTTCAGAGATGAATTTGGTCTGTACTTACAACAGAACATTAGCAACGATGGAGTTCACATCAAACAAAGCATCAGTAGGGAATTCTCTGATGAGAATGTTACCTCTGGGTAAGGAAGAAAGAAAATCAAAGAAACCATGAAAGACTAGTTACACACACTAAATTCATTTTAGCTGTGCTGAGTACCTCCTAGTATCTACTGTAGGTACAGCTGGAAAGAAAGTGTCAGGACCGAACGTGGGGAGTTACTAGAGCTAATAGGGTCTCGTTACTAGCAATTGACTTCCTCTTCCGTCCAGGCAATACTGTTGGCAAGACACAGCAGCATCACCTCTGTCACTGCCATTTCATTCAGCGTCTGGGGACTGCTGATGAGAAGCCTAACACAGACTGTGATGTTACAGAAGAGCTTTATGTATGAAACATTACTCTCTGGTCTCTCACCAGGAGAGGAAATGTTTTTGTGGATAATATATAAAAGTCAATGAGAATTGAGCACCTTAGTTTTGAAAATCTCTCCACCTGACACATGGAGAATCTTCCATCGGACAATCCATGGAGAGACCAAGAGCTACTCCTCTATCCAGGGTAAATGAGCTAACCAAATCAGCAGGAAGAGCACAAAAGAGTGATTCTTTCCAAGACAGATCCAAAACCTAGTGGACTGAATGTAATCCTGGGTGACCTGGTGATGGGAGCCAGTATGCACAGAAGAACACTGACTGAGGATTCTCTCAAAGTTTCATGAGGCAGAACTATGTTTCATGGTTTCATAGTTTCCATAAAATTGCATTTTTTCTCAATTTCCCCACCCCAAGAATTTAATTAAAATTTATCATTTTGGATGAGGGTAAGGATCCACTGTCGTGCCTTCCAGAAGTTTTGATTCAAGTATCCCATGTCCTTGTTTTCCTTCATCCATGCCCTCACTGGACCGCATCTTCTGTGATGCACCAAATTCTCTTCTCTGGCCAGACCTTCACAGTGCATCATGGTAAACACTGCCCAATTTCCCTTGTCCTCCTCTTTCCCCTATTACTACCCTTCCATCAAATCATTTTGCCCATTTTTTGTAACTACATCTCTGAGTTAAAAAGTAACAAAACTGTTAGATTATGCTCAAGTTCACAATATGAAGTGATTGTGATCGTTTCACATAAACATTTGCACTTGTCCAAAATAATGTCCAACAGTTACATCTATCAAGGTCCAACATTCATATTATTCAAGATCATCCAAGATCAACCTGTACTGTTCTAGTTCCCGCTGGCCCAGATTCCTGTCTGACAGTATTCAAAAGGAGATGTCCAAGGAAGAACAGAAGACAGGGCAAGCAATAGAGTAGTATTTTCCCAGGATTCTCTCCAAGTTTCCAGCAATTTGTAGCCTTCTGAACTAGAGGTGCTGCTGTTTACAGCACTTGATAAATATTTATTTCATGAACTTGCTCATTTGCTTTTTGAAGCTGTGTAAATTGTTTGTATCCATAGCCTCCTGTGACAGGAATGCCACAGATTAACTACACTGTGTGAAGAACTCTCTCATTTTGATAATTTACACTTGCCCTCTGCTAGCTTCATTTGATATCCCTCAGATCCTGTGTTGGAAGGGACAGCTAAATCCAGGTAGAGGCAGGAACTTTGCCTCTAACCCTGACTGATTCTTCCAGGATAGTTTATATAGACCTGGAACAAGGGCTGTCTTTCTAACATTACTCCAGAGTCCCCAGGCCACATCTGCAGCTGCTGCACATGCGCAGAGCTCCCCTGGGACCAAAAGAACTGCAAAAAATTTTATCTGAGACTCTGGTATGGTGTGTTTTCCGAGGAACCCCAAGCACAAGCACTGCCAAGGCAAGACTTTTAGTCTCTATCCCTGCTTTGCACAGGTTAAATGTGAGCTGAAAGGCAAAGGTTCTGGAGCCATGTATGAGTTTCATTTCATCTCCACCATGAACAGAGTCATGCAGAGTGAGGTGATCAGAGAGGAGCTGATGTTGGAGGCTACAGTAAGAGAAATATCTTCCACAGCTCATCAGCAGTGTCAGCCTCTCTTCCGCTCCGACCTGCACCATGAACACACAAGGGAAATGCCACAGCCCAGAGTTGCTAAAAGGAAATACAGGGCAGGACGAGAGGTTTCAGAATGAAGACAAAGCATACGCTCTGTGTGTACTGAACCTTATAAGGGACTTTTCACTAAACTCTTTATATCACTGCTGTCCTCATGGCTCCTTTATTCCTATGCAGACATCTCTGCTTGCTGACAGCATTTCCTTCAAACCTTTGCACTTGAAAATCACAGCATGGCACCCAGAAAGCCCACCTTACCTGAACAGGTAGGCTTTCCTTAATGCATTTTCTTTCCAACAGTATCTTGAGACATCTTCTTTGGGACAGTTAACCTAGACATTGAAAACATGTAGTTGGACATTCAGCTCCACAAATGACTACAAACATACAGCACCAAAGCTCTCCCCCATTCAGAAGTATAAATATAGCCTTTCAAAACCTGCTGGAAGAAAAAATATGATCATATAATATGGAGAAGGGAGGTCAGTGCTGAGGGCTGGAGCTTGTCATTTCTCCAGCTCAGCCTGCCTTGATTAGCGTCAAGTAGGAGCAAGAGACCTTATGAACTGCCCAGTATTTTCAAAGTGATAAATCACAATTTGCTTATCAAACATAGTCTGTGTCTGGAAGAAATGCAATATGTGTATATATAAACACCTCTTATAAAATCCAATTACTTTTGCCTGAATTTGCAATTGTCACCCAAATCTGCATAAAATTTCAGCTAAAAAAATGTGTTTTAAATATTTCATTGTATTGTTAATAAGTGAACTGACACCATCTAGCATACTTCATGGCTTGAGCTTCTTCCTTCTCAGTGCACAATGCTGCATGCAAATCCCATGCTCTGAGTGAGACCAGCAGGCTGATGCCCTTCTGGGCAGTGCACTGGAGATGATATTCACCCTTGTACCCTGCTAACAGGTACACAGCATTAGCCATGCAACAGCACACACCAGATGCAGTCACTTGGGAAGTCACGAGCTGATCACTCAGCTGAGCCTGGCACATGGGATTTCCCATGAAAAAGGCCAATTTGCAGAAACAATGTGAATAGCTAAATGCCCCCTAAACCCATGACTGCAAATCAACATTTTACAGTTTTGTACTTGAAGACCCTGTGGTCACCCACGCACCAGACTCCTGGGTGAAGCCACAATTCCAACCATGCCCTAGGAGGCTTGTTAGGAAAAGGATGCCCACTGGTTTTGTTGGGTTCATCTACTAAGACTGAACTAGGAGGCCAGGAGCAGCTCAGGGCTGCCTGACTCACAGTACAGCCAGGCTTCTTCTCTGCTCTCTAACAATTTTTGGAGCTTGTGCAATGTTAAGCCTTCCCTGGACACAGGAACCTGTCCCTCTCCCAAAGGCTGAAGGTGTGACACACCCCACAAAGAGCAGGTGTAATGCTTTTATTTCATAGCAGTGTGGTATGGTTACCGCAGGCACAGCAAGGATTAAAATGCTAGCACCTACTTTCTTGTGGGATCCCACTGCTGTTGGTTCCCAAGGTCAGCAGAGACATACGTTGCCCACCCTGTAACCAGCTCTGCAGAGATAACCTGTACAAATAGCCTGTCCCACTCCTTCTCCCCATTTACCTTTACCACTGAAATCCCATAGTCCTGAAGAGCCTCGACCGAGTTCTCAATCTGTTCCAGGAACGCCTGGGCACTGGGAGAAACTGAAACATCAAAAAT
Source organism: Rhea pennata (assembly GCF_028389875.1). Lineage (NCBI taxonomy): Eukaryota > Metazoa > Chordata > Aves > Rheiformes > Rheidae > Rhea > Rhea pennata. The sequence goes on along the minus strand of NC_084667.1, from coordinate 66,838,683 downwards.
AGCTGGTTTCAATATCTTCCCCTTATACATGAGGCAGAAGGAGAGCTTTTCTCTCTGGGCCAGGCCCTGCTAGTTTTGCTGGGAGTAACTCACTCACAGTCTGTGCCCGTATTTGCCTGAGCTACCTCTGATGAGGGAGAACATGGGGACTCATGGAGATATCCCTTCTGGACAATCCCAGAATCCACACGGATTTCCCTCCTCCCCTTCACCAATGCCACTGTGACATCCCTAGATGCCAGGGAATCTTACATTAGGCCCCCAAATGGTGAGATATCCATCACTTAGTGGTAGAGCACCCACTGTAAAGCAGTTTGACTTCCAGCTGAGCTTGACTTGCTCTTTCAAATCATTCTGGGTTTAAAATTCTTAGGAATTGCCTCTTCGTTGTTCCACTTAAGCTCACACACACCCTCCCATGAGCCTTTCCTAAAAATCCAGGCTGATGTTAAATACATACCATTGTGGCTGAAATAAGCCAGGGATGCCCTGCCAGCTTGCAAGCTACTGAAATACTCCTGGGGGCCCAGCTCCTGCAGCAGCTTTGCATTTCCCAGCGTCGGCAGGGAAGAAGCATAGAAGAGAAGGAAAAAGAAGGAACAAATCCATCTGTCCATTTGGGCTGACATGGTTGTATCAGTCACAGGCATGGAAAAGCCACAGCTGGAGAAAAAACACACGCATATATATGTATATGAACATATATGAGTGCCTTCTGTTTAGGTAGCTGTAGCATAACTGTAATTTCCAGATGTGATAGTTACACAAACATCCTGAGGGCATCATGAACTAGTTATTAGAACAGCAGGTGATTCACACAACTGTAAAGATGACAGCAAATGCTGTTGCCTTTCCTCTGAGCTATATCTGCAAATACACAGATCAGACCCTCAGTGCTTTCAGTTTAGGGATGTTTTTCTTTCTTTCTTTCTCTCTTTTTATTTTCTTTTTTTTAAGATAGTCAAACAGAAATTACACATCAGGCAGAAAACAATACTATATCATATAGTATCATACAAAAAAAAACTCCTCCCAAACTCTTTGAATTGTCATTAAAAACTTTGAGGATGCAAGTAGTGTTGTACATGCCACTGAATAAGTTGTTCACAAAGGAAAGGATCACACCATTCACTCTAGACTGCAATACATGATGTAGGTAGGTTTAAGAATCCTCCCCACAAGAGTCTGCCCAACCCTTGGCAGTTCAAGGTTTCAGTTAGATCAAACAGGAGAGAGGTTTGTAAGAACTCCTTGAGCCTGCAATGTCTTGCTCTGTCTAAGCTTCATGTTACTGGTTGACGTTGGTGCCACAGGAGCAAAATCAGTGACACATACCTGGCTGCAGGACAGGCCTAGCAGCTTCCCTCCTGCTCCAGGACTCCATGTGGAGCTGGCTGGGAGAGAAGCCAAGGCACCGAGCTGGAAGTGTGTGAGATGCTTCAGAGAACAGGACAAAGACCAAGAGTGCAAGACTGCTACAAGAGTTCACCAGCTACCCTCCCACAGGTGCTTTGCCACAGCTGTTTAACTCCTCCTGCTTACATAAAAGGGATAAGACAAGCTTCATGTGGACAATTAGCTCTGAGTAAGAGAACCATAGGACAAGAAAACGTCCTCCCTACCTCATCCCCCGTTTAATACCAGGTTCCTTTACAGCCTGCTATTCAGGTGTCAGTATTTGCTGGGCTAATGCAAGGCTAGCTCCTGGTCAACAAACGAAACAAAGCTGGAATTCAAGCCATGGAGAAGTTGTTTGCTTTGCATCATGAGCTGCAGCTGTTTTCTTTAACAAATGCCCCTGTGTACATGAACTGTCATTCCCTCTAGCACTGCATCAGATGCTGCCAGCTCACCATCACTGCTTGTGATGAGCCCAAACTCAAATACTCAAAACGAAGTCCCTCTGCCTTGCTTTAGGACAGAGAATCAAAGGCATGCTCACCCAGCAAGGACTCCCTCTCTTTCGCTCGGGTAGGTGTTTGGTTATGCCTGAACAGCACAAAGGAACAGAGATGGAGCTGGGAAAGGGAAGAAATCTTTTATTCACATCTGAAAGGTTATGATTCTCTCTTCTCCCAGTTTGGGAAGTGCCAGGCATTTCTATCCATTTGCCCTCCCATCTGTTCATCTGGCTTATAGAGGGGACAGAGATTAGGGTGGGAAGGTGGGTTATTAAATGACAAACTTGGCTACATTGGGATGGAAAAATAAACTCATCCCTGGCATGTGGGAATGAGTCTGGGTCAGATAAGACAGCCTATCCTCTCACATCCCCATGCTTTTTTAGCCCTTCACATACAATCGTGTGCCCATCCCTTCCCAGTTCCTTTTTGTGTCCTCTCACCTCCGTATTCATCCCTCCTGCCCAGAGAGGCTTCCCTCTGTGCCACATCCATCTATTGACCCCTCTCCCGACCCTCTTTCTAGAGTCTCTACTGAATTTCCCATACCCCAGGCATCCAATCCTCTCCAGCCCCAGTTTCTGGCTCCCTGTAGCAATGATGCAAATCCTAGAAGTATAAATGGGGATGTCACAGTGCCAGAACTGTGTGTGAGATTTACCATCCACATTCAGGAGTAACTGGGAGCACCTGGAATTGGAGATTTATTTTTTTAAATCCTGTGTGAGTCAGGCCCCGTGAACACGTTCAAGCTCTTAGCCATTGAAAACACCTCTCCAATCGCTGTTCACCGAAGAAAAATTTGTTGTCGGTCTGTTGACCTTCACCTTTAGTACTGCAACAGGATCTAAACGCTCTAGTAAGGGTCAGTGATTATACCACCTTTGCTTGTATCCTGTCATCCCATCATCATCCTCTTCCCTTCTCCTGTTTTGCCCCGGATATCACATGTTGAGGCTACTGAGTGCACCTCTTCTTAACCTACAGCAAAATAGGACCTGTTCCCGCTCTAGAGGCAAAGACAGGATTCACACAGCAGCCAATCCACAACTTCCACAGCTTCAGCACACAGCAGCTGAGATGGAAAATATGGGGAGGGAGAGGTGAGACCTCATCACTTCTGGGAATCAGCCGCTTCCACTGGCTAGCTCTGCTTTTCCACCAACACTTAGTAAAACACTAAATATCTTCCCTCGTTATATATTAATGTTTTATCTCCCTTCAGATGGGAACACAAGGACTCAGATAAACAGATGAGCTACTCTGTTTCCTTCCTCTTTGGAGAGTGCAAGCAAAGCCTTTGAAAATTTTGACTTTACTGTCCATTTAAATTCAATCTGTACCAAAAGGGCTGTCAGCTCTCTCCTCTCACTGTATCATCCAGTAAGTGCATCCTAGTTCAGATTAAAAACTAGGGCCTTATCCTACATTTGTCATCATCTATTATACAGTATGAGAAGGGAAGGTCAAGAGGAAGGAAGATAGGAGATGTCAAGGGAGATGCTGCTCCTAAAGCAATGACCAGGACACAAGTGCAAGAAAGATGCTGGTGGCTCATTGAGGGTACTGGCTGTGCTGTGCTAGGCCCACTTCAGACCTGTAGGCTTAAGGGCTTCCCAGCAAGTCTGGGGATTTGAACATTCCTCTGCAGTCAAGACGAAGCCTGATTTTACCCAGCTGTAAAGCAGGATCAATGTCCCAACAACATCACAGAATTAAGAGCAGTCTTTAAAGCATTCAAAGCTTGGTGATGGAGCACTGAAATTGTTCATCTGGGGATGGGGGGAATCACCAGGATTTTAAGAACAGGCTGGACAAACCTGTCATTTAAGATACTTAGAGCTGGTTGAGCATGGGTGCAAGGGAGAAACCTCTGAGAGCCCCGCCAGCCCCATTATCCCCTGTACTTCCTGTCTGGCAGTGTCAAAGCTCACATCAGGTTCAGAGTGTCGCAGTGTGCCCCACCAGAGACACTCTGCTAGAACTGTGTAGTGACTGGGTACCGAAGTAGTCCCATACACAATGACAGCTCCACGTGGATGTTTAACATTGCCATCATTACCCAGCTTTCCAGACTCAGTCTTTGCAAGAATATTTGGCTTTTAGGCCATAGCCTGTGTTACCTCTCTTCCATCAATGGAAAATTAACACCATGGGGTTGGAAATAGCTAGAATTCTGTACTGCAGCCACTTGTAGGATTACCAGGCATGCCTGAGAATCAGCTTCCTTGTGCAAGAGTGACTCCCAGGCAAAGGATCTCCCCAAGAGCTCAAGAGCATCCAGGGAAGAGGCTGTGGGTAAAACTTCTTCATACTCTAGCAGATCTCTGCTGATAGAAAAGCACCTTCGCTGCCATAGGCAACTGGCACAAATTACAGCCATACTCTGGCAGCTTTCACTCAGGGAAGGGCTCTGTCACACTGCTGGGAAGCACTTAAGCCCGCAGGCCATGGGGCACCCTAGCACAGCATAGCCAAGATGCAAAACCCGGCTCATGTTTTCACTCTCATTCCTTCCACAAAGAGACAGGTGAAGTGGTAAAAACATCTGTAGATGACTTGGAATGAATCCAAATACAACAGAGACACAGCATAAAATTTTGTGTTGGCATAAATTGCCTGTGTCACATCAATTTTGCTTGGGAATCCCACTGCCAGTGAGCAGTGAAGGCCAACTGCTCCACTAGGGGTGATGAGTTGGAAGCATAGTAATAACATTGGCACAAGCAGTGATCTCACTGATAAAGAGCTGGGATGCAGAGCAGCATGTCTGGGTCAGGATCAGGGCCACAGACAACAGCCAGGCAACCGAGAAACCAGCAAGTCCATAGTGATGAGGCAGGTCCTAGGTCAAACCAGGAAGCCAAGCCTGTGAGCCTGGGTCAGGGTCAGAATTGCAGAGGTAGAGCATCAGCACTGACACAGCTGCTGCACAGCTGCAATGTAGCACAGGCAGCAGCCAATGGTAAAGTCTCAGCTTAAAAGCAGTTCCAAAGGGAAAGAAGAGACAATCCACCGCTTCTAGCTTTCTTCACAACAACTCTTACCCGGGAAGGAGCTGACGTTTGAATCAGCCAGCTAAATCCTCTAACTTAACCAAATTAACTCCTAGAAGAGAACGTGCTTTAGGCCCTGTCACCTACAGCAATAACCACGCGCTGAGATCCCCTCAGTCACCTCCACTCCAGAGACCCTCCTGTCAGGTCCTAGCTACCCCACAGAAGCCCCAGTTGCTACCACCCTCCACAAGCAGGTCTAGATCCACATCCTTATGTTTTGTGGGCTTCCTTGAGTCATCCTCACCTCCTCTGTAGAGACTCTTAAGCAGAAGTCTTCCTCTAACTCTTCTTTCATTCCTGGCTGCCAGTATTTATTACTGAGGAAGCTGTAGCTTGTTTCATTCCAAGGAGGGTGATGAGAAGTATTTTTTTTTAAGATTCACAAGAGAAGGGAGAACCAACGCCAGACCAGAATCATGGTCTGCGCAGCCACATAGGAACTGTCTCCCTCACCCACTGGCCTCCCTGAACCCAGCCTACCCTGGGTTAAGAAGAATGAGAGCTTCTGCTGGAGAAACACCACCAGCCTGGACTCAAACACTGCCAGAGCAGAAAATCTACCACATTGTCCAGTAAAGTATTTTTCTCCCAGAGATTAATTACTCTCTTGCAAAAAGAATACACTTTATTTATGATCTGAATATGTTGCACTCCTGCTTCCCCCTCATTTTATTTCATTATAGGTATCTTTCAGACTGCAGAGCCCTCAGCAAATTTTTACTCCCTAGTAGACAATCCTAAACCATCATAGAGTCACCTCAGCCTTTCCTGTGATGATCAATACAGACTCACTCTGCGAATGGTTTATTATTAAGCTTTTTTTTTTTTTTAATCACTTCACTTGCCTGCTTTCCATGTCCTTTTGGCACCAGCTAACCCGTGCTCTGCCCTCCAAAGTTGACTGGCAGAGGGATCACATGACAACCCTCAAATCCGCTCAGGACTGACTCAACTCAGTTACCTACAGAAGGCTAAATGGGCCTGAAGCACTCTCTCTGGTGTGGCTGGATCCCCCAGAACACACATGCCTGCTGCTGCAGGCAAGGGTAAATTGCAAGCACGAGCATCCCATTGACTAGCCAGTCCCACAGCTCTTCTGAGAGCTACTGCAGGCTTATTAACAACCTTCCTGCAGGTTTATCCACAACCTTTCTGTACTGTACACAGGTTTCTTCTAGCGGCTGCAGAAAATTTCTATGAAAACCTCTCAGATCCAACCTTCTGTTCACTAGATCACACATGAATCCCTCTAGCCACACATGACTACCTGATTAGCAAGCCTTTCCCAGGATCCCAGCTTTGCAAACTGGTTCCCAGCTCAGCAAACATGGGGTCTTTATGCAGAGATGTCTGACTTCAGATTTGCCATCATTACATGTACCAAACTTGTTTGCAGTCACTTTGGCTGGACATGGAGACTGTCACTACCAGTGTATTCTCTGCAAACTCATTTTCTCCTAAGGATATGATAGAGTGATTCTTCAGGACCACAGAAACCATCCTTGGGATCTCATTAAAGCTCATCTGAGTGGACAACGCTGATTCTCCACTGACAATCCACTGATTATCTAGAACTGTCAGCCTGCTGCCACTTCACTGATTGGGGGTTAGGTTTGTCTTGTGACCTCTGAGTTTTTAATCCAACAAAAGATCATGCAACTCCAAGTCATATGCCTGACAGCCATCAATGTATATCACAGCAACACTTTTATCATGGAATATTTAAGACCTTTTTTTTCCTGGGTGAGGTTATGTGTTAGTTTTACAGAATCCATTGTCTTATAATCTAAGCTGACCAGCAACAACGTTATTGCCTTCCTCACTGAATATTGCATTATTTTGCATAGATTTCATCACAGGCTCCCCTTTCCTGATAATCTTTGAAAGAATGGCCAGGACCAGCATTCTCCTAATCAACTGACAAATCTTATTAATTCACTGAACAGTTTGGCTTGAACAGAGAGCTCATCGGTCAGCTTTTTTCAAAACTTCTGGATTCAAGTTCTCTGAACCTGCTGTTTTCAATAAAATCAAAAAGTGGCTGTTTGCCAGTCTCCTGAGTTGTTACAAGGCTGAGCTGGTCACACTCACTCACAACCATGGGACCGAAATATGTACTGATCATTTCCACCCACCTCTTCCCCCCAGTAACCTGTGGGGAAGACACATGTTACAGCCTGTGACTGGAAGAAGTCACTTTATCTTCCCTCCCCTGCCCTGCCAGCCCCATTTAGAATGGTGCTCCCTCATCAGGTACTGTTACAGCTTTGATCCTACAATCACATGATGCTTATACCTACACTGAGTATACTGAAAAGCTTTCCAGTCACACTGCCCATGCTGGGAACCCAGAACACACCCCTTATACTGCTTCTAGAGAAAACCTAGTCAGTGCAGCAGTATTTATCCAGCATTTAACCACAAACACTGCTCCAATCCAGAAAACTGACAGGTCTTTTGTGCACAGACAGATAAACTTTTTACTAATAGCATTTTAAGGATGCTGCAGACTGCTATGTAACCAGTCTGCTGCACAAATCAGCGCCAGGACAGATCATGTGACTGGAGGCACATCTGGCACACTAAGTCATATGATAAGAGCTCCTCTCCGCCCCAGTAACACTTCCCCCAGTGTTTCCCAGAGCCACTGCCTCTTCCTCAGTCTGTGAACCCACACACCAGACACGTCTGGCTTTCTGATCCCACATCAGGCAGGCAGGAGTCCTGGGGTGGGAGAAAGGCCCTGCTGTGTGCGTGTGAGATACAGGCCTGGAATAAGTAGATGAGGGTACCCATGGGGCAGGCTGTCATGGGCTATGGAGGCTGCATCTTCTGGCACAGGGAACCTTTTGTCTTCTCAGAATCATCGGCAAGGATGGAAATAACATTTACAACAAACTAAATCCTGGCCTGTTATCCAGCGTGCTATGTTTCCCTGCACTTTTCTGTGTGATACTCCCACGTTCCCCCTTCACAGTGGCCTTGCACTCTGTCCTGCTGGAGACACTGTAAAGTCAGCCACTTCTGTGCAGGTTTTGCTTTCACTTTCTCTTTCAGGTCCTACTTCCCTGGTACCCAGTAGCACCACAAAGCACCACACAACCTTGCAGAGTCCAGCAGCCACTTCTGTGTGAGGGGAAGGAAGACACACTCCAGCCCTGCCATGCCACCCACAACAGAAGAGGAGCATTTCAATGCCAGTGCATAGCTGACAGCCAACAACATCACCCACTGGTGTTCCCCAGTTGTCCTTTGCCTCCGTCTAGTCTGTCCCTAAGGCCCATCCTTCTGGAGACCCTGGAAAGCAGCGAGCTTTAAGGATAATATTACTGGGCAGCCTCTTATACAGCTTAGGTGTGTCACATACCTGGATCTCTGGGTGCTGGCTCCAGTGGTGGGATGAAGTGCTCCTCTCTTGTCCCTCCTCCAAAGCTGCTGGCAGTGTCTCACCTGTTAAGGTCTCCTGCAGGCCCCCCAGTGGTCTCTCGTGCTCTGTGGCCTGGCTGTATGGCTTGTGAGACAGCCTGGTTCCACACACTGGCAGATCTGTGCCAGTCCAGGCCTTCCAGTGATGGGATCTCCAAGCCTCTAGCTAAGATCTCTGAGCTGCTCTTGTGGCAATGGGGGTCTCTGAACTGCCCGCTTGTTTGCTATGATCTCTGAGCTTTCTCTTCAGCCATGAGGATCTCTACTGTACAGAAGAGCAGGTCTCTGAGCTACATTGAGATACCCCAACACTGGAGACCCACCTGCAGCTTAGGCACTGTGCTTCCTCGTGCACCCCAACACCTGCAAGAATTTCTCTTCCAGCCCTGTAACAGCAATGACACTTGCCTTTATAGACAGCAGATCCTCCTCTACAGCCGCAGGGATTTCTGAGCTAGACCTACAGCAACAAGGACCCCTAACTGTGCCCCTATAGCTGGACGGACCCGAGATCTGCCCCTATAGATAAGGAGATGCTAGATCTGCCTCTGTAATGGTGAGGAGCCCCGCCCCTACTGCTGTGGGGACCCCAGAAGCGCCCCTACAGCTGCAGGGACCCCTGTGGGGCCGCCCCGGCCCTGCCGCTGTGGGGAGCCCGGGGCCGCCGCTGTAACGGCCGCCGCTCGCGCCCCCCGCCCCGCGCGCGCCCCTGTAACGGCCGCCGCTCGCGCCCCCGCCCGCCCCGCGCGCCAATCAGCGGCGCGAGCCCGCGCGGCGCCGCGCGCTCCCTGCCTCCCTGCCTCCCTCCGGCGCGAGGGGCGGGGGCAGGAGCGCGGGGGGCGGCGCCTCCCGCCCGCCATCCGAAGCGGGCGGGCCGGGCCGGGCCGCGAGGCGGGCGGCGGCGGCAACCCAAGAAGCAAGAGGCGGCCGGGGAGGGGGGAGGGCCGTGAGTGACAGGCGGCGGCGGCCACTCCGCGCGGCGGATGGGCGCGGTGGGGGCGGGCCGGCGCGGAGCCAATGGGGAGCGCGCGCTGTCAGGAGCGAGCGCCTCAAATAATCGGGCTCAGCTGATTGTCCCTGGCAGAGAGTTGTTTGGCGGCGGGCGGGCGCGCGGCGCAGCGAGGAGGGCGGGCGCGAGTGGAGAGGGGGGCTCCCCTTTGTTGCATGGGGGTGTCCAGCCGGGGCTGAGGGGGAGGGGCCGGCGGGCGCGCCCTGCGCGCGGCGACCGTTGGCGGGCCGTTGGCGGGCCGTTGCCTCCCGCTGCCTCCCGCTGCCCCATGAGCGCGACGGCGGCCCTCGCTGAGGGGGCGGCCCCGGCGGAGGGGGCCGCCGTGCCCTACGCCGTGGAGCTGGGGCTCACCGTGCTCCACACGGCTCTCTACGCCGCCCTCTTCCTCTTCGCCTACCTGCAGCTCTGGCTGCTCCTCTACTACCGGGAGCGGCGGCTGAGCTACCACACGCTCTGCCTCTTCCTCTGCCTGCTCTGGGCAGCCCTCAGGACCACCCTCTTCTCCTTCTACCTGCAGAACTCCCTGCAGGCCCTCCGCCTCCAGCAGCCCTTTGCCCACTGGCTCCTCTACTGCCTGCCCGGCTGCCTACTCTTCTCCAGCCTCTGCCTCCTCAACCTCTATTTCGCTGAGGTAAGTTTGGGGGAGCCTCCTCCTCCCCATCCCCCCCCGCCGGCAGGAGGCTGGTGGCTCCTCTTCCCCCCCCCCCCCCGCCAGCCCTGTGCCCCCCTACAACCTCGGAGGTGTGCCCTGGAGCCAGGCTGTGGGGTGGGATGGAGCGGAGGTGTGCCCTGACGCCAGGCTTCCTGGCGGAGGGTGCTCGGAGGTGTGCCCTGCATGTCGCTCTTAGGGTGAGATGAGGAGGTTCAGAGACCTGCCCTGATTCCAGGTCTGGGGAGGAATACCTAAAAATGTGCCTTGCTGCCACACTTGAGGGGTTGTGTGTGTGTGTGGAGGTGTGCCCCTCATCCAGGCTTGGGGCTGGGGGGGGGTGCAGAGGTGTGCCTTGAATGCAGGCTTGGGGTGGCATGGGGGATACAGAGAGATGCCCTCAATCCTGGGGGGTGGGGAGGGGGAATGTGGAGATGTGCCCTGCCTCAGCTGGGAACTTCCCCTTGTCAACCCTGCAAGAGGTGACAGTGCCAAGGGACCCTCTTGGAGGGGCTGCTTTGCTTATTTTTAAGTTGATTTCTCCTTTTCTAAAGAGGACCAGAAAGTGGCAGCAGCAGGGGCTGCTCTGGCCTGGAGTGATGCCAACCATTACGTCACCAGCTAGAGCCTCTTCTGCTATTGTTGCTGCGCTCCCTCCTTCTCTCCATCTCTCTTCTCTGCTATGAACTGGGCTTGTTGTTCTGCAGCTTGTTGTCAGACAAAAAACCCAGCGATCCCCTTTGCCTCCCCAAACAACAGCCTAGGGCTGGAGAGGTGGGCCCCTTTCTAACAAAAAGATTGCTTCTGGGACAGAGCAGAGCTGCTTGTTATTGTTGCTGGTCTGTATTCCTCTTTCTCTGGGTTTCCTTATCACTTGTTTTGTGCTGTTTTTTAATTCTCCTTTCTGTAGTCATTTCACTTGTTTTTCTTTATCTATTGAAGCCTGAGCTGCCTCCTCCCCTTCCTCCTATGAATATTTTGTTTCTGCTCCAGTTTCTCATGAGCAGCACTTTGCTTGCCTGCCTTCCAGTTTGGTGACTTGTTTCATAAATAGGCAGCACTTTTCCTTGCAGCTTTGTTGTTGTTGTTCAGATTCTTTGCTCTGCAGCTCTCAGCTGTTCACCAGCCTCACAAAGGAATCGCTAACACACAGCGAAATCGCTTTGTTGCTCCAATGTGTCATTGATAGGAATTATGATTTCATTTTCCCTAGGACATCAACATTCTCATGATAATGTGAAATTTGGAGTAATTGGGTTGTTCAGCTGTTTTGGTTCTTCCCCCTCCAACATAAACACCTGGAAGCTGGGGTAAACTGCCTGGTCCAAAAGCTGTCAGTGTTAGATGCACTGCCTATCAAGCAGTAGCAAAATAACAAATGCTACATAGTGTGCACAATCTATCTTGCCTGTTAAAGTCTGACCTATCAATTGTTCTAACTAGTAGACGTTTGTGTCCTTGAAAGGCAAGCTGAGGAGGGGGACCTCAAGTTCTCTTGCAGTGAAGTGGCAGGATTTTTGTGTTTCTCTAAGTCACTGGACTTGAGCAGGTTTGCAGAAAAGGCTCCTTTAAAGTGAAAGTAAATTCAAACTGATTTTCAGGCTTCCCTTGCTCCCGCAATATCTGTTTTGCAATAGACTCTCTGGCTGGGTATATCCCCTTTTCTTTCTTGAAAATCTTGAGCCAAGGGAAATCCTGCCTGAAGAATCTGGAGTGGGAAGGGATTAAAATGACTTATGGAAATGGGTATGCATACTTAGTTACAAAGAAAGGTCTCACATGGCCATCCCGAGGAGGATGGATGTCCAGCACTTGGTGAGAAAGCTGTACTTGTCTGTAGTTGATCTCGTGTTTGGCAGTGGAGAGCTAGAGCCTCTGAGATCTGGAGGAAGAGTGCAGCTAGATGGACTAAAAGCCTTTGCTGTTCTTCTGGCTTCCATTTCAATGAAAGAAACAAGGCTGAATAGTGATGTTTGGCCTCCCCTGCTTGAAAAGCAGTCTGATAAAACTGGCCTATCCTTCCCTTGACAGAAGGGTGCCATGTGTTGGTGGCTAACTGATAAGTCTGGTTTGGCTCTGTTCAACACTTAAAGCACAGAAGTCATAAAGTGGGTTTAGGACATAATTAAACAAGAGCTGTCACTACCTGGAGAAAAAACTGCTGTGGACCCACAGCAGCTTTCAGTCTAACTAAAGTGTTCCAGGATCTAGAGGTGGTTGGTACATTCAGTGGTGTGACTTCAAGAACCTACTATGGATGGTCCATTTATCTTTAATGCTTATGGGTCAATTGCCTGCAACCTTTAGAATACCAGGCTTCTACTGCTCTTGAGGTAGCATCTTGGTCTTAGAGTTCTTCAGATACAAACTTAGGTTTGTATGCTGAAAACCTGGCTAGTTGTCTTTGCACATAGGAAATGTGGCCTGGAGTGTGTTATCTTAGCTAATCTTACTTATCCTATGGAGATTCTCAGGCTACGTACAAGCTGAGGATGAAATGGTGCTGAGTCGGGGAAGAGCTTCAGGAAACAACAAAAACCCATGGAGAACTAGCACTATATTGCATACTCTCCTGTGCTGGGAATGAAATTCAATCTAGTAGAACTGTTTATCATTCCTTTTCTCTGTGGGGAGAGACTCCTATTTCTTTTCCCTCTTGACCCAGGGAATCCCTGGGGGGACATGACATGGAGGCTTTACAAAATGCATCTTTGGCAAAGAGGGTTTCTACTGTCACTACCTTAGTCCTACCTGGAACATCAGGAGGTGCAATGCCTTTTGGTAGGGAGTGTTTCTTCCTCTCTACTTCTAGTAAGAGTCTTCCAGTTCCTGCTTCTCCAGATCATTGCTAGGAATGCAATACCCATGACTCTAGTCACAGTTAGCTTCATCCTGACCCTCTTTAAATACCTTCTCAGACATTCTACACTCTTGTCTCACTTGGGGGTGAGCAATTCTGTGCAGCAATGAGTAAGGCCTTCTGATGGGCTGCTCTGTCAGACTGGTGTGGCCATAACCCTTAACCTGCCTGGGTTTCTTTAAGTGCTTCATCTGATTAGATGATATCAGCCTCTTTCATCCTTTGTTGCTCTAATTGCACTGGAGCAGACATGCCTGGAAACAGTATCCAGCCTGGGTGCTGTCTGTTCTTGCTGCCCTGCTTCCAAGGGTGCAAGCTTCTTCTCTTTTTGAGAGGAGAGCTTGAAGAGCCTCCATTAGTCCTTGTACTCTTCCACCTTTTTCATCTAGTGGACATCTAATATATGTCTTGTCCATGCTAGTACCATGGCCTCAGAGGATCAGCTGGCAAGGGGTCACTTAAACTTAACTTTGTTCTGCAGTGAGTCCTGTGTGCGCCAGAGTTGCCAGATGAACAGATAGCCATGGAACTGGGGTACATGCCAGTTGTACCCTGTTTTTGGTGACATAGGATGATCCCAGCATTAGTGGTGTTGAGATCCTCATGGATGATCCATTTTTTCCTAAGGAGTTGGGGGGGGGGAAAACTGAAACACTGATGTAGAGTCCTGAAATGGTCTGTGCTGTGCTCTGATGCCTTGTACTGCCTTACTGTAGTGAGAGAAGGGATCCATTTTGATGCTCTTGCAACTGAGTGCTGTGCTTGTGTCCAGTGGGACTGCAGGCGGAATACAGATGTCTGCCTTGTATCTGCAGAAACTGAACTCAACTTCTTTTTGGAGCAAAACACTTCTCTCCCACTAGGGAGACAGTGACTGAAAGGTGTTAGCTATGCAAAAAGACTGGGGCTATACTTTGAGGTTCTCTGGGGATTTTTGGTTCTCCTGGATCTTCTAGGTCTTGGCTATGAGTGGTTATATCAAAATGCTACCTGGAGCTCAGCAAGGGCAGGACTAGGGACCTGACTTGTACAGGTACTAAAGCTGATCCTTAGAGCCATCTCTGGGATATAGGGATCTTTGAATTCATCATCTCTTCTTACCAGCTGTGACACCTCCCAGCACACCTTCTAAGGATGAGTGAATCTTAGCTAGTGTTCTGAAACATACCCTTAGCAAATTCACTTTCTGGGGTCAGTGATGTGAGCAAAGAACTTGGTTCTGTAAAATAGCTACTTTTGTCACAAAATAAAAGCCTCCAGCATCACAGGGAGCCTCCAGGTCTGTAGCTATTCTCAGTCTAGCTTTCTTTCCAAGTCTGCTGCTGATAGTAAGTGCTCAGAGGACTTGTGTCTTCAGAAAGACAGCTGCTGAGTATTGCTTGACTGTTGTAAAAGGTTTGCTTATGGGTAAAAATGTTCAGCCCTGTTGCTCTGGATTAGCATAGACCTCTCTTCACTTTCAGCAAGTAACTGTATATCATCTGGGGCTGGCCACCCAGCTGAATCAAAGGAACTGCTCGGTTTACCAGGCTTACCACTAGCAATGTAGTGCAATGCACTTGCTTGGGACAGAGCTCTGGATTTTCTATCCTGATAAAGGACAGAACTACTCCAAGCTTTCTATGCTGGCCTCTTCAGAGAGCCCTCTACATCAGCTGTCTTTGGGCTCAGAAAACAGAGTGCTGAAAACCTTGCAATACTATACCTTTGAGTTCTTGTTAAGATGATGTGAATGCTACCTGTGTCACATACTGACCCAGCCTCTGAAGAAAAAACTTGACCTTCAATGAGCTGTGCCTGTAACCAAAATGAAACCCAAAACTGAATAGTGAGCCCATTCCCTTCCTGAAGGGACAGGACTATATATCTGGGGACTAGTAAAAGCCCACGGCTGGTGCCATGGTCTCTCTGCTTTTCATAGCAATGGTTTGGATTTAAGTCTCGAATTACTCTGCACTGTAACTCTGAGACAACTTTGTGCTTTTGGACTGCCAGAACTCTCTATGACCAAGCTCTGGATACTTTTTCCACAAGGCTACTGCAACTGCTGAAGCCAATGTCTTCTGTTAGCCAGTGGCCTTTCCCTGCTCAGCTGAGGGTATTGTTCTCACTCAGCGCTATTAGTTGCAATACAACATACCAGGGACTTTTAGCTTGCACTGTGCTTGGGAGGCTGCAGTTGCACCAACTGAGTTGCTCTTCTGGGAGGTCGGCAGCAGCACAAACATCTCAAATGTGTTGCATAACTGGATGCTGAACCAAGAGGTTTCCCAGCTGGCTGGCTGCTTTGACACTCCTAAAGCACTTGAAACTTGAATGTAGCCCATGGGCAGATGTGTAGGGGAGAGGACAAATAATATTCTGAAGTATGACCAAACTCTCCTTTCTATGTCCAGGTTTTGTCTAACTTGGGTGAACTTTGGGGCTCTGTGTGGATTATGCCACTTTTTTCCCCCCCCTGTAATACTTCTGGCTACTATAGTCTAGGGCAGCAGGTTAGAGGGGTTGTGAGACTGCTTCTGAGGCATGGGGAACTAGATGCCTCTCTCTGCCTAGGTACTATGTCTTGCTCTCTGTTCTTAAGTGTTCTTTCAATTCTTCCCTCCAGCTGAGGAAGAAGACACAGACAGTGAGAACTAGCTGTAGGAACAGAGTTGCTGAAGCTCTGAGGTCTGATGTCTGGCATGAGGACTTTAAGTGCTTGGAATTTTATAATGTATCAGACCTTCAAATTTTGAAGTGTCTCTGGAAATTCTGGCAGGAGCCTGATTTCTGAAGCTTTGGAGTACCATTGCTACCTCAGTCCTGACAGGAAGATAGGAGCTGGGAGATCCTGTCAAGAATGAAAGCTGACCAAGAGTGCCTTGTAAGAGATGAGTGAACCTTCATTGCAGCCACAGTGTGGGAGCTAATGAGTCTGACTTCTTGAGGGAGTAGTGAAACCAAGCCTTTGCACTTGTGCAGTGATCAGATAGTGGCTTTACACTGACACCACAAGTGCATGTGTGCTGGATCTGACTAGCTGGCTGTTTCTACCCCTTCCTAAGTTTCTTCAAAGTCTCTGGACTTAGGACACAAGTTTTGTCCAAGACTGTGAACCTCTGTTCTGGGATCATTCGTGATGGGACCTGTACCAGGGTCCACATGTTTCAGAAAATGGAACTGTTCCTGTTATGGCTGTGCTGAGTCGGTGTCTGACAGAAGTGAACTCCATGTAGCTCTGCTAGTATGCTGCTTGCCTGCTGTTAGCGTCTACTGTGCTTGTGCTGACCACTGTGAACACCAGTGACAGTGACCTGTCACTGTCAGCAGCATCTCTGTGCTCCTGTATGAGCTGTGACTTGGGAGCATGCCTAATCTATCTATACTTTGAGTCTCGCCCCTGTACACTTAGCAAGAGCCACCCTTCAGCTCAAAGGAAAAGAGGCTTGTCCACTCCTACAGTCTGAGAGGCTTATGAGCCGTTGCATAGGAAGGATAGGTGCTTCAAAGTAACTGTTCAGCTTGAGTCTCCTAACACTGTGTGGTGAGGAGATTCACAAGGCCCTGACCTACTGCTGGACAAAACAGCTCTTGCTTTGAAGAGTGAAATAGTCTATGAATGACTCTGTCATCTAGTACACTAGTTTGGCAGGTGTGCCATACAACTTGATAGACTGGGCCTTTGGCCTCTGGAAGGCTTCCTTCTGTCTTGGTCACTTCTCAGGTGTATTTGGCCTACAGACATCTAAAGGGTGGAAGAACTAAGAAGCCTAAATGCTTGTTATTATCCACAGATCTTAAACTTTTATAGTGGACTGCAGGCCCAAAATCCAATACTAGAGGGCTATTTTGGATCAGCTTGTTGTCTTACTGAACAACAGCAGCTGAAGCAGTCTCCTCAAAAGGGACATTTTGGCTTGACTGAGGTCTTAAAATATGCAGGACAAAACAAAGTCAAAGTAGTACTGAGTGCTAAACTTGACTCCTTAGCTGTCCTTAGCTGTAGTATTAAACCTCATCACATCTGGGATGTTTAAATATGTTCTTTCTTACTGGACACCTACATTCAAACTCAGGTCTTTCAGAAAAAGGTACCAATCTTCCTTGCAAGTGGTTAAAACATAAGATTTGGTGTTAACAGATGATCTGTAGTCCTTCAACTTGCCCAGCTAGATGCTGGCTCTCCTGTTGTATACATCTTCCCTAAAGTGACTTACAGTTCTCCTTTAAATTTAAGTAATGCCATGCAAATTTTTCCCCTAGGTCATATTCAAAGTGAAATGTGCAGCTGAATTCAACAAGTACAAGTAAGTGACACTCTTCTAATCTCTCCTTCAAAGGCCGCCTAAGGTGGATTAATGTTCTAGTGCTAGGAATGGGAGTTCCAGATCCCCACTAAAACTGAGTAGAGCTTAGTCACAGCTCTGCTCTGACAAAGGATTGGTGCCATGCCTTGGAGCAGGACTGGTTGCTGGGGAAGTGGGTCAAGGATACAAAGGGAACTAATGTGTGTCTATACATTTCATTAGCAATCCAGTACTGATAGTGAAGTAGATAAACTCTCAAGGTCCTTCTGAGCTGTCCCACCTCTAGCAAAAGTCTGCCGGATAAGGTTTGAGCAATAGATGGGACTTGTTTGTATGGCCCAAGTGTTCCCCAGCCATTTCCAGGGAAACCCATAATGGAAAAATGTAAGCTTCAGTGGCTTTCAATAAAGAAGTTGCAGTGGTGTGATGAGTCATAGCTTATTGACTGAAGCTAATGCAGAGCTAGAGCAGCACTTAAAATCTGCAAGATAAGAACCTGACTGTCAGAAGATGAGTCCTATAACTCATGACTGCTTAACACAGCTCACACTAAACGAGAGCAGCTTCAGTAGAAGTACACAGCAGGCATAGGCTGCCAGCACAACCACTGAAACCTGCCAGAATACCTGTTCTTCATAGCAAGTAGAGCTCTGGACATGCTGGGAGGTCATCTTGCCCAATGAGATAGGAGGGTGGTAGAGAATGACATGATTCCTGAGCTGTGTGCATAAACTGATGTGAACTCTCTTTTTTTTTTTTCCTTATCTGCCTTTTCTCCAGGGTCCTGTTGTACCTGGGCTCTGTATTTACCAGCCTCCTCTTCCTAGTAGTGAACTTAACTTGTGCAATGCTAACTCATGGTGAGGTCCCAGAGAACCAGCTAAGATGGACAGTCCTTGCCCGTGCCCTAGTCAATGATAGCCTCTTCATCCTCTGTGCCATCTCACTGGCTTGCTGCATGTGCAAACTGGGAAAAATGTCTTCAGCAAATGTCTACCTCGAGTCTAAGGTAGGTAAATGCCTTGCAAACTGTATTGGAACTGTGCAGCTGTCAACTAGATTCTCAACTGGATCTGTGTGCTTAGTCAGAGCCACACTGACCTGGTGGGAATGGAGCTGCTCTTGCTCAAATACTCCTTGAATGGAGTATTCCTTGCCACCATGGCAGTGGCAGCTTTTACTTATCTCTATAGATGGTATGTGCTGCTGCTGTAGAAATTAGGTAACTTGTCTATGCTAGAGGACAGTGCTGTCTTCAGCTGTGCTGATGCAACAGAAGGCTTGGGAGCTGCTTATGCTTTTCTTCAGATTTAGAAGTTTATCTTAAGGTTTGGCTGGTGGAGAGGCTTCTTTCTTTAAGGAGCAGGAAATGTAGCTTCTGCAACTTATTGCCGTTAAGCACGGTAAGGTCTGCAGGGCACCAATAGCTCTGACAAATGTCGAACACAATCCTCTGCAAAGTGGATCCACCAGCAGTCTAGCTTGCTCAGGCTGCCTGGCTTGCTTGAGCCAGAGACAGTGCTGACCTGTACTGCTTGAGATGAGCATCCTGAAATGGGAGGAAAAGCTGCTGTAGGACCTGCCTCTGAGACTGAAGGATAGGTGAGGGTCTGAACATACACTTCACTACCTGCTGGAGAAGATCTGGGTTTGAGCCATCAATAGCCTCATCTTGTCAGACAATAGGCTGCAACTAAGTGAGCACCTGAGCTGCCCTCTTCCTCTGAAGCCACATCAGTTCTGTCAAAAGCAATGATTCCAAGGTGGAGACCTGGCCTGGTGAGAAGGACGGAGTGCAGTCTCTTGATCAGCCTGAAAGTATTTCTAGAGTAACTTCAGCATCTGATGAATGTGGTCAGGCTCAGGGAAGCCAGCTGTCTGGCTGTGATACCTTTGAGCTAGTGCCTTTTCCCAATAATGCAGCTTCTTACCCTGCCTGTCCTGAACCATCTCTTTCCAGCTGTCAGAAATTCAGGACTCTGGCCTCCTATGAAGACCCTTTCTCTAGGGTTTTGAAAAAGGTAACTGTGGTATGAGCTTAGAGGCCTGGCCCTGCCTGGCTCAGGCAAGAGGCTGCAAAGCACCCCAAAGGTGGTTGGATGCTTCTTTCTCACTCAGGAAGGGGATGAGAAGGATGAGACTGTCTTGCAACAGACTGCTACAAAAGTGCTCTGGATCCAAACAACTGTTTTTTCACTGGCTGGAGGAATCTTCTTGCTCATTAGCAGGTCATCTTTAGGACTGCTCAAAGTGGCTACAGTCTACTGCCCCTTGCCTTAAAGGGGGCAGCTGGCACTGGCTGGGGTTGAGTGAAAGCTGAGGAGCTGCCAGAGCTATGCTATTGAGGTTGAAGCTGAGGGTTTATGTGGGAAAAGTCTGGCCCTCTTAGGAAGTGGAGGGCATCTGCAGTTGCCAAGAATCTAGGGAGTGTGGGCTGTAGGCAGCCAGGGCTGGATGCCTAGCTGGCTCTTACAACTGTCCACAGAAACTGCAGATTGCAGCAGGGTGATCTGAAGTGAGACAGAAGCTGTTCAAAGCTTTGCTTACATGGGACAGATCTTCAGCTCTAACTGGCTCTGGACACTAACCTATCAAGTTCACCCAGCAGTGATTTACTGATGTAGTGACTTCCTTTAGTCATGTGCCTGAGGCTGCCTTTAGGGCCTTGCTCTTGTACATATGCTAGAGAAGACAGATCTTCCCCTGAGTGCTCAACCTGACTGTCTGGGAAGAATCTCTTGCATTTAACTGATGTCTCCCTTCCCTGCCTTGGAGGCATCCCCTGACTTAA
Source organism: Rhea pennata (assembly GCF_028389875.1). Taxonomy (NCBI): domain Eukaryota; kingdom Metazoa; phylum Chordata; class Aves; order Rheiformes; family Rheidae; genus Rhea; species Rhea pennata. The sequence goes on along the minus strand of NC_084667.1, from coordinate 66,818,699 downwards.
AGCACTGTGGAGAAGCTGCAGAAATAGGGTGGGGATGAGCAGGAGTGTTATACAAATGTCTGAAATGGTGCCCTGTCTGCTGAACTCCAGCTGTGAATCTGGTGACTGTCAAAGCAACATAGCAAGGCTGGAGGGGGGGGGGCAGTAACACTGCCACTTTCACCACTGAATGTGGGAAGGTTTTAAAAGCCACTTGAGAAGCAGGCTCTGCTATTGGGCTGGTGCCAGATCCTATGCTGTGGTCATTGCCTGCTGAAGACTATTGCTTCACTAGCCTTTCTGCCTCTAATTCTGTTGCCCTGAATAGCAACGACTCAGCTGACAGCACTAGAGCAGGCTGTAGTGTTGTGCTTCAGTGGTGTCACAAGGACTTGTGCACTTTTTAGTCACTGCATCTTGCTTAGATTTGTTTGCCTTTGGTTTCTACCATGCGGTGACTTATTGCCTACCAATAGCTGTTAAAGAGCTTTACAGGTGTATTCAGCAAAGAAATAACACTACTGGAATATCTGCAAATATTTCTCAAGATCTTGCTGAAGCTCCCATTCCAATGGCTACTTCTGCAGGAGATACATTGATGTTGGAGTACCTCATGGGCAGCTGTCCCTCTGTCAGGCTTGCTTCTAGGATGTGGTGGAGAAAGGTCTTCACCAGCATAAGGCAGCTAACAGAAGGCAGAAGTCCCTCAATGTCTATCATCAGATATCAACATAGCATGCTGCTCTGTGTAGAGCAAAGCCTGCCTTGTTCCGCAGAAGCTCTGGAACTCTGATACTGGATCTCCTCCCTTTTCTCGAAGTTGTCACTCAAGCTATCTGGGCTTCTTTTCTAGGCATAGGCTGTGTTCAACACTTGTTGGGGTGCCCAGTTTCTGCAGGGTGAATGAGCTGTATGGGCATTGCTGCTGTAGAGTTGGTCAGGGTGTAGAAACAGCAAGATGACTCTTATTGGCTGTTGACTGGTCTTTTAGAGGTCACCACAGAAAGGCAGTGGGTGGGTTGCATCTCTCTGGACCACCGCTTTGAAGCTGACTTCCAAAATAACTTTGTTAGGTATAATCTATCAGGAAGATCCTGAGTGACTCTCTGCCCTGAGTCTTTCCTGCTCCCAGGCAGACACTGGCTGCATAGCTCTGCTATTGCAATGAACTCATCACATAAGGCTCTTAATGAGCTCTGAATATTTTAGCAACAACATACAAGTGTTCTAGGTCAGTCTTGTTTGCAGAGCTTCTCATGCATTTGGGGAAGGAAAAAAGCTTTGTAGGAAGATCTACATTAAAACTGGTTTCCTTTCTGTTCTAGGGAACATCTGTGTGCCAGGCTATTCTTGTCGGATCTGTAGTTGCTCTTCTGTATTCCTCAAGGGCTTGCTATAACTTGGTAGCTGTGGCCATATCTCCAGACGATGTTCCTGGTCCTTTTAACTATGGCTGGGACAGCCTTTCAGATAAGGTAAGTGTCTGTGTGTGGCAGAGCTTCACAATCCAGAGCTAGTAGTGAAGTGAAAAGGGGATACTTTACCTTCCTGTGAGAGCATATATAGGGGAAAGGAGATTATATGGGGTCTTGGCTTCTCTGTAGCTCCAGGTGAGCTGGATTTCTGCCTTCAAAAGCCCTGTTTCTCTCCACCAGAGCAAGCCTGAATCTTCCTCAGTCTGGCTGCTTTTTTTTTTTCAGGAGATATTGCTAGAACCTACCAGCTTTTACTGGGGGAAAGGAGGAACAAGTCAACAACACCAGAGAAGCAACAGTTAAAAAGGGATGGCTATATGCAAGGGAGAGCCCTTGAGGTGGGGAGGGAGCTTGCAATACTGTGGTAGCACACTGAAGAACTACTGTTCCTCCCTGGAAACAGTAGGAGCCAGATAAGGGTCACTGTGCTGGCTTGGGTTCCTGCCTTCGTAAGGATTTCTCTGCATTCCTAGTTCTCCTGTGCTATGTAAATGCTCACCTTCTGGAGCTCTGGAGCTTTGCTAATGGCTAGAGGTATTCAAACTTATGACTTCTGTTCACAGGTGCGTGTGGAAGTGAGCAGTGAGGAATATGTGGTGTTTGGAGTAGTTCTCTTCCTCTGGGAGCTGGTGCCAACGACGTTTGTGGTGCTGTTCTTCCGGGCTCAGAGACTGAGTCAGAACTTGGTAGGCCTGAGCAAGCTGCTTTAGCCTGAATACTCTTGTTCAGGGAGGAGCTCAAAGGTGTCTGGGGTGTGGGGATAAAGTCTTAGGAAGACAATTGGAAATGTCTTGCTACTGGTCTAACTCCTTTCTCTTTAATAGACTCCGGCAGGAATGGTCAATAGTCATAGTTACAGCTCCAGAGCCTACTTCTTTGACAATCCAAGGCGCTATGACAGTGATGATGACTTGTCACGGCTTGGGGCCAGAGAAGGCGGGTAAGCATTGTCCTGGGCACGTGAAAACACAGCTGCTGTTCCATGCTGTTCTAAGCAACAGGTTTTGACTTCCTGCTCTCAATCTTGGTATAAAAGTCAGTTTGGCCAAGGTAGATGGAGCTAGGAACCTTCTGGCTAAGCTTGGTTTTGCTCCTTAGCTGACACAGGGCTATTTTTATTGGATAAAAGTGACAGCTCTGGGAAGTGGATATCATGCTGGATGCACATAGATATATAGTAGCCACAGACATGAGGTCTCACCCGGGAAGGTTGATCTTGCTGGGATCCATCCATAGCTGGCGAGGGTAGAAGGGCTCTCAAAATGGCCTCCAGAGGAATTTCTCCACTCGTAAAGCAAAATAGTGAAGTGAAGTCCCAGGAGGTCTAGGAGGACATGTCCTCTAGAAGCCATCTGGGACAAAGCTCTGTAGAAACACTGGGATGGGGGAGGACGGGCTGGTGTCCTCAGCTAAACTGTAAGGGAAATTTAGCAGCGCTGTCTTTCACTTGCTGGTCAGGGATTTGCGCTCCTCATGCCCTGCGGCTTTAGTGAGGAGTTGAAGGTTCTGGTGGTTCTTGACCAGTTTTGCAAGGCCTGGTATGCCTTACACCTGTTTCTTCAAAGCCAGGTTCATTGAAAACATGATATCTGGATATCATAAATCAGAACCTACTTCTGCAGGCTTAGATGCCCTGCTTAGCCATGCAGACTAGCAGCAGTCTCCAAACTAAGAAATGGTCCTTCTCTTAAGAGTCCATGTTTGGTTTTTGTCTCTCTTCCCAGCTTGGCCACCCCTCAGTGCTCTGGCTGCTATGGGTCCCTGGCTGGGAACGACAGCTACGCGGTGGGTCCCCATCTCAGCGGAACTACTACAGACAGTGCCCCTTTGCTCTTTGCTGCAGGCGGCTCGGAGTTGAATAATCACCATAGCTCATGCCCTGCACCACAGAACTGAAGAGGCTGGAAGGGCCCTTTCTTCCTGAAGTGGCATTCATGTATAGGATTGTAAATCTGGTTTTCTCTCTTCCTCTTCCCTGAAGCATTTAACTCATCGACACAAACATTCCACTACCTGCTGTGGCCGTAAGCAGGACTGAACCTATGGCTGCAGGCAGTATGAACTGTGACTTTAAGGTACCATGTAGCAAAGTGAAGCTGAACTCTCTGGAAGCTTTTTCTTGGTCTGGTCTTCAAGTTGTTGGCAGCTAAATGCACCAGAGCTTCCTCACTAGAAAGAAACATCAAATGCATATTTGCACTTTTATCTGCACACTTGGAAGGAATGAATCTTGCTCAGACTGTGCTTGGTCTGAGACTGTTCTAGTTACTCTTTTACTTGCACATCTATAGCTGGGAGAGGCACTGTCTTCCTGCAAAGGTTGGAGCTTCTAGACATATTCCATGAAGTACTCTGCATCCTGACTCACTTGGGGGTGTGATGCTCTTTGTTAACTGAGCATGTTATGGGCAGGGACTCCTGCAATGAATGTTACAGCGTACTGTGCCATATTCACACCCTGCAGGGCTGATGCCTCTGGGCTGAGTGTGGTTTTGCTCTGACTGCTGGTCCTTGTTTCACCTGATTTGCTATACTACTCTGAGGAGTGTGGATTCAGAGCTAAGTTCAAAGCATACCCAGAGTGAAGGCCTTTAACATCTGAGACTGAGTGCTCCTGCTGGCATTAAGATCACTAAATTGTAACCAACCCACTAGATTATGGTGAAGGAAGAAGGTTGGCTAGGGCAGTAGCTGCTGTCAAGTGTTTGGGGGTAGGTGGGTTGGGGGTAAGTGTTAAGATTTTGTAGGCTGGCTTCTTCCAGGAAGGCTTAGGGATAGAGCTGGGTCAGTACAAGTGTGTGTGTGTGTGTGTGTGTAAGAACACATTTGACCAAAGTGCGTGTAAAACTATAATTACAAAACTATGATTACTCTACCCAATGGGTTGTGAGAGCTGTCTCGTTTCCTCCTCTTCACTCATGCCCCATGCCCAAGTATTAAGTTGCATTTGGCAGATAACCAAGCTTTTTAACCTGAGCAAATGTGAACTAACAGGGTCCCCCACTAAGGTGGAAGAGGGCTCTGGTTGTGGAGACAGCATGTGTTGTGTGAGGGAATTGGGAAGCTGCAGAAAACTGGTCTCTGGGGTTTGTTCCCCTCCCTCATCTCTGACTGTTCCCTCCCATGCCCTTGAGCAGGCCACAGGACTTGTCACCAGTGCTTCATGGTGTACATGACTTGAACATGCTGGGTCACAGTTTGGGAGGATGTTGATTTCAAAGTCACTTTCTGTTTCTCTTCAGCTAGCCAGAACAGGCAAGTTTAGACCTGGCCCATAGCTGTGTAGGCTCTTGGAGACTAGAAGACTTTGCATTTAAGACTTCATGTTACTCATGGCTTGTTTCTGAGCCCTGTGTGGGCAGCTTTGGACACATGCTTAGATGGAGTCACTGGTCCAGGGGGGACAGCTGCTCTGTCTCTGACCTCTTAGTGAAAATTTGAACTGGAACTGCTTACCTGTCTGGAGCTGCTCCTGCTGTTCAAACAAGCAAGTCTAACACTGAAAGCTTGAATTCAGATCCTGCTGGGGCAGGGACTCAACTGTATGGAGTGGTACTAAGCTGGCCTGGCTTTGTGGGTTGGGGATGCTGTGGGCTGGGTGCTGGAGGGACTTTGAGGCAGCCTCAGTGTCTACAGCTGCATGTGAGAACATGCAAGTGCTGGGGCAGCTCTGACCTTTTCTCACTTGCTGTGTGCTCACTGGTATATCCTGGTCAACATATTAGCCACCTTGCTTCTACTGAGCTAGATGTCACTTGTCACACTGAGAACACTGTGTCCCTCTGTCTGATCCCCCTGGTCCTGGGCTGTGCTGGCTCATGAGCCTGTACATGCTAACCTGCTTTACTCTTGCTGCCCCAAAAGAGGAGTGACCTCTGCTTCTGTTTAGAGAAGGCTCTGAGACAGTGATTTTTCACTGCATCCCTCTTGCTCTCATACTTGACCCAGAGAGCTCCACCATGACTGCTGTGGCTTTCCTGGCTGCTTAATCTTACATGTTGTAAGAGACCTGTCCTCTTGCATTGGCTGGGATACAGAAACAGGTTGCTCCATCTCAATCACTGCTTGACTTATGGCAAAGCTAATGAAGGACTTGGGCTCCATGTATTGCCCTTCTCCCATAAGTCACCAAAGACGATAAGTGACGCTAGCGGCCCCTGTTCTTGCTTAAATTCCAAAGCACTAGGAGCACTTTAAGATTTTCTTGGAGGGAAGGGAGTGTAGTGCAAAAAATAATAATAAATTTAAAGGGCTACAGGCTCATTGTTCATATTGCACTGAAGCACATAACACCAATATGATCTTCCTGGCATTAGGATCACAGGTCGGGGCAGTGAGTCTCGTTGCTAAGTGTACTCATGAGTGACTGGCAAAGTGTTTTGGTTTTATTCATTTGTACGGATGGCCGTTAATTTCAAAACTGACAGCTCGTGTTGGAGCTGATCTTGTGTTTTACTGAAGTAATTTATAGCTGAAAAGTACAATGACTTTTTTAATGCATAGTTGCCTTTCATTAAACTTTCTTTTTTTGGTATGGTTTAACAGTGTTTTGGCTTTGCAGTCGGGCAGCAGCTGGCTGCAACAGGAAGCTGTGGCCAATGAATGTACCTATTTGTTCTTCACTAAACTGTAACCAAGCACTACTATGTTGAAATAAAAAAAAAAAAAAGTTTCTGTGCTACTTTTGGAGGCCTGTCTGAGTTTTGCTCTGTGTGACTCAGCCCTGCCAGCTCCAGACTCACTCAGTACTGCAGTTCCTCTTCCTTGTCCCTGGCCAGAGGCTTAGTTTGCTATGCCAGCACAGGATACCTGGACAGTCTGACTGCTCTGCAGAGACATGCCTGGTAACTCATTAAAACTGCTTCTTGACAGGCTCTGAGAGCTGACTGGGACCTGGTTGAGCTTGTTCCTAGCCAGCAACTGGCTGCCATGAACCTAAACGCTGTGGCTGGTGCTAGTGGGACTGCAGCATCCTTGCAGATATCTTTCTGGGCTTAAATCTGTTTGGGTGGCTCCTGCTGCAGAAAGCTCAGAGAGGGGTTTTTGCAGTGGTAGCCTGCAGCTCCCCTTTACAGCTGTGGTTTTCTGGGGCTTGGCTGAAGGGCAGAGAGGGCAGAACAGCTTTCCTTCTGTCTGCCTGCACACTGTGTGCTTTATGTTCTGCTGTTTTTCTGGCTCTGTGGCCCCCCCACACCTCCCCCCAGGGAGGTGGTGCTCCCTCTGTGCCCAGCTCATGCGGTCCCCTCTCTTCTTTGCTGATTTCTCTTGCTTCCACACATCCAGCTCACAGGGCATGTACAGAGCTATGTCTCAGTTTGGGCTGTTTAGGGTTCCCATCCCAGCACAACGTGAAATAGGATCTCTGCCTCTGTGCCACATCGTGTGAACTCTGTTGGTGTTTTTCCCTTGGGCTCTCACTATAGTCCCTTTCTCAAGCTCTGTTTTTTAACTGACATCCATTCGGCACCCTTTGTGTTCCTGAGTTGTGCAGGAGGTGACAGCCACAGCTCAAGTAACTCTTTTTCCTTGCAGTACTGGCACAGGTTTATCAGTGTGGCCTTGAACTGGCTGCAAACAGAACTGGCTTAGCTGGAGCACATGTTTTGTCTTTAGGTACAGCAGTAGCTGCCTCCACGCTGCATTTTGGAGGCTTTGGAGTGAAAAACAGCATTGTCAATGGGGCTGCCACGCTCTCTTGCTGCACAGGGCTGGCCTGCGGTTGTTGTGCTCTCTGACAGCACTGAGCATGTGTGATCTCGTCCTTTGCCCCTGTTGTGAAGGCCAATGGTGTAATCAGGGCTGGTTGCAGGCCTACAGCACCAAACTGGCAGCAGGACCAGGATGTCTCACCCTTTATTTTGCCAGAGCTAGATGGCAGCTGCTGCTGCTGCAGGGGGGGGGGGGGGGGGGAAGGAGGCTGTGCCTGGCATGGGGAGGGAAGGGATGGGGCCTCTTGTCACAGCAGCTTTCTGTCCTACTTCCCTAGCTTCTTGTCCTTGGAGCGGCAAAATTCAACTTCGCTTGAGCCACTGAGCAGCTTTGAGCTGCCTCTGAGGAGCAGCAGCCATGCGTCGGGTACGTCCTTTCCCTTTTTAGCCCTGACTGGATACCAGCATGGGACAAGCAGATCCCAAAAGAGGGCAAACTGGGTCTAACAGGCTGAGGAGGGGGCAGGAAAGCCAAAGGGTCCCAGCACTTGCTGCGTGGGAGAGGCCATAATTCAGGTCAGGAAGCCATCTGCTACCCCCTTAGTAGTCAGATGAGGATGGCTGAGATGAGGCCAACTTCTGGCTCCACTTGCCCTAAATAAGGGGATGGAGGTGGGTGTCTTCATATATTAGAGAGAAGCAGAGAGAAAAAAAAATATTTTCTTGCATTTCAGGTTTCCTATAGCAAACTAGGGAAGAGATGGCTTTGCTTGCTCTACATTTGCCTTGCTTCACTTTGTACCCACCTTCTCATTCCCTTAAAAGAACTCATCTTCCATCAGGAAAAGCACAGCCATCAGCTAGTTATTACTGTGCTCTTCTGCCCTCTTTACCACAGGTACCGCTACCCTTCCTTCAGAGCTTATACTGCTGCTCCTTCCCTTCAGAAGCTAACTACCACATCCATCCCTTCCCCTCACTCCTCTGCTGTCACAACTCTAAGCAATGCAGCAAAAGAAAGGAATTAAGTTCAAAAAAAGTGGCTTTAGCCTCTGCCCCCTGCCAGAGAAGAGGCCAAATGCCCGGCAGGCACGACATAGCTGCCCTGCTGCTCAGCCTCCCTTCACAGCACCAGGCACTGCCCACACCACTACTCCCTCACCTAAGCACTCTTCTCCTGCCCTGTGGAAAGGCAGAGTTTAACAACAGAGCCTAGTGACTGCTCTTAGGAGAGCACAACACACAATGCATATTTGCCCTGCTAGAACTGCTTAAGGGTTAGCTGTGGTGTGCAAAGTAACCTCCTGGCTGTTTTGTACACTACAGCAAATGTTACTAGAACCCAGGTGTCCTGACTACTTCCCACCAGGCAGCAGAGAAGCAAGGTTTGTTGTTCCTACAGCATTTTACCTAAGACAAAAGGCACTAGGCTAACCTCAGAGAGCTGCTCTATGGTTCCTCTTCAGTTGCCTTTAACAACGAATAACGTTCCTTGCTCTCCCACCAGCACTAGCCTGAACTGTCAGCTCAGCTGAGGAACGTGCAGAACAGCATGGGATGCAAACCAGCAGATCAGACCTGTTGTGTTGACTCATGGTGCTCTAAGACAATGGTTATTCTGGGGAACAGGGGAACTCCATCAGCCTAGTGGTAACCCAGAGAAAATTTCAACTCCAGGCATGAGTCAATGCACACTAATAACAAACTTCGGGGCTAGGGTGCAGCAGCGTCAGGGCAGACACCAGTCTTCTACCGCTTTCCTGCTGTCTGAAACCACTCAGTCCCCAATGAGGGATGCAGCAGCCTTGCAGCTGAGGTGCAATCACTGAAGTGTATACAAGCCTTCCACGTAGCAGGATAAACCTAGCAAAGAAAATCAGGAACAGCCCTGTTGCCCTGAGAAAGTTTCACCAGTGAGAGCACGGCACTTTTGTCCTGAAGCAGCCCTGAAGCACAAGTGGCTTCTGCAATCACACCGTAGCAAACAGCCCTTGCAGTTACATTGGGCATTCTGTTCTTGCCCCATAGAAAGTCACTGTAGAGACACTGTAAATGAGGGCTGGAATCACAGAGCAGACAAGGAAAAAGCATGTGCCCTAACACACAGCTGTATTTTGCATCCTCACGTTTGTTCAGTATCACATTTTTAGCTCTAGCTCCAGCTTCTGAAGGCAGAGATCAATCTCATCCATTGACATAGCATAGCAATATTTAAAGAAGTTACCCAAAATTATCTTCCACTATATAAAATAAACTTTACGTGTAGTCCCTGCACTTTGTAAAAAAAATAACGTTTTTTTTTGTACAAAGTATTTGGCATCAGCAGATTATAGACAATTGGTTGGGATCAGAAGGTCCAGCAGTGGTCTTCACCTTGTCTTTTGGAGTGTGATAAAACCACGGTGTTTGCCTGTTTTTACAGAACCCAGGACAGCTGAACGGTAAAACTTTAAGTCTTTCTCTTAAATAAATTCACTACATATTTCGTAAGATGTTCTTGAAGTTTTCCAATTCCTTAACGCTTGTTGATATCCTGTGTGCAAGAGAGAGAAAAGGAAAACATTACAGCAACACATGTATCACACCTTATTTAAAAAATCCAAAGAAATGGACTGCTATCAAGTAAAGTTTTAATTGGCTCTTGGAAGGAGAGAACTTAAAGTCATGTAAATTAGTTAAGAGCTTAGCTGTAACCAGAAACAAATTTTGCAGACTCTTTTTTTAAAGCAAACAAACACAAGCTTCTGTGTTCTGAGAAACACAGTGGATTAAGATGTTACAGGGAGCTTAGCAGTGATCAGACATACCCATTAACTAGAGGACAAGAAACAGACCATAATATTACCAGCTGTCCAGGCAGGTTGCTGAGACTCCTTGCATATCAGCTTGTTTCTTTTGAATGATTTTTGAGTCACCTGCCTCATTTTCTTGCTGAATGTATTTTGCCCCTGGAGCATCAGCATCTGTGAAGACGCCAGATCAGATTCCTAGGATAAGGCCCATGACTTCCTCCTCTTTAAAGGACCTCAAAGTCTGCCCTTCCCAGCCTGGTGAGCTCCTTATTTTAAGAGAGTTTTGAATAATCAAAATCACTTCTGAATGGACAAAGATGGAAGTCTGTTTTAAAAAAGCTCTTCTAATCCATCTGAGGTGGGTAGAAAAGCTGGAATCAGAGCTCTAATTGTTGACAGAAAAGCTGCCTGGCCCCAGCTCTATGCTACAGCCTTTTCACACAGAGGAAGACTTCCACGGTAAAGGTTCAGCTGGGCAGTGGGCAAGTGAGGGAGAAAGAGACTCTTTGCCTCTCTCAGCCCTCAGCTTCCTCTGAAAGCAGGCTTTCAAAGGGGCTGTAAGGTCTGCGTGCTGTTTCCAAAGGCTGTGTCAACACGGCATAAGTAAAGGCAGACCAAAGGAGCTGGAATGCTTTCTGCAGGGAACACAGCAGCTGTGCTCAGGAGGGTAGCTGGGGGGCGGGGGGAACCCCAAAACAACAACAAAACATGCTAGGGTATGGGTATTTCTGGGATTTCTAAATTTGACTGATGCACATAAAGATAGGGGCTCACATTGCAGAAGAGAGAATTCAATAAGTCTGAAATGAGACATAAGCAGGACCCACAGAACTTCATTACTGGCAGCAACCTCATTTGAAGAATTATTCACAGGAAACTCCAGGTCCATCAACACCACTAATTGTTAATGCATAACCAAACCATCTTGCAATCCTCACTCTCCTAAAAGCCCCCCTTCCCTCCGTTTCTGCCAAGACTCCCCATCCGGCTCTCTAGAAGGGTTGGACTAATAGATTACTGTTAAATACAGCTATGGCAAATGTGGATCTAAAAACAAACTGATGAAAATTATAAGCTTGAAGGGGAGATTTAAACTGAGCAAGGAATGGGTAAGAGGAGCAACCTTTGTTTGGGAACAATGTGCTCCCAGGATATATGAATGCTTACTTGAAGTCTGCATAGAAATAAGGATGATAAAAAAGTTGTTTTAAATTTTCCAACTATTGCACCCAGTCTTAAAACCACTTGACATCTGGGAGCTTCTTTATGAGAAAGCATAATCAGAGCAGGAGTTAATAGCAACATTGCTTATCAAAACTGAGCTGCTTAAGCTTAAATGGGGTGCAAGACAACAGCATATATAAAGATACAGAAAATGAAAATAAGAAGTCTCAAACTAACCTTCCAAAAGCATTAAATAAAGCAACAATTTCTTGTCTTGTCAGCTGGAATCCATAGGAAGGGCCACTTTCAGGCATCTTCTCTATCAGGTTTTCAGAAAATAGAACCTTCAGTGCTGTACCCAAGCCCTGGGTCTGTGAATAACAAATAAGGCCATTTAATAGAGGGGAGACATGCAGAGTCTGTCTCACAAATTTGACTTTACTTCCCTTCATCTTCTTTGCAAGGATTCCTGTTGACATCATCTTAACAGAGCAAGACTTGGATTTCACTTAGTCCATAGTTCAGAGAAGGAGGTAACACAGAGCCAGGACATTTTATTTGCTTAGCATTAATTTTGGTAGCAGAACTATCCAAGAGAAAATTCCTGCCTAAATTTGGACGACTTGCAAATTCAGTGCAGATCTCAGCAAATCTGCAGTTGCATAGGACCCTCTGCTTTGCTAGTCAGAGGTTCTTCACCCCCTCCACTCTCCTGCACTCTCAGGGAGCAGCTGCGGTGACTTAGCCCAGTTCTCAGCTGTAAAGGCAACGTGCAGCTCCAGTCAGGCCCAGCAAGCTGGAATCAGCACACTGCTTCCTGCTGACTGGACCTCAGTAAAACCTGAAGCTGCTCTGATCTGTATGTAGGAGCTGATTAGTATCTAGGAGCTGCAGCTGCACACCAGAGTCCCATCAGATGAGATGTCTCCAGATGTGCACCAATCTTACCTGCAACTTCCCCCAGAGGCGACATTTGAAGCAGCCGACGCAATCCATTATTTTAGAAATATTCTTAAAATGTAGCCTAAATTCCTCCTAGGGGAAAAGATATTTAAAGTTGATCATTGTTAAACACTAATTAGGACTTCTTCCATGCATTAATCTAAACAAATCCAATAATGCATTAATGCTAGACCTTAGGCTAAATTCAGTCAGACTGAGTTAGTATAATGCTCCCTGAAGTGGAGTCCTCAGCAGTAATTCACCACTCTCCTTAGGGTGCATCCTAAGATCTGTAGCTTCTCACCAATATCCAAACCATTCAGAGAGCAAAATGAATTGGTGTACCTTGAGCTTACTGAGGTCCCTGTCAGATCTAGTATTATCTCAGACACAAGCTTGAATATTTTTTCAGTAACAAGTGCCCCAAAGAGAAGGGGTGGACAATTACCTTTAGTTTAGCAGCTTCTTTTTTATTCCCTGCAAAAAATGAGTTTTCATCAAAATGCAGAGGGAAAGACCTGAAATGGAATTGGGAGGAAAAAAAAAATTAAGAGTTTTTTTCTTTCTACAGATCATATGGCTTAAGTGCAGATTCACCAAAGTATCCGGTTAGGCATGCAGATGAAATCAATAGGTATTAGACAAGTAACACCACCAAATGTTTTTTTTTTTGTTTGTTTGTTTGTTTTTTTAAGTGTAAGCTCTGTTTCTTAAATCTCTTAAGGGCTTTCAATTTTAGCTTATATCTCACCCTGGAGAGATTTTCAGTTACTGCTCTATGGTTTGTAAGCAGCTGTAATCTGTTTTCTAACAGACATAAGCACTGAAGGCATGGGAAAGTGACAAGATACATTTAAACACCGATTCCTTTAGGAGACTGCCATTTACATCTGGTTTGCTATCTTGCATTCTCTCACTCCAAACTCTGTCTAATAGCCCAAATCTCTGTTAGCAAAACATTTAGGATTTATTCTAGACAAAAATACGAAGCCAGGACTGCCATTCCATGGGTGAGTCAAACAGCTGGCCAATTTCAAGGCATGTAGGTAATTATTAAATTTAATTTTACTAAATCAAAAAGGCAATCTAAGCCATTAAACTGTGGGCTTAATTACCCTGTTTTACAATTTGAATTCAGATACCAATGTACTCTCAACAGCATTACTCTACTGCACAAATCATGCTATCCCACTGCAAGAAAGAACCCAGAACCTGCCTTTCTAGGCACTTTGAGTGAAAGGTTAAGTGTGCTCAGAGACACCAAGGTTGAAAGAGCCATTCTACCCAGGTATTGAATGTATTTACTTGGCCAGATGGAGGGTTTCCAGCAACAGGTTTTTGATTTCTGCATCGTGGATTTTATTTCCTGTGTACAGCTGGAAATCTGGGCGCTCAAAGAATGGCAACGCTTTGGACAGGGCCCGCAGCTCTATCAGGTAGAGGAAGTACAGGTTCTTGAGTCTCCTGGGACCTTCCCCTCTGGTGAGAACTTCATCGAACCTCTGCTGGAACTCTGTAACATTGGGGCCCCATTTCTTCTCTGACCACGTATCTGAGAGAGCAAAAACCAGAAATAAGGTAAATGGTTGCAGTTCTAGTTAATCTCATTCCATTGTCCCAAACTAAATGATGAAATGTAACTCTATTGCCCATTTTAAACAGAATTAAGTCAGTTCAAGAGTTTTCCATCAGTTAAACTGAGAGCAGTTTTATGTAAGCTGGTGCTAGTTCAGTATTTGTCTGCAAGTTAAAAGCAGGGATATACTGGACAGGCTGCAAAGGTCCCAGGGCCCTCTGTTGCTTCATTCCTGCCCTTGAGAGCCAGCCACTGACATGCTGCAGAAATCACAAGAGGTCTCACTGTTTTGGTCCGAGTGTCTGCAAAGGCAGACAGCACAGGCCTCCTGATTACATTGCACCAGGAGCTAACATGCAAATCAGAGGCTAGGGGATGCCCTAACGAATATGAGAACATCAGAAAAATTTCTTGTAGTGTGGTAGTGCAGCAGAAAAAGAAAAACAGCCAAGAATCAGAGGAGATTGGCCTGTATTTCTGCTGTTGAGCTCAGAGAAGATTTAGGAAGGGATTCAAGCAAAACTGTTTACAGTCTAAACCAGGAGGGCATATGCTGTACACTGCCAGGTAGAGATCCGACCTAGCCCCAAGGCCAGTGCAGTGAAATGCTGATGTGCTTGAGTGGAGCATGATTCTAACACAGAGATTTACTGCTTGCACCTCCACACGGCACTGCCCAGCATCAGTCCAACAGCAGCTCTGCCAGGGGCTGCCTGGGCAGCTCTGCTCACATGCCACACTCTCACCCTGAAGGGGGTAACTGCTGTCTTGCAGCTGGGGGATATATGCAGGATGAGATAAAGAGACATGAGAGCTTTGAGCCATCCCACTTCACTGGGACACAGGAAAACCCAGAAACTCTCTCTACCAACCCTCTCCACTGCATTCAGAGGGAGTAGTGTGACAAGATTGTAACTTAGAGAACAGAGTGAAATACCAGAAGTTCGGCCCATATTCATCCCTGTTTTCAGAGTTGCTTACAGATAACTAAACCATTTAAGAAAAATCTTAAAGAGTTACCTCAAACAAAGGCTCTGCCAGACAAGCTCTGGCAAACCCCACTAATGTTTCACTGTGTCAAAAATCTCAGGCCTGTCCTCACTGGGACCTGCCACCCTCCGAGGGGAGCAGAGTGCACAGGTAGCCAGGCTTCAGTGCAGGCTGGCATCTTTGCTCAGACTGCAGCTGGGTCAGTGACAAACCCTGGGAGCACAACCGTGCCACCACCCCAGGAGATGGGCAGAAACCCAACAGTCCATTCACCCACAGGCACCAGCTAGGAACCAAGAGGTTTCAAGAAGCCTTCCCTAAATGCAAGAGGCTTTCACAGCACAGAATGTTTCTATTTGTTCATTTGTCTCGTTAACATTTTGTAAAGTATGTAGTGAAATTAAGTTATAATAAACAAAACAAAAAATGCAAGAAGCTTTAGAAGATCTTAACTTCTAAATTGCCAGTAGATGACCAGCCTAGCAGAGAAGGACTTTTTCCTATCCTTCAGTTTCAGAAGTTCAGCTCTCTATCATGGCATCCATAGATGGGAATCTCTGCATGGACAGAGTAGGAACACTTCTCAGAGCAAATTGTAATGTTTTTCTGTAGCCTTTCACCAGCAGAAATAATCCCATTCTACATAAGCAAAATAAATATCTTTGCTTGTCTATCTGTAGCTAAGCTTGTTTCAAAATCTTATTTTTGCAGTCCCAACTCATCTCTTATCGGGTCTAACATAGTCTAACTTACATCAAAGTGAGGCCTTTGGGTCTATAGAGACTTAAATCTAGTTACTTAGTTAAATTTAAATTAGTTATCCAAATTCCTACAGTTATCTCAAATTTAAATCTCCTACACCTGATTTCTGTAAGCTTTAACAGAATAAAGCTGGTAGGCTTGGTCCACAGGTACCATTTAGAACTGCATAATACTTCAGAGAGCTAATTGTGGACAAAGTTATCTAAAAGAAACAAAAGTCACATACAGAAACTACTAAAGGATCTTAGAAATCCCAGCCAAGCATCTCACAGTCTAAGGGAGATTATTGCTAAACTGTCAGACACAGACTAGCAAGAGGCAGCCTTGATAGACATGTGGAAACCCACTTCAAAGTAAGTTTGCAGGAAGACTAAAAGAAATTCAAGGTAGAGGTCTAGGTAAGGAGCATGGCCCAGCCATTTCCAGATCTAAAGTCATGTGGTAACTGCATTCCTGATTCCGTTACACAGCTAGTGGCTACCTGTGTGCTGAGGGAGGGAAGAGCACAGAAGCAGGCCCAAGCCCTGCTGGAATGGGCTGAGTCATAGAAGTTAAACTCCAGTGTCAACATACAGCTGACATCAGAGAGTCAACACAGAAAGTGGCACTTACCTTGTAAAAGGTACCTAGCACTCAAATGAATGTTAATGCTTGCATGGAGACCAGAAATAAGTCTGTAGAAAGCTCGTTTCTCTATGCAGACACCTGAAAAAGAAATGGGCATTTTAAGATATTGAAAGAACATACTGAATTTTCCTCTCCTGCCTGTCAAACAGAAATCTAATTTCATTTGAATGTGAAAATAATTCCCACCCACACCCTGGCCATTTTGCATTCATCCCGAAAGGAGCAACCAAGTTTAGAAAACGAATTACCTTTCAGCCAGTTGTAAAAAGTATGCCCTGGAAACAAAAGAAAAATGAGCACGTGAGTGAAAATAGCTTGTGCTAGCAAGAGAGCTTTAACATATCATGTCATGTTTTAGGCTATTTCTCTGGCCACACCTTTCAAAGAGGGGCAGTTAGGCACTCATCTCTTACCAGATGCCGGAGGCCATTGGGACTGCAATTCTTTGGAAAGCTCCACATTTAACAGCCAGATCTCCCCCAAAACATGCTTTTCTGCTACCCCAGAATCAGCACTAACAGGCGCAGAGAAACATAATGGTAAGTCCTGTTCCTGAAGACTTGGGACATGTCAGTGATTTGATTTTCAAATGAGACTTGTACTCCAAAAAACTGCAGGTGCATTTTTAAAGCACCCACACCAGGATGGGCTGGCCTCAGCAACAGGGAACTCAGAGAGATCTCTCCAGAAGCCCCTGAACGCTGCAGAGTTTCAAGACTATTCCTGATTTTGCCTGCACAATGATTTTGCTAACCAGAGGTATTACACTAATGCTACAGCTCACGACATAAAACGATAAAGACTCTGCATTTGTTTCTGTTATCAGTAAAAACAACAAACAGAGTGCAACTCACCTCCATCATCTGCTGATGAGAAAAGCACAGGGAGGGGGAGCAGGAGAGGGAGAAAAGAGAAGATAAAAATTACACATGACCAAAAATACTCTGAAGCACCAGTGTTAAGACTGCTCTGTTAATCTGCTCTGACAAGAGAACAAGCCTCTCCTTGTTCAAGGGAAGTTTAGAAATATTGTAAACACACAAAATAGCATCTCAAAGAGCAGGCAGTGAAGATATCAGATGAGCAACATTCCTGAATAACCTGACCAGCACAGAATGGATCAATAGCTGTGAAGGAAGTAACAGCTGAAGCACAGACTGTAGAACAGAGAATGTAACTGCCTACATCTCTGCTGCAGATCTCCTGTATGACCTCCAGCAGGTTACTCAAAGACTCCATCCCTACCTCCTGCACCATATATAGTCACTAGCAGCAACTGTGACAGGTATTAGGTCAGACCATCTATTTTTATGTCCTCCTGCTTCCTCATCTGCAAAACAGCAGTCTTTCCCTCTCCTCTCATGGAACCTATGTTATTTCTTTCATATCTTGGACCAAACAACAGAAGTCAAATGAAGCACTGATACTTTAATTGCATTGTATACTCCTTTCAACATAGCTGCTCCTGGAGCTGCTCCTTTGCACAAGGGTTCGTCAAAGAATGCAGCAAAGCACCTACACAACCTAGGAAAAATTCAGGGATAACCCCAGAAGGCACTGCTAGATTGGTCTTCAGATAGTTGCTTTTGAATAAGATTCTCTTGAGCTTAAATAACATGGCCAAAGGGTTCAGGTCAAACAAAGGAGGAGCAAGGCAGCATGCTCTAGATCTCTGGGCAGGAAGGGGCGTCAGGAGATGTGGGTGCTGTTAACAGCCTTGGGCTTTCAAATCCCTTCCCTACTTTCATTTACTCTCCTTGGTCTTAGCTACTACTAGCACAGGGTTCCTCTTACTAGGTGGTTTCCACAGAGGATCCCAGGCAGGGTCTTATTTCAGACCTTCATGGATGCCTTTGACATTGCTGAGTCCAGAAATCAGATATCTGGGAAGAGTTCAAGGCTCAGTCCTACTCCCAGCCCCATCAAAATTTCCATTTCTTCTACAAGTAGCAAATCAGACTCCCTTTCTATATGATGAACACCAGAAAGACATCCTTCCAGGTGCCCTTTATATTATCCATAAAGCTTTAGACTCGATCAAGAACTAAGACATATTTCTCATAAAGTAGGAGAAGCAGCTCAGATAGTATGTACTGTTCCTGGAGCTCAAATCAGCACACTACCAAATAATTTAGCAAGATGAATAAATGACTCACCTCTACCAGATGCCAAAGGTCTTTTTACAGTCTGGGGCCTAAGAGCGAGGAAAAAAAAAGAAAGAAAGAAAGAAAAAGAAAAGATTTACATAAGTAATATAAATGATTGTTTCATTGCTGTTTAGAAATCCACTTCCCAGCAGTTACATTGCTTAAGGAGATCTAAGAAGAACTCCTGCACTTTAACTTTGCTCAGCCAGGAAAAGGGTAGAAAGAAATGCAAATCTCTTAAAAGAAAAAGCTACAGAGTTTTCTCTGTAATCAGGAAAACAAGTGCTAGCAGATATCATGCCACAGGCTTGATGCTGGAGATGCACTGCTGTGAGTGGGGAAAACCACTGAAGAGATCACGGCAGGCAAGACTACAGCTACAGATCAACTTCCCACCAGTACTGTGCAGTAAAGCCAGGAGAATCCCAAAGCAGAGTCTGAACTGGCTTAGAGACCAAGGAGTTCGATTCACCTGAGCCACCAGGGTGCACTGGCCAGGGAGGCCAGGGCTACACGACTGGGCTCACATCACACAACGGATGCGCGCTTGCTGCCAGGCCACACTACAGGGCTTGAATCGGGAGCCTGCACCAGGGCAGACTGTGAAACAAGGAACAGCAAGGAGGGCTCAGCCCCCAGCCACAGGCAGCCATGCAGCTTGTCCCCTGCTCCAACAGCCCACACTGAATGAGCACTGCAGCAAGGAGCAGAGGATGGGGACTAACAGAGCAATTAAAACACATGCAGTCCCTCTGCAAAATCAGCACCTGCAGCGACTGATGGCTGGTGGAACCTGGCTCCCAAAGCACCTACTTAAAACAATTTTCTTCGTAAATGCTATTCCAGATCTTCCAGGCATCTGGTCCTTTGTAGCCAGTGTAGCGCTCAGGATTCAGCAGTAAGTCCACATACTCTGCATCAGGAGAATGGATATCTGTAGAGCAGAGTGCTGGGTCAGTGACAAAAGCTTCTGATGGAAAATGATACCCTCCAATGCTGATCCCGCCACTTCTGCACACACTGAACAGCCTTGTAAAGAGACCAGCCTGTCCCTCACCCAAAAGGCCCATACCCAATATTTCCTGCACACCAACCCATTACAGCATCTCTGCCTTTCAGTGCTATCAGAGGGCAAGGCCACCAGTGGCAAAGCTAACTCCAAGCATGCTCCAAGTTGCTAACTTGCTAAATACTGCAAGACCTTGACCAGCAATGAAGCTTTGTCAGGAATTTTTACCTCATGTTATTTTTAAAGCACAGAAAGAAAGAGTAGCAATGCCATATATACTGCAGGCTTGCTAGAGTTATACATTGTCCTAGAAGTTCTGCAGAGAATTTAAAGAGCTTAAATCACACTACAAAACTTGTCACATCAAACAGGTCCCTATACCATCAGCTTCGCAGAAGCTTTCTGAAGAGTCATCATGCTGTGTCCACCGAAGCACAGCCTCCCGGGTTTCCTCACTGCAAAGGGAAAAGAAAAAGGCTGTTGGAAAGGACACTGATATTAGATTTCCTTCGAGACAAACAAGGATTGTGGAAAAAGAAGTCAAACCTCAAAGACCCGTCAACTGCTCCAAGTCTCTCAGCTTCTTCACATTCTTCAGCAAGGTTATTGGCTTCTTCTGAATACTGGGTTGAAAAGCCAGGGGGTGGGGAGGGAGGATTAAAAAGCAGTTTTACCACTGTTAGAATTCTGCCTTTAGCACACTAAACAGTCTAAGCACCAAAAACATTTTTATGATTCATCCCATCCTGTATTTCCACAGGATGTCTGCAGATATTCAGAGGCTTATGCAATTGTGGTGATTGTTGCAGGGACTTGCAACAGCCTCCAACAACGTCAGAGGAGCATTTTGTGCCTTAGCAAGTCATTTGCTCTTGGAAAAGTCTCCCAAACTGACCTACATTAGCAGAGGGGAGGATCTGACTTCAGGGTCATCACTTTAAGGCTCTATAGTATGCCAGACACTTGAAGAAGGTAAAAGTTTAGCCAGGAAGTACATCCTAACCATTACTGCCACCTGATTAAGAAGGCTTTTTGATTAAAAAAAAAAAAAAAAAAAAAAAAAAAAAAAAGCTGGAATGACACAAAACTAGTCCTATAACTAGTGTCATTTTGTACTCACCTTATAACTTCCAGATCTAATTCCATCAGGGACTTCATTCTGAAAGACAAAATTGAGTATATGCTACCTGTGAGGCTGACTGACGCAGCTTTTAAGTCTAATCTCTTAAAAAATGAGAAGTTTATCACAGTCTCTAAAAGTTAGAAAGCATTCAAAACATTCAGCTGCAACTTATAAGATGTTTGATTTCTGGCTCCTCCACAAACTAATGTTAAGCAATATTGTCAGTGCTTTATTCTGATGTTTCACAAGACTCTTCTCAACAGGTCCGCAGCCTTTCATGGGTGCTACGTCAGGTTATGTTTTGCTTACTCAAGCACAAGGCTAGGGAAGCTAATATAAACTTTGGAGGAGCTGGAGATTCCTCCCATCTGCTCATGTCTGGCATCCTGTCTCCAGGTGATGCAGGCCTTCCTGGCACGAGCCCAGGTGTCTCTTTTCAGATATTGCAGCTCCCAGCCCCAATACAAGTCATTCAAAAGTTTCTCTTCTGCCATTTCATCCTGTATTTCAGACTTCCCAGCTACATACAGCATAAGGCAATCAGGCCCTAAGTTCTTCTCAACTTCCATGTCTTCCATCAATGGAAGGCAATAAAACTGGTTCTACACTGCAGGAATGCTGGGAGGCAAAATTCATCCACAATGGTAGTATTTGCAACTGGAGGGGAGGAACCCCCAATGAACAAGTGTTATTTTTATTGCTTTCAGAATGAAATAGACCCAAAGCAAAATAATTAAAAACAGCAGTGGCACAGTCAGTAACTGGACTCCCTTTAAAACTTCAGCAGCAATGCACATTTAAATGAAGAACATCTTCTGGCTAATGTTAATATAACTGTAATATTACCCCAAGTCATCATCATTATCAAAAACATTTAAAATGAAAAACGTGTTTAAACAGAACTTAGAATTTGGTGTTATTTTAATCAGAAAACAAAACTAAAAGCCATCATTCTTTTCTAGCCCATGGTAGGCATCTTCTGGAGACTAGCGAAACAAAAGAATTGTTTGAGGAGTAGGGTAATTTGGTAGGGTAGGGGAAGGAATACAAATGAATTTAACATATCAGAATTTATATAACAAATGATGGTTTTTCATCCACCTGTGCCAGCTTGTTTCAAGACGTCATATCAGCTTATGTATTTTTTTGAACCAAACAAACAGCTACACAGCATCAGGTTATCAAAGCGTTATCGGGTTGTGGGGAATAAATATCTGCTTCCAAGCATCATACTTGAAATTATGCATGAAAATAAACTATAGTGACATTGAAAATGTGTGGAAAACAGGATCAAGAAGCCTCTTCCATCCAGAGTGCTACTATCCTTTCCTAGTATCTGTTAGGATGGTACACTCCTGTGCACGACGAACACACAAACTGCACTCTCAAGCCTCTTTAGAGCAAGACAGTCAGTTGCTGGTAACCAGCCCAGAAAGCCAGGCTGGGTGGCATTCTCGCTAGGTCTGTCAACCCAGCAGCCAACTTCTAATTCACTCACTTTCTCTCGCTCCCTTTTTTCAGGTAGACTCCTTCAGCCAAGTTGTTTTCTTTTGCTCAGTGTGTGCAATTTCTAGTATTTTGTCCAGGATGCATACACAAGAGTGTCTGCTTTTGTACTGGAGAACAGAGGAGTCTGAAAAAGCCATTTCATGTTATGGAGACTGCTGGAAAATCTGCAAGGGCTAGTCTGCATTCATCAGCCAAAAAAACAAATCACAATGTTGCTCACAAGCTAACAGAGTATCCAGGCAATTCACACAATAGGTGCTTCTTGTAAGAATAGTGGATTTGCCTGAAAAATCATTTCATTGATGTCCAAAATAAAAGAGGGACCAGAACAAGTTTTTGGCAGTTCATGGAGAGTCAGCTACTAAAAGCTTAATATTTCGTTAAACCCTAAGAATTTCATATTTCAGCTCTTCTTATGGATCCCAGTACTACTGCTCCTAACAAAGCTTCATCAGAGCAACAGTTTGGGTAAAGCTGCAAAAATCAGGAGCATAAATCATTTGCCTTTTTTTCCCCTCTTGGTCCACGAAAGCTGAATACAGGAAAGAGGTAAGCAAATAGATTTTGTACTTACAGATGGGCAAGGCTTTACAGCACAGTCTCTTATTCCACAGTGACTGTTGTCATTCCAAAAAGGACAGGGTTTCTTCAGGTTTACCTACAAATAACATAGTATACTATTACAAATTTCTTTATACAACCAAACCAACTGCCAGGCACAGTCTGCCAGCACATATCTTTAATGTTTTGGTACAATACTTACCATTACATAACTCAGACAAAACTCATAACAAAAGACTGAGGAAGGCAGTGAAAGGGAAAGTGGAAGAGGAAAGTGATGTTTTAACAAAACTGATTTTAGTCACTCTCACTCATTCTCTTATACTAGACACGTGCCCTGTGGTCTGGCCAGGACTATTTGTGGTGACATAGAAGACAAGCCACATTGGCTACTGAATCCTAATCCTATCTTGAGGCTCTATTTTTGGGCTAAGACAAACCTTTTTGGTCAGTCAGGTGGCACATTTTGTACCCTTTAGTACAAGG
This sequence comes from Rhea pennata, assembly GCF_028389875.1. Classification (NCBI taxonomy): domain Eukaryota; kingdom Metazoa; phylum Chordata; class Aves; order Rheiformes; family Rheidae; genus Rhea; species Rhea pennata. Next base: position 66,795,909 of record NC_084667.1, on the reverse strand, counting down.
TACTGTGGGTGATCTTTGACACCAGAATATTGCTCACTTCATCCTCTGTGAAGCTTTGGTACGTTTGCTACCCAATGTCTCAGTTTTCTCATTTTGGGCATCTTATGATTGGAGCCTGCCTGCCTCCCATCTGGAGGAACAAGAAGCCTATCTGAGATGCTGTAACCTTGCTGCCATCCTCCTGCAGCCAGAGCACAGTTCTTCTACAGTCAAGTTAACTGGTTTCTGGACTTGGTGTGCAAGTCTTCTGGGCGTGATGGTAACAACAAATCCCTTGGTGTTTACCAGTTTGATTGCTGTCACTCAGGTCCTTTTTTTACTACTACAGGCTGTTCTTTTAATGCTTGCTCTGTTTCTTCTGGTGCTTTTACACACAGACATTTCCACACATACTTCATTCAGACCGATCTTAACACTTCTGTTACAAATCTCAACACTGGAAGGGGAAAGGACATTAACTTCTTTAACAAGTCTATCTATGATAAGATTTAGCCTAGTGCTAAAGGCTCTAGGTCTGCAGAACAGCCTTTGACTGGATCTCTGTACAAGGTGAACACTACTCAGAGGAAGCACTCAAACTAAACACAGGAGAAAAAAAATAATAAAAAAAGAAAACACTGCAAAGCAAACAGGTCCCATTCCCCACAATATCCTGAGCTGCCTAAATTTGCGAAGTAATGACTGAAGGTGCTGGGGTACAACAGCGTTCATCTGCATTCAGCACAGCTCTTTGTAAAGCATATTGAACATACCTTAGTCTTGCTTTTCTGTGAGTTGGTATCAAGTATTGTTTTTCTAGAGCAACTAATATTTAACAAGGCTTTGAAGGTTTTGTGGGGCAGCAGGAAGGGGCAGTTCTACCCTGGTGATTTTGTATGGATCTGTTCTACTTTGCAGGGCAGTGAAGTGGGGAACTTCTAAAACTGTTCTTACAGGAGTGTGAACACTTGTCTTGTCAGCAGACTCAACCAGGCAAGAGTCCCTGAAAAGTATCTGCATTCAGCAAGCAAAGCACTGCTCCATAACCCCACCACATCCAGCCAAACCCATGCAGAGGCATGTACAAGCAATCTCACTGAAGGGAACGACAGTCTGGCAGTAACACCAATTAATTTATCTGCTTGTTCTCAGTGTCTTCCATTCAACAGAAAAAGCCTAGTTTATTTATCAGACATCCTCATTATGCAATATTGATCCTAGCTATCAACATTTTTGAGCCCTAATTCAGTGAAAAGGGCATTTAATTGGCCTACTGCTTGAGTTCTTAAGGGTAAAAAAAACACATAAGAAAATATCTTTAAAAATACGAAGTCTATTTTATAAGCATATGACATCACTTTATGATTCTCTTGATAGCAGAAAAGTCAGACTTACTGACCACACTCCTAAAAAATAGGATTATCTGGTTTTAAAAGATCAGTAGTAAGTTTTAGAGAGTTTTAAAAAATATGACACACAAAACAAACACAGCTCTCATATGAAAAAATTACCTTGTAGTATCTGAAATAGTTACTTTCCAGAAGTTCATTCAGTCTAGGAAAAAGCTTGTAGTTGTTGAAGGCATCAATGGTTTCTACATCACAGGTGCAATCATCTAAATAACCAGTGACCTGTTGGATAAGAAATATGAAAGTTAACACAAATAAGTTAGCTAGTATCTTTTAACACTGTGAACAATCAAATATTTCAATTCAGAATTTTCTTTCCTTTTACCAGAGGGTCAACCAGTTCAGTTTAATTGGAATTAAACAACATTAAATCAAAATGTGCTGGATTGGCAGAGAATGTGTTTGGATGCATGTAGATAGGATCTGTTCTGTCTTCATTGCCATATAAACTTGGAGAAGCAGTTTTATTCTGGAATACTTTTCCTCTACACACACTGATATTTTAGAATTTACTTATGTCAGATTAGCAAGCATCTCATGAACACTTCCATCTTTTTAAAGAGTAGAGATGACTGACACTTCCAGCTAGACTGTTACATACATACAAAACAACAAACAAACCAAAAGAGCCACAGCCCTTTGCCGTGCCCGCTCATCTGATACAAGCATCTTCGATCTGCGTGATTGTATCAGGACCAAGCCCAGCAAGGTACTGGATATCGTCTGCTATAACAGAAACGAGTCGTACACGGTCCCTGCTCAGATTCTTGTTCGACATCAGCCTCTTCAGCACGTCACTCCTGGAAGCATGGCATATCGGCAAGAGCTAGCGCTTGCTAAAGGGACAAATAAAGCAATAACAGTGCCGCCAAAGATCACAGAACCCAAGCTCCTTGTGTTTAACCTGCACCACAGCCATTTGTTTGAGTTAATTGGAACCACAGCAACTGCAATAGTCTCTCAGAGAGCCACTTGGCAAGAAAACATTTGTTCTAAATCTGATTTAGTAAGCCAGCATTTCTTGCATCACTCTGAACAACTCAGCAAGCTGTCTGCGAGCCCTGGAGAGAAGAGGAGGGGAAAAAGAAAAATAAATAAATAAATAAAAGCAAAACAAACTCAGCTATGGCTTTCCCACACGTAGCTTACTGGCTAGAAGAGGAAGTTTTTCCAACACAGTAGTAGTTTTGCTTCCCCTTGCCACCCGCAAGTACTTAACTTGGGGAAATCACCCCAGCCAGAAAGCAAGTGTATTACTCATTCACTCTCAACAACTCGCCAGGATTTTCCTGGATGTTGATGAATCAATACAACGTGTGGCACGTTGCCATTTTCCAGCATCCGGTAAGCTGAGGGGTTAAAGACCAAGCTAGTTGTTGTAAATAGGCACGTCTGATTTATATAGCAAAGAACAGGCCATTTGCTGCAGTTTATGATAAGAAACCTTCTTGCCACTTCTGTCCCAGAAAGCCTACAAAATCCTGGTAGGAGACTGCACAAAACCAGCATACACTTCACTTATTCTAGGGGCCCATGGCTAATCCCTGCCATCTTTCTGTGCACAAGAAAGCAAGCTGGAAGCAGAGACACGTGGAAGAAGCCTGAAAACATCAGCACGGGCAGTTCCAGTGAAGCATAACAAAATACACTGCTAACTATCGGCATAAAAATTCCCTAAGGGAGGCCAGAAACAAAAAGGCAGATTGGGGGATCTAAGAAGGTGCCAGGCTGTTTTTAAGTGGCTCCTTCTTTTCTTACTTCTATAGCACTCAACCTGTCCAAAGGTTGTCTAAAGGCCCGCTCAGCAGGCAGACCCAGCAAAGGGAGTAAAATCCTGCAAGCATCAAGAACAAACCTCCTCAATTCCAAACCACAAGTCCTACTCCAACCTTAAGGGCAAAATAATAATAATGTACAGAAAGAGAGAAAAGAAAAAGAACCATTTGTGAAACAGGAACAATCTGGCTTGATGCATTTCCAGAAAGCCCTCGGATAACTCATCAAGAGCTACATGTCGCCTTAAACACAACTGGGGCAATAACTACCGAGGCTATAAAACTCCCTGCCCTCCCTCCACAAAGGAAGGTAGAAGTGAAGCAGTTGCCCTCACAGTACATAACCACACAAGAAGGAAAAGATAGTTTGGATAAAACATCCAGCACCACAGATCTTTTTCCAAAAGGGCTCTCAATACTACTCTGTGCTCAGCCTCCCTTCTCTAAGGGCAGCAGGAAGGGAGATCTATCACAGCAGGCCGGAGTGCTCTCCTCCACTATGATTTGAAAGCTCACTTCTATTTCTTGTGTTCACTTCAAAGCCCACCATCTCATCCTCACACATGTACTGTACTTTGTCATGTTTTGCAAGGTAAGGAAACTAAAGATTAACAGCATAGCAATTAATCTTTCCACTAGCCTGAATCAGCCCTTTAAAGAGAGAAGCAGCTTGCTAATCCACTCACCCAACCCAAAGCTGTTTCAAAATTAAAAAAAAAAAAAAACACATTTTTTTTATTTCCTGGAGACTAAGCATCCTTTGAGGAAGGCAGCGTATAGACTGGGTTACATTTCAGCTGGCCTAAAAGGGGCCTAAAATAAAATCTGTAGGTAATCTTCAGCGGTTCTCTATATCCATGTTAGACAAACTTGTCACTCCAAGGAAACCACATTCCTGCAAGAGATAACATCCAAGCATCCAACAGGGCCTCAACTGAAACAGAGGGCAAGGACCATTTGTACCTGGCCTTTCTTCACTAGGTCTGGCAATCAATTCAGGCCTGAAACAATCTGTCATAATGTCATTCCAAAAATAATTCAGGATCAGGGGCTGGAAATGCTGCCACAGTGTTCAGAAGTAGATGGGAGTTGTCCTTAGAGAACTCCAAACATCCACTGCTCCGTTCAGAAGAGCGCTGGTGGGGAGATGAGCTGTGATGCCACCAAGAACATGCCGGCAGGGGTAGCATAAGGGAGAGTGCTAGGGAAAACTTCAGTGCTGCTCAGGTCAGCAGGCAAAATCCTTCCTCCTCAAAGGAGTTCAACTCAGACTGTGCAGAAGTGGGACCACTCTCTAGGCTACATACAGCCAAGAAGGCTTTACTGGTCTCCTTACCTTTCAGCTCTTTAAGCCACTTGGCTGGTGAGAGTCTAAAAGAAAACACAGCCAGGCTTGATAATGCTTGAAAGCCTGTGTATGCCCGGCCTATCAAAGGCCACACGTAAAAGGAGTAATAAAACCAGTATCAAGGGCCAGGTCTCCTTGGAAACTGAGAGCAAAGCCCCATTGAAACTACCACCAAGCAACACTGACCCACTTCAAGACACAGGGAAGAAGGCAGTATCAGACCACTCGACAGTACACATCTGTCAGCCCAGCGTTCCCACCCGATTACGTGACTGCCTGCTGCCCCAGCACCTGCTTCTTTCAGCCCTGCGTGCAGCCAGTCTCGCTTGTCCTGTACTGTAACCCCTGCTGCCACAGCAGTTGAACCTCAGCATATGTCAAACATATGCCCAACAACGGGTGGTGCCTTAAGAAAGAAAAAAGAAAGAAAAACAAAGAAAGAGACAAAGAAAAACATCCCTTTCCAATATTTATCTCCATCTTCAGTCCATAATAATCAAAACAGCTTCTTAAGATGAAACATGAATCAGTTCTGTCCCAAGCCCGCGCCATGTGCTTGGTGGCACCTGTGAATCACCGAGCTCAGTGGCAATGGATTTCACTCCACCCAGAAGGGGTGTGAGAGCCTGGCATGAGGCAAACGGGCAGGGCTGGGTTTGCCCAGTGGGGAGGGATGCAAAGGAGCCGAGATAGACGCACATAAGTGGCTCCGGCTGCTGAGCAAGCAGTGAGGAAGGCGTTTGGCTGGCCCTCCACAATAACAGGTCTCAACCCCTTAACACTAATATCTGTCCTGTGTGTGTATAACTGAGGGATTGAAACATCACCGCACGTGGACCCGACATAACCCTTGAGTCTCCCTTTTCCTCCAGTCTCTTGTCAGTCTGTTTTCCTCTGTACTACTGCCACTGCTGTTCCTGCTCTTCTCCCCTCACCTCTTTCTGCCTCCCTCCTTGTCATGCAAACACCCCCTGGGCAGTGGATTTGGGGTTTTCTTCTCTTGCAGTGGGTTCACCCACATATGACCACCTGCCACACAGCCGGGCTGGAAGGAAGGCAAACTCTTTTCTGCAGTTCCCACTTGCAGCAGGAATGGGACACTGGCAAGGGGACTACTACAGTGGGTGAAACGAGGAGTTTCTTTCAGCCTGTACCCAGTTCCCTGGCAGCTGCCTGCTCCTCTGAACAAACCACGCCAGTCCCAGGCTAAAAGCAAGCCAATGCCTTTCCCTACAGCCCTGGTACCTCTCCTGAAACCACCCTCTGCTTCCTTGCAGTCATCCTGCTCAAGTAATTTGTGGCTCTTCCTGCTTGTGGCACTCAGTCAAGTCAGGTCTCTCTCTCTCATACTTGCCAGCACATCCAGAAGAGCAAGTAGCTGGCAGCCAGGAAAGGACAGTCTCATGTCCAGCTGCTCAGATGGCAGCACCTGTTGGCCCAGATGCTTCCCCCCTCCCCAATCTTTCACCCAGAAGACCGAGATGAGGGCTTTTGGAGCTCACATGCAAGCAAAGCTCACATAGGGAACCTCAGGATGAGGTTATACCACGGAGGATGAAGCACTGTCAGATGGCAACCCCAAGCATCTGTTTGCAAAGAAGAATCTGCAGCTGCTCGGCACTTGGTAGCTGCCTCCCAAGGCAGCCGGTGGAGATAGGGAACGGTGCTAGATACAAATTCTTGCCTTGAAGGCTCATAGTGGCTAAACACCAATTTAACAACAATGCAAGAGTGGCTTGAAAGTCTGTTCAGAGAAGAACAAGGTAACTCTCAGTGGCCAGCCTCATCTTTAATGACAGAGTACTGACCACAGAAACAACCTCTGAAGAAAAACAACCTTTTGCCAGATTGGAAACCTCGCTTCTCAGTTCGTCAGTGAAATCCCAGCCCGCGAAGCATCTGCAGCATAACCTTAATGCAGCTACATGTGTCTGTAAACAATGAATGAGCAATACTTACTAGGAATCTCTAAAGCAAATGGATTCGTGGTTGACTAAAGCATTAACGCATTAGCAAACTGGAATATCTGGGTGGTGATCAAGCTGCTTGTAAAGTTTCAGGAAACTCTGATACCAAAACAATATTCAGTGCTAATGACAGATTGGAAAGCAGAAGCAATATGTGAAACTGTAAGGTACTTTTAGTAACAGATGGCCACTTTTATTAAAAGTTTCAGGACTGGATAGCAACAGTCTCTAAGCAAAGGAAGGGCTAATGTAGCAGTCAAAGCAAAGCAGCTGAGGTATTGCTCTTCATAGTAGAAAAACCCATGACAGACAGGAGAGCAATAGTCATTCTAGAATTACAGCCTAGTTAATTTAGCATCTGAAATACTACTGGAGTAAGTTCTCTCAAAAGTGGTCCTTGCCAACTGTCTTAGCACCAGTTGAAGAACAAGTCAAAACTCTTACCTTTACCCTATGTCAAGATTTCTTAATGTGACAGCCCACAAGACAGTAAAAGATGGTTCCCAGGAAGAAACTCCCCACTATATCCAGGCTTTCTCAAGCATGTAAACAAAAGGTAGTAAAACTTAACACCTAAGGCTTAACCTATGTTTTACCTACTGGTAAATAAAAACCACCAAGGCAATGCTGCACAAGATGATCAGCAGGTTTTAAAAATATGCCTCAGGTGCATTTTTAAAAGGTTAAGGGGATACTAAAGCTGAGAGATGCTGCCCTACATAACACAATCTCATAAAGGCAATAAAGTCTAGATAAAATCTTGAACCTGAACACTCACACTGAAAACGGAGCCAAAGCATATGCTATTCTATAAACAAGAAGTGTGTTGCAACGAAGCAACAACAAGCAAAACGCAATGCCAGTGCTTCCTACCCGAAAGGAAAAAGCCTGCCAGCCTGTCACTATGACAGAATACCATTTCATTTCGTGTTTACAGCTTATCTCACACTGCACTTCCGACTTAAACTCCGAAACACAGGAAACAATCTTCACTGTTTGCAGGAAATGCACAAGCAAAAATCCTACAGAGAACTGAAAAGCACACTTTTTGATTCTTTATCCTCATATCTACCATTTCACACTAAGGTGTCAGGAACCATCAAGCCGGGAATGATGTAAAGCCAAGCGCACAACTGCATTTCTTTTCTCTTTCCGCTCTCGACGTCTGATGCACACGCCAGGATCTCAGCCCTGCACGGCTGGGCTTTACTAGAGTTTCCCTTCTTACCAGGGCGGCGCGGCACGGCGCTGAGCGCTCCGGGCCACCCGCGCCCCTCGCTCGCCCGCACCCGCGTGTGCCCAGGGAGCAGGGAGGCGCGGGGCCGCCGCTGCCCCGCCGCCCGGCTCCTGCGGGAGCGCCCCGCTTCCCCGGCTCCCGCGCACCACAGGGCGCCGGGACGAAGCGGCCCCGCGGGGGGCCGGAGCGGGGCTGCGCGGCGCGGGCAGCCGCGGCGGGGAGCGGAGCGCCGCTCCGCAGCGGCAGCGCGCGTGTCCCGCTCCCCTCCGCGCCCGCCGGCCCCGCTCCCACCTGGCAGAAGCAGCGGCGCTCGGCGGCGCCGGGCGGCCCGCGGGGCAGCGCGGGCGGCGGCAGCAGCAGCAGCAGGAGGAAGACGAGGAGGAAGAGGAGGAGGAGAGGGGGGGCGGCGAGGCCCGGCGCCCGCAGCCCGCTGCCCGCCGCCATCGCGCCGCGCACGGCGGCCCGCCCGCCGCCGCCGGCAGAAGAAGCGGCGCCGCGACCCGCCCCTGGCCGGGGGCGCGGCCGGCTCCGCTCCGCGCCAGCGGCCGCCTCCGAAACCACCCGCGAGGCAGCCCGGAGCCCTAAGGTCCTCAGCACCCGCCGCGGCGCCCGGCTCGGGCTGCAGCTCCGGACCCGCTCCCGGACCCGCCTCTCCCCGGAGCCGCCTGCGGCCCGTTTTGCCTGGCCAAGGCGACGGAAGCAACGAGCGGCGACAAAACTCGGAGCGCGTTGTTCTTCGTCCTGCGTGCAGACCATCTTCGGGGCCTCAGCTCCCGCATTTCAGGGCCTGCAGCTATCTCCTGGCTGCTCTGAGAAACAGGAGTTCAGGCTCTAGCGTTTAAGAGCCCGTGCTCTAGAAAGCTGCCTTCTGCACGCGCGGGTTTTTCTCCATCAAGTTCTGCCCCTTTTCATCACCGCGCAAAGCACAGCCCTCGTGATTCGGGTGCGTTTCTCCATCCCAAGAGGAAAAATTAAGCCAGACACGGTCCTTTTCCTTCAGCGCTCGCAGCGTGTCCTCCAGCGGGCATGGAGCAAGGCGGCAGGAGGGCCTACCGCAGGGGCAGCGGAGAGAGCGGTAGCGGCGCATCCTCCGCTCCCAGCCCGACCCACCCGAGCGGACTCTGACTGCCCTCGAGGGCCTTTAACACAGAGGCAGCGGGAAAAAGACCCCTGCGCTTATAGCCAACAGCACTTCCCTCTCCCCTCCAATAGGTTATCTGGTTTCCTCACAAACGCGCGGTGGGCTTTACACCTATTTTGGCTGCACGAGAAGTCTTGGACGCCCAGGTTTTTACCGGCCCTAGTTGCTCGGCTGTTTCCCATTTTTCGCACCGTGCGCTATTCCCGTAAAAGCTCGGCACGGCCTTAACCTGCACGCTCACGCTGGTCAGCCTTAGCAAGGCGTCACTGCCGGCCTAATTGTGGGCAGTGCAGACACAACTGCTCCTCCGACCACGGCGGAGACCCCGGGCAGCCGAGGCACGCCGGCGGGAACAGCCCCTCAGGCGAGGCCCGGCGCGGAGCGGCCCGGCGGCACTGCGGCCGGGCGCTGCCGGGTCCGCCTGCGAGCGAGGCCCGGCCCGGAGCGGCGGCACCGCGCCCTGAGGCTCCCGTGCCGTGCCGTCCCGCGGCAGATTTTGGGCGGAGATCAGAGGGTTTAGGGGTTTTAGACACCCGCGGAGCAACCGCTCTACACCGCACGCAGCCGCCGGCGCCCCCTAAGGGAAAATGGCGGCGGCGCTCTGTGCGCATGCGCAGCACCGCCAGCTTGTTCCCCCCCCCGCTTCGTGCGCATGCGCAAGGCCGGTCGGTTCCCCCCCCCCTCCGCGGCGGCAGGGGGCGGGGCGGGGGCGGCAGGGGGCGGGGCGCGCTTGGCCCTGCCCCCGGCGGCCATGGCCCTTCCCGGCATTCCCTATGAGCGGCGGCTGCTCATCATGGCGGACCCGAGAGACAAGGCGCTGCAGGACTACCGCAAGAAGCTCCTCGAGCACAAGGAGATCGACGGCCGCCTCAAGGAGTGTGAGCGCCGCTGCCGCTGCCGCCGCCACTGCTGCTGCCGGCTCCCCGCGCCGCGGCTCGCGCTTCGTCATGGGCCTGGCCCGGGGCAGCGCTGAGGGAGGGAGGGCGGCGGCGGCGGCTGGGCCGCGGCGGGGCCATGGGGGAGGAGGGGGAGAGGCTCTGAAATCGGGCGTCTGAAATCTCGGCGGGGGTTTCTGTCCCTCTTCCACAGAGCCTTTTCAGTGCTGAGAGAGGCCGAGGGCGTGCGGGAGACCCCGAGCAGGGCTGCGGCCGCCGCCTGGCCCTGCCCGCTGCCCCCAGAGGGGCCGCTCCTGGGTCCTTCCCGCGCTGGAAGTCAGCGAAATCCTGTGTTTCTTCTTCTTTTTTTCCTAGTGAGGGAGCAGCTGAAAGAGCTCACCAAGCAATATGAAAAATCAGAAAACGATCTCAAGGCCTTGCAGAGTGTCGGGCAGGTATGGAAGAGAAACGAGGCTATAGCTGCGTGTGGTGGTGGTGACGCTGAACTCGTGCAGAAGTAGCAGTTCTGAAGCCCGTTTGTGATAATGGGAAAGATAAGTGGAAACAGTGTAGCTAGTGGAAACAGGTGTCTTACAGTCGGGCACAGACGTATCTGGAGAAGTTTCATTTGGTTGTCCTGGTTAACAGAAATGTGTTAAATGAAAGTCCAGATAGACAACATGAAGCAAAGAGGAAGGATGTAGAAGGTAACTGTCAGCATCGAGATTGTGGCGCTCATTAAGTATTCTTTTACAACTGTAACTTACCTGTATGTTAATACTTCATTTATTTTTTTGCAGATTGTTGGTGAGGTTCTTAAACAGCTGACAGAAGAGAAATGTAAGTACATTGGACAGTTGTGTTCTTTGAAATCTTGAAATAAGCTTTTGCAGTTAAAGCTTGGCTAAGGATTTGGAAGAATGAGAAATTAAAGTGTCAGCAGTCTGTATATTGGCAAAAAATATAATATATTCTGTTGTTCAAAGTGTAATTTAAAGCAATGACTAAACTTTTTCTTTTTTTAATCTTTTCTCTCCAGTCATCGTAAAGGCTACGAATGGACCGAGATATGTGGTTGGCTGTCGTCGTCAGGTAGCTGACTTATGTGATTACTCATAAAGAGTTTCTTCTGGTCTTGAATGTTAACCTGCTTTTTGATCAACTGTGCTCCTAGTAGGATTAATTTTTTTCTTCTTTTTTATTTGTCTATGTTCTATTGGTATCTATCTCCCATTTCCCTTCCTAACTGGTACTGGTTAGTGGCTAACTTCTTAGTAAAGATAAAACAGTCCAAACATTGTATGTGTTTATCCTTCTCATCCAGTTAAAGTTCTCTCTTTCTGCCTGACTTTAAACTGTTTGAAAATTGTTTATCGTGACTTCAAACCATCCAAGGTCTTCTCTGCTGTTTTGTGACATTCTCTTCATTCAATGTTACTGTTGCAGTGCTTTACACCTAACATTATATAACTATTTATCTCTATATAACTGCACGTTTTTCTAATGCTTTTGTTCTCTAGTCAAATGAATAATTACGTTAGGCAAGGCTCCTGTTGTGGAAAGTTTTGTGAGGTTTCTTTTTTGTCTTTAATAATTTTAGGGAAAAACTTAGTGCTTCTAGTCCGCAGGGCAATTTTTTTTAACCTACATCAGTTTTGTAGGAATTAGACACTTCATAGAACTTTACTTACAAAATAATCCATTTTCTAGTATAGTCAGCAAGAACCAGCTGAGAGGTGGTCTTATTTTTGGTGGGGGGAGGGGGAAAGTAAAAGTGATATATTGTAAATGTGCTTTAAGAATAGCTTGCTGGTTAGTTGACCATTTAATGTGACCCATTTATCATAATTACAACACCTTGGATCAGCTAGTTCTTACCAAAACTGTCTGTTAAGTAGGAACCATGATATCTAACAGAAGTTTTCTGCAGCTGCAGAGACCTTGGGGGAGTAAAAGTGATCTCTAGCTAGGTTTTAATACACTCATCCCTGACTTTGAGAAATGGAAGTGAAGAGGAATGTATAGGAATTGTAAGGTGTCCTCAGAATAAAAAGTAGCAACAGCAGGAAGAAATCGTGTGTCAACTCTCTGAGAAGGCAGGAACATTTTATTTATTTGCTTTAATGTGCAAGTAAGTTAAAGCGTTTTTAATTGCAGTGACTTCTTAATCCATCTTGAACTGATTCGTTTACTGTAGGAAGAGGTAACTGCAATTGCACTTCTAACATGATTGTAGCATATTCTCCCATATTATGGGAATTCTGAGTAATGGGAAACTTTGCTCAGTAAAAAATATGCTGAGATATAGTACTGATGTTAGAGATGCCTTTTATTTGACTTTCTGAAGAGAAATAGCTCTTCTGAGCTCCTACTGATTCTGTGTAAAGAGAGGAAATGTTTTTACAAGACTAGTGTGCGAATATTTTGCAATACTCAAGTTTTCTGAATTAGCTTCAGCTTTATATTTGGAAATTAAACTGAGAACAGTATAGTAGAACAACATGTGGAAGTTAATCAAGTGTACTTAAATGATTCATCCTTAATGGAGCTGTGGTGACAGTAGGAGGAGTTGAGAGGCAACAAGGAAGTGACAGAAGTGAAGCCTGTTATACTTGGAAGTGTTTTCTTCCTTTTTCTTCTTTTCTTTTTTTTTTTTTTTTTTTGAAGTTGTATCAGAACAATTTCTGGTGAAGGCCCACAATTAGTAAACCTTAACATTGTGACACGCATGCAGAGTTTTTTCCATGACTTTACCTCTGTCAGTGGATCATATATTTTGCAGGAAGGATGGACTTTTTCCTCCTCCTTTTAGAAACCAACTATTTGTGGAAATGTAGACATCAGTGTGTTGGTTTGTGTATTGTATATATCTGTATATCCTTAACTTCTCTTGAGCATACTAATATGATGCAGCTGAGCTTGTATGAAACATTCCTTACCTGCAAGAACTGCTAGTACTGAAATACTTTTTAAAGGTATAATTTTAAGCTTCATCCCTTTCAGTATCTTACGATTCAAACTCACTATTTTCTTTCAGCAGAACAAACAATATTCTTAAGAGGTCATAAAAATACTTAACTCCCTTTTTTTGAGCATGTGATAGGCTTGATAAGATAGTCTTGAGGTTCTGTGTTGGAAACTAGATCAGTGCTCATGCTTGGATGAGTCTGAGCCTGTAGCATATACATTTGAGTTTGTTCTTGAATAAACTCAATTTCATCTTAAGAGCCTTGATTTGATACTACAGATTCAAAAACATGTCTGTGATTGCTTTTCAAAACAGTAAAATATCAAGACAATTTCCCACAATGACTTTGGCAGCCTAACAGAGCTAGTTGTTGAGCAAAGTCCGTATGCTATGTGAGGCTGCTTAGGAAGGGGAGACCTAGTATTTAAATTAAAGCAAAATTACTTCCCTATCCAAAGTGCATTGCCTAAATTATTTTGCAGTGAGAAGATGACAAGGATAAATCATTTAAGCTTTAATTACTTAAAACTTTGAGGCAACATTGAATTTGATAGAATTTCAAGCTTCTACAGATTTCTTAAGATAGACTGGGAAGAGGTCCTGTTAGTGACTCCAGGAAGGGAGGAATGACAGCTTGATCCTAAACACTACTGAAGACTAAAGAATATACATGGGCAAGGGACCTTAATAAACGCCCTAGTGAGGGAGATGATAAGCTTCAGACAGAGCTTGCAGACAGCTGTGGAAATCCTTCTTGTTCAGATGCTGTGCAACTGTTTGTGGTCAGTAAAGCTCAGAATAAATAGCTTTTATATTCCTTAAATGTGGATTAAGTACTTCTTATTTTTTTAAAGAAAACGGTGACAAGGTGATTCCTATGATCATTGCTCAGGTCTGTGCAGTACGAGAGTTGAGGCTGTTCTCCTAGACTAGGTTTCTTAAAAACAAGATAAGGGATAGAAATTGGTAACTTTAATCCCAGCAGACATTAGCAGAGTGTACTACAGAGCTCTGGACTAGGCCTTGTTTAAAAATCTCGTAAAAGGTGAGTAGTCAAACAAATTGTTGAGGCAACTGAGTAAGGCATCTAAGGTAAAGAATAATCACTGATATCAGGAGAGTAACATTACAACTGGAACAGTTGACTTTGAAGATGGAATATAACTGGATATGTGAAAATGTACAATGATTAAAAGCTTGAGAAAATAGGTTATGAAATTCTATTCACCCTTTCTGGTAGTTCAGAAATGAAAAGGCTATTTGGTAGAAGGGGGTAGCAAGTTCAGACTCATATGGACAGGCTGTTTTGTATGTGCTTATGGGAAGGTTGCTTATGTCTTGCTCTGAAACAGCTGATTCTCTCCTGCATAAAGCAGAGGAGAGGACAGATCTCTCACTAATCTGGTCAGAGTGGCAGCAGTAGGAAATTATATTAGGAGCACAGGAATTGCTGTCCAGCAAATAGTACTTACTTTCAAAAGTAGCAGAGGTGCATTAACAGCCTGCTATTCAAGATCTTTTTTCTGCATTAACAATTCTTCCTATGATCTGTTTAGCTTAGCTGGCATTCAGCTGTGACACCTTAAGGCTCACTGGTCTAGGCCAGTTCCTGGATCATTTCTTCCAAAGTTCACGTTCCCATAAAATAATAGGCCAGCATTTTCTGCCGTTAAAGCGTTCCCCAAAATGATGGTGAGGGATGTACAGTGTTTACTAGACTAGCTGCTTGGAATGTAACATGGCAGCCTTGTTTCTTCTCTCGTGTTGAGGAAAGAGTGCAAATTACAGTACACATCTTGGCTAAAACCAAACATTGCTTTTGAGTATACTTCTAATAGAAATATCTTTGTGACTAGCTTGACAAAAGTAAGCTGAAGCCTGGGACAAGAGTTGCTCTGGATATGACCACTCTGACTATTATGAGGTAAGTTCTGCTCCATGGCAGTTGTTCTACTCATCATATAAAGGGAAAAAATACTGAATAGGTTACAGAAATATTTGAATAATCAGTCGTATAACATTTTTTAAACACTTTCTTCAAAGTAGTGCCTAAGTAAGGGCAAGTGTTTTGAAGGAAGCCATATGAACTTGGTATATCTGATTTAAAAGAAAGAAATTGGCTATTTCTTAATAATACTTATCAGTTAAAACTCAGCATAGTTAGCAGCTCTTTAAGATTTTGCTTCTCCTCCACCTGTTTGCATTTTTTTTTTCTGAAAAAGGTTGTGAGGTTTGGGGTCTGTTCTGGTTTTTAAACGAACATGTTTGTCTCATTTTGAAAGTGAGATGAGGAGAAATCACTTTAGTTGTGCTAAGATTTACTGCAATAACTGTATAAATATGTCTGCATGATGAAAAATGTCTGCTTTTATTTTCATATTCTAGATACTTGCCAAGAGAAGTGGATCCGCTGGTTTATAATATGTCTCATGAAGATCCGGGGGATGTCTCATATTCTGAGATTGGAGGGTTGTCAGAACAAATCAGAGAGCTGAGAGAGGTATTAAATATCTGAGTGAAGTTTTTCCGTGCATTTTTGTTTGCATGTTTATTGATGTCTATCACAAAGTATTGTGAGGCAGGCTGCTGAGGGATACTGTCAGATTAGTGCTTTGCATATTTTATTAAGTTAGACCACATTTTTCTATACTGGAAGAAGAGTTGTTTAGATGTTTTTTCAGCTTTTTAATTGTCTGTGGCAAGCAGCAGCATGATTGCAGGATGCTGGTGCACTCAGTCTGGGCATCAGTGCTGCAGGCTACCCAAGCCTGCCCAGGAATGTGGGTGTTTGAAGACTAGGTCATACTGTTGTGAGCCAGCTGATGATAACTCAGATTGTTTGTGTGCTGTACACACACAGTAACAGAGAAGGATTATTCTAAACGCCAAAGCCCTTTTCTCAGACTGGTTGCAACTTATCTCTACTGTTACTGAAGATAGGACTCAGATTAACTTGGAAAAACTCCCCTAAAGAAAAAAGTTTGAAGGGTGCAGAACCCTTTAAGCTAAAGAAGTGCCAAGAAGTAAAGTGAGAGAGCATAATTAGGAATGAAAACCAGCAAACCAAACTTTAATTTTGCACAAAACCTGCTAGTTCTGGGTAGCTATATTATGGCCAGTGGAAAAACAAGGTTTTAAGCATCAGAAGAAACAAGCTATAGCAGAGTGGGAGTCTGAAGAACAAGGGCAGGCTTGTGCTTTGATCCATTAGCTCAATCAGACAGTATTTTCTTAGTTAACTGTTTCTCTTCCTAAATTTGCTGTGCAGATAGATAAGAATAAATGTGTCTGGAAAACAGACCTGCTGGCTTGTCATGAACTTCCTAGAACTGCTCATCTATTTTAAAAATGAAACTATATTTACTCCTCTCTTTTCAGGTAATAGAATTGCCACTTACAAACCCAGAATTATTTCAGCGTGTGGGAATTATACCTCCCAAAGGCTGTTTGCTATATGGCCCCCCTGGTGAGTGATGCATTACGGATATCTCTTATGTCAGCTGTGATTTCTGCTCACTGAGGAGAATTAAGGCTAAAGGGCAGTATTCAGACCTGCTGACCTCAGGTGCTTAACAAGGCACTGTCTCCCAAGTTAGGAGAAAACGTCAGAGGGGAGTCTGGGCAACTAAGTGATGTGTGTGTCTCAGTGGATTTTAGAGGGAACCTTGGTATAAAAGAAACCTAGAGCTGACAATGCAAACTCCCCCCACCACCACCTCAGCCCCTCGTAGACACCTTTCAGACAGCTCTGAAGTGAGATTGCCATGAAATGGCAATGAATGCTTAGCTGTCCCTCTCAAACTGTTGTAATAGCTTTGCATTAAAAATAAAATCCAACTTGTAAGATTGTAATGACTGGATTACTAGTTTAAACAGCTTCAGTCTCTTGTGTGTCCAGGTACAGGGAAGACACTGCTGGCCAGAGCTGTTGCAAGCCAGCTTGATTGCAACTTCCTAAAGGTAGTGTAACTACTTTTTAAAAAACTCTTTTAGTAAACATTAATCTTCTTGGACTCGGTCTCTTCACTCATTTGTCTTGTCTCCCAAAAGGTGGTGTCTAGTTCTATAGTGGACAAGTACATTGGTGAAAGTGCTCGACTGATCAGAGAGATGTTCAATTATGCCAGAGATCATCAGCCGTGCATCATTTTCATGGATGAGATAGATGCTATTGGTAAGCCTAATGGTCTGGAGAATGCTTAGTCTCCTTTCAACACTGAAATTAGCTATAAAGCTACAGTCTCCCTTGTCAGAAAAACTAAAGCATGCATGTTTGTCCAGAAGCAGCAGAATGGAACAGGTGATTCAGTTTCCTCCTGGAGCTGTTACAGCTATCTTAAACCAGGCCTATTTGTATGTGGCTTGGAGTTTTGATGAGGCTAAACTGTCTTCTGATGTAGCATTACATGGAGGCAAAAATAATGTACTTAACTTACAAGTTTGCTATGCCACAGGTGGTCGCCGTTTTTCCGAAGGCACTTCTGCTGATAGAGAAATTCAGAGGACACTGATGGAGGTGAATGCCTGAACTCTTGAATACTTACTGTACAGTCTATATTAAATAATAATCCAGATGTAAATTGTTATGTTACGTTCTGGATTGCTAGAACTCTTCCTGAGTTAGTACCTCAAGCTAAAAGTGTACTAGATACTGCTTTTGGAAAAGGCATCTGAAAAGCTTGTTAACTCAGTCATGAATTCAACTTAGAGACTAATTGAAAGACTCTTTAAAGTTGCTGAAATTATGTGGTGTATTTTCTGCTCTTACTGTGAGCTGACTTTGCTGCTGTTTACTGTTCTTCAAATGTTTGGAGGGCCTCCTCTCTTTTTCAAGAGGAAAAGACAGAGCCTGTTTCTTTAAGTCCTGAAGATACTTACTTTCCAAAATTTTAAAAATGTAACAGTTCATGTTTCAAAACTAGGTGAAGTAGTAGTTGTATTTCTTTGTTTCGCTAGTGATTACTCTGGTAAATCCAGTTTTGTGAAGAGAATTTTGAAAACATTAGTGACAATTGGAAAGTCTAAACCTAATAGGAAACTTCACTGGCCTATGTTTTTAAACAGTTTGCCCAGCTCAAATGAATGTGTCCGCCTTGCAGAATTGAACCACTGTGATCAAAGAGGAAGTACTTTGCATTTTCACAATGAAATGTCTTATGTCTATTAGTATTCTTGAGGCTGTTCTCCAAGGCTTACTTGAACATCCTAGGCTTAGTGCAGTACACTCGGAGTGTGTCAGCCAACCATTGGCTTCTTTTGTGCTTGCGCTGTCTTGGTTGGCTTACTGTTTTATCTGAGTCTTTCACATTTGAGCTCTGCTTTGTTCAACATCTTTTTCCTGGACAAGGCATTTTCCATGTCTCTTTTCGAGCCCTCCTTCGTTGCTTACACAATATACTGGGAGCTGTGGCATTCTGTTTGAAGGTTTATAGCACTGTTTCTGATTTATCTGTAGCGCTTTTGTATCTTGATGAAAATCTGTATGCAGAAAATAAGTGTAATAGATCACACTAAGGGGTATTGATTTGTTTAAGAGTCAGCATTTGTTTTCTACTAGTTATTGAATCAGATGGATGGATTTGATACTCTGCACAGAGTTAAAATGATCATGGCTACTAACAGACCAGACACACTGGATCCTGCACTTCTGCGGCCTGGAAGACTGGATAGAAAAATCCGTGAGTTACTCCTTTGCTCTGGCTGGAGGAGGATATTATGCATATGAATGTGGCTATCTGTTTTTATTAAAGCTTTCATTCTTTCTAGATATTGATCTACCAAATGAACAAGCCAGACTAGACATTTTGAAAATTCATGCAGGTCCTATCACTAAACATGGTGAAATAGGTAAGTAGGAAGCTGCCTAGACGTCTTTATTTGTAAAATTAGGAAGAGGGGGAGTTGTTACCATGACTCTGGCGCCATTCTATCTCCTACCTTATCCTGGCTCCACAGCTTTTCCCACCCCTTCTCTCTGAATTCTGCTTTTTTCCCCCCCCCTTTTTTTAATGTATCCTTATTGAATTGTTGGAAAGCCACATGATTCTCATCAGGTAATTTCTTCCTTCTAAAGGGAGCCACTTAATGCAAACAAACAGCATTTTCATTAGCCAAAAAAAAAAAAGACAAGTCTCCAAGAACAGAAAGGAAACTTCAAAAGTCATGGAGAAACTTTTTGGAAGTCTGTAGATGGCATAATGGAAACCTTGGTGTCATTCTGTCATTTAAAACCATGTCTAGTGAAAGGGTGCTTTTGCCAGTCAGTGGTGCAGAGAGCTCTCTGCAGAGCCTGAGGGGCAGAAGCATCTGTGAGATAAAACTAACAAAGCTCAATTAATGAGAATGTTACTCTGAGGTGACCAGTTGCCTTAGTTTCACAGTAAGGCTTCAAAACTTTACTCAAGAAAACTGTAACTGTGATTTGCTTTCTAAATTATGTTGACTGCCCTTTTCTCAGTAATCATCCACAGACCCTGCCTTCTCGTTCCCAGGCACGTTTACCCCCTCCCTTCTGCTGACACGAGCTATTCATGCAGCCAGGCAGCATGATCTGGACAGTGGAACTGATCTGGTTTGCCATCTGTCTGCATAAACAGCTGCAGCTCGATAGAGACGGCAGCACAGGAATGGGAATGAGCTGGGGGAGGGCAAAAGGGATGAGGATAGCCTTTCTTGACAGCATTGTTGGCTCAAATGTGCATCAGGCTGTAGACTAAGATACAGAAGAAGCTCCAAAGCAAGTCTTGAACCTGAGGTGGAGGGAAGCATTGCATCCCCTTTCTCTATATCTTCAGGCACGGGAATGAAAGCAGGGAAGGGTTATTCCGTTCTACCATGTAGAAAATTGAGGTGTGAGATGGGTACTAGCTACATTCCTTAATGTGACATGAGAAGGCCGTGATGCTAAGCTTGGATATCCTGAAAGGAAGTCCAGCATGATCCAATTCATCTACCAGGTGGGGTGGAAGAAAGGGATGTGAATTGTGTTAAAATTGTAAGGTACTGACCTGTTCCAGGTTCCACCATGAGATTTTTCTGCCATAGTACTGACGTGTCCTGAAGAGGCTCTAAACTTACCAAACCTTGCATCATTTGACATTGCTTAGTCATCTTGCTTATTTTTTCTGGTTTCCCGATTATGAGGAGGTTTGTTTATAGGATAGTACACTACTTGGAGTTAGAGAGAAAGTGGCAGAATTTCTAATCTCTAGGGGGTTTTTTTGGATTTTTAAGATCCAATCCAAAGGTTTTTAGCTCAAATGTCTCAAGATTTTCATAGAGAAGGTGAATTGTTTTGAAAAATTCAACAGATGATAGCTGACTTCTTTTTAGGGTGGGAACATGATTCTAGGGGAAGTAAGATTACATTTCACATACTTCTGACAGGTGGAATACAACGTCAGAAATAATATGCAGCCTTGAAAAATCAGAATTTGCACAAGTTGTTTAAAACACTTCAAAAATTTTATTCTAGAAGTGATAGCCCTAGACACCTTTTTTGTAAATATATATATATATATATATATATATATATATATTTACAAATATATATGCATAAAATATCTGGCTTAATATAGCAAAATGCTTGATGCCTTTAGTAGATGCATTTCTTAGAAACAGAAAGGGACCAAGTTATGATCACTTGGAGATAAGTTTTCAGGGGCTTTTTAAAAAAACTGATGCACCTAAATGATTAGAACATTGCTTTGATGTAGATTTTTCTTGCATTTCATGTTGATGCTTGTAACTGCAAGTTAGTATCTTTGGAATTTCATTATATACTGTGAGCTTTTGGCTGAGCTATGTTTCTGTGTTAATAAAAGGGATATGACTGACAAATTAATTGGATTAATAATTCTATCTGATAACTATCTGCACTGAAATCAAGTGTACCTTTTTTTTAGCTGGACCTATATTTCAGTGGTATCTATAACTCAAAATATGAACTTATGTCTAATTGGCATTTCTGTTTTGTGAATAGATTATGAAGCAATTGTGAAGCTTTCAGATGGCTTTAATGGAGCAGACTTGAGAAATGTCTGTACTGAAGCAGGTACTGTCTTAATTCTTGATTTTGATGTACTAAGTCTTTATTGATGCCAAACACTTGAGCTGTTACTCTGTTTCTCTGTTACTGCTGTTGATGGATTAAAATCCAGCGGTCCAAAATGTTCTTCTGGAACACTGTGTTCACTGATGCTTTCAGGCTATAGGGACACCATTTCTCAAGGGCTAGAAAGCATTTACTTCATGGAAATGCTAGTATTTTGCTGCTGTCTAGACCGTTACAACAGTTGCTTTCTTCACAGCATGTCATGCATGTCTAGACACTAAGCATAAGCAGCAGGAATGGTGATATGCCCTGAAACTTGATGGAACATCTTGGACAAAATCTCCTTTCCTTTTTTCCCAGTTTTTGTATGACCTACGTGATCATGCAGAAGTTGATTCTTTACATCCTCCTCCTATGGTTATCAACAAGTTTCTTATCAAGTTTGCCGCTAAAACAGCTAGGCGTGCAGACAGTCCAGCCGATTCTGCACAGATCGGCTGCCAGATATGAGCAGCAGCACTGCATTCATGTGACATTGTGCTTGCTAATCCCCTGTCATACACAGGCTGGATCTATGCAGAATTACGTGGATTTCGGCACTGTCCTGTAACAAATAAAAGGGGCCTAAAGTTCAGATTCAGCACCATAGAGAAAAATTACTGTACCGTTCATTGTCAAACTACCTTGTACAAACTAGATATAGTCCAGAAGCAGTGATACCTGTGATACCAGACACAGCATCTGTTTTTTCTGTTTTTTGTGGAGCACCAATGTCTCCTAGCACCTCAGTGGAGAGTTAGTAATACTTGTTTTCTCCATGTTCTAAATTCATTGTCCGCTTAAGGTTTGCCTACATTGGAAACTGAATGACACAGTTACCATAGTTAAATATAGTTATACTAGTATATTTCTTTTCAGTAAACACCTAGCACGAAAAGTGACTTCTTTGCAGTTTACTCTAACATACAGTTCTCGGTAGGAAAAGCACTCAGTTGCTCATCTACGGGTAGCCTGTGTAACTTTGATCCTTTTCACTTTGAAACTTTATGTACTGTCTTCTCTGTAGGGTTGCTGCAAATAGCACCAACTTACTCTTGCTACTAAATTACTTTTCACAGGTATGTTTGCAATCCGTGCTGATCATGACTTTGTAGTTCAGGAAGACTTCATGAAAGCTGTTAGAAAAGTGGCTGATTCTAAGAAGCTGGAGTCCAAGCTTGACTACAAACCTGTTTAACTGTATAATCCATGATTGACTGCACAGGACATACTGGGTTAATATATAAAAAGAAAGAAAAAAAACATACCTCATGGTTGTTATCACAAGATGTTTGTGTTACATGTAGCTAGTAATTCAATAACACTAGTTGCAAGTTGGCTACAGAAGTGTTTTCTGTACAGTTCTGAAATACGATATTCATTATAGCCCAGGTTAAGTAAAATGTGTGGAGATGTGATCTCTTAGCAATTATTGTGTGAATTTATACATGTGTCTGAATGGATTATCAGGCTTCAAGAAAGTTAATTCATTTCTTGACTTTTTTTATATCAATACATTTCCTTCCCCCAAACAGTTGAATAAAGCTTGTTTAAATTGGCTTATCCCAGTGTACCTCCTCTAACTTTTTCAAGGGAATGAATTTGTGTGTCTTCAGTGTTTGAAGTGTAACTCTTTCTCTGGTACAGTGAGTGTATTATGAACA
This sequence comes from Rhea pennata, assembly GCF_028389875.1. Taxonomy (NCBI): domain Eukaryota; kingdom Metazoa; phylum Chordata; class Aves; order Rheiformes; family Rheidae; genus Rhea; species Rhea pennata. Next base: position 66,773,454 of record NC_084667.1, on the reverse strand, counting down.
GTCTGTGAGTGAATGTGAATCTTATACCTTATGTGCCAAGACATGGCAACCTTTCCCTCATTTAATTATTCATTTAACTATTGCTCAGAATGTAATTTAGGGTGTTTGCAGACACTTCATTTAAGGATAACTCCTATGTTAAATGTCACTTTACCAGCAAAAGTATCTTAAGTATCTTTTAAAGACAACTGTCTGCCCTTTGCTACAGAGGTGGAGAAAATAATAGCAGTTGATATATGAAAGTTCTGGTTCCAACTCTTTTTGGGGGGGATAATGGGAGGGGAGAGGTTGTAATAGAGAGAGTTCCCTGCTATAGGGACTGGAGCATTCACATATACTAAATGTTAGCTTTGAACCTGTGCTGCTTTAGATGTGTGATGTACCTAATACTTCTGGAGCTCTGAGTAGCACTTTGCCATGAGTCTTACTTTCAAGGTTGGAATTTGGCCTTATGCTGGTTGGCTTTGTGCTCCCTGGGAACTGACTGCTGCAGCTGTTGGAGTAATCATTCAAACACAAATAAAAACCTACAGTGGAGGCTGAGTTCTTTAGGCCATCTGTCACAATGTATTATTTCTGTGTTTTAATCAGTTCCACACACAGGCATGTGTACAGGGACTGACTTTCTGTATTGTGCAACTTACCTAAATGTTAGATTGGAATGGTAGTGTTCTAGACTTCTGGCTACTTCTAATTATCCTAATTTGATTACTCTGGGTATGCTCAGCTGACAGACAAGTACATTAGATTAACTCTAGACTTACCAGGAAACAGTTTTAACGGTATCTTCCTGGCAATTTTAAAAGGCATGCCTGCATTTCAGTCCCCATCAACTACACCATGAGACAAAATAGAGGTAGCTTAAGATACAGAACACTTACGATGGGACAAGCAGCAACATTTTGATGTGTTTATGTAAGCTGATGGCTATTACAGGTTTCCTTTTCTCAGACTAGTAGAAAATTTTCGTGTCATGATTGTATCAGGAGTGTAAGACGCAAGTTTTGCTTTTCCATAAAGTGCTTGTGAATGCAGCTCATGTAGGGCTGCTGCTTGTGTACTTGGAACTAGTTAGGAGATTCAAAAAAAAAAAAAAGTTAACCTCTGAACTGAATCTCTGATATAAAAAAATGAGCTTTACTTATTACAATATTCTGGAGAAGGATGAACAATCACAGCAATGTTTATTGATGCACTGGAGTTGGTTATAACTAATTTCTGAAGTTTAAACCGTAAGCGAATGTTACAAATACCACCCTTACTCCTATTCTGGAGGCCGACTAGAGGAACGAACGACTTCTTACTCTCTTACCTTTTACTCTAGTACTCTCTACAAGGAAATGAGCCAACAAGCAAAATGTTTGAATAGTTTGAGAATAATGTCTTGAGAGTCCAAGGGAGCACAGGATCCTAGGCAGTGTTGAAAAACAGAGAAACGGGTTCCTGCTCCAAGAACATCCCTGAGTGCCATGAGAGAAGATTTGGTCTTACCAAATCTTACATAGGTGAGGACAGCCAGAGAGCGCCCGAAAGCTGCAGTGACCCCATTGCCTGGCAAGATATGCCAACAGCCTGCCTATAAAGTGTTTTATTTTTTTCCACAGTTGCCAATGAGGTCAAAGTTTTGTGTGCAAGGAGGGGGATAAGCTTGTTAATGTTTACAGGGAGAGTAAGCACAAATTAGAAAATGGGCCTGTTTTCAGGGTCTGCCAAAAATCGACTAGGCTGAGGCAGACACCTGGGCGACGGTGGACAGTGCAGTAACTAGTCACAAAAAGAGCAAATGGTTTCCTAAGGAAGAGATTAAAAAAAAAAAAAAGAGAGAGAGAATTTAAAAAAGCGTGGCCCTGCTAATTTGTGAGCAGCCCTTCGTACAGGTAGAGCGTGTGTGACAAGCCCTCCCGAGAGCCACGTGGCTGGAGAGGTCCCGCTGCCCGGAGCGCTGCGAGCGTCCTGTGGAGCACCCGAGCTGAGTTTTTGTAGAGATTTTTTTTTTTTTTTTTTTTTTTTTTGGGGGGGGGGGAGCTGCGATGGAGCCTGATCCCGGCCTGAGTGGAGGCTCTCCCACAGGAGCCCCTCCACAGCCAGAGCGAGGGTGCTCACAGGCACGATAGCAGCAAAACGGGCTTCTCGGGTGGGGGGGGAAATGGGGCGTTTTAATTCGGATTTTAACGACTGGATTAATGAATTCAGAGGCTTTTGGCCGGAAAAGAGCTGGCTGCGGGCGGCCGCGCCGCGGGCAGACGCGCCCTCGCCACAGCGCGCAGCGCCGCGACCGTTAGCGCCGGGCGCGCGCGCGCGGCCGGGCCCCGCCCCCCGCGCCGTTGGCGGCGCCGCCCCCGCGCGCGGCGGCCGTTGGGGCGGGGCGGAGGCGCCGCCGCCGCCGCTGGAGCGGAGCCCGGGGGCGGCGGCGGGAGGAGGAGGAGGAGGAGGAGGAGAAGGGAAGAGGCGGCAGCAGCAGCAGCAGCAGCGGCAGCAGCATGGCCGCCGGGCGCGAGCGGCTGAGCGCGCCGCCGCCTCCTCCGCCGCCTCCTCCCGCCGCCGCCGCTCCCGAGCCGGAGCCCGCGGGCCCGTTGCCCAAATAGCCGCCCGGCCCGGCACTGCCCCGCCCGGAGAGCGCCCGGCCATGGAGCTCGCCAAGCCGGCCTTCCCCGCGCTGCCGCAGGCCAAAGAGGACTCGGAGGTGAGCGGCCGCGGCGCGGGCAGCGGCGGAGCCGCCTCACCGCCCGCCCGCCGCGCCGCGCCGGCCTCGTGCGCGGGGTGGTGGGGGGGGGGGGGCCGCGTGGCGCCGCGCCCCCGTCCCGTGGGGAGGGCGCGGGGAGGGGGGAGGCTGCTCCACGCCGCCGCCGCCTCTCTCCCGCGGGGGCAGAGCCCACCCGGCGCCTGCGGCCTTGCCCCCCGCCCGCCCGCCCTCAGAGCTGCCGCCCCCCCTCCTCCCCCGGGCTTCTGCTCGCCCTCGGCCGCTCCCCGCTGGAGCTTGCTGCCCCTCGCGCCGCCCCCCCCCCCCCCCCCGGCCCGGCCGCGCGGGCGTCGCTGGTGGGACCCCGCGGGCTCCGCTCTGAGGAACTCCAGCGGGCGCCCGCGCGTCCCCGCCCGAGCAGTTGGCGCCTGCCGGCCCTTAGGTGCTCGGGCAGCGATCCGGCGCGCTGGGGCGGCTTGTGCGCGAGAGCCGCGGCGGCGGCGGCGCCCGTTGGGGCAGGCGGCGGCGGCGGCTCGGGCGGAGCCGCGCCCGGTGCGGTGCCGGAGCGGCCGGGCCCGGCCGGTGTCCGGTTCCTGGACGTGGCGCGGCTCCTCCGCCTGGCCCTGGCTGCCGGCGGTGCGTTCGCACGTGTCCCGCAGCCGTAAGTGGGCCGCTCCGACAGCGGCAAACGCCTAACGCAAAACGTCACGGTGTCGCGTGGGAAGCCGATAGTATCTGAGGCCTTCGGAGTTCTGTGGATTGTTGCATATTCCATAAACACCAGTGTTTAGTTCAATTCTGATAGAATTACTGTGAATGCTTTTATAAATGTTTCTAGTAAGGTATCAGAAATACTTCAATCTTTCCTTTTTAATTATCTGTTTTTATTAATTTGGTATGTTCTTCAGGGTTACAAAGATATTTACAAATAGTCTTAGCTGTTTTTAAGAAGTTGTAATCAGTTTGTGTTTGAAGATAAACTAATAGCTGACAAGCTGGTACATACATTTTTTTCTTTTTCTTTCTTTTCTCTACTTTTTTTTTTCTTAAGATCTTGTTCTTTCTGGAGAACTCAATTATATTATCTACAGTTACTTCTGAAAATGGTTAACTAAATTAGCCTGGGTAGCTTTTCAATCCTGTGTATAACCAGAACAGATTTAAAGGAGTGGGCAGTTAAAATACTTTTAAAAACAAAGTCACTGCCAATCTTACAAGTCTTGGTTGATTAAAACTGAAATTATAATACAATGTCCTTCAAGGGGTGAATTTTAGTTTTTATTGTTTTCAAGCTGACTGTATTGATCATACAATATTATATAATGTTAGGACAGTAAATGCTACAAGAACATAGTGGAGATTTTTCAAGGAATACATTTACAAACTGTAAGTTATTTTTTTCATCACCTTAAACTTGTGTCTGGCCTGCTCTGAATGCTCTATAATTGCAGTATTCTGGGGGAAGCAGAAAACTTGCAACCAGCATGCAAATGTCCAAGTTCTTGCAGAGCTTACTTTTTAAGCGTAGGTTAAGAAACTTCAGCCTAAGAGTTATTTGATATGAAGTCCAATGCTTAAATAGATTCTTTGGAAAAGCAAATTAAGGAAACTAAAATATTTTTGCCCCAAAATGTAGTTATTCAGGGAAAACTGGAAGATCATCCTTTGTGCGTTGTCATGAGGGGACTCTTCATTGAGTACTCCCTCATGTTATTAAAAGACGTTCAGTTATGCATGATTTAATACTCTCTTGGTAGATCTGATTTCAAAATATTGCTATATTTAAAAAGGTGAGATGGAGAGAAAGTTGGGAGGTTGTGTGCCTGTTTCTCTTCTTGATGTAGGCTGCTCAAGAATAAACACAAATTCATGGTTAGTTTAAGACAATCTAATTGCCCTCCCACAACTCTTTCTTGGGCTGATGCTAGCAACCATGTGGCCACTTAAATTATTTGGGGAAGAGCCAAGTTGGTGAGCTGATCTGTTTGGCTGTACAGCTTCATAGTTCATACTTACGAACTCATACCAGCCTAGTACTGGCACAAGGAAAAGTAAGAGTGGGCAAAGCTATCCATTGGGTGTGACAGTACAGCCTGCAGTTAGACTGCAGAAACATACTGTAGATACAGAAGTAAGTTTTCTGGTCTGTAGGCTGCTTGCAACCTCTGCATTCCATAAATAGCATTAAAAATTGCTGGACTCTTAAGCCGCCGGCCTTGATTAAAGGCACCTTTTTAGAGCTTGTGGAACTGTTAAGAAACACAGATAAATTTTACTTGCTGGAGAGACTTGTGCATACCTTCTTTTTATTCTAATCTGATACTATCTCCAGAACTGATGGACTGGAAGCTCTTCTGAGAACTTTCAGTGGCGTGGGTCACTTTTAAATGTACATAAAGTACAGAAAAAGATAAAATTTGTTTGGGGGGGTGCAGCCATGTTTGCTGTAGGTCGTGCACAGACCGACATTCTGCAAGCATCTGCCACACATCGACACAAGCGTGTGTCAGTGCTGGCTTGTAGTACTTCCTCTAATCCATTCTCATGTGCTGACTGCAGTCTTGGTAAACTGCTCAGTTTTGCAACATGAGCTAATGAAGTCTGGGATAAACAAGCTTCTGTCTTTCATTTGTAAGTCTGCAGCGACTAAAAGTTGAACTGCTCTTCCCAGCTCCTTATGCCTTTTAGATTTTTCTGCTCTTAGTTTTTGGATACCCAAAAACTAATTCATGGTTCTTGTAATGTTTTTTGCTAGATGCTATGAATGTTGGTAAGCTGCAAGCTGTAAGTGTGGTTATGTTATAGGCTGGTGATGGTGTGTCAAAGCCTTATGAACAATATTGATCATATGTGCTATGAAAGTACTCATATTCCAAGCTTTACATTTTCTAGTTACTGTAAGAATAAAAATGGATTTAGGATGTATTTGTGTGCAAGTGGGCTAAGTAAACTAGCATTCATGATCTATTGGGAATTTTGTAGGATTCTTGGTGGGCTTTGTAGTGGAATTATCAGCTTATTGACTAAATAGTCATATTTCCTTTTTATTATGCATGTAAACAGAGTTTACTTTCTTTAGCAGGTGATTTGTAAATCAACCTTCATTTCTTATCAGTTATATGTAGTCTAAAAGACTGACTAACTTTTGACTGCTTTTTTTTTTTTAAACCAGCTACAATAATGCTGTCCATCTATGGTGGAACAAATTTCTTAAGCTTTTTCACTCTTACCTTTGATATGAAACACAAATAACTTGCTTCACAAAAATAGTGATTCCGCTTGTCTACAGATTCTTTAAAATACGTAGGAGGCCTATATTATAATATATGTTCTACCTGCCCACAGAAGCGTAGGGCAAGGAAGATTTAAAACAACTGCTGCATCATGCTGGGAAGATGTAAATCTATTGACAGATTTTGATCCTGACTCTGTGGGATATTATCAAAATACTTTGCATGTATCAGAAGAAGTGCAGTGCAGCAGCTGAGGGAGAGTAGCCTTTTCAGGAGCAATTAACTTATGCCTTGCATCCATGAGAAGGCTGTGGAGGGGAATGGGAGTTTGCCCAGACATGAAGGCTGCTCACGACTGGAACAGTTTGCAGAACTGGGGACTGAAAGCCTAGAGTTATTCTGAATGGGGATTGTAAGAAGGACTTTGAGGTTCCTTGGCTGTCTCAGTAGAGCCCAAATCACCAGGCTGTATTTACAAAAAGCATGTAAAAAAGCATTTTTATACCACTTAAAATAATCTTTAAATAATAAATAAAATAATAAAGTAATCTGAATGCAAATTTTGTCTGACAGTTATCAGTAAAGTTTGTTCATTTGTACTCATTCTACAAATTTTTCATAAAAAGTGAATCAGCAAGGCCTATTACCGTAGAACAGCTTTGGGGTGAATGCAGAAGTACCGATAGAAACTTTTCAGAAAAGTCTCAGCTTCTCTGCAAGTCACCCATGTAAAACAAACAGTGCTAAAAATCTAGCAGTTCTGCCACTTGGCTCTGTGCTTAATATAAGCTGAAGAATTCTGCTGTCCCTACTTTATCATTCTTTAATGAAAACCTGTACTGATGATTGTGTGCACTAAAACTGGTATTTAACAAGGTAGTAGAAGTGTATTTTGGACCAAAGTTACAGGATGGGACATACAGGAAAGAAATGCATCTTATCTACATTATGTTTCTCTATGTCCATTTAGTCTACCTCTTTTCCTTTCCCCCCCCCCCCTTTTTATTTTTTTGTTTGTGTGTGTGTGTGTGTATGGTTTGTGTTCCTCTTTGGTAAAATAACCTCTATTTTCCTGATTGTACACTTCTTCCTTCCTCTGTGTGCTCTGTCATTCCCACCTGCTATTGTTCTTTTTTCCACCTTCCTGCTTTTGTATTTCTTTGTTTTCTTAAAGGCAAAACTGTTTCTGTGATAAGGACTTTCCACTGGACAAGTACACTTCAAAAATACACAGAGAATGCACTGCTAAACACTGCTTCCTAGCCTATGTCTACCATTGTAGAGGCTGCCTGACTTGACATTTACAGCAAAACCCCTCTCATAGCTGGCTTCACCAAAAGAAATAGCTTTACCTGTCCTGCCACCCATACAGTGCTGCTGCTGTGTTTGTACTAGTGCTTGTCTGACCCTACAGGGAGCTGGCACGGGGAGCCGACTTGATAGACGACCACCTATGCCAAAAAAAAAAAAAGTTATTTTTTGACAATTACAGTTTTCTGAGCTGGATGAGCTTGATGGTTAGACAAATGCCAGGGGTGCATAAATGTGTGAGTGGGACTTTGTCCTTTAATCAGCCACTATTTTGGGTCAGCAGTAATGACAAAACCCATCCTAATGCTCTTTTAGTATAGCGCTCTCATCCTTAGTGGCATGCCTGCATCTCAAATAAAGTGACTTCTATGATTAAAAATGGTTTTAATTGTTCATATAGCTGCACGAGGACTTCCATCTGAAAAGAAAATTAAGGTAGTGTTTTTTTTCTTTTACACTTTATAACTGGTGTTACTGTACCCAGGAATGTGAAGCATGACTGAAACTGAAGATACAGCCTTGCATTTCATCCTTGCTTGTGCTTATTTTGAATCCCTTAAAGTTGCACACAAAACAGTGATAGATGTGATAGGTTTCAGTAATATTCATGTTTTTTTGAATAAGTTTTCAGGCCTTCATTTAACTTGGAGTCTTATTTAAAGATTGAAAATTAACTCGTTCTATTACTACTTTGACATTTTGTGCTTTTTTGATAATTTAAATTCATCTAGTTACAGCAATGGGCTTTATAAAGTGTAATAAAATTATTGTCCAGGTTTTTAATGAACCGTTGCAAGGCTTCATTGTAACTAGCTAGAATAAGAAGAGTTGCAGAGGAAGGGGGTTCTAGATGGGAAGTGGTGAAAGAACAAACCTCAGCCTTGAAGAGCTGCAGTGAGGTACTGGCCTATAAAACTGTCAAGAGTAGTCTTAGAAGAAAATGGAATACAAGATCTTGGGAGAGTTAGTGCATTTTTATGTTATCAACTCTCCATCACCACATTATACTTTCCCTCCCGACATAAAGTGTTAATCGAACTTTACTTTTTAAATATAGTACTTCAGGTCAAGTATTCTGGATGGTGACATTAGAATCTTGGAATGCAAAAGGCTAAGGACACATCGGCATTTGTGATAGGAGTTGGAGAGGCTGTGAATTTAGATCTTGGATAAAGCAGAATGAAATTAGAAATGAATTATAGCTGCACCGAGGAAACAGCCATGAAGGAGCTTTTGTTAGTATAGTATAGATGGTTTTTCTAGGTTTGTTGGACTGTATGAGGTGAGAGCTTTTTCCAGGTGGCTTGTCTAAAATCCTTTCAAAAACAAGATGTGATTGCATTTCGTATTGCAGGTTTGACTTAAAACTTCTTGTAATTAAGCAGGATGACCATCTAGTTACAAGGTCAGGACCTATCCGTGTTCTGAGTTATAGGCTGCCAAGGGAGATGGTAGTAATGTTGACAGTTAATACAATCATGTTCTCTGACTGTTCTGGTATAATACTTAGTAGCTGCAACTTTATTTTCCTTCATAGAGCAGTAGGAAGTTACAGACAAGAGATCAGTGAGAGCAGATAAAGTAGCTGAAGCAGTTCAGTGGAATGGGTGGTTATCATTGCCTTAAAAGTTGTTTTGAGCTTTGGCTTAACAACTTGTGAAATAATGTTTCAAACTTGGGACATAGGCTGAGAGTTTTATAGCTTATATAAATATTTCACTAGATATGGAAAAAATTTAAATCTGAGAATTCTAGCAACCCTAGATTTTTATTTGAGGTACATGATAAACGATTAATCATGCAGAAGTCTTCTTTGAAGGATTAGATGAGAAGAGGAATCTGTTCAGAGAGGTAGGCGATGCCATTCATCAACAAAAGAACTCTTAGTATTGGGAGAGAGTCAGGATCCTGGAGTGGTCAAGAAGCTTTGCTGGGAGTTGCACAGAGCTTTATAAAAGGAAATGGGTAATGATCTTGAATAGCCAGGATGGAGTCATTGGAGAGCATGATTGATGTCCCGTGATACAGAGGAGACAGGAGGCAGCAACTAAGTCTAAAAAGGATACATATTGATGTTGAATTCTCCTTTCTGCTTTAATTGCTGATTTGACTTATTTTACCATTCCCCCCCCCCCCCCAGTATTTTTGAGAGCTTCCTTCGTCTAAGGTAGCTTGTGTCTTGCAAGCTCACTAATAAGGCAGTGGGAGTTTAGCCATAATAATGAAGGTACATTACTGTGGATTGCCTCTCAACAAAGACCGTCTGGAATACACATTGTATATGTGGAAATCAGATGGGTCTTTAAGCCTCAACTGCCAGTTTTGAACCAGCTAAGGGATGTCACATGTATATCCATTTGACTGTATACTGTCTAGTGAAGATGTGCAGGCTGCAAAAGGTAGATTGTGTTGCTGTGTTTGAAACCATGGTCTTTGCTTGATGATAAACCCCAATGTTGGACCTGCTAAAAACAAATTAAAAAAATACATGTTATGGAAGTCCTAGTCAAGGTCACATTTTAGAAATAGTCCAAATGAACGTGCCTGTCTACATGTCTCTGTAGAATGTCTAGATTTTTACCCTTCTACTGTTCTTTCTCAGAAGAACAGATACTTTGCCACCAGTTATGGTTATTTTGATTGTATTTTGCCATGGCTGTAACTCTTGTTGAGGATGTACTTGTAGTTTGGATATTGTGGTGGTGTTTATTACCTTCTTTATAGTGTAGAAAAGATCTCAGAACTTGCAGTAGCCTATTGTACCTTGGTATCTTCAGCTTGTTTCACCTAGAGATTAACTGTAGGTAAGGAAGAGAGGGCTTTGAAACACACTTCATTGCCTTTTCTCATGCTAATCACTTGATATAGAGACAGTAGTTAAATTAAATGCCAGGGACAATCTACATATTTCACGTGAACAACTGCAGATACATGTTGTGAATGCACTTAGTAAAAACAGCTGAGGTATCTTAAACTTCTCCATTAGAGAATCCCAGTGTAGTCTGAGAAAATCTGTCAGAGGTTAGCAGTTTCTCTTTAAAGATTTTTTGTGTTCTCTCTCGTTACTTTTGTTTTATAACTATTGGAGATTACTTCTTCCAGTGAATTGTCTCTTAGCTTTTTAGAACTGTCCCAATACTTTGCAGTGAGTAGTGCTGTTACTGTATCCAGCTCTAATGTCATCACTTGTTTTCTTAGCAAAATTTATGTATTCAGTCTGATGAAAGGTGAAAATTTCTGTCATTATTTGGTTGCTGAGTGCTTCAGACAGTGTGGAAAACATGGTTGATGGATGCATTCCTTAAAATGAAACCTCTGTTTGGGTTCAGGTTATGTTAATGGCTTTCTCTTTTCACATAGTTTTGCATAAAATTTGAATAAAATTGCGTTCTTAGTTTTAAAAGCTTTGAAGGCCTGCAAGAAGATCACCAGAATTGTTCTTTCATCATTTTGTGTACTTGCATGAAGAAAACATTTAATCTGAGATATTGTCTCAGATATTTGTTTTGCAAAGTAAATCCCATTGGAGACTGTTCCTTTTAGCTCCGGACATTAGTTTTCAAAGTTCTTCAAGAAGCTAATATTGACCTTTTTTAAACCAGAACATCTGTGACATCTGTTTTTCGGGGAGGGGGTTTGGTTTTCCGTTGGACTGTGTACTGCTGAATTCTTGCCTATTTATCTTGCACAGTTTACAGCTGCTGTGAGTAACCCAATTTCTGGCTTAAAATATTCCTTTCAACTGCATTATTAATGTAGTGTTAAGTCCCTTGACCAAGAACAGATGAATTTGTTTGTTTTCGTTAAGTTCCAGATTAAGAGTCTAAATTCTACAAGTATATAAATAGAGTAATAAACCTACTTAAGCACTTGGGTACTTCTAGAGTATAGCTTAAGCTTTTCAGCATTTATTCCTTGTAATACTGTTTTTATATTTGGGCAAAACGGGGATTTTCTTGCCTTTTGTAGAGTAAATTATGTTTTTGTATAAATAGAGGGATGACATGATTAAGTTAAAATGATCTTAGGTTGATCTTCAAAGGATGCAGTTCTTAAGTATCGTGCTTTTGTCACAGGATTTTTGCTGTCTATTACCAATAACTCTTGATTATTGCAGTTGGAACCTGCACAAATAACTTAGTTACCTCTCAGTATGTTTAACAAAGACCATTTAAGAAGATTTTTCCCCCTCTTTGTGCTACTTTTCCCGTAGGATTCAAAGAATTGTTTTGAATGGCTTAATGTTTGCTTTCTCAGAAATGCTGTCCCAGATTCAATTCAAGTGGTTTCCAGAGTAACTCTACTGATAGTAAGATCCCTTCTAATTCCACTACCAAGAGTCCGTCCAAACTTGCTGAGTGTCTGTGTGTGTTTGTCAGGGGAAGCATTGGATTTCTTTTTGTGCATCCAACTAAAAGGGGGCTGTATCAATGTGAAGTTGATACTGTGAGTACAGCTGCAGGTGCTCACACTGACAGTGTTGAAGTTTAAGAGCCTGGATCTTTCCTGCTATAACTGTAGCCTTGCTTCAGAGGTGGCATATTTAGAGTTTAACTTCCTCGTGGCTTTGAGGAGATAGGAACATCAGCAAGAGTAACATAAGGAAAAGCTTGTTTGTTTGTTTGTTTTTTTTCTCTGAGCTACTAGCATGTCTTTGGAGGAAGAATCAACAAAGTTATGTAAATAAATGAGCTATATGTATGCAACCTGTTTAATTTGTATTTGACTATTCCAGCTTTTTTTCTTCAAGTTGGTAACTGTGATCTTGGATAAAACTCCTTCTCATGTATGGATCAAAGAATGAATAAGAGCTTGTAAATAGAGGATAGCAGGAGTTGTAAAGAAGGAAGGACAGGAATAGAATCTGCCTAAAGATTTTTGTGTTTAGCTTTGGCAGCTCTGTAAAATGGAGCAAGGGGTGAAACCACTGATCCTGGCATTTATTTTGGGCTGTTTTGATGAATTTAGTTTGCTGAAAATTGGCTTTTTCTGAGTGGTGAACAATCAGACTTGTGGTCCTTTGGAAGTGTGTGATATGCTAGCCATAAATTAATTGATAAGGGATATTACACCCCTGTGAAAGAAAGCAAATGTATGCATTTACTGTACAAAGATCCTTCCTGATGTAATTGTCTAAGATGCAGAGAAGTGGCAATGTGAATTTTATGACTTGTCCCGAAATTAAATTGATACTCTGTTAATGTGGAACTTAAATTTCTAGACCTTTTAAAACTAAATCCTGAGTATTCAGAATGAAATAGTTTGAATATATGAAGTGTGATAGTGTGGATTTTAGGGGAGTTGCTTGCTATACTTGCTATCTTGCAAATGTCTCTTTCTTGCAATTGTCTTTCTGATCACATTCAGAAGTCGTTTATTTGCCTCCATGGCTAATAGATAATGTTTTATTTATTTATTTATTTATTTTACTTTGGTTTTTCTGTAGAGTTTCTATGCAGAAAGCTAATATGTGAATTTACAACACACTGGCTATTCTGCACAAGCTTCCTCACTGATGCTCAAAGTACTTCAGGGTTTTTTTGCCCATTGGCTTTCAAAACAGACTAAGCTGCCTTGCACTTCAGGGTTACTGGTATCTGTGTTGAGGGTTCATAGTAAGCATTTGCAATGTGCCTGTTAAGCAGTAAGGTAACTTGTACAATCTACAGAAAATGGATTTTCGTAATAGAACAGGCACATGTGGATCTTTCTGTGAAATTGACTTTCCTTTTGTATGTGTGTGCATATATATTTATATTTTATTTTATTTTAAGGATTGGACCTATCCCATGAGGAGAGAGATGCAGGTATGGCACACTTTGGTTTCTTTTCATTTGAGCAAAAAAAACCCAGTGGTGCATTCAGTAAGAAAAATAAACTCCCCTACAAAAGAGCTGGTACCTGAATCAAACTTCAGATGTCAGGTATCAGGCATCACTGTGGAAGAGAGCAAAGAGAAATTTAATTGTTCCCAAACATGCCTCAAATGCAGGTGAGCTAGTTCCGGAGATGGCAGGAGCTTTGTATAGCAAGGGGTTTTAGTGGGGAGGGGGGAAGAGTTGCTGGTTAGAACAAAGGCATGGATCTCTGTTGTGCAAGTACTCCCCCCCCCTCCCAAAAAAAAAAAGGCATTTGATGAGTCTTGTGCTTTTCCCTCAGAATCCCTCAAATGCATTATTTTGTCTTCAAGAATGTTTTTAAGAGATAGTCGCTAAAAAATATTGGAGCTTTGCTTTTGGACTTAAATTTTGTTAGATGTTCTCAAGTAGGAGCCCTGAACAGCTATAACTTTCATATCATGTCAGCTAAATTTTCTGCTCAGGATAAGATCTTTAGATGTACCTGACTTTAACGATGGAGAGAGAACTAGTTAAAAATGAGTATTTTTCTATTATTAGCGTAGAGCTAGCTGACTTACTGTGTGCGTATCAGGTAACGAGTTCCTTTGAAGCCCGTATTTGTCCTGGGGCTGAGTAAGGTGTGGCAATCTAACCTGAACTTAATCCAAGTAATTTCTGTTCCAAAATAAGATCTCTTACACAAAGATCATGTTTCTTTTATTCTGCCAAATCGATTTTCCCTTGCCTTGTTATAAATGACACTTGATATCATGTCTCTCACTAACATGCAAATTACTTGTTTCCATGGCCATAGTTTGGGTTGAGTGCAATGTATTATTTTAAATAATTTTGAGTTGGTATTGAATATCTATTTTTTCCACACTAGGAAATTTTACCTGGGTTATTTTTAGGCCCATATTCTTCAGCTATGAAAAGCAAGGTATGATTTTTATTTTTTTCTTCTGTTTTCGAAATAGTCTCTCATAAGAACACTTTGCTGTGGTGATTTATTACTGTGGGGAATATGTTCAAGTGTATGCATATGTCTTTATACCTGTAATTTGGTCACAACTGTTAATAAAATCCTCTAGCATCTCTCACTCCATTTTGATCAAAGTAATATATTATGCATTTATGGGATGGTTCCTTTAGCCCAAAGGATAATCTGACTGGGCCAGGTATCTAAGGCCTCCCTCTTTCCAGAGTGGGTCTGAACTGCCCCATCCCTCTATTACGTGGTGGTCAGTTGACGCTTACTTAACTATCATGCAAGCTAGAGAGTTACTTGGGGGGGGGGGGGGGAACCCTGGTTGTTTGTTAAAACTGTTCACTAGCTGTTCATTAAAACTGTGAATTTTATAGTTAATCTTAAATAATTTTTCTTAGAAAAAAGTAAATATCTGAGATGTGAACACTACTGGTGCAGGCAATCTGTTTCATTTACTAAAAGTGTTACAAGGTAAATCAAACCTGGGCAGTTATGTCTGTGTAGTAAAATAATTTGAGCAGTGCTTGACTTTATTGTGTATGCAACCTGTTTCTTTGCATCTACAAGTTTACATCACAGTTTAAATGATCTGACCTTCCGTGGTGTAATTCCAGCAAGAATTCAATGCTAGCTGAAAATTACTACAACAAGGAGGAACTTGCAATTTCAGAAGATCTGAAATGTGGGCAGAGACAAACAAGTTTGCTAAATGTCATCTTTGTTGATTTTTTTTTTTTTAATCATTGTTAGAATTTTTTTTTTTTCTTGTAACCCCTAATGGTTGTGTGTTGTCCTTTTTGGAAAGACAACGTTTGCATATCAGAAAACTAGCCCCAACTTTCCTTGAGAATTCATCTAATCCTATTGTATATTTAAGTATAGCTTTTATTTTTATTACTCTGTAATTCAGTTGATTCTATAGTTAAACTTGACTTTTTCTTTTTCTCCCAGCTACCTACACTTCAGAAACATGGAATAACCCATGTAATATGCATACGGCAAAACATTGAAGCAAATTTTATTAAACCGAACTTCCAACAGTTATTTAGGTGAGAAATGAACATAACATTCAAAACTATGAACAATGATTGTCTTTCTTTTAAAAGTCTAGTTTTGTATTAGCAATATTTTTTTGCTAATGTTCTTCCCAAGTATTTTCATATCAAAATTGTCAAATTGTTTGAAAAAAAAAATAAGGTATTGAAAAGACTCTTGAATCCAAACCATAAAGTATGTTCATCCTGCTAAATTCTAGACATGAGCAATTCCACAAAATGAGAAACATCCTTTAGTTTACGGTAGTTGTTGTCACTCATTAAATTGTTCGTTCTGAGTACAGTTTGTCCTGTTAAAAGCACTTGTCACTAACTTGATCAGAAAATTTTCATCTCTGAAAAAGCTGCCAGAAAAGCCCCAGAAAAGAGTACTGGCCCATATTTATATATTGATGTTGAGAATGTGAGTATATGACATACAACTTTCAAACACAGATGGGTGCTGTAGCATAGCACTTCTGGGTTTCTTCTGGATTCTTGCTAGGAGTGTTGGTGGATACCCTCACTTACTTCCTCGCTTCCCTTTATCACAGCTGAGGAGGTGGCTTCCTTGCAGTAGTTGTGGAGCCCGGAATGGAAAGTGAAGCCATGTGGGCAGTGTTGACTTCTTTATTGAAGCTTGAGCACTGTAGCAGGATGCAGTTGCCTGCACACGTAGATGTGGTGGCAACATCCAGTGTTGTTGTGTACTCATAGTAATTGTTTTCATTGCAGGTATTTAGTCTTGGATATTGCAGATAATCCAGTGGAAAATATAATACGATTTTTCCCTATGGTAAGTATTTATGTATTAACGTGAATGAATTGGGAGTGAAGTTGTCCAGTAAGAAAATTTTTCTGAACTGACAGATACAAAGTTTCAAATCTGGGATGCCCAAGCTGAGGCACCTTAAGAGTTCTCAGCCCTGCCACGTGTGTGCTAAGTAGCAGGGTGGGTTATCTCAACTCTGCCTCGCTTTCTAGGCTTACAGAAAGGACTTATACAACACTGCTCTCACAGACTATTTGTTACTGCTTTTTTCTCCTCTCCTTTATTTCTGAACACTCAGGTCATGGGAGAATGCCAATTATTTTGAAACGTCTTGGCCTGTAGGAGACTTTGTTTTTCCTTCTCTCAATGGAAAATGGAAACTAGTTGATGGAATTTAAGTTTTACAGCATCTGGAAGCATGTGTTTACTATAGAAGACTTAAAATAACTAACTTAAACAGTATCCATTACATACTGAAATTTGGAAGCAGAATAAACCCTTAGTTTTGAGCTATGATTTTGTACTTTTAGATTAGTTTGCAACAGAGCTCAAGCATTTTGTTCCTTCCTACACTCAAAAAATCCAAAATTCTTCTGACCTCGCTATATGTATCAGAGGTAGTCATGTATGTTTTTACAGAAGAGGAAGGCAAGTTAGTTAATGGTCTCCTGCATCCCTGAAGTATAATGCCTTTTGATTGAACAACATCCTTTGCAAGTCTTGTGGTTACTAACATGGTAGTAGCTCTGTATTGGCTCTTTGAGCCCAGTGTGAGTGTTGTCGTGTTGTCCCCCCCCCCCCCCCCCCCCCCCAAAAAAAAAGAAAGAAATCTAGCTTTTGCTTTTTGTCTGATCTGCTGTTTCAACACTTTAACATAATTGTCTCTTCTATATGTGCTGCTCTGTTATGAGTGTTTTCCATTTCTTTGTATTGTTACATCTGATAGTTGTCCTACCATCAATATCAGCTTTCTTACCAGTGACTTCAGATATTGAGTTTCCTTTTTTTGTTTTTGGGGTGTCTTTTTCTTACCTCTCTCTCTACAAGAAGAGATTCTATATTTCCAACCACTTCTGTGTCTATCAAGGCTCTTCTGTGCTGTAATGCCTAAGTATTTGAAAGAAGCAGCTGAAAACAGAGAAGATCCAGCAGGATTTGGTCCATCAATACCTAGCATTATTTCAGAGAGCTCACTTGATCATGTCTCATTTTATAGAGTGATTAGACCTATTTCTATAATGGAAAATATCCTTAGAGAACTTTCAGGAAGATTTAAGACTACCATTATCCATGCTGCGGTCTGGACCGTGTCAGTGTTATTCGCCCCTTCTCCTTGCCGCCCTTCCAAGCTATTAGGCAAAGATGTTTGGATGTTACTTTAATTATAGTGTAGTAACTGGTTATGTTAGGATTGTAAATAACACACAAAGCAGATCTTAATGCCTTTTGGAAATTAAATGTGTCCGGCTTCACGCTACTTTTCCCTGACAATTTTATGGATAGTTAGAAGTACAAAAGAAATCTTAAGTGTTTTTACAGACTTAGACATTTCTACTGTATGAAGTGAGTTATTGTTGCTTTACATGGAGACTGTTATTCTACCAGATTTAAATGCAAGTGGCAATATCATCTAGAATTTTCTGAAACTGAGTCTTTAATTTTTTTTCTTTTTAGACTAAAGAATTTATTGATGGAAGTTTACAGAGTGGAGGTAAAGTCAGATCTACTTTTTTCCTTCATCTGCTAATATAGTGTTGTTAATGCTTTAAAAATTTAGTGGTATGTATCAGACGTTCTTAAGTACAAGATCTTAAATTTCGATGTTTATTTTGGTTGACTTGAACCATGTTATGCAAGTTGAGGGCAAAGTATTCTTTCCTTTTGCCTCAAACTGGATGACAAAACCCTTTGTCTTTTTCTTCTCTTTTAACTATGATCTGTGCATGAGTTTTGTCCCTTCTCTAATGAAGGGATGTAAATCTGCGTTGTGGTCCTAGGAATACAGATTTTGTTAAAATCCTTAGAGGAGCAGGAATCCATGCTTCTGTATCCCAGGGCAGTGATGGACAGAATCTAGTTACACTTCACTGTAGATTACTAAGATGTACCTATTGTTCCCCAGAAAGTATCTTGATAGTGCATGGCTGTTCATAAGAAGGAGAAACTTAAAACATTTTTTTTTCTAGTCTACACAAGTAGCTTTTTTTTTCTCCTCAGGAAAAGTTCTTGTCCATGGAAATGCAGGGATTTCTAGAAGGTAGGAGACTATGCTTTTTGCTTTTTCTATTTTTGAAACCATGAGAGTATATTTTTTTTTCTATTTTTTTTCTATTTCTTTTCAGTGCTGCCTTAGTTATTGCATACATAATGGAAACGTTTGGGGTGAAGTACAGGTAAGAAAAGAATGTGAACATTACGTGGTCTTGTAGTTAACCGCTTGTCTGAAAAGGCTGAAGTACGAGAGTGTTTAACAGATAAGACTGATCCATCTGTAGGTACTAACTTTTAAATTCGAGTGGCTTAAGTAAATAGTTTTGGAGAGAATGTATACACTTCCATATTGTAGCATAAGCCTGTTGTTACCTATTGAAATTGAGTCACCACTTTCCACAAGGCAAACTTTGCCATTTCTGTTTAGCAAGGGTTTGTTCATACCCTTTCTTGAAGCAATAGGTACCTGCTGCTAGTGGAAACAGGATGCTGGTCTAGAAATGTTGATGCCATGCTGTAAAACTCCGTGTACTGGAGGCCCCAAGAGGTTGTTGTTAAGTAGTGTGTTGAAAACAAGCCAGCGAGCTGAGGATTTCAGGTGGGCAAATAGTATGTTACAACTATGTAACAACATAATGTTACAACAAAATTCCTGTTTTGCCCCAACAGTGTGTTACACAGACTAGTTTCAGGGAGCTCTTAAAGGCTGTATATTTTCTAAGAACTGGTAATCAGAAGAAAAATTCATGCAACCATAGAGACTTGTCGGAGTCTGTTTTCCGCTGAAATGTTTTCTCTCTCCCTGTTTTCTTAAGGGATGCATTTACTTATGTTCAAGAAAGAAGATTCTGTATTAATCCTAATGCTGGATTTGTCCATCAACTTCAGGTGACCTTTTTTTTTTCTTTTTCTTTTTTTTCCTTTTTCTGGTCATAATCCAAAAGCAATTTCAATCATCTTGCTACAAAACAGCCATTTCTACTTAGGCTTGAGGTATGTTGTAAAAGGATGCTTCAAATTTCAGAAATCATAGTAGAGGTTGGGAGGAAGAAGAGTTGTGTATCTTAGCTCATTAGACTTGAGTTTTAGAAAAGGAAATCAAGGAATGGAGGAGAAGTGAAAATCCTGTTTGTGCAATGGCTAAGAGGCTCTGAAGTAGTCTACTGGTGGCTAAGAAAACCTTAAAGAGGCTGTGGTGTGCATTGAGATGCTTCTTGGCAGTTGAATTCGTAGATGATGATAACATTCATAGGTTTGAAAAAGCAAATTGTCATGAAGTTGTTTTATCACTGTATTTCGTGAGTCTATTAGGGGAATGGCGGGTAAACTTGAGGATAATGTGCTGAAACAGATTTGCAACGTCTCCAGTACATTACTTGGCTGGTGATAAGATGATTGGAATCTCCTGAGGTGTGTGTGGGGGTTTTGTTTTGTTTGTTTGTGTATTTTAGCATCTCCTTTTGAGGAGGAATTTGTAGTTCTGAATGTGTGACGTGTCAGTAGGACACAGCTTCAAGACTGCGGCTTTTTTTTTTTTTTAAACTGTTTGATTTGCCTGCTGGAAAAAACAATGAGTTCTCTAAACATTCTGACACATTTTTTTTTAATGAAAAAAAAAAATCATTAGCCTTTGTTTTCTTCTCTGCTCTGTCCTCCTGACACTTTGTTGTTCTTGTCAGAATAGTATCTACTTTCAAATCTGTGCTTTCCTGTAAGATACCTTCTAATCTGTCCTACTGAATTTTCCAAATTAGTCCTTTTTACTCCTTAAAGTACTGTACCAATTCAATAGCAATATTTATCATCAAACCTTTTCAGGAATATGAAGCCATCTATCTAGCAAAATTAACCATCCAGATGATGTCACCACTGCAGCTGGAGAGATCTCTTTCTGTCTCGCCTGGTACTACAGGTGAGAAGCCACTTACCTGTTTTGTGATACTATCTGTCTCCTTGAAAAAGGAAGTAGCTGAACTTGATCTTATAAGATGATTTTTCTCACTCCATAAGTAAACCTGCAGTGGTAGCAGCAAATCTCAAAGTTTTGCTAAAGAAATGGCTCTGGTTAGTGTACAAATCTTCCAAACTTCAGAGTGGATTACTTAAATGTTCAGTTCTCCCCTATGTGTACTTATTTCCATAGTATGCTGTGGAAAGACCATGCTTCTCCCTATCCTTCAAAAGTTTCAGGTTCTCTGCAGGAATCAAGAGGCACAGGTTGTAAGGACAGCAATTATGTTATGAACACTAACTGCTTAAAAATAAAGCAGTTGCTTTTGAAGAAGGTTCTGCTGTGTGCCTAAACAAGTAGGAAAGGGATTAGGGTATGTAGAAAACATTACTGTGATCACTTGTAAAACAAGTGTACCAGTAGCAACCCCTTCTAAAGGTGAGTGAAAATGGAGCCTGGGGGGAGATGTGAAGAAGTCAGTGAAATGGATGGGTACTTAGAAATTTATTTTCCTTATGCAGAAGTACAGGGGAGAAAGTGTGCAACTGGCTGGGAAAAATCCTGTCCCAAAAGCTGAATGGTTTAAAAAGGTAGACTTCTTTGGAAGAAGAGTGCAACAAAAACTGCCCTGTAGCTCTGCTCAGAGCTGCTGCTTATCATAGCTGATGTTTTCAGGTGTATTCTTTTCCCTTTTCCTTTTGTAGGAAGTTTAAAGCGAATGCATGAGGAGGATGAAGAACTTGGAAACATGCAAGTGGCAGCAGCACAGAATGGATGATATCTGAGGACACCATTTGTATTGTCAATTCCTGCCAAGCAAGGTGAAGAGAACTGGGGGAAAAGAACTAATAATGCAAAATGAACACACACACACACAAACACAGCTTCTTTACAATTACATGTTGCTTTCAGATGTAAGTCTGCCTCTGCAACACACTAAGCAACATTTTTAAGATGTTGGACTTCTTGAATGAATAGATGGCACTGATTGTTTTACTCCTTTTTTACACTTTACAGTTTTATTCTAAACCAAGATTTTTTGGACTTGCAAAGAGGTATTATTGCAATAATGCACTTTTCATACTTGAAATTTCTTTATTTGTATGATATAAAGTTATTACTTTAAACAAAATGCAAGCTGGGGGGATTTGTTTATAAAGTTATTTGTGTAATTTATAACAAGAGACTTTAGTAAAGAAAAAGTTTGCTAAAATTCACTTTGTTCTCAGTGTATATTATGACCTTGCTCTTCCAAGTGTGGCTTTGTCAACAGTAGTGCATAGTGCAGTTTGTAATCAGCATTGGTCTGATTAGTATTAACTCTTTACCATGTTAGAAAACCTCATTATATACTGAATTGTTTTGAGACTGACATTCTGAGGCTGATTCAAGAGAGAATACTGTTCTAAGAAGCTCTACCTCTTTCAGTCAAATTAATTTACTTTACCAGAGTACTGCTTAATTATTTAATAACATAATCATGCACTAAATTAATACAGAAGGCAGCTACAAATTTAACACACATTAAAACTGAAATCTTTCAGCCTGTTTTAAAAAGCAGTTTGTTAAATCAGGTATCAGATGATTTAAGAAGTTAGTTAAACATGCCAGTATGGTCCAACTGTCTACTAGAATACTGCATCTTCAAACTGGTATTGGAAAAATATTTCCTAATGTAGGACAGCATTTGCATCATTTGAGGTAAAAATTGGGTTAGTATTTGAAAACTGAGGCCCAAAGCACCAGCCATAGTAATATCAAGAACAAAAGGATTCACCTCAGCTCCTCTGAAGCATTAGTCAGTTAAGGCCACAAACTTACCAATGCTTCAGAGTTGCCAGATTGGGTATTGTCAACGCATTTCATGCAGCTTTAACTCTTCCCCCTTCTCAGATGCACAGTGATAGGCACTGCTTGTGTCAGCACAGTCTCGATTCTGCATCTCTCTGCTTTATTTGCCAATCAACCTGTTAGATGAAAGATATGCTTGTAGAGCATTGTGTTAACTGAGCAAATAGCAAAGCTGTTAAAATGACTGGTGTATTTGGGAAAAATGATCTTCTAATTGGACTATACTTCAGAGGTGAACAGGTGGGATCAAGACTGAACTGATATCAAAGAGGCCTTTAGGGATCTGAGCATCCAGCCTCCTTCCCTGTACTCTGTCTATCTGGACACATCCATACCAGTGTCCTCTGTGGGCCTCAGAATGAACAACTGGTTCTGAGGATGTAAGTAGCAGCCTCATCTGGCCTGATGGACTGTGTGAAAGCCAGAGGAAGCCAGGAAGAAGGCTGAGGGGATCTTTGAAGGTAGAGATGTTTGAATCTGAAGGCATGAATCTGAACTGTGAAGCCATTTTGCAGCGTGAAGATCTCTTTGGAGAGGCTGTCCTTTTGCTATGGGATTGTCCAGGAGCTTGTTTACTTTGTAGGAGCTCTGCCTCAGTCTGTGTGTTCAAGCTAAGTTGACCACGCCTGTGACTTACTGTTCTTTGCTTAGTCACTGCTTCTCTGCCTTTTCCTGGGACTGCCCAGAAAGCTTGCTGGGCGGCAGCCCCTCTAGAGCAAGCCTGAGCCCTTAGCATGTGCCAAGGCTGTTTTTGCTTGGGGACCTCTTAGAAGTAGTTGGCAGATTTTGGATTGAAAACTAGTGACTGGATTAAAACAGTCTGCTAGAGCAGACACTGGTGACACCTGTGGAAGAAATTCTCTAACAGCAAGTCAGGCTGAATGAAAGCATCTGGGTGAGGTTTTATGGCCTAATAATCCCTTCTCCTGTGGAATGTGAAGGCCTTGGAGTGCATGCAGGGAGAGCTCACACCTTCAGAGAAGCTGAACCAGCAGGTGCTCTGGCCCCTGCCACCTGCTTTGGTGATGGAGCAGTGCAAATTCTTTTTTTATATGTGATGCTTTAGCCAGAAAGTCTTTAGCTTAAAAAGTGTTGTTATCTCTTTTTAAGAACTACAGCTTGCCAGTCTTACAGACCAGCTCGGCATGCAGTGCTGGTTTTGCAGTTGTGAGGTTTATTATGTGCTCCTACACTGACTCTCTCTGAAAAAATGCTTCTGGGGCTGCTGGGAAGTAAGTTCTCAGCTGCTTCACCGCTTACTCCAGAGCGTTACCATGAGAGTGCAATGGCTACTTACTCATGTCATGTGGGGGTTGTAGATGTCTCTGTGTGGCTCACCAGATCCTGTCAGCTACAAGCTTCTGATGAAACCAGGACGGGAACCAAACTTTAATTAAAAATTGCTTCCCAAAATAGGGCCTCTCCTAGGGTCCCTTGAGAAATGGTAGAGATGAAACACAGATGGACCAACCCTGTTGATTCATCTGACTATCCCTTGCCAAAGAGGCTTGCTCATGTGCAGTCTGGGTCTGTTACCTCAGCAGGGTTTGGTGCTTCCCTGGGGAGGCTGTTTCACAAACCAACAAGCTTCATGATGATGGATTTCCCACCAATCTTTTTTTTTAAATTATTTTATTTTTATTAATTTATTTTTTTTCATTTTAGTCTGCCTGCCTTGCAGGTTGAAGCCTCTGATCCTGAGGCACGCTGAGATTAGATTTTCTCATACATGCTACTATCAAGCCTTTTATTTAAAAGTTGTTGTAACTTTTTCTGTTCTGTGTTTAGCTTGCTTCTGGTGGGTATCTCAGTTGTGGTGTGTGTTCTGACGATACTGAGGAAAAAACCAAAGGTGAGAAGAGGTGGCAAGGATCCAGTTTCAGGCCCAGGTACTTTACAGGGCTGCTCAGTGTTTGTATCTTTTCTGAGGAAACAGCCCCATGTACTCAGGGTCCCTGCTTGGTTCATTGCCCTCTGCTGCACCTAAGTTTAGGAGATGCCTGGTATGTTTCAATAGCACCTCTTGCTGTTTCCTTTTTGTGGCATTTTTCTAGTTCCTGCAAACTGACAGTTTAAAACACAGGTACTCGTGTAGTAGGTGTTCTTCCAGCTGGCTGTGACATGCCTGAAACCACAGGGGCACGTGTACGTTACCCAGTTTGGCGGTAGCAGCTCTACCACATCTGCCTGCGCTTCGCAGCACCCTTCCCCCTCATCCCAAGGCAGCAGAGTTTAGCCCTTCATGAGCTGTGGGTGTGACAGGCCAGTTTCTGGCCCACAACTCACAGCCACAAACATCTCAGCCTTTCCGCAGGTAGAAGGCTGTGCTAAAGCCAACCTTCCTCTAGAAGAGGACTTCCTAACAGTCTAGCAGTGAAGCAGGTGTGACAGCAGGTGACTGTATCTTTTCTGGCTAAGCGCAGGGCCTCTGTAACAGAGACTGTGCTGGTAGTGGTAGTTTGCCAAGGTTGAGCATGTCACCTCTGTCACCAAGAGCTCTTCAAAGCTAAAGAGCCGCTGATGAGCTGGATTCCTCCCAGCGAAGGCGTTGTCATGCAGCTGTCAAACTAATTAGTTTGTTTTACAGTGATCTAAGCTGGGTACACAATCACCTGCTCCTCACATATACTGATCTTTTCATTAACTCATAATGAGGGACCTGGAGCGATTTAGATGGTGTAGATATTGTGGAATTGAAATAATCCACTTAAAATTAGTGGAAAGTCAACTTTGATTAAAACAGAGGCAAGAAAATCCACCTCGGTCAGCTGGGCCCACATAAATTAGTAGCTGACTTTAATAATAACTAGTTCAGATTTGGGGCTTGAGAGCCTGAACTCTTCTAACAGTTTACACACAGGGTGGAGACCGAGCTTTGCCTTGGAGAACACCCCCTAGCACCAAGGGGTGCCTGGGCCTAAGCACAGGGACGTGAGCGGCTGCTGAGCGCAGAGGGACCCTGCTGTCCTGTGGAGCTCGTGTCATGACAGCCGGTAGGTTCTCTTAAGCCTCCTCCATCGAATGCAAAGTTGGGTGGCCTGAATGCGAGGAGAGCTAACCAGAGAGGAGCAGCCAATACAGAATTCCTTACAAAGCGGGCGGGGGGGGGCAGGGGAGGATCTATCTTTTTTTCTGGCTTTCTCTGCTGCTAAGCAAGAAAAGGGGATGGCACCTGTGTCGCTCACACCAGGGTTTGCCCAGTGTGCCCACAGGGAAGAACTGGGCTCCTCAGGCTTTTCTTTTTGCACAGTCATCAAGCTGTTTGGATGTGCTCTAACACCCAGATGTGGGAACCAGAGCGAGCGGAAACCTTCCTCTGCAGACCTGCTTCACAGAAGTCATATTTGTGAGAGTGCAAATACGGGCATCTGACGCATGCTTAAAATCAATATGAAATCTCAGAAAAAAGTGTTCTTCTCAGTCTAGGGAAAGACGAACAAAGGTAGTTGTAGCTGGCAGCACAGCACTGGAAAGATAAAATAGGTATAGGCTCACTCTGGATACCTACCTCCAGGCAAAACACACTAATGCACAAAACAGAGCAGATCCATCTGGCAGTCTTTATTTATTCAGCTTAAACAAAGATTTTTTTAAAAAATAATCAATAAATAAAACATAGACATCACCAAGGAAACACTATATTGAGTGGAGTACCATCAGGAACATTAAATAGAACCCCCACCACAGCTTAAAGTAGCTCTCCACACCACAATGGAAAGAACATTTTGTAAGGCCTAACTGTTCACAAACAAGACTGGCTGTTCTGTACAAACCTTCATGTATTTATAATGCCCTATTCATAGATGTAGGATTTGTCACTCTTTACACAAAACACTACTGTTGGAATGAGGGCTTTGTACATTATTTGCTTGCCACCCATGGCAAAAGTGCTAAAAATCATTTATCCAACATTATAGCAAGAGGGATGCTCCAAAGCAGCAACAATCCCCTGGGACCAGGATCTGGGCTTTCTCTGCCAGTTAGCAATGCAATATGCATAAGTGGTTACCAGCAAAACCACCGCGCACCTGGCCCTAAGGAGTTCAAGTACAGCAAGTTGGTCAGATGAGTTCAGTGAAGCCGAATGCATTACTGCCTTTTCACAGACACAGGCATTAACTGCCAATCCCAAGTCACACTCCTGTTGAATATTAGCGAGAGCCCCACTAAAGGGGGGATATACTCTATACTCCGTCTGTCAGACGTTCCAGTTTCTCAGTTACCTTTGCCCTGTCACAAACCATGCGTTTGTTTGTCGGAAAAAAAGTAACTACCCTGAAAAACATAGTAAGTTATCAGCTAAAGTGCAGGGCCCCAGCAGTATTAAGTGTGTATCCATTTACACTCCATAGCGTCAGCTTCAGCACCGCCTGCAAGGGTCTCCCCTACCAGCACTGGCTGTAAGTTCAGTTTTGGAAAATAGTGCTTATAAAACTTTAGGTACATTAACATCGTTATCATCAACAGCACTTACGTGAGGTTTCATGGAAAGAACAGAACAAATTCCCATTCTATAGCACTGATTCTGCACAAGAGAAGCATCCCTACACGAGTTACATCTTCCATCTGTGAAGTACAGACAGGAGCACAATCCCATGGTCTGTACTTTGACTACCAAGAAAAGAAGCACAAAACTTTAGAAAAATACAATGCAAGAAAAAATTTGAGATAAAAATATATACCTTTGGTTAAAAACCATCCCCTTAACAAGATCCTTTGTAACCCAGCTAGAACAAAAAAGCTTCACTTCAACTGAAAATTAGTTCTAAGAACTCATTTCCTATCCCAGAGAACTGTTCTAAAATGTCAGTAAGTTTTTTTTGCAAGTTTTACACATTTGATGTTGAGTATTTATAGGGATTGTTATATTTGCAGCAATGAATTATATAAATTTTCCACAAAGAATGTTTGTCACACAAGCTCCTCCACCAACAGTCCTTCAAAAAAAAAAAAAAATCTAAGTTCTTAATTAAAGAACCGTTGAAACATGTAATTTTCTTCAGATACCGAATAGCCAAACTTCTTATAGAAAGCCACGTTTTTTGGCAGACACTCGAGAGTAATTTTGTAACAGTTCAGTCTCTTACTGAGCAATGTAAGGGTGGATGTTAATCTGGAAAAGAGAGAAAAATAGTGGTTAAAGGAAACAGATCTGAACACCGAATCCATTTACATTATTTACATTTAACTAGCTGAAGTTATCAGTGGAACCACTTTTGAAAATAAACTTAAGGACATTTAATTGCCACAAGAAATAGAGTCAAATTTTCCACGGGAAAGATCTCTTGAAATGCTTTTAGTGGTCCTGTTTTTTTCCTAAAGCTCTGTAGAAAACAACATTCCACTCCAAGTATCAGCTAATTTTCCCATCGAAAACACAAACACATTTGGTAGATCCACCTATTTCATAGCAGGTTACAGGGCCAGTGCAAATGCCTGCTCACCACGGAGCAGCCCTTCCCCAGCCTTAGGCCTGTAATACTGAAGTTTTAGAGCACGCTGCAGTTTCCCTCTGGACACAGGACAGCTCCCACCCCAAGGGAAAAGGGTGAAGCAGCGCCCTGGAGGCTGTTTTCTTTACCTCTGCTTGCGCTCTGCCAACTAGTGGCACCTTTTGGCTAAATTCTTCAAGGTGTCTCAGCAGGGAGGATCTGCCAGGCTACCCTGGAGAGCTAAAATCCAGCACTTAGTTCTGGCGAGCGACCCCATGGCGATCGCTTCCTTTAACTGAGCACTACATCTTCCAGAGACGACAGGCAGATGGCACGCTGAGGGCAGTAACTCTGCGTTACCTCCAGCACCCAAAAACGGATGGGCTGGTTTGGAATAACAGCCACTAACAGACATCATCTTCCCCTGCCACACTGACTGCAGCTTCAGCCCTCTCTCCTACCGCAGAGGGTGAGTGTGCAGACACGACCCAGGGTCATTTCAGTTAGCTTGCTTGCTGGCCCTGATCAGCAGCTCATCTGTGTTCACGGGGTGGGGGCAACTGGACAAGGGGCTCCTGCGCTGCCTGGTGCTACCCAGCAAAGATGGTGAAATACTTACAGTTTACCAAGCTGCTTTCCTCTGCATTCTCCGCTTACGACTACATCTTCTATCCTTCCTCTCTGCGAAAATACAGGCAAGTGTTAGTTTAGTAGCACACTGTTGTGTTAATTTCCCTATTGCTCTGTGTTTCTCGCTTGGATTTTCTGCTAACTGGATGCAAACTTTAGTAATTCCTCCCGTAGCTGACATACTCGTCATGCCCCTTCCAGCACCTAGAGCAGGAGTTGCAGTCACACCACAGCCATTCTGTGGCTCCATTTCACATGTCTGACTGGGGCTCCACGGTAGCGAGATCCCCAGCCATCTGCTCAATGAGAACCAAGTCTGACTAGTTCAAAAGTTACAGGGAGGGAGAATGGGGCAGACACAAATTTGCTCTTTATCCTAAAAAAAAAGCCAAAGCTTCCTTTTACCATTTAGCTGAGCACCCAAGAAAGAGAGATGTTTCTAAAATGTCTTTGCCACTGAGTCAGTAGAGCATACTTTGTCACACAGTAGCACCATAAAAATAACAAATGGACATAGTTTCGGGACAGAACCTTTTTCTTCACATTACAGCTGCAGCGAGAGAATGTACCTTTGCACATGAGTGAGTGAACTTATGTTCTATAACCAGGGTTGCTGTAGCAACAATTTGTCCAAGATTTGTATCTTCTATAACAGTAACATAGTAATCTCCAGATCTCTTCATGTGTTCAAATGTTTCTGTGGGAGCAAACAGACATTAAAACAGTCACTTCTAACTTGCAACAGATTCGAATGCAGATCACTGAAGAATTCAGAATCACAAGCCAAGATGTGACCAAGACACTAGAACCAGAAAGCCCCAGAGCCTGACGAGCCCCTAAAGAAACTAAACTAGGATAATGTAGGAATGAAACAAGTGCCTTTTCCTTAGCTGCTAGGAGAACCTTCCTTCCCTAGCACCTCTACAGATGCACTAGGACCAAGTTGGCAGTATCTACACCAGGTCTTTTTACTTCGCAAGGAAACCAGTGAAATGAGCTCATAACTAACTATCTACAATCAAAGGCAAATCTCGGCTTTGCTATTGGCATTGCAATCATTCAGCCAAAACAAGCCATCACCCAGTAACCTGTTATGCCCTTCCTGTTCAAAAGCTGGTATACAACTTAGGTGTGCTCCAGCCAAGAAGCCCTTTGAGGTAGTAGCAATTGAATCCAAAGCCAAGTGCCAAGGTCTGCCTTAGAAGTTTTTTTTTTAAAAAAAAATCCCTCTGGCATCAAGCAGTCAGGACTCAGACACCAAAGTAGTTTTGCTGTCATCATCAGTATCTTTTGGTCACAGCAATCTCTCTGGAAACACCAAGAAATAATGATATACTCACTGATAAACTGCTCTGGGCTTACAACTCCAGTTTCAGTCAGCTGACCCAGAACCTTAAAAAAGCCTGTTATAAAAGAAGAAAAAAAAAACCAAAAAACAAACAAACAAAAAAAAACCAGTGAAGTATAAAGACACAACATTAGCTCCAAGAGTACCAAACAACCTGAGATGACTTCTGGAGAGTTAACAGCCCCATGGCACCATCTAATTGCTTGCATATAAAATAGTACATTCTGCATATTATAAAAATAGACTGTAATCTTAAAAAAAGGACCAAACTCATGCCTTGAACTATGCTGAAGGACCAGCTAATGCATCAGCAGCAAGCTGCAACTTGACTACACAAAAAAGACATGCATTTAAGCAAGAAAAATATAAACCTGAAATTATCCAAATACGAAGCTATACATTCAAAACAATCTTTTTTTCCAAGTTCCAGATCTGAAGAAATCTTCATATACTCAAAGTAAGATGCTGGCTTACATTACTTTATTAAAGAGACAGTTATACTCCCTCCCAAAGGGTGGTGAACAGAAAGCCATGAACTATCTGTAAGACTTAAGATTTTTAAGATTGGTTTCAAGTTTATTAACAGAGTAAAAGCAATTTTGAATGTCAACCAGCATATGAGCAATCATTCTAATGCCAAGTGCTTAGATTTCTTACTGACAAAAATAACTCAAGTCCGATAAAAGAAACAATTCTTAACTACTGAAAAATACCTCAGGAATATACATTATTATCTAGTCCCACACCCTGCTTTAGTCTGTGATGATCATTAAGCAGGATTCTACCTCGATTTAAATCAGCTGTGCAAAGAGGTCTCATAACCAGGCCATCTCCTGGATCTAAAGGAGAAATGGCAGGAGAAAATGTCACCGTGTTCTCACTCCAGTCAAGTTCGTGGAGGATATTTGGGTCAAACATCGGTGTGTCATCAGGCATCACAGTTGCAACAGGCATCATAGCTGCAAAAGGTGTTCTGGAAGAGAATGCATATTGATAAGGAACATTTTGTTTTGCTATCGTTTTAATAGCATATTTAGATATTTTCCTTGGTTACATTGCCATACGATGTTTCCCAGAGATGTAAAGAAAGGTGGATGAAACCAGAACTTGTTCACTTTATCTTTCCAGTGAAGTTTTTAAACTTCACTGGACTAGTACATTGGGTTAAATAAAGAGCACACACAGTGACGCAGTGCACATTATCTAAAGTCAATACAAATACAAACAGAACTTTTATGTTTGTGCTAGGAGGTTAACGGTGTTCTTTTTTTGGGGGGGGGGAGGGGGAAGAGAAAGAGAAGGCAGCTACGGCATTGACATTCAGCCTCTATGTCCATTTAAAAAGGAAAGCATCTAGCACTCAAGAAACATCGCTAACATACTGTTTACAGACTCTAGAGGTGACTTGCATAAACGTTCCTCAGATTTTAAACCAGTGGTAGGAATAGTGCAATTTTTTAAACCAGTCCCATTACATATACACATTTATTTTCTCAGCCACGAGCCACCATACAGCTGAAAACACAGATGATTTAATAGCCTGCATGCATGCTTATAGTCCATGAAACATTTTTCATGCAGTCATCTTTCCTTTGTATATTTACAAAATCAAATGCCATCTCAGCTATAAAGTGTAGTGCCTTATCGTCCATGAGCAGATAAAATGTAAAGATGCCAAGATGATGGTGAGCTATGTGTTAATGATTAAAAAGAGAGCTAGGAATTGTACATTATTTGATGTTAGGGAGACATGGAAATAAAGGGATATACTGTACTGATTGCCAGATACAGGAAAATTACTTCTACTTTCTTATTTGTAAAGTATCTGGTGATATTCTAGAATAAACAGAGCTTTATCACTGGAAATTCTCCTGAGACTAGATTCTTTATACATCTTCAGATTAACCTAGTTGAACCACAGAAGATGTGCTAGTCACATACACTGTTTGACAGGTCAAAATAAACATCACCAAGAAAAAGTTGATGGGGATGAATACTTTTCAAAATAATATATATTATAATCTTGTTAAGTTGCCTAGAAAAGGTGCTTCTATGAAGCATTTCACTGAGACTGCAGCATGCAAGCTTCAAAACAGAACGCAGTTCTGAAAACTCAAATGAAAAAGCTTCTTGAAAGAAAAAGTCTATCTTTTTTATGCCACCTGCTGGTATACACCGGCCTTTAAACCCACATTCCCTTAAACAATCTTATATGTAAATATATAAAAAAAAATTAAATAGCAACAAAAGCTCTCATCACATTTGAATTCTGAAAATGAAAGAGCAGGAAAAAACATGGAAAGAAAAACCTTCTAATACATAGAGAGTAAGAATTGAGAATTCGGGTTTTCTGAGTCCCGATTTTGAGCTTTAGTGATCAGATCATGCTGATACATGCAGGGGACTGCAAACTCATAACCAGTATTTTAATAATGTCAGTGCTAAGCAACACTCTAGTTTCCCTAGTTAAAGCAGCTCACCTGACATCTCTATTTCTAAATCTCCGTTATTGTAAAACCGCCATTTACCTGTCCATTAAAAAGCCTTCCTAAAATTCATGGTTGTCCACACAACATTCAAATAATGTTCTATGCAGAATAAAAGAAAAAAAAATCATCTCATTTCTCATTACAGAATACTAAGTACACACACCAGTAGAAAAGCACATGAAATAAATAATAATTTTCATACTTTCCAAGTAGCCAGTATATTTTTAACTAAAGTGACAAACTAATACTTATTTTCCAAACTACCACAGGCACAGCTAGTGCAGTGTCAGGTTTGAACCAGAGATTTCACATATTTTCTGGAGTTAGGGATACCTTTGACTCAATAAAAATACATTGGCCAAATAAAAACTTTATCAGTACACAGTGAGGAAGAGCTCAGGCCTGTTTCAATGGATTACCAACTTCCCCTCCAAGCCTACCAGGCTTTCAGGACCAAGTTCTGGTGTTGGTGCACGCCAGCAGACCCCATGGGAGACAGCGAACGAGGCACTGGTCTCCCTGACAGCATCCTGGGCTCTAGCAGCCTCTGTATATAAGTGCCAATGTGACACTCAGCCTCCCTCTCCCACCCCACATCCCTCTGCCGTGCTCTTTTCCAGGAAGCAGCAGCAGGGTGGACAGGGATGAAGTAAGCCATGTCTCGGATCTTCCCAAGCAGAGCTGCCAGCCCCTCGTTGCTCATCAGAGAGACCTTCAAGGGGAGCAAGCGCCCATTTGGGCAGAGCTCAGCTCCAGGGGGGAGCAGGGGCAGACCCCAGCAGTGAAGAGCCCCACATGCATCCCAGTGGGGAGTTAACAGCAATCCCCCAGCAGAAGCAGCCTCTCAAAGGGGGTCTCCATAGCCACACACAACCCCTGGGGGGGGGGGTCCCCACCACTACAGCAGCCTCTCAAGAGGTGTCCCCACACCCCTCCCCCGATGGGGGGACAGAAAAAGCAGCCTCTCAAGGGGGTCCCCACAAGTGGAGGAGCCTCTCGGGGGCGGGGGTCCCCACAGCCCCCCCCACAGCCCCTCAGGGTGTCCCCACAGCTGGAGGAGCCTCTCGGGGGGGGTCCTCACAGTCCCCAGAGCCCCTCAGGGTTTCCCCACAGCTGGAGGAGCCTCTCGGGGGGGGGGGTCCCCACAGCTCCCCCCAGCCCCTCAGGGTGTCCCCACACCTGGAGGAGCCTCTCGGGGGGGTCCCCACAGCTCCCCCCAGCCCCTCAGGGTGTCCCCACAGCTGGAGGAGCCTCTCGGGGGGGTCCCCACAGCTCCCCCCAGCCCCTCAGGGTGTCCCCACAGCTGGAGGAGCCTCTCGGGGGGGTCCCCACAGCTCCCCCCAGCCCCTCAGGGTGTCCCCACACCTGGAGGAGCCTCTCGGGGGGGGGGGTCCCCACAGCCCCCCAAAGCCCCTCAGCGGATTCCCCACAGCAGAAGCAGACTCCCGACGGGGTCCCCTCAGCCCCCCGGCACCCGCAGCCCGCCACCCCCCTGCGGCGCCGCCCGCCCCACGGCGCCGCCGCGAGCAGCTCCCGAGCGCCCACAGTACCGGCTCCAACCGCCGCCGCCGCCGCCCGCACGAGGCAACGGCTCCAACGGCTCCAACGGCCGCACGCACCGGCTCCGCCGCACGGACGTGGCACGGGGGCGGGGCCCGGCACGCACGCACGCCCGCGCGCAGCCAATCGCCGCCCAGCGGCCCCGCCCCGCCTCTCTCACCGCCCGGAACTCGGGGGCAGCCCCTCCCCCGCGCTGGCCTCGCGACCTTCGGGAACCGCCCCGCCCCCGCGCGCCGATTGGACAGAGAGGAGGCGGGTGGTCACGCCCCTCCCCGCGAGGCCACGCCCCCCGCGCGCGGCTCCGGCCTCAAGATGGCGGCGGCGGCGGCGGCGGGGAGCGTGCGCGCGCGGGTGTCGTGTGGAGCGGCGGCCGCTTCCCGCCGCCGCGAGGCCCCGTCGTGGCCGAGGAGGCTGCTCCGCCCGCCGGGGGGGTCCGCACCTTCCCCACCGCGGCCCCTCCAGCCGCGGGCCGGGCCGGGCCGGGTGGGGCGGGCGGGGAGCGGGCGAGGCCGCGGCCGGGCGCGTGTGGCGCGAGGAGGCTGCGCCACATGGCGGCTCCAGGGCCCGTCTGGTCCCCCCGCTCCCGGGGCAGCCCCGCCGCCTCTCTGCAGCGACCAGCGCTGGGGACAGTAAAAGCACCTGTCAGCGTAGGGGTTGGGTCTCCCCACAAAACTTGTCTTTGGGTGAATATGTTTTTCTGCTGGTCAGGTGTGCAGCAGCTCCTCGCTTCCCCTCCTGATGCGTGGAGAGGCGTTTGCTGCATCACTCTTATCTCCTGTCTGTGCTTGCTTGCTTTTTACAGCTTGGCGATTTTTCTTTTAGCTGCCTTTCTCATAAAGGTTTTGGTGTGTGTTTTGACTGACTTCAGGACTCTTCTTCTGCAGGAAACTTAAAACCAGTGCCTAGGCCACGTGAGGTCACTAAAGATCCACAGGATGCTTTGTGGAAGCAACAAATTGCTAGGCAATTCCTGCTGTGCGTTTGCTCGCTGCTCTGCATCCATTTCCCTGCGGTTTCATGGGAGTCTGGCCCCCAGGCGTCCTCCAGGAGGCTGCTTGGCAACTTTGAGCAGCTGCCTCTAATTCAGAGCTGGCCACCGCTCAGGAGGGGCTCGGCGTTCCTGTGGAGGGATGGCTCGGATGAAAGTGCTATACAAAGATTTCTTTTCTAAATGAGAAATTGCAGGTGGCAGCAGCTTTCATCACAAAAGCATCAACTGCTTTGATATTTTCCAGCTCTAACAGAGCAGTTTGGAGGCCCTGTTGCTCTGGTTTGGTGAGAGCTACTGCCCAGTGCTGGGATGGGCCTGGTTCAGCTCTAGGGCCAGGAATGGGGAGATGAATGAGTTTTGTTTGTGTTTTTTTTTCCTTCCCCTTCCAATGAAAAGAATAGCAATTAGAGATCATTCTTAGATGTCGCTTCTGTTTTATGAATAGCTGAGGTCAAGCAGGCATGTCACTCGGAGCAGGAGGCCTGCTGAACAAGATAATTACGTGTGTTCCTGAGGCATGATTTTCATTTTCCATGTTTCTTCCCCTTGTTACTTTACCCTTGGAATGAATCACACTTTATTACTGTGGAAACAATATTTAGTTTTTTATTTCTTCAGCTCCAGAGTGACCAGATGACACACACCAACCTCCCAAAGCCCGTGGGCGATGCTCGCCCCCAGCCTGTCCGGCCAAGCCGAGCACAGCTCCCACGAGACTGGGGGCTGCCTCCGTGACTCACCACCGATCTTCATTGCAACGGAAAAACGCAAACTGGGTTTGAGCTTTCCCCCTTCCTTTTTTTATTGTCTTTATTTTGAGGTACAGAGAAAACTGGGATGGGAAAGGTCCCATCCATGCTAAAAAATAAACAATACATCCTGCTTCCACACATTAAAAGAAACTGGAAAGCAGTGCTCTGGCTGGTTAAATGGGGTAGTTGAGAGTGTGGATACATTTTTTTCCCCTGGGTGAAAAATGACAGGAGGTGGTTTAGCTTAACTCCCTCCACGATACCTTTTCTTCTATGCAAAGATTGGATTGATGCAGAGTAGATTTTTCATTTTATCTAAGTAGCTATGGAAAGCCAAGACTTTATAAAAAGGAAACCATACAAGGCTGTGCAAATGGCCACACGGGGTCAGCCCAGCTCTCCTCAACAGGGCTCATAGCAGAGGTCTAGGACCTGTGTGGGAACATGGCATGTTTTTGGACCAACCTCATCCAGATACATCCTCCCAGCTTCCGGCGGTCAGCAGCGTGGGGACATCCTGACCCAGGAGACGCATCCGGCTGAACGGCCCCCGAAACCCTCTTCCATGTCAACAGCCCAGGAGCATCCGGCAGAAAGGCAGCAACGGGATTGACCTCTCATCAAGGTGGGGCTGCCTGCGCTTTACACCCTCCCCGGGGCTGTCCGAGCCCTTCGGCAAAACCGGGGCCAGCTGCACAGGGAGGGCAGAATGGTGCAGGCTGGCCAGCTGGTTTTTAGCTCCCCACTCTTAAAATCTTCCAAATTCATTTGCTAATTTTAACCATGCTGGAAGGAGACAGCTGTGGTCTGGCATGCTTTGTGAAGAGTAGGTGGCCAGCTTGTGGAGAAGCAGGGGGTTGGTGCCCCCATCAAGGCAAAACCTGGTGGTGGCTCGGCCGCTTTGCTCCTGAGGATGCTCCTCAGAAGCAGGCTTTGCTGCTCGCGGAGAGCTTGGCGTCAGGCACGTGGCAGCTGATGAGCTCTCGCCTCTCCCTGGGACCTCGCCAAGTCCCGCTCGGTGGCTTGTTAAAGGTCAAGCAATCGGGGCCAGCGAGGATTCACTGCGGCCAACAGATGAATCTCCTTGCTGCCTCCGGAGCCAGGATTTGGTTGCTAGAGAGCGAGGGGAAAGTTAAAATAATACATTTCCAGTTGTGTCACAAATGCACTCATCTCCACCAGTTCTGCTGCGGCATGTTTTGTTGCTGGGGCGGGGGGGAACCCAACAGCAGTACAGCACTGTTCTCTGGCCGCTCCGTGTTCACCAGCGCTGGAACAAGGCAATTACAAGGCATGGAAACTGCAAATTCGTGACCGCGGGACAGTCAGAAAGATGGGAAGCGAGCCATGCACTTGCTTGATGTGAATGTCTTAGTCTGAAACACACCCTGCTTTATGAGGAGAGAAAAGGCTCTGCTTTCGTTTGGCCCTATGACACAATGCACCAAGAACGGCTAAATCCTTGCCACGATAAAAATTGTTTACGTTCTGTTTTGGAAACAGATGCTCAGGGCTCGATGTACCCAGGTCTTTTGGGGTCTTTTTAACATCTAATAGATGAGGTTATAGCCGCTCACAGCTAAATCTTGAACAACGATGGAAATGCCTAAGGTGTGCAGAAGAAATGTGTAAAAAACAGCTCGGTGCACGTGGATCTCGTGAAGGACGAGCACCCGCTCAGCCACAGGTGAGGGGAAGACACAGCCGTGTCGCCCCAGCGTTGCCCACGCCGTGGATGGCTGGTGATTAAACTAAATACCTGCTAGAGCTTAATAAAGCAGTAGGGGAAGGCTGGCAGCAGAGCTCTGCAGCGGTCCAGATGGCCATCTGGAACGTGGGAAATGATATTTCTTTGGGGCTTACGATAACATTAGTGCAGTTACAAAAGAAGTGCATCTGGATCGTGTCTACCTCACTGGAAATAATTATCCAATCTTCAGCCGAGAAGCCAAAGATAATTAAGTGCAGGGGAAAGGGAAGTGTTAGAAAATGCAGGTGTGTAGCAACCCCCCGGCCCCGGCCGGGGCTGGCGGGGGAAGGCGGAGGACGCCTCTCGCAGCCTGTGGAGAGCAAATGAAGCGCGCGTGCTGCATCTTCAGATCGTCTCCTCTCTCCTGAGCCAAGAACAAATCTGGTGCAGAAAACCCACCTAAAGCTAGCAGCATCGCCGCTCCTCGACACTCAGTTATTCCGAATCAGGCTCAGAGCTTAGAAAAGCGTGTGAAAGAAGCTCCAACGAGAAACCTGTGCGTTGCTGTACCGTACCACCCCTTGCACGCAGCTATTTTACTGTTTCAAGCTTTTCTTTTTCTGCCTCAAGTGCAAGCTGGAGCTAACCCTGGCTCCTGCTTCCAGCACGGGGGATCCAGCACTGGTGCCGAGGAGCCACGTTGCCCTCTCAGCCTGGAGTGCTGTGGTGCGCCTAAGGGATGTTTCAGCCTGCTGAGAAATAGGGAAAACTGCCCAAACTACGGCTCCCAGGCTGTCCTGAGACATCGCGGTTCCTGAGTGCAGCTTAATGCCAGAGATTTATAGTCCCAGCAGGTAAAAACACATTCTCTCATCAGCAAGAGAGAAACTCTCTATCCCAGATCTCCCCAGGCTTCGTGGACAAAATTAGTGCAGAGTGGATTTGCGAAGACAATTTGTCTGGACTGCTTAGTGAGTAAATAAATAACAGCTTTTCCCCTTTCCATCTGATCCAACCTGTCAGAGCCAAGACAGCATTTGCCTAGCGACCGTCAAAGCGTGTGCCGGCTCGGAAGTCAGCGGATGCCAAATACCCAGGCAGGAGCTTCGGGCGGCTCTGTGCCGGGAGCGGGGCGAAATCAGGGACGTGGTGGGGGGCAGAACCCCCCCGAGGCCCCCGCGGGAGCTGGGCTGCTTGCAGCCCTCATCCCCGCTTCTGCGCCACGCTGGAAATGCTTCATCGTCCGCCCGGGCTGTGCCGCGCTGGCGATGCCGGGAGCTGGGCTGCCTGGCACGAGCCCTGCCTGGTGCTCCCTTGGTCTCCCATTTCCAAGATTACGGGGGGAAAAAGCGGGGGGGGGGGGGGAGAGAGAAAGCCGCGGGAGGGGAGCGGGGCTGGCGAGCGGCGGTTCCCACAGGTGCGGCGGCCGCTGAGCCCCTTCCCCGGCGCGTGCGCCTGACCGCGACCCCTCCGCGCTTTCGTTTTCCCGGGGCGGCCGCTGAGGCTCGGGAGCCCCCGGCGAGCTGCCGGTTGCCGCTTCCCCTCGCTTGCGGCTGGCTCGCGCCCGAAGGCTGCGCGTGAGGATGCGCTGCGGATTTGGGGAGACTTCATGGCTTTTTTTTTTTTTAATTTCTTTTTTCAGGCCAAAAAGGGGTCAGCTGCAGTCAGGTTTCACCGCATCAGCTTCCTCCCCTCTGACAGCTCATTTTTAGCTGATTTTTTTTTTCCCTCTTTCTTCCAGGCAGGGAGGGGAAATAAACCCTGTGAAAGCTGGTGGCCTCCTGCGGACCCCCTGCGCGCCTCTCCCATCGCTCCGGCGGCGCCTTCCCACAACCCCCGCGCCGACCTCCTGGGCTTCTCCCTGTCCCCGTGCCAGCGGGATGGAGCAGGATGGGTCTCCTCCGCCTGCTGGCTGGGCTGCTCACCACGAACCAGGTTTTGTTATTTCGCTGTCAATTGAAAGGCTGGAATGCAACATTTCCCACCTAAAATATTTTAAGTCTGACTTGCAACTAGTGCAACTTTGCTCAGAGCGAGCACCTGTGGCTTCTCTGATGGCTAATAGGGTTGTGCTCGCACTGAAGGCTCCTCTCAGGGGTAGCATTAACAGAGAAGAAGGTTGGTCTCTTTCTGAAGTTTTGGAAAGTTTCCTATCCTTGAGGCTTCATAAATCAGCCAACAGCCTCAAGAGGCTTTTGGGAAGTGCAGCTGCGCAACCAGCCCCTGAGCAGTGCCAGGAACCAGCCCAGCGATGGCAGCGGCCTCCCGGGAGCTGAGTCTGGCTGCCCCAGCGACCCAGGGGATGGACCAAAAACAGGCTGATTTTAGCCTGCAAGAAGCCTCGGGAGAGGGCAGGTGCTGGTGACATGGCCAGGCCGAGGTGCGAGGTTTTGCCGGGACCCGAAGGGAGGGTGGGTGTAAAGTCCATCCTGCTGCTGCATTGGCAGCTCAGCAGCGGTCGTGCCACAACGTGCTGCCAGCTGCGGCTTTTGTCGCCACATGGGAACTCCCAGCAGAGCCCAACGTGGGCAAGTTAATGGTATTAGGAAAGGAAAACCCTGGGAGCTGGTGGGCTGATTCCCCTTCTGCTCCAGCATTGCCAACAGGAGCTGGGTAACAGCACCTGGTGCCGATGGGTTTATGCTTGAGTATCGGGATTTTTCAGGAAAAACCAACCAACCAAAAAAAAAAAAAAAAAAAAAAAAAAAAAGCCCCTTTCTTGAAAGGCTCTGCCTGCAGCAAATGTCTGCAGTTGGGTCACATGGAGCTGAGCAGCAACCAGCTGTGCATGGCCATGCGCACGAGCCAGCGCTGGCAGGACGGAGCTGTCGAGGGTGCCCTGATGCTGCCGCCCTGGGAAGAGCAAGGAGGCAGCGGTGCTGCACTGCAAAGGCTCATTCAGACTGATGCAAAAGGTGTGTGGTTTTTAGTTATGTTTTTATTTATTTATTTATTTTGCAGTCTGGTTACCTCCATGTAAGAGTGAGGTGCTCAGACTGGAGCAAGAGCAGAGTGAGAGAGACATGGCTTGTTCAGCCTGGATGCAACAGGGTGGCGGAGCAAGAGCAGGAGACCCTGGGAATGGCAAGTATCGGAGACACAAGCTCCGCAGTGTAAAGGTTTAATGAACAATTAAGTGGTTACAGACTGATCATGGCGGGGGGGGGAGGAAAAAAATACTGACTGGAAGGAGGTTTCTGAACTATCTGAAGAGCTTTTCCCAAATCTTGGTCTTCCAGGCAGGGCTGTGAAGGGAGGGATTGGCGCTGGTTTAAGACAGCACTGGATCCATCTGTGGAGATAAGGTCTACCTACATAAGAAAATGCCCCTAGGGAAACTCAAATGATTACATGAGGCCTCTGCTATGCACGGGGCAGGCAGAGGGACGGAGCTGGGGCTGGCCCAGGTTGGCTGCACCGTGCAGGAGCTACACAGGGCTCTGCTGCAGCACGGTTTAAGCACAAGAACCAGAAACAAAAACTGTGTATTAAATAAAAGATTTTACTTTTATTTAAAATAAAATGCATTTATACATAGTCTTGAAACCACAGACTACTGGGATACAACACTGGTTATTCCTTGGTATTAGGTGGGGCAGAAGATTCCTCACCGTTAGCGTTAACTCTGCACCACTGTAATACCTGGCGAGGTCCTGACCCCAGGTATCAGTTATTGAGGATGTCATGGCACAGCTCTGAAATCATACTTAAGTTAAGTAAAAACATACTAGGCTGAAATTGGGGTTTTCTTGTTTTTCGGTTGCTCCCCTTATCCCTTACAGGCATACTATAGTTAATGCTGATACACCAGATTTATGCAATATTCTAGCTGGCTTGTGAGACTAGTTAAAAAAAAAAAAAACTGTACAATTTTATAAAATTTGTGTTTTTACATTAGTTACACAAAACCTATACTTCATAGACCTTTACTTCATATTGAAATGAAAATTTTGCATATCATAGGCAGAACAGTGACTATGCTGGTGAATACTAAAAGTGTCATAATACAATATG
Source organism: Rhea pennata (assembly GCF_028389875.1). NCBI lineage: Eukaryota > Metazoa > Chordata > Aves > Rheiformes > Rheidae > Rhea > Rhea pennata. The sequence continues at coordinate 66,732,677 of NC_084667.1, read as the reverse complement.
GTGTAAAAATAAAAAAAATATATAATATAAATGATTATCAAAAGGGAAGTTAACAAACAAACCAAGCTATAACAGACTATCAGAGGTCATCTTCAAGGCCGCACACAACTATCTTCAAAATAATGTCAGGCACCTGTAGCAGTCCTGGTGCATGTAGTGTGAAAGTAAAGATCAAAGTTCTACTTATGGGTAGGACAACTTTAAAACAAGAGGTCAAATTTACAGAATAAAAAAAACACAAAAGGAAATAAAACACTCATGCATTAAAACATGATAAATAGACTTCATATAGCTTAAGCCCTGGATGGCTTTTAAAGAAAATGGCTTAGAGTTCTCTTGGAAATGTCGCTACGTTAAGTCAGTCAAATTTCATGCTGATCTGCCCACCATATTTTGTATCTAAAGGCTACCAGCAGAATTACCTGGCCCAGATACTGTCTTGTTATAGCAAATTAACAGAAGTGCTCATTAGTGCACACAGATTAACTGGTCTGGTAATGCAAAAATTTTCATGATAAAAAAGATACATTTCAAGCTTACTTTATTAAGCAGCATATTTCAAATAACAGCTTTTTAAAGTTAAATATTAATATGGCCATGGGGTTTCCTCTCGGTATACAGTACTTCAAACTCACACCCAACCACTGGTCAGTTTGTAGAACATCTCTTCATCTAAACTTTCGTTCTGATCTTTCGCTCGTGTCGACAAGAAGATGTAGCCACCAATGAATTCGTGAACCACTTTGCAATCCACCTCCGTGCAAATGAAGGACACCCGAACGTCATCTGCAAACTCCACAGTTACCTAGAGTGCAAAAACACAAGGGTTAGGGTCACCAGGGCCTTCCAAAACGAGTTACAGTGACTTATGCTCTCCCTCTCTCTGTTGTTGTTGTTCTCTGTTAAAGCAGATGCCTTCTGTGTTGTCTCAGTAAAACACAGCCATGTACATCCTGATGCAATCATTACTGTTAAACCGTTTAAATACAGAAATACCTTCTTTTGCTGGGAAGGAACGCAAGATAAAACTGATTTTGAAATAATAATAATAAAAAAGGATCTGCTTTAGGAAACAGCAACAAAAAAAATGACCTTTTAAAAGTTGACTTACCAAAGTCACCTTAAAAAACAAAACAGTTTGTGAAACCCACGAGCAATTTCTTTTTTCATGCAACAAAAACAAGGATGTGGCTGAGGGGTAGAATACAAAGCAGATCTTATTGAAACCCGGCTTTGGGGTGGCTGTCTCTGGGCGTGGTGTGAAGAGTGCCTGGCTCACCATTTTAATCTCCCAGTTTACATTCCACTGCTTCATGTTGCTGAATCGCCACGTTTTGACAGCATCGCCCGTGCTCGCGTCCATCCGTATCAGTCTGTTGTAGGCGATTCCAATCAGCTCCTCCTTCTTGCCTCCCTGGAACCTACGATAGGGGGATTAACAAAAGCGAGTCTTGGACAGAGGTCAAAATATTTTAACTTCAGCAACTGAATTAACTTATAAATCGTGACACAAAGTGATTAATACTTTTAATTTCAGTTCCAAAGCAACTTGCTATCCTGGAGCTAAAGCCAGATCATTGGATGCATTTGAAAGTACTTCTGCATTTACATTTCCTAAGCTGTATGTAGAAGTCACCTCTGCCTGAAATTATAGTTTTGTATTGTTTCGACAAGTCATAGATAATAGCTTTAATCCAAGTACGTCATTCCTAATTATCTCTGGAAAATTCAGAGTAATAACATACTCGTGATATTTATTCATGAAATACTACCTGTTCTGCTTCACAGAGCCACTGACCTTGCAATGAAATGCGTGATGCCAAATTCTGGCAGCGATTGCCAAGCTTGAATAAATCGCATCTTTGCTTCAATGAGACTCATCTGAGCGACGTTCTGATGGGCCTCCAGTATCCTCGCTGTGATCTGAATGCGACGAGACACACCGGCTTTAGGCAACTTGGCTGGTTAATGACATCTCAAACAATGCACCCGCGACAACAGCGCGGACAGGTAACAGCTTGGAACGCGTTTGGGAATTGTGCGACTCCTCAGTGAGGTTATTAACAACGCGGATGATTTACAGCTTCTACATTGAAGTTGTATTTCATCTATTACCGCTTAAAGACGGGGACCATGGCTGCTGTTCATACACAGCAGATAAACAGTGATACGGAGCTGCTTTTACTTGGTGTCCCTAGAAATGTAAAAGCAAATATAGATGTGGCCTGTGTGAAGGCAGAGAGTATTCAGACTGCTCTAGTTTAAGATGCAGGATGTGAGCAACCACCAGGGGCAAATTTCTGGTATAAGAGTTCTAGAGTGGTTTTGCAGCCGGAATCACTGCAGAGCATTATAAAAAACAAAAGGGGCCCAAGTTTCTCAGGATGGGTATGTTTGCATTACTCTTTAATTACTACTTTCAAAAACAAGGGAGTTCTAGTCTATTTTAAGTTACAACTTATCTTAATTTTATTGTTGCTGTCACTTACCAAGTCTCTTACATAGCCTGGCTGTAGATGGCAATGCGGAAAAAAAAAAAAAAAAAAAAAAAAAAAAAAGAAAAGGAGGCAGAAAGAAAAAAAAGCAATCAGAAATATGGCAACAAAGCAAAGAAAAAGTGTAAATTATCTGCAAAACAAAGTTCAAGCAAAAACCATGCACAATTTCTTAGGCAGAAAAGCAGCCAAAGTGAATGCAAGCACGAAGAGGGAACAAGCGAGCACAGATTCGCCCCTCGCGCTGGCCCTGTCTAAACATTTGCAAAGTCCCATTTGGCCGAATTCTTGTACAAATGGCTTTTATCCCAACGGTGCTCAAAGGGAAGGGGGAAACTACAGAGTCAGAGGGTGAATTCCTGTTCTCACCCTTATTCCCCTGTTTCTGCAAGCTCAAGTTTACTTATTCACATAGAAAAGCCCTTAAGCTCAACAGCTCCTTTTATTTGAGATATGCAGAAAACTGATCCGCATGCCATTCTGTATAAAAACTGCCTGCTATCCAGTGGCTACAAAGATAAAATCAAATGAACCAGGCAGAACGGGCGCAGGAGGTCACCCTCTCTCCTGAGGCTTTCCTAGGGACACAGCTTGCTGTTGGAAGCAGCCTGAGTGCTTCTCCCACGTCAAACCACGGCAAGGCGCCGCCCCGAGCCGGGGGAAGGCCACCAAGCCGAGTCCGAGTTCACGTGCGACTGCTTGGAAACTGGGAATGTGAATCTCTCTTTTTTTTTTGTTTTTTTTTTTTTTTTTTGCATTTATGACTTGGTGCTGCAAACCCGATTTGCCAGCCCTATGCTCTTGCAATGGCAATGTAAAGAGAAAAAAAACAAAAAACCTAAAAATGCTTTTGAAAAAAACCTTAATAAGTCATTCAGTTCTCCACAGGCCAACGGGGAGAAGGAACGTGAGCACCAAACGCCATCACACCGAATGCTCAAGCCCAGCCGCCGCAGCGGGCGGCAGTCTCGGGTTCGCGGTGCCACTGGCGGTCCCGATCTGGGCGCCGTCGGCGGGCTGTGCGACCTCCTCCTCCTCCTCAGCAGGACCCCGTGGCCGGCGGCGCTCCGGCCTGCGTTCCTCGCGTTCCCGTGGCCCCCCGATCCTCCCGGCTGCCCCGTCACGTGTGCCGCCAGGAAACGGCCCTGTGCAGTCTGTGCCCGTCTCCATGGTTTGACGGCTGTTAACTTTTCTGCCTAGGATGCATTCACGGTAAGCAAGTTCTGCAAGCTAGTATTTTTCCAGGTGCCTCTATTTTACTGAGTTCAAGCCTAGAAGGCATTATATATGTTAAAATTGGATATTTATGCAGTCTCTCCTCCATCCAAGTGGATATAAAGGCTTATTCAGAAGAATAATAAGGGCTATATAAAATCTAACTGCACTGCCAGGAAATCATCATACTGTGCCAATAAAAAGTTATATTTTTCCTGCTTCTCTGAGTTGTAGCCTGCTTTTTGGTTTGGAGGGATCATATACAGCCGGCTTCGCTGCAGTACACCGGCTGCAAATCTAGAGCTGAATGACTGAGTCACTGAGAGGCCACGGAGCAGTGCCATACTTATTTTTGCTGCTGTACTGAAATACAATGTCTTTCAGAAAGTCATGCATTTATTTCTATCACGAAACAGTTCAGTTCTGTCATGCACTGACTGAATATAGGGTGGAATTCAAGCAAAAGTCACAGTAATTTAAAATGAAGCAACGTTTTGAGGACTGGCATTTTGAAGTAGTGGAAAAGTGAAGAGAGAAATATGCAAAACACATTACAGCCAAGTCTGTATAAAGCTCTGCAAGCAGCTGGAACTACGCTGATCCTGAGGATCTCTGTACGAACTCTGTGCAAATAAGTGGTTTTAGTCCCAGCACTGTGGCTTGACTGCATCTTGTCACTGCCTGCTGTTAGATTTGAGCAGTAAGAGATGTGGGCAGATGCTTAATGCTTTGCCACCCTGTCATTCTGTATCACAGTGCATGAGGAAAAAAACAACTCCAAAAAGGTATTTAAAATAATTGGTCCCCCACTGCCTAGACAGATCACGAGCGCCATCACACTTAACCTATGAAGCGTAATTAAAATCACTGGTGCCACGAGGTTTCGTCCCCAGATGCCGGATCAAAACCACAGATACAAGTATGCATTTCATTTTAGTAACTGTGCATCCAGGCGAAAGACAACGACACCTGGAACACTTAGGATTAAACGCTGGCCCCTGCTGGAACGGGTGCAAGTTTAGCCCGGTCAGTAACAACACTGTGATGACGAGACACCCGAGGCCCAGGGAGAGCCACGTACCTGCTTGTTCTTGTACTTCTTCAGGTAGCGAGGCGAAACCAGACACTCGGGATTAATGTCGGTCGTGATTTGCTCCGGGATTAACTGTGGGTCCGGGTTCAAATGCTGCATTTTCAGGAACGACAGGATGTTCTGCACTTCCAAGCTGTACGAGCTGTCGGCCATGGTCTTGCCCTTGGAGGCGAGCCGGCAGGCCGCCATCCAGTTCGCGTACTGCCTCTCCTGCGGCCGAGGGCGAGAGAGGCACCCTGTTAGACCGATGGCAGGCGGCCCCCGGCCCCCTGCCCAAACACGACTCCAGGGAACTTTCTTGAGCCACAGGAGAATCAAGCACACGCAGCAAAAGATGGAGAGAAACCCAGCCAAAATGTAGAATATAACCACGGGACAAAACCAAGGAAGAGGAGGAGCCGATTCGGTACTCCAGATTCACACACATGCTCACATGCAATTCTGAATGCCAAGATCAGATACTTTTGCATGTGAGTGCATTTTTTTTTTTCGGTTGTTGTTTTTAAATTAACAATAGCTAAAGAGCACCTCCAAGCGTGACCCACGCCGGATGAGATAACGGAGGGCAACGGGAAAACGGACGGCCAGTTAAAGTGATAAACTTACATTATCACAGCGAAGCCAGATTTCATTCATTCCCTCTGCAACTGGAATCAGAAGTTTGATGTTAAACTTCTGACCAGAGATGTTCACATCTGGGGTAACTTCACATCCTACAATGAGGGAGCCAATGTTTAACATGTGTGTAAAGAAGTACACTTTAAAAAGGAAAAAAAAAAAAGAAAAAAGCAAGCGCTCCAACTACACAGTGTCGAATAGCATCTCACTGCTGCGAAGGTCTTACACCATGTCTGACAGGACAAATGCTCTACGATGCAGGGGGAAAAACACTACAGACATCTTTTTCCAAAGAAAAGAAAGAATGGGAAAAAGCAAGATCTGATTTGAAGCAATAAAGCCAAAGCTAACACATGCCCACAGGATACACTCCCAGATCCTGCCTGTCCTCATGAACAGAACAAGTGCCTGGCAAACACCTCCGAACCCAGAAATTCCCACGAAATGGCAGGAAAACGTAGCTGGAGGGCTGCTGACTTTCACCCCGGGAGCCCCATGTATTATTCTGGCCGGATGCGTCACTTCTATCTCTAGCGATGAGATGTGAGCATCCCTCAGTTTCAGTGTCTGAAAAGGATTATAAGCGGTTGTACGAACCCTGGGGGTTCGTACCCAGCATGGGCTCCACTTCAGCACGGCCTCCAGCATTTTTTAAAAGCGCCGTCACAGCAGATATGTCAAAAGCTCCCAAAAAGGTATTCCAGGCGTTTCCAGGCTGTGCCGTGCTGTGACTGCAGTCTGAGGTCATTTGGCACCACATCTGCTCTTGCCTCCACGATAAAAAACCCCCAGCTTTCTGCAGTTTCATAGCTCTCAGAGCAGGAATGTTTTACTTGACATAAGAAAGGCCAGCAGCCTTAGGAATTTAAAATATAATGTGCAGGGCTTGCAGGGAGTGCTTGAGCGAGGCTGCACACAAACAGCACAAGGGAGAGCAGGAAAAAATTAAAGGCAGCACACAAAGAGAATGGTCTGTTCTCTCCAGCTCAGCATGGGCTCAGGCGTATTCTTCGCTGCTGGAGTTATTTCCATTATTCAGAACAGGCATGACAGAAAGTAAAATGGCAAGCCCTCTTCTTGTGCTCGCACAGATCTCCTCTGCTTTGCCCTACAGCAGATAAATGGACTGTTCAGAGCAATCCCCACAAGCCCGCTGAATAACTGTGCTACGGGGGAGCCTGCAGTGCTTTCCGTTGGTATCCGATCCCCTCTGTGTCCTTGGCACACACGCCACATATTCATGTTCTAGAAGTGTGACTCTATGCCACGCTACTAAACCCCGCCACCTTCTTTTCTTTAAACATTTCTATTCAACCTGATGTCTAGAGGCTAAGACGATAAATCAGTAGAAAAATAAGATGCAAGAGTGGCAGACTGTTATTGGAATAAAATGCAGCAGTGCTCATGTTTCACTTACCTCTTAAATTCATCTGGTGTGCAGGAGTCCCGTTGGATTCTTCTTTGCTTTTATAGCAGGAAATAGAGGTATCTTTGAAGGTGCACCAATATGGCTTGTAACCTTTTAGTGTTAGCTTCTTAGGCCTGCCAGACAGGTTGATCAATATTACTACACAAGGTCTACAGTTTTCTGGGTGACAGGGTTTAGTTTAAGGGACACTAGGAAGTAGCTGGACTCCTAAACCATGCTGCTGTGTCTTCACACTGAAGCTGCTGCACCAGGAAACTAGTTTCATCCTTGAAAAATCTGGGCTAGGACTCAGTCCTTGCCCAGGAGCTGAACAACCATTTGATTTCTTGAACTCGTCCCTTTGCTACAGTAAAGTTAGGTCAAGAAATTGAGCTGCAATTACAAAGTTCCCAGGAAGGACTGATCCCAGTGAGGTCCCATTAAATTTGAGACAAGGATAAGGGGGACCAGAGAACTATAGAACAGCCAAAAATCGTCTTCTTCACTTGCTATATTAGACAGGAACCAATTTGTTCCAGCTCCGAAAGGAACAGCATTTGTAAGACTTGTCTGTCAAGCACATGCATGAGTACATATGCTGTTTTCTTTTCAAATACTCGACTTCACATCAGAAAAGGTTCAGTTCCTTCCCATACAAAACACAAATTTTGCTTGACTCAGCAGAGCAGGCGATGGCCCAGCAAGCCAGCAGCAGAGTAGAGCAGCCACCAGGCATGACTGATACCACTGACGGATTAGCTTTATGGAGCCGCAGGTTTCAGAACTTCTTAAACCCCAAATTTCTAATCCTTATTCAAAGCCAGTATTCAGGGGCTTCTCATTTCTTGCATCTCCATCCCACAGCCCATTGATCAACCCTGAGCTATGAGGCTCAAACACACGATGGGCCCAACTGCTTCCCCCTGGGGGCTCCCCGTGTTGATCTCCAGGCAAAAGCATGCTGCAGGGCTGAGCACGTCCCTGGCATCAGCGGCAGGGACGGGCAGTCCCGACAACCTGCTGGGGAGGAGACCTCTTGCCAAACCTGAAATGCACTGAAATGGCCAAATGCACAAATTTTTTGGCATTAGAGGATGCTCGTATGCGCCTGAGCCTCGTTGTTCCCACACTGTTGATCAACGTCTGAGCTCAGGGATGTCTGCTGGCTTCTTCTGCCATCACTATTTTCCCTCATCCCCAAGGCCAGGCTTTTTGGGGTGGGGCCTTTAAATTGCAGGCAGAGCGTTTTGGCTGGTCCGGGCATTAACTCGGCTGGCAGGGGCCAGAGAGATTTCCCAAGTCCTCGCAGCGGCAACAGGGCTATTAGGGACATATACTGCAGCCGCTCTGCGATGAAGTGGGATGGAAAAACGCAAGAGGCATGTCCAAAACTGGGCCAACTCCTAGCCCTGCGTCATTTACATAGTGTTTCTGGCAACAAAATAGTGCCTGGCTCTTATTTTTAGGAACAAATTCCAATACCACACTTTCCTTTCTTTATGAAGTGAAGAGAGCCCTTTGCATTAAGGTACCTGCTGAGAAAGCCAGATGCCTACGGGAACACACACAGAGGTTTCAGCCTACATCTGCTGCTTTTGAAATAGCAGCAAGCTGAAGCCATTGTCAGCAACTTGCAAGGACCTGGCTTTCCATTTGGTTGAAGGATTAAAAGAAAAAAAAAAAAAAGGAAAAAAAGAAAACCCAGAATTTAGTCCCCCGTCCTCAGGCTGCTGCAGCAGCAAATTTGGCTGAAAGCTGGCCACTTAAAACGAAGCAGATACAGAACTGCAGAACTTAAGCTGGGAAAAAATATGCTGGTAGCAGTAAGGCGAGGAGATGTCGAGCTCCCAGGCGATAACCAATGCTTTTGAGGTTTCTTTCTGAGTTTAGCCAAATTGCAAATGTGGTGTTTGGAAAGGTTAAGTACAACACCACACGAGAGGAGGGAACCAACATCTTTTCTCTCCTACCTCCTCCCTCCCCAACAACTGGATCTCCAATTTGTGAGTAATTAGCTTCCTGAGTTGTGCCTAATTTTATTGGCAAATAAAGCACATCAAAGGAAACGAGTCTTTTTGTTTGCTTGCTTTTTTTTAAGGGGAAAAAGCACCCACTCGGATGCATGGCACAGACTCCAGCCCTGAAACTTTGCTACAGCAATTAAAACAGACCACAAGCCCAGACTGACTCCGAGAGTAGGACTAACCTTATTAATACGCATTACAAGATGGAGAAAGAATTTTTCAGAACACAAGTAGCAGGTTCTGGCTCCAGAACCAAACAATTATAAAATAAAGGCTTGTTATAGAGCTATTTTGCTGTCGCTGCTTTTCTTCTGTTCCTATACCTATTCTGTGAAATTTCATTGAGGTTTATTTACAGTTTCCAGAACTTTCATCATAACCTTAATGCAGCAGGCATTAAATTGCAAAAGACAGTTGTGACTGCCAAAATATTAGTCAAAGTCCAGACACTGCTGTTCCCAGTTTCCATGTATCATCATCCAAGTTAAAAAGAAATAACAATAATTATAAAAAAACCTCCCTTAAGTGCAATGGAAGAGCAGGATGGTCAACTTAAACCTGCTTCTTTTGCTGAGAAGAGAACAGATAGACCAGAATCCCAGTTGTTTATAACTCATTTGCTTTCTTCAAACCAGGAGAAGTATTTGAGTGAGGTTTTCTAGCTATGAGATACACCCCTAATTTTAGGATAGTTTCATTTATTTACTGGTACTAACGATGTTATGGGAACCTCTTGGCATGTCTGGCCAAGGGAGGCAGAAAGTACCTCTCCCAGCTCTGCCAGGCGGATGTGTACATGCCACGTGCCCGGGCTGGGAATACCAGAGAAACATCCTGGATTTTATATCTGAAGAACTGAACAACTGCGGGGCAGTATCCAGTGAGATGTTTTGGAGTGTTTTTACTAGTGTTAAATATTCAGTGACCGTGCCAAATGCTGGATGAATAAATAAAATCTTTTAATACCCTGAGAGTTCAGATATTCTGGGCTGTAATACCATACAGTGACTGGCAGCTCAGTGGCATTTCACACGGTAATGCAGCGGTGGGCAGCAAAATCTTGAGACAGGAGGGAAGAATGGACATTAAGTGGTATCACTATTAATTATTCATTGATATTACCAGTTTCACATGCACCTTTTCCCATCAGTACTTACTTGAATACTTTAATGTAGTCAGCAAGTTCAGGAATGGAAGTGATGTCACCCTGCAAATAAAGATTATCCCATTCATTCATCTGCCAGGCCCAGGAGTCACTGGTGGGGTGGGTGGGCCCCGCGAAGAGGGAAACGATTCGGTCTGTTAGACGGTGACATGCAACTGCTCAGAGGGAATTTCTCCAAGGCAGGAAATTTGGTAAGGGCTTCACTGTCAAATGTCAGGGACTCACAGGTCATAAAATCGCTTCTAGGAAAGTACAAGCTATTTCACAGAAGGAGGAAACACAGCAAATCTATTGCACAGAAGTGCTCTTCTGAAACAAGAGGACAATAGTTTTTATTCCTTTTTTAAGGCCTTTGGCCTTATGGAGCCAATTCCCACCTGTTACGTCACTTACTGTCACATATTGGCTCACGTTTGCATAGAAATTTTTCTCTCCCACTGATTTCTCCTATGCTTCAAACAAGTGAGAAAGATGCCATTCCCAGCCACCCCAGAAGACTGTGGAAAGGCTTTCTGCAAGTTCAGAATGGCATTTTTTTCCTGCTTTTTCATCTTGAGTTTAGCTTAACATACCCGTGTATTTTAGATGAACAAAATACACAAGATGGCCTTTTCAATTCCCACGAGATCAGACTAAATGGTTTCTGAATCACCAAAAAAAGCAAACATTGCTACAACAGATTTTAGCAGCAAGTCAGTTGACTTTCAGTCTGCAATGACCAACGCTGTTTACAGATACCATGGGGGGAAAAAAATAAAAATCTAGACAAACAATCCAGTAATTGCCCATTATCCATATTCAATTACTTGAATGGCTCTGGAAATGGCTACTGTTAGCAACTGATATAGAAAGGGATGGGTTTTTCTGATGAATCATTGTGTTCTTCATTCTCATCTGGCAGGGACTTAGTACTGTGCTTCAAATCCATTTTGCAAGAAAAGGTCTCTCATCTATGAAAACTTCTCACTATTTAAATTGCACCTAAGCAATGCTGTTCTCCCCACAGTACAACCAAAAGGAGCAGTATAGGTTAATACTGTAAAATTTGGCTGTTGTTAATGACAGAAAAGCAGGCTATACATGGATGTTAGCTTCAAAGGAGCCTTCACAAACACTTAAAAATTATATGAAGTGAGGGAAAATTAAGAATGCAAAATTGCAGGGGTTTTATGTTTTAAAAGGATCAGAACATAAAAGTGAAACTCAAAGATAGCATAAATATGCAAAACTGTACTAGCTGGAGGAATTGTTCTGTACGGAAATGTACATTCCAAGTCTGAACATACCTAGTCCTTCTTTTGCAGTGCAATTTTGAGGCCTTTTAAAAAAATTTTAGAGAGGCAGTTTTAAAGAGGGAAGACTAGTCTTAAGGAACGTATCAGAACAAAGAAATCCTCTGAAATACAGTCACAGACCACTCAAGCACATAATCCAGTCTGGTAAAAATATAATTTCGTAAATCTAAGCTATTCATAGTTATTACTGAAAGTCCTGGCCACTGTTTCAGGTACTGTAAAACTTTGTTGTGAATTAGAAAACAGTGGAAGAGAAATATTGGTGTGAAGAATTCAGTATTTCTGAAAGTCAGTAGAGAAAAACAGACGCCATACGAAGAACGCGAGTTTTCCATTATTTCACTAGTATGGTGGCTCGGTATGTCGAGGGTTGAGTAAGATCCCGTTCCACACAATTTTCCAGGTGGGTTAGCTAAGGCTTACAGAGGACAGAGCAACTTGTCCATGCTCACACAAGCAGCCTGTGGGTCCTGGGGGTCACTTGAAAAGCCTGCCTTGCTCACAGTTTGGTCTTATCATCCTGATAAGAAAAAAGTGTTACTGCACTTTGCTTCTGCGGCAGCAGTCAGTGAGTGCAGAGGAGGGCACGTGGGAAGGGGTTCTGAGCTCTCAGTGCCTGCCTCTGGGTGCTAAATTAGCTGGGAACACCAAAAAAAGAGAAGCAGTCCTACAGCCAGCAGCTTAAATGAAGCCCCAGGCTGAATTTGTGCCCTTGGTCAAAGAGCCTTTTATGTTGTATCCAGGTTTAGAGCACAGCTCCAGCTCTGCCGCTGGCCCTGCTCTGAGTGTTGGCTGGAGTGGACACTGCCTGAAGTCCCTTCCAACCTAAATTACTCTTTGGCATTTTTGAAAATATAATCTAGTTTTATAAAAATAATATTCTGCTCTAAAAATATTATTCTGTATTGCTCTGTTCGGTTGTGGGCAACCTTCTCGTGCTGTAACAGCAGAAATTGAAAAAAAAAGGGAGAGGAAGGAAACAAAAATGGTTAGAGGCCTGGAAAAATTCCTCCCTGCACAGTTCAAGATTATTATTCCTGCTTTGCTAGAGGGAAGCAAGTCAAAGGAAGGGGGAGTAAGGCATGCACATTATCATCATCTGCCCAAAACCCTTACCAGGATTGTTGATGTTTTGCCACCTTCCAAAGTAATTTCTAGATCAGAAAGCGCAGCGTCCACCTCATCGACCTCCTTATCACTGTTGTTTAGGTGATTTTCTGACGACATGATGGACAGCTTGTTGATGTGGTACTGAAAGGCAAAGCACAGCCTCTGTGAATGTGCAGTATTTAACAACATTGCTGCGATCTGCTAGAGATCTCGTGTTGTCACAAACTCCGAAGGCGGCGTGAAACACTGCAGGGAAGCCACACCGCCTTAGGATGGAACAGGGGATCCCATTTCGAAGCGTTAGCATGGGGACCTGAGCACAGACTGGTGACCCACCTCCCCGGGGACTGGAGCAGTGAACACTACCGGGGACACCCCAGGCTCTGCATGACGTGGTGCTGCTCTCGGCGCTGATTTCAAGCATGCTCATTGATTCTGCCGGACGTGCCGTTGTTGGGTACCGGGCAGCAGACACAACTGTGCAACGCCTCACTGCATGGGGTGTTGCAGGTAGAGCACAGATCGGGGGACGCCGAAGAGGTGCAAGCCCAGCTCTCACTGCCGCCTGTGGGAATTTGGTCCTTAGCCTCCACGGGAGCAGAACCTGGCTGAGGCAGAGAACCGAGGGCAGCTGAGTCAGGGATGAGCCTCAGATGCAAGCGTCAAGCCTGGTCACAGCGCTATCCACCCATGTCGTATTCGTAATCTGTTGATGGCACAGCAAGCACTACACACGGGCAATTCGGTGCATCTTCGGGAAGCTGTAGTAATCCTGCTCCCTAAACCCAACTGCCTTCTTCTCCGAGGTGGGAGTTCTCTGACAACAGCACAACAAGCCAGGGAAGAAGGGCAGGAATCGAACGCAGATCCGGCACCTCCCAAGCCCGTCTGTAAAAGGAGCGTGGCTGCTCTCCGCAAGCCCTCCTAGAGGGGATCCAGCCAGGAAACGGTTCTCCCATGTGCAGACACATCCAGAGAGTGACCATCTCCAGGGATTACTGCAAAATTTCTCCGCCACAGCCAGGATCGTGTTCCTGGCATCACCAGAGAGATAACCCATAAAGCCAGCAACAGGCTTTGCTCTTTTCAATTCATTTCCATGAGGATTTCACCAGATGCTGCAGCGAGGGTTGGTGGTAGCCACAGGATGGATGGCCGAAGGACAGCTCTAAACCTCGTGGGCTACTCTTTTCTTTTGGCAATAACTGTTTAGCACTTTTTGAATATACAAACTTTTGATTAAACAGTACTACCCACGTTCGTGACAGTATCAAATAAGAACCAGCCAGTTTTGCTGCTGAACTAATGCGCTGTGCTTGTGTGCATATTTTATACCTTCTTGCACCTCATCTATTTTTACCAGAGAAAGCCACGAAATTGGTAGTATTAATCTCACAGTAACTACCATGCTCTATCTACTCTGGACCAATGGGAGAGGTAAACTGAGTCTTTACATTTCTGTTTTTGCTCTTTTTTCCCAGGAGAGAGGCCCCGAGGGCTCATATGGGGACAGCCCTGCCCTTGCAGGGGACGCTCGCGCAGCCTACAGCGATGAGGAATGCCAGACCACACGTAGTAAATGGGCTGCCAGTCTTACAGAAGTCAATAGCAGGTGTATGATTTATGGTAAATCACATAGAGTATTTCATAAAACAGATAAATAAATAGTTCTGGGAAACCCACAGATTATCACCAGCTGTTCTGGGGGCAGCATGCCAGAAACTCACAGTTCAGTAACCTAATGTACTTACTGGGATTTTTTAAAAAAGGACAAAACTAAAAGTCAAGATAGACATAAACATGTTTGGTAAAAGCAAGCTAAATTCCTTTTCATGAGAAATAAAAAGCAACAAATACTTAAACTACCTAATAAGCTCAAGTGAATATTAGGAAACAGTCCAATTTCTACTAGAACAAGAAGTCCAAGTTCCCCACCAAAGACGAGATGAAGCCTCTAACACACCATTTACAGCACATTAAACTTACCACATTCATCAGTATTCAGCAGTAGAGAGGTCTGAAAAGCTACAATGAAGTTTAATCACAAACATTAATATCCCGGGCTGTCTCCTACCTGCAACGCGGCAAACATCATCATTTCTTCCTCCGTGCACTCGATTTCCTCCAGCAGAATAGCCCACTTCGACTGTTCATAGAGCTGGTTGATCCTGATCGCGTCGTACTACGGCACATCACAAAAACACAGGATGGTTATAAAACAAGCTTCATGGGAAGACCCATGATCTTTCATGCTTCAAGCATAATTAGAAGACAAACCTGTTTGTTAATCCTTTTATTTCAACCCATATTTCAGTTTGAGATTGAAAAGCCTTTGCCATTTAAACTACCCTTAGGGCAACACAAGCAATATCTAAACCTCAGCAGACTGGTAACACGTAAGCATGTACACCCAAGGTTTGATAAACACGCTACCACTTTTCAAAGGGGCTGAGGACACGTCAGCACAAATGAATATTAGAGATACAGGCTGCCTTTGCTTGAAATGTTTGCTTGCAAGGTACAAGTGAAATAAATAAATCTGTACCTTCGGATTCAGGTCAAAAAAGCTGTAGTACTTGAACCGGAGCAGCAAAGCCTCATTTTCTTTCACCTCCTGCTCCATAAGAGATCGGGATGAATCCAGCCATCTGCAAATTGTCAACAATGGGTTACACATACAAAAAGCTCTGGCTAAGTCGCAATGACTCGTGCAAGAATGCAATTTAAAACCACACATTAAAAAAAAAAAAGGAGAAAAAAAAAAGAAGAAAAACAAACCCTTAACTCACCCTTGGTTGATTTTGGCTTTATCAAGAAGCGCTTGTGGCTTGTACATTTTTGCTAAGGATTCGGGGGATGTGACGGGTTGGCTCACGGCCAGGATGCCTGGATTCCCCTCCGACAAGGCACTGTCTCCGAACCACGCTGAAGTCGGTGACAGAGGACTGCCATCGTGAGAGTCATAGGTAGGTGTCATGGTTTTGCTGTACAGTCCTGGGCTTGAATATATGTTTCCTACCAGTAAGAGGGATAAACACATTGTGTTAGCTTATGGCCAAACCGCATCTGCTCAATACAAAGCCAATTCAACAAACAGATGAAAACCCTTCTGATTCCATTTTTATGATTTTTTTTCACAGTTAGAAAACACTGCACTGCTTGTTTTCCCATGAAAAGCTGCCTCTCTCTCTCTCTCAGCTCTTCTTGAAGAGCAAAACTGATGGAAAAGTCATTTCAGCCTGAATCTATGGGAAAAGATTCCAACCTCCGTGCTGCAAAATTTGGGAGGCAGCACTTCCCTGCCGTGTTTCTGCAGCACCTGGAGTGCTGCGGCGACTGACTTACCAGCAATCACTTGTTGCTTTAAGATGAAGCAAATGGAAATCAAAAGTTTTATAGGAGCAGGAAAATCAACTAAAGACACAACCAAGAAAAGAGACAGAGCACAAAGTCCTACTGAGGTGGAGCTCACCTTTCACGGGGCCGATGTAAAGAATATCGGTGCCTACAGAGAAGGAAAGAAAGGAGGGAAGTGAGAAGGCAAGGGAAAGACACCGGAGGAGAAGTCAGAGCAGAAAAGGACAGAAGTTGAAAACATGCACCTTTGTGGGAGGCCAGAATAGCCCAGGTGAGGTTTAATCTCCCAAACCCGACTGCAAACCCAACCTCTGTCCAACTTCGGCCTCTGGCGATGGCGAGCTCCTCCTCACCGCCCCGGCCCACAGGCACGCACTCAAATCTGCGAGACCGACAAGCTGTTCACCCCCAGAAATGCAGCTGGAGGGGAGTTTTCAACACACCCTGAAATGCCCACGTTGTAGTAAGTGGGAATGACAGGCTCGCCTGTTTAAACTGATTCATCTTAAAAACAGAAAGATGTTTTAAATGAGTTTGCAAAAGTAAGTTTCTTGCAAAATAGTTTAGACTGAATAGGAAAGATGTGGAGTTGCCGAGCTGCTTACTGTTCCTACAGAAAATTTATTAAACTGCTGTGCTTCTGGCAATCAGTTTTTCACCGCAGACCTTAAATTGCTGTTTTCACCGCAACTTACTGCAGAGGAGACTCCAGTTATGGAGAAGTAAGGCAACATCTACTGAGGCATTTTCAAAATATGTGTTTACATTACTGCTCTGCTGTATAACCTCAGCTGTTGCTGAAGAAGAGACATATATATTTTCTCTCTGTTCCTTGCCCTTTGACTGCCTTGCAATATTACAAACCTAAAGCCACTCCTCAAGCACAAACTTTGCAGACCTGCTGATTATATCATGAGGTTGCTTCACTTGGTTGAAAAGTGCATGAGTGAGTCTAAATAATAGGGAATATTTATAAAATATGGGGCATAAATTCCAGTTTGGAAAGACAGTGTTAAATTACTACTCTGATTAGATATTAATGCATCTAACAAATGGCACTTTTTTTTTTAACAAATACTGAACTGATCACAGAAATACCCAGAATCTAACCCAATTCTTTATACACAGCTTGCATTTACCTTTGCAGTACTGTTAACTGACCTGACAGACAAAGAACCCAAAATGACCTCAAGTTATTTTACTCGTGTTACAGGAAATGGCTGGACACAGAAATGTCTCATTTTCACAGACAGAAAAGCTTGCTTCGACAGCCAAGTATATTTGATATTAGGATGTTCAGCAAGTGGTGCTATTTGGTGCAAAGAAAGCATTACTTCCAGGTGTTTTAATCTTAAAAAGTTTTACAGCTCATATAGATGCAAAGCAAAAAAAAAAAAAAAAAGAAAGAAAACTTTAAAGTTACCGATACGAACAGAAGAAAGCTGAGCTGGAACGGTATCTCATTTCTCAAAACAGCTGAGAGCTAAATAGTCCCTATTGATTTCATGAGAGCATTGATTTTTACATTAAGCGTGTAAAATCCAGATTTTCAAAATAACCGAGGTTCAATGACCGTATCCCTAATGTAAGTAATTCCACTGTGTATATAAACAGGGCAATGAGCTCAACATCATTTTGCTACACACAAACCTGCACAACAGTACCTAGAAAGGCCAATACTTGGCTTTTTGGCAAAGGGCCATGGCTAGTTTTTCTGCTTCTCCTGGGAGGTGCTCCCCATCTCTGCCTTTCCCTGCTCTGCTCTCATCTTCTCTCTCCCTGGCGCCGGGCAGCAAGCTGCCCAGAGCCTCAGCTAGGGCAGGACCTGCTCGTAAGAGAGTGCAGTTTTTATAAAAATCACAGGCAGATGCACAGACGGCCAAAATCTACCTTAAAAGAGTGCTATTATGGTTGCTGAAGGAAGAACTTGGCAGTGTTGAAATGCCAGAAGTAAGGTCTTCTGTGCCATTCCTGATGATGCATTTAGACACCATCTTAGGCTACTGTCCAACTCTACGGCCACATGCTCTTTACTCCAACAGATCTCTCACTGAATGAGCTAGAAATTATGGAAAGCTGAGCTAAACATCTGGAAATGTCTAAGACCAAAACAATAGAAAAACTTTTCCAAACTTTTTTTTTTTTTTTTTTTTTTTTTTAAGATGGGTATCACAAGTAGCCATAATAATGGTTTTAATCCATCAAAACAGGGAATTTCTGGAGTTGTGAATACACATGGATAACTTGCCAACTACGCAGCGCATTGTTCTGCATTATGGAAAGCCCCTCCAGATAATTCATGAGTTTTCTGATGATGAATTATCTTCCTCTCCAGCAGTTTCTAAGAAATAAACATTAAAAATGCTTTGCTCTAGTTGAATACTTTGTAGCACCCCCCAGGATGGAGCTGAGAATTTTCCCATGATATTTAGGAGCGAGGAAATTACCCACATAACTGTAGGTCGATCAGCTTCATCTGGAACAGAGCAAAATGATACGACAGCTGACAGACCCCTTTGCAGAAGATAATAAAATCCATGCCAGCAAACCAACTCCACACCATTTTGATGGGATTATAATCAAAACTGGCATTGATGTCACAGGCTTGCCAAATCTCAGTTAGGAAACTAGAATACTAAAACATCAGTAAGACAGATGTGATTCTAAAATATCTGATAGAATGGAAAATGTAAGTGAAAACTGGCAGTCACCATCAAACAAGGGAACTTCTTGGATGGGTTTAATGCTCCTGCTAGTTTTGTGGCTGTATAGGGAGTGTTGAGTAGAAGTGAGGTGCATTATTTCTGCATTTCACTTCAGGTGTCCAGATGTTATGCCCACACTTCAAGAAATAGCTTGAAAAATTCCGACAGGCGTGCAAAACTTTGCAGAAATGAGGAAGGGATAGAAATATCAACCTCATCAACCTTCTAGCCTCATGCTTTCAAAGAAAAGGCTTGGGGGGCAACTGGACATGTTCTTATAGAAGAAACAGAAACATGCTGTCCCCACAGACCTTTACCAAGCTATAGCAGAGTGGCCCCACTGGAAATTATAATAAACCACCAGCGCTGTCCATTCACCTCCACCTTTACCAGGTGACACTCATCAAAACGCTACTCATCGATATGCAGAGATTGATGTAGGGTAAGACCAGCCACACCGGGTTGGACCAAAGGCTGCAGCAGCCCTGCTTTGCACCATCCCAAGCACAAAGCTTGGCTGTGGGTCCATCCCCATTTTAGACCACAGGGGATGCTCCCATCTTCTCCCTATCTCCCCTAGTAACATGCCAGCACCGCGCTTATGCGGCCACGGAGCAGACAGACAGGGTTGAACACTATGCTGGCCCATAAAAGCAAAACCCACTTCTGCTGGGCAGGAGAGAGCAGCAATACTGTATCTCAGCAGTGTGTGGTTAATAGTGATTTCCATGAATATATCCAACCCTTTTCCGAATTTGTCTACCCCTGTGGCTTCCTCACCATCCTGCAGTGACAAGCTCTACCGTTTGATGGTGCACTACATGCTGGGCTGAACCTTTGGGAAATTAGCTACAAAGCGCTAAGAAACTTGGGCAGGTTTGCCCACGGACATCCACGCACATGCCTCACGTGAAAGCCAATCTCCCCCTTCTATTCAGGATTCTGCTCCAAAGCACGGAGGAGCAGAGCATCTCCAAGAAAATGTCCCTTGGATTTTCTCCTAATCACGTTCTCCAAGACGGCTGAAGCATTTCAGAAGCAGCTTCCTTCAAAAAATTTGCCTGAGGCAAACACTGTCACGGAAAATTTCAATATAAATTGCTATAAGTTGGGCTAACTTACAAATAAGTGAACAAAGGACTTAAAAGTATTGGCCAGTGCTTTTAGTGGGTGTACTGACAGCTCTGCCTATAGTGATTTAAATTGGTTTTATTGCTAGCTTACCAAGGAACAGGATGTCTCAGTGACAGAATATGCCTATTAAATCTACACACACTGAAATAAGTAGATCCAGAAATATTAACTCATTATACATAAGCATTCAGTACATGAACTAATTGTGGAACAATATTTGGGATAATTAATTACTAGAAGTTTATTCAGATTAAAAATATGACTTCTAACTAACAGGACCTAAACAGCACAGGTAACTGCAGCAAGTCATTTATTCACAGAAGTAAAACAGGAAAGAAAAAAAAAGCAAGTCAGTTGAAAGTCACTTGCTGAAAGAATAATAAATAATTTAATTAGAAAATACCTTTTGTGCTCATTTCCTACAAAGCCAGCCTTTCAGAAAGGCTAATTACTACCTTTAAAGCTGAAAATGCCAACAAAAATGTGAGCGTTCCTCAGGCTGAGCAGTGCCCCTGCCACACTGGGGGAGATGGTGCCGGAGCGAGCCCCACGCCAGGGTGCTCAGAGAGCTGGCCCAGCTCTGCATCTCCAGCATAACTTTTTTTTTTTTTTTTTTTTTAAATAAAGCTGCCCTGCTTCTCTCTCATTGCTTGATTTAAGGCCAAGAGCTCTGGCAGCCGGACATGGCGAACTGCCCGTCAGCATGCACCGCTGCGTCCTTCTCTGCAAGTCCCTTGGTGCCACAGTGCTCCCACTTGCTGGACTCCATCTGCAAAGCTACTGTCATTCGCCTCCCCACACCAGCCTCGCACGAGCGCGGCTGCTTCACAGCACGGCTCACAGCCTGCTTCATCTTCGACAACACGCTAGGCTCGCAGACACCCAGCCGGATCAATCTGCTGCCTGTGGCAAGCGATGCTATCCAGTTAGCAGAGTTACTCTGTTAGCAATGTTATTCTGAACATTAAGATCTGCAGTGAGGCCCTCAATATAAGGGAACACCAATACAATTAATAGAAAGACTATTTTTGTTGGGCTATAACTAAATTACTAGAACTGTGGTACCTGATAAAACTTACTTGGAATTTCAAGTCAGGAATGATTTTCCATTTATGTCCTGTCTTAATAGCATAAGAAAACACTTCAGCAACACAATCTGAGCGTTAAAGTAGACGCACTTGGTTCCTTTTTATTTGAAGTCTGGCATGGTACTGTTTCCCTACATACTTCACAGCTTCAGGCACTCATCTGTGCCGTCGTGACTGAATGCTGCAGTCCCGGGTAATTTATGGAATGTATCTGGGGTCCATTTCTTGCCCAGACCTCAAGAAATTAGGTGAGACTAATACTGCTACATATGTCTTTTTCAGCGTATGTTCCAATGCCATTATTTGGCCATCTCCTCCCAACCTCTTCCCCGGATGCCCATAACTCACAGAGCAAGCCCTGACTTACCTGATCCCGGAGTGATGAGCGGACCCTCCAGTTCGAGGGCCTCGTCTTCATACTGATCATCCAACTTTTTCTTTTTTTTCTTCGATGGATCTCTGGGTTTCCTCAAAAGGGAAAGCTCTTCTGGATGCCTGATGTCTGGAGACAAAACAGAATCATTTTACATAGGGAAGATGCAAACAAGGAAAGAAAGAATGAAAAAACCCTTTCTTTAGTAACAACATCCAATAACTTGAAAAATCTCCCTTGACTCATTTTTCTGCTCTGCAACTGCTAAAAACAAAGCTGAGAATATCTTTCCTACAAACCTTTCTGAGACAACTTCTGCCTGTAAGTCTCTCTTCTTGCACCGATGGCTGGAGATGTTCAGGTAAAACTCACCATTATACAGTGTTTTCCAGGCACAGTCACTCAAATGCATATACAAGCACCATTAGCTCCCATGACAGAGAGACTAGTGGTATTTGCAGACATTGTCTTAAATCCTTTTTTTTTAATGAACACTTAGATTCCTCTGCAGGCACCTCAGTAATGGACCAGCTTTCTCACTTCTGTTGGATGAATCCAAGAGCCAAGCTGTTTACTTACTTACCAGAACAGGAATGTTAAAGGCAAAATTTAAGACACACACTTTTAAAAACAGATCTTAGCCAGTGTTTCCTTTGCTTCTCCCACTTCTCTGCCCCAAACTAGCATAAATAATTTTTAAAATGTGTAATTGAAAAGGAAGAGCATAATAGTGCATTTGTGCTTAAATCATGGGCCTACCATGATTTGTTTCACGAAAGCAGACAATTAGCATGGCTAAGGAAAACAAAAAAATATACAAAAAGTTACAGTAAAAAGGAGTTACAAGACTAGTGATTCGGTACTGAAGTATTCCCCAAGAGCCCTCATTTCCATCACAGAAACTGCGGCTTCAGCAATTAGAGCTCTGTGTCCAGTTTGCATCACTGTGCGTTTGGTGCCGCTCCGGGTGAAAAGGCGTTTCGGGGAGCCCTGGGGGCATGGCCGAAGCGACACAAGAGCTGCTCTGCCACGAGGAGGTGCAAAACCACCCGACCCGTCGCCCGCCGCGCTGCACCCCTGGGCGATCTCCGAGACAGAGACAGGGCAGGCGCAGCCCAAGCACGTCACCCCGAGAAGCTCCCGGCGAAACGTGTGCATTAGCCACCTTCGCCTTACGCAGAAGCAGCGCTTCGGATTTGCTTATGTCTGCCGACAGCCTCACCCAAGCGGGAAAGAGCTCTCCGGGAAAAGGGAGCCCACCGTCTGCCAGAAGGCAGAACGAAACCGTAAACGAACTGGAGGAGATCCAGGAGTCCCTCGCTGGCACCGAAGGGGAAAATAAAAAGAGGGGAGAAAGGCTCCGTCTGCTGCAAGCGGTATGGAATCAGTATTTAGGAACTGGCCTGGAAAAGCATTCACCTGGGCAAGAAGCCATTTTATTGCAATGATGAGAGACCACAAAACGCAGGTCTGAGAGCTCCAAAATAGAACTCAAATGAGAAAAAGGAGATCACTGGTTGCGCTCGAGTCTGGAACGAAGCGTTTCTGCGCTCTCCGCTGCCTTTCTCTGCTCGAGCCCCTTCGCTGCTCCCCAGCTTCGGTTTCGCACGTTCCCCCTGGAAATGTTTAGTTGCACAGAGACGTGCAAAGCTTTGAATTCTTAATGCATTATAGGGGGAAAAAAACCCACAATTCCTCTCTTACTACCACACTGTTTCTCTGCTTGCAGCTTTAGCTTCTGAAGGCAACAAATTGCACTGGGAGAAATTTGCTGTTTTCCGGTTACTGGTGCCTTCCGGCTGTCCGGGGGCTGCGTGTAAGCTTGTGCATCAGCCTGGCACAGACAACAACCTGGGCACAAGCATGATCCATCACGGTAGCACGCCAGCCTGCAGGTCTGCTCTTACCACTAGGTCTCCTTGATATATTCGCACGGTTTGCATGACATTTATCTTCTCAGGAATCAGAGCTGCCAGGTTTTCCTGCGACTCCTGGCTGTGGGGATAACCTGCCAAACGCGATCCAGACACGGCGCCGGGGGAGCGCCGTCTCCCGGGACGGAGGCCCGCTCGCTCTCGCGTTCACCTCGCTCCAATGCAAAACATCGACGCTCCAGGCAGCTGCACGATTTCCCCGTTAATCGTTATAAAAGATAGCAGGGGACACGGTTTTAGCAAGGCGTCTGCAGTACGACGAATTGCTGCAGACTAGGAAATGCAGGAGCAGATCAAAGGCGGCGGAGCGGGGGGATAGGAAACGAAGGAGACAGAACTGTTGCACTGAAGCTAGAGCCTATTCCCCCCGCCCCCCAAGAGGAACGCTGAACGGGAGAATTGGTATTTATTCTAACAGGGAGAGGTTGCACGGTTCACATTTTATCCTCGCTTTCCACGCAGCCGTTCCACTGACGGCAGTGGGAGTTTGTTGTACACTCCCAGGCCCAGGAATACAATTAAAAGTGGAATTTGGTCCCCATCACGTGATCTAAATTGGACACATCTGTGCTGCACTCTAATAAATTAGACAGATGTGTTTCCTACACCGATTCACTTCTGCCTATGCCAGCATCTTGCTTGACTAGAAACAACCAGGGAGAACAGCAGGCTGAAAAACGAGCTCTCCTTTCCTCCTGGCCCCCAAGCCAACGCCACGCTGTGAGCTAATTAACCAGAATTGCTTTTATCACACAGCATTCCAGCTTTCTTCAGTGAGTAAACCCCAAGACCCCAGCACAACAGTGTCGCTCCGACGCCCCTGTAAATAACGGGTTACGCTGTTCCCTTGGCGTCCCCTCGGCCAGGTGTCGGGCGCCCCGGGATTCAGCCGGTTCGCGCATCCTCGGACCGTCCTCTGGCTCCGCACCCCCGGCAGCGCCGAGGCCCAGAAGCGTTCAGCGAGTCTGTCTACGCTTTAATTCCTTTAAATGCACCCTGATTTTTTTTACCAGGGCTTCAAGCCTGTCGAACGTAAGCTCTCCGCGCCCCGCACTCACTCGCTGACGACAGTTAGTCTCGCCGTCGCTGAACACGCAACTTCCGGCGCGTTCCTGGTGATAAACGCCGGGCGCGTGAACACAGACGGGCTCTTTCGACGCACACTATCACGTCTAGCTGGTATCACCGCGAAAAAATCTGTTAGGCTAACTGGGGTCACGTGGACGGGACAACACGCAGCACAGCATAAAATGAGGAGTTCCCCTGGTATTTTGCTAGCAAGGTTTATACTGTTATGTTTATTTATGGTGCTTTAGCAACTGATACAGTCCCTCAGCTGAAACCATTCAGAGAGGCCAAGAGGAGGGCTCGGGGCCAAGCTCGGCTCCTGAAAGCAATCTTTGGAGAGGGCCCAAAGTTTGACCATCTGATTTCAAAGTGACTTTTTTATAGTTCCTCAGTTCTTCGTGACGCTATCTTCGGACTACGGAGCATCCGGCAAGTTTTCGGCAGCCGCTTCCAGACGGTGCCCGGCCGCAGGGCACGGGCCAGGCGGCACAGGCCGCCGCGTTGCCCGCGCGGCTTCGAGGGCAGCCCCGCTCCTCCGCCGTCACGGGCGTTTTGCATTGACCAGCCACAAATTTTGCAGGAATACCAGTCCGTTACGTATACCACCATTTTAGAGGCTTACGATCCCACCAAAGCCCACCGCGTGCTTTAGGGATGCAAGGGAAAAAAAAAACATCTCTTGTGCTAAAAAGCATACAACACCAAAAAAGCCAGAGAACCGCCTACACTGTTTTCGTTTCGTACACGAGAATTAGAGAAAAAGCGAGAATCAACTTTGCACGTTTTTTGACTGTACTTTTCAAATCTTTTAGTAAACTACTGTGAAAAAAAGTTTGCCACCACTTATGATTTATACATTTACAGAGGATTTTAAAACATGTTTTGAATAGAGACAGGCTTGGCAAACATGGTGTTTAGTTACCGTAGCTAAAGCAGAGAATATCCAAGGGTATAAGGGTTTGCAGATGGTAATACTCTAGTTAATTGGAATCTGGGACAAGGAATTGCTATATAGCTCCAACCCCCCAAATCCTGTTTTCTTAGTTATAAGAGTAGGAGAGAAATATTTAAAGGATACCAGTGGCGTAAAACATTGCAAATCCTTTACATAGGTTTGTGTTTTTTAGGAAACTCAAAGTCACATCGCAACTAAAGCAGCTCATTTCCTGGAGTTGTTCATCTGGGGTAAGATATTTATCAAGGATTTGATTTCAGCCCCAAACTCACAATTAAAATAATCTATTTATATTTCACCCTTTTCTTTTTTTTGCAGCGGAAGCCAGGCTTGTCCTGCCAAAGGCCCCTCTGAAGCAAAAGCGGTCAGTGAAGAGCAGACAGACCGAAAGGACTGACCTTCTGAAAACCGCTAATGTGTTTACCCTTCAATTTATGCTTTTGTTACCATTGGTTGGGACTGTGCTTGTTTTAAAAGAGACTCCTTGTCTGTACACAAAGGACAGATGGCACTGGCAACATCTTGAAATTACTGTAAATGATCCTTTTAGTATTTTATTCCTACTTATCATGTTAAGTGTGTGAAAACCCAGCTACTCCCTCCCTTGCTGAGAATGCCTAGCACGGCTGATGGCAGGCTGCGGGGGCCTGCCAGGAACAACAATCTGCGGAGATATGCAGAGCTCTCCATATGGAAGGGATGGCTCAAATCAAAAACTGGTTCAAATCTCCTTTTTTTTTTTTTTCTTTTTTCTTTTTCAGCTGAGTCTGCATCTTATCTTCAAGTTTTCTCCAGCCCGTGCTGGAAGAGCTGCAGACCCGGCTGAATCCTTGCATTTCTCTAGTTCGAGTCTGTGACGTGGCATAAGCAGAAATCCGAGCACTGGTCTCCAACCTCTGCCGAGGTTCACCTTACCTATCGCAAAGGGCTTCGCTTCGGTGACAGTCATTATCCTTGCAAACATTAGCATTAGGCCGGTGCCAGCAGGACCCAGCGCCGAAAGAGGAGCCAGAGGAATGAGGAGGGAAGGGAAAGCAAGATGCTTTGGGCCAATTCCTGGGGCGCTTCAGGTGCTACCTGTTTTTTCTTTGGCCGTCAGTCTTTCTCCTGCAACATCCACGTTTGGCAGAAACATCTCATCAAACTTAGCAGATTTTATCACGTGAGTAAAAGCTCACTCGTTTAGAGGCTAGAGGAGCACACACCGCAAATACACATGCTTTATAGGAGCTATTTCATGCATTCATGCATTTCATAGGATGCATTTAAAAATGCAACCACAAAGGTGACTTTTCATCTGCAGGACAATTTTTTCCAAACTTTGGACTAAGTGATTTTACTCCTGACAGTACCCTCTTTTCCATTTGCCTGCAATAGCTATTCGTGCCTGGGCTAGGTCAGGCTGAAGACATACCCATGGCCTCTCTGTTCCAGGTAACCCTCATTTCTTTTCCTGCTCATGCACAGCTCACCCTGCCCAGCTTTGCCCATTTATCTCCCAAGCAGAAACCTAGAGCAGGTCTAGGATGTAATCCTCTTTCTTCATAGACTGTGGTCATGCTGACCAAGCCCCTCAAAAATTGCTTTAAATATCCATCCTGCAGAAGGTAGAATTCAAAACCTAGCCTGTTTTGGGACAGAATCCATCTAATAAATCACATAGTTGCTGCACTTCTACCTGTCCAAGTGTACTGTAGTCTGCCTCTTCCCAGTGAACGGAAAACAGTCAAGGCCAGAGGGGATGGACATCCACCTCTCTCGGTGTAAAAGATGGGGCGATTTTGCCGCTCTGCCCCCCAGGCGCCACAGCATCCCAATACCTGCCCTCATCCGAGACGCACAAACCACCCTCCCCGTCCCCACGGCAGCGAAGAAGCAAGATACGGCTCAGGGACCCAAAGCGACAGCACAACTGCTCCGCTGGAAGCCTTCGCGCTCCCGCAATATCCCAAATTTGCAGTGTTGCTGCATCAATTTTATATGCAATTGCATACCAACCCTACATGCAACACAACGTCGCTGAGCAGATGCACCGTCCGAACACCCCTGCCTGCACGTCCTGACACCGTCACGCTGCGCTCATGGACGCCCATCTTCTGCAGGCCTCCAGAAGAGGTACGAGCCACCCCAAACCAGAGTCGTGGGTGACCGACCTGCATGCGTGAGCACAGCAAAACAACAACGTAGAGGAGAGGTTCACTGACAACACTTGGGCATTCAGAATATGTACGAATCTATCCAGATTTTAAAATTATGGGAAATCACACTAGCTTAGTTTTGACACATTAGTTAGCAACTAGTTTAATGAACTAGTAGTAAACTAGTACTGAGTTTTAATATAAAAAAAGTTAATTCTCTGAAGAAGCTCTCTTAACTTCCATTTTTCCACCCAATTCCTGGCTCCCTTAGAAGGTCAGAAAACTGCTTAGCTATTTAAGTATAAAAAAATCTGTAATTTTACTTGAAGCACAGACAGCATTTAAGGGAAATCCTCTCTTTAATGTTGATCCAGTTTCCCTAAATTAGCAATGTGTTTTGAAGCGGAATATTTCTGCACTGGATCACCACTGTCTAGAACCAGTGACTCATAAAAATTACAGCCCTTACACATCTACATGACGATTCTCAGGAAAATAAGACCTCAAAATCCATTTCTCTCTCACTGCAAACTTAAAACTACAATTTTTTTGCAGTGTGCGTGTGTGTGTGTGTGGAATTGAATTCTGTGGATCATGTTTCACAGCTCAAGTTTGCACAGTTAGGTATCATGGATTTGCCTTTAACATAAATTGCTTCAAGGTAAAGTTCTGCAGCACAGACTAAAGGCAAAAAATAATCTAGCTTTTGAACGCCCAGGAGAGAAGACTGCACTTGTGCTGGATGTTGTATGGTATGTGACCACAGAGCAGGCTGGCATCCCCTTCACACAGTTTGCCAGCTTCGTATACCCTGTGTGCATTCAGAACATTTTATTATGGATTCTTCAGTTGGCCAACTGCTTAACTATTTATTTGGGTAAACGCCAAGTTCTCTGCTTGCTTCCCCAAGCCAAGCAACTATGACAGGACATCCTGAGAAGCCTCCTGAGATGCCCAACAAGTCCTGAGGGCACAGACCAAACCACAGCTGACTCTGGCATGTCCAAGGGTGGCACCAGGGAAGAGCAAGGAAGGTAGCGCAGCGGCAGTGAGAAAACGAGACGACCCAAAACAAGACGCACCTTCCCCGCTGCTCCGGTTTGGGCTCCTGGCCCCAAGGCGCTTTGTGAAAGAATTCCCAAATTCCGCGCAGGAAAGCAAAGCGTGCAGCGGATCAGCCACGGATCAGCCACAGATCCGCTGCCTGCGGAACGGAGCGGCAGCTGGCACCCACTGCGAAGCTGTCCGGTGGGGTTGCCCCCGCCTGTGCACCGGGTAGCAAATGCTGCCTGGGTTGGTTGCCCAACAAGGTGGTTCCGAGAGGAGAAATCACGCGCAATTAGCAGGGAGGGACGCGATGGGGGGAAGAGGAGGCAGAGCTTATTAGCAGCCTAATAAAACAGTCCAGTGGAAAGACGTAAGTAGTCAACAAATGCTGCACATTTTGATGTTTTTTCCACAAGTGGGACGAAATCCCCAAACTCCAGTTATCCAGATGCCTGTCAGAGCACAGACAACACTTCAAGCCAGTTCCCTAAAGCGTCTGAATTGCAGTTAGAATCAAACTCAACTCACTAGATTAAGCACTACAAACAAGAGACTAAATCCACTTATATCCTTTGCATCAGACCATAAAGAGCCATTGGAGGGAGGATAATCTTAAGAAATGCAGTAGTATCAGGTTTGCCAGCACCTCCTGATGTCTTCAGGATGGAAGTCTATTTAAAGGGTCTCCGTCAACGAAAGAGTAAGGGTGAAAAAATTCCCTGACTCACTCGATTACATATAACCTGATGTTACTTCACAGGCAGAATAAGGACTGGGGAAGGGAGGGGAGCAGAGAGAGAGGGGTTTTCTTCTTCTTTCTTTTTCCTCCATTTCAGTTACTTTGCAATTGAGTCTCATTTTCTGGTGTTTGTCTGGATCCTACACAACAGCTGCAGATGAATATAAGAAAGCAATAAAAGAGGAAAATAGTAAAAATGAAGAAGTTGGCAGGATTACACTTATGCCTCCCAATTTAAAAAGCTGAGTACATTTCAATTTGGCAGGCTCTCTAAATGGTAAGATTTCCTTCCACACCCATCCTCTAGACATATTTAGAAATAGCTGCGTTACTGCCAAATCCTCTCTCCTCTTGGTAGCAAAAGTCAGCAAGCCTCCGTTCTTCGCTGGGTCCATCCCTGCGCTGGTATGCACGCTCCCTCCCAAACGCCCCATCCCCAACACCTTTGCAGTGCTCCTGAGCTCCCAGAGACCATCGTGAGATAGCTGACGTCTCCCCTCCAAATCTCGCCGTGTGTGCACGGTCTCCGACGTTTCAGGAGGAATGCTGCTTTGTTTGAGGTTGAGATGGGAGATTAAAGGCATTCTTCTAGGGAGAAGGCATCTAGAGGAATATTTATAGCTCCACATGGTAAGAGCATGGTTATGGTCAGTGCTGCCCCCTCAGTTTGCAATGGGGTTTGCATTTATTTCTGCAGAATGACAATAGAGAGGAGCAACTCCAGATACCTTTGCATCCCAAGAAACAACCGGGAAAACACAAAAACAGGACACGAGGCTGCTCACAGAAGGGCTTTGGACTGGGAGCCACCCTCTAACAGACTGCTTAGGATTAGTGTAGGTCTTTAAAAAATGCACACGATAAGTCAGGGCTGGAAGACAGTGAAGTGACACGAACACGCAGCTGACGCAGAGAGGCACGACGAGAGTTTGCAGCAAGCGCGCCGCAACGCCCGCCGCCCCGGCATGCTACCACGAGCACTACGCCAAGTCGGAAGCGACAGCTTTTCTGGATATAAATTTAGCTAAGACTGGCTGTCCGTGGGCCACTACTCCATGTGCTGATGAACACGGGCTAAGCCCTGGGAACACTGAGCATCCACTGCTAGTAGCACCAAAGGGTTTCAGTTTTGTAAAAACAGTACCTTTTTATAGAACTTCTTTGGCAGCTTAGGGCGTGGAAATATTACAAATACTTCAGAAGTCAGAGGACATTCTGTACTGAAAGATAGACCAGTTATTAAAAAGAAAAAAAAAGAAAAAGGTCGGTCATATTCAGTGTCTAGACGGCTCGAGGGTGTCGCTTCGCTCCAGCCCGGCTTGCATCACTGAGCTCCCAAATGCCAGTGTCACCCAGTATCAGGTTGCGTTTAGCGGCTGGATGCAGCAGCAGACAAGCTTAGCTGTCTCCTTTCCATTAGTCACATAGTCTAGGGTAGCATGTTATTTTAGGGTAGGAAGAGGCGAGGGGACGGAGAAAGGAGCACGTCACGCTCGTGTGACTCACTCGCCACTCGCTGCACTTCCAGGGGCTCGCTGTAGCCCTTCCCTCCTTCCTCTGGCCCCACAAGGTCCCTGGGATCGTTTTCTCCCGTAGGAGATGGCTCCCTGCTTCCCAGCACCATCCCTCTTCCTCACGTCCAGGGTGCAACGTTCCCGGAAGGCTGAGGACCGGTCCGAGGCAAGATGGGGACACGGCCACTGTTGTTGCTTCGCCCAAGATGCTCCATGGACTTTCTTTTCCAAAACAGGTGAGTAATTCACATTAAGTCCTATGAGGATCAGGAGGCAGGAACCCAGTAAGATGCCTTATGAGCCTCATGTCTTACTTTGGGAAAAAGATCTGTCGGGACTTGCAAGTCTTGAAGACCCTCAAGAAGGAAAAGAGATGGAAGAACAACATTTTTAGGAGACCAGTACAAAGCATCCATTCCTTCCAGAGAGACGTGCTTCTAGCTCAGAAAGCTCATCCTCCTCCCGGCATTCACAGTTTTCACCAATGCTAGTGCAAATTTCCATATTCCTTTGCTCAGGCTTAAGGACTCTTCACAGCTGGAAGAATGTGAGAAGGATGCTGGTTTTCACTCTGTTCAAACAACTTTCCCTTATCCCATGGCTCTTCAAGACATATGCTATTTTCCTGCTAGCAGAAGTCAGGCTCAGAAGCAGCATTGCTCAGGGCAGGAAATGCAGAGGCATGGGAAAAAACCTTCACACTTGTGGCTTACTGTTTGCTTTTCCTCTCTCACATGCCTACACAGCAGCAGGGTATCCTCCCTTGAATCTATTACTGCTCCCAGGATACATGGAAAAAAACTACAGGCAGCAGCAGCAGCAATGGGAGTCTGCAAGGAAGCAACTTAAGGGCATGAGAGAAGATGGAAGGCTTCCGCTGCCCCATAATCAAATGAAGCTATTGTGCTTGGAAAGAGGATTTTTTTTTTCCTGTTCATGGTTATGTAGGACAGTCAGTTAGCTGGAGCTCTGAACACAAGCTGGCTGGCTATTACTTTCCTAGCACCAATTCCATGTTCATTCTGTGCAACAGGGCCACAGCTCGTATGTCCAATAATCTCACTTTCCAATGGAGATATTCCCACTCACACTAATAAGCGTGGATTTGCAGCCATCTCAAATTGCACTTGCAGATTTTATGGGCTGTTTGCTGAGTAGAAAAGTCTTCCAAGCAGGATTGTGACAAGAGGGGGACACATGGGAGACTTGTAAAGAGCATCAAGATGCCTACACCTCCCTATCCCACTCCCCTGTGCTACTGCATACGATTCAGCTTGCAAAGTTGAATCTCCAGCAGTCACTGCATCAGGCAGAGAACATCAGGAATCCTAACCAGTAGTGTGCTACTCTGACAGACAGTGCCACAGGGAAAAAGAAGAAAAAAAAAAAAAAAAAGTGAAGTTTTACTTTCTCTTTCTCTGGTCTTTAACTGAAGATCAAAGTTTGCCTCTCAGGATTCAGCTGCTTGCCAGCCAGCTGCTCTGCAGGCACACTCCCAAAATGAACCTTCAGCAACAGGAGCCAGAGGCAAATGCAGCCTTCATCACTGGATGGATGAAGACTGCCCAGTCCCATCCGTTGGCCCGATCCTCTTCTCCTGCCCTGTTCTGCAACACTTGCTCCATCCGCCTTCTACTCTCTTGTGTGTCCTGTTGCAGTGACCTCTCTCTGCTCTACTCCCACCACAGATGCAATAAATCTGTGCCACTAGCTCTTTGGACCGGTTGCTGTGGGAATTGAGGGGCTGCAGTCTGCCGCTGGGGAAAAAGATTGCTTTTTCCAGCTTCACACGACCTTCAGAACTGAGGTATGTGCAAGCTGCCAGTGAGGCAGCCCAGCCTCCCACATCCACCTCTGGGTTGTCCCCAGGAGAGCCCTAACCCAGTCAGTGACAGCATCTACTATTTGGAATTATTTTACCCAGTACAACAGCAGAAACTAGGTATTTCTTTAAAAAGAAATCAAACATTGCAACAGCGACACGTCTGATTCCATTGAACTCTAGGACACGACAGTATTAGCTGCAGCACTATCAGGGATGGAAGCCATTCAAACTTCTTTACAACAACAGAAATTTCTGAGATCCAAAGGTCACCTTCCATTTACGGTGCAACTGCATAGCCCACAGGAACTTAGTGAAGTTGTAAGGGCCACAGCAGAAAGCAGACTCCTGCAAAGCAGGACTGGCTGCTCCGGCTCAGCAGTGACCACCTTGCTAACCAGTCCAAAAAAAGGGATGTAACTCAGGAGTGGCAGAACTGCCCTCTTTCAGCTGTGCAGGTCCATTAGTAGACGTACTGACTTGCGGTTTTCTTCCTACAAGATTTTATATAGTTTATTACATATAATAAATATATATATTTATATAGTTTAAATAGCATTCGGCATTTGCTATTGCTTTAACATGAATTCCGGTTTTGCAGCAAATTCAGTCCATAGTTTCAAGCATTGTGTCTTATCACATTTCCTTGGACAAAGAAACATGTCACACTGAGCAGAAGCTTCAGTATAGGCTGAAACCCACCAGACAAGAAACCGCAGCAGCACAGTAAGGTCTCTGAATGCTGTTGTTAATCAATAGTCTTTTAAATTGGAGTGAAGAGTGTCCACAGTCAGCTCCTAGATCTTCTTTAGGCTGCATGAGATGACCATCCTGGAGACAGCAGCCTTCTTTCTTCCCCACTGCTCACTGATTTTGCAGTTTTAAGAAACAGAAATTGCAGAACCAAAACTGCTGTGAAACCTCCATCAGTGCTGTGGCATTAGATTTACCACACCTTGACAGAAGAAGCATCTTTCCTCAGGACACCCTGCTCAAGAACGGCCTCAAAGGAGCATCTTCACTGAACTAAAGCTATTCCATTTTGGGCTTTAAGTGCATGGCGCAATGGGAGAGCACTGTCAGCAGCTACCACACAGTTTTCAGCCTTCATGAAAGCAACTTCCCAGGAGCTGGAAAACCTACAATTAGTAACCATTCTCAAATAGTTTGCAAAGAATGATTTTACTAGCACAATATGCAGCCTCCGTGGCAGAGGTAGCAGGAGGACCTGGTGCCTATAGCATCGTTCTGCTGCCTGGACCATGCTCCCCACCTTTTCTGGCAGACTACCATCTAACTTTCAACCCTGACAAATAATGAAGAAAGGGTCCTATAGACCATCCTTCTCCTCCTCCTCCACAAGACCTATTCTGTCCTGCATACAGGTCTGGAGATTATGCTGCATAGGAGTGGGGAAAAATAGTTTTCAACCATGTGATTATATACCACACCATAAGGCATTTGCACAATGAAGGCAAAGGCTGTATGAGCAATCTTCTAGGAACTCCCAAGCTTTTTCATATGCAACTTTGAAGCTTGATAGATCCTACAAGTTAAAGAGAATATATATATATATATAAAAAGGACACAATCTCAAATAATTCACCCAAGTATAATCCTGCTTCCATATAAAGTACTTTCATAAACGTAACCTGCTAGAGTTCCAGCAACACAAGGTATTCTTACAATACTCATTAGTCATGCTATATGTAAGAATTACTGAAGTGTGTAATTAAATGCTCTGGGGGCAAGGACAGAAAACAGGTATAGTCAAAAAAAAGCAATTCAAAAACACAATTCTGTCTCTTGGACATTGGTTCAGATGACACTGGACTGTCATTGCCTTGATCTCTTAAAGTAGGAGAGAAAAAGAACTATGCTGTTAGACCAGGGGCATTACCTTTCTCCTTTTACCTTGAAATATCTACTCAGTTTACTCTGGGGAGGCAATCAGCAAACTCATTGTAGCGTATGAGTGCTCTCTGCAGCTGACCTGCACACACATGCTGCAGGAGGGCAGGAAACAGGCAATGGAGACAAATGTCACATTTGACAGGGGCAGTATTAACACTAACCTGAGAAAAAGAGAAAAACAAACAAACAAACCCAAAAAACCCAAGCAAGCTCGGAAAATCTTATGTCACAGCCTGCAAGAGTCCAGGAGAGTAGCTTTCCACAGGCTGGAGAAAGAGGGCTGGGATGATTCCTGCACAGTACTACCCACAGTTTTTGGAAAGCCCCAGAGGGCACTCTGGGTGCTGGTAGATAAATTCTGAGGCTTGCAGGAATTAAACGCTCTGCACAAGTGTGGCATGATATCTCCAGGCTGGTTTTGCATGACCAAACCCAACAGCCCCCTCTTGCCCAAGAAGCCTGCAGTCTCTGGGACTGGGAGGGAGTTCTGCAAGATCAGATTGTGCCTTCGTAAGCACTTCTGTCCTTCGTGGGGGTCTGGCACTCAGCATGCAGATCCTGAGTTTAAGGACATATCCAAACCACAGCCTAACAGCAAGGTCACATAAACAGGAAAAACAGACAGTCAGTGGTCAAGATTTGCATGCAGTGGTTTCATGTTTGCCCCAAATAGTTCTCACGTGGAAGAAGTCTGCACTGAAGCCTGTACAAGGCAGACACGGAGAGAAGAGTTGGTAGCATTTGGCTGCCAGCAGCATTCAAATCCGTGCAAGTTTTCATGAACCAAAACAAGGCCTGGCAGCCCCACTCCCTTGCAAAGGTGTTCAAGTATCTCTGTGAACCTGGGAACAGCTTCCCACAGGGCTTGGCGGGATGATGGAACAGCTAGCTTCAACCTCGCATCTTCACCTGAAATTCTCACGACCCCTTTCTCCCTCAAGTTGATGTTGGGTGTGGCCATTTTCCCCTATCTGCTGAACATCTGGCTTCCAGTAAACCCAAAGACAACAGCTAAGCAACCTTTAATCCTTGTATTCATCCCTGCAGTTTCCATCCATCATTAACAGCTCAGGTTCGTAAGAGTCACTACGGGGTGAATGGCATTTCCAGTGATATCCTGCTTTCACTCCTTCATCATAATCAGGTACATTTATTCCAATACCTCAGATGTGATGGGAGAAAAACCAGAAACACCCTCAATAGATGTGTCACTTCTGCCTGCGGCAAAGCGCTGTTAACACAGCTGAGTTAGTTATCTGGATAAACAGATTCTTCCCATTTCTCCTCTTTAAATATCAGCATTATTTTGCTAGTTTGCTCATAAATATACTGAAAGCCCTAGAGATAGATAAATAACCGTTTTAGGCCCATTTAAGGTTCTGAACGTTCTGCACCATCAGTAAAAGAGCTCCTGTTACGTGATTAACTGTATCAGAATTTCCTGATGTGACTCACTGCCATAAGGATTCATTAGCAACCAAGCAGGCACTCATGCTTTCTCTGTCTAGCAAGGTATTAAAAGTTGTGATGAAAGGCAGGGGAGAAGGGAGAACCAAAAATCTCCTCTGAAATAACCCTGGCTAAGCCTTTTCTATTTTAAGTAGCTTTTTCTATTTTAAGTAGAAATCTTCCAATTCAAGAAAAAATATCAAACCCAAAACCCAGCAAAGTAAGACTCTTATCAAGATTCTTAACCAGCTAAATACACAAAGTTAACCACAAATGTATTGGAGATCATGTCGTAACAGTTCACTTAGAGCTGAGCACTTCCTGCTTAATGAAATAAATGGGTCAGCCAAGAGTAACCGTATCTGCTTTTTGAGAGCAGAAATAGATCTAGAACGACAAAGCTCAAATTGCAGACTCCGGGTAGGAAGACAGCATGCTGATGGCCATTTCCTTTTGGAACTGTGGCTGCCCTTGAGCGAAGGAAGACAGGGCTGCCCTCGACTAGGCAGGAGGAACCGGGAAGCAGTGACCACAGGACATGGGTACAGAGCCCATGCTGAGCATTTATAAATAGTCACTTTTTGTATTTAGTTGTTCTAAGCAGAATTTTCAGAATCTACATCCCAGATTTGGGAGGGGGGAGGGTGAGAAAGAAGCATGGGCTTCTCGGACAAGAATTTGTGAAGATTAGTTAAAAAAAAAAAAGGAAAAAAAAAAAAAAGAAAAAAAGGCACAAAACCAGCACCACAAGAGCAGCCCTGAGTATCTGGTAGTGAACGATCTGCCCTTTCTTCTGGGGCTTTTTCTTAACAAGGGAAAGCAGTGTAAAGAGGAGTTGGGGAGGGAAGAGAGAATCAGTCACTTCCCTCCACCAGACAGTTTTATAGTGAAGTATCATCACTTAATCTCTAATGATTTCCCACTAGAAAGATACCCACAAATTTGGCAGATATCCTACTTGAGGGTTTGTTTTTCATCTAGAACATAAATTTGCAGAAAAATTATGACCCAACATCAATAACTTCAGCATAAAGCAGGGCTGCTACTGCCTTATCTAACACAAAACTGAGAACAGACTTGTTATGAAAAAGAATTAATTACAGAAACATATTTCTTAATCAGCTCTGTCTGCGGTATGTCCGGTATTGTTATGTAAGTATTTACATATACAAGACTACATTTGAAAAGCAAAAAGAGTGGCAATTCCCAGGTGACCATCAGATGTTCAGTATTTGCGGCTGGGTAATATCAGCAACTTAATACTTTCTTAGAAAAGCATGCAAGCTAAGACAGATCAACCAATGACCTTTCAAACCGTGTCCTGTGTTTGGCAATCTCAAAAACTAGTTGGCACCAATCTGGATGGAATTCAGGTGAAATCTTTTTTTTTTTCCTAAGGTATTTAATACTTACTGAAAGTTTTGCAGATGTCAGAAACGGCTTTGAAGACTCTGTCAGAGAAGTTGACTTTCACCTTCACGTATTTCATGTTTGGAAGCTGAAGACGAAGTAGCTTGTGTTGAGGTGTGAACTGGAGCTTGGCATCAGCCTGTATACCGTATTTGTCCAATGTCCAGTGAGTTTTAAGGAGCCAAGTTTTCTTCTTTTCCCACCATAGCGCATGATCTGACCAGTCTTTCTTGACGTCTAGAACAAAGAGGCCATTTTAAAAGTTAGAGGGGGACGAGAATTAAGCTTCAAAGGACATAAAAGTAGAAGTTTAAATGTGTTAATTGGTAAGTGACTATTGGCCTAAAATGCAGTCAGCCAGTTCCAGATGCAAATAATGGCTTGTATTCAATTGCCTCTAGAAGCCAATTCGGAGATAGGCGTCCCATTTTGCTAAGTGCTGTGCAAAGAGTCGAGAAACGCTCACTGCCCAAAAGAGCTTTCAGTCTAACTCATTTCAGCCCTATTTACTGCAACCCTTGCTTTTAAAGCTGGCTGGCACTGCCTCATTGCTCCCTTAGATGCCTGTGGCCTCCAATCTTCGACTTGCGAGTGCCTCGGCACAAAGGAGGCTCTTTCTGCTACCTGCTCACATGGCATCTAGCGCAATGGGGTCCTGGTCAGTGAATGGGTTCCCTATACACTCCCACAGTATTAATTCAGAAATCCTCCAGACAGGACAAAGAGGAGGAAGAAAAACAAGAGGACTAATGAGAAAAAATGACTTGTCCCTGGATTGCTTAGCCTGGCAGCAGCGAGGCTGGGACTGGATCCCAAGCGACTCTTTAACAACCAGTACCTTATCCCTGGAGGATTCTGTACAGCTTTTCAGGCTTACTATCGGTTCTTGTTTTTCCACATCCCGATGTGGGGCATCTGTACTACCCAGGGGTGAGTCCAGTCCCCCACATCTCACAGCCCCAAGGCAGGGGCCTTGCAAGAAGAAATAAAGACACTACTTTCTCCAGGTCTTTAAGTTTCCACTAGCAAAACTGGAAAAATTCCAAATGCGACAAAAAGTTACTTCCTGAACTTTTCTGGGGAAAGAGAAAGAATAGCAGTATGAAACCCAGCAATTACAAGCAACTCCTAACACTGACATAACAACGAGCTCTTTGAAAGTCATATCCAGTTTTAAAAGCACAGGGGTAACTCTGAAAGACGACAGCTGTGCAATATTTTTTCCTTTCCAAGTAACATCTTGCCTTCCAGCTGCTGCGCAGCGCTCTCCCTGCAGTCCTCTGCAACTCACACAGTGCATCTTCCAGTCCCACCTGAAACTGCTGGGGTGCAAAAGCTGACAGGGAAGAACACACACTACGAACAAAGTTCCTGCTAATGTAACCTACTATTTAGCTGTTAATGAACATAAAAAGCAGAACCGGAGCTTGCAAATGAGCAAACTCTGCTCTCGATGTGTTTGCTGCGCAGCCACCTCTTCGCTCGCACCTCTTGCAGCCTGTCAGCCCTGCTCTGGGAAATCCCCAACCATAGACTTAATGTAGGAAGTGACTGCTTATTCATCCGATGATCCCTCTGGACAAAGCAGCTCTTAGGGTGTGACAGCCCATTACCTCCCCGCTAAGGAAGATGGAAAATAGCTCTGTAGGCATCCTATGCCGCTCCTGCAGAAGGATGCTTCTTCCCAAGTCTGTGGGGCAGTAACTTGATGTAGAAGGTGGCCTTGTGCGAGGTGCCACCCAAAGAAATACATTCTCCCCATATGAAAAGGTACATCAGCAACCCTGCAAACTCCCTATTGACAGGATACCCCTGGAAGAAGGGGGCAGAGGAAGGGAAGAAGCAGGGGAGGGAATGAGCAGCCCTAAAATTTGATCCAAGTTCTGCCCCTGGATTTTGTCAAGATGTCTGAAATCTAAGCTTTCCATCTCCAAAAATACTAGGATGTGTCAGCATCAACTGCAACAACAGTGCAGACAGCTAGTTGTTATCTCAAATGAAAAACCAAATGTTTATGCATCTATGTCATAGATGTTAAATCATCTATGCAAACACATAAGATGCTCAAAAGGTTGTATGAAAAGTTACAGACGCTCTTGCACTAGCTGTTAGAAATGACATGGTTATCAGTAAATTTGGAGCTCATGGAATTTGTATTAGGATGATTAACTCCTGTAATAAGAGGAGCTCTACATGAGCAATGCTCCTTGTTCACATACTTGAAAGAAAGGCACTTTTTGAGTTAAACATCAGCATTACATTAATTCAGTTTTCAGCTCCAGATCCTCCCATGATCCTAGATTTCCAACGTGAAGTAACAGTTTGACCTAAATCAAAACTGTCAGTTGACATCTATTGCAATGACTCTTTCTTCCATCCTTATGAGCTGAGGTTCAAACATAGAAAAGAACTAGCCAAAAAGCCAGCATCAAACCTAGCAAATTTCAAGAGTTAAACCTCAGTAGTCACACAACCAGTCTAAATTACCGAGGAACACACTCCGGGACAGATATTGGAAAGACTATCCTCACAAGCCCACCTCCGACCTCCGCCAGGAGTAGAGCAACGTGACGAACGAGCTCTTTCGGTGCCTATCTCAATATGGTATCTTCATCTCAGGATTACTGAGAAAACTCGACACAGAACTTAAAGCAGAGGCAGTTTCTTTAAACTTCTTGTAAAATGGCATAACAACACAGCCAGAAAGTAAAAACGTCAGCTAGACGTTTCAACAACTTTGTACAATCAAATTAAACAAAACCAAATATAGAAAAGCATGCAAACTTGCACAAGCCTTGGCTACTCTTAAAAAAATCTGAGAAATCATTACAACGGACTTTGGTAATGAAGTCCAATTTCTACTGAAAGCTTAACAAGTTGGCACTGAAAGTTGGAGGGGGAGGATTTTGAAGCATTACCACTTACGTAACTTGGAGGGAACAGAAGTGGCTTTGGGTTTTCGCTGCAGATTAACCCCTCAGGCCATGGCACAGCACCGTCTTGGCGAGTAGCTAACACGGCGAATTGGCAACGCTAAGGAAGGCAAAGGTTCGCGACCATCCCACACGGTAAGTTATTTCCAAAGAGCTTGGTATCTGTTTAGCAGCTGACCTGCACGGTTAGTTTAACACTAACGTATCGACAAGGAACATTCAGTGCTTTGTAAGGCGACGATTAGGAGCCACCGCCGACAGAGCAATCTTTCAAAGCTGGTTCTGCACACGGAATTTCAAACTCCTGGTTAAATCTGACCAAAGGTTTAACATTCACCAGGGTCCCAATTTACTAGTTACCGATTTGTTGGGGTTGGAGGGCTGGCTTTTTTTTTTTAATTTTCTTCTATTTTCTCCCCCCTCTCTCCAATCCATCAGCTCACACTCTTTTCCTACCGCTGTCAGTAACAAGACTGACCACTGAGTGTTCATTAAAAGGAAACGGAGCAGTGGGGTGGCGTAAGTCTCTGCGCACTCCAAACACACCTGCATTTTAGAGATCACAGACCTTGAATTCAAAAGGTTACTAAAGATCCAAAATCACAGCCACAAATCTCAGCAAACATGTTAACAGATCCAGAAGCCCTTAACTGTTAAATGCTACTTTCGCACAGCTGCGCAGCCATTAGGTGCTATTTCCAGCAATTAAGTGTACTTAGCCTTATGGCAACTGCATTATGCAAAGAACCAGAAGTGGTTCAAGTCAGTGAGGGTTTATTAGCATCTCAAGGAAGGCAAATGGTGCAAGAAAGAGGTTTGTTAGAGGTGCGGTCAGAGATGGTAAAACCCACTCATCTATTTGTATAAATCAGGCCAATTCCTGGCTATGGCACAGTGGGAGAATAGGAATGCAAGTGCCCACTCCTCAGAAAGCTGCTAAGACTTCAGGCATCCCCAGATTAAAAAAAGGGGGGGAAAACAGGGCGCATCCTTCCACCATGCTGGTTTTGGAAGGAGGACGCCACGGAAAGGTCCCTGGAAATGAACTGCATACGGCTCAGGGCAAGAGGTGAGGGAAAGAGAAGCACAACATTTCCTTTCCAGCATTAAAAATAATCTCTGGTCCTTGCTTCCTCCACCTTCCCGGTGGTGTGGAGCAGCCCCACTTCTGCCAAGCGAAACCTCGAAACGGCCAAACGTGGGGCTCTGCTTCGCGCGCTGCCATGCAGGGGAAAGGTGCTGCAGACCGGGAGGCGCACGGCAGAAACGAGATGCACCCCAGCCCTAGCTTTTTGGGAAAAAAAAAAGAAAAAAATAAAGTTTATTTTTTTTTTTTTTTTTCCATTTGTCTCCTGAGACTGAGCCAAGAAGCGAATACACCACAGGAGACACTGGGGATATTTTATATAGCAAAATCCACATAGCAAGTTTTGGACTTTCTCGCTGTTCACCTTGAAGCGCAGACTTGTTCAGACAGTCCTTCGAATGCAAGCGGCATTTTAAATTGCCCAGGCAGCTGCAGAGATCTCCACGAGGACAGAACATGCTAGGATAAAGGGTGAAGGACTGGCGCGTTTAACCTCACATTTCCATAGCTTTCAGTTCATGCTGGTGCCTTGCGCAGTCGCATCGCACCAGGTTGTCCATCATAGTTAGAACTGCCATTTTTTAAGGCTTAGAGCTACTGCTAATTTCCTATGTAGGATTCGTGTAGAACGTATGTCTTAACTGAGATGCAATGCTTGGCATATTTTAATTCCTGGATCACTATTGCTAGACAGGCACACGCACTCGCAGGTACCCAATTACCATTTAAGCACTTCATAACAAAGCTGAATTTCAGTAAGTGACAAAAGCGCAAAATAATCAAGGATCATATTCAGACGGGATACTAGAAGGCTTACAAACGTCAGCTTCCAGTCGTTCTAGTAGAAACAAGCAACATTTCTACCATACGAGTCACATTTTATTGTTCCACTAGTGGCAGATTCAAAAAAAAATTTTTTGAAAGCAGAATGGGCTTTTCCTGCAAGGGAACAACGAGACTAAAGCAGCCCCGTCCACAGCAATTGCAGGAGATTGCTTATTTATCCCAAGAGCTTAGTGCTCCAAATACTTTGTGCGCCAATCTGCCCTGTTTTTCTGGGTCTTTAGCAAGCAGCAGTGTGCATTTTAAAAGACCCTTTTCTGCTCCACTTTTACAGAAGATAGTCAAATTCCCTTTTGCAGTGGCAGTAACATTACTTGGCAGACTCCCTGTGAGCTTAGAACTTACCAGCAATAGTATACAACTCTCTGGTGTTACATAAACAGTGTATTTTCCTTGGTATTTTGGGATATCCCTTCTTGTAGATAGGCCATTCTCCCCGTACACCGTGCAGGCCAAGAGATCCAAGATCTGACCTTCATCTAGGCGGAAAATAAAAGCCGATTTTTTCTCCTCTGGAGCTGACTGCCTGGCACCCAGTTAAGCTCTGTTATACTGGTATTTAGATTTGGGTAACAGGAAACCGCAGCAGCTGTAGTCCCCACCTCTGCGAAATGTTTCTGCGTGGTAACCCCAGATCCCATTTCTCTGAACGGCCCGATTAAATCCGTAGCACTGCAGAGAGTCTGCAAACGTCTACCATTTGAAGGAAACTATTAGAGAGAAGCTCCCACCGATGCTTGAGTAAGCAACTTTGGCAAGCCTCTTTTGCACACTCCCAGATGAGTTTGATTTTTAAGGAAGTGAGAGGGAAAAAGACCTGTAGCTAAACCCATTTTCCTTTCAGTATTCCCCACCTTGCATTCTCAAACTTGCAAAGACACTTAGGAGGGGCGGTGGCTGTACGCAACACAGAGGCTTCCTTTTAGCTTTCTAATTACACAAGTTTTTTTTTTTTTTTTTAAGAGCAATGGATTCAACTCCTCAGTCCTCCCAGAAGAGCAATGAGAGGACCATCATCCTGCAGCATGAAACACAGTAAAACCAAACCCCATCTACTGCACTATTTATTTTTCCATAAAAGCAGAATTAACACAACACCCCTCCCCAGTTCTGACTTTTCCCCAGTGGTGAATATGTACCAGGTATGCCCTTTAAAGCAGATTATTCCTGGTCTAGCCTAGTCACACTGAGGAGGTTGAGGTAACACATTCCTATATAATCCCCATACAGTAGCTCAAAAAGATCCATATATATCCTAAATATAAAATATATAGAAATATTTTTCATGTTATTTATATATAATATGTATATAAAATATGGTGCAAGGAACCAAATCATAACCCAAGTATTTGCTCCTTCTAACCTACTGAGAGATGACTTTTGAGCTTTTCCAGGAGTTTGGCACAGAGCAGCCTGAAACGTATAGAGGTTTTGTATTGATGGAAATAAATAAATAAATAAATAAAGGTGAGTTGCCTTTTTTCTTCTCTTAAACTAATGTACAGTAAATATTTTATTGAAAAAATACACGCAAGTGTGTGCAATCTCAGAAAGGGAGCGAGGACTGCAGAGGGGCACCGTTAAAACAAACACGCCTGTAAGGTTTCAAAGGGTGTCACAGCTGGCTTAAGGCTGTCTGCAGGGATGGGTCCTCCCCAGCCTTCCCATCCCTCCCTCCTCCTCGGACTTGCCTCCAGCCAAAACCAATTTTGTGCATCCCATGTCCCATAGTCCCACCCCAGTAATGCCACTAGGATGCAACACGGCAAAGGGGCAGAAGCAGATCCCAAAGTCCCCCTTGGAGGCACAGGCATGGGTGTGCTGAAAGACACCCCCCACCCCAAGATTTTTAACGTTGCCTCTTCACATCAATAGCGAGGGTGTTCTCGTCAGCGAGACCATCACGGGATGCCCGGTTCATCCCAGGGACACAGGGTCACCCCCGCGAGAGGGGCCCAAAGGAACCTCTTCTGTGCTCCTGAGGAAAGGCGAAGGGTCAGGGCCAGCACCTCCACCTCCTCCCACACCCACGTACCGTGTTTAAAACCCTGGCTGCAGCCAGCAGCCAGCTAGAGAGGCGTTGGGAGATTAAAGCACCTTGAAGCTCAAATAGCTTTTGATAACGCATTAATCCAGCGCTTGCGAGCCCTATGGAGTGGTTCAGGCTATCTACAGGAGAGGCTGGGTGTGGGCAGGCCACACACCCCTGCTGGGACGTCTCTGGCATGGGGGAGAAAAGTTTCTTCAAACAAAAACAGACCTACAGCAATAAGGGATAGCTGGGGAGTGCCTGCTGCGAGCCTGGGGAGGAGGCAGGAGCACGGGCTTGCTAGGAAGGGACGTGCCCATCTCCCTGACCCTCGAGCTTTGCAGCCTCCTGCCCGTTTGTCATGTGTGAGATGGCCACCGAGTGCTGGAAGCAAGGCAGAAGTACCTAAAAACTTGAAAGGCAGAGCAATTTTAAGAGCAGAAGTAAACACTGAGGGGAGGAGGCGAAAGCACTGTGCATAACATTTTGTAGT
The DNA here is from genome assembly GCF_028389875.1 of Rhea pennata. Lineage (NCBI taxonomy): Eukaryota > Metazoa > Chordata > Aves > Rheiformes > Rheidae > Rhea > Rhea pennata. Next base: position 66,688,222 of record NC_084667.1, on the reverse strand, counting down.
TGCTTTGGTAGGCTTCCATGTACTGTCAATGATACTGTGTCGATAAGGTTTGAAGGCTCTAACAAGAAATATGTCTTCACATCGCTTAAAAAAGCCCCCAGAGAATATTGCTGATACTCCTGAAATATTTGGCACTATTAAGAAGTGGGCAATATGGCATATTGAGGATAGGGATGCTGGGGAAGGTCAAGAATAAATATTTTACAGCCAAAAATGCTACTGAGGGTCCACTCACAGACAGTGCCTGGCTCTCCTGGTTATTAACACTATTTACTTTTTGGAAAGTATAGATGAAACTGTTAAATACCACTGAGTTTCTCCCCCACCTATGGGCTGTAATGAAGGGCTCAGTTTGTGTATTTTGGTGGCGCAGATCCAGACCTACATGGTTTGCTCTTGAAGGCTGTAAGCATATTTCTTGCTTTTTAAAGATCCTCCAATTAGCGCAGTGACGGGATTTGGTAATACGGGTTCGTCTAGGCTGTAAGGCTGGTCCCATGGACTCCAGATCTGCAATACTAGCTAGCCTTTAAGCTGCCCAGTTCATTTTTGTCTAACGTGCTTCAGTCAAAAATAAAGCAAAAGCAAGCTGAAAAACAGCTTCACAAATGGTTCATTTAGCTCTGAGGAGCTGTTATCCCTCGCAGCTTTCTCAGAGCAGTTTTCTCCTTACTCCTTGCACTCGACTGACTATTTCTTACCCTTCCAGGGTCCCGGCACTAGGATGGGATGTGGCTGGCCACACGCTGCCGTGCCCACGCTCCCTATGGAGCGTTACGTGACACCACGGCTTCGCTGCTCTCGCTGACCTCTGCAAACCCAGATTCCTCCGAACATGCCAAAACCACTCCTTCTCGGACAATGAAGTCCATGGAAGGGGAAGAAAAAAAAAATTTAAGAACTAGGCTGTTTTGATTTATCTTGGGTCAAACAGAAGTGCTGACTATTTCTGCTGGGTCACACGGTCACCGCCTCAGGGCACAACCTATTTATTAATGTGGTTTCTAAAGTTTGGGGGTATGTCAAGCACAAGACTGGATTCCCCTCCACCCTCAACTGCAATTTTAATTACAGACCAAAAGTAAGGGTGGGTAATGGAAAAAGTCCATCCACCTCCTGGTTATGACACTTGGAAAATTCTACTTTTAAAGCATTGGGGGGGGGGGAATATCCTAAAAAAATTATCATCAGATTGCTCCAATAAAGCTGTAGCCACAACAAGACAATGCTCTTGGTATTAATAAGAGTTACTAACCACAAGGCAGACCTATACATATTTGACAGCTCATGCTGGAAATGGGCTTTGAACAACGCCTTTTACATCAGCTACTCTGCAGCAATCACCGGTGAAAAAGCTTTTACCCAGCAGTAAATGCAAAGTGGTAAAGCAGTACCTTGAATTCTCCTCTCTCTGCCACCTCAGACAACCATCACCGCTACCATTTTATCCTGTATGTTTTCAGGTAAGCAAAGAACAAATATCATCTGAACACACTGATGGACTCATGTTAAAAACAGCACGGACTGGTGTGGAAAATTAAATTAAGTACGTATATATAGTTTGACTTGTTAGAAGGAAACAAACAAACAAAAAGCAGCATTGCTGCACATTTTACAATTACCCCAAGTATGACCTAGTGGGTTTTCAGGCTAGACGCCGGAGATCTCCCTCTTTGCCTGTCGTGCCAGAGGGGACACACAGTTCACAGCTGGCTGCGGCTTCCAGCAGTACAAAACTCTGACGTCAAGCACGCAACTTAGTCACAGATAACTATTCAAAAGCAATGAAAATAAAAGAGAGGAAAAGCCCCATGGAGGGCCACCAGCACACGAACAAGCAGCACAGAATGCAGCTGTTCAATGCAGTTTTGCCTCCAAAAAATTATTAGCTGCATCCTGCTAATAAGATTTCCCTAAAACACAGGAAAAAGTGTCTTTTTTCGTTATCTTTACTTAGGGTTGTAAGTTTCCCTCTCGGTCTCTGCTCTGTTTGGATGCAGGCTGCAATCCAGCAGGCATGGTTTGAGAACTGACACTGTATATATACAAGTTGTCAGTGGAAAATCTGTCATCCAGTTTCAGCTCAAATTGTTCTAAGGGGAGAGCAGCAGGCCTGGAGAGCAGAGCAGACAGCCGCGGGCGAGACCAGCCCTCCCCGACCCCTGCAGACAGACGAGGCAGCAGGGCACAGGAAAACACCAGGCGCTCAGCGTTAGCGCGCCTTACAAGACAGCCGTTTTGCTACTAGAAAAGGTGTTTTTGGAGTCTCCCACGTCACAGGCAGTGAAGCAGCAGCTGTGGGTACCACTGTGCTTTCACTCTTGGCCCCAAATACTGGCATCACAAGAGTCAACGCTGGCACGACAAGGCAAACGGCTTCACACCTGAGAAGGGGGCTGGGGAGGGCGCACGAGGCAGGGCAGGAGTTGCTGCACCATCCTCTCTTTCGAGGAGAAACGCTGCCCATTAGCGATAGATAGAAATTGGTCTTCAGTGACAGAAATCTGTGCCCAGACTTTTGCCTGCAGTTTCCAAACAGGAAACTTTTCCCTGGCAACCTTGAGCTAATCTACATCAGCTGCAAAACGCACTGCTTACAGCGCGGCCTCCGGGAGCGAAGGTAGCCAGCAAGTCTGCTAGGAAAGCAAAGGCAGTGCCTTGTACTACCTGACGGAAGTTTTACTTTTTAAACCCCTCTGTCCCGAACGTGCCTTTAAGTGCAAACCCAAATGGGCTTGTTTCATTGTAAGCCGAGTAATATTGCTTTTTTATAACGCCTTGCTGAGCTGATTCACCAAATAGGCTGCAGTCACCTCATTACCTAGATCAGTCTCAAAAGAGTAAATCACACACGTTCTCAAGAAAATAGCTATTGCTTTGCCTTGCAGGGCTAGATGATGCTCTGAACCTACAGAGAGGGGCAGGACGGCCTCTGACCATGCTCCGCTCCCCGCTGCGGCTGGGCGCTGCCCTCCCGAGCAGGCACCGGCGCCGCGAGCGGTCAGCCCCGCAGCGCACCGGAGCCCCGCGCAGCTCCTCGGCCCGGCGCATCACCTGGAATGCCAAAGAGCTGACAAAATATATGTAACCATCAAAAAAACAACTTCAACTGAAAACTCAAAAACTCCTCTTACAGATTGCACGACAGCTCAGCAATTAAACATGATAAAAGCACCTATAACATTTTATTGCCTGGTTTCTAAGTTATTGGTATTGCTTTTTAACATGCTTGTGGAATATAGACGTCTTACAGGTTTATGCTGCTGATGAGTATCTTTGCAAAACCGCAGACACTTCAAAACCAAATCTCCTCTGATATGCACAGCGAGCGCAGACCGCATTCTTGGTACAGCACAGAGGTTTATTCTGCTGCGCTTGAATAGCTCAATTCATGCAATTATGCAGCCCCCCCTTTTCCCACGTACGCACTCTTTCAAGTATCTTTGATCAAGCCAGTGTACATCTGCGCACAGTTTTCAGGAAGAACAACAAATTCAGAGAAGTATGAAAGTTACTTTTTTCTAAATTAAACCATAGGAAGGAAGCTCTTTTCGATGGTAACAGAATTAGTCACCTAGCATCTGGAAATGAAATTCATTAAGATGTTGAGGTAGTAGCTACTCCTTGTGCTGCTATTACTAAAATACAAATACTACCGTAAATTAAGGCTGAAACAACTCACTGACCACATTCACAAGCACCTTTGCCCAGACTGGATGTCACCTGCCTTCTCTTCTGCGTGGAGCCCCAAGTCAGAAAGAATGAGAAAACCCCATTTAAATTTATTTTACACCACTGCCATTTATCATTTGAGGCCACCCCACAGAACGCAGAAGGCATGGGCAATTACGAATAGATAAAAATAAAAACTTTGTTTTATTTCTCAGCATTTACTGCAGCAGGAACTCTATAGGTTTGTCCGAGCAGCCCACTTGGTACACACACTCCTCCCCAATCTGGTTTTAAACCTGTTGGTCTGAGCATGGCTAGCAGTTTCGTAGCAACACTGAACCCCGCTGAAATGCCAGGAAACACTCTAAGGGGCTAAACGTCAGGGGCCACCTCGACGCCCTAGCACCCGAGCTAATAAGCACCAATTAGCTCAGGAAGGTTTGCAGCGTACAGAGGAGTCTTTGTGATTGCCGTACAGACTTGCTTTAAATCCCCTGCACTAGCACACCAGAGCTATTTGGTTTGCTCATTTTTCAAAGGGGACAAAATAAAAGAAAAATATGCAAGGGTGGATTTTTTTTTTTAATAAAACAGTTTGAGCAGATCCTTACAACCTGATTTTTCAGAGTGGTTTCCCTTCTCTTACATCCCATTCAAACACATCTTCAGAGAGGGCTTTCACTAGCACCTTGCTACATCAGATAGAATAACAAAAACTGGAAGAAAGTTCAAGCAGTGACAAGTGAAGAGCGAGGTTTGCCTGATTTACCCAGCATAAAATAGGAAGCATCATACAGAAACAGAGCAGCAGAGGAAGAAAAGGAAACCAGTCCTCTAGGGAGCATTTAACTGTCTTGACTACCAGCCGAGGCTCTCTCACCCTTCCCTCCTCCTCCAACCCTATATTGCACGTCTTTTTTACTTCTGTGACAAAAAAGGAAAAGTGCCTCGCGGCGATGGTGCCAACAGCACGCAATCCTGATTCACCTCCTGCGAACGTGCAACGCATAAGGGAGCAAATCCTGCCAAAGAGACATAATATCTGATAACGGAGCCAGAGGACGTCTCCTAGTGCATGAGCATAAAGCACGTAAATTATGATTGAACAGGCAGCCTTAACTCCACCATTTTCCAAGTTTTGGAGTGCCTGATTTAAAGCATCGGTCTTGCTACTTTAACACTGCCCAAGCAGGAATTGCTACGCTGAAAACCGTTCCCGGCAAGCGTGCCGCCTGGCATCACGGGGGCACGTTGGCGGAGCCGCCGCCGTGCGCAGGGTGTTGAGGCACCCTGCTGCCCAGACCCCTGCCCCGGACGCGGCACTCCCGCACCAACGCTTTTTGACAGCCGGAGAGATGGAAAGAGCCTCGGGGCCGTGCCAGGCTGTGGAGGGGCACGAGTTCGGGTCGTGCCACGCAGAGAGATTCACTTGGGGCTGGAACCAGGCACGGGTCAGCGCTGCAAGCACGTGGGAACAGTGGGACTCAGCTGACCACATTGCAGCAATTTCCCAAAGCGTCCGTTAACGGTATTTTTCCCCCAAAAGCATGGCCACATTTCTCCCACTGGATAAGTATTCTCTGATAGAAACTTAACCTTGTGGAAAGTGAGGCTTTTAAAGCATCTTAATGCCTTGGAAGGTTTCAGCCAGGAGCGTTCAAAGGGCACCACCACCCAAGATGCACCCCAAATATTTGCAATTCACTCTTCTGGCAAAGCAGAAGCAATCAAGGAAGGACTCTCATCCCTCCTCAGCAGTGACAGCACCCTTCTCCTGGCACGCATTTCGGCACAAGCTCCTGGGTCAGCCAGGAGACACAAGGCAAGATTTGGGGCAACCAGCCTCTGCAGAGCTCACCATGGGGAGGGAGCATGGGAAGAGGAGCCCCACTGTTCTTACTTATTTCTGCACAATTTAGACCAGTTTCAGAGAGCTTCCTTGTTCATTTGTGCATTTGACGGATTTAAAGACCTCTGAGATCTCTAACGCACGCTTATGGTTCACATCGCTCATCCCACAGCCAGGCCCTCAGCAGAGGAGCCACCCTTCTCGTACGGCAGGAGCCTCCTGCTCATCTGGCCCGAATGTCAGTCCTGCGGTGGTACAACAGGGAAGACTGATTTGCACTGCAGACCTCTCTTTCAAGCTGGATGTCATTTTAAGCAAAGCTCTGCATATTATCAGCGAAAAAGGAAGTTGAGTAAGACAGTGATATCTCTTTCCAGGCAATTTCGCAAAATCCAGGCTTTCTAATTTAATTTGGAGTTTAAGCAGTTAACCCTTCCAAAAGTACATAAGCCTGCAGGGAGGAAAAACAACCACCAAACAACACGTACAATTGCCTAGTAAGAGATTTTAAAAGGTAATAATCAGCAAGATGAATTTTTGGTTGCTGTTTAGTTGTTTCGAAAGCTAAAAACCACCCGGTCTCCCGAGGCTACAAAATGAAGGTTTATGCAATTGCTCCTTCTCCTGTTTGCCTACATGCAACCCCTCCAAACACTGCTCTAACCCCGTTCAGCCATGTGATACAAAATTGGAGGTCTCAAAGATGATCAGGCTGGACATATGCTCATCCCCTCCTCGGGAGGGAAGCAGGCAGCTGCAGCCTCGAGCACTAGCCAGGTGGCCAGCCAACCTATGAACACAGTCAAGGAGCAAAAATACACCTCAACTAGCCAAATCTAGAGCAAAACACGTTTTAGCAGTCCACTGCTCACAGACATGCTGTGCAAGCAGGTCCCAGAGGTTAATATCTGAACAGCCACAAAGTACCAATTACAGCAAGAACTGCTGCAAACTCTCTGGAAAATGCGCTAACACACAAAAAGCCTAGCAGCACAGCTCTCGGGGAGAAAATAAAATAAAATACTGGGTGGGTGGGAAATCTTTTGTCTGTTCTGCTTACCACATTTCTTCCATTCTCCCACCAGTTCTGTCCGGTGGAAGCTCCAGTCTGGATAATCAAAACTTAACTAATGAGCAAAGGGCAAGTCTGGCCAAGAAAACCAAATTCGGGCTCCAATTGCCAGAAATTTATTCAAACGAGTTATTTCCCCATCCAGCAGGAATTTGGGGACCTCAGTATTTTTCCAAATTGTAGTAATCAAAACCCTGGAAGCCTTCAAGAACATTAAGAACTGAATCCCACCAGCTGAGAAGTTTCATTCATTTTTTTTACCTTATCAGTTAATTTACATTTCATAACAAAAAAATAAAAAATGAAGAACTGCATCATTTTTCCTAAGCTTCAGAAGGACATATTTTAACATGAAACTTTCTCCCCAAGCAAGTCTGGTGCCAGACCTTGGACTGAACTTATCGCTTCAGCAAGCTGGCGTTTTCTAGCATGTCAAATAGCAGACCACTCTAGATCTTTTCCTACTTTTGTGTTGTCTATAAAAAACATCAACAAAAAAAAACTCCCCAAACATCCAAGCTACTAGTTTGCAGTGGCTGGAGTGGCAGTGTAATCAGTGATGTTGAAATGACTGAAGTTTGCTGTGTAAATACACCCTCTTCTCTTTCCCAACTTCTGTAAACATTCCCCACATCCAGAACTTCACGTAGTTATCTACACTCATTTTTTCCCCCAATAATCACAGACTAGACGTTAAACACAACCATGGTTATGCTTTAGATCATGCCCCAAATACACACCTGTCATCTCAGCATGCATCTTCAGGGAAGTGGATTTTACAGAGGTGCAGAAAGACAAGCTGTAGTTTAGGGTATGCTTCCTTTTCCCACCTCAAATGACACGCACACCATGCAGAAGAGCCAAAACAAACTTCTGGGATGTTTCACTGGGAATTCTTGCAGGTATCTGAACAGAGCTGCTAAACTGCTTGGTAATGTGTTATGAGTAAAGCACTGGTTCGCAGCAGCATCTGCCTCGTGGCTGCTCCAAGATGCTCAGTGGAGATGCAGGCACCTGCCGGCATCCCTGCCAGCACCAACCGGCTCATCACCCACTTTAAGATTATCCCTTTCCCTTCGTCTCGCCCTGCCCAAGAGCCACTAACCTTTCCTCCACCCAGTGTTTTGCCAGGGCACCACAGCAGTTAGAAAACTGCCAATTTAGCAAATTGTAAAGCTCCCAGTTCGCTTTTTTTTGTAGCATCTCGTAGAGGGTTTGCAAGAAGCTGCTTATGAGTTCACAGAGGTCCGCAAGCTCCGTACTGGACACTACCAGCGATGGAACATTTGCACCACACCACGTTTCCCTGAACAGAAATTCAGGGCTGAGGCATTAGCTATTTCACGCTGCTACCCAGCGGAGGACGGTGCCCAGTTACTCATGCAGCTGCTGCACACGTAACAGCTCAGAAAGTGGTTTCAGAAATCCCTGCTGTGCAATATACAGAGGAAAAGTCATCCAACATGCAGCACTCAGCTTCCAATAGGAACACTGAACTGCTGCAAGCACCCGTTGCTTGTGTTTTTATATGGTGGAGAGAGATTTGGTCAGATGCCCGGGTACAATGCAAGCACAAATTAAAAATCCTGATGGAGGAGGCTAGGGGAAAAGGGAGAAAATGAATAAAATAAAAACGGGGTGAAGTGGGTGAACACGCCGATTTCTTTCGTTTCAGCTACTTCAAACGTAAGCGAGGCAAATATAATTCCACAAGTCAGCTTCTCCAAGGCCATTACGCAAAATTGAAACCTGAAAAAGTTCTAAGAGGAAACTACTGATTTGGGCTGGGTCTGAACAGCAACCCAACAATTTCCTGTCTGTGGTATAACAAACTAGCGCTCTGGTATTCATGAGAGCCCGGCTGCAGCGAGCAGCCTCCCCGCTCGCTTCCCCGTCCGGCACGCCTCGGTGCCGTGCGCTCGACTCTTTCAAGCTGGGCGGATAATTTGAAGAGAGAAAGCTCTCAGCGTTACCTACTTAAAGATGAAAGGGACCCAGTGCAAGTAAAGCGAGAGCCGCAAGACAGCTGAGATCTGTGGGAATTTTCCGCCGTGTCCCCAGGTGGAGGATGGGTACTACCCCGCGCTGGGAGCGCTATTTTACACACCGCTATTTAAACAAAGAACGCACACTTGAAAGCGAGGAAATTACTGTTAAACTATATTTATTTTTTTCCTTCTGAAAAGTCATCGCTACCCTGGGTAGAAACATTAATTGCCCAGACCACAGCTTGGAGGTGCCCATGTATAACTTTTACCTACCCCAGCCCCTGAATTCCTTTGGTCACTGGCAGTTCAGATGAATATTCCACTTACGCTAACAAAGACAACATTATTTGAGAGACAATTCTGCAATTTATTGTCTGCCTACGAAGCAGCTTCCTGGAGTCAAAAGCTGGACGGAGGAGCTAAGAGTCTGCCCCGCACCGATCGATGGGCACGGCTGCGGCGTGTCTGATTAACGGGTTATGTTAATGGACACTTGCATATTCTCCCTTCCCTCTAATTGCTGCCATTAAAAACGCTTCGTTAAGGGGGAAAGGATTCAGCATAAGTCACCAGCGCAGATCTTAATCGAGCAGCAGTACGAGAATGCAAGCCGTGTTAGGAACTCCGTCTGCACTGAGGATGCTCTTTCTTCCCCGGAAAGGGAACATCTCTGCTGGGTACCAACTGGCAGCTTAGAGGAGACCACTTTTCCCTCAAAATGGCCTGTTTTGGAAAGTGCCTGTTTCCAAAGCCAGAAAAACGCTGTGCTCCGCAGCGTGCCAAGATGTAATCCTCCTCCCTCCCCCGGATCTTACCCAGCTCTCGAGGGCTGCCCTCGGTGGTTGCTAACCCACGTCTTGACAGCTACGTAAGTTTTGCTGTTTAAAAGCCCAGGATGACATTACCCAGGAAAATCTGAATCACTGTGTGCGCTGTGCGCCTGAGGAATACTTCCTGCTCAGAACTGCAGCAGCAGAAGTTGCAGGGAGCAGTAAGCACCGCTCCTTTTTATCACATCGCTCGAGACAAGCACTCACCACCCTGCCTCAAATGCAACACAAAGAGCTTCTCGCAAGCATCCTGGCCTATTAAACAGCACTCAGCGGCCTCTCGTAAATACCGCGTGTACTTAAAAAGCGATATCGAGGACTGATCAAGTGCTGACTTTAAAGCAAAACATCCTCCTAATCGAGACTGACAGTCAGCTGATGTCCAGAAGATCTGCAGATCCTGTGATTCTGTCCAAACGAAGAAGCTCAGCTGTTACCGTCGCAGCACAGATCTAACAAGTGCCCTGACCACACTAAGCACCAAGCACAGATGCTCAGATAGTTTTTTTTTTTTTTTGAAAGAATGGCAGCTACAGTAAAACCTCTTCCTTTCTTTCTGTTTAGACTGCAACTATTCCTCTCTTTCTTTAATAGCAAAGCAAACTTCGTCACTAACAAGCCCTTATCTAAGCCTCCTTGGAGAATTTTAAAAATAAAAGGAGCAAGTTATCTGAAAGACAGCACGGCAGAATCATTCTGGCGGCATTTTGCAATAGAAATGCAGTGGTGTCATCAGCATGGACTCTGGTTTTCTTTTACTTACAGCCTTACTTTACTTTACAGCCTTAAGCTGTTTCAAGAGTTCATTACAGATTCAAGACCATGAACTTCTGCAGCAAGTCCCTAGGCGGTTTGAAGCATTTGTAAGTACTGCAAAACCTCAAATACAAAGATCAGTAAATCAATAATGTTGCACTTTCTTGGTGTTTTATTCATAACCCTTTAAGAGTTCCATTAAGAAAAAAAAAAAAAAAAAAAAAAAAAAAACCTTTACATGGAAACACCAGTATTTTGGACGAGCTTCCTAAAGAGTACAGCTAAAGTCATTGGCAAGGCAATATGGACAAAGAGCACAAAGTTTATCAAATTCCCTTGCATTCTTGACGCATCCAAGTCATATTTGCAGGTTAAAACAAAACGAAACGAGAGCTCAGTGCGCTATGTCAACTCAAAAATACTTTGTGTGTGACTTAAACCCCTCTGCTAGTCCTCACTGCCAGCCTTCTCAAGCAAGCCCAAGGAAGATGAGATAGCAGAAGAGCTGCCAAGAGGAACAATGCACTTCAAGTCCTTGCACAAACCCTTATCAAAGATCTGACTCACAAAAGCCCAAAGCCTTAGAAGATTCCATCACTGCCTGCGGTTATCAGTCCCGGCTCTACGAAGGGCACGGCACTTTAGTTTATCTCAGGTGGAGCCTAAAAGACATCACCTTTGCCAACACAAGGTTTATTAACACCTTCAGTGCAGAAGGTCCAAAATTCCAAATTCAGCTGCTTCTTTTCATTGAGCTAGCTCTGTTCCTTAAGTATTAGATAGCAGTGGTGCTCATTTCTTCCCCAGCTTGTAACAGATACATACTGCATTTAAAAGAACCCAAGACAGAGGTCTGTCTTTCCACTGCAAAGGTCTATCCACAGAATTTATAAATCTAAACCAGTGCACATTTAGGTTATCCGTCTTAAGCCATTCATCTGCCAGACACAATTTGTATCCCTTTCGTTGTTTCTGTCAATTATGCTTTTATTCACATGACTGTGTGTATCTACTAAATGCAATCCGCTGTTAAGTGTATCCTAGAAAGCCATACATTTTAAAAGAGCAGGTTTTGGGCTGCACGCATTTAGAACAGCCCCTTAAATTGACAGCAACAGCAATGATTTGTGTTCGCTTCCTTCCTTCTTTTGCTCATGGTAATTTTAAGCCTCACGTTTTGTTTAGAAGTCAATAATGGCACGATTTCTAAAAGCCTCTGTGAGCTCCCAGGCACCGCGTTGCAGACCCCAGCCTGCCGGGCAAACCCTGTCCTGGTAAGCAGAGCTGCTTACGACTTTAAGGGAAGAACTGCACCAAGTTGTTTTGTATTTCAGGTATAACCAAATGTGTTCTGTCAACTGGAAAAATCTATCAGAAGAGTGCAGCCAGATTTTAAAACTTTATTATATATACATATATATAACATAATTCAGCCCAGCTTAATATGCAGCGTGTATTAGAGTTGCAAAAATAAGATCAATAACAGATTTTCCACAATATAACCTATATTTTACCCCATGCTCATATAAGCAACTAAATAATACTACTGCTCTTCAAACCTCAGTATTTTTAGCCTATTTTTCAGAGAGGGCTTTGCCAAACACATGGTGTATTTCAATTAACTAAGTGGCTTAATCCAGCAGGGTGATAAATAACACTGAAGCGAGCAGGTCATTGCAATCCACTTGAGTAACCAGAATCTCTATCTGCTGCTTGGGATTTTTCCAATCACTGTCTGCATCAGTAATAGATTTTAATTGCATATGCCCAAAAAAGGCTGACTGCAGCCAAGCAAGGCCTGAACTCAACAAATTTACTCATACCTGTAGGCTTGCAGTTAAGGGAGAAGAGGCTCTTCTGCATTCCTCCTCCGAGCACAGCACCCCAAAGCATGCCCCCGTGCACCCCAGGTGCCAAGGGAGCTTGGCACAGACTTCTCCTAAGGGAAGGTCAATTTACGGTGACCATCAGGGAATACTGACTGGATTTTCTCTTTTCCAGGCTCTCCCCATTCATTGCTCCCCGCAGCACTGCTCATTAATGATGTTTAAACAGAGCGCTTCTATCAGCACCCTGCAACAAGAGCAGGGTGGATTTGCCGAAAATCCACAGCGATGCCCTAAAGTCGAGTGAAACCCTGGGTAGGTCAAAAATCTACGTGCCTTGCCCAGCCCTAGGGCAGGATAAAAGCTTGCAGGCAGTTTGTCACAAATGAGCGGCCACGCAAATCTCTGCAAATACACAAACTTCCCCCCCTTCCTTCCTCCACACTGAAGCAGAACAGTCCCTCCGTATCATACAGGGATCTTGGAAACTGCCAAGGAAACTTCACTCTTAAGATGAAGTTTCCTTAAACCCTTAGTAAAAAACTGCTTTAGAAAATATTAATGCATTTTTCATGCTGGGAGTTGTCAAAAAAAGAAACGCACACTAACATCAGCAGGGACACAGAAATACTGGCAATGTGGAAAGGGACATGTTAAAAATATAGGGAAAAAAAGTTTCAATGTGAAAAATGGCAAAATAACTCATCTGGAGACGAAACGGTTCCAGACTTTTGATGAAGGAGGGTATTTATTTCTAAGGCTTGGTACTGCAAGTGGCCATGCTGACGGGCAGGGCAGGCGCCTCGCGGGCATCCCTGCCTGGCCCGGGGAGCCGGGGCGCCCGCCGGCAGCCTTCCCTCCAACGCCGCCAGCATCGCAGCCCGCTCTGCGCACTTCTCTCGCTGCTAAAAAGATGCTGATAAATTGGCGAGAGTTCAAAGAAGAGCAATAAAAATAATTAGAAGGCTGGAAGAGCTGACATGAAGGAAGATTAAAAGGAACTAAATATGTATAGCTTGGCTAAGCAACAAAAGACAAGGGGAAAGGGAAGGCAACAATCTAAAATATCCGTAGGTCTTAAACCATCACGGAGCGCGAGGAATTAGGCAGAGCCCAGCAGCTAAACCACACATAGAAACATCCACATAAAAATACAAAATTCACACTTCCCCCCCTCCCCCCCCCGCCCCGAGGTCAGCGATGTGACAGCTAGCATTCCTTCCCCATAATACAATGCCTAATTTAAAAAGCCGGGAGGCTCTGGGTAAACACATGGAGGGGGAGGGCATTACGTCAGCCACTAATTTGAGTCCTTGTTCAACTTAGCATTTATGTACGCACTGAACTTCAAGCCCATGAGTTGCCCCATTGAAGTGAAGTCAGCTTTGCGCTGTTTAAACGGCTTCCTGTCTCCACCGCTTGCGCCTGGAAACTTATAGCACAGCTCTAATCAATGCAACGTAAAAACGGAGGGAAGCATTACTTATTCATTACACGATCCACAGTGGTTTATTTTACCGTTTCTAGAAAGTAATTGACTCCCCCTCCCCACCCCCGACGAATGCTCAAACCAGTGGCAGATCTTTCTGCAATTCAAGCACAAAAATAACAAAAATGGGAGTTTTCAGAGAGTCAAAGCTATCGCAAGCATGAGACTGATGCAAATGCTTGCTTCCTTTTGAGGCAAACGTATGTATACCCATCTTTTCCTTCCTTTAACTTCAGATAATTAATTAATCAAAGTCTAAGTATTGTGTATGACGACATTTTTCAAGCTGTACAAGTGGTCTGCATTCAAACAGACTCCGCAGGCACAGCTAACGGATTCGAAACTCCTGCGCCCATACACGTGCTAGGAACTTGAAATTAATATTTTATTTGAGCCATTACAGTGATCCGCCTTAACTATACCGCTGAGTAAACAAACGCAAGTAATAAAGCGCCCAACTACTGATAACAAAAAGTCAGAGGTTTTAAGCTACAAGCCTTCAGAGTATCTCACTAGGTCAGGACAGCGCGGGAAGTCTAGCGTCAAGAATCTGCTTTTGCAGACCTTACGCCGCGAGAGCGCCTACACGGCGCGTACAGAGCTCGCTTCTTTGACAGAAAGCCAGCCAGTCCGCCCCGTTTGGTTCAGATGCTCTTTTTCACATGCCCCGGACAAACGGGCTCTTTGTCCAGGTGTGAATTCAAGGTTACTGGATATTGCAGCGCTGCCCGCTACCAGGCTCCGTTTGGTCCTGGCCCCAATTCAAAGCCTTATTCATTCACGTGTCCCTGCGACCGCCCGAGGGCTCTGGCGACCATTCCTCGCATGGAAGTGCCAGGCGCTTGAAGAGGGCTGTGCAGGCGCGTGAGACCCTGCCCCAGGGCAGCTCCCGGGCCCCACTCCTCCAGCTCAGCACACCCTAGGGGACGGCTCAATGTGCCCCAAACCCGGCGCTCCTGCCACGCAGCAAACCTCTCCCGTCCCACAGCAAGGAGCACGGGGCTGCAGCTCTGCCTCCCCAAAAGTCTAGGGGGCAGAAGGAAAAAAAGTAAAAAGAAAAAAAAAGTAATTATATTGTTAAAGAGCCACGCATTCCCTGCAAAATCATCATTAGTGCCGTGTCCTGCCTGCCCTTTACCGCAGCCTAAGACAAAACCAAAGCTGCTTCCCTCGCCCAGAGCAAGCCCAGGAAGAAGCACCTACCCGCCGGCTAGCCGCAGCGGCGGGGCTCTGCCGGGCGGCGTGGCCCGACGAGGGCCGCGGGGAGGAGGCCAGCCACCGCGCAGCCTGTGGGACAGGCCAACAGCTAACTTTTCTGTCGCTGACACTACAAGCACGGCTCCTGGCTTCACTTTAAGCTGCATTTCAGAATTCAATCTGCCTCTGCCTGTAACTTGGAGAACACAAAATTAAGGGGAAAAAAAAACCCAAGCTGTACCTGAAGATGCCTTTCCAGCCCTCCCTGAATGCTTTACTTGTTTAGGGATACAAACGGAAAAAGAAAACCCCCAAAACAGCAGACGATGGCTGAGGGTCCATCACACCCAAACAGGCGTAGAGACCTAGAAGTTTGCTTGGCTTTTGTCCGGGGCAGTCAAGAGGCAGCAATACCCGTCGCTGGCACCGCGAGCTGGCTCCCGGTGCCGGCGGCCGCTGGACGGGGCGGCCCAGGGCCACCGCAAAGGGAGAGGAGAGGGGCGCCGGGGCGGGCTGGGGTGTCAGAGGCAGGGTGCTGGTAGGGCGGGCAGGGTGCCGGAGGCGGCGTGATGGGAAAGGTGCTGCGTGCTGAAGAGGGGGTGCTGAGAGTTAGGTGTTAAAGAGGGGGTGCTGGGGAGGGTGCTGGGTGCTAAAGAGGGGGTGCTGGGTGCTAAAGAGGGGGTGCTGGGGAGGGGGCTGGGTGCTAAAGGGGGGGGTGCTAGGGAGGGTGCTGGGTGCTAAAGGGGGATGCTGGGTGCTAAAGGGGGATGCTGGGGAGGGGGCTGGGTGCTAAAGGGGGGGGTGCTGAGTGCTAAAGGGGGGGTGCTGGGGAGCGTGCTGGGTGCTAAAGGGGGGGGTGCTAGGGAGGGTGCTGGGTGCTAAAGGGGGATGCTGGGTGCTAAAGGGGGGTGCTGGGGAGGGTGCTGGGGGCTAAAGGGGGGGGTGCTGGGGAGGGTGCTGGGGGCTAAAGGGGGATGCTGGGTGCTAAAGGGGGGTGCTGGGGAGGGGGTGCTGAGTGCTAAAGAGGGGGTGCTGAGTGCTAAAGAGGGGGTGCTGGGGAGCGTGCTGGGTGCTAAAGGGGGGGGTGCTAGGGAGGGTGCTGGGTGCTAAAGGGGGGGTGCTAGGGAGGGTGCTGGGGGCTAAAGGGGGGGTGCTGGGGGCAGCGTGCCGGGACACGGTGCCGGGGGCCGAAGAGGGCCGGGGGCCGGGGCCTCACCCAGCTTCTCGACGAGGCGCAGCATGACGCCGCCGATGTGCAGCTCGCCGGTGACCCGCAGCGTCACGTCGCGGCCCAGGTCGGTGACATGGACGCTCAGCTCCCAGGTCCCGTCGGCGTAGCAGCCGTCCGGCATGCGGATCCCGTCCAGCGCCATGGCCCCGGCCTGCGCCGCCCGCCGCCCCGTCAGCGCCCGCCGCCGCCTCTGCGCCGCGCCGCGCTGCGCCCCGGCCGGCCGGGGGGCGCGGAAGGGGCGGGCGGGGGCGGGACGGGCCGCGAGCGGGAGCCGCCGCCGCCGCCCTCAGCGCCGCCCGCGGCGGGTGGGGGGGGGGGGGGGGGGGGCGGGGCGGCCGCGCGCGCGCGGGGGGGGCGGCAGTGAGGGGGGCGCGCGCGGGGTTGGGGGGGGCGGTTAAAGGGCGCCGCGCGCGCCGAGCCCCGTTGCCCTTTTATGGAAGCGCAGGACGGAGCCGCGCGGCCGCTCCAACATCCGGGACTCGGCGGGAGGGGCCGGGCCGGGCCGGGAGCGGCGGGATGGGGCGGCGGGGAGCGGCGGGCCGGGGGCCGGCGAGCGAAGGGGCCGGGGAGCGGGGCAGCGGCGGGCCGGGGGGACCGAGCAGTGGGGCAGCAGCGGGCCGGGGGGCCGGGCAGCAACGAGCAAAGGGGCCGGGGGGCCGGGGAGCAGCGGGCCGGGGGCCTGGGGCCTGGGGAGCAGCGAGTTGAGGGGGCAGGCAGCAACGAGCAAAGGGGTTGGGGGCAGCAGGCTGAGGGTCTGGGCAGCAACGAGCAAAGGGGTTGGGGGGGAAGGGAGCAGCGAGCAAAGGGGCTGGGGAGCAGCGGGCCGAGGGGCTGGGGGGCAGCAACGAGCAAAGGGGCCGGGGGGCTGGGGAGCAGCGAGCTGAGGGGCCAGGCAGCAACGAGCAAAGGGGCTGGGGGGCAGGGAGCAGCGGGCCGAGGGGCTGGGGGGCAGCAACGAGCAAAGGGGCCGGGGGGCTGGGGAGCAGCGAGCTGAGGGGCCAGGCAGCAACCAGCAAAGGGGTTGGGGGGCAGGGAGCAGCGGGCTGAGGGGCCAGGCAGCAACGAGCAAAGGGGCTGGGGGGCCAGGGAGCAGCGAGCAAAGGGGCTGGGGAGCAGCGGGCCAAGGGGCTGGGGGGGGCAGGGAGCAGCGGGCTGAGGGGCCGGGCAGCAATGAGCAAAGGGGCTGGGGGGCCAGGGAGCAGCGGACTGAGGAGCAGTGGGCTGAGGGGCCGGGGGGCTGGGAGGCAGTGGGCAAAGGGGCCGAGGGGCTGGGAGGCAGTGGGTGAAGGGGCCACTGTGCAAACAGGCCGAGGAGCTGCGGCCGGCGCGCGAAGGTGCTCAGCAGCAGGGAGCTGGCACCCGGTGTGCAAAGGAGCTGGGGAAGCAGCGGGGTGGCACGCAGCGGGGGCCAGGCACCCGTGGTGGGGGGTGCCGTGCAAGGGGGCAGCGTGCCCGGGGCTGGAGGGCTGCCCAGCAAGGCCGCTGCGCGCGGCGGCCGCGTGCGAAAGAGCCGCTCGCCGAGGGGCTGCGCGCAAAGGGCCGAGCAGCAGGCGCAGGCGCCCCGGGGTGCGGAGTGCCCGCCGGCGCCCGCCCCGGCGCGCTTGTCCCATCCCTGGACGGGGCAGAGCGGGGCTGCGGCCGGCTGGGCACTGGCAAACTCAGCCGGTCTCTGGGTGCGCGTCATCGCCTGGAGGTGTTCCAGGGAGCAGAGCGGCTATTTAAAAACGCCAGGAATTGCAGCAAAACCCTCCCATAAATAAAATACTTTTTTTAGGCAAAACCCTTACCTTAGCGTCACAGTCCATGGCTGGCGGTGGGCTGGGGCTGCGGCCGGGCACCGCGGTGCTTCCCTCCAGCCTTACCGTCTGTGCATCTAGGAAACGGGAACTGGCTTTAAATAAGAACCTGTGCTGGCAAAAAGGGAGTGAAAAAAAAAAAACAATATTTTGTGCTTCCTCGGGCGTTATTCCGGTGTCAAACAATACGGTGATGGACGGAAAGGGTTACCGGCCACCGCGCGCTTTGGCCGCGCTCCCGGGCTGATGCAATTCAGCCCCGCTCCGCTGGAGCTGGCGGCGCTGCGTGCCGCCCCAGCTCCCAAAACTGTTTGCAGCGTGTTTGGGTTTATTTTTGCCTCTTTTTTTTTTCTTTTTTTTGCTTTTTTTTTCCCCCCTTTTTTTTAAGCCGAAAGCGGCCGGGCCGGCGCATGCTGCTGCCCGAAAGGCTCCGCGGCGCCGCGAAGCGCAGTCAGAAGGGCGGGAGCCGGGGGCAGCCCGGCGTCCCGGGCACTTCCCTCACCAGCCCCTCGCTCCTGGTGGGACAGCGATGGCCAAATAAGGTGCCGAAACGCGCGGCGTCTCCCGCCCGGGCGTAAGCGGTTCCCGGCCGATCGGCCCGCGAGAAACCATCGGAGATGCTGGCGCGCCTAGTTGCAAGTGATTTATTGGGAAGCAATGGGGAAAGTAATAACAGCTAAAACCCCCACGGATCACAGCAGTGATTTACTGGGAAGCCCCCGGCCTGCGGTGGGGTTGGGTTTCGGTAAGGTTTCCGATGCAGCCCCGCGTCGCAGGCAAACTTGGGGGCTAGCGAGAGCCACCGAGACGGAGGAGCAGAGCTGCTGGGGAGCCGGGCTCTGCTCCGTCGGAGGTTCGCTGCAAGACGAAGGGCGTCGGGGCTGCTGGGCCTGGGTCTCTTCTTGCCTCTAGTCCACAGCTGGTCGCCCCGGGTGGACGTGGGCCGACAAACCTGGGGGGGGCAGCCAGGATCCTCTGCGGAGCAGGGGGTTGGCTGTCCCAATTCATCTATCCTGGTATCTCCCCTCCAGCAGGAGCCGATGGTGGGTGCTGGCCATGAGTATGTCCATGCCCTGGTGCTCCCTCAGCTACGTTCAGCTCGGACTCCTTGGTGTGGCTCCTGGGCATCTAGCAATGCTCGGCAGATCTATTTTCCACAAACACATCTGATCTCCCCTCGAACCAGTGCAGATTTTGAGCATCGGCATCTCACGGCGATCCGGCGACGTGACCCGTTCTTTCCACGCCGCTCGCCGCGGGCAGCGCCTCTGCCCGGGCTTTGCCGTCCAGGTGCCTTGTGAAAGACACGGACTAAGGAGCGAGTTGAGAGGAAAGCAACGGGAATAACCAGAGATCTTGGAAACACGACCGATGCGGAAAGGTCAGAGGAAGTCAAGCTGTTTACCCTAGAGAAGGAACAACGGAGGGGACTGCCGATAACATCTTCAGGTCGATAAAACACAACTGAAAAGAGCGAGGAAACGGAGAGACAAGAAGTAACAGATAAATAGTCCTCCTTAAGCTCTAACCTGGTTTAGGTGTGATGGAGCGGAGCACCTAAAAGGGAGAGGAATCACCATCACCAGAGATTTTTAAAGCTAGAAAGCACATGCCTGACAGACGTGCTGTGGGACGTAGGGAAGGAGGAGACCCCTGAGGTCCTGTCCAGCCCCATGCCCCGATCTGGTGCTGGGGCAGCGGGGATGGACTGGCTATGCCAGCTCTGGGCCTGCTGGGATCTCCTGCCCCAGGGCCCCTGCTCGTTTTCTAGGTGGAGGCCGGGCAGTAAAAGCTTTTGGTGGCTCATCATCCAAACAGGAGGATGCGTCAAGTTCATAGCTGAGACCAGCTCGTGGACGTAGCTCAGCCGAGGCCAAGCTGTGCTGCCGCAGCGCTGGCAAGCGCTTGGCCAGGCGCATTCACGGACAACAGCAGAGCTAGGAAGTGAACCATGGTCTCCCAAACGCCGACCTCCTCCTGGCTCCTCCTGCTAGCTTTGGCTTCTGGATGGCCGAGCCTGCTGCCTTATCTCCTGAAGAGCAACGGTTTCATTCTCTCCGAAGAGAGGCTTGAAATTAGTGTCACGCACAGGGTTCATCCGGTCCCTGCTTGCAGATAGATGTTTGTACTTGGCTGCACGCTGAATCCAGCGCTGGGGATGCGCTGACCCCACCACGAGCCTGGAAGGATGACTACCCAGCTCCCCACACCTGGGCGACAGGTCGCTGAGACCTCAGGATGGAAGGGGGACTTGCTGATAAACTGTCCCCTGGGCCACCAAAAGTACCAGCAGCACAGCTCACGGAGAGCAGAGAGGTCACCAGCTCTCCGAGGGGACCCGTGATCCCTGCTCCCAGCTCGGGCAGTAGGAGGTTGGTCTGGGACTCTGCCCCTTGGTGTGGCAGGATGATGCTGATACGATCGCCGAAGGCAGCAGAAGCTCAGCCACGTCTCGGACCTGCTCCTGGCTCCCTATGCTTTTCCTGGGAGCGGTGCCCGGGCTCTGCAGGAACGGAGAGGACAAGAAGCGATTGCCTTCCACCGCGGTGCAGCCTGGTAAAATTCACCGCTCTCGCGCACCAGGGACAGCAGGGACTTTCAGAACAAGGGGTCAAGTCCAGTCACTAGGGCAAGAAACTGCAGAAAGCAGCTGGGACTTGGAAAAAAAAACAGCTGGAAAATAACTCGCCGCATTGAGAGCTGACTGTAAGCGATGGTTATTTAAACATGGCAGAGCATCAGAGCGCTCAAGTAGCTGGATGTGTGTACAAGAGGAAGGTAGCTGGAGGTGGGTGCCAGTATTTTCTGGCAACATTCATTTGGAAATATCCTTAAACTCCTTAGATAGCAACCCAGAGATTACTATGCAGAGGAATTCGCTAAGAAGCTCTGTTAAACACAGGCGGCTGGAGGGTCAGCCAGTGCCGCAGGAGAAGCCAAGCCCCATGGCAGCATGATAGGAAACAGGCTAAAGGCACACAGGGAAAAGGAGAAAGTCAGGTCACGCTCCAAGTGGCTTCACAGGCCGTAGGAAAGCTCTCAGAAAGCAAGATGGGAACAAAACTAGCCGGGCAGCAAGCTCCATGGGAAATGCCTTGAGATGGGAGGTCTCCAAGGCGGAGAGGTGTTGTTCTACGTGAGGGACATCATGGTTTTACCTGAACCTGTCCTCCACGGTGCTAGGGGCTGTACAAATGCAATGAGAGCAAGACTCTGTCCCCAGAGAGCGTGAGCTTACACGAAGAGTGGGAGGAGGTTTGGGGTCACCTTCCAGCCAGCGGATGGGGGAGAGACCCCCCCATGGTCTGAAGAAGGGTCCTGCACTGGGAAAGGGATGTGCTCTATCTCTTGGAAAGGGACCAGGGAGAGGGAGGGGGATCCGTGCTGCACCAGGGTGAAAGTACATCTCAACGGCATGTACAGATGTGCAGCAGGAAAAAGAATATTCCCAGGACCTCACTCGTTTTCCCAACACACAACTTCATGGAAAGACGGACGTGAAGTGGAGGAGAGATCTATTCCGGCCGTCCAATGTGTTCTTCCTCCCTGGGGGTTTTAACAAGGCCCGTGTGAAGCCACTGGGGTTAGGCTAGGCTTGTAGCCTCCAGCTCTTCGTTTTGCTCAGTTTTAAATAACACATACGTTGGGTTTCTTCAGTTCCCTTGGGAGATTCCTTTTTTTTTTTTTAAGGCAGAAGCCAGGAGATTCTGTTGCCAGCATATCTTTTCCAAGCATCAAATCTCCAGTCCCTCCCTCCAGGCCACGGTATATCCAGGCTTTGCTTACATTGCTTTTTTTTTTTTTTTTTTTTTTTTTCATTGGAAAAACTTCCAGCTGAGCAAAGACAGGCTATTCCAACATTTGTTCCTTGCAAGGAAACACCTCTGCCTCCCCCTCCATCTCCTGAACAGCCAGATGATGACACTACCAGGCCATGAAGCGGTAGCAGCACTGGGAAGTACAAGAAGGAAAAGAAAAAAAAAACAAAACTAAAGAACAAGAAGCTGAAATTCTAACAAATCCCATAGAAATTAGATTCCTCCTCCTTGCAGCCGTCACTCCTGCGCTAAGGAGGAGTGGTTATTAGTGGCTTGAGGATATCTACAGCACCGGGTGTTGAGTATAAGTGACATGTCCTTCCCAGGAGGGACCCCCACAAGAGCGTGGTGCCCCCCGTCCAGCGGAGCACCGCTTTTCGCGTGAGAAAGGAAGTGCAGGGAGCAGGGGTTGCGTCTCAGGCGGCCTTGGCAGGTGACCCCCGATAGCCCCGCATGGCTTGGGGTCCCGGTGAGTCACCTCAGGCTCGCGGCGTGGGCCAGGCCCATCCGTGGTGGGACCTGGTCCAGCTGGGAACGTCGTGGTGGGACCTGGTCCAGCTGGGAACGTCGGCTGCGCAGCTCTATTCACCGCCGGCGTCTCCAGAGCAGCCTGCACCAGGGTCCAGGGACCCGGACGACTTCCCTTGCAGAAAAGAGGTGGATTTTGCTGCAGAGAACATGGAAAAGGGCACAGGGAGGAGCAGATTGCCGGCTTGGAAGCGGGACAGTGAGGATTCGACTCCCAATTTCCACTCGCTGAGAGAGGACCCCCCGCGCCGCTGCCCGCCAGGGATCCGCCGGGCCGCCCCGCAGTGCCCTTACGCAGTTTTTTGTCGTCGGCCCGATGCCCGGAGACGCCCTGCCAGAGAGTCGACTCAGCTAAAACAACTTTCTCCGCGCACCACGCCGGCAGAGCGGCTGCCGGGAAAACCCCGGTGCGCGGGCGCAGCGCTGAGCTAACCGTCGAGGCAAGCGGCGAGGACGCGGGAAGCGCCGCCAGCGTCCCGGCTAACGGGAGGAACGTGCGCGGGCTCGTTTCCGAGTGCTCTGGCTTTGGGCCAGTCGCTTAACTCTCGGCATCTCAGTTCCTCGGCTGAGGAACGGGCAAACTGCTCTTCCCGGCTTGCGCCGCCACATCCCTGCGGCTGCTGGGACTTTGCGAAGGGGGGACGGGGTGTACCCCGGCGGCAGCAGGCCCCCCACTAGCGAGGCCCAGCAGATACTGCCGCGATACTGGCAAACCAGCAGCAACCTCTGGCTGCGGATTAGGAACCCAGCGCCACGCTCGCAGGTGCAAGCCCGTTTTCTGCAAGGTCAGATTCAGGAAGCATCATCTGGGTGATTTATGGCCGGCTTTTTGGGGAGCAGTTTCCTTCTGTTTGTCAAGCCTTGGAAACGAGCTGCTGCCCAAGACAGGATGTCGGGAGCAGCGGGTTGAGGCTCTGCCGTGACGCGTAAGGCCCCGTGTTCCCAACTCGCCAGCTCTGAGGAAACGTGGGATCAGCGGGGAAAGTCACCGCACCAAGCGCCCTGGGCAGCAGCAAAGGCAAGCTTGAATGCAATGCCTTAAAAGAGGCCAGAAAGGGACCTGTCTGTCTGTCTGTCTGTCCAAGTTATTTTGCAGTCAGCTAAGTCCGTTCCTTAACTTCCAGTGACCTTAAAAGTACAACACTGCAAACATATAAAAAGCCAAGTTCACCTAGTAGAGGAGGGAGATCCAGAGGCTCCCTTAGACCTTTCCTCGACTTCCCGGGGACAAAACCTCGCTGAGCTGCGCTGGAGGACGTCGGAACAGGACTGTCCACCCCTTGGAAAGCCACTTCTGGGGCAAGAGGTTTACAAAACAAACGGCAAACCAGCAAGAGGAAAGCAACTTTCTGCTCTCCGGGTCTGTCTGCTCTCCAGGACGCCCGTCCTCCCGGGCTCTAAGACGTTTTAAGGCCAATTCACCAAGCGAACTGCAAAATACAAAACCTTATGTCCGGAAGAAGCCACAAGGCATCCTAACCAGAAACATATTTGGGGAGTGAGTCAGTGGAGGGGGAAGCAAAAAGAAAGTTGCACCCTTTTACTTGATGAAAAAAGCATATGGCAACAGGCAATATTGTGAACAACATTCCCCATTGCAGCAGCAGAGCCAGAAAGAAAACTCATGACTCAACCATTGCGTTTTGTCCAAATCTTAAAAAAGAAATCTCAGTTAGGAGGGGTATCTTGAGGGACAGCCAGCAAGAACTGATTTAGCAGATTAATTAACTAACTTGTTTGGCGAGGGTAAAAATATTTTGCAGAAGCTTTCAGGCCCATCTTAGAAGCCCTGCTTTTAAACACAGCTGAGTTTGTGGAGAAACAAATGCGCTGTGTGTACATATATAACGCACAGAATGTATCGATCCATGCTTACATGCGCACGTACTTTCTCTAGATGCCATAGGATAAATTCATGAGGTCCTTAATGCTTTACACAGAAACATCTTGCATCCAGAACTCCTTCTTCCCCAGTAATATTTCACAGAAGGCAAAGAATATTTTACCATAAATCATAAATCCAAGAAGGCTAAGAATGCCATCATCAATATGAAATATAACTAGAAACCAGCAAACTATTTATCATGAAAACCTCACATTCTGGTTTTCTTTGGGTAGCTAGACGTTGCCCTAAAATACTGAATAAAACAGTAGGAAGCACTGCAGAGCACAGGAGGAATCCAACCGTATCTGTGGAAGTTTTCACGTGCCATCATTTGCTAATGCTATTCAGAACCAAAATTCGCTGCGGAGAGAAGCAGCCTGACGTGATGAGTCCTCTGCATTTTTTTCCCAGGACTTTGTGGTTGCAGATGTCAAAAATGTAACACTTGGTCAGCCCCGCGACCGGGGAAAGAAAGCGAACAATCCTAGAAAGCAGCGCGGCGATGCTGGGTGGGAAGCGGTTGCCTGCAGGAGGTCGGGAGACAGCGTGGTCCCTCCTGACTTTCATCATCTACCAGCCCAGTGCCGGGAGCAAAGGGAAGGCTGGTGTTCTCCTAGCTGCAGTCTGCGCCCAGGGGAGTCACAGGGCTGAGCCCTTCTTGCAGAGAAGGGCTGTAGCTCTGTTCCTTCTCGCTGCCATCTGCCTTGCACCCAGATAGCCTGATAAAAGCATCAGACTAGAACATATGTTTAACATGTGCTGGCTGATACGCATCAAACTGTTCCACAAAGCTGCTAAGCTTTGCCTTGATTTAATCAGCATTTCTCCTGCTGGTTTTCATTCCTCCTCCTCCCTCCCCAGATGCAGACGTGGTCTCTACGACACGAACGAGATGGCAAGTTTGCTTCGTGACAGCAGAGCATGCATCTTTGGAAGAAACCTTTCTACCCTCTTCCCTTTTCTGCAGCTACCACAACACAGCCCTCTGCTTCCTCCCCCTGCTGATTTCTCATAGTTTATTTAAAAATTAAACAAATAAAGATGCTCAGAATTGCACGCAGAGGGCAGTCTGGTAAGCATAAAGGAGAAACCCTGACGTGGATGCCAAGAGGCAGAACTGTCCCAGCCTAGCATTGCTCTCCAAAAACAAAGAATATTCAACCGTGGCTTCAGTGCAAGCCCTTCCTGCAGAGCACACAACGCTAAAGAGCAGTGCCACCCTAGAGCTGGTTTAAAAAGACTACTTTTCCGACAGCATCTTAGGTTATGCAAAGCAAGAGATTAACTGAAGAACCCTTCATATTCCAGTAGCTGAGAAACTAGCTGCTGAGACACTGATGAAACGTAACTGCGGCATCCGCAGAATGTATTCCCTAAACATGCTAGCTGGGAGCTAGACGGTATTTGCCCTCCGTCCTTCTTTGCAGATAGGTCTAACCATTTCTTTACTGAAAGTATATTTAACAGCAGCAAGGCAGAAAATGTTTTAAGGGATTAAATGCCAATATCACTTTTCCAAAAGTCATTATAATTGTGAAAATTTTTTCTGACAAATCCTGCAGTAATAAACATCCGGAAAAGTTACCAAAACAGGACACTGGCATTTTTAGACTGAAAACATGCATGCTTCTTACTTGGCCCTTTAGTACAATAGATCAGAAGTGAGATGAAAAGCTGGAGAGGGAAAACATTTTCACCAGCTTCAGACAGTTCATTTCATCTTGCAGAGATCTTTGCCATTTTGTATTTCTATGCTGATTCACAATGGGAAAAAATGCAATGTGGGAAACTGCTGGGAAACCCGTTTCCTGTGCAGCCTGCCTTCGAGCAACAAACCGCAGGGCCTGGGACAACACGACTCTGAACTGCAGGGCAGTGGAGATCCAAACTCCCTCTTTGCTCCTCAGGCTGGGCTCAGCGTTGCAAGCCAGCTCCCAGGCAGCTTGCAGAGCATCACTGCCCTGAGACCCTGACCTTCCTTTGGGTGAGTTTTGGACTGGGATGTTAGGGATCCAGCTACAAGACTGCACAAGGACAGCTAGAACAACCGCAGAAGTAGCATGATCAGGACCACACTGGCAGCTCGAGGTGGTCTGCCATGTTACCAGTGATATCACCTTAGAGAGGAACTACCTGATAAGGCAGTGGAACGCTCTCTGGGATAAGATTAAGTAATTTCTACTTGAAATGGCTATTATGAGTTTAAAACTCAAGCTAAAGACGACTTACTGCAAACTGCAGAAAGTAGAAATGCCCCCCCCCCCCCAAAATTAGATGCTTTGGCACAAACGTGCTTGAAAGTCCCATTTTAAAATGGAAGTCAAGGATCTTGTTTATCAAGGGGCATAGTGAAATGTTAAAACCCTTTGAGTAGCTACTCTTAAAGTATAAGACCACTCTGCAATGAGATACTGACTTTCAAAGAGACACTGAAAGAGCTGTAAAACCAGCAAGAACAAATCAAAGGTGGGGGCCCTGAAGCTTGAACGTGTAGTCAGGGCTGCAGGGCAGTTTGCATTTCACCTCTCCCACATCCCATGTTTGCAACCAGTGAGACACCAGGGAACAGGCAGAGTAGCTGCGAGAAGCAGTATTTTATTTAAGAAGCAAATAGGGAAGTTAATCTGTGGCGATGTCCACAAAACTGTCAAATGAAAACCTTCTCATTGGATAAACCACCGAGGATTTCAAAACCACAAGAAATGACTCCAGGGACATCTCATGCTTGCAGGGGCCTCATTGAATTTTCACACTCCAGGGGAAAGGGTTGGCTAAGTCTGCTGGTCAAGAGCTGGCTGCAACTGGAGATGTGGAGAGAGGGCGTTTTGAGGGAAAAAGGCTGCTGTCGGAATCTGCTTCCTAACTGGACCAGAGAGCACTGGCCTCCAGGACAATCTGAAAGCTTGAGAGCCAGACATTTGTCTCCACATACTAGACTTCTCCTCTTATTTCCTGGAAGAGGAGACCGTGTCGACACACTGTCAGGAGGTTGGGCGTGCATTTTTAAATGGTTCTGTAGCAAAAGGGATGCATGAGAAATCCTCAGAGTAAGGAACCAGACTTGGGAGAGGCCAGTCCAGATCGACTGCTCACTAGCACGCCAATATTCATTTACAAGGAGAGAAAATGCTCCGCCAGCCACAGAGCTAAGCTGACTGAAGGCAGTGACCAGACAACGCGTAAACACAGTGACGGAAAACATGCAAACCCATCCTGAAACCTAAACATATCCATCCGGGCTTTGCTGAAGCTGAGCTTTCAGGAGAAGTTCTCCTGGACCAACAGTAATACCTGCCGATTAGATTTCAAAGCTGAACTCTGGAAACAAAAGCTGGCACCTGTGCAATTTCCACAGCACTTTAGGTATGAGGATGCACAAGCCATCCTCAAACACGCAGTCTTGAGCCAAGCGTCAATTCCCGGGAACACAAATGAAAGCAAAAATGAAAACCGAAGACTTCAGAAAAGGCTTGGAGCAGTGGATAAGAGACAAACTGTGCTAGAAAACGCCTGTGGAAGAGACAAGGAAGAGCTAAATCAAGAGAAGGGCTCCTCTCGTGGGAGATGGTTACTAAACGCAGACCAAACACACTGACACAAAAATGACGGAGGGAAGTCTGTCCAGTAAACCAGAAAATGCGATTGTCACACAGGTGACGTGCTGACGATTTTAAAGCTCTTCACAAGATCAGCAAAGGCGATAGATAGGTACAGACTCTGGAAAGCAACGCAAAGCGGTCAGTGCAACTGCAGATGAGCAGAAACAGTAAGCTAACACTTAAAAAACAAAAACAGAGTATATGGGGGGCAGCATATCACTGCGTCTCGGTGTATAAAAGCCTGCTGAACCACTGACAGTCACTGAAGATGTATGGAGAATATTGGAAGATGACCCTGTAAACCACCACGGGTCAACCAATTTCAGTCCTACTCACACAGAAAAATGTTGTGGGGAAGCAGAAATCTAATCTCCAAGATACTAACAGAAGAACGGGAAACAGAATGAATTTCAAATAAACTCACCGAGCACAGGGCACATAAATACACATTAACTATCTAACTGCAAACAGTTGACACAGTGATTCATGAACTCAACTAGAAAAAAAAATCAATTACCAATGATTTAGCTACAGGCACAGTCAGCTCAGCTGACGAGCGGCATGGGAAGCGAGCACAAGGACAACAGAAAATCACAAAGGAGGAAAAGGTGGCACCCAGACATAATATAAACATGAGAATGTGAAACATGGCTTAGTTTAGCCTAGCATTAATTAGAAAAGGGGATAAAATAATTTGAGTTGGCCAGCTATACTATCATGGTAAAATAAAACAAAAGGACTCTAACCTTGGAAACACAGGAAATAAAAGCAGAGAGAATATACAAGGGAAGAGAGACCACAGTACAACCATGACAAGATAATTAGGAGCAAACGGATGGAATTCAGTAGAAGACTTTCACAGCTGATTATCTGCAAAAATGACCTAGTAGCAAAAAATTTTAAGTGTCAAATTTGGACAAAATACTCAAGGACAAATTTCAGAAAACAGCTCTATCAGTAAGACGACCGAGAACAGCCCAGAACATTTCCCTTATCTTGGTTTCTCAAGAAAAACCGCCAGTCAACACAGCCTGTAAAGCTAACCTTCTGCCTTGTGAAAGCAAACAAGTCGGTAACTGAAAGCCAGGGAATTCAGCCCTATGCTCTGCCATGGACCATCTGACCAGACATTAGCACGCAGGGATGTGACTCTGCTCGAATCAGCATTACCTTGCAGAATGGAAATGGGGCAAACTGTTTTCTAACACTTTCAGAATTCAATTATCAAATAGCACAACTATTTCATCTTTGCAAGAGGGTTAAGAGATCAGTTTTGAGGATTATGAAGATGGGAGTCTGCTCATAGCATGCTTAACATCTTTGCACACATTTTAGAATGAATTTCCATTTATTCTTTAGTGGCGTTTGCTCTTTGTAACTAAGCTTGGAGATTATTCGAAGCTTCACGAAGTTAGAATCATGATCTGTGCACTACGATGCGCAGGTATTGGTCCTTATTCTCCCTTCTCCTACCAGCTCCATGATTTATTTCTCCCGGATTTGCCAAGAGGTACATAAAAGTAGAATCTCATCCCTTATATGGAGAGCAGCTAGCAAGTGCCAGCACGCTCTGATGGGAGGGAAGCAACTACTCCATAAATCTGAAACATGTTCTGGACAACAGCGGAGTCTACACAGACCACAAGAATTGCAGGAATCAAATCCCGTTGCTTTACAACATTTAAAGAGATCTAGTGGGGATCCACTAGTATAAAGGGGATACCTCGGCAGTGACAAGCTGACCTTCTCAAAGCATTGAAGCACCGTGTACCTTTGAAAATGTTTTGCACATCGTAAATATAAAAGGAGGGTCACCTTCTACACTGAAGTTCTCCTAATTAGGAAGAGTTGATTAAACAGCATATCTGGAAAACCAGCAATGTAAACAAAAGCCTGTTTTCTGGAGCAGAAGTGCCAAACTCGGGTCTATTTTAACTTTCAATGATTGATCATCAACCAAGATAAACAGGCAGGAGAATTACAATTCACCAAGGCCAGAAGGATTTTTTCCACCGAGATCCATGCTGAAATGTGGTCTTTTACAGCACCTGAAGATCTTTGCTCAGTGTTGTTCAACTGCGTTTAGAAATGCTTTTCTGCCTTTATCTTCCCTCCCCATTCCCCCCTTTTTTTGTTTGCATTACTTCTTTCCTCTTTATAGTTATTCCTAAAGCCATAACCCCAACACACAGGCCCAAGGCCAGTTCCTTACCCATTCCCCCACGGGCTGGGGAGCCGAGCAGCTGTCCACACAGCCTTACTCGGGAGCACGGCCACCCTCTCCTCCCCAGGGCTTGAGAAAGCACTTTGGCAGTTTCCACGTCTCGGAGTCGCTGATGGTGGCTGCTCAGGGCTCTCTGCAGGCTTGGGCTGATGTTACCACATCTGCTGACACTGACAACACAGCTACTGACTGACACCACACCTTGATTTTTTTCTTTTTTTTAATTAAAGTTTAGAGTCTACAGCTTCTGAACATGCCCTACAAATCATAAATGCCTCAGCTAGGGGCAGCTCAGAGGCCATGTATCTGCCCCAGAGCTTTATGTGTTGTTTTAAAATCTCAACAATGATCTTCTGGTGTTTCATTTGGAGATTATTTCCTTTCATCCCAATATTTCTCTCCTAACTCCTCCTAAATTAAATTCAAGTACAAATCTGATCTAAGTTCTGGTATCCTCAGGCCTCACCAAGTTTATTTTCTGCTGCCATCTTTACTTGACACACTCCTTGCACATACATAAACATATATATTTAGACATATATGCACGTGCACACACATACACCTATATTTAATAATGGTAAGCAAAAGACAGTTGAAGCCCCTGCAAACCAAGTCAAGCGTGAGGCCAAAACCTTCACATGCTTGAGAAACACTTGTGGCCTGGAAAGGCCTAGCAAAGCAGCTACTTACCTTTGAGAAGAATGTGACCAATGTCATTTGTGTGAAACCACAAATATTTATTTTTAATGAAAAAATACTTAAAGTGTGCCACAGTGTCCATATATTTCATTTGAATAGTAGTACAAAGATATGTATTTCTGAGAAAAAGTCTTAACGCTGTAGAAAATAAATTGGTTCTTAAGTTATGTCAAAAGAAACCAGTAAAAAAGTAATGTTTTATACACCGGAATAAAATGAAACAGTTAGAGATAATAAATTATAATTACAGTATTTCAAATATTTGCTTCATGCTTTTTCAGCATCAGCCTCTAAATGTGTCATGTATAACAGGCCCTCAGAAGCCAGCCAGTAGTCAGAATGGTCTTTCAATGGAATTGTGGAAAATAGGATATGGATCTGAATAAAGTCCTAGAAAAATGACACCACCGTTTGTTATTTACTGATACACAAACATCAGAACATGGCAGTTTTAGGTTTTTATCTAACATATATTTTGTTAATAGAAATTAATTTAGTTATTGATTTAACTAATCTTTATACTTTAGTGAACTAAACAGCAATTATGGTCAGTAACAAGTATGTCACCCAGCACACTGCACAACCGTGCTTACGTGATGCTACACACTGTATTGGCTTTTTATACAGTCAAAGTTAATGAGAATTTGGAATAAATTTAGGCCTAATTAAGCACTGCAAAATGTTTAAAACGATAAAGTGCTTTTAAATACAAATCATTCTTGCTCTTTAGAAACAGGAAAAAATCCAAACATGCACTTAAACCTGAAACCTCCATGCCTTATATACTGCAGTTTAACAGTAAAACATCAGTTTTGTGCCATCTGTTTTAAAATTTCCTGTCCCATCCCTCCCCTTCCCCAGTCAAAAATTCAAATAGCATCTAAATTGGATTTGTCAGGATCTTCTTGGTCATGTTTGTACATGAAGGTGAGAAGGAAGAGAGCTATATCCAGAGATGACCAATAGGCAGTGTGTGACGTGACTGCAGACCAGTATCTGCTCTCCACAAGACCTTCCCTGAGCTCGAAATCAATCCTGTGCTCCAGTTCCACTAGAAATTGAAGAAACAAAAGTGTTACCAGAATTGTATGCTAACAGAAGGAAAAACATCTGCATATTTTTTTTTGTCAGGTTTGGCTTCCGATTCTACTTGCTCTATATAGAACGGATATAACATCTCTGTGTTTGCATTTAGCACCACACTCATCTACATTAAAAAAAAGTACATACGTGTATTTCATGCACGTATATTTATCACAAACATGACCTGGGAGTGCTTCTTAGTTCAGAGAAAAACCCTAAAGCTTAGAAAAAGCCTGTGTGCTTTTTAAGCAACTGTTTTCCTTACAGTAACTGTATAAATACATTTATTTATGCTCCTCATGATAACTATATGAAAGTATCCAGCAGATGTTGAGGTACCATAAAGGAATTTTGACTTTCAGAAGATAGATGCTCTGAACTTTCTGAAACAGATAGCTCTCGTGTATCTTCAGTGCCTACGCAACGAGATGAAGCTATGCACAAAATTATAAGCCCTTTCTGAAAATCAGCAGTCCTTACATAGCACTAACTCCTTTGATTTCCAGATTATTCCAAATATATTTCAACAGTTATCCCTCCATTTCAATGACTGTTTTGATCAATACCATATTCAAGCAATTTTCACTGCCTGTTTAACTGGGCCAATGGCTAACCTATTGTTAAGGCACTTCAGCAGTTAGAAAACCTCTACAAAGCAATAGAATAGAAAGGACAAAACTAAAAGCCTGCTTAGCTGCAAAAGCCAAAACCCCATATTGAGTAAAAAATGCAGCCATTTATCAAAGCCAATTTCAAGGAATTTTAATTCTTGGCTCAAAGAGTACATAAATGGAGCATCGCACAAGCGCTGCCTCCGCAGTCACGGCATAGCAGCGCTCCGGGTGTGACAGCCCTTCATATTTTCATACCGGCGTTTCGCTACTTTCCAAATGCAGCAAAGAGAGGGAGAGTCAGAGCCTCTGCATACTGGGAGAGAACCACAGTCATTTCCCACTAAGACGCATACATTCAAAACCAGTCACTCTGCAAAAACAACGCTCCCAACAACTCTGTCTCTCTCTGGTTAGATTCCGTTACAGAAGCTTGGGCTGGGAGCCAAATCCCACCACAAGCCATGCAGCCGCCCTCTCAGAAGCAAATACTTGGGCCATAGATTGCATCATTCTGTTTGCAGCCTTGCTGGCCTCAGCTCCACACTCGTTCTGTGGCACAGAGATGAAGTTTTAAAGAGAGAGAGAGATGAGGGAGCTGTGTAGAAGGCCTTGAAGCACCAACCGCCCACTGAAAGGACTTCAAGAGTTCTGCAGTATTCGCTGTCATGCCATTGCATTTTTCTTAAGTTTACAATAAAGTCCGTGTCCTCAGTAATGACTCAGGATATCTATTGAAATTAGCAATGATCAAGGGACTGCAACTTATCATGTGAACGCTATCACAAGATACAGTAGTGCTGCTACTTGTGACTGCTTAGATTGCAAAAACCTCGTCTTGCAACAGTGCCAATGAGAACTTTAGAAACTGAGTCAAGCATGAATTGCTGTAAAGGAAGTACCTATGTTTTTCCAAAAAACAACTGCTAGAACTGCACTCTGGGCAGTTCAGATTAGGGCAAGAATAACCTTTGTTTCCAGTCACGCATGCCTTTAAATACAGATTGCTTCAAAATTGCAAATGTGCAAGAAAATTTAAGTTAATCCAGTTTATTACAAATGGTAAGTGGGATTCTCTGTGGCAATTATGTTGCTTTCCCTAGTGAGAGTTTAGGAGCTACTGAAATACAAATCTAATTAGCTAAAACTCTGCAAAATACAGGCATATTTTAACACACATATATAAGTATATACACATATATATGTATATATATGTATACACACAGACACACATATATACAGATACACCTCTTTTAGGAGAAAAATGAAAAAAAAGGAGCAGAGGGTCAGTCCTTGGGAAGACCTAAGAAATTCAAAGAGCAGGAACAGATTCAATTTTTATCATTCTAGAGCAACCCAATAAAATTAAATAGGGGTGTATGTTTGTTGGTATGTTATTCCCACCCTCCTCCAGCATACATATGCAGCCCACTAAAGATCTGTTTTCCACAGAGAAGCTAAAAGGCAGAAAGGGTTGCTAAGGTGCAGGACTGGTCACTCACACGTGGGATCGAGAAAGCCTGAGCTGCTGTGCGGGAAAGGCGGTGTTCCCACCATTGTGGCTTTCTTGTCGTCTCCCTCTGCTCCATCCTTCCCCGTCTCAGATGTCTGAGAGATGGTTGTACTAGATCGACCAAATCTTGAGAAAAGCATCCCTCCGAGGCCCTTCCCAATACTCGCGGCTCCTGCATTCAGCACAGAGAAAAAACGAGCATAAGGGCAGCTGAATCAAACCACAAATTAAAGTCACTGTAACACCCATCAATTAGAGCTGAGTGACAGACAAAGGAAAACACTATTCATGCTTTTCTAGGGTGGGAACAGCTTATCTAACTTCAGCGTGTACTTTTTAATCGTAAGGCCGATCTAGTGTACAAGCAAAGGTTATAATCTGGAAACTGTAGTTAAGGAAACAAAAATAAATGAGGATACTTTGCACCAAGAAATCTAGTACTTTGAAGGATATGTGGTAACTAGTCTTAACTATTTATGAAAGAGAAGGTAAAAATGTTTTATACTGCTAGTACCTTCTGAATTTAAGAATCCTGTCAGAACACTTAAGGCTCTCCTTTCATCAAGGTCCTTATGTTGGCATAACCCTTACAGAGATTTAGAACTGCTATATCACCCTTGAAAAGGACTAATTTGATTGCTTAGAAATAGGAGTGTAGAAGATCTGTGATGTTTTCTCCTGACTTTGCTGCCACCTCATGGACAACACATTAAAGTTACTATAGTAACACAGGAAAAAGCAGTGCAGCGTGATAGAATCCTGCCTTGAAATACTGCATATTTTTACTTAAGGACTAAGCTAGTTGTACACACTTTAATTATTCTATTGAGAAGATTCCTGGCACCAGGTCGCATGAGATTTGGAAGAAGGCTAAAGACTTTGATTCAACAAAATCTGCAAGTATATGCTCAACTATGAGCTCCAGTGAAAGTGAATTTAAGGTCCCTTAACTAAAGCTTATTTTGAGTCAGAACACCAAAAGGAACAGACTTCATATTAAAACAGCCCGATTCCCTCATGTAAAATTATGAGTTAAAGGAAACTGTAATACTTACCATATAGACTGAGTTTTCTCCTATTTTACCAGGAAAGGTAACTTTGAAAAAAAGTCTCATGAGATAAAGTGGAAACTATTAAATCACCAGGATGTTATTTCAATAAAGACGACATCAATAAGGCAGCAATGGCATAAACTCACTGATCTACATCCTCTCTCCTCAAGCCTTGACTCCAGGGTAAGTAAACTATCTCTTCTTCAGAGTAAATGTTCATTAGTCTAAAACAAGCAATACTTCTACACTGTACAAACACTGAAAAGAACCAGGAATAGCTTACTTACTGTTGCACCTTAAACATCACACAAGAGAACAGTGATGGTCTCCAAGGAGCTTCTACATAAAAAAGAAAAGGACATAAGGAACAATTACCTAAAATACTTGCTTTGCCTATGTTTGTTATGGACTCCCCATAATGGCGTCGAACCAAGACTGGTGAAGTAGTTGGGCTTGGTACAGTTGAAACACTTTCACTATCAGTAACTGAGGTAGGTTCTTTTGTTGGGTTGAGAAAACTTGGCTTCATATGCTCATAAGGTAGAGGATTTGCAGTGTTGTACCAGTGGATCTGGACAGGCGAAATGTTGCTGTAGTGCTTCAGAATTAAAGGTTCTAGTCTATAGGCCTGCAAGAGTAATTTAGAAAAGAAAATGTTGAGTACCAATAATGACTGAAAAATCACATTCCCGTCCCAATACAGAGTGCTCTTCAACCTCAGATCCAAAATATCTGCAACAAGAATAAAGCCTTGACAGAACAAGTGACAGAACAGTGGCATTATGTTCTGGTTCACAGTTATTATCACAGCTTAGAAGATGTTATTACCTTTACTGTTTGTTTGCACATGTGCATTTGCACATTCCTCTGCAACACTTTTACTACATAGTGCTGTCAGCATCCCCAAAACTACTGTCAACAAATGTTTGTTAAAATGTATTGAAAGAACAAACCTTACACACAGCTAAACACATACTGTATGCCACAACAGACAAGGAGGAACTGGCTACACAAACACTTGCTTTGATGAATCTTCGTTAAGCACTGTACAAACCATGAACTGGTAGGGCATCTGTGTGTATTAAAAAAAACCACACACTTTCTATTGATTATTTTTCTTTGTTTACTAAAATATAGGAAAGCATTCTGCACTTTATCTAGAAAAAAGTAAAACTACGACTTGCAAAATAAGCAAGCTAATTGTAACCTGATCATTCACCCTATGTTTCCAAGGAAAATTTGCCATGTGTTCTACCCTGGAAGTAGCTGGAACTGAACAAAAGCTTGCGATGAGCAAAACCACCATGTTTTGATAGAAGTCTAAAGATATTCAGACTGAAATAGAGTTTAAAAATAGATATCTTCTAAATTACTATTCTATAATAAACATGAAACTCCCAAATCAAGATCCCATCAAAGAAGTTGCCAAGGCCCAAGGCTGCAAGGACAGAGCAAAGCTATAATCAACGCTTCCCTCCCAAGTACGATCTCACATGCCAGTGATCTGCTACTCAGAACTCCTGGGGAAAACAATAGTGTCTTTTTTAAAACAAACAAACAAACAAACAAACAAAAAACACAGCACCTTGTAAACCGGTTGTGAAGTTTAACAGCATCTTTGGACAGAAGATGTTTTATAGAAGTCAGTAAGTTAAACAGGAGTTGGAACTTGACTGAGAATAATTATTTACTGAGAAGGGTCATTTCATCTGTTTTTGCAAAAAATGCATAACCTTATGCTTATTAACATGAAAAGAGAAACAAAGTGTAAGATATT
Organism: Rhea pennata; assembly: GCF_028389875.1. Taxonomy (NCBI): domain Eukaryota; kingdom Metazoa; phylum Chordata; class Aves; order Rheiformes; family Rheidae; genus Rhea; species Rhea pennata. The sequence continues at coordinate 66,651,727 of NC_084667.1, read as the reverse complement.
TAAGGCACTGATTTATAAAAGCTGTTATTCTACAGTAATAAAACTCAAGATATTCTACAATAATCATTAACAAATGGTCACGTGCTGGAATATATGTGTGTTGATCCACATGCTTTGATGACTACACATATTATCAAACAGCTGATGTTTAAAAATACTCAAGGTAAAAGCTTGCAACTGCAATTAGAACTCACCACTGGATCTGTTGGATGAAAAATGTTTAGTAAGCGGTTACAAATCGTTTTAGGCAGAATATGATCTTGACTACCGCTGTTTCCTGGACGGATGCCACGCAATGCCAAAAACACTGCTAATGGAGATCCCATACAGAAGAAATTCTCAACCTAAGGAAAGATTTCATGCATGTTAATAAGGAAGAAAATAATGCTTTCTAACATGGCTGGATTTGATTTTCTGTTTCAACTGAGGGACACGTATAGTATTAGTGAGTCAGAACAGGGAAGACGGCTGTAACATACATGTCCTATAACACAACAGGTTAAGTTCCCCACTCTGCTTTGCTGCGAGAAGAGAGCCACACATTGTGGTGCTACATAGTCGGAAAACTGAAAAACAAGTTGGATATTTGCACTGAAAGAGGTCTACCCACACTGGAAGGGTTGGAATGAGAAGAATTTGGAGGACACTAAGGAAACATGAGTTTCACAAGATTGTAAGTCTGTTTTCTAATGAAACATTAATCTTTCCCTAGCCAAGTACTCCACAGCTCATTCTGCTGCACATACCATCAAGGAAGCAGAAATGCAAGCTACACTGAGTATTAAAGACAACCTACAGAATATTTATAGTAATCACACACACATACAGGCTGGTGTTATGTACAACCTCTTGAAAACATCTAGTGTAGTGTTAAGTGAATAAAATGGTGCTTGCCAGAAGTGCCACCACAAACATCAGCCATCGCTACCCGTGAACAGGTACAGCACAATCAGCGTTTCTGCAGACTACTCTCATGCTGTCCAAAGCTACCGTGACTTTGCTCTAGAAGGACTGCCTCTAACACCGAGAGGCAAGTTGAGTAAACCTGGACGGCAACCACTAACCCGTCTGACAAAGGTCACTGAACATGCATCAGTGGTAACGACTTTTGGTCACTACCAACCTGGGCCAGGATTCAACAGTGACCTAGAGGTGAATGGCTTCGTATCCCATTATCAATCCTCAGACATCGTCTCCTAGAAACATCAAATGTAAAACTCTGTAGTCAAAAATATTTTCGTAAGTCAAAGTTACTTTTTAACCTTTAGAATATTTTCTTATATGAAAAATTAATTTTACTGTTATCAGAGCTTTGCTACAACTTTCCCAATAGCAGAGCCCAGTTTGCAGGGCACTACAGCTGACCAACTATTAGTGCACTACAACTTAATCAACACAAGCAAATGCTGCATTCTTGCTAAGTGCACATGAAGAATGCTTGGATTCCCAAGTGCCTTTGCTGTATGTCAGCACATGGAGTGAGGGGGTGGAAATAATGGTCCAGTTCATCTATCAGATTCCAGCATGGCACAAAACATTCTTCCTCCTCTTACTTGGCATTGGTATCCCACTTTTTTTTTTTTCCTCCAAAAGAATGTTTGAGTCTCATTTCAATGAAAAAAAATAGGTCTTCAGCAAAGCCATTCAATGCTGCATGCTACAAAGTGCTGCTCTTTGCCATCTGTATTGTTACTCCAGTCTAGCTCAAAGAAGCTCTTCTTTCTCATAATTAAGCTTTACACAGACCCCTTACATTTTTGCCATTTGAATAAAAAGTTTTCTCATCTTCAGACACAACAGAAACAGATAATCACAGTGTAATCCTTTACACTGAATATGTAACCTTTCACCCTGTCCATCTGATATGCCTGTATTCAGTGTTTGGAGTTATGGTCTTTCTCCTTCAGAAAGGAGGCAGTAGGCACTGTGTCTGCCAGCTTATACTTGCAGACAGATACTCAAAAGACATATTCATAAATTCACTTTAGGAAAGCGCAGACTAGGCAGAAATCTCAAAAGGTAAATAGAGTCAATGGTTACAAGATGCATGGCTATTGTTCCATTACATCTATTGATAGACACAAGATGAACAATGTCCACAGACAGACACTTTCTTGCTGGAGTGCAGTGACCTTTGTTATATCTTTTTGTACACACACTAGCCTTTCAACATCATCTTCCAGCTCTGAATATGCCTACAAAGACAAAGTATACCTATAGCAGGGTACTGTAAGGGGTGGCTGATACCAAAGCACTGTATATTAAATATTAAAATTAAGTTCTCCAAAAATAATCCTTTAAATTGTAGCCATTAGACTGTCAGCATTATTGCAAAGTGGCTGAATAGAAGACTGCCATGTGATGAAACCTACTGGGAACAGAGGACTAAAATCTTTTGGAAATACATTTATTAATTTTGTTGTTTCTCCCTGAAGCACGAGCGGGGAACCTCACATATATTTCTGTAAAAGTTTAACAGCAGCAGAGAAGCAATTTTTCAGAACATGACCTTCAGGATAGCACTTTTCTCCTGGTTATGTTTCATAAACAAAAGACATAGTGAATTCATTTGTATTTTAAGCAGAAGCTGAACCAAATATTCAATTCAACTTAGAACTCTGCAGTTCTTCAAGAATCAAAACAATAGCTGAATGAATACAAGTGGGACAATGCATCTCTTTTGTGCATAGGGAAGGATGGGGAAATAAATGCACATGTTTAGCAGTAATGTTAAAATGGAAGACCCAGAGAGTGACTACAGTTTATGCATCTGTGCTGCCTTTCAGCCTGGAGAATCCCAAATATCCTCCCAGAACGAGGAAATGCAGCCTCCCACGTGGTAGCTTCTACCTGATCCCACACTCAGGAACGTCCTGCAACCCTAGGAAGGGTAACGGAGGAGACTTACATCAGTATTACATGGGGAACTTAACTAGGCAGTTTTATATTGAACTACTATGGCACACGGCTGTATTCAGTTTAAAGATTGCCTCCTTTCAGGTAAGGCTGCACATCAGCATCCCACCAAGTTCTCATAATTCTTCTGCATGTGGTAAATCACTAGTATCTTATAAATCTTGACATTTGTTATCAGCGTTGACATCCCTGTCAGATGCTGCTACATAGAAAACACAAGGTCAATTATAAGCTGGAGCTTCTTCCAGAAGAGTTCACCTGTGGTTACAGAAAAAGCGCTAAGGAACCCCAGAAGTATTTTAACATATCACAAAGTCCAAATTTAAACCAATTTCCACCTCAGTACCATGGAGCAACTGAGATAAGCCTTGCCCTGCCCTTTCCTACCATGAATGAAGATCAACCTACCACACTGCTATTTTCAGGAACCACAGAGAGGTTGGTATCTTACCCTTCCCCATGTTTTCATGCTCTTCATCCCCTTTAGTTTTCAATTCCTATTGCTCTTATATAACTGGTGGGGAGAAGGCTGTCTATATAAGCTTTACATTTACAATGGGGTGTTGGTTTTGTTTTTAACCTGCACAGCTCCTAATGACTTCGCAGCTGTAGAAGCAGGGGAGTGAGCCATAAAGATACCTAGCCCTCCAGTTCTCATTTTGGTGGTCTGTCTAATACGTTAAGAGCACAAGACACTCCAAATCTTCATTTGTTTTCTCCCAAAAGGTTGGGTCAGTTCTACGGATCACTTCTTAAGCTATTAATCACCAGTCATGTTAGCTGCCGTAGTTTTTCTTGCACTTGTCTTGCCAAAAGCTACCTCTGTTCTTGCTCAACATCAAGCAAATTCCTTCTTGTTTAATGTACACTAGTGACTTTCCCTCATCCTAGGAAGCTGAGTATGTTCAGTCCAAAAAAAGAGGTAACACCCTGACAGTGACCAGCCCTTTTCTGTACAAGTCCATTTGGTTGTGTAGCACAGCCTAGAAAGATCAGCGACCAAATACCCAAGTCTCCTGCATATCATAGACCAAAGAAATTTGCGGATCAGACGCTTGTAGTGAACAGCAGCTTGTGATCAAACTGGAGCCCTGGCCCACCATGAAGAGCCAAGATGCTGGTATTTGGTACCTACAAAGCAGTTAATTCTCTCTCAATCCTCAAAAAGCTGGACTGTCTTGCTGATGAGAAATCCTCTCTCAGTAACATCCCGTTGAACTCTTGCCCTGGGAGAAACACCTTGCAGCCACATTCATGGAAAGCCTCCTTTTTCCTCTTGAACTCTGTCACAGGCATGGTACTCAAACAATGAGTTTCTAGTATAAAACTTCACACAAATGAAGTGTCTTTCTTTCAGAATGGGGAATTCAAAAAAAGATGTAGAGCAATGGAAAATTACCTAGCAGTAATTTGGGTTGATACAGCCCTCTTTTCTTCCTCATCTCTTTCCTCTTCCCTTCCTGCTCACTCTAAAAATATTTTTTCCTGAAAATTTGCAGTTTGAACACAACTGAGTGAAAATAATCTTTGCACAGAGCTGGAAGAGTATTAGCCTGACTCCAGCTTCCTTGATGTTAGCGGTAATAGCACAATATATACTTTTAAGTAGCCATGAAAAACAGAAGGCTATGACAAATTGAATTATGGTTAGTTTTCTCTTTTCTACGGCTCATGATTGACCTTGGCTTCTAGAAGTCCTTCTGAATTCAGAAGGACAGAAAAATAGCAAGTTAAGAAACAATAATCTATTTTCTTCTTATCTACACTTGTCATACTTTTATGGTTTAATATTTCAGGATATACTAGAACAACTAGAAAGTGTTGCACATCCCACCAAGGAGCTAGAAAATTCCACTTCCCAATGGTATGAAATTCTAGCAATTTATACAGCCAATTAGCAATCAAGCTATTTCATGAAACTACAAGTAACTTGTGCTAACTCTCAGACCAGAGTAATCTGGAAGGAAAATACACTGTTGGAGGAAATTCAATCAGATTTGAAGCTGCTCAGAGGTGTGGCGTGTTAGAAGCAGTTCCCAAGAAAAATGATTAGTAGACAAAGTAGAAGTGAAATTGTTTAAGCTGCATGATTACTGCAATTTATCAAAATGATTTTTATGATCACATATGGCTGTGTACACTATACTAACAATTTACATACATGTTTATATTTTATATTTATTACATATATATTTGTAATAATGACATATGAATATAGTAACATATTCACACAGACACACACACACCAATCAATGAATTAGAATTATTTAATCAAGATTATCTCTAGGGAAATAGGAAAAAATGTAATTACAATACTTCATACTGTAGGTATATTTTTAAAGCAAGTAGAACATATAGTAAAAACCTCTCAGACATGCATACCTTAAATTTTAAGACAGGTGTTTTTGATACGGTGGATGCCTTTAACTCATGTAACCTCTCTTCTATCTCTCTCAACCTAGAAAAGAAGGAAATCTTTCTGAGATGCAGCACAAAATGTAGAATTAACCTCTCTGATCCAAACAGGCAGAGACAGTTTTGTAGTGTCTGTTAGGAAAAGAGAGCCATGGCATCAGTATTTCCTGAGGCAGCCCGATTTATTAAGAAACAGTGTATGTGAAACCCTGTTTTCTCTGACCGAGGAAGGAGTCAAACAAGAGGTTCTTTGTTCACCACTCCAGGCATCTTCCCATCCTCTCTCCTTAGGAGCATGTGTCTCTTTTCTGCTTCCTTGGTAATTTTGGTGCTTCATGCAACCAAGTCACCTGTTTTGTTACCAGACCAACAGGAAAATCGGTACTCCAGTCACTTGGGAGCTCTGTATTGTGGTGGAGCAACACACCCCTTTCAATGTCATTAACAAAAACTTGTTTACTTGTTCTTCTTTTTACCTTGAATAAAAAAGCAGCTACAATATAAAGTACTTGCAGTGAACCAGTACAACTATCTAATCCCAACACTAGAGCACCTGGACCTAGAGATCCCAAAAAGCATTTTACAAATAAACATGTTAAGCTTAACTTCTGCCATCTTGATTAGCAAAAAACAAATCAGGAGCTTCAGCATTCTGAAAAGTAAGCACTTTCAGAAAAGTATGTTTCAAGTGAATGTGATTCAGTCTTAAAAAAAAGAAAGTGTCAACTCTTGTCAAATATTGTCAAAGGGTTCCAACACAAACTCACATGCTATATGAATATTATTCTACAACATAAACACGCTGTCACACACTGCACAAGTGTAAATATTTTCAGAAATCTAGTATGAATGCTAACATTAAAGAAGTAGAAATCCAGAAGTTACAGAGTGTTAGTAGCATATGTTCTAAAGTTTCAGATTGACTTACACTAAGATGGTTAATGAACAAGAGAACCACCCTGTTTATACACAAGTGCCCATGTCAAATGCTATTTAGATTACTGTTGGATCAAGTCTGAAACACTTTGGAGAATGCCTATAGAATGGGAGCAGGAGAGTGAAAATGGTAAATTTTCAGCGGTCACATGCTAGTCACATACCTAAAGGGTCATCTCACTACTGGGCAACTTCACTTGGTCTCTTACTTATCTTCTCTCAGGAAGGTTGCACTTTATCCAGCCTTGTGGCTGACAGATGTCCTGTACCAATCACTAATTACATGCAGAGGAGAACTATGATCACAATTTATCCTCACTTTCCACTGGAAAGATTCAAGTTGTAGCTACTATTTTCATATTCCCAATCTATGGATTTCTTATAGCACCTCAATAGCCAGGTTAAAGCAGGGAAGTCACCTTAACACTGAGGAGTCATCACCATGATCTGCAAGGTCTTCTAACATCGAGAATCTCTACTAACACTGAGAATCCCTGCCAATCCCTGAAAGCCACTGAAACTATGATCTTATTTACCACAACGCACAGTGGTACCTCATGCTTAAAACAGTATTAATATTTCTAGATGGCAGAAAGTAGAATGGGTAAGTGATCCACAGCAGAATAATCCCCATAAACCACTAAGCTGCAATTGCAACATCTGTATCCAGCTGGTAGAGCTCAAATTCCAGGTTGATCCTAGGAGAAAACCTTTCACTCCTGTCCAGAAACTCAGCAAATGCACTGCTCAGTAATACTGCCCTTTGCCCACCTGCGAGCTACTTTGCTGTGTGTGTGTGTTTTCCTCAAGGATCTTAGGGGCTAATGGCCTGATCGTCTATCCTTCTTCCCGGCTAGAAGTGGCTCCCAGGGTAGCTGAGCAGTGAGCTGCACTGCTCTGTTCTGGTACAGTACACAAGATGTGTTCTATTAGCAACACCATCTCCCTTTGCCTGCTTAGTCCTGCCTTTGGCCTTTACCATTGCCATTCAGCACCAACAGAAAATCATCTGCCACAGAAGAAGATAGCAGTCATGGTGGATTCTGGAAACGCCCAAAGGACATCATCTTGGGACGTGTTTTCTTCCTTAACAAGAAATGGGGAAATGGATACATTACCGTTGTTTAGTTATATAAAGTTCTTCAAGCAAACGTTGCTCCTCATAGCTCATCCAACGGTCTTCAAGTTCTTCCTCCTCTTTCTGCAGCAGCTGTTCGTAAAGCCGGACAGGGTTCCAGCCAGTCATTATGTCATAGGTGATCACACAGCCCAGTGAGTGGGACACAATGGAGACTTTCCCTCCTTTCTCCTCAAACTCTGGATTCCGAGAGCAGAAGAGCGTGTATAGTCGGTTTAGCTCTTGCTGCAGCCCTTTGACAAGCTGTTTTAAGAGGGGAAAGAAACAAGGTTTTACGTTAACATCTTACACTTCTGTTCATGTCACATGTCTTTGCCTACTACATAGGCCAGCTTCTCAAATACACATCTAGGACAAGCACGATCTTCTAGTTTACGTAGGTTTAGAAGACAAGCAAAATCTTAGGGTCAACTCAACTCTTCTGTCTTTAGAACAGCCCTCCAATTTCTCACCTATAAAATAAAACAAATGAATTTTGGCTTGAGGGACATTGACTTCTTTACAACAGCAACTGCATAGTTGACTGTTCCTACTCCAGTGGTCCATCCCTTCCATTCAGGCCCAGCAGGAACCACTGAGCAGGGCATGTGATAACCACATGCCCTAGACCAATGTATTACACAGCCCAAGACATTAAAGGCATTACATTGAAATAAATATATTATTAAAATTTATTAATATTATTTTTATATTATTATTTATTAATATTTTAATATATTATAAAAATAACAGCTACTTAAAGTACTTAACAGCATCCTCTGAGACGAGCAATAGGGAGGTACTCTGTTTTCACCAAAAGTCCATTAGTGCAACAGTGACTACTAACACACCTGGATCTCCCTTATTGCTCATTTCTCCCCTAGTTTCTATACCTTTTTGCAGCAGTGCATGTTTCTCCTATGTCAGAAGTTCGGCTCCCTTTTTAACCCAAGAACACTGGAAGAAGAAGGGGCATTAGCCTGGACCACATGTGATCTGGAATCAACTCACATCTCCGCCACAAAACTTTGCATGTAACCCTAGAGAAGTTGTGCTCTCCCTTCTCCAACTACGAAAACAAGGTAACAGCATTCCTACCTCTCTGTAGGGAAATAGGAAGATATATCCATCAAAATTGATAAGGTCAGATACTACAGTGACAGACTAAGGGAGTCTGGGAAAATATCCTCAAATTGCTTTTGGATCTTTGTAAAACATACTTGAACCCATCATAACCTTCATTATTCTGCTCACAACTCGGCTACAAGGGGAACAAGGGTTCTGTCCTATTTCTTCTCTTACTATAATGCACCTACTGTAATTTTTCTACAGGAATCACATTGAAATAATGCCACTGAAATATAAAGCTTTATCTTAGACAGAAGGAAGATATACAAAAAGAAAAGGTAAAAATAAGATAGGAAGAGCTAGGATTTGAACATTTGATATGTTCGTTAAAAGTTGAGTTAAAAATGAAACGCTAAGGAGAACAACATTTTTGCTTGTGGGTTTCTAGATTTTTTGGATGCATGGAACAGGAACGCGACAGTATTCTGGCACAGCAAGTAAATCCTGTAGTATTACTGAGATAACTATATATTGATTCAATGTTAATTGAAATCCCCAGAGGTATATTTGCTTCAAATCCAGCACTAAGGCACACATGCGTGAAAATGTTAAGATTCATAGGAAAAGCTTATTTAGAGAGAAATATTAAAAGGTATGAAATTAGAGAATGAGACAATAAAAATAAGATAGCTCTGCTTGTGAGACTCAACATGGTAACTGAGCAATGCTTCCAGGCTGTAGCATAGAGGAGGATAAACATAAAATTGCAAATCATTCCCTTGTTAGCCACAGGAAATTAATGCTGCAGAACTTGCAATTTGAACATGATTTTTCAAGTGCCTGACTCATTACTGAATATAAATATGAATGGCAATAGGGCTGCCAGCGGTTGATACACATTTTACTGAGACAGAAACCACACAACAAACGCCGTGCCTCAAAGCGCCGTGGAACGATCAACAAAGACATGCAGCAGCGCAGGAAAACAAGAACCATCGTTCCCACGTCTGATTCTCGTTGGCTGTGATGCTGCCTGCTCCTGCGTCTGGTCTATGCAGACTCTGGGCTCTACTTTCACACATGAACAAACAGGCAGAGGTCTAGCAGGAGTCAGAGTTGGAAAGAGAAATCAGAATTAGATTTGTCTGACTTTTTTTTTTCCTATTTAAAAAGGTTTTGAATAAAAAACAGAATAAAAAACCCCAGAGATCTGTTGAAATCAAAGTGTTTTGGGATACCTGGAAGGAGTTCAGTGAAACAAGGGAGCACGCTTGCTCTCCTGCGGTTTGGCCACCTAACCCGGTATCCCCAGGGCTGTCGACGAACATCGTCCCGCAGTCCAGGACCGCAGCACAGCGCCCCGTGCCTGGACTCCTGGCCGCACAGCGGGGCCAGCTCCAGTTCCCACTGCGCAAAAACTATCGCTCCCAGCATACTGACCGTCTTGCTCAACAGTCCTGTACCCTATTCTCCAGTACCCTACTCCTCCACAGCCCATTTCCTCGGAAAAACAGAGATCTTCCAGGAAGAATGAGATTATGTCAGCCTCCCCCACTGCTCGTAGGCACAAAGCGGACAAGCGACCTTCAGGCATTTACGGCATTTCATTACAAAGGTCTTGCTCTCTCTCAGTTTAGGGGCATAAATCACATAGAGAAAGTCCAACCACAGTTTTAACTGACTTGCTTCTTAAAAACACAGAGTTATGGAGGAGTTATGCAAAAGCACGGACAGCAAGAAGAAACTGCTTGAATTTCCAAATAACTGCGTGTTCAGAAGTTTGGGGACCAGATCATAAGCTTTTAAAAACAACCAGATCCCCTGAGATTGTTTCTAAATCCCAAATCACTGATTACCTAGTTTAGTTGTACAGTAGAAGGTTTTGCTGTAGTAAGGCCTCCAGATTTTCAGGTGCCATTAATGGTCTGCTTTGCCACTATGGCAACCCCCCCCCCCCCCCCCCCGAAACATCTCCAATTTCAGTGGCTGCTTAAAAATATTCTCATCTTGCCAGTAGTTCTGTATCAGTACTCAGATAATATAATTGAACCTTTTGGTATTTAGTAAGGGGGGGGGGGGAGGAAAGGAAAAACAGCTTCTTAGCTAAAAAATGATTTAGTTCAGCAGTATAGGAAGTTAAAAAAAATATTTAACTGTGATTTACTTGCTCACTTTTCATAAATTTACAATATCCTGACCTGCAAAAGAACAGCTTGGTTTGAAAAAGGCTTTAGCCCCATAAATGTAATGTAAAATACTTTTAAATCTATTTTGTCATTATATCCTGATCTATATCCTAACTCCCCATAGAATCACAGAATGGTAAGGTTGGAAGGGACCTCTGGAGGTCATCTAGTCCAACCCTCAGCGTAGCCCATACAGGGATTGAACCCGCAACGTTGGCATTAGCACTACCACGCTCTAACCAACTGAGCTAAACCTGCCCCTAATATATAGGTACTTTCTGTAAATATCAATCTTCTGCATATTTGTTAAAAATTAATGATTTTTCAAAATAAAATTTATCAAGAAAAATGTAATTACCTACAAAATTCTTTCATATTGCATCACTGTAATTGAAGTCAACTTCTTAAGTACTGTTTTTTTTTCTATTCCCAGTCTGTGCTTTTGCTCTCTCTAGAGGATTTATGGGAGTCTGCTAACTCTAAGAAAAACAACAAAGCAGCAGCAACACCTCCCTCACCTCCAAAAATACTCACAAAATCCCCGAGCTGCTGCTTTATGGTATGTATCTTGATATACTTTATCCTAAGGGTGTAAGCACAAACCTGGGCAAAGGGTGCATCATCCCGAGACTGGTCTCATGCTGGTTGACAGTTTCCCCTGCTCTCATCTGCTACAGCTAGAACAAATCAATTCCCAATAATAAAGTCTTTTTCCCTCACTAATTTCCCCTTTGTTACTGCAAACTCCAAGCCTTACTGCTTGTGGGTCCATGCAATCTATTGTGTGTTTAGGAAATACCTGCTAGTTTTGCCCCCAAACAGGAAGGTGGGAACCTGGGGGTAGGGGAGAACTGGTGTAATGCAACATGAACAGACCCCTGTTTCTCCTTCTCCTCTTGTCTCCCTGCTCCTTAGTTCCCTTCTCATTTTGGGGACAAGTGAGATGGATTATTCACAAAGAGCCATTTCTCCAGCCATTGCGCCAGTGCTGTTCTTTGGCACTCCCCCAAAGGAGGGCTTTTGGTAAGATTTTCTTTCCAGAGAAAGACTATTTTCCTCGATTTTTTTCTCAACCAATACTATCATTTCCTAAGGCTTCTCCCACAGACTAAACAAGCTCAAATATTTCACAAAAGAGTAAATGTGGTAGGAATCAACTGAGCGATTCTTTCCAAGCAGCTGCTCCCACAATCCATGTTTCCTGCTCTGCCTGCTAATCTGCTGGCTGCTAAGCTTGGCTTGGCTCCCCTCAGCTCTTCCAGGATGGACCAGTGAAATGCATCCCACTTACAGCTCTGCTACTGAAGGGATTGAAAAATGGTAACAAATGGAGCATCTCCTATTTCTTTGAAACAAGTTATATCAAAACCCCTTCATCACAATTGACCTTCTTACCCTAACATTAGCTTAGCGTCAGCCTGAGCACACTGCACACAACTTGAAAGAAAGGTACAGGAAAACTTTCCAAAGGCCTTATTTTCTTTTGCAGAAAAGTCTTTTTTCCCCTGTTCTGACTTTTTGGGGAAAATTCCCAAAGTCAGAAGCCTTCACCTGCTGCGCTCAATAGGACTCCAAAAATATGTGCTGCAGAAGACAAGTGTGATGCCACCGACAGCTAGTGTAGAAATCTCTCCACCCTGCACTGTTCCCTGTTCAGGTACTCCCGCATCTTTTACCTTAGCTTGACCCACCTCCAGCACTTCTCTGCACACAAGTCTGCCTTTCCAGGCTTCCCAACATGCACGCAGAAACCCCACCTCTGCATGTTCCACGTTTGCTGAAGCAGGGGAGGAAGGCAAAACAGGAGCACCACATTTTTGAGCACCTTTCACAGACCAGTTGTTTCACTGCAAAAATCTGGTGTAGATTTAAAATGCTATAAGCCTCGCAGATGCAATACTGCAAATACCAGAGAAAATGAAATACAAATTAAGTCAGACTTTACGATGCCTGAAGCCTTTAATACAGGCAAGTTTCATGGACGGATTTTATGGCAAATCATAATCAGGCACATTAAGCACTCCACAGTTCTCAGACTGGGTAGGAAGCCCTTATCTATTATTAAATTTCAGACCTGCTGAATGCCAGTAGAAGCACAGATATCCTTGAGATGCAACCTTTGATATAGTTTGACAGAACAGTATCCAAGGAATGAAGATATTTTCTAAATGTTTTAGTCTGGTTGCAAAGGGCAAGGGAGAGATTTCCAGCAGTCAAAGATCTCAGCAAAACAAGGAGGTTGTCCCTATGTGTGTGTCCAGTTCTGGGCTCCCAGTACAAGAGAGACACGGAGCTACTGCAGCGAGTCCAGCGTAGGGCTACGAAGATGATCAGAGGGCTGGAGCACCTGCCCTGTGAGGAACGGCTGCGAGAGCTGGGCCTCTTTAGCCTGGGGAAGAGAAGACTGATCTTATCAATGTGTACAAATACCTGAAGGGAGGGTGTCCAGAGGATGGGGCCCGACTCTTTTTGGTGGTGCCCAGCAACAGGAGAAGCAGCAACAGGCACAAACTGAACCACAAGAACTTCCATCCGGATATGAGGAAAAACTTCACTGCTGTGAGGATGACGGAGCACTGGGACAGGTTGCCCAGACAGGTTGTGGAGTCTCCTTCTCTGGAGATATTCAAAACCTGCCTGGACACAATCCCGTGCAGGCGACCCTGCTTGAGCAGGGGGGTTGGACTAGATGCTTTCCAGAGGTCCCTGCCAACCTCAACTGTTCTGTGATTCTGTGGTGAATGGGGAAAAAATGCCACAGGAAGACCAAGCAGATGTGCTGGCTGCTGATCCTCTGTGAAAATCTTTTGAGAACGTTTTTCATTTTTGCTTCATGACAAGTAGATCGATTATTAGGGGCCTGAAGCTCAGGTTAAGTTTTGTCAGTAAATCTTCCATGCAAGAAACTTAAGCTCAGAGGATCAGGTTGCTCAAAGACCATCACCTCATACTCCGACAAACAGAGGTTAAATCTTCTATGGCCTTTGCAAACCTCATTAGAGGCCAGGTGGCCTTTAGGCCATGGTAAAGAACGGTCTTTCTACACACATGGACAGCCAGAATGACAGTCATGTAGTTTCAAGGAAAGATAAATACCAAACTGCCCATCATGTAATAGGAATGGGTCACAGGGCCTGTTCCAGTCAGGTCATAAATCCCCTCTGCTTTCCAATTACACGCTTGTCTGGCATATCATTTCCCAGAAGAGAAAAAATAACAGTCCAACCACTCAGGAATCCTGGCGGCAAGGACACGTGTTTTATTCAAACGAGATGAGAACTGCTGTCGGACAAGACACGCCAGCGCCTCCTCAGCAGGAGAGGGAGCTGTGGCATGGCTGACAATACGGGCAGGAGGATCACATCCTTAACCACCTCTTGGGTGTTTGGTTAAAGCTGAACCGCCAGAGCATGAAGGAGAGCAAGTAACCACGTAAGCAGGGAAATATCCAGAGCTGCACTCTGGTTCAGCCGAGGCTCCTTTTGCACAGAACATTAACATCATTCTGTGCTGAGCTGGGGGGGAAAAAAAAATCAAACTGCTAAATCCCCAGCACCTGCATGCAGTACAGCTGTTCAGCCACCCTCTGATGCAAGAGACAAGCCTGCGGTGTTGTAATACACAAGCATAAATTCTCACAAAGTAAAGGGAAATCAGCTACGCCCACGGCAGACGAACACCTCCTAGACATCAACGAGGTCCAGCAGAAGGCAGAACCTGGCCTCCTTGTCTGTTCTAAAAACCATGGACAGATTGCTTGGCTTGAAGAGGGCTCTTCAGTGCACTCCAAAAGTAGCAGGGTAGAAAACGGTAACCTTTCCCCCTCAATATCCAGCAAATGACTTTTTTCATAAAACACAGAGAACAAAAACTCTGCTGGCTCTCCAAGCACTGGAAGTAACAGTTTACACTGCTCTTGCCAAAGTCCTCAATGACCCCTTTGTAGCTGAAACTTGGATACAGTACGCCAGCCCCAATGTCTTTGATCTGTCAAAAATCAACAAAAATTTTTGTTTTCTCTTGGGCTTCACTGAGTGTCCTCTCCTGAGACTGTTCTTAACCCTGACCATCCCTTGCCGTAACTTTCAGAGGACCTTCACATCATCTTCACCCTCTGGACACTTTTAGCGACATGAGCAGCTTGCAGACCAAGAGAAAAAATAACATAGAGCTACACACAAAAGGGGAGTGCAGGAAACCTGACCTCTGCAACTCCTCCAGTTCGAACAGCATCAAAATTTTTGTACGCTTCGTGGGAAAGGAATTTTAAGATCTGAAGACCAGAGAGTTTTGCAAACAGCTCCCTCCAAATATCAAAAGAACTTCAGGAGAAAGTGCAAGCTTGTTTGCAATTCAGTAAGTAGGCAATAAGAAATTGGTGTGATGGGCCAACTGGAGGTGGAAGTAAGTCCTTAAACAATAATGCAGTTCAAAGACAGATTTGTAAAGGACTATAAAAGCGAAGATGAGGAACGTTTGCTTCATGTGTACAAGAACATGCCAACATATATTCAAAGATGGGAGGGAGACTGCTGACCGTCCAGCACACAGCAATCCCAGACAGCATCACTTGTGGGTGCCAGGAGACCATCACAACAACAGATGAGAGGCCAGAATGAGACTTAGCTGTGTGAACAGACAAGAGTGGCTATATGTCTTAGTGATCGTACATAAAAAACATCTGAGGGTATCTAGACCTCAGTCTCTCTCTCAGTACCTCCCTTTCCATTGAAAGGCTGAGTCTACTACTTTTCTAAGTTACTACATTCAAGACAGAGTTTAGGTTCGGGCACAGCCAGTATACTGTCACTTTATAAAGCTGAGAATACATTCAAGGACAATTAAATGAATTAAGCAAGCTATGAAAGCATTGCCAGACAGTTCCTTGAATACTACCTTCTACAGACTAAGCAAAAACTATGTTGAAGTTGTTTCAGTTAAAAATTCCGTGCTTCACATACCTCTTTCTTAAACACATATAGAATAACTTATTTTTGTTGCTGAAAGGACTGCATAACAGCAGGACATTCCCAGTGTGAAACCTCATATCAAAAAGGAATGAAAGCTCCAGTAAAAAATTAGTATTTGTTCCAAATTTCAAGAGTACAATCATTAACCTCCTTTTTTAATGTGTATGACAAAGTATTAAACTATTTCAAGGTGGACAGCAAAGTCTGCTGTGGGGGCAGTACCAGGCAGGCTGCATTACATTGCATTCCTCCAGCCTCCTGAAGTCTGAAACACACCTTCAACACTAAGCCCACAGTCACCATGTCACCAACCTTGTGTTTTTCATTTCCTGTCCTCAGCTGAGGGGGAAACGTTAAATACCCACCACGTCACCTTGCATTTCACCTGTGCAGAATAAATCCATAAACATCTCCTACTAATCTCTGAGGCTACTGCAATATTTGAACTTAATCTTTATGTATCTTTGGATAATGGCTGCAAATATTTCCTATCTGGTACTAAAGGCATTTTCAATGAACACATATCAATAATTTACAGAATTACAATCAGTCTGGAAGTAAGTACAATGCATATCAGTAAAATAAGCATTTGACAATATAATGAGGGTGGCAACACCAAATTTATTATGCATCAATTAGTCTTTTTAATCTCTGAGGCAGCCGTTAATTATTAAAGAAATATTAAGCTACAGTAACAAGGCTATGAAATGAAGTCACCCACTGAAGACACCGACATCCAAGGTTATATTTCCCTGAACGGCATGAGCAAGGAAGGAATTAAAGTGATTGTTCACACAGCATGTGTGTATCAAAATACCAACTTACTGCTTATCCTCGTTTTCTGCGTAATGTAACATCTTTAAACAGGGATTCTCAGTTTAACTTATCAAGGACCACTGGATAGATGAGGGCCTGCAGAGCACAGTTCACTTGCAGTGACGCAGAAATTGCGCAGCTGAATCTCCCTCTGTTGGCTGCAAGCCTCTCCAGGCTGAACTCTGAGAACAGCCTGTCTGATGTGTTCATGGGACAGTATTGAATTATTAATATCTGCCTAGTATCACATTACATGTCAAAAGTCAGAGGCACCTTTTGGAGATTCTCCTACCACACTGCAGAAGAAACAATACTTGGAATCAGAGATGGCACTGTCCACCCGTAACACTCAGCAGAACCACCCCGCAGCATCAGAAACAGCTCTGTCTGCTATCTCATGGGAAAGTCAGGAAGGTGAGGCTCTGAGTTCAGAAAGAAGTTGGTGGCTACCCACTTGCAAACACCTTAGCAAGTTTTTTTAAAAAATGATGAAAAGCTTTAAAGCAGCAGTTACATTACTTCTACATGGGGGAAAAAAATCCATAGAAGTAGAAAAAAATTCTTATCAAAGTACTGTTAAGTGTTGTCAGGTGAATAGTGACTTTATTCTTCTCTAAGGTGAACTGTTCCTTGTTGCTTAATTTATTTCACAGGGGCACAGCAAAGTTTAATTAGCTCCTTTTAAGATATTTGAAGACTTTCGATGAAAGGCATTAGGAGTGCCAACAATCTACACAAAGAATTGGGTTGGCATTTTGAAGTGGCAAGCAGGAATACTAATCCTGAGCAACAAGTGATCTAGTGAGTACTTGAAGACAAGGATCATTTCTGAGGTAGAGTGAGTGCTCTGAACAAAGTGCCATAAAACAGCTCCACACTGAACATGGAGGAAAAAAAAACATTTTGCAGAAGAATGCTCTACTTGATATTGTCGCCTTTAAATTGTGCTAAGCTGGTCATATAAAAGGGGATAAATAGGAGTAACTTAAAAAAGAAGACTCCTTTCTCCAGCTAGAGAAAAGGCAAAATAAAACGTGAAAAAATATATACTAAGACTATAGTGTTATTGATTAGAAGCCCTACAGAACTCCTAATAAAACATGCAGAATCAAACAAGAAGTTCCATCCTAGACAACACAGTCATAGAACAAACTCCATAACTGAAGCAATAACAAGAAAACTTGCATCCAAAACATTCTTACTGACAACACAAAAGATGCATTTCAGAAACCTCTTACAGGTTTTAAGATTTCAATTGTTAGAGTACTTTATTTTCTGGACTTTTGGGGACAAATACGATTTGAATTGCAAGCACAATCTTATTTTCAGAAAGTTAGAAGATTTATCACAGCAATTTGAATGAGGTAAAGTAACAATCAATTTGTAGTATGGTTGCAAACATTTCAATAAAATTCACCTTATTCACTAAAGAAAATAACTTGGTCTTGATCTAAATACAGCCACAGCACTCTTGCTTAGTCAATTATCATGCCTGTGGGATAGTGATATACCTGCAAAACTACGGTTCTACTGAGCAATGAATTAAATTTTTCACGCATTGCTGGCCAGCACACCTGAACTTTACTTGCTAATCCATTTCCCACAATACTGCAGACACTCCAAGCCTCTAATGCAGTTTAAAAATCTATTTTAGAGCTGCCAGAGAAGTTCTCTCTGCTTCCCACAGAAGTTCATGCTGGTCTCAGTTCCACAAAGAAACCTGGGTTCTCAGTTATGCATCAGAGGGGCCTGACTAACAAACCTGGTATTACTGAGCAACAAGAGCGTTAGAGCTTCCAGAGCACCTGTTTCCAGCACTGGAAGCTTACAGGGCTCATAATGAATTCATCACCACTGCTGCTAGCAGGAAAAGAAGCACTGTAGGTTTTAAGATTATGTTGCCTCTCTAAAGGATTTCAAACACATCTGATTTTAATGAAAGCGAGCATCAAATCTCCAGGTAAGCTTTGAAATTTGCATTTCCTCCTCATCCCCCCAAATAAGTCTAACCATGCATACTGAACTAAATCCGCAAAGAGATTGCCATTGCTCCAGTCAATATAGAAAAACCTAGAATACCTATAAAAACTAATCTTAAAACATCCCCAAAAGTTTTCATGGAACGTGGTACAAAAAGGATAGTGTTGGGGTGATGTGCTGTACATGTTTTATAGGGTACTTAATCATTCATTTAAGGCTTTTCCCCTTTGATTAAAGGGGCCTCACTGCAGCTACGTGGACATGCCTAGACAGATAGATGTGGTGAAGTACGAGGGGAACTTCCAACCTATCAACAGTCTCCCAGCAGACAATAAACTGAGGTTTGTACTGATTTCCCTGCAAAGCAAGGGTACACAAATGCATTAAAACTGGCTTAAGAAAGTTTAAACGTGCTGTCATCCCACTTGACTTCAGATATGGCAGAAACGAAATAGCAATTGTCTACCAATCCTGCAAGAGATAAGAAGGATCTCAGCCCTGAGGACACCCGTTGCTCAGGGCTGGAAGATGTATGAACACACTGTAAAGGAACTTCTAAGTCAGTGATAGAGACCCATTTTAGAGACTCATTTCCACTATAAATGAGTTACACTGATTATACATTTTACTGTCTCTCTAGTCCTCTCTCTCTCTCAGAACTTTCGATTACTTCAAGTATAAATCAAGGCTCTTCATTTTCACAATCTCTCTAAAACATACACCAAACTTGGGAGTCCCTGAACAATGAGGATGTACTAGGATCATCCTGCTCTAGGTTTTCCAGTCATTTTACACAGGCACTAATGCAGAAGGGGAGAACTCGGTATATCTGAACTTTCAGAAATAAAACCTTGTATCTTTCAAGAGATGTTGAAGCAGCTACTTACTCCTTGAAGATATAAAAAAAGAACTCAAAAAATAGTATATATCTGCAAATATGGAAATATTTCTTGTCCCCCAGCGTGGAATTGTGAAAACACACATTTCTAGTCTCCATTTGAAATAGATGCCTGGTTGATGCTGTTTTAAATCCAAGATGGCACATTACCAAATCCAGGTTATAAATACTTAACCATTACTTCAAAATGGAGTTCCTTGTTCCTAGCATGCTGCATGCAGTCAGTGTTTTGGGAGGTGAGAGTTTGCAGATCATGACAAAATACCACTTTCTATGGCACTGACATCTTACTCCATTTAATCTAAAAACAAAAACCTCACTCAACTTCCTGCTCCTTTAATAAGGCTTCATTCAGCATTCATCAAAAAAAAAAAAAAAAAAAAAAGAAGAAAAAGCTAAACAAACAGCACTTTTTCCATATAAAAAGCTAAACAGATGGAAACAGACTTGGTAACATGATTTCCTACAAATGAAGATTGCTTCAAAGTAGCTGATTATCCCATAATTAAGTGCCTTTCTAACTCTCTTTGCTTGACTATACCAACAACCCATCCATTCTTAGAAAAAGATAAAGATGATTAAAACAAGCTGAACAAATTATTTTAATATATGCAAGATATAAACACATTTGCTGCCAACGGATAAATGTAAACCTGACTGCACATATTGCATTTAAAGAATCATCTGGCCCTTTCATTTTAATCTCTTTGCTTCTTCCTGTCTTCCTCACCACAGACAGCTCCAAGATCCCAAAAGTACAACAACCCTGAATATTGCTTCTCCTGCAGGCACAAGGCCAGGACTGAACTAGGAATCATTCCTGCCTCAAAGAAAAACTGAGGAATGTCAGGGGCATGGAGAAGGGAAGATCCTCAGGAGAGCTGCATTTGCTGCCTGCGCAGCGCTAGCAGCTGCGGGTGAACGTTATTACTGCAGCACAGTCTGTCCGTCCCCAGCTGCGCCTTCTGCTCCCCGTGCTTCTGCCCTTGCACCAGCAACAGCCCTCACTACCACCAGCCTGGCTTTCTGAAGGGCCAGGATAAAGGTGGCAGTGGGGTTAGGGCTATTTAGATGTTCTGTTCAACTGTCTGCGTTGCTAGGTCCACCTAGGCATGGGTGGCAACCACCCCCCTCGCCCTTCTGTAGTAAAAAATACATAAAAAACACACTTACTTCATCTCTATAAAGAGGACTTGTGTAATACATGATATCCATCGCACTGCTGTTCAACATATCCCTTAAACCTCGTACTTTATCTGGAGTAATGGAGTCAACAGTGTCTAAAAGAAAAGAGACTTGAGTTACATGCAGGAGAATGATAAAATCCAAACAAGGGACAGACAGAAAACGGCATCAAACTTCTGGAAGAAGTTTTGCAGATTGCAGCTCATGGAACAGCAAGAGGATCAAGTAATGTACCTCCATCAAGGGTAAGTTTTGATCTCCATTCAACTGGAAGAAACTCAACATGAGTTGCAAGATTGGAAAAATACTTTTCTTCTATTTTTCTTGCAGTATCTCGCATCCTAAAAAAAGAAAAGAAGATGTTCTTGTTATGAATGCTATTCATCTATCAAATAAAATCAATGAATCCAGGCACAATACACGTTATATATTACTACTTTTCAATACTTTTCAAGTATGGCAATATAGGTTTATTAAAATAGGTAATTATATACTTGTTTGTTTGTAAGTATTATGTAACCTCAAACTTTGGTTATAAAGTACTTCTCATATAATGGAAAATTGTGTATTATATGTTCAAGAGACAGAGTTTCAAAGCTTTAAATATATATTATCAGGCTAATATAAACAACCTAAGCTCAATGGAAAAATGACTGACTGGTGAGTCAGGGGCATGATGTGATCTAAAGTTTGAGAGTTTTACCACACTGCCTTGAAATCCTGAATCTACTGAAATCAAACATTTAGACCAGTATGTAAGACAGACAATCCAGTGCTTTTAAACACAAAGACTACTATCATAAATATGACTATAAATACTACTTGAAAAATCAGACTTTATGTATCAGATAGGAAAGTGTGAAAATTCTCAGAGTGAGAAATAAGATAATTTATTAGCATTTCCAATTTGCAGCAGCATATGGAGAGACTAATTGTACATTTAAATGTTTTTTCTTTTTTAAAATGCATTTGAACATGAGGATTCACGCATCTCTCTGAAGGGATGCAAGGACCTTAAAAATACCCCTGTAATTTCAAGAACATAGTATGAAAACCTCCTCTGTTGTCTAGGGGGAAGGGGAATAATGATACATCATAATCCTTTAAAAATACTACTTCATTACTGCTGTGTGAAAGATCCTACCATGAAAAAACAAACACGAAATCAGACAAGATAGTAAAATACCCCTGCATCTTATCAAATACATACAGCAGCTAAGCTGAGAAAGTATTAGCTTTTCCTTTCCTTCAATGACACTATCCTTAAATGCTAATACCACTTAAGATGAACAGACAAACTAAATCTGACCAAAGAGCAAAAGTACTGGATTTCTGGTAGCTACTTTCCAGTTACAAGCATCACAGTTTGTTTCGAGGTAAACTCCAGAATTCCAATGTGTTTATTTCTATTTTCAAAGCAAACTTTTTTTTTTAAACAATTCCTGCAACCAAAGGCATGACGACATTAACCTTCCATCCACAATTCCACCAATTCAAACGTGGGTTTAGTAAGTCTGAAGCCTTACTGAGACGCTTTTACTGACTACACCAGCGCACCTATGCCCCTTCAGTGGAAACGAAGCACGTTAGCCTAAATCCCCATTAACACCTGAGACACTAATTGCTTACGCTGCTCCACTTGATCAGCAAAACACTGTCTGCGCTACCCCAAGCTCCAGCACCGGCAACTTGGTCAAAGGCCTCTTTTGAGTTTCAGCGCACATCTAACTCTACAATAAACTAACCATTCACTGCAGGTAGCTGTGATATCAGTTAAATCAGATATCAGCGTGTTATCAAAGTCAATATCTGCCAAACGTCCTTCACGCTGAGGTTGCCACAGGAGGTGACAATTCAGATTGGAGGAAGCACTGATCATATTGTGTTATAATTTCCCAGTGTAGCTATTGTCCTGTTTGGACACAGATCTAGAATGGGATTTATGTTGCACATGAAAGCTGAAATCGGATATATCCGGTGGAATGAGCATGGAGGGGAAATTCAGCTGCTACCAACAGCTTACAAAGGCTGAGAGAGATATTTCACAGTGGCTTGGGGCAAAATTCCTGTTATTTTTTTAATTTAGCATCAGCTTCACAGTGAGACTGAAATATACTTCACTGAGGAGGGAGTGGGAAGGCCAATGCATCCAAAAAACCGTATTTTCTTCAAGGATAATTCATTCTTTTTTAATATAATTACGCTTTTCTCAGGAAAAGGAAAAGCACATTATGATACTAAAGAGTAGATCTGTGATTTTTATACTTAAAATAGACAGTGACATCACACTTTTGCATAAAGGATATCTACATTTTTGGTGGAAGAAAGGAAAGAAAGAGAGGGCAATACCCTTCTGCACACTTTGCTTTAAAACAGTTACTGATGGCTTGACTAAACAGTCAAGAAATGCAACTAATTGACATCTCTGTTTTTAAAGCCTGTTTTGATTGCGCTCCTAATCTCCGGTCTAAGAAGATAGCAAATGTTTAGGAAATACAGCAGAACAACTTTCCCATGATGAGAAAAATCAGCAAGAGCATCTGCTTAAATCAAGGCTGATGAACCGTTTTGTTGCTTAGGGCCAACATAAACCCTTCAAATACCTTTTGCATCTCATACAACAAACACACATCTTATATTTTTTTTCCTGCTTGTTTGCTGAATGAAACTATAGTGGCTATGATATATATGAAATGTGATCAAGAGACAAACCTCACCCGCGGAGCCTAAAAGGATAGAGAAATGGCGCTGCCTTGCTCAAAACAACGCTTTCAGCCGTCTTCCCAAGAGCAATTCCAGTATTAGGCCTAAGCAGCAGTGTCTGTGGTTTGGGGAGTGACTGGTACGGGCTTAGGAAGGGAAACTTAAAATTTCCTTCAGGATAAACTTGGAAGAGAAAGACTGAGCACCTAGAGAGACGACACACGGAACAACTACACAGGTACAAACTGACCTAATATTGCAGGGCGTGCAACCCCACTCACACGACATGCCGCTAAAGACACTTATCCGAGAGCTTAACTTCAGCTGTGCAAAATTGGAGTATTTCTATATTATCAAAAAGATTAAGAAAAAAAATCAGTTAATACATTAACATTTTTGGAGTCCCTGAGTACCCCCCCCCCCCCAAAAAAAAAAAAAAAACCACACACCTCTCTGAGCAAAATCAGATGATTACTAGCACAATGAAACTTAGGGACTCAAAATCTAAAAGAATATCCTCTGAGACAAATAGTAACTCTTTGGCATAAACAACTCAGCTCCATCTTTCTGCAAGAAGGAGCATAGTGGCCTACTAACATAAATTTGCAAATACATTATTAAACTAGATAAGCAGCTAGAGAGGCTAGGTTTAATGGCAATAAAAGCATAGAAGCTTTACACGTGTACAGACACCTCCACCATGATAATTAATTGAAATAAAGAAACACCTTTAAATTACTCGGTCTTAGTGATGCAGGAAAAAAAAACATCCAAATGACTTGCACATCAGTGGCAGCTGTAGACATTATAAAGAAGTAGCCATCAGAGCCAGTAACACCCCCATCTTCAGACAGGATGGCCTTCTTTTCAGCTGTTAATTATCAATATTGCTGTCTCTCTTTCTTTTTCTCCTTTTTTTTTTTTTTTTTTTTTTTTTTTTTTTTTTTTTTTAAAATAGATGCACAGTTGCTTGGTAATTCACCCCAAAAACCTTGGAGGGTTCCAAGATGGCATAAGTCGCTGTCAAGCACAAGGCAGACAAACCAGAACCTGCAGTCAGGGACCTGAATGATCCCTGGAGCTGTTTTCTAGAGGGTTTTCTCCAGCTCAAAAGCGTTAGCATCTCACTAAAGCATTGCATGTTAACCTTATGAACTGGTTAATACTACAAACCACTGATGGAAGCTTTGCAAGGCAGATTGCAATCTAGGTAGTTACTAAAAATTGTAATTTTGTTTGCCTTTCCCTAAACTTCCTTATGCTATCCAGGTCAGTGTTACTAGACCAAATATTGTCAGGAGGAGGTGGAATTATTCTTTAGCCACGTTATTTTATAGCAGCAGTGCCACACATATCTCCTGACCACAGAAATACGGAGGCATTAAAACAGACTAGCAGAACAATTCCCAGCCCAACACATCTCATTTACAATGGGATGTCACTATACAGCATCTTCCACTGATTTTGATCAATGATTTTATATTTCAAATTTTGACCAAAATAATGTTGTAATTGCCAGGTAGTGTGGCTATGTTCACAGGCACAACCCCAGAACGTGTACCTGCTGGCTACGTGCACATCTGTTCTGCTATTAAGTCATCTTTTGCTGCTTTTTTCTTTTTTTAACCCAAGTTAAATATTTTGAGCTAGTTCGTTAGATGGCAAATCTCTAGTCACTTGCTAAATTAATACCAATTAAAGCTATAAATTCCCATTTAAACAGACAAGAAATTCTTCTCCTTTCAAATACAAATGGATGCTGGAATCTTGACCCCGGAGTAACAATTATATAAATCTATACATCAGACTGCATGGTAATAATTAAAATTCATGATTTTTCTTAGAAAAATCATTCAAAAACAGATGTAATGCATACCTTAAAGTATTTTGAAATTTTGCTATTTTACATGCAAAAATTAATGATCTAAAAATGGATACTTTGAGACTCACCATAATTAAAATGTGTTTTGCTGCCTTCCTCTGCCTACAGTAATGAATTAATAATATCTGATTTTCTCAGGTGTGCATGCTTTCTTGAACAGATATATTCCAGAGAAATATTACTATATTTAAAAAAAGTCACAGTGATAATTTTAATCTGATGCTGCTAAGTTTACTCTTGTGTAGCATTCACAAACATTATACCAAAAACCAGACAGCTAAGAACAAATTAGCTTCAGTCAATTCAGAAAGTTTATGAAATCACTTTGACAACAGGTAACAATAAAAACTGTCTGAAGGCTGGAAGATATTACCCTTTTATTCATGAGTCATCTTTGCAGACTCTCTTCAGTCTGAAATAACTCACAGCCAAGAGAACATAAGTGAATGGTCTTGAATTTAAAAAAAAAAAAAAAAAAAAAAGAGAGAGAGAGAGAGAAGACATCAGCTAACTTTCCAGGAGAGATCAGGCAATGAGCTGAATAGCCTTACACAAAACACAGACTAGGAACAAAATGTTCTTTGAGAATTTTGTCTCCTCAAGGTTAAGAAAATCACACTCTAAATTAATGGACTCATTTTTACAAGTTGAATAACAATTAGATCCCAACATCCTGGCTATTTGTGAACACCCGGCAAACTGCATAAAAAGATGCAACCTTTCTCATTTATCCACAAAACTTTTGTTCTGTCACAGAAACTAACTCCAGTAAAGAGGTGGAAATAATCTTATAAAACCGCCCTTTTCACAAAATCTTCACTAAAAAGCTGTTTATTTAATAAGCACTTAAACATTTACTCTCCCAGAAACCCACACTATGAGATGATCAGAAATACCAGTCCAAGTGCAGTAGGAGGCTGGACTGAAGCTCTCTGAGGGTCCAAGTGAGGGCTTTATAGATACAAATGTCCTCACGGGAGACAAACTCAGGGCTTAATTTAGCTAGTCACAGCTTGTGGGAGGTCACATCTCGGCGTTCGGTCCACAGACGAAACTCTTAGCTGCTGCTGCAGCCACATTTTCGGACTTTCCCAAGGCCACGCGGGCCAAAAGCGCTGCTGGAATCAGCAGTCCTTGCAAAACAAACTAATGCTGTTACTACTTACTGCCTGCACAGCTGCATAGATCTATCTCCTGCGTTTCAGTCAAACGCATGGTAAATTACACTCAAAAGTGCTCCCAGACTGGTTTCACCTCTCTCGATCTCTCTCACAGAGTGCAGCACTTGCTCACTCCTTGAGGAAATAAAGCACAAGTTACTGAGAAAACTCAGGGCTGGCTTGAGCTAAATTTGGTAAGTCAACGTGAGAGTAGCAGGCATGAGCAACAAAACTTAAGCTCTGCTCAAGCTAGTGGAAATAAAAGCTTAGCTGCATCTCAGAAATTCAGACTCAAGCCTTACTCATGGCAGGTTTCAAAGGGCAACTGCAGAACACGAGTCGTCCTCCGCTAGTATTCTTCAGGGACTCCTTTGAGGCCCTGCTCTCCACCCAGAACGTATCAAGTGCCTCGCACTGGGACGCACGTGGACTTGTTCCGCTACAGAAGGAAGGTGACAATTCTCAGTGGCAACCAAAATAAACATAACTACATGATTCACACCTCATCTTTTTCAAGGATGACAGGACTCTGCATGACCGAACGAACCCAAGCTTCTTGGTTACGCGTTACAGGATCCTGGAGACAAGCCAGTAGAGGCTTGCCCTGAACAGCCTAGTCTGTCTTTGCTCCAGTCTGCGATAGCGTGTTAGATATTTAACGAATGTACACAAAAACTCTTACGAGCATGTTTAATGCTCTGCAAGGAAAAACAAATATCCTGTACTGTGATTATAAGTGGAATTAACTAAAAGATTTTGTCAAGAGGCTTTACTCTAGTAAACTATCACTTCTACCCATCAGGATGAATGTCTCATTTATCTTGTAAGTTAAGCTCAAGTTGAAAGCGTTAGAACAATTTTTACTATTTGGTTATCTCACGTCAGAAGAACAGGCCATTACTACCAGCACTGAAGAATGGAAAACCAGCACTTAATATGCACTTAATGCAACATAAGCATTTAAATAGAAAACAAGCAAAACAACTATCTAAAGAGTTGAAAATTAGAGGAGGAAAGAAAATTAATGGAAATCTTGATTTAAGATTCCAATAGCACGTATTTATTGCACTGAGAGGCCTCTGAACTCTGTAACCGCTTGCGTACAGATGGAAATTTACCAAAACAGCTATTCTGATATAATTATTATAATGACAATCCACAATTAAAATGCTTTCTAATGGGGCTTGCAATGAACATGCACTTGGTGATTATGGAATGTCAAGAAGATTGCTTGTGTGGATAGCAGTTTTTGTGCTACATGCAGCAGCAAAGGCAAACACAATTCTCAAATCAAAACTGGAGATTCAGAGGTGACAGCTGCCAGCTCTGGAATAAGAACAGCCAAGAAGTGTCATAACATTAGGGTTATTATGAAAATACACAGAATAGTAACTCAATTCAATTTTTAAGTACAGAAGTTAGTAAAATTGACAATGTCAGCCTAGGGTAAAAAATATAATTTTTTTTTAAAAGGGAAATTGGCAACATGGATAGTAACATTCCTAAGTTGTATTTACTATGCCTATGAACCATGGCCCCAGCATAATTCAGAACCACAACTGCAACAAGAGATCAGGCTTCAATGAAAAAATATTCTAACACAGTACAAGAATGTGTACAGCAAAATCAAAAGGATATTCAAAAAATGATTAAGTCAGCACAGTACCTTATCAGAAATTTGGTAATGCCATAGCATCTTAGTTTGTATCGCACGTAAATATAGCATGTCATTCCATAAACAATATCTCTTAGGCTACCAAAATAGGTCATAGTGCTCTATGCTGTCCATGTTAGGTCAGCTGAACCATTGTGCTAGCTTGCAGGAGGTACTGCCTCTTCATAGATTAGTTCTGCAGTTAATGTCAGCGTTGACAGGAGCAGCTTGTTGTACCAGCTGCCATGCTACATTTAGATAATAAATGTGTTTAAATATACTGGGGAGAAACAAAATCATGTCACGTCTTCCAAAGATCTGTTCGTTCAAACATCAATAAATGCATCTTTTCTGTTTACCTACTTACAGGCCACCCTGCAACCACAGTATCTCACCACATTAATGATTAAATCAAACTCCATTTCTTAATGAAATTAACACATAAAATTTTAAATTACCCTGGATGGAGAGTTCTGTTTTCACCTTTTGTACCCAACAGTATCTGGCTAATGATGCAGATGCATCATGTGAGTCAAACCAATTTCTTCTAGAAGCAGTAACCTGCAGACCGAGCATATCGAATGAGCTCTGGTAGTCTCTCTCGCTTGGCCTGAGCAGCAGACAGTGCTCTGTGTCAGGGTTATAAGCTGCCTTTCTGCACACACTTTCTTTTTTTCCTTCTTTTAAGACCATTTGTTCAAGTGAGGCTACAGTTCTGTGGTATGAATTTAAGTGTAGATCACACAGAGGTTGAAATAAATACAAAAGCTTTATATGAAGTTAGATTGGGCTCAAAGAGAAGCAGCAATATGTGCACATAGCAAAGGCAATACGTGCACGAGGGTGTTTTGGTGAAGGGAGAAAGGGAAGGCATCTAAGCATTTCCTTCCATAGGTCCCATAGACCTCCAAGCACCACACCAAAACAAACAAACAAACAACCTCCCACCCCCAAACTAAGGTGCTGTGGAGCTTATCTCTCCTTTCAACACACTACACCGTGGGGATAAGTTTTACAGCAGGTTCTAGAAACTACTTCCTATTTTGTTATCAAGGGTACCAGAGTGACTTTCCTCTCCTACCTATGAAGGAACAACCCAATGAATAGTAAACTATACAGGATGAGGCTAAATTAAGATCTTGAAGATCTTCTGTAGGGCTAGAAGGAGAGACACCATGAGTGTCCTCATGGTTTTGTGTCTGGCAGCTGATCTACACATTCCCTTCTGTGACATTTCTTGTCTGTCTTCTCCCCCCATCCACGTCTCAAATTTCAGAGAGGACTGGTGGTGCTCTATAGAGGAACTGGTCCTCGCAGGTGCCATGGGGCACAGATTTCCTACTAAAGTACATGCATTTAAAAGGAAACACTACTGAACTTAACTTCTACTTTAAAGCATGAAGGGTCCAAAAATATCTTGGACCCATCTTATCCTTTTTCAAATGGCACGATTTGACTTCTTGTGTCTCTAATGCAAAGAATGCAACCCACCCGCTCCCTCCACCGCACGTATGTGCGACACACATGCGCACACACACACACGCATTGATGAAAGCACTAACAGAAAGCGTTGCACGGTGCTGTGAATACAGCTTGTGAAAACTGCCACTGTGCTTGCCTAGCAGACATTTCTTCTAAAATCTCTTCCTAGAGCAGATGGGATCCTCCACATTGATAAGCTTCAAGCTACTAAAAAGAAAGGGATTTCAATCTAAGATAATTTCATTTGCAGATTTTGTAGAGAATTCATGCCAATAATTAGCATTTATGCTAATATGTAAGACTGGTCTGATATCTCTTGAAGGCATCTAAGACTAGAATAAGATATACTGAAGCACAGAAGTCTTGTTTTCCTTTTCACTAAAAGGAATTTCACATCTTGGACTGCCAGTTAAAGTGGGACTTCTTAAGGAATGGATACCTGCATCCTGAGCTGACATTAATCCACCCCAAAAAAGCCTATGCAAATTTTCAACGCAAATAGGGTAGGGAGAAAGACAACGCAGAGAATCTTAATGACTGCAAGGCGGGAGTTTTATATCTGGTAGCTGTTAAAAAACAGCAACTCATAATGTAGGCCATTTGCACATGCAGTATCATTGATATTTCTCCTACAAAAATCTAAATTTTTACATGTATTTTGGTAACTAGTTCCAGTTTTTCTTCAAGGGCTATAAAATCTCCTTCTCTTTGCTTTTGCTTGTCTGCTCTGAAAAACTGCAAACAGAAGAGCAGTGAAGTGCTAGAACAAGTAAAGTAGGGAGTAGCAGGTTGTTACTTTATTTCACCACAGTACCATTTGTCATCTCAAAGAGGTCTACTCTGGTATGTTCTCATTGGAGTGGAACAATGAGCTAAGTGAACACAAGAGCCTGCTGACACGATGGTACACACCATGGCTACGGGACCTGTCACCGACACAAGCACTGACCTACGCTGCCGTTCTGCATTTAAAGAGAGGTTCACAAAGCCCTTATGAAATCAGCAATCCAGCTCTACAAATACTTTCATAAGGATCACCAGTTATGTTACTATTTCTGTTGACTTCAATGCAAAAAGGCAGTGGAACTATTTGTGACACACGTCGCACCATCTGCACAATACACACATGCAGTTAACACATTTTTAGTCTCTTCTTTCAGCTAATGAAGCATTCACTAACACCACCTCACCCCCCCCAGTCATTAAGACTGATTTTCTTCTAATGTTCAACAGAAATATTTTCTGGGACAAGATTCACAATAGCTCAAGAGTTTCTCTTCTCACCAGCACCTTGAGTGGCCTGCTGAGTTAGCACTGATCTCAAATCAAAAACCATTTGCAAACCAATCTTCACAAAAGACATTCAATGGAAAGATTTAGTAAGCTTTTAATTGTGTTCTACATTTTATCAGTCATCTGTGCAGGGAAGCCAGCAAGTAGATTTACAGCAATAGCTTTCAACTGCATTAAATAACTCTGCACTGTTAAGACTGTCAACATTCACCTAGCTCCTCATTCTCCCCCTCTTATAAGGATGCCCTTCACTTGTCCACTGACATCCAGCAGGAACAGTGGAGATTCCTCTGGATTTGGACCAAATGCAGATCTGTCCCCATTCAAAGTCACTAACCAAAGGTGCTATAAATTCACTGACCAATTCCCTAGAAGTCAGAAATATTGGCCATGAAAACAGAATACATCTTTGCTCTTCTGGCTTGCAGCTGCCCTCACTAGGTCTGTACATTCAAATTAACACAGAAAGTAGTGTATACCCACAATAAAAAGACTAATGACTTGGGGAGGGTGGAGAGGGGAAAGAAAGAAAGCAAGCTTAAACTGAAGGGTCTGCTGTCATTTATAATGTCAGCCTTATATGCAGGCTAGAATTGCTACTGCAAATATTATGAAGCACTCACATAGCTGTATTTTTGATGATCCTTCCTTGGTCCATTTTCTGCCCAATACCATGCACAACAAACACAATGTGACTAGTTTGTGGTGGCTTGTCTTCTAACGTAGCTTCTTCTACATAGCCTCTATGTAGCCTTGTCCCGCTACTTGATGCTGCAGGAAAAACATTATCCTAGATCAGTTACATCCTATGAAGTGTGATGCTCTTACATATGCTGACAGAACTTTAATTTGTCTTAGATCAATTCACTGAAGTATTTTGAAAATAAGATTACACATAAAGAAATAGCATGTATTTTTAAGTGTCTGCAATTTTAAACTCTTGAGATATTTGAGCAACTGGTGATATTAATTGTATTGGCCAATTTATTGATAGAACATTTCCGCTGTAAAGATGACTAATTTTATAGATGTTTTGAAAAAACAACTTTTTAGAAAACAGTTGATTAGCTGTCCATTTGCTTTTACAGTGCTATGAATTACCCTTCTTCAGTGTGCCTCTAAACATCCTTACATCTCTACCTTTCTCCTACAGCATGAAGTGATTACTGAAGTGGTCTTATCACAAAATTGCTAAGCATTGGCATTCTCTCTCTGAATCCATTAAGACAGCTGGTTGAAAAGCTTTACAATTTTTCACTTTTACAGGAAAAAATGACATTTTAAGTAGATCCAGCGCCAGGTTTCTCCACTCATTCTCCTGTTCAGCAGCCAAACCAAAAATCAATTACCCAAGGCAAATACAAGTACTGTCTCACTGCCCCGCAGCTGGCTTGTGAAACCCACCAGCAAAGCGTGTCTCCATCCCCCTCTAGTGACAGACCAATATAAGAAGGTAACAGTTTTGTACAAGTGCTAGCTGTGCAACTGGGAAAAAAAATGAATCCAGAAACCTCTTCAGAAGCCAGCATCATTCTCCATGATAAAAATTGAAACAAATAACTTGTTTTGTTTTTAAGGAGGACAGAAACACAATAAAAATGCCAACATCATATGAGACTTGCAGAACACTTCAAAACTGCAGAGTTAAGGTCACTTTTACAACATTTACTCCTGCCCTGGTCCACTTGGGCATTAGGATGATGTCTGTAACCACACGATCACATGGCAGTTTTTGCAAACGACAGACTTGGCTTATCAAGTGGGCTGCTATCTGATACATCTCCCTCCAGATTTTTTAAAATAGATTATTGTACACTGTCCAAATCATGTTCTGGATGCAGAGTACTTCATTTCTTCTGGAATCTTGTGCAATAGTATTGGATAATATTAATTCTTGGAAAATATTAATTAAGTATCCACCCATCAATCTGGAGGGGTAAGAGGGCATTAATTACAGAACAGAGGCATGGAAGTTAAAGCAAAACCTATTACCTGATCTCATCCATTCAGACAACACAGAACAAAACAGCAGGCAGTTGCATAGGTTCTTGTTTATGCAATTGTCCAGCAGCGTAGAAACGCCACAAAAGAGAGGACAAGTTCCAGATTTCTTGGTGGGTATCAATCCACCTTTCCCATGAGAGAGACTGCCTCTCCCCCAGTTTAGTCTCCCTGACTTTATAACTGGTAGCTTTGAGATAAAATGAGAAGGCTTCCTATTAAAACAGTTTCACCTCTCTTCTTAGTTCATAGGTCTATTATATGAACAGTTAAAAGCAGGAGCTGGTGACAGGGGAAGGTATGATCATGTATTTGAGGAATGCATCACAGTATGCAGTACACAGGGGTAAAGTTATATTTGCAAAGGGAATCATAATTTTTATATTATAGTTACTAGACTTTGCAACTGTAATATTTTAATACACTTGTTATCTAACTGCTGCATCCACAATAATAATAAAAGTAATGAAAATATGTCATAGCTATTCTTGTCTAATTGTAAGCATGTACAACAACCTAAAGCACATAATCTTCTGCAACACTGCAATGACAAAAAAATAGGCTAAGCACATATCAGAACTTCAAATTTAGCTTCTCTTCCTAGTGTTAAAGCAAAAAACTTGAAATATTGGTATTTACATTTTTTAAACAAACTCTGATGAATATTACCTTTGGAAAACCCCAACTTTTGTGTAACAGTTCTTGCAATTTTAGATGTTGTTGCATCACTGTAAAGATACACTTCATCCACACTGTGCCAGTCCACATGGTTGCGACTCAACTTTAGACTATGAATAGCTGCAGCAAAAAGGAACAACATTTAATTTAGATGGGTAAGAGGAAAAAAGCCTCTTCAGACAGAGAGATAAAAGGGAAATTCACACACAGAGTAAAATCTAGAGCTCTATTATACCCAAATCTGTATTACTTCTTACCTTGAAGGTATTTTACATTTAGGATTAATCTGACCAGGACAAGCAGCAACATGGAGGCCACCTCTGAGGACATCTCCCATCACTTTCCTCCCACCCTCATTCCTTTTTTGGGTTAGGAACCTTCCAAAACATACTCTTAGTTGAAAACAAAATACAGAGAGGGCAGGGCAATCCATCCGAAATACTGCGGGTTGCCGTGAAGACCAGGTGGCTGTCATGTGCGTTCTTGCTAGCAAGAGCAATTGCATTCCTATTTTCTTCCTCCTGTATCTGTACAGCGAGATCCCCACTTTGACTGCAGCTACAGGGCACCGCAGTAACACAAACGGATGCTTTCAAAGCTCTAGTACTAGAAGGCTCCATTGCATCTTTTATCCTTTCAGAAATGTCTAGGAGTTGGAAATGCAGTTCAGTGAAAAAGCCTCTGAATGAGTAATTTCTGGCACAGAGCAGAATCTAGGTCTTTCAAAAGCCACTAAGAGCTGTAGTGTCTTTGTGCAGCTAGTGTATTTTCCAGATTGGAACTGGCTGAACTCTCGGACCAAACTCATGATACATTGCTCGATTGTCAGGATTAAGCACAGCAGATACTTTATAAAGGGAAGTCAGAATCTCTCATTTAAGCTTGGGACTTGCGTGAGCAAAACAATATTGCAGCTGTACTGACTAGTAATTTGGATTTCACCCAGATTTGGAAATCTGCTGCTTTAGCCTCATCTAACATGAGACATGTAACATTTAGGAGAGCTGAAAATTAGCAGCAGTAGTCCTATGACAAATGTGTTAGTTAACTGTGTCTGTAAGCCATGCTAAAAAGCCTGCAGTCACAGAAAAGGCTTTTTTTTTTCTTCTTCATAAAAAGTGAAAATTTAGCTCATCCTCTACTTGAGGCCACTCAAATTAATTTTTTATGCTCTTCTAAATACACTCTGGCAAAGCCTGAGCCATCATGATTTCTGATTTTAACTCTGTTACAGTACAGAAGACCAACGCTGAGCTAAATGTTGAGACCTTTCTCCTGCAGTATTTTTTTTTGTTTCTTTGCCAAGGCACACAGACCTAACAGATTGATTAAAAACTAAACCAAGTCTCTAAGAAATATGGGCATTAGGAAAGAATTACCCCTCTATTATGCTAAACAACTGATTCACAAAAAGTAAACAGAACTACACTGCAGTTTTACACTGGCAGTGCAAGGAACAGGAAAGGAAGTCAAGTGTGACTCCAAAGAGCAGATGTGGTAGCTTAGGCTAATGACTGGCGAGAGCAAGAAGCAATCTAGCGAGTATTCACTGAACAAGCAAATGGGTTTTTTTCCTAAACTCCCTTGTAGGAACAGAGATGGGGCCATGACCAGAAGTCTAAGTACAGAACTGGAGAGGGAAAGGAAACTCCCAGCAAAACTTCCTCTTTCAGACCTGGCACCAAAGTCAGCCCAACAGCGATACACTGAAAGGGGCAACCAGGCTAGCGGCACAGGCACACGGCTTCCTTTAACCTTGGTGGACTCTCCCCTGTCCCCAAATTCATGACGACTGTAGTCTTTAGGCATCATTTAGCAGCACCTTACCCATAGAGGCCTATTCCATCTGCATTCTGTAAAACACCCCTCACAGTACGCTCCCGAGGAAGCCGACAGCAGAGGAATGGGAGTCTAATACCTTCGGGACCATCACAACAGTCTCTAGGCCAAAGCACGCAGAAGAGGCTGAGAGGGGCCCATGACTGAGTTGCTTACGAGGGTTGGAAGAACAGTGATTTGGGGATGAGTGCTCCTCAGACATTTGCCTGGAATAAAGCTAGCTCACTCTATCACAAAGAATATACCAAAAGGTCATGGATTTTTCCTACCTTGCATGAATTATTCTCACTTGTGGAGAACAAATCCCTAACTTATACTCTTGCACTGTTTTTCAAAAATGCTTATGTTGAAGGACACACTATAGAGCCATGCGTGCTTTGAAATCCCTCTAAAAAGTTTAAATACAGGGAAAGAGAAAAGGAAAAAGAGAATATAAAGTATGTATTCCTAAAGCCTTGAAAAAGCTGATCTGTATTAGACTCATCCTGAGGCAAAATAATTGAATAATAGCTGGAGATCAGAAAGCTTGCACCGACCTTTATGCTCACAGTATAAAATGCATGGAAAAGTGGGGATGTGCACAGTGTACATGTACTGCCAGCACAACCAGTCCTCGAACACTTGAGGAGCTGAGCGCTTCCAGCAGAAGTGGCAGATGGATACTTGAACATGACATTTCATAGGGCTGATGATTTAAAATTAAATACCTTTTAAGGTAAGCATTTGGTTTTTACTTGATACTTTCATCTATCTTCTAAGACCAAAGCATGGGGTGATTCCTTTCGTTTCTGACTATACTCAAGTCAAAATCAATCTTGAAGGAAGCAATCTTTGAAGTGGTAGAGCTGATATTATCTCCATCTCTAAGAAAGGAACTATCATTCCAGTTAGAGCTAGCAATCAGAACGGATACATACTGCTTGAAATCCTTTCCTGCTTTCTCTATTCAAGTATTTTTGACTAAATCTGCTTTGAAATCATTGAGCAGTAGTTTCTAAACAAAAATCTGACACATTATACCCAGAGTTGAGAGCATAATTTGGCCACTATTAATATTTTTTAAATAATTAAAGTTCCAGTATGGAAACTTGAGGCACAGCTGCAGATTTTAAAGCAATTTCTATTTACAAGACAAATGCAAAACCATTAGGAAAGCTATTGCTCTTAATAAATTGGGCTGTTTCACATTGCTGTCATTTTTATATTGTTCTTTATCATCTTTCAATTCATGAATGTCATGGTTTGTTATATAAGCACCAACTTTCAATCCAAGCACATTCAAAACTACAACTGAGCATTATTTGAGCAAAATTACACAACATCATTTTCTGTGCACATGGAAAACACAGGATAAAAACAGTTATCTAAAGACGAAGCAAAGACACATGGCTCTTCTTACTGTTTAGAACTGTAATGATATCTATTCACCTTGAACAGACTTGAGTTCCATGGTTAAGAAGTGGCAGGAAAAGGTTTAGTATTCAACATTTTGATTGCAGGCATTTGTATTTTGGATCCAATTAAAGAAAAGTGTAATCAAAAAAAGTCAAATGGCAAACATTCACGTATGTCAAAATAAGTTCTCAAACTTCAGAATATCCCCAGGAGCTAAGAGGATATTATATGGGCTAAAAAAAAAAAAAAAAAAAAAAAAAAAAAAAAAAAAAAAACCCTCTAAACCTATCATTTGCATTTACAACGTAAATCGAGCATGCAGTTTTCAGAAGTCCAGTTCCACAGTCACTGAAGTCAGTAACAGTTTAATTTCTACTGGTTTTAACAGTGGCACAGATAGATTAGGGCCAACTACTTCTGAGCCTTCTGCAATCATTAATGGCTCCTGTAAGATCTACTCCCGCTTTCTGAAATGAATTTGTACAACATGAACTGCTGTAAAATTCAAGGTTGCTTCTGCAACACAGTAGCCTTGATCATGTATTCTAGACAGTCTTCCTTTCTTATATCACATGCCCAAAGTCTTACTCCATTCCAGTACTGATACAAAAGCTGCAGTAGAAATAATTTACAACATAAAATTAAAAGATCATGATGCATGTATTACCCAGAAAAGTGCAAAACAAAACATCACATAGTGTAAAACTCTTTATTCAATCTCCCCATTCCTTCTCTAGCATAATTTATCTTACATCAGGCCTTCCACAATTTTAAACACATTGCTCTTAGTTTATTGAAAAAGCCAAACCACACAGTAAGAGTGTAAGAGATCAATGTTTACGCTTTTCATGACAGTCACAAACAATTATAACATGGATTACTGCATGATACTGTTAGCATCTACTTTTCTCTATGATGCACAGCATTTCTACTTTTTTCTAGGATTTATGATGCTTTTCCTTCCCTTTTGAAGGAAACGGCATGAATGTAGCTCAAGAAATTGAAGTGGGTAAATCTAGCACATTTAACTGGTATAAGCAAACTAGAATTTAAAGCTTCCTAAACCAGGAGTACTACAAGAAAGAAATCTACAATTACTGTACCTTGGGAACGTTTTCGTTTAAGACATGCAGCATCTGAATTCTCCTTATATCCTCTCCATTTGAACAAGGAAGGGAGGGAGAAGGGAGGGAGATGGTAGAGAACTAAAAGTAAAAACACTGAGCTTCAAAGTAAAATTTTTAAAAGGGATGTCATTTTTTTTCATTAGTATTACTTTTTGTAGAAAATTGACATTTTAGTGAATAAGCATATACATTTAGAAAACGGTTTTGTAGCAAAAAGCGTGAGATCACATCAGCCAAATTTAACTTTTTCCATTTCATAAACGGTAAGGACATCATGAATGCGGCAAGCTAAAGGTGTTAGTAAAAGAAAATTGACAGAGTAATCACTAGTCTTACTGAGTGCCTTTGCATTAGTGTGTTTAAAAGCATAAACATACTATTTTGTATAGGGTAGAACACAGTAACCCTTCTTAAATATATACCGTAAATATTTAAATAACCAAACTCCTTAACTTTAAGCATAGGTCTATTATTTTCCCCAAAGACTGCGAGAGCATAACAAGTTAGATTGGACAAAATATCCTACTCTTAACCCTGGTTTGTACTTCCACAGGAAGGTGCCTTCCACAATAAAATGAGCAGCTTGCTGTTGTTGACCCTCCTTGGAGGAGGGCTGGACAAGATGCTCTCGAGAGGTCCCCTGCCAAGCTCAGTGTTTCTGTGCTTCTGTGTTAACTTTAGTCACTGCTGGTAAAGTTACTTTAATAAATTTATTAACAGAGAAAAATCCAAAATCTAAGGCAAAACAAATCAACTCCACTCCAGCTTTTAATATTATTATGGCATCTGACCACACACTGAAAATCCGTAACAAGAAAAACAACAAACATACGCAATTTCAAAAATGGTGCATCTCAAAAACTCATTCTGATTATGACTTACAGGACTTTTCTTCTCCATTTCTGAACAGATATCAAAGAATCATAGAATAACCACTGAATAATTTACACTGAAAGGACTTGATAGAGGTCATCAGATACCATCCTCCATGTAATCAACATTTGCTTCAAATTTCAGATTTAGATCAGGTTACTCAGGGCCTTTTCTATTTGAATTTTGAGTATCTCCACAGATGAAGATTTCACAAATTTTCTGTGAAAACGTAATGAATCATGTCTATTCCTTGCCTACTATCACATACGTGCAACTTCCAGCTTCACTTCATCCTAATTACAATAATAGACCTGAGAAAAATCACGTAGCAACAGATGAGATGTATTCAACCACGTATGACACTAACTAACCAAATACTTTTAAAATAAAGGTAGCAAACCTTAAAAGTTGTTAGAAGATAACATTTATAACGGAGACTAGTTTATGACCTACCCTTTGAACCACTGCTCTGTGGTCTTGAATGGAAGCATCAGATTAGCCCTCACACCAGCCTACAGTGGTTGCCTTTACTTCCCCAGAAGCACGCTGAGCACTTGCTGTTCCTGCCCTGCTCTTCGATACTATTACCACAGGCTTCCGGCTTCCTTGCACAGAAAGCAAAAGTGCAGCTTTACGACCTACCAAATTACCTCTCCCCTGTGCTACAGAAACTCATAGCAAGGGTATGCGGGTTCCAGACACACAGCAAGAGAGAAAAATCAACGCTGAAAGAGCTACTGTGACCCTTCCTCAAGGAAGTCCTGGTCTGAACATCTTTGCTGTTATTCTGGTTAAACTGTTAGCAAAATATCTGGTCTAAGTCCCTTTGAGATGCTGCTGTGGTCTGAGTTTAGGGTCTTGCTTCTCTTACAATAGCCTTGATACTATTGAAATTGGAGAACTAGCGAATGCTGCTGCTTTGATAGACTATTACAGATAAGTTCTGAACTCATCATCTGCCTTGCGAAGCATAAAAAGCCATTTTCAGACCTTGTATTATTTTGTATATTTTCAGCTGAGTGATTGCTAACAATGTATTATGTTACCATTTTTATTTTTCCTTCAAAATGTTTTCACCTGAAATACAGCTCCAAAGAACAAGTGTGATAACTTAGGTCTTTCCCATAAATATTTAAATATATTATTTATTGTAGAATTCTATAGAGAATCACTGGGTATATACAGGACAAGAAAGGTTAATATTTCTGCAGAAAAACATCAGAAAACTCATTCTCAAATAAATCACCAAGGTATTTTCATATTTTAAGGGTTGAAGGTTATACCAAATAGTTAGAATTTTGAACCTAGGAATTTATTTCAAAATATCACCTTACAGCCCATGTGGATATGAATTTATGTATGCTAGGTCTGAAGAATAAATCTTCCTTAAGAAGGATGGGCAAAGTCTATATACAAAAAAACCTAGTGCTACCTGGATGAAAAACAAGTACTGGACAAACAATTTAGAGGGCCTAAAAACCCCCCCACTGTCCACATATCAGCAGCACAGCAGAAAAACAAGTCACAAACCTGGAAACCCACACATGCCGTTACAGCTGTGTAGCATCTCATTTGGGGGTTTAAGGTGTCAAAGATTTGACTGTTTTTAGATTTGACTGAATGACAAGCATCAAGCTTTACTCTTAAATACAGCCACAAAATGACAACATAATGATTCTCATTTTGCTCAAAAATGATGTAAAATTGTTTAAATTAATGACAAGCTAGAAGATGCTTTCCTGAATCTGCTGATTTTATGTTGGTGGTCTGCATTATCTCAAGCAGAGGCTGCAGACATTCACTTTCACAAAAAAACTGTCAAAGAAATGCAGCCAACACCTTTTTCCTTTGATGAGGGCTCATCTTAAGTTTGGTTTTCTCCTGCAGCTCTACTCATCACTCTGTTTTAAAAGACAGAGAAGGAATATCCTTTTCCTGTATCTATCAACAATTAAAACCAACGGTTAAAATTGAAAAATGTGTCTGGAACTAGGTCAGTATCAAAGCAGACCCCAGGGCGATGGGATGTGAAGGAGCGTGGTCAAGCTGCGGAGGAGACGGACAACGTCCTTGCAGCATTTCCTTGCCACTGTATTCCAGCAGCATTCCTGCGGCTTGGCTTTAAGCATCTAGGGAGCACCCTTGACAGTCAATGAGGAGCGAGGCTCATGCCCTTGGAGTCCCTCCCTTTGCCTGCGCACATGCCTGGTCTATGGTGGTCTGGGGAGCCAGGTGCCATATCACCAACATCTAGTACGCATGCTGCACTTCAGAAATCTCTGATCCAGGTAACCGGCTTCTCACAAGTGTAAAATGCCGACACATTTAGAACCACATCCAGAAGTCTCAAAGACATTTGACTGATAAGTAGCATGTAGAGATCTGGTAACTGAGAATCTAGCCTATGAACTCCAACAAAACATGGCTTTCTGGGAGCTAAATCCAGGTCAACTGGAAACTGCAAAGCTGAAGGTCTGCTCAGACAGTCCCAAGAAGAAAGAAAGCTATCCCACTTCTCTGTTCTGCCATAACAAATAATTTAGCTGTGAAAGTCATGCCACTGCTGAAGCCAAGAGCTCAGCAGACCACTGAAAAGAAGTAGACAGCGAGAGGAGCCAGCTGTATCAAACAGCATAAAC
This sequence comes from Rhea pennata, assembly GCF_028389875.1. Taxonomy (NCBI): domain Eukaryota; kingdom Metazoa; phylum Chordata; class Aves; order Rheiformes; family Rheidae; genus Rhea; species Rhea pennata. The sequence continues at coordinate 66,610,514 of NC_084667.1, read as the reverse complement.
ACAGTTAATTTTGCAAGGCATGATACTAAATACCTTATAAGGGTGAAAACCAAAATGCTCCTATAGGCAGTTTGTTCCCGCTGAGGGATTCCTAACTCTTTCACCGAAGCGGTGGTCTCCATGCTGCCTGACGGACAGTAGAATTTGACAAGTCATTCACCTAAATATCATCATACGCTGTTCTGTTAGCTTCAGGATTTAAAACTTCCTGTGGTCCCAAACACCACCTATCATCAATAGATGCTCTGGACAAAGCATACTTATTTTCTTGTTAAAATGCTTAAATCCAGGAACAGAATTGAGAAAATAAATCATTGGAGTGAGGACTCATGCTTGTAGAGGGAAAGATATCCTCCTGAAGTGCATTCCACACCACACACAGACAGCAAGCAGTATCACTTGGCCTACACTTAAGTAAGCTGATTCTGTTGCAAGCAATGCACTGACAGGTTGCTCAAAAGCCAAGTCTGCTAAACAGCTAGTAGCTTGCTCCCAGTTCTGTTTTCTGCAGAAACGGTTTTCAAAGAAAAAGAAATAAGAGGAGGAGGAAGATGAAGCTGCAAGCCAATTGTAATCTAAGTCTTGGATACTAAATTACAGCATATATATTGCCCCAAGTTTGTAGGCTGAATAAGACTCAAAACAGGATGGAACTAAATCAATTCCTGTTTACCGTAAAAATGAAGGATTTCTGGCTTCCAGCTTTTCAGCCTACTGCCACCATCTGCAGCATGCCTGGGGTCAGACTGAGAACCAACAAGTTTGACAAGCATCTTGTTGATACTCACTAGACAACAAGAGGGGTTAGCTTTTCATTATTTACAACATACCCTGGCATGCTCACGTAACAAAATAATTATGTCTAAGTAATAAGAGTCTTCATTACAGAGGTCTTAAACTTTTTCCGGGGAATTACATAAGATTGCTAGTTTTTTCATTAATTACAGTGCTTTATCATAAAATTGCATATAGCCACTTCACCTTCCAGTGATATTTAAAGGTTTATTTCAACTTCCACTGGTCTTAAACAGCTACCTATAAATCTTAATGGGATCAAATCCTATTTAGTGAAGCAGTTAGTTACAAAAAAAAACTGTAGCAACAATGGATTTAAGGAATTTATACACTTAATTCAACACTTTTCCAAATAATAACATTTAGATCACCAGTGATGACATTACAGTCCCCAAGTTTCTCCCCAGTGCTGTATGTAGGCAGTAATCAAGGGTGTCAGCTGACCAGAGATGTACTGAGACATACTATAATGACCAAACAACTTTTTACACCTACTGTTAATTATAATTTTACCATGACTCCCTTATTACTACAAAAAGTCTATTTAAAGTCATTCATGGCTTAACATGCACTCCATTTCGAAGTGACTGCACATATAACTTATTTTTTTTGGCTTCAGCTTCATAGAGAGCACAGGTGTCTGGATTCAGAGTTTTTTTTCTGTCTTCTATCTTTTCATAAATAGCAGGGATCCATATGTTTCTCACTACTCTCTACAGTCTTTCGTACCTCAAATTTGACAGCTTCTGCTCCACAGACCAGACTTAAAAAAAAAAAAATTGAACTCCATTCTCACTTGATGAGAAAAATCCAAATACAGCTCAAGACAGCCTTCCTTCTTTCCATCTAAAGTGAAGCTACCAAAGGCTGGAAGCACTCAGCAGCTACAAAAGATGTGCTTTCCAACTATAAGCATACTATTCTACTGTAGACAGCACTGTACTCACAGTGGGGTTGCAGTTGTACTAACAATGTTGAGCTTTGTGTCAGTACACTAAAACAATAAATCAATGCAAGCATAGAAATGCAGGTAAAAGTGTTTTTCAAAAGGGGGTTGTACTGGCAGACTGCTGTGGCACATGGATCACACTATTTTTTGCACCTACCTGACAGAGCTGTTATAGCAGAAGACTATACTGTAAGCTTGGCCAGAGGAAAAGATTTTTTTGATCTATTGCAAATAAAAAAATAACTCAGAGTCTTCGCTAGCTTTGGAGGAAGCTAGGAACTTAACTTCCTATACTGTTGAAAAATCTCCTTAAGTCAACAGATGATATTCTGGTTTTCCTTACAGTAATCACAGAACTACCCTGAGTACTGTCTTGCTTCTAAATTATGAACAAGGTTTTACTTATGTGATACATAATTCAAACATAAGAAATCTTTCATGCCCAGGGCCAATGATGATGCACTCCTGTATTCTATAACTGTTTTGTACAAAATATTTTCAATTTATAGTTTAAAGAGTTGCCTTCGAAAGGGTAACAACTACACCACTATTAAAGTATGTTGTGAGGACTCTACTTACAGCTCTTGGTTTGTGGAAGTTCAACACCTGACAACCAGTAAGTATAACTGAGGCATGAAAGTCAAATATATTAACTTCCACTGTGCGTGTGTACTTACCCAGAGCAACTGATTCAACTGCAGCAGGCTATTCTTAAAAATGCTAAATGCATTTGAGATTCCTAAGAACGTCAACTGAACATCCTCAACCTGGTCGTTAAAATGCAAGGACTTCCATAACAGAACGAATGCCTAAGATTTAGCATACTGAACACTAATAAAGCCACAGATTGAATTAGAATGGAAAACGAAATGTGATCTGTAAGACTGATACTCCCTGCAGGGCAGAATTAGGAACACTGGCCAGAGAGCTAAGAGCCAGTTAACAGACACTGACACTCTTCCTGATGCACAGAGAGATTTCAGGTTTGCGCGAGATTTTCAAACACAATAGAAAGATATCATGAAACATAAAACAAAATGGGAATAAGAAGTTTATCCGTGAATTCATTTTTACAAAGTGCTCATCAAATGTGCTGTAGCAGGAAATTCTAAAACATCAACATGCACTGGAAAATAGGAGAGCATGCTGAAGCCTGTAGCAATGTTCCCCATTCGCAGAATGGAAAATCATCACAGAACACATTCTTATTTGAGAAAAATAGGCCCCAACCATCCAAAAAACATAGTTTAAAAAAAAAAGATCCAAGCAATCTTACCCTCCTTCCCATCTACAGGTTTTGATACTTCCATATCAAAGTTCTCTTGGAGCTGCTGGCCTTTGAAACGATCGAGATGTTCTTGTTCTATTAGGTTACTTTCCTCCTCTTCCAGAGGTTGCCATGTACCATCAATAAACCACTGTCCACGCATTACAGGAATTTTTTCAGTTTCTAAAAATCAAACAAGAGATACTGGTTTTTAGCATATCACAAACTGATAGCAGATAAGAGAGACAGAGGATTCTGTCTGGTGTTTCGACGACAAATTACATCCCCTCTGCTGGAACCTCTAACCAGGTTACCAAAACTACCTCTGCAAACAACAGGTTTTCCCATGGGGGTGAAGCCACTAGTAAAGTAGCATTAATCTGCTAGCAGTGGAACTAAGGAAGCCAAGTTGTAAACGTGTGTGAGAGAATGTGAGATCGATAGAAAGATGCAGACTGTGCAAGATTTATTAAGGGTTAAGCTCAAACAACAGTCTAACTGTAGCAGGATTATGTTCCTCTCTATCCAGCTGCCTTATCTTTTTCAAGAAATTGGGTAGGAACTTAGTGAGACTCATGCTCCTCAGTCAAATCTGACCGAGAGTAACCAGTGATTTAAAAGATAAGAGGATGCAGAATTAGGAGGAGAAAGCAAAAACACACATGCACAGCATGACTGCACAGAGCCTTGCTTCCCTTGGGAATTGTGCATATAGTAATTCAATTTACATATCAATTACCAGACTGGACAATTTAAAAACACTTTCCTTGCTAGAGAGGAAAGTTATCTTTAGACTAAAACCAGTCTTTCACTGTGGGTTGCCTTTGGGTGCTATCATTCCAATTTCTGTTTCAGTACCCCAAATGCTGAGCTGGGTGCCCATCCATTTGTTACCCGTGTGACAGAACAGAAGTTTCTATGAGAAGTCTGTCATGGAGCCCATCCTTCATCGAACAGTAGTTGATGCCCATACTAACTTCTGTGGCTGTAGGTAGCAAGAATTTTCCTTTTATGCATATCCCTGCAAAAAAGCTCAGACAGTAACATCCACTCTAGCTCAGCGCAGAGCTTCTCTTCCTACACCTGGAAAAATCAAGAAGGGGAAGTGGCGTGCGTGTGTGCCCGCGCTCCACAGAGCGTAGGCCTGTAAAAGCCTAACAGAAGGGGATTTTATCTCCAGAATCACAGGGCTGGTACAGATGCAGCTCTACTGAAACTCCAGAGCAACCAGATTGCCACCTTTCAGCACACGTTAATGTGCACTGGTATATACTGCACACACACCGGGAGGCTTGGCCATACCCAGACTTCTAGTGTGTGTACATAACTAAACATGTTTAGGTCTCTATAAAAGTTAAAACTCCAACCACAAAGAGAGAGGCTCAAAAAAGGGGACAGAGAAAAAAAAAAAGGCTTTACTACCCAAGTAAACAGTCCTACCTGAAAGGTGAGAAAACAGCTAGTAAGAAGAGCTTGGGAGGGGGGGAATGAAATAAGCATCTGCTTCGCAGAGCACTGCATTGGGCTGACGAATGTCCCAGCAAGCTTGACGTAGGGTCAAAAGTTTCTGTGCTGCACTCCTTTACAGATACGCTGCTAGCGCCATCGTGCTCAAGGGCGCTAACGCAGAGTAGGAGTAGGTTCCGTACTAGCTGCTTACAGACGAGATACATTAGATTTGCAAGCGCCTCCCTTATTTCTTTGGAACTCTCAAACTATTTTGAATTCTTCATCCACCGGACACTGCGCCTACAAGCCAAAGTGACAGGAGGATCTCCTTGCAATCATCTCTCCACACTGAAAGTAACCATCAAAACGTTCCAAAACCATTTAAATTTTTTTTTTCACGGAAGACAAGACAGTTCCTACGGCACTAGAAATGACAATAACTTCTGACCCTCTTTTGTAACAGAAAGAGACTTGTAGGAGACAGTATCTCTGAGCAGAGCTTAACTTGGGCTGTGGCCATCAGCAAGAAGAGGTACGCAGCAGGGAAGCTCTGGGTGAGGAAGGGAACCAACGCTTCAGGCAGGTGATCTGGAGCAAGGAGCCTAGACTACAATTGCACTTGCCTCACCTAGTCCTGGCGCAAGAGCTCTCCTAGTCACCTAAGCTTTCCCGTGACTAGGAATCCTGCAGACAACCTTACGAAACAGCTCCTCTGCGCGCACACGACAGCGCGGAGAACGACTTTCCCAAAGCAGAGGCTGCAAGCGCTGCCAGCCTTTCCCAATCCAACCTCCCGCGGATGCCAGTCGTCTTTGGCCGGCATCACGTGTGTCACTTCATCCCCCCCCCCGAGCTCCCCAAAGCCCCGTCCAAACCCTCCTACCTCCCTGCGTCGCCAGGTCTGCACACACAACGCAGAAGCCTGGTCAGGCTGACACGACTGGAAAAAACCAAACAGAAGTAGTGCAGATCCCAGTTCTGCTGTTCGACTTCTGTTAATACAGCTAAAATAGCTATTCCAAATAGGAGTAAGTTTTTAGGTACTGGCCTAGTGAGGTTTTTATGCACTGGTCTAACATTTCAGATCTTGATGCTCTAATCAGGAGAGCAAGAAGATTAGCGTTTCCAAGGGACATGGTTATTTAATGAGAATAAATCCAAATATACCAGAAGAACAAAAAATCTGAGTGGTTTTAAACCGCGAAAGTTAATAGTCGCTACAAATGACACAGAAAATTCAATTGCCTATGACAATCTGACTGATTTTGGAGTCCACATCCCATCAGCAAAGTGTGAAACAGAAGGATTTAGGTTTCTTGAGATGAAAACGTTAACCACAGCGATGCCAACCGTCGCCATGTTGAGCGCTGCTGGAGGAACAGAAAGCGAACTTCAGCAGCAGCTGCTTATCAGGCGCCGTCCCAGCCTTCGCGGTGTTCCCCTGCATTTTACACCCGTTTAGTAGCATTAACACACGCAAATCCAGTTAGGCCGCTCTTTGCGGCAAAGCGCTGCCCGTAGTAAAAACTGAAATTCTCAGCGCAGCGAGCGCCCATGAAGGACCCCATTGTGCCGCGGCAGCGAGACGCTTACGGCAGATGTTAATCCTCACCGGGAAAATCTGCAAGCAATTCTTTAATTCTTGACTAAGCGTTCTGACGAGGCTCCATCCACTGAATCCATTTAAAGATCCCCCTCCCCCTTAAAAGCTGCTATATGAATACTATTTTAGACTCCAAGCCAAATGAATACAAGACACCTCTTTTCAATTTTGAAGGGTTTCGAAGTTTCCACACTGGAATTTCCACCTACACATTCCTAAAACTCTAAACATAAACAGTTAAAAGAAACATTTTCAGGCTCTTTTTGCCTGAGAAACTTTCCCATAGGAGCTCTTTACAGAAGTGGACTGTAGCACTCAACAGCAGCTCTCAAATAAGAGATGGGCAAGTGCCTCTTCCCGAAAGGAAGCCAGGAAATATTGGCATGTTTGAACCAAGAAAAAGTTTATTGTAAAGTCTTTACAAGATGGTTTAATATGGGAATAAACTAATAATATATCAGCTTTGGAAAGGGTATTTATCTGGAAATAAATCTGTACTTCATCTATAAATCACTTTCAGATTAAAGACATTATTATTATTTTTTTTTCCTTAAATTCTGAACAGGGCCTTAAACCATGAACAAGGAAATTCTGTTTTCCAAAACTCCATGGGACTTTAGGGAAGCTTTGGAATTGCTCCCCGCCCCCCCCCACCTTGCGACTCTTGCACATGCTGCCTTCAACCACAACACTCCGGGCTCCAAGCTCGTCTGATTTCACAACCCGACCTTCAAAGCTGGTTTGATCACCGCACTACTGAGAGACCTCAAGAAAAAAATCCACCTGGTATGGGAAGCGAGTAAATGACATTTCCTTTTATCAGAAGAGTGTTTGGCTTAAAATCAAACAAAACCCCCCAATCCTTCACACACACACACCCCGAATTGTTTTTTCGGGGAAGAAATAATCAAGTTTGAGATTGCAGATGAGAGAAAAAAAAAAAAAAAGAGGAAATATTTCATGTTAGTTCTCATTACAGGAGGTCTGGTAAAATGGAAAGGAACAACTTTCCATTAATATCTGTGTTTTACGGCTTTGAAAACCAGTGACAGCTGTATCAGAAGTATGTAATGCTGGATTTCAGTTCATTTGGATATTTATACCATACTGTAATTTACCTTTTTTTTTTTTTTTTTTTTTTTTTGAGGAGGAGGGCAAAATAGAATTTCAAATCTATCAGATGGTGAAGTGTTATTTGTCTTTGTCCCCACAACCTTGATCCCTAGAAAGGATTTGCTTTGACTTCTTTACTGCCTTAAGTATTACACCATATAATCTGCAGTTGGCAGAAATCTTTCAGGTTGAAAGATACCAATATGTTTGGTTATACATTTGCATGGTGTATTTACACAAGAATTAAATATATCTGAATGGCAAAGATTATAAACTGATTAAAAGCATTTTGTTTTAATTATTCATACATATTTTACCATGTCTAGGAAAAAAAAAGCTTAAGTGATTTAGACTGCTACAGAGGATTATTATTTACATTAAAAGGCCTTTTTCCTGAAAATCAAATAATTATTACAGGTGCTGTAATTAATGATACGAAGATACAAGAACATGAGCAATTTGCATTATGCTAATCACCTAAATCCTCTGAACATGATGTTAAAATAAAACTTGTATGCAATATATAGTACACACATGCAGCAATTTATATAAATATACTCCAAAGACTTCTTTTTTGTGAAATTCTTCTTTATTCTCTATGTATGTCACATTCTTTGAGGTCTCAGAAGACTTCAGTGAGTATGAATTGCATAAAAAGCTGCAAAATGCTTTAGAACACGTAATGGAAAGTATTAAGCGAGCTGAATTTGCCTCCATTTTTCTTCTTGAACTACTACATGAACATTATTATCTGCTTCCTGCCACCAAATTGATTCTTGTGTACATTAAAATAGCGTATGTCTAAGCACACCACAAACTGGGGCTCTTTCACCTTAATTCATTCTGAATTAAGTTCTGTTGTAAAACTAAGACCATACAGAGATACCTAAAGGCTAACAAATAGAGCTTGAATAGGAAACCAGAAGGAAATCTACTTCAGAAATACCAACAGAAGCCAGCATGCAATGTGGAGACACACAAAGAGAATAAAGAGGCTCAGTTCAGTGAACCTTCATTTCATTGCTTCAGTACAAACATCTTGTTCAGATGGCTTGATGGCAAAGTTAAGGCAGTTGTAGCAGTATCTGCTCTTCCAACTCAAGATAACTATAACCATTAACCTATAAATGAGATACGAAAGGTTAATGTAACATTCAAACACCCAAAATTTAAATTAAAGCTTATGTTTTGCTCTAACTGAAAAACTCAATTTCCTAGTACTCCAAGCTCAAAGTCAAAAAGTTGGACAAGAAAGAGAACTTCACAAAATGCAGTCAATTTGATTTCCTGCATTTTAGTTCAGTTGCAGTAATTTCTGTTCCTTAAACCTGACCTCACCATTAGTATAGTCATGCACAGTTTGCAGGGCATGAGATAATATCTGTGTAAGCTGAAGGTAACTGAGGCTACAATACGTGACATCTGAGGCCAAAGGCTATTTAAGTACTTAATAGTTGTGCTCCCACTTGTATCAAAGTGAAGAAAAACCCAGCTTGATAGAAGGGTAAGAGATGGCTTCCCCTCACGAACGCTGCTATGAAGTGCCGAACCTCACGTGTCCTGTCCTGGCAACTGTAATACCTGCGAGAAGCTGAACATTGATGTGAGCCACTGAAATAGATATATTCCAGAATAACACCAAGGACAGCAGCAAAAATTTTTGAATATTTGCTATCCACTGCTATTATATCGAGCCTAAAATTATAATATGGGTAGATTAACTACTGCAGTGCCCGTAAGATTGTTCTCTGGTGCAGGCATATAGAGTATCATGACTAGTATTAGTCGAACTTTGCATTATCTTGAGTCCTACTCAGCCAACAGCTATCAACCACTACTATCTCTACAGTAATAATGATTTGCAGGTCCTATTTTTGCCAATACAAATGCACAGATAGCAGTTTGCAAGGTATCTGTTCTCTTGCTTAGTTTCCTTATAGCTGGGTTTGCAGATTCTCCTGAAAGGATTAAAAAAAACCAAATGAGGACAGGAAGTTTTATCATGAGAAGTAGTGGTGATGAACTGATAGTGAGACTACATTTTATTGTCAACAACAAGATCATGCAGCATGTGGAGTGAACAAACAGATGTCATAATAAAATAGCCAAAACTTAAAATTTCATTAATTTCACATTATAGAACTCTAAGCTATAGAAGAAGCGTGTGGCATGTGACTAGTTTCCTAGCTATTCACCAATAAATTATTTCAGAATAGAGTAGATTACTGACATTTAAATAAATGGAACCATTTGCTTAATCACAGCCCAAATGACCTTCCTTTGTTTAAATGCAAACACGCGCAATATGTCCAATTCTTTTAGAAGTAACAACGTTACCTGAAGAGGAGCTCAAGGGTGAAATCCTGGCCACAAAGAAAGCTAACAGACAGAGCCATATAAACTTACAGAGCCAGAATTTTATTCAGTTTCCTAGATTCAAAGAGTTGTTTCATTCTCTGAGATGTAAAGAATACTATTTTGCTACCCCCATCAAATGATTCGATGTTGTTTTATTGAAGTAATTTCAACTTTACTGGTAGACATTGCTTTTGAGTTTCACTGAGACTAGATGTATTAAATACAGTCTGATCAACATAGAAGGAATTTTCTTCCCAAATGGACTCTGATTACACAGCAGTTACGGATGCTGAACAGAGGAAATCCCTCACAAAGAGGGAGAATGCTTTAAAAGTCTTCTCTCATCTCAGTCACTATATACCATCCCAAAATATAGCGTGTGCTCATGTTTTTCAAAGATAACTTTTCTGTTTTAAGATATTATTTTAAATTAATTTAATTTACACCTCTGCAATTGCTCTTTCCATGCATCTGCACCCTATTGTTTGGGACAAAATCCTAGACCTCGCCTTAATAGCTATGTTACTTTTCAGATCCAGCAGGAAACACTCATCAAAAAATCTTTGAGCTGTTGAAATATGAATGTAGACTACAGTTTTAAGTCCAGAACTTTAGTGAATGCTTGTCAATTAAAATCATTTACCAAATATCAATTCCATTGCTTAATTATATAAAGACTGAAATTCGTACTACACAAGTATAGTAACAATTTTGAAATTGGCTAAAACAGACTGTGGAACAGTTCTATTTAGTCCACATATTTTCTTATTAGTAGATTCAGATTATAAGTTTTGCCGATGTTTGTAAAGACTGAACCATCTCATACTTTTACACAATTTAAATGAAGACTTTGTGACACTATCCTGGAGCAAGCTCCCAAGCTAGTATCACCTAGAGACATTCACTCAGGCCACACAGGATAGGAAAGCTTCCCTCATCCAGCAGAAGCCCTTTTCACACCAAACTACAGGTCACGCATGAAAGAGCGAAGGAATGTGCATGAGATTTAGATAGAGATTAAAAAAAAAAAACTAGTGATCTTAGTACTTTGAAGTGAAGCGCTTCCACCACTAGTGTTTACTGCTGGAGTCAGTGAGTTTAGAAGCAAGTCCCCTTATCAGCTCTTTGCTAATGCACAGAAGCAGCTCGTGTTTTCTGAAACAGCAACAGGTGAAAGCTAAACCGGACCAGAAAAGCATGACTGCGCCGCATGACAAACACATGCAAGTACCTCCTAGAATTTAAGCACGTGCTCCGATCCCACCGAAAGCCGTGGGACTTTTACGCAATCACACCCTCAACTGTAAGCGCGTGAGCTCTCCCCACGGGCACTCCTTAACTGGCCTGAGTTTGCAGCTCTCTCCAGCACCAAGTAGCAACGATGATGTGTGCATATTTGAGCAAGCAGGTTCAAAAATGTGAGTTATCTTAAAAAAAAAAAAAAAAAAAAAAAAAAAAAAAAAAAAAAAAGCAAGATTTTTCATGCACATACATCAAGCTTCCTGGAACCACTAACAAGATGAACATATTCAAGGGCACACGAACCTTTTCTCTCAACTCCTTCCCTCTTCCTCCCTTGTGGGGATTTTTATGCACTCTAACTCCACTCTTTATTCTGTCTACTCCATCTCATCTCCAGACTTCCCTACACTTTCATCCCATCTTTCACATTTTTTACTCTATAGATAATTTTCTTCCACAAAACTGGCATGATTTAAGTCTCTTGCATCAAAAATATCACAGCCTGGGACCCCATTTCCCCCTCATACTCATTGCTCCTTTACCATGCTACTTACCACTGCTCTCTGATGCTTCTCCTATCTAACTCTACGCCAAATACATTCCACTGTGGCTTCAGCTACTTACAACCCACTAAAATATTGTACCACAGCAATGACCATTTTTCTGGCCAACGCTTCAAATCATTACTTCATCCACAGTTTTTTCAGCCTTTCAGATACCACTGACAGAATTACTCATGCTTTTCATTTTATTTTCTTGCTCTCTTGTGGATTATTCTATCTAGCTCTTCTGCTTTCTCGCTTTTACAACATCAGCTCTTGCAGATCCTTCTCATACCCCTTGCAGAGCCAGGAAGGAGCTCTGTCCAAGGTCTAGCTTTCCCCTCAGTATTTCTTCTCAAGCTAGCCTCTCCCTCCTGCACATGCACACAGAAATTCATCTAACTCTAATCTAGCTCTGTCACTTTCAAATTTAATCCCATCCTATTTCTCTGCTATTGCCAGTCACATCCAATATTCAAGTCTAAACTATGTCAGAACAGAACTCCTGATCCTTCATTTCCCACAAACGCTTTATTTTCACAGTAAGAGTGGATAACTTTGTCCTTCTGCCTGACACCCAAAGTTGTAACCCAAATATTCCATTCATCTCTGCCTTTTCCCTCATTGATTGCATCCAGCAATAAAAGTGCCAGATATATTAATATCAGTGTTCTGCAGTAGAAATAAACTTCATAGCTTCTGCAAGATACGTTTTTTTCCAATCCATAAAACTGCTGCAATTCTTATCTTTCTCTCTTCCTTTTTCATTTTGATTGCTCCAGCATCCCGCCTCCAAGCTCTGATGGTGCAATCTTGGCCTGCTAAGATCTAGTTAGAAAGCTGTTGCATGAGATCTTTTCCTACTTCTCATTTTCACTCTGCACATCACCATCATTCAACTGTCCTTGTCTGGACAGACCACATGAAAGCACAAGCACAACTCACTTTCTCAGCAGTCTCTTCTAAGCTTCTCTGCTGTGAATGACATCATCCACCTGAGAGTGATCCTGTAATTCTGGAATCATTTACAGGAGTAAGACAGCAGATTCATTTTGCTTAAATAATGATTACAAACCACAAATATAAAAGCAGAGGGTAGGGAAGAAGCTTACCCTCAAAGGCACATCCAAACAAAATACTTGCTCTAAAGAGAATTAAGAATTCTTAAAGTCACAAATACTCTCTACTTAAATCAGGAAAGGTATCAGAGACCACAATCTTAACAGAACATATGTACAAACAAATGCTTTTTGTGATTTGGTACACAGAGTACTGCAAATCTAAAAACGATTTCATCAGTGTGCGTTAGGCCTTCTAGTCACAAACGAGCTGGCTGAAAGCAAACTACAAGATACTTGGGAGGAAGGTATGACTGAGAGACAGAAAAGTAAAACCCTGGAAAGACTAAATAGCGTAAGAAACTCTTTACCTTGCCTTGTAAACTCATCATCAGTATTTATTTAAAAGAACATATCTGGGGAAAAAAGCAAGAAAATAGCATTCACCCTTCAATCAAGAAGTCCTTTACATAAAGGTTACGTATCAACCTCACCCAAAGACTTCCCAACACTGCAAAAGCAATGTTCTAAGCACACTATAAAGATACAGAAAAAGTGCTTTACTACTAAAAATAGACTAAAACAAATGCAAAACACACTCAAATACTTTGATCCTAACCCTAAATTTTCTATCTTGCTACATAAATCTGTTTTACTGCTATTTCTGTTTCAAAATACAAGGCAAATATGTACAAAACCTGTAAACTAAACATGCAGTCTCAACAGAAGCACCACACTGAATTAAAGCAGCACAGGCAAGTGGTCTAATGGGACCTGCACCTCAAGATGGGCTTAGGTCTGCCAGTCTGCAAACAGCCAATGCAGAAATTTATATTGCCACCTCTAGGGAAAGGACAAGCACCTAACGTTCGTGCACAAAGCAGGTAACAGAAACACTGTACAGCTCTCGGCCATCAATTTTTAGTCTTGACAATGCAGTTCAAAGAGCCACCAGTGGCTGAGGTACCACGGGTCCTTTATCTTACTGATAACCTCTACCTCCTGCATGAAAGCAAGCACGGCATAAAAGAATTCACTAATAGAAAAGTCTTTTGCAATCATCTGGTGCCAAACATTAACTACTATTCTTGAAGATTTTCCAATAATCCTGACCAACGCCAACTTCAGGGAGCTCGTAACGCTTCCCTGGCATTCAAGTCTCATTCCCCAGAAAGCTCAACTGGCAGAGGCTTTTCACAGTGTGCTAATGACTGCTTCTTCCCCCAACCTACAGAAGAGCTCGTCGAAAGCTTACAGAAGAACATATAGGGACTTGGAAATTTCTTCCAGTAAAAGCTTAAAAGCAGCTGAAACAGTTTTTAAATCTGCCCAATTCCAGTCTGAGCATACATATTTTAAAATTAAAACTCAGTGGCACCTTCTGTATTCACAGGTTTTTCAGGTTAAGCTCAGCAGAATCTCTGTTAAATCTGTGCAACAAAACAACTCTTACATCTTCAGTCAGGGATGGTCCCACTAAGACAACTGTCTTTACTATACGGAGTGGTGTTTTATTTAATAGATATTTTAAAAATCATCATGCAAAAACAAACAAGCAAAAACTCCAGAAATCAAAACCTTACTAAGCCTGAAAAACAGAAGGGTATTTATGACTTTTTAAATTACATTTTAAAAAGATTTTCTTAAAGTAGTGCCTTCCAAATACTACAGAATTCTGAGCCACAACAGAAGGCTAAATAAAAAAACTGAGTCATCAGTATTTGTCTACCAGAATAAACGAAATGAAAACATAAGCAGTAGTAATAGAGAAAAAGTAGAATTTTAAAGTTCTTTGTTTTTTATTAAAAACATTAACACCAAAAGAGGAGCAATTTCAGTAGTTTTCATCTGCCTTATAGATCTACCTTAAATGTGTGCAGGTGAAGTATTTTATTCTTCCCTAAAAGACAATACACTCCATAGGCTCCTCACTCCTCAGATATGTTCCTGACTGCAGGAATACACATTTTGTTGTTTTTACTCCCCATATATCCCAAGATTTTACAAAAGTTCTAGCTCAATTGTTAAAAGTACTGCTGCAAAATAGGCATCAGCTGAGATGACCTCAACACACAGGCAGAATTCAAACTGGAGATCATGCTGAGATGAAAAAGCCTATCAAAAAAGTGAAAAACGAAGTGTTTAGTGAAAATGAAGTGTTTTATAAGAAAAGCCTGCAAGAACTAAATACACATAACTTGACAAAGCGATCAAAAAGCAAGGGACAAGTAGCCCATCAACAAATACTGGACACGATCAATAGACCCATGAGTCAAACTCATAATCCAAACAGTAAGAAAAAGTCGCCAAGTTCACAGGCTGTGGAATTAACAGACTCACTCAGAACTCTGAAAATCAGACTGAGTAAGACTATAGAAAAATGGTTGTAAAATAGTCCTTTTCAACCAGAAGTGCCAAAGAGGAATGGATAATCTAACAAGATCCAGACAGAAGACTCGCACATAAAATATCTTTCTTTGTTAGGTCCACAGAAGACAAGGAAATACCCAGCTCCAAACTACTCCCTTATCAGGAAGCCTCACTAAATACTTTTAGTCCTTCTTCGCCGTCTTTGCTAGTTCTGCAACACTAATTAAATAAATCCCAGAGGTCACAAGGTAAGGATAAAATTCTCAGTAATTAATCTGCTTAAATTGTATCTCAGTCTAATATTACAAATGAATCCCATGATGAGCTTAAGACGACATGGAGTGAAAAAAACATTTCAACAAACGCCAAGCTATAATCAAGACCTTCCTATCATTTAGACCATAAATTTAATAGCAAAAGAACTGTCAGTGCATTCAGTATTGCAGCCATGAGATAACAGCCTTCCCTGAAATACAGTACATAAGCAAAACAGCAAAACAAAACTCAGATGAATAAAAAAGAAAAAAGCTTTTGACCTTTGCTCCGAAGTGAAAACATGAATCAGCAGGAACAGATAGCTGTTTCTGTACTCTTTAATGTGCACCTCAGCATATTTTAAGTCAGTTGTACTTGTTATACTTCATGCTCATGTGGTCAGAAAGCAAGATTCGCCTTCCTTGTTCGCAGGCTGCTCTAGCAGCTCAGGTATTCCACCAGCAGCTCCCTCCCACATCACAGGGAACCAAAGTGGCAGCTACCCTTAGGAGCCTAAATTGTGCACACACTATCAAACAGACAGAAGAAATGTTGTAACAGCTACACCAAGGTCTTGAAAAGCACAGATGAGATAGGATCCTTGGGATCTGACCTTGCAGCTTCTCAGGCTTGGACATAGCAGATAACCAGACAGGGAGCACCAGGCAGCAGTGCAGCACAGAGCAATGCTGGCCCGCTGCCTACTGGGATACTCACTGTATTTCTTGGGAGGAAAGAATGGGAGAAAGGCAAGAACTCTGACATATATATGGAAGGGAGGAAAGGAAATGTACAGTGAAGGAGGAGGAGCTAGATTAGGAGGCACTGACAGATCAATGAAACACCAGAAGCTTATCTTAGTCTTGCAGATGAGTGTAGCTGATATTAAAAGACTGAGCACTCTTTAATCAGCTTTCTGAGGACAGAAAACATCCCCATTCTTAGTCTCCTTGGGATCACGAGCTTCTTTCTCTCCTGCCTAGCACTGCTTCTGGTGCTAGCCTAAGGAAACTCTTCTTCCAAGCTTCAGAAATCTCTCTGCATGGCATATGTTATTATTTGAAACATCTGCTCATCAGGTTTAATGAGACTGAATTGGCTCCAAAATGAACACAGCACAGGGTCAAGAAATTAAACCTTTAAGCTGATGATGAGCAGTCTCCTGCTCCCATTACCAGCAACAATCCTACCTCACCTGATAGCTCTGCGCACTCACTCTCCTGTTCCCCCACTGCACAGTGAGCAGGAGGGATGGCAGCAGTTTGCTCATGTCTTGGGTAACCTGCATCATCTCTTCCCAATCATCATGTGTCACCTGCATCAAGAACTCGCTGCATGGATTTGGGGTGATAACAGAGCAAGAGCTACCTCCACTCTCCCCAAAGAAGCTTTGCCTGTGCTCTTCTTCAGCTCAGATGTATGCACTGAGAGCAGGTGTTCCCTTCCTGCTGCACTTGCTCCTCCAACTCAGTATCTGAGGCATGAATCAGAAAGACCAGACAAAACATCACAACACTAATGAATTTTACTATCTGGCACTGTTTTTCAGGGATCTCCCTCCTGCAAGACAGCTGAGGAGAAATAGGGAAGACAAATGAATCTGCTGCTCTGAAACAGTTTTTCTCCTCCTCACCCCATCTTTTCTGAGACTTCCACAGCTCCAGACCTGCCTCCGAAATCTCAAAATACGTAGAGGGGACAAGAGGAACCTGCCTGCTCCTTTCCCAAGCCCAAGCCAGGATAAAATCTGTAGCTTGGCCTCTCTACATCTTCTCACCTACTCTATAATATAGTTCCCTTGTCCTTGAAAGGAAACAGTTAGAAAGCACATTCCCAGAGACAGGGGAAGAGCAGTGGCACACCTTATCCATTCCCTAAGAGCAAATGCGCTCTTGTCTAGTAGTAATCTGGGGAACATTCCCTCCCAGAAAAGGAGAAGAGCTCACGTGCCTGCTCTTCTTTCTTCTCTGCTCTCCAAGGTCCCCTCTCCTCCCCTCCTCTAAGGAGGCATGTAAATGCAAGGGGACATCCCCTCTTGGAGAAGGGTGGGAGACGAGACACACATGCACAGTCCTTATTCCTCACTTTTCCAGCAGAGGGGATATCCAAGATGCCAGTTATACCCCCTCCAAGTGGAAAGGGGTCTCATTTCAGGCTACCTCCCAGTGGAGGGATGATGGTGGTGGGAAGATGAAGCATATCATCACCCCCTTCCCAGCAGGGTGGATGAGGATAACCGAGGCAGAAGCCAGATGTTAACCCTCTTATCCATCACTCTTCCCCAAAGAAAAGGGATCAGAAGTGACAGGCAGACAGGACACATGCAGTTGCTTGCTTCCAGCTTGCTCCTGCTGAAGACAGAGCATGCATATTGGAGGGGGGAGAGGGCAAAGAAGTGTTGAAGACAAATCTCCACCCTCACTGTTTCTTTAGGAAATGTGAAGCACGAATAAGAAGGTTCTCAGTCACCTTCCTTCCCACTGTGTCAAGAACTGAGAAGATGCCCAGATCTTTCCCCCTCCTGCACCTGCATGCCGGGGAGCGGAGCAGGTGCCCGGGCACACACCTGCTCACCCTCGCACGCGTGCGCGCGGGGCCAGGCAGGCGGAAAGCCGCCCCGCTCCCCTGCCCACCGGACACGCGCGACCGGGTGCCCAACGCCCGCCTCCCCCGGGTGGGGCGCCCGCGGGTGGGGTGCCCACGGGTGGGGCGCGGGTACCTGCTCCCTCCTGTGCCCCAGGCCTGCCGGGGCAGCCCGGGCCGAGGGGCGCCCCCCTCCCCCGCCCCGTGAGGGCGCCCGGCGCCCCCCAACCGCCCCGCCGCACTCACGGTTCCAGTAGACGGGGTAGCACTCGCCGCTGGCCACGTCCACCTCGTAGAGCCCGCTCCGCACGCACACCGGCTCCACGGCCGGCCGCTCCGCCGGGGCCGCGCCGCCGCCGGGCCCCAGGCCGCGGTAGGCCAGCTCGATGCGCAGCGAGTCGTAGCCGATGAAGGGCTTCCAGGTCTTGCGGTCCTCGCGGTAGAACCAGCGCACCTCCTCGGCGCCCAGCTCCCGCACCACCTCGTAGCGCGGCCGGCACGCGCCGCCCGCCGCCGCCCGCTGCCGCCTCCTCTCGGGCGGCGCCGCCGCCGCCAGCGAGAAGCCGCTGCCGCCGCTCTCGCTGCTCGCCGGCCCCGCGCCCTCGCCCTCGCTGTAGTCGCCGCCCGTGCCCGTGGAGTAGCGCAGCGACGCGCCGGACTCGGCCGAGTCGAACTCGCCGCCGCCGCCGGCCTCGTCGCTCAGGCTGGGCTCCCGCGGGCGGGCGGCCGCGCCGTCCGCGTCCCCCTCGGAGGAGGAGGAGGTGGAGAGCGCGGAGCGCAGCGGCGCCGGGCGCTGGCGCTGGCGGGCCAGCGGATGCTGCGCTCCGCGCCCGCCCTCCTCCGCGCCCTCCTCGCCGCGGGCCGGCCGCTCGTAGCACCCGCCGTAGCCGCTGGCTTCGCCCGACAGGCCCCAGGTGCCCTGCGGCGAGCCGGGCTCGGGGTAATCCATGCCGCAGCGCGCCGAGCCCGCCGGTGCCGCTGCCGGAGCCCGCCGGTGCCGCTGCCGGCGCCCGGTGCGGCCGCCCCCGGCTCGCGGCTGCCGCAGCCGCCGGCGGCTCCAGCCGAGCGGGGGCGGCGCTGCGGCGTCACGCGCGCGCGGCGCCGCGGCCGGGGGGGGGGGGGCGGGGCTTCGGGAAGGGGGCGGGGCCTCCAGGCACGGGGGCGGGGCGATGCGCGGCGGCGGCGGCCGCCGCGGGGGGTGGGGCGCGCGCGCGTGTGTAGCAGACCCCCTCAGACACAACCTGCGGCTGTGTGTGTGTGTGTGTGTGTGTGTGTGTGTGCGCGCGCGCGCGGGTGTGTGTGTGCGAGTGCGACTGACGCCCCGCAGACACCCTGCTGCGGCCCCGCGCGCGTGCGTGCGCGCGCCCTCACACGCGGCCCCGCGGCACGAGGCGCCCCGAAACGCCGCCTGCGCCGCCGCGCCTGTGGGAAAGACACCCCCAAAACGCCCTGTGGGAAGGGCGTCTGCGCCGGCGGCGTGTCCCCCGCGCCCGCGGGAGAGAAACGGGCGCCTCGGCCCGCGCCATGCGAGCGGGCGGCAGCTGCGCGTGGGAGACAACGCTCCCAGAAACGCCGCTCGACTCGGTGCCCCCCCCCCCCCTTCTTACAACGCACCCGGGGAGATTAAAGTGTGTGAGCGGGTGGTACTCCGACCTCCCAAACAGTCAGGGCGAGGGAGCTGATACCCGTGCGTTGATCCCGTACGCAGGCGAGATGCTTCCTCGCGCACGTCTGCGGGCTGGCCGGTGGAGGCCCACAGACACCCTTCGGCCCGGTGAGGGGATGCGGCTGTGAGCGCCGACCTTCACCACGCGCATCACACCTACGTGCGTGATCCCCTCTCCTGATTTACAGCAAAACCCCGCTCCTAGCCCTGCACCTGAACAGAAACAGGATGCTAGTCCCCATCCTCCGCCTCTCCCCGTTAGTTAGGTGTAAGGTGATACGTGATCCTATACAGCTGGTCCCCCAATTTCTCCCCCGGTCTCCAACGCCTGTCAGAATTGGGACACTGGGTCTTGTGTACACAGATCCTTGAAATCATTGGCAGCACTGCGTGTCTTCATCCCCAAAGCTCCAGGACCTGTGTTAACATTCATGGACACCCACCGAAGAAGCCTTGTCTGTGATTATTTTACTTTTTCAAGTGAGGAAACAGAGGAAAAGGAAACCAAGTACACAAGTTATGGGCCCCAAGTCACGGCAGGAGGCTGGACTAGGGTGTCTGACTTAGCATTGCTCCGGCAGCAGGGCTGTGATCCCTTCAATGAACGGATTTTTGCATTTCTAATTAACTCCACAAGGTAATCTCTGTGAAGCTTGTCTCAGATTTTCCTCCGCAGTGGGGAAGAAGAGGGGACTCTTACCTCGTAGATCACTTAGCTGACACAGCTGCTCTTCTCACTCTTCATCCACATGACCTTCAAAACCAGTGGGATTTCACCATTTTCTCTTGTTCAACAAGTGCTTCTCCCTACTTGCCGCCCTACTGCAACTCTCCCTCATTTCATTACCTTTCTGAGATACGCAGAAATAGCACTCCAGTGAGCAAAAGGCAGATTAAATGTTCTTCACTCTTTTTATCTGTTCTTTTGGGTGGTTTAATTTGTTTCTTGACGTGCATGTCTGAGGTATATGTGTCTGCTCTCAGTATGTGGACACTGGATTCTTGAGCAGTCACGCTACAGACTATAGGCCGAAAGACTACAAAATGGTTCATCATCCTCAAGCTAGGCCACAGCATAGAATATTGCAGTTCCTTTCAGGGACATGTGGAGAAATATAGCCTGGAAACTGGTTTATCAAAAAACGAAGTGAAGGGAAGTCTAGAGCCCGGAGGCCCTCTCCCCAAAGAATCCCAATAGCTTTCACTTTGTATTTGTGGGGAAGGCCTTGGCTGGCGTAGGTTGGCATGAATGGAGGAAAGTTGAGAGCCCAGATCACTGTCATTTGAGCTCAAAAGAGGGGTATTTTTCCCTTGCTGCTGTTACCAACTCTGAGCTCACAAATATGGAGTAGCCTGAAAGTTTCTGGGCATGACGTGAGACTCAACTTCTACCATTACAGGAGTATGTGAAATAAAAAATAAGAGTAAATGAGTGCATTTTTACTAAAGGAAATCATTAGAGGTGGGAAGTTTCCTTACAGTGGAATTAATGTGGAAAAATATAAGTGTATATATGGATTTTTTTAAGTTTTATTTATTTTGAAATGTCATTTATATAACACTACGAATTTCCATGTAGACTAAGGCCAGAGGATATTGTGTTCCTTGTATCAGGAAGGCTTCTTAGAAGACTTCCATAGCCAGATATACATACATATTTCCTATTTTGCAGAGTTAGTACAGTTGGGAATTTTGTGGAAAGGAGAAAACTATTTCCCATGAAGGCAAGGAATAGATGTGCGTAACTGAAAGAATAATGTGCTGCAAATGACCTGCCCTGAATGACCTCCATTTTTAAACATAACTTTAAAACGTGAACCAAGAACTGGACTCTGAATTTTGGCAGCAGCTTCATGAAAAATGATACCCAGAAATATCTCCTTTGTATTTTGTTCATTTGCAAAAGGTTGCTGTTAGTTCCAGCTGCCGCAGCATCGCTATAATGCCACTTAAGTCATTTTCAAAGACATTGCTTTTGACAGTATGTAACACTGCTTTCCAGGCTACAGAGACTAACCGAGAAGCACAGGCTATACTTTGAGGTTATGTCTTGGTGACTCTGCACTGTGCTGGATATTTGTGTCCAAGCATATGACTTTGCACTTGCCTGTAGTAAGACCCCTCTTCAACTCAGCTGATTTTACCAAGTAGCTGGGATTGTTTTTGTTAGTGTAGTTTTCTCCTGATTACCTCCATATCAACAGTCTTTGTTTTCAAGAAACGCTAGTCCCATTAGTGCAATTTCAAATAGTGTAGTCAGTTTTGAAACTATCACGGTTTGCAAATGATACAGTCATTTGGGGTTTTCTTCCAGATCCTAGATGAAATAAAATGAACAGCACAAGTCCAGGTGCTTGCAGAAGTCCATTAGAAACAGTCTTTATTCATTGATGAATCCTTTATAACAAAGTATAAGATCTTCCCATTAGCTATTTTTAAATGATTTATTATGCACTCATATTGATTTTGTATATATATTTTTTTCCCAGATCTGGGTACTGTGCAGCACTGAGTCAACACAGTTGCTGCTATTAATGTACCTGTGATTTTATTGAAGAAAAAGATGAAATCTATACTTTGACAGGAACAATTTCCCATGAAACCTGCTGACTGCCATTTCATGATATTCCTCTTCTCCAACTCCTTATTAATTGATACGAATCACTTCATTACACCTAGGTCAGGGCAGGTGTCAGACTAACCAACCCAAGATCAGTTGGATTTACCTCAGTTACCCTTTCAGAAAATTGATGCAACACTGATTTTTTTCCAGTCCTCTGAATCATTTCTAAACTCTCACATTCCTACTTTATGTGAGAACAGTCTTCTTAGAAATGACTCTTATGATGCTGAAGTGCAAGTCATCTAGACCTGCTGCTTTTAAAATGTTAGTTGTACTGTTTAATGTTCTTTTTAAAGTTACTTGAATAGGAAGACTTTCATCATTTTTATGTAATGTGGATATAGCATTCAAATTTGTTCCAAATAGAGGCAGGAAATATTTATCAAGCACTTCTGCTTTTTCAGTTTCACAGCTATCCAAATATATTTGAAACACTGAGTAATTGGACTCCACTAAGATGTTGTGTATAAACAGAGTTCCAAAAAATCTTTGCTTACAGCAGGGTGTTTTCTGCACATGAGACGTTAAATTTCTTGGCTCTTTTAGAAGGGACTATTGCTCACATTGGGTAACTGGGTTAAAAATTCCCCTTGAGAGAGTTTTAATCCGCTGGCAAACATGAAGAGTTGCCTGTTTACATTTTGTTTTCCTCGAACACCAGTGATTTTGGTACAGTTCTTATGCCAAGGTCAAGTGTGCCTTTCACTACATCTGAAATGTTTTCCCAAAGATACACCTCGATGTTCCCTCTCCTCTGCTGCAGGCAGCAACAGAGTATTCCACTAAATCTAAAAGACAATAATTAGGGGCAAAGAGAGGGTCATTTCTATGATACCAAACACCGTGCCTATCAATACAGCATTGTTAATACTTTTTTTGCTGCTGGTTCAGGGCAAATAAAAGGAAAAACAAAGTAATGATCACAGACAAAAATATTTACCCTTTCAGACCTTCGTGCAGCAAAGACCTGGCTGTAGGCTTGATGTTAAGTGTTTGTGTATGCATCAAGGGGCTCGCAGGGAGCCACGATCCAGTGAGCTACTGGCAATGCCTGCATGGAGAAGGCCAAACTGGAGCAATACTGTTCACATGTGCTCAGCCGTCACATCTCCTCCTGCCTCCTCTTCATCTCCAACCTTGTCCTGCATGTTCAGGGGTAGGGATTTGGCCCATCTTGCAGGACTGAGTCAGACTGGGTTTGTTCAGCAAGGCAACGTGGGATTCATTGGACTAAGGGGAAGATTTTCTAACAGTGAGTCTGTCTGTCATCATGCATATTAATACAGAATCACAGAAGGATTGAGGTTGGAAGGGACCTCTGGAGATCATCTGCTCAAGCAGGGTCACCTAGAACACGTTTCCGAGGATTGTGTCCAGAGGGCTTTTGAATATCTCCAGGGAAGGAAATTCCACAACCTTTCTGGGTAACCTATTCTAGTGCTCTGTTACTCTCCCAGTAATTAAGTTTTTTCTCATATTCAGATGGAAATACTGTCATATATATATTGGACATGGATTGTTGCCTCTTCTTTCTGTAAAACAATTCCTGGCCTTGCATTTCTCCCCCTGTATAAGAAGGGGAGAATGGGCAAACCACACCGAGGGACCTGCGCTCAGTCTTCAGAGGAATGTGAAAAGCGAGTCCACATAATGGATTCAATTGCTAAAATTATATATGCAAAAGATGGAAAGAAGAAAGAATTCTTGTGAAGTCAAATCCTAAAATACAGTATAAAGCTAGATTTGGTTTAGTCCAGTGGTTTAGCTTTGCTCATATACACATTTTGCAAAAATGCAGAGGTGAAAACAAAAAAAAAAAAAAAAAAAAAACAGAAGAAAAGAAAAATGGTGTACCCACATGGTGTACCACTGAGTCAGTGTGTGCCCAGAACCATAGGTAAAATACGGTATCTTACATAAATACAATTGCATTCTATGTCTCCTGCACTAGAGATAGCCCTTCAAACCTGAGTACTTGTCCTCATATGGCATTGACATAGTCCAACTCCAAGGCTGCCAACAGCTACTCCTTGTACAGATCACTGGTACATAAATGCCATCCTATTTTGGGGAAATTTCCTCCTCAAACAGTCTTCCAGGAGAGTTTTGTTATGTATCACTTGTTCTGGGATTGGGGCAGTTTCCAGTATTAGGAGGGTTGTTACCATTAATCCTTTTTTTTCCCTTGATGGAGATGGTGAGCATATAGATGAAAATAATATAGAAATGGTGATCCTTGTGGCCTCCTGTAACAGGACCCCAAAAGTGCCAAAAGTTCTACTTTCACTACATCTTTTATTTAATCAAAGCCAGAAATAACTGGAAAGCAGGAATAAGGGGTGATTACAAGGTGCTGTATTGAACTTCTGGACATAGGGATTATAGAGGAACAAACCAAAAATACCCCCTCTCTCATCTGGGAGGTTTGTGTATACAAGGCTGGGGGTATAGAGGGTTTCATAGTGGTGGGGGGTATGTACTAGAGTTCACAGCTAAGGATCTTGGCAGCAATCTCCGATGGAGGATGAAGAAATTTTTAAGCCTTCTGAACCACGGTCATGAGGTCTCAAGAGCTGCAAACAAATTTTTTTTTTTTTTTTTTTTTTTCTCATAATAACACCAGAAAGTGCTGATGGTGTTCCAGGACCTCAGGAACACTTGGCACCAAAAGTGAATTTGAGGTCACTATCAGTGTGACTGTGTGTGAAATCCTGGCTTTAGTGGGACCTATGAGAGTATTGCCATTGATTTTAATGGGGTTAAAATTTCACTCAAGCTCTGTGGTTCATCCTTTCCCCTTCCAAGCATTTATTATTGTCAAATGATTACAATTAATAGAATGTATTTCTGGCTCAAACTTAAGATAACTGTTATGTGTGACGAATCACAAGAGATACAAAATATAATACCCTGTACTAACAGTACATGCTGTTCTAGGAAAATGTAGTAGCAAAGCTGGTCATTGCATCCTTGACTGGGGCACTGAAGGACATACTTAACTCCAAGCATGAAAGCAGTAATGGAAATACTTATTTCTGTAAAGGTAGGTACTATCTTAAGTATTTTACTGAAGCAATGTCTGATTTAAGGTTTTTAACCCTGCACATATCTGCAGAGATAGCTACTAACACTACTTGGTAAGATGATATCTGATAGTAGGTGAGTGACGTTGGATCGCCTGACTTAATTGTATTTCCCCAATGGGAATGTTCTTATGACTGATTTTTAGTAGGTAAAATGGGCTCTTTGATGTGTGCAGCTGTAGCAGGTGTGGAAATGTGAAGGAAGGTTATGGAAAGCTGCTATGGTAGCATACAGTCAAAGACACTACACTGTCATCTGTCTGAAGTTGTTTGCCAGTCAGGTGACAACTAGGACCAGGCATAAGTTCCAGCTACAAATATAACACATTGTATTCATTACATGGAAATGTTTTCATCAAAAGCAGCCAATTCCTACGAGCCTCTGGACACTCTGATTTTGCTCTTTGCGGAATATTCCAGCTATCTTTTCCTGTCTCCATTGCCAGATTTATTCGCTTCTCCTCTAATGCACCGTTGAAAGGTCTCCTCATTAATGTCATATCTGGCAGATGAATTGAACTGTAGTTTTTCAAGCGTTAGAGGGATTGAAGGCCAACTGTTCCTACAGCCTGGGCCCATGGTGAAGGCAGGAAATCTCCTTTCTATTTATGGTGGAAGTACTGTAATAGCCAGTAATAAAGGACCTGGCCAAGAACTTCAAGAGGGGGGCCTCAGGGCTTGAGCTCTTTCCAATTAAACTAATTTAGCCTTCCCATTACCCAAGATCACTGCTGTCTTATGGGCTGGTTGTGAAATGAGACAGTTTGTACTCATATGGTATGGAATGATCAAAAGAAAAAAGAATAAGCATCTGATGTGGAAAATCTTCCTGTGGTAGGAAATCTTCCTGTGGTAGGAAATCTGACTGTGGTGGAAATCTTCCAAGGATTCAGATTACTTAAAAGGCCACATGAAGAATTTTCATCTCTCTTTCTCTGCAGTGGTAGACAACCTTCTAACTTTGAAATACACTCTTTGCTTACCATTGGTTTGCATTCTGTCTTTCACATCAATCTATTGTGCAAAAAGTTCTCTTTTATATAGTGTGTAATGACATACAAAAGCATTTCCAGCACCTCCTTCCTGGGCCACATGGACAGGGGCCCTGTGTAGCCACTTTGAGGACTGTAGTCCTCCTGCTTCTGAGCAGAGGATCTGTCCTCAGGTAGATATGAATGAAGTAAAGGAAACCTATCAGAAGATTTTTTTTCCTTTTTCACTGGGTTGAATCACATCTCTTTTCAGAGGCCTAGGAACAGGCTTATTGGCTATTTAAGTCCCAGGTCACTACAGCCCTCTCACCTCAGGTGAACTACATGAGTGGTTAGAAGCTTACAGTCCTGCTTTTATAGCTGTGTTTATAACACAAGCTATTAAGGGTGGGTCTGCAAAACAGCGGTGCCTGTTATGATCCTTGCATCCTTACCTAATCACACTGGAAAAGAGGTGCCTGCCCTTTCACATCAGATAGGTATATGAATGGGATTGTAGGTGGATGAAAGATGAGCAAATGTTTTGTGTTGCTGTTGCTGCATCTGATCGCACACATGGGCAAAACAAACTGAGAGTTTGTTTTGCCCATGAGACTTTATCACTTGGAATATTGCATGGGATTTGTAGTTCATAAAGGAGCTTCTGGAAACAGAGTCACCTATCCAAAGCTGGCATCAGCATTACAATTGGCATTGCTGAATAGCATGCATAATGAGAAGTTTAACGATGTGAACATCTGTACTCAGACAGTAATGCACTGTGCTTCATTCTTTCTCTACAATGATTTCAAGTCAACAGTTTCTGATGGTGGGAGTAAAATCAGAACCATGCTCTGTATTTTCACCCCTTCTGGCCTGAGTGGGTGGCTGGTACTACAGATCATGGCTTGGGAAGGTAAAGCAGAATCAGATGAGACTGATATGCTGCAAATTAGGCCTCTCTGGGCAGACAAAACTCTGAGCAGATGCTTTATTTGTCCATCTCTTTCCTTTCAGGTCCTTAAAATGTGGAGAGAAGAACAGTTCCAGGGATGGAGATATCTAGATGGCTTTACCGTCATGGCTTCCACATCTGTGAAGTCCTGGACCCCTAGCACCTGTCAAGATGCCAGTGCTGGACCTTTTCTGTATGTGAGGCGGGCCCCAAAGACAGCAGGCCAGAGAAAGTCTTGTCTGCTCTGCTGCCTTTTATTATGCTCTGAACACTGCTCAAAATGACAGATGTGACTTTCCCTGTTCCTCCTATTCCTGTGAGTTTTTTAATTTTCTTTTCTGAGGCCTAGCATAACCAGCCAAGAGCCCATATTTTGCAACTGCTCTAAGTCTGATGCTGAAATGCAATATCCAAGGAAAGAACCAAAGCTCACAAAAATGTGTCAGGTTTCAGGGCTGCTGCTAAGATGAGGAAAGTGTCTGTTTCCCTAGCAGCCAAATTGCAAATGAGAGTCAAAATCAAGCAGTGTTTTATTTTTGATCATCTTTTCTCTCCACATTCCCCTGCATCCATCACATCTTTTTGTAAAAAGAAAACAAGAGCCCATTTGCCCATATTGCCCGAGGAAAGCCAAAGAGATCTTGGCTTTGCTGTGAAGCGTCTGGCCTTTGTTGGCTCCAAGAACGCTAGCACGGACATTAGCCATCCCTATGGGGATGGACTAGATGACAGAGTAGATGGCCTGGGCTCTCCTCAACAATCAGACTTTTGTAGGCTTGGTTACATCATCTGAATCTTAAAATACTAGACTGCTTTCTTTTTCTTATGCCTCTGACCCGTAACTATCATTGCCTCAATATGACTCTGAATGCCTTTGCCATCTACCTTCAGGCCAAGAACTCTGTAGAAAAACCTTTGAGCAGTGTTGTCCCACAGTGGGGTCATGGCCACAATTTCAGGTCCAGCTATGGAAGCAAGTAAAAAATATGCTACAACAAACTGTGCTATCCCTCTGCCTCTGTTGATCATTCCATGGCAATTGGTGGTGCGAGAGACCTTCCATTGCAAAGCCAGGTAGTCAACCCAAGTTTTGAGCTCGAACTCATTTATTTCATCTAAATTCACGGCAACACTTTGCTTAATCCCCTCCACACACACTGCCTTGTGACTCTCTCTTAGGACCACACTGTCTCTGTTCCTCTTGAATCCAGCTTTTTCTCTTTATGTGACTTCTGGATGCTTCTACGCGTAGATGTGCCCTTGGGAACAATACCCAGCTCTGTGCTCAATACCCAGTTTGTGCTTAGCTGTGAACAAAACCCTCCCCACACACAGCTCAGCTCTGGCTGGCATTGGCTGCAGCTTGTGATTTTGGTGATGCCTCTTCCTCTGACAAGCAGCGCACCTCCTGCTCAGGTTTTCTCTGTCACGCTTTCTGGCTTTAAAATGCTTCCCTTGGAGCGGCAGAGAAAAGCTGCCCATGTTCATCCACAGACTGTAAACCAGTCAATCTGCATTTGAATGCAAGGACATTTTGACTTGATGTGAATTTGTTACTGCACTTCTCTAAGGGCTCAATACACTGAAGTCAACAGGAGCCTTTGCAGGGGCTACCATGAGCCTGGAGGGTGGGAACCCTCTTGGTTTATTTGTTTTATTCACAAGGTGCTGCCCACTCCACCCTGAGGACAGCATGGGACCCTTTCTCTGTCCTTCATGCAGTCCCTCAACCCAGCCATGAGCTTTCCTCCAGTCATGCTGCCAAAGTCACAGCCATTCCCTGCCCCACACCCATGAGGCACTAAGCTTGGAAGGAGATTTGCCCCCTACCCACCACCACAGGATGAGCCGAAATAGCCCAGGAGGAGGGAAGGGTCCCCTTGGAGCTGGCAAGAAGAGAGCAAACACAGGCATGGCCAGAACAAGCTTCTTCGGAGCCATGGATTGGTCCTGAGCAGACATGCCAAACTTGGATTTTCTTCAACTTGGGGAACATTTTTGCTACTTCCTCTTGCTTGTTGAGCTGTTTACATTTTGTCTCGCATAAAACTGTCTTTAGACTGGATTCCAGTCTCATGAAAGAATGAAAGAGAGGTGAAACGCATTTCCATACAGTCTGTTCCTTCCTTAATCCCACAGCAACACATTACAGTAAAAGAGACTACCTTAGTGTATTTAGGAAGGCAGCTCTATTTAACAGTTGTTGGGAATTCAAATCCACTGACGCCTCCTTCTGATGTCTGCCTAACAGGTGAAGTCCTACTCATTGCTAACTGTGTTTTAAGCTCTGGAATGTGTTTTTTTTTTTTTTTTTCCCTAGAATTTCATTTGCTTTTGTTGATGCTAATTTATTTTGGCTCATGCTTTCCTTTCTTTTAGTAATGGTATAACTGGTGACCAAGAAACGCTTGGTCAAAGTGAAGTGTATCTAGCTTTTCCGGGAGGCTTTAATAGCTCTTAATAAATATGAAGATTGTGGCTGATTTAAAGGCCTTGGCCAAAACATAGCACCATTGTGCTGGATGTGGTGCCAAACTCAGAGGTGCAACAAGGTTTGCCTCCAAAATGTGCAAGCTATAAAGAAAAATTGAAAAATCAAGGAAAAGAAAGTGTTTTAATGTGCCTTTGGCAGAGAGGCCCTGAATGATTAAATGGTTTGTGGAAGGGCACACAGGGGTTTGGCAGTCTGGCCATGAATCTAGATCAGGAGGTATCTAGCTCCTCTTAGAGTTTTCTGGCAGCATTAAATTTGCTCAACTAAGAGCTGTTCCCTAACATTTGTCTTTAGGGATCCTCTTAAAGAAGGAGTGGGGAAAATCGTCATGATCTAAACAGCAGTACAAGACAGGGCTGAGGGAAGGGGCTTATGTCTCCTGCAACCCCACTGCCAGCCCACCTTCTCCTCTCCTGCTGGCAGGAAGAGGAAGGAGATTTATGCACAGGTTTGCACCCAGCTCTGGGAAGACACAACTGGATCCTTGCATTGCAATAATCAGGTTCATGCACGTTTAAGTACAGCTAAGCTGGCAATATTGCTATGTTAGATAAATACCAACTGTGTGTCAAAGCTGCCAAGTGTTTGATAACTTGCCTAGGAGTATTTTTTCTGGAGTTTGCTGTATATACAGGTCTAATTACAGCTAACTAGCACTTACCTGGGGCTCACACACAAAATTTGTGTCTTTCAGCAGTACCAGATTTTTGCAGGAATCTGACTACTTAAGATGAAGAAAAGAAATATGTAAGCAATTAGAATCTTTCTTTTTGTGGGATGATTTCTTCCTAAGATAATCAATGTCCTAAAGACATCATCTGCAGTATATAAGAATGAGAGGTGTATAGGAGTCCTGAGGAACTAGAATCGCACTCAAATCTTTGCTCCAACACAGCACAGAAGGCTTAATTCCAGTGTGAAAATGGTATCACATGCAATTTCTTGAAGCTCAATGACTGTAGATTGAAATTTTTGTATTAGGCAATGTTAATATTGAGGCTGATCTAATCAAAGGCACGAGGAGTGCCTTAGCTCTGCTTGGCAGCGTGGAGTCTGCTAATCCAAGTGCCACAGATGCAGAGACATTTCTTCATCTGATGTGAGCCAAGTCCTGCAAATTGCCAAGTGCTTCCTCTGAAATTCATGGGAACCGGGAATGTGTGGAACCTGGCAAGAACAGACTTGCTGCAAATACCCTTTGGAAAGGACAGGGTTTGCATACCAGAGCCTGGTGCAGTAAACTGACTCTGGCCCCAGTCTTGTAATAACCTTCACTTGGTCACAGAGATTTGTCAGTGCGCAGCCAACAGCAGAATCACGGCCTAGGAAAGCTCCTAAGCCACCATGGGGTCCCAAGTAGTTACAGACTGAAATTTCATTCATACAGCCCTCATCACGTGGCTATTTCTTCCATGGTTTTCCAATAAAATGTTGGCTAATACATTACAAAAGTAAAGCCTACTTCACCCTGAGAAAGGAAAATATTCCCTGTTATTATCACAGAAAAATCTCCCTTGCACAACTGTATCCAGAAAACACGCTGCGGAGGCCCTCAGCAGCTACTTAACCTCATCAGGTTTTTTAAATTGTTCCTGCAATGCAAAGCTTTACAAATTCAGCTTACATGGCAGATGACATCCTTTCTTACTGGTGCTTTTTATCTCTGACTTGAGCAAAGTACTTGAAATACGCTTTCATCTGATCTAGAGGCACATTGAGCTGAGAAGGCACTCAGTCTGAGATAGAAAGGAGGTACAGTAACCATGCATCAGCCCGGCATGAACAGTGAGATGACTGATTGAGCCTGGAAGGAGTAATAATCAAGGCTTACACAGAAACGTTTGGCACCCATGGTTTTCTGTAAATGAAGCTTTGGAAGCTTTGTCACAGGTACAGAGCCATGTAAGATGGCCTAGTGCTGCTCCAGTTGAAGCCTGCATTTGGGAGCTCTTGGCACAGATCCATGGCTATCTTTCCTCCAGCAGCTCCCTGGGCCCTGGGGGTGTACAACTATGTTCATATGGAGCTCAGTGTGAGCAGTATCCTCTGGGGGCTCACATGGGAGTCACTGCTCCTGAAGCAGTGGGCAGCAAAAAGCAGACACTTCTGGATGGTTCCTCATCAGTTCGCTGTAAGTCAGTGTGGATTCATGCAGTGGGACCTATGTTACTTGAATTTTTCCATTATCTGGGCTACTCCAGCCCTTCTGAGCTGAATAATGAAATTTGGTTTCATACTGAAGATGAGTAACAGAGTATAGCTCTCTGTGGCAGGAGAAGTCAGTTTAAGTGATTTCTTCTCTCCTTACACATTCACTACCCTATTTCAGCCATTAGGTCTCATTAATTTTGGTGATGGAAAATCATGTTTTCTCAGGGGAAGATTTTCAGATTTTGTTGTTATTGTTATCATATTATTTGAGGGCTTGATGCAAAGTCTGCTCCAAATGAAGGAAGTGTATATAAGATGTTGGCCTCTTCTGACGACAGGGCTGTACAAAACACAAGCACAAACATTTTGCAGTAGTGGCTGTTGCAAGGGTCCTGCTGGAATACGACCTTTGTCTTGCTTTTGAGACATTCAGAAACTGTGTCATTTTGACTTTTATAGGCCTGAGTTGACTACCAGATGATGCAGGTCTACAAGTTAGATTTGCTGTCAGCCTCTAGGCTGACAGAGTTCAGTCTTGCCTGGAGAAATGAATACTATCTAGCCAGGTGCTACATAATGGGCCCTGAAGCATCATTTAGTCGTACTTAATGACAGAAATGGTGGAAAATGGTGAATGCTTGCTACCATCACCCAGCAGCCTGAGATGTGGTGAACCACATCATGCACAGAGCTTACAGGCAGGCAGTCCATGTGGCTCATCTGCCTTACCTCCCTAAGAAGATACAACACACTGCAACTTTGTTGTTAGCTTATTTTTTAACCCTGATGCCATTGATGGCTCTCTCTCGGGTGCCAACCAGGTGTTTCTTGTCAATGTACGTGTACCATGTACATATTCAGTGTACATGTGGCAATATATAGTGTCTGAGAAGCCCAGAACTTCAAAATGGTGCCTGCACAAATGTCTTAAGTATTAGTGGACTGAATTTAGTGAACATTGGAGTTGGGTGGTTGCTGGTCATGAGGACGTGGAGCAGGACCAGGGAACAAGGTATGGCACAAATAATGGCACAGACACCAGCTAATAACTAATCCAGAGTAGCATTGGGAATGTACCTCACTTTAAGCACAGAGTAGCTCCATGAGCATTTTAAAGTCCCACTGCCACTCCGAAGCATGCTACATGAGTTTGGAAAGGAGAAAGGTGAAAGCTTGGTCCTGATGAAAAAACAGTCAAACTCCCATCAGCTTCATTGGAGCCAGGACTTTACCCTGGGACTCTAAGTACCACAAACTGTTCTGTGCAGATGGACCTATGATTTCATTCAGAGCTTCACTGGTTTTCCTGGGGTCCAAACTGGCTCAGAGATCTGCCTGCACAGAGCAGCTTGCAGGATTGGAGCAAGTACTCTGAGGAAGGAGCCAGGACACATGGCGTCTCCTAATTCAGAAAGATGACAACAAGATTTTGCCTGGCCCTTTGGCTTTTCAAGCCCTACCCACAGGCCTCTGCATCATGCGTGGAGTAGCTGGGTCAGCAGGTGTTAAATAGGAGTCAGAGGAAGAAAACAGCAAAGTTCAAACATATTTGAGTTTATTGTTGAGCACAACTTGAAATTCCCAGGAGCTTTCAAGAGTGACAAGGAACAATGAAACCTCAGTATTTATATTCCACCTTTTTCAAACGTCACTTGGAGGAAAAAAAGAAAGGATTCTCTCCAATGTGTGGTGGAAAGGTCAAAACTACTGCAATTCGGGAATAAGCCACTTCCCACCACGGCTTTCCTGGGAAAAACATTTCCCAGAATTTTGGGACATTACCAATCCTGGAAAAGTACTGCTTGAAGCCAAGAATGGCAGAACAGAAGGAAAAAATAGGAAGATGTCTTGTATGACCACAAGATGGCAGCTGGAGTCTGTTAAGTTTTTGCCGGCCCGGTAGCTCCCACAGAAAAAACAGTAATTTGCCAACTCAGTTTTAAACAGCACAAGACAAGAGCCTGCTTTGGGGAATATGCACCTGCACCGCTTCAGCTTTGAGTTTTGTGTGTGTGCTCAGAGCGAGCAAGGTCCGGCATATCTGATTACCCCATTCATTCCCTGGCTCCTCTGAGCCTTCCTCGATCAGTCAGTATCAAATAAATGGTTTAACCAATGTAATCCCCGCTGATAGGAAAACAGCAGTGCATCTGGTTTAACACTGCTGTTATGATCTAGTCTGCTCCAACGCCTAATTCAACAGAAATCTGCGGTCTGACTTTCTGCCCCCCCCTCATGCCATCACCAGTTCTGTCTGCAATTTCTCCTGAAACTGTACGCTTCACTCACTGCTTCAAATTGCTGATTGTATACGTTGTTAAACGGTGATTGTGTTTCACTCCAGAAGAGACCACATTTCAGCAGCCGTTTAAGCAAGCCCTAGAATGCCCTTCATTTCTGCGCAGAGGAATTAAATTCTGCAATTTAATTCAGCCGGGATCTGGTTCTGCAAAAGTCTGTCATGCGGAGCAGTGCTCCTGAGTGCTACTCCAGCTGAAGTCCGGGAGATGATTCATGGGCAGAGTTAAAGACCCTCTGACACAGGCAGAGTGAGGCCTGAGATTTCTCAGCCTTGTTAGAATCCTCAAGCAGCCCAGAGAAATGTGAACTGGGAAATGGAGGTTTAGGGCTGAAATGAATGATCCTGGCAGAAAAAAAGACGTTAACATTTGCACACATGGATTTTAAGAACATGGAAGAAGCATATGTGGTGGTCAAGATGGTAATTTGGAAGTCCTGCTGTAAAGCTATTTGTCTAGCGCCAATATGCATGAAAAGTGTCAATGTGTTTGGCCGCTTTCCTCAGAAATGACAGCACGGTGCACTCAGTACCAGCCTTTCTCAGCTGCTGAGCATATGCCAATGTGGCACAGGAATCTGTCATTTGAATGATGGAAAATATGCTGATATTTCCATATTTCTGCGCTTGCAAGAGCTCCACATGACGTGCAGTTGTCACTACCCATCTTTGGTCCATCCCAGTTCTGTATTTCCCCGAGAAATCCTTGTTTTCCTACTGTGCTGATGGTAAGTGTTTGTCCTGCGGACTGCTGCAGCACCGGTGCACTTAAAACCTGCCCAGCAAGCCCATGGAGCAGGTAATTCTGCCAGTGCGCATAGAGGCATAGGGAATGGCATGAGAGGCAAAGCTGGTAGCCCAAAAAAAGGAGAAAGAAAATGTTATTTGCTCATGGTGGAGCTTAAGAAGCCGATGTTTCAGTGTCACATGTTCCTTGGCAGGTCAATGCCTGAGAGCACTGAACAATTTCTCAGCTGAGTCAGAAAACAGATTAGCACCTGCAATTTCAGAACCACCTTAAAAAAAGAAAAGGTATTCAATTCATGATTTGTATTAGCATGGCACTCAGATGCTGTCTGATGTGGTGTGACAATTGGAGCTAGAGCAAGGTGAAAAATTGACCCACACCCCACAGAGACCCCTTGTCTCCCGGTACCCAACACAGCAGGCCATGCTGCCCATAATATCCCCTGCCAGAAGTAAATGTACCTGCTCCTCTTCAGACATCATCTTGCTTTCACAGAATCACAGAATGGGTAAGGTTGGCAGGGACCTCTGGACATCATCCAGTCCAACCTCCCTGCTCAAGCAGGGTCACCTAGAGCATGTTAGACAGGGTTGCGTCCAGGTGGGTTTTTAATATCTCCAGAGAAGAAAACTCCACAACCTCTTTGGGCAACCTGTTCCAGTGCTCTGATACTCTCACAGTGAAGAAATTCCTCCTCATATTCAGGCAGAACTTCCTGTGGTCCAGTTTTTGCCCATTGCTTTTTGTCCTTTTGCATGGGACAACTAAAAAGCATTTAGACCATCCCCTTGACACCCTCCCTTCAGATACTTGTACACATTCATAAGATCCCCCTTCAGTCTTCTGTTCTCCAGGCTAAACGGGCCCTACTCTCTTTCATGTGCCATGGGCAGAGAGTTCATAGCAGCTCTCGTGCTTCTTGTCACAGCAGGAGGAATTTCTTGGCAATCCTGCAACTATGGGAAACAAGTTGTAGTGGGAACACTGAATAAAATAAGGAGGAAATTGTTATCGGTTGTGGAAAAAAGGTGAAGAATCATCACAATAATTTCTGCACTTCTTGCATGATTTGGTTTGTGAAATGAAAACTACCACTGCTCTGCACGAATTTGTTTAGCAAGCTTTCCTCTTTCCTAAGAGTGTAAGCTTATTTTACAGGATGGGGGAACACAGCCAGATATAAGCTGTTAGCTTCTTTTCCCCTGACCTACCGTGAGTTATTTACAAAGGTTTAGACCAAGTTAAAGCAAAGATGAATTTCTGAGCCTGTTGGTTAATATCTTGCAGCTGCTCTTCTGAGGCCTGATCCAAAGACCAGTAACATTACCAGGCACCTTCCTTCTGACATCAGGGGGCATTAGGATGGGATTTATGCATTTGGCAGTGGTTTTCTAATAATTTATTTAAACACTGGCGAGAGCAATAGTGATTCAAATGAGGTTGAGGGTTCAGGATTAGAGCTCTCTCAGATGCCAAGTCTTGGGTTTGCATGTCGGTTGTAAATGAGGCACTAACCTTGTGAAGGATATTATTCTCCTGAGAAAGGGACAATTCCTGCCCCACTCACCACTCATCTCCAAAGCTGCTGTATCCTGATGAAGTCCTCTTGCTGTCCATGAGGCTCTGTAGGCTCTCAGAAGCCAGGTAGTAGAACTTGTACTTTGATAAATTCACTTTTCCTCTGTCCTAGTTCTTTCTGAGTGTTACATATAACCAAAAAGCTAACTGTTCGCAGACAGGTATCAGCATGTTGAAATGATTTACCTGTGCACTGTATTTCGTTGGGCTGGTGTTTCTCTTTATGTGGAACTGGTTCTGCAATCAGAAGCTAAGATACCAGCTGATGTACCACAGTGAAGAAAGAGGGAATTAAGAGAACAGGAAAGTGATCTTGCAGATCTCATTAGGGATTGTGAACTACAAGCCTCAAAAGCCAGAAGGTGGTTAAGGAAGACATGGTAGTAAAAGATATAATGAACAGGAGACAACAGAGGTTTGGGTCATGCAAAGCTTAAAGAAGACATTGAAAAAAGCTAGCCAACACCATCTTCTGGTGGCACTGTCCCACTGTAGTAAAACTGTTTCAGCCTGCAGTGATGGCCCTGGGCATGCAGCTCTCTTAGGAGCTTGCCGTACAGTTCATGCTGTGAGATGGGACCATGGAGAAGGACTGTGACTCTGCTCTGCTAAAACATACTGATCTTCTGAGGTCTTCAGACTCCCTTTAGTTTCTCCTAACACCCCTCCCTCCCCCCCGTCCCCTGCTGCTTGGTACAAGGCAGATACCCAGAAAACAAGAGGCTGGAGCATACCTCAGCTGCCTACACTGACTGCGCCCTATCTTATCAGCTGCAGGCCACGCCATGGTGACTCATGCATGTGTTAGATCAAGGCAATGCGTAGGAGTGAACCCACAGGTGTGGATGGAGCTCTGGCTGCATCAAAACCCAGCATCCCCTGGTTCTGGCCCTGCTCTGCTCCCATGGTGGAGCACATTTTTGCATCTACTCTGCAGGTGGGCCACTGGGATGCTGAGCATGCCAGTGCCAATTATACCCTCTGCTAGAGAGGACCTAGCATGAGGTTACTGGATTTTTTTGCATTCCTGTCATTATTTGCGCAGTGTAAGGGTCTTTGAGGAAGCATGAACCTGATTCAGAACTATTCTGTCCTCAAAGAGAAAGTGCATGCGCTCAGACCCTTTCCCCTACACAAAACTGACCAAACAGGCTACTGCAACACTTCGGAGTAAGTTTATGAGTTGAGCACAGATTTGGCAAGTCAGCAGGTGAAAAACTGGGCAATCTTCTAATTTCAAGTCCCTTGCTCATGCAAAGAGCAGCTCCTTGATGCAATGTGCTCCCTTGCGAACTATTGGGGTGGCCATTGCTCTTCAGCTGCTAGTTGCAGATCTTGAGCAGGCAAGCCTGTCTAACATGCTCTAGGTGACCCTGCTGAGCATGGTGGTTGGACTAGATGATCTCCAGAGGTCCCTTCCAACCTTACTGATCCTATGATTCTAAGCTGCTTCTGCAGCTTGGCCTGGGGAGGTGTGTGCAAAACTACCAACCTTTGGCAAAGTGCATGGAGGTTGGCAGATTTGGACCCTATTTACCCAAAGGTAGGCTCACAGCTATGCCCTGGTTGTTTGGAGGCCTTAGGATCATAAATAGAGCTGCAAACTGGGACCTTCCGGAGGATTTGTTTCCACAGTAATCCCCAGCTATTAAATGCTGGGGCTCAGATGGCTAAGCAAGAGAAGCAAGTGGAGCCACTTTGCTCTCTCTGAGGAACTGGTGTCAGGCACTTACTTTTCTATGCCTGCTGTGTCCCTCCAGCAGGAATAAATGAATGGATAAATCGGTGCTTTCACAGGAGAGCCAACGGTGGGAGCAGAGAGTTCAGGTGTGGAAATGGCACCCTTTGGCCATCAGAGGAAAGTGCACTCCTGCCATCTCATGGACGTCCCGGAGAACAAGGAGGAATTTCTTAACAAGAAGAGGGGATTATGATGAATTTTTCTTCAAATCTATTCCAACAGTTGAGAATTTAGCTAAGTATTAAATAGATTAATTTTTTTGCCTTTATGCAGGCTTTTGATTATGCAGTTGTCGTAATGAACTCAATGTGGTTGTTTCCGATTTGGCCCTGTAGCATCTGGCAGGAAGCCTCTGTCTGAATGCGAGTCTTGCTGCATCCAGATTTGATTCTTTTTCCTTGGCACGGTTTTCCCTCCTGCTGATGGAAGCTTTAAAGAAAAAAAAAATACCATGACATCTGAAACAGTGCCAGAAAACATCAACATGCTTTCTGGCTGCCATCTATTGTGCAATGCAAACCTCTTAAGATTTAATATTTCTAAAACTGTGGTGCACCTGCCTGTAAGAAAAACTACCTTGTCACATGATGAAATGTTTTGTGAAATCGCTTTCTGAAAATCATTAGCTTCAGAATGTGGGTTTCTTCCCTTTCTCCCCCCTTTTCTTCCCATCCCTCCCAATTTCTCCACGAGATAACACTTGCTTCTAGAATTGTAATCTATAATTATATGATGCATTTCTGACCCTCTGGTTTTGGCAGATGCATGCGTTCTATCTATGCTGAGAACTTCAGTGACTGGGTGCATTTAGTCATGTCCTGAAGACACTGCCTCCTGCTGTACCCAAACACCAGTTAAACACCAGCTTGGTGTGATTGGGAGTTTGCCAGCACTTGCAAGGTCACATTGGTTCAACTTAGCTCTTCACTACCCATCACTGAACTGAAGAGGGCTCTGCTGTCTGGCCAAAGCACCGCTCACACAGCTTCCATAAAAGAAAGTTTCTTTTGCTGTTTGATTTTTTTTGGTTGTTTCCCAAGGTAGATATCAGCTCCACAGGTGTTTTGCTGGGGTGGGAATCTGAGCCGGAGCTGGGTGTTGCAGATGGGCTCAGGTGGGCTGAGAAAGTTCAGAGTGGCAAAGTTTCCTGAGAAGCATGTGGGATCCCTTCATTTGGCTCCCACCTGGTAGATCAAAGTAATGCTCAGCGATAACTGCTAGCAAGTCGCCTTCCAGGTGTCACAGAGATAAGGCACTTTTGCTCAGGTTACACTTATCCCTGTTGCTAGCGCTGTTGTCACTAGCACAAATGACTTGTGTTTGCCTCGAGGACTGTTCTCAAAAGACCTTTCTTAATTTTTAGAGGAGTGGCAGCATGGCTTCACCTCCATTTCCCCTTGCCAGTCATTCTTCAAGGACATTTGTGCTTCTTCCACCCTCAGAAAGTTGCACAGAGAGAGAAAGGGGATGATTTCTCTAAAAATAACCAAAAAAATCCCATATTGTCTTGGTTCCAAGTCTGCCTCTGCCCCAAAATGTGTGGGAATAGGAGTCTGGAGTCTGTTAGGTTACAGCACCTGGGGATCTGTGTCACCTTTATGATTGCTGTTTTTTTTCGTTGCATCTGCCTGTTACATACTGGCAATGAGCAGAGATCCACGGGGGGACAAACACAGGCTCCTTTCTTACATGCTTGGGTCCTTCCTGGGGTGTTTAAACTGCACTGAAATATGAGTATTGCATAACGGCAGGTTCCTGCATATAACCATGCTGGACTGGTCCTGCTCTTCTTTGAACTCAGAGGCACAAGTTTGTCAAGAACATGCTGGGAGCCTCTCTGGGACATAGGTGCATCTGGACCTTTGCTGCTGAGGACCCAGCTTGCTCCAAACTACCGTTTCCTTCCACCTACAACCCACAAACTATTTTTGATTCTCCTCAACTAGAAAGGTCCATTCAGTAAAAGGGATTTTTTCCGGTTTCTCCCCCTCCATAGCTCCATGGCTTTTGGAAGGTCTATGGGAAGCTTTTTGGTTGTATGCTTGTAGCTGCTCCATCTGAAATAAAGGTTTCCTATCACTCTAAGGTGGTCTGTAGAGAGGAACTCAGTAGCTAAGTGTGTGGTGACTTTGGATTCACTTGGATGAGTTGGAATTAGGAGTCTTTCCTCTACCCATTTTACAGGAGAGGAGCTGAGATATACAAGGGCAAGCAGACTTGCCTGAAGTCCTGCAAGGATCCAGAAGCAAAATTTGGTGTTCCATCCACTAGGTAATCCTTTCCCTGTATGTGTTAGTGGCTTCTAGTGTTTGAGTTCTGGCAGCAAACTGAGGCAAGGAGGAGTACATACTGCTGCTCTAAGTCTTGTCCGGTGTTTCTGACCCCTGTGATATTTAATTAGAGGTCATGGGCAACCTCTTCCTTGTGCTTGGCTGTGAGCTGCTGTAGGGGTAGGTGGCAGCTTGTGGCGAAAGACAGATGCACCAGGCTACCAAGCCACCTGGTGCTTTCAGCAGCTGCCAAATAATCTTAGACCCATGGAAAGTTTGTCAATATTTATCCTTGTTGCATATAGCAGATGAGTGTTAGCAAATTACAGGCTATACCACCACAGACAGGCAGGCTCTGATTGTGTGGAGCCGAGCTTGCCAAGTGTCCTCATTGATGTCGCCTTCATCAGCTGTGCTCGCTGGTAAATCATCCACTTCATCTCGGTGTTTGCCTCTGTGGATGAGCTGGGAATTATCTCAAATCACTGCAGACATTTTCATGCAACCCAAGGCAAGGGTGGCAATACAAAGGTCACTGTATGAGGATGTAACTTATTCTGCAGCAGTTAATACCTGATAAACACTTTGGGCATTCAGACAAGTGCATCCAGGCCTACCTTTGTGTATGACTCCATTTGTTTGCATTGGCTAAATTCTCTTCAGTAGGCTGAACATTTTTGCCCCATATAGGCTCCTTTCTTTCTCTTCTCCTTGTAAGTGGAAAGGCTCTGCCCAGGTCCATGCCCAAAGCATGTCTGGTGTATCTAAGGAGTTTAGATATAATATATGCCCAGAAATGAGTGGTGCACCCACTTTCCCTGCAATCAAGCCTAGCAACACCTGCCAGCTCTTCCCCCTTTTCCACACTTTGTGGAGAGCATGTTCTGTTGCTGCTTGTGATTTTGGGACAGAATGATTTTTTTTTTCTCTTGCTATCCCATGGATATAGCCCTGACTCCTCTGCATGTACTCACTAGCCATGAATCAGTGCGTTCAAATTATGAGTGAAAGGGAAGATCTCCCCTCCTGCCTTTTCCATCTTGCTGTTGAGTAGACACAACATTTCTCTTCATTTACCACAGAGTAGCACAGGTCCCAGTTCCCATATTGTGAAGCCCTCTGTCATAAATCAGACTGATAGGTTTATTCTCCACATAATGGGAAATTATGACAAATGCAGCTGTATAATCTAGTTAGTAACTCACTATAATGACTGCTTCTGGGGAGATTTATGATTTTTGTCATATGTGAGCTTTCGGAACATTAGAGATTACATTTTTCACACTTTTTGTTGGAATCTCAGTTTATTAGACTTTACTGCAACGTTAATCACTTGCAGTACAACTCCGGACTTCACAAACGTGTCAGATCAGCATGAAAAAGGCAGAGAAAACAAGAACTGTTATGAATTAATGAGCTGGATAACATGTCTCTCATAACCAATGATGAAACAACCTGTGTTGTTCTTCAAGCCACAACAGAAAGCCTTTAAATTCATGAATCTTTCACATGATACAAGCAGTGGCAAAGAACTGAAAAACCTCAGCCAATCTTGAAACCTGAAGGATCTGGGAGGCTGAGTCTATTCTAATTAATGGTAAAATGATGTGTGAATCTGTCCTAAATGTTCAAATAAAGAAGACTGATTCTCAATTATAATATGGTTTATAAGCAAAACACTAGGATTATATAGGAGAAACGTATGTGTCCTGAAACAATCTATAAATCAAACAGACAGTTCCAAGATCTACTGAGAAGGTCTGGGAAGCTTTCTGAGTTGCCATCTAAGGAGCCTAATGTGGGATAAACCAGATCAAAAGGCCATCATAACCAAACTTGCTTTAGTTTATGCTAGTTTTTTCAAGAGACCTCTCCAGAGCTGAGAATAGATAATGCTTTATTATACTCCAAGAAATATGTTGCAAATGTCACTAACATTCATCAGACACAAGCAGGAAGGAGGACAAGGGGTGATGCAAGATGTTCTTCAAAAGGGAGGGACAAAGAATCCTGCTGCAACCCACTGTCGGAGGATTGTATAGGGGGCAGGTCTGCCTTGGGGTAAATCAGTTGGGTTTAGCAAGCAGTTCAGGGAGGTGTCTCACAACTCAGCTCAAACCTTCACTAAAAAAGCCTTGACTTGTGTTGATGGGCCTCAACACCTGGCTGGCTCAGGTTTTCGGTAGATGAGTAAGATGATCTGCAGGTGATCAGGAGTATCTCTGTTCACTGAGCACCTGCAGAGCTGCAGACACTGATAACTGATAACGGCACCAGCTAGGGAGGTGACCTGGGGTTGGAGAACTAGTCATGGTGTC
This sequence comes from Rhea pennata, assembly GCF_028389875.1. Lineage (NCBI taxonomy): Eukaryota > Metazoa > Chordata > Aves > Rheiformes > Rheidae > Rhea > Rhea pennata. Next base: position 66,568,033 of record NC_084667.1, on the reverse strand, counting down.
TTCTTTCTGCTGCTGCTTTCTGCTAAAGATAGCAGCCTGTTACCAAGCCAGTGAACACCTCTTCTAGCTCAGCTGATAAAAGGCTCGTGGCATTCATTGCTGCTGGTCCCCATTTTTGTCTGCATTCTTCTGTGCAGTAAGGAGAGGCAGGTTTCCTTGGGAGCAAAAGGCACTCAGTATAATACAGGATCAGCCCTAGGATGAAGGAATTTTGGCTCTTCAAGCTGGAGCTGAGATGGACAGCAAGGCAGAGGCAGTTGAAGGTGTCACAAACCCTCATACAGCCCTGCCATGCTACAGTGAGAACAGGAGGCTGAACTACACCATAAATGTGATGGGACTGAGACAGGCTGCAGCGCTCAGGACAGCGTGTCTGGAGAGGAGAGGCTCTGCTTTGGGCAGAGCTCCTTTAGTCAAGTATAAACCACTGTTTAGGTGTGTCATCGTGTGTGGGCCAGGGCACCTAGGCCTTCTCTCTTAACCGCTTTCCTCTGCACTGCAGGAGTCCTGCAGACTCAGGGCCACACTGCCTTTCCTCTCTCTGTCAAACTGATAGTCCCATCCTGGCCATGGCAGCCCTCCATAGCTGCTGGCCCCACAGATGGCACAGAGTTGGATCTTTACTGGGAGAAGAAAAGGTGTAAAATAAGGTTTCTAAGATTGGTAGGTATCCTGGAGGTTGGCCAGGCTGCATCTAACATTCGGAAACAGCATCTCATTGGGTGCTTGTTCGGCCAGCTGAACTCATGGTGGCTTATTGGGCTGTACTTGAGGAGCTGTCTGTGGAAATGCTGTCACGTGGGCAACCATCAGTGAGTGAGAACTGGTGCCTTGTACCAGCAATGCTATCTGCAACTAGATGTGGGAGTTGATAAATCTCCTTTTGGAGATTGGGAGACATGGTAGTTAGAAGCTCACATCCTCCAGTGACTGGCCACAGAGGGGAGACCTGCACCACACATTCGCAGAGGGTGACATATATCATGGCCAGGTCTTCCCCAGCAAGTAAGAGGAACTTTGCTTGTATGTGCAGTTTATATTTGAAGGAGACAAAAATAGGTTCCTGTATTTCCATTTTCAGCTTGATGCAGGCTAGAAAAGACTTTTTCTGTGACTTTCATGTGCTTATTCCAGGCTTCAGCCACCGATGCTGGTCCTGAGCAGATATAACTCTGCCTCTTAGCAGGCCTTGCTATCTTGGGGGCAAATTGACGCTGTCTGTGCAGAAGCACATCATTTTGAGCTGCTCTCAGACATACCAGGCAGAGGCACATCTGCAGAAAAGTCAGGCAGTTGAACTTGCCCCTGCCTACCAAAGGCACATAGGCAGAGCTGGGAGCATTGCTGCCAGCAAGCAATGGGGGAAGTACCAGCATTAGATGCTGGTCATGTTCTCCTGTGTCAGGAGCTGGCAGATATTCAGACAGCTAATAGCCCTTGGGTCCCACAGGGAAACAATGGTGGCAAGAGCCTGTAGGTGAATATGGAAAAAAGACCAGTTTTTGATGGCTCTTCACCTGTCCAACTGAAGTAGAGTCTATTTGCGGACCATGAAAAAGTGGAGATTTTGGTTGTAAAAAGTCAGCAAGCATGGAATGACATCAGCAACATCTCCAGGGAAATCCAGGGATAAGGCAAGCAAGGAGAGCATCCCAGTGACTGCTGGATGGCATTGCTTGCTGCAACATCAGCTGGAGCTCAGTGGGTTGAGGTTCCCCACCTGCACCTGTACTCAGTTCAGTGCTTGGCAAGGGCAGTGCAAGTTCCTGCACCAGCTCGGGCTTCTTCTTTCTGCATGCAGCTGTACAAGGGGCTGAATAACACCAAATCCCAGACTTGGCCTACCTGACATCGGTAGGCTTGATGTTAGGCTTGATCAAGAGAAGCACATGATGGCCAAACTGGGCATGGAGTTACTCATTCTCGGAGAGACTGGAGCTTTTGCAGCCAGAAGTGACCTCTGGCTACCCGAGAATGGATGATGCAGGACACTGATACAGAAGAAAATCCAAGATGCAGCATCGGTCTCTTTAGATTTAAGCAACGTATGCCAGGATCCAAATCTGACTCAGAGCTTCTCATCCTGTCTTCAGCTGTCCTTGTGAGGAGAGGCCAGGCAAGGACGGGGAGCGGGAAGAAGCACTGGATGTAGTGCTCTGGCACAGCCAGCTGTGCGTACACCTCCCCAGCCCTCCCTCCGCAGCCAGAGTCCACCAGGCTTTACAGTGCTCTGGCACAGGCAGGGGGCCAGGGCTGTTTTGGGCAGCTGCCTGATTTGCCTGTGCCTCAAGCTGGCCCGGCTGGATGCTCTCAGCCCCAACACAGCCCAGAAGAGAAAAACAAGAGGCATTCCTGCTGTGGGAGAGGCAGGAGGAGCTCAGGGAGTGGAGCCATCACACAGCGCTGTACGTCACATCCCACTGACAGATACTGGCTGCAGCAAAGAGACTATAAACCTTCCTGCACACCCGAAATAAATAGATCAGAAAGTGTATGTGCACCTGAATCTCCACGTTCTGTGCAGCGCTGCACACTGCTGGGACGGATGGTGCACGTGACCATCTGTCTCAATGCAGTGGGACTGGGATGGACACGGCATTGCCAGTGCAGAGATCCTGGCCTTTGGCAAGCCTGGCCTGAGCCTACAAGCAGCTCCGTAACATGTGCCCTAGTTTGGGGTAGACCATCTCTTGGGCTACAATACCATGTGCATCTCTTGTCTTCCACCACATCCCAGGGGCTGTCCCTACCAGCTCAGACAGCCCCTTGTCTTAGATGTTCCTAATAAGTCTTGTGCAATATTTCAGTGCTATTTTCTATGTGGTGCAGAACAGAATTGAGGGGGAAGAGTCTCCATTAGGCTTGCTGGCATCTCACTGTCGCTCTGCAGGAACCCAGTTTCTTCCTGCTTCTTTCTTTCTTTCTTCTTTCTTAGGGAAAAACTGGCTTTTCTTGCCATCAATGGAAAAGGGAGATCACTCTGCATCCCCAGCCCTGTACACTGGGGAGTTCAGTGGAGGGGTCTGTGGCCCTTTAACATTGGTTTCTCCCTGTGCCCCCAGCCCCAGGGTGCTAGGTCATCTCCTGGGGAGCAGCATGAAAACAGTGGAAAATTGGGGAAGAACTTGTAAAAAGGCTATGCGGCTGCTCAAGTCACCATATCTGCTCTGAGGTCAAGGAACTGCTGCTTTTGCCAGCAAAAAGAACCCAGATGTTTTTCAATTTACACAGGCAAACTCGCTGAATGCAGGTTAGCAATACAAAACTCCACGTTTGCGATGGTGAGGACCCCTATTTGCAAAGTCCCCAGCATAAAATATACGCTGCAAAACAGGAGGTCGTAGTGCTGAAGTGATTTAAGAGTCTTTGCTCCGACTGAAGGATTTTGAAGGGGTCTTCACATTTGCTGGGTTTCTGGGTTCTAATATCAATGGGAGAATTAAATCATTATATTAAAACATCAAAACACTAATGCTTTGTTTTCATTGGCAAGAACCAAAATGATCTAACTCAAAAGCCATGAAATATCAGCCTTTTTTTGCTGATGAATAATAAGATCTCTGGCTGCTTTCGATAGTAAATTTAATAATGTCAGTGATTTGAAAGGTTTGAATCCTAAACGTGAAGAAATGTGTTTTTACCCTCTCCACCCGCTGCCTTTTTCTCCCCCCTCTACTACTGTCAGGTTTGTAGCAAATAAGCCAAGATCCATAGATTAGAGCACATCGATCTCGTATGCCAGGTGAGTGCCAAACTCTGAATACCCAGTGCAAACCTCCCTCTCCCAGGTGGTCTGAATTTGCTTATAACTGGGTCCTGTAAGCAGATTTAATATTTCATAAGCACTGCTCCATCTCATGCCTATATTATTGACACCACATGGAAGTCAGGAAATTGGTTCTTTCTGGGAACAGTTTGCAGAAATATGCAGCCTGTCAGCTCCTTTCTCATGGGGTGCATTAACAGAGGGGCTCGCAATTACAAGTAATGAACCTTCTCCAGATGTCTGCAGTGACTCAGCTCCAACTTTATCTTCAACGTATGAGATGGACTTGACAAGATGGATTATTTGTGGATATAATATAATAACTTCACAGAACATGGAATTCCCAATTATTGCAAGACAGACTAAGTATTCAGTAGGAGAGGAATGCCAAGGTTTATCCACTGGATAAACAACAACAACCAAAAAGGAAATAAGCTGTGCCATTTCCCCGTCTTGAAAGTACAAATGTTCCCATGCTGTTTTAATTCCTCCTCTTTACGATACCGTTTATGTTACACACATTAAAGTTAAGTCATGTCTTTAATAAGATGGAAACTGGAAGTGAGATTTTGAAGGAGAAGGAGCTGGGCATCCTAAATTTACTCTGCACTTAGAGAACACAGAAAAACAACACAAAGGATGGGATATACCAAAGAAAGCAATTTTAATTGTCATCTTCCATGGAAAATTGAATCCAGTCATTCCCCACTGCTGTGAGTGCCAACGTACTGTTCTATATATGGGTGAGTGCTTATTTTAGCAATTCAGCTGTGCAAAAAAAGTGTAACCAAAGGGCTATTTCTTGGGTGAAGTTCTAGCTGCAAATGATGCAGAGGGCTTCTTGGGTTATAAATTTTAAAGTGGGTATTTCAAGGCCTGCATCAAATAATTGGGACAAATATGTTTTACTTAGGGTTTGATTAAGAGTTATAATTTCATGCTAATGCCCTCCGAAGGCATGCTTGTCAGGCGTGGATAAATGGATGCTGAATTATCTTTCTTTTAAATCATAAGCCTCCTGGTACCCAAGCTGTGAGACTGGTGTCTCCTTGGGGAAGTATTTGTATATCTTCTTGGGCTGAACTGCAGGTTTGTTTGATGTGGATCTTCAAGATAAAATTACTGCGCTCCAGATGTTACAGTTTAAATGTTTGTACATAGGGATTTCCTTGGTTGTTGAAGAGAGGAGACTCAAAACAGACTCGATCATTCATGCATCTATTTCGAGCACATGTCTTGCTATGTTTGAGGAGGCGAATGTCAAGAGGAGCTTTTATAAACAGGCCTTTCTTTCTTAGAGCACAGTTTGTTTACTGGGTAATAAGCGGAGCAGGCTTCTTCAATGCTAACAGCAAACTGTTGATTTAAACTATCACGCCTCTCCCATCAGCTCCAAAAAAATCTTCCTTTCTAACTGGGAGGAGAAAATGAAGGGGGATATGCTGCTCCGCAGATACCTGTTGCCCTGCCAAAGGTGAGATGTGCATGCTGAACGCTGCCTGCAGCCCGCACCAGCTGCTGCTGCATGATGGCTTTTTCCAGGCATGGGAAAACCATGGTTTTTCCCACCACAGTGGTCCCTTTGCTCCCCCCTCGGTCTCCATGTCCTCCCTCCCCGCGCCGTGGCTCCAGCTCATCCGTCTCCTGCTGCTGGGGTGTTGGGGAGACCAGGATGCAAATGAATGTGGCTGCATATTAACAGATTTGCTGCCTGTAACCTCTGCGTTACGTCGATCTCGGCATTGCAAAACGAAACGCGGCTGGTTCACTGAATTAGAAAAACACCAAATGTCCCATCAGGCAGCCGATAGGAGGGAAGGACAGATCTTAAGGGTTTCCCTATACAAAGGGAAAATGCTCAATAACGTACCTGCAGGAGGTGAGGGCTGTTGGCACTTGTCAGGAAACTATTTTGGCATGGAGCAGAGCCCATCCCTGTGCGGTTTTGCACCTGGGAATGGGCTGTGGGACCACGTCACTAGCCTGATTCTTCATGGGTGTCCTCAGCAACCTGGGACAGAAACGTGTCTTGAAGCAGCAGCAAATGTGTGGAGACGCAAATGACTTCAAAGGGAACGAACACACACGACTGCAATAGATAATTATCAAAAGGAAAAGCCAACCTTTTGTAAAGAAGGAAAGAAAAAACCCCACACTGCAGGCATGTATCACCCAATCCTGATTCCGGTTTTGGTGGCTTTGCATGTAGGAGTGGGTAGGCTGGGCTGGGGCCCCTCTCCTTGCCTTTTTTCTTGACCAAGGGGCCCCATGTCTGTCCAGGCGTGATGTCTCTGGAGACTTGTCCATGGCCCTCAGACAGGCTACAAGTGGGGGCTGAAGGCCCTGCACTGAGGTGGGTCCCCATCCTCTGCACTTCTGCGAGGTGGGGAAGGGTCTGGTAGAGCCCAGCTCTGGAGTGAAAGCACAAAACAACCATGCCTTTCCGTTTTTTTCCAGAAAAGAGGGAAGGCATCCAGGCATGAGCTGGAAAAACATCCCCATGGTGTTCTGCTCTCCTTTCCCCTCCCAGCCAGCACCTGTGGCCACAGACAAGGTGAGCCTGGTGGATTCGGCCACCTGCGCCAAGCTCAAACAACTTTTTCCAGCTAGAGCATCTGGGTCTCAGACTGCCTCCGTCCACGTACCTCAGCCCTCAGCGGTCGATGGGGATGGTCTCAGATCCGCCTGCTGCTCCATGCCACAGCATCTGCATGAGCACAAGGCCTTCGCTGCCGGCCTCAGGGTGTGAGCAGGATATTTCCTGAGCTGGATATTTCCTGAGCTGCTCACGCTGACGAGCCATTTGTAGTGGGAAGGGAATGTCCTTCCTGTCCCGCCCCGTCTTCATTCAAAGCCACGCGTTTCCCAGCCAGCCATATGATGCCCTTTCCATAATATTCTTCTCTTCAACTTTATTTTACCTGTTTTAGAGTTTTCATTAACCAATAGTAATATAAGCAGCTGTTATGCTGGGCTCAGGAGAAATATCTCTGCAAATCCCTGCAGAGGGACACTCACCTCCTGCCCCCCTGCCCAGGCAAGGAATTCATCTGCAATGTCCATGTGGGCACCTGTGGGCTTTTCTGGATATGGCCTCAGTTTGTCCCCACTTGGGCAGGCCCACGTAGGCACCCTGGGTGCTTTCAGCTATTAACCAACTGATGTCAGATGTCTGGGGGCAGGGGTTGTGTTGCTGGTGACTCCTGTGAAAGGTGGCTTCATGCACATGGTGATGACCATTGCTCCAGCTGCAGCAAGCCAGGACCAGCAGGGCTGGCCTGGCCACTGCTACAAGTGCTCACTTTTTGGTTTTCGTTTGTAGCAGCAGAGAAATCTTAGTTGGCCAGATGATGTTCTTGGTAAGCTGGAGGCCTGAGGAGGGCAATAGGAAGACACAGGAGAGGTGAAAAGTAGGGAGGGGGCTGCATCCAGGAGCACAGGCTCTCTGAAGCAGGGCAAGGGAAGCCCGTTGGTGCTGCAGGGCCTTAGAAATGCTCTGGGATGATAGCAAAAGACATTTTTGTTTAGTCTAATTCTGCTTTTTACTTTTAGCTTTAGATGATTTTTAAAAGGAAAAGCATGCAACAAACGGAGCTGCCCTTTTGATACCTGCACGGGTCTCCAAGGAGTCCCCTCGACACAACCCCTCCCTGCAGCACTCCCTATTGCAGTGTTGGCGCAGACCTGTTTGGTGCGTGCAGGTGCCAACGGGAGCGATGGGAAAGTCACAGCCTACATTCCAAAAGCTCAAAAGCTCTATTTTATGCTGGTTACAGTGACTTCACACATGTGAGAGAAAGGAGATTTGAGCCCCTGCTCAATACCCATTGTAGCATGACTACAGTTCCCCACAGAGCAAAATCTTCCTTGGGAGAGTCCCATGGGACAGAAATATTCCCAGATTTCAGGTAGGGGCTGCATATGAACAGGAGGGTAAAGAGCAGATTCACTTAACCGTCCTGGGCGCGTGAAAAGCAGCCAGCTACAAACTCCCTTGACTGATTTTTTGGCGGCTGCACATGGCCATGCAGTTACTGGATGTGCACATGTAACCATCCATCCAGAGCCCTCATCTTGAGGGGTGCTCTCAAGGTGGTTTGCCCCAGGGGCAGTGGGAGCACCAAGCTTCTCTGGAGGATGTAGATGCATGTCGTGGGAGAAAAGGCCTCATGCATGCACAAAGGAGCGGTGCCTGTCGATGAAAAGCCTGGTTTCAGACGGAGGGGAACAGTGTCTCAGGAATTCCTCATTCCAGCGATCTGAAACCTGAATCCCAGCCTCCTTTCTGCACCCAAATTGAACACAGCTCACACCAGAGTGACGCAGGTGGAACTGTGAGCACTTGGAAGAAAATGGACTTTAAACAGAAACACTGGAGTAGAGCTTACGTTAGGTACAATATATACCAGCTTTGATCCCTTTGCCTTACAGCCTTTCTGTGATGCTACCTTGGCAAGGATGGCAGTAAAGGCTGCAGAGCATCGTTACAGAGGAGCATGTAATGATGACCCTCCCCTAAACATATATAGAGAATTGGCCTGCGTACATAGCTCTTCTGACTCCATCCCTACTGACTGCTGTAGTCACACTAGCCATTTTCCCTGGTGCCTTGTCCCAGTCATGCAGAACGACTGTCTGTGGCCAATAGGTCCCAAAGAGGACAATCCTCTACTCCACCACAGGGTTTTCTTTGCTGAGTGGATTACTTGGTTCACTCCCAAGGCAGGCCCAGGTGCAAAGTGGTATTTATCCAAAGCGGGCAGCAAGGAGGCAAAATAGTTCTGGAGGTAAAATTAGTTAAGGGGATGATGGAGAAGAAAAAGGGGCAAAATACAGGGAGAAAACTGGACAGTATAAATATACTTCTTAGGGTGAAGAACCAGCATGGGACAAGCAGGTACAATTTTTCTGGGATAAATAGGGCTGTGCCACCTCAAGTCAGGCAAAAACATTACCTGCAGTCATGCATGACTCTGTGGTCATGTGTGACTCTCGTTTTAAGTCAAGGCATCAGCATGGGAGGCTAACATTAAATTGCACTGCAAAGGATGGTCCCAGGTGCCTGTATGGCCTCTGCCACTGTCCTTGGCTGGCTGGTGGTCCCCCTCCATTCCCAGGCTTGTGGCACTGGAGGAGCAGACCTCGACATGACTGCACAGCCGGAGCCGCAGGACTCCCACCGGCCTGTCCCAGAACAGTTTGTCCTTGGATGCTGCTCATGGTGCGGCTGTGAGGACAAAGACCTATGAGCCAACATAAATCATTGTTTGAAGTCTGCAGTGACAACATGGAGAAACATTAATGGGATCATTTAATAAAATCCACATTGTTTCCATTGGGAAGCTGTATAAACAGCACTATCAGAGGCTGCCGAAGCCAGCCCTTGAAGGCCGTGAGTGCGTGCTGTTCGGCTCATACTCATTTCACGCGGAGGGAGGCAAGGATCTGGATCGAACGATTGATTAATCAAACGGTAGTTTGGCTCCAGAGCCGCTCACTGGGGAGCTGGGACGCCGCGCTAACACACCCTTCCTCCAGAGGCAAGCTGGCTCTTCCTCCTCGAGCCCCAGCTGTAGGTGAGAGATGCACAGAAAAATGTGCGACGCCCCAGGCTTTTATTTACCCTCCTCTCCAGCTAGCGCCCCTGAGTCCCCCCTGCTCCTGGCTGAGAGATCCCCTTCACTGCTGCTTTGGAGAAAATCAGCTCAGCTAATCAACGCAGGCTTCAGCCCTTCCTGGCCGCTGTCATTTGGAGACTATGAAACTCCTGTCCCAATGTGCCATGCTTGGAGTAAGGCTGGGAGCGGATACATTAACGTACCCTGGCCTTGAGCCAGGTTCTGAATCCATCGCAGCTGAGTTAATCTGACAGCGATGTATCAAATGATCCAGAGGGATCAGAGAGGGCTCAAAGCCTATTTGTGGCAGAGATCACCCAGGACGATGGACTCACCTTTCTGCCAAAATCCCCCTCAGGACCGTTTTCTTGCTGTGAGATACACAGGTCGTCATGAAGTCCTTGCTGGAGGCTGGTGACAATGTGCCGACTGCTGCCTTGGCAGACGCTGTTTTCCCACGGAGGACCAGAGGAGCAAAGGCTGGAAGAAATGGGCTGCTGTGTTTATATTTAATGGAGGGATGAGGCATTTTCCTGCACTGCCCCAGGGCACTTCAAGAGCACTCTATTTTTTCTGGTATTTTTAGGGTTTTTAAAAAGTTTTGGTTTTGGTATGAATGTCACTATTTCAGGGAGCTGGACTTGATTTTTAAATAAGATTGATTATATCAAGAAATTGTAGTTTTAGTATATCAAAGTAGTACCTGCGGGGAGAAAAGGTAGGTTGTCAGGAGATGCAAAGAGGGATCCAAGGAGCAGAGCAAATCATGTGGCCGATGTGAGACAGCTTCAGAAATCCCTCCTGGCTGACTGTGGGTTTGCAGGTCTGCAAGCCGCAATCAAGCAAGAAGAGCCAGGGAGGTGGGCTGAGGGCAACGCAGGGTGGTTGGAGAAAGGAGACATGTGGTGGGAGGCGAGGGTGGCCAAGGCTACAGCAGTGAGGTGCTGGACCCATCGAAGCACAGCAAGATGGTGCTGAGCCCCCCTGGTGCAGCATGAGACCGCAGGCTGGTGGGTGCTGCCTGGGCTGGGCTGTTTCTGAGCACTCCATATGGCAGGATACATGCTGAAAGAGATGCAAGTGTGAGAGGCAGGCCAGACCTCAGTTCTGCATTGATCTACAAAGAACCTCTCAGACTTCATCAGGCCAAGTTTCTAGACCCCCACTGCTACATCTGCCTGCTGTAAAACCTTTGGAGTACAAAGGGCTTTCAGTGCAAACCCAGCGCTTCTTCTGATGACTTCTCGCCTCCAATTTCCTCCTTTCCCTTCTTAGAATAGTAACTAAGGCAGCCAGAGCCTGTGCTGTTATTGCCATCACTGCTCCTGGAATTTCCTTTGCAAGGCTCGTTTCTCTCCCTTTTCTGCTCCCTGTTGCCCGTGTCCTTTCAATTCTTCTGTTAGATCCGTATTACCTCTTGGTGGACTCATTTCTCCAAAAATTTAAGCAACCTTTCAGAAAATCTAGTGATTCTTCCTGTGAATCCTCAGGTGGAACTTCTTGGCACCTTTCAGTGAGCTCAAGAAGCTAAATTTATGCAGTTTCAACTTGTCTCTGCCTCTCATAATTAGTTTATCTTATACTGATGACACCATCTATGCTGAATTACAGATCTAGTGCAGATAGTTATTGCTATGACATTTGGGATATAAAGCAACCCACCAGTTCCCATTGGGCCTCTTGACTTTTGTTAATGTTTGGTTTCCTGCTATCCTTTGGCATATTTCATGATCAGATTCATTGCTTTGTCAAAGTCAGTCACTGATACGTATACCCCAAGATGGGGCGCTTCACTCCTGTCTGCTGTTCTGTAATTTCCTGGCCAAATCCAAGCCCAAGAAAATTGCTCTGTATTAATCTTTTTTTCATCTGTTGCTTTTTTATTTGTGCTCAGTAACTTGCTGGGGTTTCTTCTAAAGCTCTGCATTGTGCTCCCAGATGTCTTTGATCAGCCAAGGCGAAACACTGAGGTGTTTTTATTTTCTTTTGAACTTTGCTTTTCTCCTAAATACAGAGTCCAGCCATGGGCTTTCTTGTGACAGTACCAGTTTCCTTCAACTCTTAAGGACAATGTTTTATCTGTCAGATTACCAAAGGGAAGAGAAACTTGGAAGGTTGTGTTTGCTTCCATGGGAGGTAGCCCCAGTCTAACAGAGCCAGTTGATTTCTGCATCTGGATCCCAAGGAACTGGGATTTCAAGCCACATCTTCTCTGGACTCCTGCGCAAACACAATATAGCAGTGTGTTACTGAAAAATTCCCAAAGTGCTTCACCAGCTCTCCTGAACTGTCCTAACTGCAATTTTCATAGATCCATCAGTAAGTGTAGATACCATCCTGGGGGACTAGGCAATCCTGACAGCAAGCTGGAACCAGCTTCCACCCCGTCCACCTTCCCCAAGCACCTCACCAGTACATCGGGACTGCATGGCAGAATCCGATGATCTTTCTGAAAATGGGCTAGTTAGTTTGTTAACTGCTTGGCAACCTTCAGCCACCCAAAATGACACTGCAACTTCTAAGAACATAAGGAAAAACAGAAGAGAGAGAAAAACTTTTGCTGAATCTAATTAGTTAAATCTAATCAAAGGCTGCAAACATAACCATGCTTGAATTATAACTGTGTCATAACTTCTTGAATGTAGGAAAGAGTTAAAGAAAGAATATCCTGAATGAATATGAAATATCCTGACCTTCAGTATGGTCTCTGCTTCCTTCTCCTGCTAACACAGTGACTTGAATCTTACTGCACCATATGCATCCTTGTTTGTCATTAAATGCCATTTTGTGAATAAGTTATGGACAAGTGGGGCAGCAGGAGCATTAGTAAAGGTGTAACTAGGGTCTTAGGATTCATCTATGCTTATGTCTAGATCTTAGGACTGACACAAATGCACTGAAGGAAAATATTGAGTGTGATCACTGAGAATAATTTCTTGATAGAGTAAAAACTTTTTCATGATGAGGATGATCAAGCAGTGAAGCAGGTTGCCCAGAGTGGTTTGTGCAGTCTCCATCCTTGGAGTTTTTGAAGACCAGCCTGGATAAAGCCCTGAGCAGCCTAGTCTGACCTCAGAACAGACCCTACTGTGAGCAGGAGGTTGAGCTAGAAACCTCCTGAGGTCCTCTCCAGCCTGAAATGTACTGTGATCTCATAGAGCTTATGCATCATTTTCTAGGCCTGTTGCACCTTCAGCTCAGTTCCTAGATGTAGTGCAGTCTGGCTGATCTTGTGTCCTGGCCAGAGCCTGGTCACATGTTGGAAACTTGCCCAGGTAGCTGGCCATGAGATCAGGGTGCCTACCCACTGCTGACAATCTCTTTATTTCCTGTTCCTGTTTTTTCCTTCCACCCTTCACCATAGTCTATGGGAGAGACAGGCCTGCAGGGAAGTGCAAGGCAGAGTCTGAGGGTGGCTATGCCTCACAGAGCAGAGAGCAGCTCTTTGAATGTCTTGGCATGGTATGGAAAACAGGAGAAGAAATCCTCACAGGGGTTGGGCTACCATGAGCATGACCTCAAAAATCAAGTCAGGCAGTAGAGCCTGGCCCAGGATAGCAGCTCTGACACTTGTTGATGAAGTATCTCCTAGAACACATTGCTGTGGAAATGGGACATGGAAAAACACACATTTTTAATTCTGCGTCTTTGGAGGCATTGCTCTGCAGGAGCTGTTCTTCTCTGATGTCAGCATTCTGGGTCTCTTCAGTCTGGGGTTTGGGCACTTGGGGACAAATTGCTTTTCCCAGCAAGTTCTAGTTCTTGGCAGAACATCAGACTAGCCCTGGAGACACAGACAGACACTCCTTCCACTGCCCAACCATAGCAGACCACACTGTGCCTTGTTCAGACACAGCTAGGCCAAGGAAGGAAACAAGCCCTGGGAGACATCCCACCTTCCTGGGGCAAACCCTCAGGCTCTGAAGCAAAGTGATGGGAGAAGTGTGAATTCTGTGCTGCGCTATCTTTAAGGAGGGATAGACTGTCTTCCTTTCCTTAGCAGGAGCATGGCCCTGGAGCACTTAACGCTCGAGGAAATGTTTCTACATTGCTAAAGTTGCCAAAATTCAGCCTGAGCTGCAAAATGAACTGTAAAGTGGAGCCAAATAACCTTCAATCAGAGAGGATTCTCCTGATAAGGAGAGACCCTGCCTGGGGCTCTGGTGCGTTTTGGGGGGGCATAGTGTATCACAGACTGAAGAGGAGTCGGCAGCGCACGGCCTTTTGTGAAGAAAGCAGACATCAGACTTGCAGTGTTATACAGAAGACATGCAAAGCTATCCATCTGCTCCACACAGCCCCAGGAAGACTTCGGCTGGATATTGAATCCAGCTTTTGGCACTGCACTTGAGAAAAGATGTGGACTTGTTGGAGTGTGTCCAGAGGAGAAGAACAAAGACAAACGGAGCTCTAGAAAACATGACCTGTGAAGAGACATTGAAAAAAGTGGGGTTGTTTAGTCTAGAGAGGAGAAAACTGAGGGAAAACATGATAACAGCGCTCAAGTATTTTGAATTTCACTGCTGGATGGGAGATAGGAAGCTGTTCTCCATGTCTGCTGAGGATAGCATGTAAAGTGGTTAGAGTAAGGGCAAAGGGGTCTGAGGTTAGCCTTTAGGAAATGTTTTCCAAGGGCAAGAACTGAGATTGCTTGTATGGGAGGTGGTGGAAACACCATCGCTGGAGGTTTTCAAGAATGAATTATTTAACTGTGTGTCAGGCCTAACTAGGTAGATTAGAAGAGCTCTCAAGGTCTCTCTGACCATACATATCCCATGTGAATTCACAAGCTGAGCTTAACCTGCTACTTCAGCTTTATTCATGAAGTCTATTAGATGTGCCAGAAGATCACCCTGTCTGTTGGAAAATCATATCCACTGCTCCTTCCACTTCTCCTCCTGTTAGTACTACTCCTGCAAGAGTGTACAAAGAGAAAGGAGGCTCATACAGCCAGCTCTGAAGAAAAAGCAAGGAGAGATGTTTCCAAAGCACTGAGCTTTGGGCTAGCTGAAGTTGATGGCTCCATGCAGTAACATTGAAGCATGCAGAGAAGCTGGACTTCGCTACGGGCTGCTGCGGAGCTGGGTGTTGGAGGAAAACAGTTGTGTCAGGGCTGGGAAGTTCTGTGGGTGGTTTCATTGTAGTTGTTTTTGTAATTTATGGCTGGTGAGCCTGGAGTTTGGGAGGAGTGTTCCTTTTTATGCTCTTTTGTATAAATCCAAATAAATAAATTGAGGGAGAATCTCTTAGGCAACCAGGGCCCAGCCAGCATATAGCTGTTAAGATTAATATCTGCCTCTTGAACTGCGCCAAAAAAACAGAGAGGGAGCTGGCAGGGATCTCAAAGCACTTTGTAGGTTCTGAGTGTGTTGGAAAATCTAGCATGTTGTGCAGTGCTCCAGTGGGAACTGAGCTGTTGGGCAAAACGGGTCTCAGCAGAGGGTGAAATATGGGACATTCCAACCCAAAGTGCTTACCTTGAACCAAACCTATAAGCATTTCTAGGAGGGGGCACCACAACTCTGGAAACCATGCTGCTCTGCTCAGCAGTGAAAATACTGCTGGTGAGTGGTGTGGGACTCGGTCACCCCGCTCTGTTCCTTTGGACGTGCTATGGAGGGAAGGGAAGTGGGAACAAAGCCCACCTCAGAAGAGGAACTGCGCAGCCCCAGGATCGCTATGTCCCTGCTGTCATTTTAGTGGCTGGAGGAGGACACCAACAGAGCAGCGCGTTCGTTTATTAGCAGCATAGCCAGAAGGCCAGCTTCTTGCTGAGGAAACTGGGTGCCGCCAGTAAAATGTCACTGCCCAGTTGAAGCAGCGACAGAATAATGGATAGGGTGAGCCCCGAGGAAATTTTGGATCTTGGATGCTTTCAGACACTGCGCTCAATAATTTTATGACACGGGCGTTCAAGGGAGTTTCTCCCGGAAACATTTGTTTTACAAATGGCTCATTTTCTAATTACATTCTGCAGGGCTGAGCAGCAACAAGAAAAAATAAAGGGGGGAAAAAAAAGGGAGGACCACAAGACTTGCCAAAGATGACTTGATGCACACTTGCTGGAACTTCCACTTTGATGTGAATCAGAAACATCCAGCAAACGCCAGTGATAGCCCAGAGATCTCTCAAAGGGGAATCAGGTCTCCTGCATGGGGAGCAGTAGCCCATGGGATGACCCTTCACCCAAGAGTGGTGGTACACCTGAGATGGCTTTAACAGGGCACAGCCAGGGAAAGGAATCCTCAGCCACGGTCAGCTCCAGCACTCTGAGGACTTCCCATCAAGCCTTGTGTTTGCTCTCATGCAAGTTATTCTGGGATCTTGCTTGCCCTTGTTTTAAAAGCTTGTGTGTGAAGCAGGGGTGAATAAATCCCTTTGTGGGGCAGGGAAGGAAGAGTTAACCACTTCCTTCCAAAAAAGGACACCGTTTCCTCCCATCAGGCAGGCTCTGTGCATGAGCGCGGGACACGATGCGCTGAGCTGGAGGGGGTCGCAAAGTGACCCTCACTGGTCCCCTTCAAAGAGCGGCAGGGGGAGGTGAGAGTGTTGCTGGCTGGCGCGAGTTCCTCAGCCTTTTGCTTCCCGCATGTGCCCTTATTTACAGGACTTCGTCTGGTTGAGCGCTGCAAGACCAGGCATCCCGCAAAGCCGAGCGAGAGCAACTTTAACGTGTCCACGGTAACAGGAGAAATAGGGCAGTTAAAAGATGCAGCC
This sequence comes from Rhea pennata, assembly GCF_028389875.1. Classification (NCBI taxonomy): domain Eukaryota; kingdom Metazoa; phylum Chordata; class Aves; order Rheiformes; family Rheidae; genus Rhea; species Rhea pennata. The sequence continues at coordinate 66,551,932 of NC_084667.1, read as the reverse complement.
TGTCTTCATGCTGAAAGGGAATCTGGTGGCCACATGTATCGACGTCCTCCAACTTGATGATGATGATGAAAGATGTCATGCTAGGAAACCATGGAGATCAGAGACACACGGACCACATACCGGCATTTCAACAAGAGAACACAGCTTCCAGCGTCTGCTGAACCTCGGAATTTGCACCTTGTAACACTAGAAATGGACATCTGTAGACGAAAGAAAAACCCTTGTGTACACACAGTTTTTATAAAGCAGAGGGGGCTTTTTCATCCCTCAGAAATCACAAGGGCAGCCCTGCTGCCAACTGTTCCCTTTTGGACTTGAAATGCAAGTTTAACAACACGTTTGTGTGTGTGTGTGTGTGCGTGCGCCTACGTGCATGTGTGCATGCGTGTGTTATTCTGGGATTAGAAATCTTTTCCAGGCTCAACAATAAAGAGTGGCATATTGCAGCTATTGTCCCAGCTCAGCCAGGATGAAGTCGGGGGAGGTCACAGATGTCCTGACCATATTTAGCTCTCAGAACAGGATTAATTTAGCTTAGTTTAATTTTCTTCTTCTTCTTCTTTTTTCTCTCTAAGGCAGAAACTGCTGGCTGGTTGGCAAGAATGAAAGTCACAAGTTTTGGGACCAGTGAAGCTGATACCCCATGGAAAGAAAGTTTCAGAGAAAGGCTGTTTCTCAGGGATAAGGGAGAGATCCTGGTGTCCTGCAGCGCTGGAGTCCCTGCCGGGGAGGCAGCCTGGCTCACTTTGATAATCAGGGCATAGTTTATACAAAATCAAGGATTGTGGCTGGGCCCTTTCTGAGCAAGCACGGCTGTCTTCTCCTGACCTGCTCCCCTCAGGCTGTTCGTACCGGGAGACGGTGTTCATCCAAGCAACTGCTTCTACTATTTGCAAGTCTGCCCCTTTAATGAAAATAAGAGAGAGAAAGAAAGCCCCAACCCAGCGACCCTCCTTCTTCTTGCCAGATGAGCTGTTCCTCAAAAACACCTGTCTGGTAAATTAGAGTGGGAATTGTAAACGCCAAGCGCAGCATATTTTCCTTCGCCACTAATATATTGAAGTTGCATATGGTGCTCTAGGGGAAAGTCAATTGTTTCAAGTAAGATTTTCAAATCGTGAGCAAATCCTAGGGAGAGAGATTCGCTGATTTACAGTGGACCTTGAGGACGTATCACCACCCCATGCCTCGGATAAGGAGAACACGGAACAGGAGCTCGGTTTATTTGCTAACTGGAAGAAAGGGACAACAAGGAGCAGCTATAAAATGGCACAGAAAGGGATGTGGGGGCAAAGGGGGCTGAAGACAACTTATGGATGATGAGGATGACTGAAGGACAGGAAATGACGGAGGAAGGTGTTTTTCCGTGAAGACAGGGTGTTGGTAGCTGTTGTGCGCTAAATGGCATGAGCAAAGGCATGAAAAAAAGGTCAAGAAAGAGTCTGCTTCAGGGCTGGAGCAGCCTGCTCAGCTCTGCAAGACCTGCTTTTGGCCAGGTCCATGCAGGAGAGGAAGGTCTCATACCACAGAGAGGCTGGAAGCAGAACCCAGGTGATTTAAGACACAAATTTTAACCATTATAAACAAACAAGAATGAGGTTCTCTGCACCTTCACATTTTCAGGCTAAGGCCAGAGGAGGTGCTTTAGCGGCGCATGAATTATTGGCCTCAGTGCAAGGGAAAAGAAAAGGAACAGAGATAAACCAGGCGTACGCGGGATGTTTTTTTGCTGCCTCGTAGCCATAAACGATGAATCTGATCAACCTTGGTAGCAGTCCCACCACCGGGGAGATGGGGAATCCCATGCAGATACTGCCCGTGAACCCTTGCAGCGTGTGCTGGCAAAGGCAGGAGGACCGAGGCTTTCGGATAATTTTGAGTAAATGTTAAGGCAAATAAAAAGCATTTGGGTAAGCCTTTTGTCGTTTGGTCCCTTCATGGCTGGAATAAGTGCTTGTTTCAGATTTATGCACTATGTGTTGTTTTTTTTGGCAGTTCTCAGAGTGGCGTGGTCTCAGAAGAACAGGCTTGCAATTTTAGGGATACTTTCTGATATTTAAAGCGAGCCTTTTGGCTCCCGTCCACAAACTGCCTGTAGTCACAGATACTAAAACTTCTTCCCAGTGACTGCCACTAATCATGCAACACTTTGGTGCTTAACCTCTCGCCCTGGAGTCGACCCGGGGACTAACGGATCCCTATTCCTGCATGCAGAAGCTGCAGCTTCTCCAAAAACCTGTGCGCGGAGGAGCCCGGCGAGGATGGAGCAGCCCAGCAAAGCACTGCCTGGAGCAGGGACTGCCCCGTGGTCCCAGGGACGGAGGAGCCAAGGAGCCACGCAGCCAAGGCCCAAAATGAGCCAGTGATGAACCTGCAATGAGGGGAGGAGGGTTTTTTCCCTGAGAGTGGGATATCGGCAGGGTTCAGGCAGGAGGGGAGGGAATTAAGGAAAGACTATGCAAGAAGTAACAATAATAAAGTGAAGGTAGAGAGGAATAGAGGGAAAGACAGGTGCAGTGAAGCTACCAGACTTGTTTTTCCTACTTATTACCAAAGAATGATCCAACAGATTATTTTTCTAATTTTTTTATATAATATATATCCATATATATATATATATATATATATTATATATATATATCCATATATATATATATATATATATATATAAAGGAAATTCCCCCCAGTACTAACACTTTGTACATTAAGTTCAGCCATTTATAGCCCAGCTGAAGACACCCAAGAAAAGGAGACACCTCTGAGGCTGATCCCACCTGTCCCCTGCCCCTGGGAAGTAGGGCTGCGAGGTGGCACGTCGTACGCTCATTACCAGTCCTGCTAATTTTACTTCTGATTATTTATGCTTTTTTCATGAGCAGCCATTAAATGTTCATTTGTTAAAGGCTTAACACATTCCATTACACCACAAAATTTATATTTGTAACAAAACGTTGTCTCAGAGTGATTCAGAATTAAATTAATGTGACACGGACTATTTATCAATATGGCAGCTTGGCTGCTCAGGAACAAGGAATGATTTAGTAGCGTGTGTGTGTGTAAACCTATGGGCTCTGCCCTGGTATTTCTCTCATACTGCAGAGGAACTGATAAAATAATCCTCCAAAGTACCTCGACATATGGTTTAGATCATCAAAGAGAAAAATACTTGTAAAAGCACAAAGAAGGAAACCAATAAACATGTACATCTTACCAGTTAACTCCCTCTGTAGGAAATGTAAACCATGAAGGATGGTGGGTTTTGAGTCAAGTTTTGTCATTTGTGTATTTTTTTAATTACTGTAACATGTTGGCTTAAATTACAGTGTGTGCATTAAAACAATAGTGATGCAGGAGGAAGGACAGGAGCTGCGATCCCGGCTGATGTGAACCAGCAGCGCTGCGCTGCTCTACCCCGGCTGAAGACCTGGCCCGTTTCAGTTACTGCCCCTGTGAACCTGAGCGGTTTCACCACTATTCTGGGCCTTATTGGGTTTTTACTAAAAGAAGAAATTTATGTTACAATGTTAAGCATTGCAATTTTTTTTTTTTTTTTTAATAAGCATGGCTTCCTTGTGCGTACGAATCTTTTTAAAGAGGAGCAAGGCTAAAGTCAACACATGTTTTGGCAGATTCATGTCAATATTCATCACAACTTCCCCCCCCCCTTTTTTTTATCAAATTCACATTTTTAAGTAAGTCTCATTACAAATCTTTGTACATCTGTGATGAGCTCTCCCATATACCAGAGTTTATACAGTGATACTGTACTCAGACTAAGCATATACTTACGCATGTGCTACGTGGTGTCTAGACAGCGGCCTACTTTTAAGCATGCAATTAAATAAAAATAAAACTCTCACTTCTTTTGCTTGCTGACTCCAGTGTTAAAATAAAGTGGCAAGTGTCTGAAGTGAAGCACATCCAAGCATCTGCGGTATGACTATTAGTGTACCTGAATTAATCGTTTCCTGAATTTTCCAGAATAGGTTGGATGAATATTGAATATTTCTTGAACTTAAAGTCACAGATATTGCTCATAATAGCAGACTACCGGGTTCGTGAGTTCAGGAAAGGATGACACTTGCCTCTAGTGGAGTTTTCTTACTTCATTTTCCAATGTATTTTTAGCCACAAAGAAATTAATCTCACTTTTAAAATTTCCAGCAATTGCATCAAAAGATCTGCTGTACACGTGTTCAAACCTTTAAGAGCTACTGTTTCGAAAGACTGCCTAACATTCCTCACTGGAAAAGCAGCCTTTTCCCAACAAATTTCTGGGGGTTCTTTTATATTTTGTCGTGTCAAACTTCATGGTTACAGCAGTGCAGAAGATATTTATTGCTTCCATGACCAGTCTCCATTTCCTCGAAGACATTGTCTGCCACTGCACTACCTTCCGGGAAATTTATTAAGAGCGTCTGTAGCTCCATTTGTGATGATGTCACTCGCTTTAAGGGGAATGACTCCTCCGCTTTTGGTTAATAATTCAAATTCAATGTACCAAACAACCTTAAATAGATTCCAATTGGGTTTCTTTACTATCAATCACATAGATAAGTGAGATATCATTTTTGTTATCTCAGAGTCTTCTGAAATAAAGAAATCATCTTTCTTCCTGGTCCTTTTTGCACAACGTATGTAGAAATCAGCCAAGAAACCCTTCCTTTGTACCTGTCGCTTGCACCTCCAACGCAAGTCCAAAGCACAGATCCTATCTCACACGAACCTGAAATGCATCTTTTGTGTCCTTGTTTTGCAGTAGACCAAACTTGTTTGCAGGTAACCAAACTCACGGTTTTCAGGTCGCCTTCTTCATCAGTTTTTAGAGTGAAACCAGACACTCTCTGAAGCAATGGGAAGTTCTTGGGCACTGAAGGAAAATATCCTTGAAAAATTTTTAGGAGGAGCCTACATATTTGCCACCAAATCTATTGAAAAAAAATCACAGCTGCCCTAGGAGAGTTTTTATTCATCCAGGATAATGTTTAGCAAAAGACTCCGAATTACGGCATGAGGCTGTATCAACACCTCAGAGTTCAGAAGCACACTTTCTACATTTACTGATTTCACATTAAAAATGAGGAAAATGCATTAGCAGCTGCAAATCCTCCTGACACAGGAGTTTCACCAGCAATTAGAGAAAACTGACAACTGTGTTAACCATCTGCTATTTCTTTTTTGAAGATGATCAAAGATTTCAGAAAAATGCTCCTTTGTAGAGTGTTGTCTGGGGAACAAGTGCATGACGTGGGTCCGTATTTATCTAGGAAAGCAAATAAACCACTTGTCTTGCAAAGGGAATTGAATGGAAACTCCTGAGGACACAGATCATGTGTGAAGTCAGCCACAAGACCTATTTCAAGATATATATGTGGCCTCACTGTGTTTCTGTTGTAGCTGTGTTTTTCTTCACTGCACACTTGATGTGTCTAGCATGCTTTAAACGCCCCCAAATTGCTTGCTTTCCAGCCAGGCCACTGCTTCAATATGTGCACCTTGAAATTTTTAAATCTTCGTTCCTTTTTCATGTTCTTGCTTTGCTTTGTGAAATAATGTCATGACAACTTCTTTTTATAATCCATCCTTCTGAACACAAGTTGCACTCTCCAGTGCCATTCCAGTGCTTGACATAGGTCCTCTCCTCTCCTCTCCTCTCCTCTCCTCTCCTCTCCTCTCCTCTCCTCTCCTCTCCTCTCCTCACTAAAGCTGCCATCGTGGACATCAGGTCTCTGCAAGGAAGGACCCCACAGTTGATGTGTCTCACCTTGGCCATGAGAGCAGCTGGGAAACCCAGCCAGGGGTGCCACCAGTGCACAGCGAAGGGGTATCCTGTGGTGCACCAGCTGTGTCCACACCACATGGAGGTGAGTCTGGGTGTGTGTCTGGCCAAGCCAGAGGAGTGTAGAGGAAACCTCTTTCCAATACATAATAAAAGGAGAGTGAAGCCAGCTGGAATATCCTGTACATTAAGTGTGATGACTAACTATAGCAGATGTTGGTGCATTTGTTAAAGTTTCCACCAGAGAAGGAGGGACTGGAATATGAGCATTTGAAAGTCAAAGGTAGCTCATGAGTTAGGGAGGAGAAGCAGGAGATGAAAGGGAACAGAGCCGTGGGGTGGGAAGGTGGCTGCTGGATTTGCAGAAAGGATCATGGGGGAAGTTTTGGGCTGGGGTAAGTGGCTGGGGAAGTTTGCAAGGTCCCAAGCAGGGGATCTGTGTAGGGCTCCTTCATCAGGAGGGAAGAGCTGTGCAGCCTCCTGCAGCAAAAGGATATAATGGCTCCATTCCCAAGAGTGAAAGACGGAAAATCAAATGCACCGTTTTGAGCAGACACAGAAACCAGCGCTCTGAGGCTCTGCAGGAATCTCCCACCCTAAACCACCGTGAGAGGAAATGTTGAGGGCCTACACCACCATTTGACCCCAGCTGTGATGGAAACAGGCAGTTTCTGCACTGGGAAATGGGCTCCAACACGCTCAGCAGGTGCCTGAACCTGCTGAAATAGCAATGCCAGCAGTGACAGTGGAGCAGGGTCCCAATGATCTCCACGAGAGGTCAAGTATATGGCAAGGTGTGACCAACGGGCCAAGCGTGCTTCAGCCCAGCCCAACTATTCAAGGAAGCTTTGCTAAATCAGCACAAACCTGTCACTTGATGTCTTTGCCCATCAGACAAGCAGTGTGGTCAGTGGAAGCACCTGCTCTTCCTCCTTAACATGTGTATTCAGCTTGGTGTAGTTGTATACTCGCCAGGTATGTGCCACAAAGTCATGTCTTCTTACATAAGAATGTATTTAATTAGCACCATCAATATGTAAAGTTTATTGATGAATTCCTTGCCAATACCTATGATATTCTGAAGAGTCTTTATCTAGGAAGCTTAGCCTATTTGTAAAAAATGCGCCATGAACGCTCCTGACCAATCTATCTTTCCAGGTCAAAAATGAAGTGGATTGTAGAACCTCTCAAAAAGGTAAAATGTACTTTAAAAAACATTTTGTGTGGTTCAAAATGGACCCACGTTATGGTAATTTATCTGCTTGGTCTTTTTTTCCAGTGCTTTGCCAAGGTTTGACTGGAATATTTTGTTTACTGAAAAATCATATATTATGGAAAACCTAGCTTTTGGAGAACAAAAGTAGCCATACAAAGATAAATCAGATTTTTATAGAAAGGTTAGCAAAGCTTGTTTATTTATTTAAATTCTGAAATAGCTTGATGTGTTTTTAAGAAACACAAGAAGAGCTTAGCCATTATTTAACCTCTACCTCTTTTGCCAATCCAATGTTTAGCAAGCACGGGTCTATTTGCCAATACTGCAGTTAATTCAAAGAGAAATTTTATTCCTTGGAAAAAGACTAGTGCAAGTTGATTAGAAAGCAAACAAAAACACTTTATTGATAAAACAACTCTATAAACTGCTTTCCCCCCCCTTAATTTGAAAAATAATTCTAACACGTCATATCAGTTGGTGTATGAAAGGATCTTCCCTAATATTTGCTAATTGCCTGCTCTTGGTCTTTATGGGATTGGTTCACTGATATAACAGTTACTCAGATTTATTCAGCTAAGTATTCCTTTCCGCATAGGGTAACTCAGCTCAAAGTTTCATTTCTTATGCACAAAATTATAAATGGTAATGAGTAGAAAATATCTGTAACTGACCTAAGTGGTACTGAAAAAATAGCTTTGAGTTCCTACATACAAAATAGCAATTTCTCTGTGTTACGTGACACTGCTGGTGCTAGTTACATAAGAGTAGTTCAGCAAGACCAAGAAAAACAAATGCTTCTATTTGATTTTTTTAAAGACATTAGATGGCAAAGAGAAATCTGCCGGCAGTGTAAGTTAGAAACTTAAGTTTCTTTCATTGTCAGTGTTATCAAAGTTAAACGACGAAGAGAATGATCAACTCTGGTTAAGTTCTTCTTTTAGCCCAGCTGGCCACATTAATAAAATAACTTTTACTTTGGACATAACGCAATATTGTCTTTGCCTTACATCAGGAAAAAAAAATCACCAAGATTCAGCTTGGAAAAATGGAAGTTCTGGAAGAAAGATTAAAATAAATGAAATATAACTGGCTTGGCTAGCAGCAACTGGGGGAGAATGAAACAAATATTGGAATGACATAAATCCTGAGGAATTAAATAGTTATAAGGAAGGGCTGAAAGTGAAGAAGGTAAAATTTTGGCTGCCTAGCCACAAAAGTTTCCCGATGTAGATATCCATTAGCGACGTGCTCTTACAATGAAATGGTGAAGGTTATATAGCGTATGACATTTATAACTAGACTAAACAGAAACTACGCAGTCCTTCCTTCACAGATGAGTGCCCCAAAAATCCACTCCCACGTCCCGTGTGATCACACGGGCATCTGCGCGCTGACCGAACGGCCGTGTTCAGCAGGAAGAGCAACCAGTTGGAGCAGCAACTTTCGTTCTTGAACTGCAGCCCAGCCAAACCACTATTTTGAATGTTGCTGAACTCTAACCAAAATAATTTGAGCTATAACCTTAGCCACAGCCAGCCCTGAACCAAAATATTCCCTGGCCCAGCTCCCTGACACCAGGCCAGGCTTTAGAGGGAGGTAAAAACCTACCGATAATGCAGGGAAGATAATTCCATCCTCTTCAGTACTTCTGTGCTGAGGGTCCTTGATAGCCTATTGGGATGACCGTGGGTTTGGGACATACGTCAAGTTGGAAAAATGTGAATGCCTTGGGATCTGCTAATACACTGGCCTTTTATGGCAGCAAACGTGACATCCCATACATCACATATTGTCAAGTCTTTGTATTTAACCACTTGCTTCCTCTTTCTTGCTGAGATGTTGATTCTGCCTGGTGTAGGGTCTCATTAAGCCCCACTGCGACCAGACTACATCTCTCATATGACCTTCCTTTCACCTCTTCTCGATGGGGTGGGTAGGTGCATTTGCTGGTATTGCAGCATTTGTGCTGTGAGGATGAAGGTGGGACCTTTCCCCTTGCTGCAGGAGGTTAGAAATTTCATACATTCAGATACCTCCTTGCTTTTCACGTGCTAGTTCTTCTATAAAAAGCATGGAGAGGGAATTATCCAAGGGGATCAAAATGGCCGTGAAGTCCCCCCATTTGGCACCACATGGTCATTGGAAGGGGGATGAAAGTGTACACACCACCAAAATGGCTCATCTGGGGCCACACCTGAGTGTCCAGGACAGTTTAAACTTCCCTGCGGTTGTGTGAGGTCAATGACCAAGTCTGAAAGTGTGGGAAGACGAGACATGCAAACACTTCATCATTCAAATACAGCTTCATTTCCTCTCAGCTTTCTAAATGGGTTTTCCATGACTGATAGAGAAACTATGTCACTTTGATAACCAAAACAGATAAGCACACGTGTAGACATCAACCTAGAAGTACAGCAAGCTGTCCTTCAAGGGACTGTTTTTATGCATGGCTAAAATGAGGTTTCAGCTTCCAAAATAATCTTTGGACATAAAACAGAGGAGAAATCAGCCATCTGTGACACTGCCAATTCAGTGTGTATCAAGAACAGCCTCACACATCTACCACACATGGCCCCTGAAAGCCAGGGGAGAGCACGAGGCCTGGCTGCCTATTGTCTTCCAGTTGTGGAGGATTTTTTTTTCTAGTCAGAAAAGAATTGTATTTAGTACAGTGACTCCACTGCATCCCAAGGGGTAGCAGTGGGAGAAATGTTCTCATTCCTTGATTACTATTGTATTGAGGTTCTTTCTTTAGCATGTGCACATAAGCCGGTGGGACATCTCTCCACGGCACTGGCAATTACGCCCAGTTCCAGAATGAATGGGAAAAGATTTGTGCTATTCAGCACCATAGGAGTAATATTAAACAAGAGTTAAATACAGACCCAGTCTTACTGACATCCAGAGGAGAGTTTGCTGGTAGTTTTCAGACATCAGATGTGTTTCAAGCTATCTGTACATGATCGTGGTCTGCAAACGATGTCCCTTAAAACTGATGGGGATTGTGGGGCCGGCTATGTGGTTTTACTGAGCTGGAGAGTCCTGACTCCGTATCCTAGGAAGAAAATCATACCACTTTGTAGACACTGCCCAAGAGAGATTTAAGCTGGGGCTACAGTGTTCTCCTAAACATAAAAAAGAGATCATCCTAAAATTTATGGCCTTCTGACACTTTCAGTTGGCCTCTCTGAGACAGGTGATGCTTTCTTTGAAGGGTAATCATCCTATTTCTCAGAGCTTTTCTTCAGTTAGATTAACAGTAACGAAGGACTGATACCAGTGTTTGTCATAGACCAGCCAAAGCTGGTCTCCATTGCTCTTTGCTGTTATCTCCATTACCAATGTTATTAGTGTTATTATTATGGTATGGAAATACCCAGATAACCCAGGGATAGTCAGAGACACTTAGGTCCTTTAAGAGGCAATCCCTACCTCAAAAGGCATTTATGATCTGCCCACACCGAGTGGTGGAAGTGCTGCTGGGTCCTGCTTCAGAGGAAAAGAACTGATGCACTGAGTCCCACATCCTAGGATATATTTAGGTGCCCTCTGACACTGGTGAGGAGCGGGTCCTGCATAAGGCCCATTTGGGATCTAGGTCCCACGTCTCAAAGCCATGTGGGTGCCCATGGTGATGGATGACAACAGGAGTTGGACTCCTCTTCTCTCCATGAACCTGGTCCCAAGAAGCTGCCCTGCCTGTGGGGGCCATTTCGGGCAGAATGGGCAGACAGGACTCATCCTCCAATGCCAGCTTCTTAACCCCAAGCCTTTCACCCATTTCACCAAATCAACCTTTGCTACATCACCTGTGCCACCGATGCCGCCTGCTGCAGGGACCAGGGTGCGACCGCCCCGCTCCATGATGTCGGCTGGCGTGCCGGGATGGGGCACTGAGCCAGGTAACTGAGCTGTGAAAGTCAGAGGCGCTATTAGAGTGACAAGCCCTTCCCCGGTTTCATTAAGCGTCCAAATTGCTGACATTCCTGTCAAATGTTAAGTGAGGGACCTTTCTAAGAGTGGCAGCTGGGTCAAGATGTGCAGGCTTAATGAGTTAATGCAATTTGGTCCTGAGCAGGGAAATTACTTTTCAACGGAGAGGCCTCCGGCGTGAGGAACGTGTTGGGCTGTGTCTTTGGAAGGGGGATCCGACCCACACAGGAGCACCAAGTGCGGGAAGTGTCCCAGGGTGCTGAAACGCGGCATCCTAAGGTGACGGCACATCGCCCTCCCGAAAGGAGATGGTTGGGCATGGGGGGCAATAACGCTGTGTCGCTTCGTTGGCAAACACGAGGCTCTAGCTGGCCCTTGCACCGTGCCCTAGAGAGTCTGGTGTGGAGCAAAAGGATTAGAAACGGGGGCTGTTCGGTGAGCTGTGCCCCACGGGGAGGAAGGTGATTCTCGGGTAGCCTCCTGCAGCTGCAGCTAATAAGCAGAGTGGCGGCAGGGACTGCCTGCATCGCGGTGGGACGGCCGCACGCCGCGTTAACCGCTCACCGAGGCCACATGCAGGCCAGGTGAAAGTGGCTGATGGTTTTCACTGTTGTTTTGACAGCAGGAACATTTGCTTTGGGACTTTTGCTTTTTTTTTTTTTTCTGGAAATAAAGCTGGTTTGAAAAAATAAATACTGAGCGCGAAACCCCATTTCCCTCCCCATTTACTCTTCTTCTTGTAGGTGTAAATTCAGCCAACAGCAAGGACTAGGGGAGCAGATCCCAGCTGCCTTTCAGGGATGCAAATGGTGATGGTAACTCGGGTGCTGGTGGCAGAGACGTATTAGATGTGGCCCTGGGGATCCTGGCAGACAACAGAAAAACAAGGTACTGAGCACCTGAATCGCTGTAGCACCAGCAGAAAAGAAGGAAGAACATACTGAATCCCATCATTACCACCACTTTCTATGGGAAATCCTGGAGAATAACTCTGACATCATCAAAGCTGCAGTTCACCCTCCTCCTCCTCCTCCCGCCCCCCCCCCCCAAGTCAACTGAGACATGGGGTAAGGGTGAAGGGGTTTGGGCTTTCTCCACCACCTTCTGAACTGGGCTCTGGAAGGGTAAAACTAAACAGGAGAGTTTTTAAAAGGCTCTAAACCCCAGGATTTACGCTGCAATAGGAATAAAACCCACTGGGGTATATGCTATAGAGGCAGCTAATACCTGCCTTGGATGGCGAGATGCACGAAGGCCGTCGCCGTGTGGATTAATGTCCCCATAAGACACGTCCCGCCGTGCGACATCGCTGTGCGGAGAATGGAGCAATAACTCTGAGACGCGTCGTGCGAGCGCCCGCCCCGGCTCTGCGCCTGCAGATGGAAGTCCCGGCCCCGAGCCGGAGACTCTCACGGCTAATACGAAACATTTGTCAGAAAGCTGCCCCTCTTCTCCCATGCAAAGCCACACGGCCCAGCCCACCCCCCTGCCCAGCGCTGTGTGCCAGCCCTGCTTGAAGCAGCCCTTCGGCTTCTGGGCACGTCTCTTGGGCAAGCCCAGGCTATGGCAGACCAGAGAAAACAACAGGTTTGGCAGCGCTGCGGGTGTAAATAGAAGAGCCTGACTCAGCCAGGGCTGCTGAGCGGACGCCACGGAGAGCCTTGAAAACTGGAAAGTATTATATCATTTATTAATAGGCATTTCTGTTACACTCCCCTCCAGAGTGTGCGTGTCCCTGATGACAGAAGTGCTTACTAGTGCTAATGAGGCGTAACGGAGAGGAAAAAATGGCCCTGTGGGTAGGGGACCGGCCGGGGAGCCAGGAGATGTGAGCTCAGCTCCTGGCTCCATCGCAGCCGCCGCGGACAACCCTCGGCGGGTCGCTGCGCCTCGGCCCTGCGTCAGGAACCGGGCTGGTGCCTCGCGGCCGTCCCTGCTGGCTGCAGCGGCAGGGCTCGAGTGGGGCTGGCTGCAGGCATCACTCCATAATTAACAGGGGGGGCTGATTGCTTGGGGTTTGCCCCCCAAAATATGTCCCCTGACACCTTTTTGCCCTGTGCAGCTCCAGGACCAGTGTCCTCTCCATGTCCTTCTCATGCTTTGCATCATCATGTCTCCTTGAAGGTGGAAATGCAAAGGGGAGATAATTGAAAGGGGGTCAAAACAGGGCACTCTCCATCCCTTGGCCATCCCGGGTTAAAGATCCCCTCTTCGTGTTCTGAACTTTTCAGAGAGTTTCATGTTTCATTGGGTCACCCAGGAAAGGGTGTAGCCGAGGGCAGGCAAAGCCAAGGTCAAACGCAAGCCAAAGGGTTTGCCTTCATCTTCAGGGAGTGGTTCAAGAGAGAAGACACCATTCGAAATATCTGTCACCGCATCAGGGCTACTGCCTGAAGTGTGTCTAAAACATGTGTCTGAGGCATGCCAAGGAGCCCTGACTCACACTCTCTGAGAGCCAGGAGGAAGTAATTGTTTTTCAGAGGGGATCACAGAAGCTCACAGTGTATTTGTGGGTGCTATTTTAAGGCCAAATCTGAAGGCTATTCCAGAGTCAACAGTAAGTCCTCGTGGTGACTCGAGTGACCATTAACAGGCTCGGATTACGGCGAGTTGTTTGGAGGAGTGGAGAGCCTGGCTGTGTTTATCCTACAGCCGTTGACTTGAGAGGGCTTCTGTGGCATGTGGCCCTGCTGGGAGAGGGATGCTTGAGGCGTTGCATGGTGGCCAGACACCTCGTGTGGTTCCCCCCAGGACCTCAGCAACTCTTGTCTCCCTGTCCTTACTTACCCAACCTTCCCAGAAAAGGGGGGCAAGGGTTTGGGGTGCCAGCAGAGTGCCTGGTCATAGACAAACTTCACATGCAGAACCCCATGGGGAAGGACGCAAGTGATGTGTAGCTGGTGAAGGCTCCTAGAGGACCACGACACGACTGCTCCATATTGACCCAGCATTTCAAACTGCCTTGGTCTGAGCGCCGGAAGGGCACTACGAGATGGGAGGGCTTACGTTATAACCGCTGGAAACACCCATGGCTGGCACGGGCGTGGGTGCAAAGGTCATGGACAACATGCTGGGAAAGTCAAATAATTACCAGGCTGCAATGAGTATCTTCACCTTCCATTTCCTCCCCTTCCTCAGAGTGGCAATGTCTGCTCAGCACATCTTGCACGCAAAAAAGCAGCTGAAGTAAAGCAAAAATAAACCAGATATCTGAAACACGAGAAGAGTACAGCTACAGCACAGCTTTGCGTAAAACCTCATTCCTTACTGGTAGTAAATAAAAATAGTTTTGTTTTTTTTTCTCAGTGACTCACAGCACAGACATTGCATGGAAAGGGCACTAGAATCAACAGCCAGAGGAAAAAAAAATACAGAAATGGAAAAATGATCATCACAGTGCATTTTTCCCATTCCCCTTTCATCTCTTACACCTGTGTTTGACTTCAGCCAACCTTACATAAATCCTTTAAACATCTGTCTAAGTCACTTATGAAATAAGCTGAAATGGTCTCAGCCAGGCTAACAGTTCATTTTGCTGGATATCTGTATATTTAAACCCAAACAGGTTTGCAGAGTTTGCCAAGCTAAGGCAGGCAGTAGGCTTCCCATCAAACTTCACTCATTCAAAATGTTAAAAGCTATTTATGCCAGAACTTCTACTGCAGACACCACTTTATGAAAGCCCCTATTTATAGCTGTGAACTTAAGATAAAGGCAACAAAAGTTTGCTTAAGTGTAGTGACTAACTCTTACAAAATCGTACTCTGCAGAAGACCATTTTGCAATTTGAATGTACATTATATCTGGCAGGGGACTAGTGCCACAGGGCGGGAAAACAGAATCTTGGGATAATCTTGGAAAGATGCAGTTCTGCGTAAAGGGTAGAGCATTTCTGTCAATGGTCATAACCTCCACGGAGTACGGAGGAAGGAGCAGAGGGTGGAGTGGATGTGGCCCTCGCCTAAGTGAGGTGAGGACACATAGTTGTGACCACGGTCATGATTTTGTGCTAATACAAGACAGATGAACTGATGCTAAAACTGCTCTCACGGTTTGTGAGGCAGGACCATGTTGCTGCCCTTCCCCTTCTGTGTTTTGTTGGCGATTATTTCAGGGCTCAGATCTGAAAAGCCCTTTTCAGGGTAGCACAAAGAAGTGAAGATGAATGACAAACAACAGGAGCAGCCCGAAGTGAATGTAACACCAGACCCAGCACCACGCACTCTGCAGCCCCCGTCCCAAAGGAGTGTTCGCAGGTGACAGTGAGGACCTCCAGGCACAGGCCCTTCTCCCAAAAGTTTAGACCACCTTTAAGCTTAGCAGAGAGATAACTGCAACCTTCCTTGAGGACTACACACTGCCAAGCTGCCTCTGGCTGTTGATTTACTGGTGAGTCCAGAAGAAAATTTAAGGTTTTTCTTTAAGGAGAGAAATGTATTCTCCCCTTGACACAACTCAGAAATAGCAAAGGGATTTGTTTTAACATGTCTGATTAAAGTCTTCACTGGCTTGTGATCAAGGCAGATAAAGTTCTGTGTTGGGATTATATTCTCTTGTGAATTTAGACTGTCTGCTTTCCTATGAATTGGCTGCAGTTTCTGCAAAGAACCTGCTATTCACCGATATTCATTGGATCCTGCTATTCACCGATATTTATTGAATGTTCCTCTTGTTGGAGTATTGTTGCTTTATTGCATATAATCACTATAATGATTCTTCAGAATCTAAGGATGCTGTTTCTCTTCCCCTGAGTGTATCTAGATACTTTCTTGACCCTCAGTTTTAACACGAGAGTACCTCATACACATTAATTATCTTCACAACAGCTCTATTAAATTTTAAGAGTCATATTCTAGAAATAGGAAGAATTTAAGTCACTTCCTTGAAGTCACAGAGAAAAGGCTGCAAGACAACCAATGATGGTGAATTTATTACTACTCAAAAGATCAGAAAACAAAAATGTCTGAACAAGAACCATCGGTGCAAGAAGATACTTTTCAGCTTTTGTAAAAGTGCCAAGCCCTAGCTCTTCCCATTATGAATAGACTGGCAGATACTCCTTCTGGACACCTGCTATGTGAGTTTGCCCCTGTGAGTAAACAGAACCAGTGTCATCTATCTGACAATATCATATTTGAAACTCATGTTCCTACTTGTCACCCTACTTGACATTTTATGAAGTTCAGACAAAAGGGAGTCCTCCTCTGTGGGATGAGAGCTTGCTAGGGACCCTAGGAAGACATTTCCTCTACCTAGAGGACACCTGTACATAAAAGGGAATATAAGAATGAAAGAGGCTCAGTAGAGCAACATCCCATGTTCCCTATTGCAGCAACAGCAGAGGAAGTAGCAGCTGTAAAATTCCCCCAGGATCTCTGTCTTGTCTCAGCCTACTTCTCTACACTGTTTTTTCACTCTCCAGCCTGCAGCATGTGGATTTGCACACATGAACATCTCTATGTAGGAGGTATGTGCTATTGCAATATCAACCCATGGTCTTGGGATTAAGTCAGGACTTCCAAATGTGTAGGGTGCTATATGCGATCTTTTCTCAGTGGGACCTGCACTACAAGGCACATCTCCCTTAGGTAATTCAAGCATCTTCATTTCCTTTGGCACTGGGAAATCCCTTGTCTTCTCTCAGTTGATTTGAACTCATAGTAACTTCCATGTTTAATGACTACTTCCATGACCTTCCATATACACACTGTTTTCACACTGGACTTGTGCAGTGTCTGTCTTTCCATGTCTCCATGCAGTAACACAAGATTCTCATTGTCTCTGACATTCTCTCCAGTGACATGGTGTGGCTGCAGTTTCAAATATTCTTACACGTCTTCTTCAGGACTGGGTCATTTGGGTGCATTTGGGAAAGGAATACTGATTTTCCTAAGATTTCCATGTGAAATACCATGGCAGAAGATGATGTGGAGGTCAGTGTCTGCAGGCAGTGAGCTCAGGCTTTGCGGATATGTCTTTGTGCACTCCCCTATTAAGTCAGCAGCAGCCAAGCCTGGTGTCCTTGTGCAGGAGATGATTTAGCATTGCATATTTGCTCTCGAGAGTGAAGGCTCCGCTCAGGTCTTCTGTGCTCACAAGAAAGTGAAAAGACCACATTTCACCAGCAACGGTGTCATTAGCCAGGCTTTTTATTGGCAGGATGTTTCATTTTGCAGAAGACTGACATGCAGAGCATTTCCTCCCTGGGTAGAGAGAGGTGTTATGAATGTGATCACTGCAAAAACACCAGAAGTATCGGAATCCTGATTCCTCATGGTGAAAAACAGAAGCACTTCAGCACAAAGTTTCCCTAGGGCGCTTGAACTAAGAAGTCTACAACTCTAATTCAGCTCCCTCCCTGATCAAAAATGAACAAGACTGCTTTCTCCAGGGGTCAGTTCAGATCTTCACTCCTGGAAGGTGAGAACTGAGGTCTCAGTTACTACAGCCAGGCACTATGGTCATGTAAAGAAGTGAAGATCAGCCACAATTTTTTTCCATGGCTACCAGAGGAAACAGTAAAGCCTTTTCATTCTTGTGTGTACAGATGTTACATTCCTATACTCACAGTCACTGGGACTCACCATCTTGAGAGACAGCAAGTGTTACTTAGTGGAGTTCAAAAAAAAAAAAGATTGGAAATGTACCTAATGAAGACAAACATTGGCTGATCTTGCACATTACTGAGACAAAAAGCAAACAAGAATTATCTATGATATTGCATTCAGGCATCTACCCAACACTAAATGGGAGCAGGAAAGACAAAAATACCAGATGGGGTGGTTATTCCTAGAAATATTTTATCATGATTTCTCTTAGAAGCACCAGTGATTACAAGTCAGCATCAGAGGCACGACACTGCAGCCGATGGGCTCGTGCACAGTCCCACATGGCAGGTCTGCAGGAGCATTTGGAGATGACTGCATAGTCAGAAGGAGCACAAAGCCGAAAACCTGCAGGGCTGGGTAAGAAGCTGCAGGATCCAGGCAAAAAATAGACTCAGATTTTTGAGAAATTAGTAAACAGGACAGAGAGGAGAATAACATCGTTGTGAAACACTAGCTGTTTTGGCTTTATTGAGAACTCCCTGGTCTCGATGTTCTCTCAACCAGCATGCTCCCTGTGGCTCATCTATTTTATGTTACTAAGAATGATGCTGCATTCCTGTGTTATGAGAAAGCTCCAGGACTGGTCCAAGGGAAAGGGCTTTGTAGGTGAAGGTTGCAGAAGTTCAGAAATGCTTTGCTGTCAATCTCTTGAGCAATCTAAGGTGAATCATCCCATCTTTCTGGACCTTACCTTACCTCGGTAGAGCACAGATAGCCTTTCTTTTGCTTGGTTCCTCTAAGGTTTTTTGCCATTTCTTACACAATAGAGAGCTTACTTGTGGCCTGGAGCACAGTATAGATAAAATAGTGAAACAAGGAGTTGCTAGGGGAAGGATGGTGAAATTTAGCAAGTATGGTTTTGGGCTGTTACAGTTAACATAGTAGACTGAAGATTTGCAGTCTGGCATCACTATCAACAGTCAATAACAGTTGCAAAAGCTCAGTTTTGCACTGAATTATTTTATTCTTTGATTAGCTGAGGTTGCTGGAATGTACCACAAAATTAGATGGGATAGAAAACTGTGGTGTTCCCAGGAAGAAACTAAACCTTTACACTGCATTGGATAGGTAGGTTTAACATAGCTGTGTTGGTTGGGTGTGTGAAAAAAAAAATAAATCAAGCTGCTAGCCAACAAGTAATAGACAAAAGCCCTGGTGTGGATTCATTGTGACTACAAAGAAGTGAACTTAGTGCCATGGTGGAAGCAAACCTTTTCCATATTCCACCACAATTTCCTCCATCCTGATGCTCTCTGATTCAGTTACTTTCCCATATCAGTCCTGCAGCTTATGGAGGTGCAGCCTGCATTGCAGTGTCCTCAGGGACAATTCCTCACCATGTAGTGTGGCTGGAGCAGGCCTCCATGGAGATCAAAACCAGCTCATCTGCAGACAGAAAAACCTTGCTTCCTTTGGAGTGAGCATAACAAAAGCTTTCTGCAGAGCAGGTTCAATAACTGCAATAACAGGAGCAGAGAAGTCCCTTTGTGCTCCTAAATGGTCTGTGACTACCTGTTCTTCATCTTATTTTACATGGGCAGAAGCTGTCTTCGCACAGCGCCTAGCATAATGCCATGGCCTTGTGCACTCACAACACAGCTAACAAATAAAGGGATCGCAGCAGCACGGTGGACACGTGTGGGGGAGTCAAATTCTCAGCTAGCAGAAGATGGTGCAGCTCCATTGACCTCCACCAAGAGCCACCAGGTTAGGGTAGCTGAGAATTGTCCCCAGCACATTGACAGCTCCCAGGGCTCTAGAGAAAATCAATAAACAACAGTCCCAGCAAACAGTGCACTCAGGTGCCTGCTTGTGAGCAGAGCTTGGTTTGCCATTCTTGTTCACATCGGAGATCACCCTCAAAGTATGACAGGAGTTAGCAGGACAGGATAATGTTCAGCCTGAGTACAGGTTGCAGGGTCTCCAACCAGAAGGGATGCTGCAGTGTGTGGCCATTAACAGAGGAGCTTTTATTTAGATGGCAGTTCTTATATTTTGTTTATCCCCAAAAATCCATGTAGGAAAAACTTTTTTGTTTGTGGTTTCTTCTGAGGATCTTTGATGGCTGAAGATGCTCAGGGCTGCCTGTAGCTGAAATGGGACCAAAGGAACCTTCTCCCTGCTCAAAGTCCCCAGTTTGATCTGGCTCTTGTTGAAGTCAGTGGGAAAAAGCTTGGACCCATCCTGGTTGCAGCCAACAACATGATTTGAAATGTCTCTCTGCCTCTAGCCACAAACCACAAGAAAACAAACATTGGGCCTGTGGGAATATTTAATATTATAAGCCCAAGGGTGAGAAGTAGTGCAGTTCGACTGCCCTGAGCAAGAGGTAGTGCCTAGCTTAAGTTGCAAGGACCAAAGTAGACTTGGAGGATAAGGGATTTCAAGAGCAGCCAGATGAGACAGATCTTTGCCTACCTTGTCCTGTGCCATGCTGGAACGACATCTATTCCCAGCAGAGACCCGCAGGCAACCACTACTGCTGTTCCAGCCGTGCTCAGCTGGAGAGGGCAGAGTAAAACCAGATCTCCTCTCCTAGGCTTCCACAGAGAGGAAAAAAATGCACAAACGACCTTCCTCAGACATAGGCCAGGTACCATCACTATTCTGCTGCACGAAGGAGTGGACCATATCACTTCCTTGGCATTGTGCTGGTTTGGGGGGAGGAAAGGGAACAGAGCCTGACGCTGAGGGAAGACAAGCAGATTGTTCGGAAGCCCTCCCTGAGGTGTGTTCAGCTGACAGCCGAACACACTCTGCTTAGCACAGCCTCTCCCCGTAGGAAACAGTTTGCCTTTGTTGCAAGACTACCTGTTTGGGTGCAACCAGCTAAGAGCAAAGTGACAGTAGCTTGCATCCCCAGCGCTCAGCACAGATTTGGGTTTGGTAGTATGAAGAGCTTTCCTTCATTCCCCTTATCCCGATCTTTTCCATCTGCTCTTTACAGTCCCCAAGGTATTCCCGTGCGAAAAGTAGCTTGAGCCTGCACTTTTTAAGCCTCACCCCAAAATTTTGTCAGGCATAAACTTTTTATTATTAAGGGTACTGATACTTTGCATATACACAATATTTGTCTTCTGATTTCCCCAGTCTGTATGACAATGAATTTTGTAGGCACTTAGCCAAACACTTTACCTTTAATTAGCTATACGACTTGCTGTTTCAGAGAGGTTGGAGATGAGTTCAAAGCCTATTGGATCAAGAGGAGCCTTTTCATTTGCTTTAGCTTAATTTGTATCAGTCCCTAAATGTATCACAGATGATCTGAATTATCAGAAGCTATCCTATGCAGTTATAGGTAGGCATACATCAGTCTGCAACTGTTGAAGTATCTGGATCACAAAGGCAGTTGGAAATTCAATTTAGACCAGATTTAATAGACTTATAAAAAGCTAAATAACCAGAAGAAAAACAAACAAGCAAACAAAAATAACTTCAAAAGAAGATCCATTAGCTGGAAGATATGGCTGAACAAATTCTGACCTGAAAATAGGTGTGTATTTTTTTTATGCTTGTCTGGGGGAAAATATGTTCAGGTATGTGGAGTCTTTAAGTGAAACTGGATGCCTTTCCAAAGGAGATGCTCCACACCTTAATTCTGACCTTATTAGCCTAGGCTCTAAGACCTCTGCTTTGCAGAAGTTTACCTAGCTGATCATAGCAATTCCTTCTTGGCCTAAAATAATGAACTTTTAGGATTCTGAAGATATTGAGTACAATTTTGGAAATAGCTAAAGTAAATGTTTCTGATAAATCTGAATCTTCCTAACAGCAGCCAGGTTTGTACAGAAGGCTCTGCACACGCCTTTAAATGCCACAAGAATTGAGCTAGTTAGGTCATCAGGTGAAGGCACTGATCTCCTCAGCCAATTAATATCTCTTAGGAATTCAGCCCAGCTAAAGAGCAGGTGCTGAGCTAGATGACTTCATTATATCCCTCTCTCTCTAAATTGACATGATTTCCTTTTCACCCAGAGAACTTGCTCCTATGTCTTTCTATCATGCCCGCTCCAAATTTGCTTTGTGTCACTGGAGAGCTGCATCCTGTGGACCAGGGTGATTTGCAGTGTATTGCTGCCATTTTTAAAGTGGAATCCGCAACCCAAGAGGGATTATAGCAAGTGCATCTTTACTATGGAGCAATATTTTTAATGATATCAGGTTTGCATTCCTTACAGAATCATAGAATCAGTAAGGTTGGAAGGGATCTCTGGAGATCATCTAGTCCAACCTCCCCACTTGGCAGGGTCACCTAGAGCATGGTAGACAGGGTTGCATCCAGGCAGGTCTTGAATATCTCCAGAGAAGGAGACTCCACAACCTCCCTGGGCAACCTGTGCCAGTGCTCCATTCTATCTTCACAACTTCTTTACCCCTGAAAGCTAAACTCAATTTCCATTCCAATTATACTGTTCAGCTACATCTCTACCATAGCAGGTAAATTGCCTCTGTCTTACCAAGTTAAATACTGCAGCTCTCCCATGTTTGATGTTAAACTCCTGCAATTAGCACAGAGGCATGTGGTGTTTGACTGCTGGTAGACACTCTGCTTGTTGTCCCACTTTGGTGAAGCCCTACTTTTACTTGGAGAGGTGCCTCAAACTTACTGTTCTTTATTGTTTTGGCTGCTGGAAATTCAATATGTTCCCACAAATCCTTCTCATCTGCATTTCCCCAGACCTTAGAGCCACCTACAGTGTTTATGGTCTGAAATAAAACTCAGACGTTTTCCCAGGGAACCAGTGGTTTCTTTCCCTCTCTTTGCTTCAGCTGCATTCCTTCAAAATGGAGGCTGAGATGACAACGACACAGTAAACAACAGAGAGCAAGACTGTTAGAGCAAACCAGTGGGTCAGACAGTAGGTCTAACTGGTTCAATAGCCTGTCTCTGGCAGCGAGCAAAAGCCCCCAAATGCCTGGAGAGGAGTATGAGATGTATGCTACCTTCTCTAAGAATTTATCCAGCTCCCAACTGTTCAGTGATCAGGAGCTTTCAGAGCCAGATGTGGTTGCTCTGTGGTTCCCCTTGGTGAATTTCTCATCCATGGACATCCAGCTGCTCCTTGGTTCTGCGTGACCCCTCCAGCACCCACAGCATTCTGCAAAAAGGACTTCCAGCGCTGCAGTTGTGAATGACCCACTGCCTTTCCCTTGCTTTTCCCAGAGGGCCCCAAACTTTCTTCACTCGAGCTTCTAAACTGGTAGTATTCCTTGTCTCGCTGGACTCAGCTCTCTGCTTCCCTCATCCCTTACTGTGGGTCTGCTGTTGGCTCTCACCCTATACCCAGGCCTGCCCCGGGGGCTGGGGCACCCGATTCCCCTTGTGTGGAGCTGATACACCACTAGCTGGTTGTATCCTGTTGACTACTATCCTGTTGAGCAGGGCTCTTTGTTATCCTTCATCCAGAAAGTGTCTGTAATCTTCTCCCGCTGGTTTGGCTCCACCAACACAATCCACCCTCTGGTCTCCAGGCATGAATCCTACTCTCCATGTTGGTAGTGGTGAAAGGTGAAAAAGCTCATTTCCACTGCACTATTCATTTATAAATTGGCTGAAATTCATGCCCTTGCCATCAATCCTCCTTTTGACAACAAATTCCCAAGCATCTAACAAAGTTGAATTACATCCATTCTTCACCATTAGGCATTGACATGCCTTGGCATCCCCCCTGCTTTGCCAGCCTGTATGACTGCAGCATTTTAGTGGAAGTTGCCATAGATGGGCTTCCTCCCTTTTCCTCTCTCCTTCCTCCAGCTCTTTGCACTCCTTGTGATAACAAGCCCTACAGCCATTGCCACATACTTACCCCCATCCCTGTGGGTTGTTTGCAGGAAATCTGAGCCCCTCTTTGTACCTCAGGGCTAAGTCACTTACTTCTCCTATCTTATAACTACTTATCTGTGTCCAGCAGCAGAAGTGCCATGCACTTGCTTGATCTCCCACCAACTCTGTCTAAGCCCCCACCATCTGGAGATGATCTATTTGTCTATTTAGATTTCAAGCTCTCCAGGGCAGGAACTGTCTCTAATTTTGTGTTTGTACTATACCTACAGCTACGCTGGACTGAATACACCCACTGTCATCTTCTCTTGGAAACTAAGTTCCTCCTGGGAGTGTGCAGCACTGAAAAGTAAGACCACTTGGAAATCCAAGCTGCTGGAGACACATGCCAGAGCTCCTTGGTTACACTTACATTAGACCACAGAAAATTCTTCTAGTGACTGTAATAATCATCCAGCCCAATTTTTACTGCTGAGTTGACAAAGTGGAGCTTAAAAGCGGTGAAACCATTGCCTAACATGGTGGAGCTCACACATGGCCGCGGCTCTGCATACGCCCAAATAATACTGCAACCCACCAGGAAGTGCCTGAGTACCCAAAACGTTCCACTGCCTTGTTCAGTGACCCCCAGCTAACGTCAGGAGAAAGCTAAGAAAAGTCAGGAGTCACCAGGCCAACTGCAGGCTGAATATAGTCCTCAGTCCAGCATTTGAAGAACAGTCTCATGGGTCTATACTGACTGCTCGCAGATAACATGCAATCTGCCTATCTGTTTCAAGGCCTCAAAGACTTCAGGTGCTTTTGTTCAGAAAAATTTCAGAAAAACTGATTTATTTTTCCTCTGCTGTTCTGTAGCTTTATTTAAAACAAATGCAGTAAGGCTTCTTCTCTGAGCTATATTCTTTTCATACCACCCCCTGCTTATAGCACATTTTTCCAACCCTGTATTTTTGGTGGCACAGGTCAGGTGGTAGAAAAGGTGTTATCACAAAAGCAACTTAAAGAAAATATGAAAAGGAAAAGGCTTAATAAAATTTCTAGCCTAATCCAAGAGAGAGCATGAATGTGTTACCACATAAAATCTCCTGCAGATGGTTAAAAGCATCCTGATTCAATAATACAATAAAATACAAAAGCATATCTATATATTTTCCCATTTGGTTAACTCAGAAACACCATTCATGCTTGTTTTGGCTGATTTCTATTCCTGCCTTTGAGTATAAAGGAATGGCAAGGAAGTTTATGAATGAGGTCCCACTCACATTCCGGAGTCGGCTGTGCGCGCGGGCTGCTTTCTACCGAGATCCTGGCATGAGGTCATTTCAAAACCACCTAGTTTGCCCAACGCGCTAACTCAAACAAGATTGAAAGGGGCAGATTTGCAGTCGCTGCAATGCAAACACACAGACGGTAGTTTTCCCGCATGCCAGCATCCGCCAAACTTCAGCCCAGATACTTGCGGAGGGGGGGGGAACCCAAATCCGTTTGCACTATGAAAGGCTGTTTATAAAATCGGCTCGATGGGCTCGGGAATGAGCTGCGATAATGTTTATCCGCAAAAACATGGAAGATCATGCAACTATCTTAACAGACCAAGCTAAGATAACTACTGAGCTGAAAAAAAAAAAGGTTAGAACAACAGGAAATGACTCATTTACTACCAGTTGCTCAGGTATTTTAAAGAGCTTCCACTTTAGTGTACCTAAGAGAAAAAGGCTGCTGATGGTGGGGGAAGGCCTGGTGCACGACATGAAAGCGGCTTTCCTTGCTGAAAGAGCAGAGGCAGAAGAACGATTCTGTGACAAGAGGATACGAAATACCCTGCAATTCGTCAACAAGAGGAATCAAACTCGGCTGGAGCGATCCGCATTCTTGGGGATTATGGAAAGGATTACGGTGAGTCGCTAGCTGGGTGAGCGAGCCACTGAAAGATGGGCTTTCCTAGGGCCTTGAAATAAATGGGACAATTAAGGCTTTGGGAAACTTAATGAGATCTTTCTTGAATTTGCAGAGCAGCTGGCTGGCCCCTGTGTGGGAAAAGTCATTTATTTGAGGAGGAAAGAAAAATAGGTAGTGAAATTCAAAATGTTTTCATTCCCTAAAAATACACTTCAAGCCTCGCGAGGAGGAAATCAATTATCCATAAGGCCATTCTGCTGTCGTGTAGAAAAATTTAAGGCATTTTCTAGCTCAGGCTGTCCTCCAGTCTGCGGCATTGAGCTGATCTCGCTGTCAGATGGGTCTCATCACGGCAGCATTCGGTGCCTCTGAGTCTTTCATGTGTTTAATCTTACAACCCACCTGTGAGCCAAGGAATTACAGTGAGGGAACTGAGGAAAAGGCTCAGACTTTTAAAGGGATTTAGATGCCCATTACACGGCTCAAGGATAGATTGGAAATCCCCAGAAAAGAAGGACGGTGCACCTGGGTCTTCCCAGCCTTGGGTTAGAGCGTTTCTCTGTAGCAGTGCCCATCACTTGGACCTCGGACATGGAAGAGCTCAACATGCCTATGAATGGGCCATTGTTTGTCTCCTGATTACTATTAAGAAATATTACGAGTCCTGCAAAGAGAAAAATATCACAAGATACTGAATTCAGAGCACGAAAGTCAGTTCTTGCTCTGGAGGCTGAGCAGGGCCTCGCAGCATTGGCAGTTGTATTTATTCCCAGGGAAATGATATTCAAACAACACCTGAGGACCACAAAGAAATAACTCTGTTTTCAGAACCATGAGTTTGCTCCCTTCCCAAACACCATCACCAGTCGCAGACTCTCGGCAGAGTCCCCAAGGGGGTGAGCACAGAAGAAACAGGAATAAAAACTTGATCTCTCTAGTCAAGAGAAAGTTGGACAGGTAACTGTACCTACTGGGACTTGCTATGAAACAGCTATGGGGAAAAATATACAGATAAGGAGAAATGAAGAAGAATAGAAAGCTGTTGACAGGGTTTTGCTGGTATGTATACCTGCCTGGGTGTTAGGATGTTTGGTTTTAATTATTATATGCTGTCATTCATTCGCTGCAGAGCCTCTGTACATTTTTTTTCTCTTTCATGACTGGACTCAGGAAATACATTTAATAGCAAAGAATTTGCAAGGAAAAATCACAGACTAATTCGTCCTCATCCTAACTTACATGGAGTCTTTCCTCATGGATGGTGGCCATGGGTGTTGCATTTTGACTTTTTGCCATGACTTTGCTATGACTTTTTCCAGTAAGACATAAAAACCCAAATTCCCTCAATGTGTAAAACTGCACGATAAAGTGTAATCCGTATCTTACAATTTCACATTGGTATCAAGGCAGTTCCCTTCCCGTGCACTGTTTCTTATTAAATAGATGTGCATTGGCTGATCACACGTGCTGCGTTACGTAGCTAGGTATCCAGGCAACTCATTCAAAACTTGCTGAAATCAATGGAAAGAGCCTGCTGTCCCTAACACACCACTGGCTTTAAAATGAACTTGAGTTCCTCTTTATGAACCAGCAGGATCCTCCACCTTTGTGTCATCTCCTTGCACGTGGGTGAAACTGGTCTAAAGACAGCAGAGGAAATGCAGTGAGAAGGTTGCACTCATCCTGCCAGGCCTTATCCAAAGGCCATAGGAGTCAATAAAACTGAATCCACACTGTTGCTTTTGCCATGTAGATGTTTTCCAGTGTCCCATCCTGAGCAGCATGGACCAGCAGTGTGGCCAAGTGTCGCTCTGAAGTGCACCAATGTGCACAGCGGCCGTTGGCTTCCCAAGGCAAACCGCGCAGAGAGGTTGCGTTTTAGGCAGTCAGCACCCGCTTGCCAGCTGAAGTACAAAGCCTAATTGAAGAAAGCTGTTCTTTTATCCACACAAAGCATAAACAGCCAGTGTTATGGTGACAAATTTTCCAGCAGCTTTGTTACTGCTACTCCAAGTACTGACATACAACTCCACAAGCAGAAAAAAAAGGGGCAATGTTCTTATTTTTCAAAACTTCTCCAGTCGATTCCAGCATGGCTTTGGACCTGAAGTCCAAAACTGATACATCTGCTGAAGGTCCTGAATTATATACCTGATTGATAGTTCTTGTTTGGGTCCAAACTGTGGAAAAACCACTCTTAGTAAGATGTGGCTTTTGCAGAAGTTCTTCCCCTCCCTTCATTAGACAAGGTTATTTTTATTTCAAACTTCCATCTCTTCCGCCTCTTTACTGCTGGCTCCATAAATGCTGGTTGTGCTGGGCCTACAGCACTTCCCTGCCATGGTCTGTCCCCTCTTCACGAGAAAGTCATCCATCATGCTCTCTCAATGGGATGGGGGTAGCATTTGCTCCGCACTCAGCCTCCAAACACCAAGGCTTTACCTGTACCTTTGATGGGGGCCTGGGTTAGACACATCTGTCCTGTTCCTCTTTGGAGGCTGCAGTGACCTAATCCCAGCAGGAGCAGTCCTGGACATGACACTGGAGCCACCATCTCCTCCTGGGCTCCACTTTCTCTGGGGGGAAAAAAAGAGAAAAAACAAAAAATTGCACTCTCCCAGTGCATTTACTCCAGTTTCCCACTGGTGTGAGGAGGAGATCATCAGCATGTGCCCTGCAGCACTGTTGCCTCTACCCAGGTCCACACCAGGCTCTGCCACGCACTTCCACGCGCCTGCGGGAGCCAGGAGCCCAGGAGCAAAGACCCGAACAGAACTTTCCTCCCTTGACAGCAGGATCCAAGTACATCCGAGCGCTCTGCGGGCCGTGCGGTGATACCGGACGCTGTATTTTTGTCTTTGTAAGCGCTCCGAGGAGCTGCAGAAGGTTAGGCTTTTCCCATCACCTTCGTTCCGGGGATGCTTGTGGCCCCGGCGCTGGGTGTTGTTGGCTACTCATCACGAGGCCCCCTGTCAAAACGAGGATGGCTGATGAGCTACGAACAAGCGCACAGCAAGATAATAGATGAAAGAGCCTCAAGATGAATTAGGTGCCTCAAGAAAACCTGGCCAAATGTGTTTAAAACAGGAGATCCAACACCATTAATTCTCATCAAGCAGCTTTAAAAAAAGGCAGCCCGGCACTTGACTTATGCTTAGAAGACGTTATCTTTCCTTTTAACAGGGGTTTTATAGTGTATTTGAAGAAGATGACAAACAATAGGGTTATTTTGAAGTCGTGCCAAACAGTGCATTCGCTGGAGGAGAACAATGTTGCCTCCTATCTGTCAGTTGACCCTGTAGCCATTAAGCCATGTCACCAACAAACAATATTAATAAAAAAGGGAAAATGCTGTTTTTAAGTTCCTCACAGCTAGAGCCAGTCAAATTTCTTTGAATGAGATGTTTGTCCCCTCAGGAAAGGCCGCTTTGTCAAAACTGAAACTTTCTGCAAGAAAGCATCGGTTCTATCACTTTTCACGTACGAAAATAAATCAAACCAAGTGTTTCAATAGTTCCCATGGCCCATGCTGCAGAAGGGAAGGCTTTGGTTGTTTTCGTTTCCCAGCGATTTTCAGTTTCAAACTATACCATGTAAAATTGAAATGAAATTGGTAAGTTCTAGGACATTTTTCAGAGCATGGGGAGTTGTGATAGCTTAAAGCTGCTGGAGCAGGGACCACATTTTGGTTTCGTGTCTGTACAGAGCCTCATGCTGATCTCTGATGTGCTACTGTAAGACAAACAAGTTTGCAGCAAATAAGAATACCAAATCCAGAACATCTTTTCACCAGTGGGAATCTTTCCCAAATTGGCCCCAGTCACACACAGAGCCAAAGATTTAAAGGAGGACAAGCAGTAAGAGATACTTTATTTGTATGGCTTTGCCGGCAAAATGAATACCTGCTCACAGAGCATCCAGCCAGCAGGACCCGGTAGGTGTGACATCTTTAAAAATGCCAAATCCTCCTGTTTGAAAAATATCAACAAATTCCTCTGAACATTTTCACTGAGCAAATTCCTTGCGCGTTCCCGTAATTGGAATAAGCTTGCTCTCACGTGACCCCTTGCCTCCGCAAACATTCGGGCTGCACGCGCCAAAGCGGCACGTAATGTAGTCTTCAAATCAAAGGGGCTGTTTGGACAGGTAGAGTTAGAGACAGCTGTGCCGGTGGGATTCAGAACTAATAGTAACAACTACTTATAAATGCAGACCAAATTGCGCTTCACATGCAAACACGAGTAATAACGAGGCTATTTTCGGCTTTATTGGCACACGTCGCCCCGGGTGCTCGGATTGCAAATTCAAACACATGGCCAACATGGGACAAAACCAGCGTTTTTTTGGCCCAAATCCGCCCAGCTGTCTTCGCCCCGCGCGGAGGCCAGCTCAGCTCCCCACAGCTCCGGGCAGGTGCAGGGCAGTGCTGGGGAGAGCTCGGCGCCGCGCAGGGTCTCGGGAACCCGATCTGCCGTGGGCAAAAATCTCTTTTATGTGTCGCCTGTGCGGGCAAGGTTACGCCTGGCAGCCGAAGCAAAAAAGTTCGCCATGAGAAAATAATTTTATGCTAATTTCCTCCAGCTTGCCCTTAATTAAGCACAATTGGAGGAAATAATGCAGCCACAGCATAAAATAGTTGTCTTCAAAGGTGCGCTTCGCTGGGGTACTTGCAACATCCGCTTTGCCGCGGTCGTGCCCGTGATGACGGCAGCCCGAGATGCCGCCCTGCCGGCAGGACCAGCGATCCCGGATCAGCTTTCCTCCCTGGTGTGCGCAGAGCGGTTAAGGGAGGCACTGCGGCACGGCTGGCGGGAGCAAGAGCGCCCAACGCCCTTGGCGGCTTGGAAACGCCAGCGGGAGACCAGCGGGGCCGACCGCTCCACGGGCATTTCCCCGTGCCCCCGGGGCTGCCGCGCGAGCTGGAGTCGTGCAGCGCCCCGGCGGGGGGGGGATCCCCGACCCGACAGGGGCTCCTGGGCCATTTCTGCGTCGTCGGGAAATGCGCTGCTTAATGAGCGGTCCAGGAGCGCCAGGTGAAAACCTCTCTAACCGGCGCAAATGTGCCCCGGTTCCTAGGCCTATGCACATGTGGTATCATTTTTCGATTATTTGGAACATACAGAACTAAATTAATAACAGTTCTTACAAGGCCCTGGGGCTCTGCGTAAAGGAATTTTGATCTCCTTAGGAAAGGCTCACCATTTCTCATAGGAGAGATGCACTTGACTCCTGACCTCTTTTCAAAGGCACCTGTGTGAGCTTTTAAAATCCACTACCACCAATTATCCACTTTCAACCCGAAGTGTTTAAACCCCGGCCCACATTAACTGAGCTTAGCACATAGCCATGTCACTGCCGACTTCCTGATGCAAGGAGATGCCTTGACACGGCTGAAAGAGAGTTTCGGGATGAGGCAGGAGATTATCAGCTTCTCCTCCTGACAGCTTCAAACAAAGGAGCCTTTTAGCCACCTGGTTTGTGTCTCCCACACCTGCATTAAGATTGGGAGACAAACCTTTGTACTGCTGCCTTGATCCTATTATTTGCATGTACCTGTCCGCAGTCACCCTGCATCACTTAATAGCCTTCAGAGAGACCAAAGGGAAGAAGATGCGCATCTACTATTTCTCTTTCAGGTTTAATACATCTTTTTTTTTTTCCTCCAGCCCTGCAAGACTTTTAGGACACTACGGCATTTATTTAAACTCCAGGGAGATTTATTTTGGCAAGGCGGGGCGGGAGGGGAGATTGCGGGGAGGCAATAGATGGGCGTGAGGGATGAAAAGAGGCCGATTCAAGGCATTTTCCTGGCAGGCGACAGCCCCAAGGTGTCCCCCATCATGGAGTAAAACCTCATTTCTCCCCATGAAATGGCACCTCTCCTTTATACCCATGGGTTTGGGAGCCCCTAGAAGAGAGCAACAAGATTTAGCCAGGATGCCGAGCTCAGGACGTGCCCCCCTTCCCTCTCCCTCCGCCCACAGTGAAATTCGCTTTGTCTTCTCTGTCCCAGAGCTGGAAGGAATGTCTCAAATTTAAATTAAATTTGTTCTCTGTTTCCCATGCTCGCAGAATTAGCCAAAAGGACAGAACATTATTAACCCTCCGGATCCAGTCCTAGCTGACAAGGTGTCTACGCAAGGGGAAATTTCGGCTGTAGCTTGTGTATATACGTTGCTGCATTTCAGCCCCAGCCAGTTCCTTGACTCATCACTGTAACTGAGTAAGGTAGAAATATTAGAGCTGCATTCATATTCCTGGCCTGGTTTAAATCACCAGCTTTGTAGAAAGCTCTGGATAGGTCCAAAGAAAGGGGGAAGGGGGGGGGGAAGAGTTTTCTGGTTCTAGTTTTTTGCATTTTCTCTTCCCTTCTGAAAAGTGAAACCCTCCAGCTGCCCGGCATTGCACAACGGCCCAAATGCTGCGAGTTCCAGCCCTAATCCCAGCCCGCCCTGCACGCCAGCCCGAGCAGAGCTCGGCAACGCGTCCACCACCGCCGCGCTCCCCCGAGCCCTTTCCTCCCTGAAGCGTGAACATAAGAGCCACTCCCAGAGTCCACGGCAAGCAGCTCGTCACTGTCACCAGAGCCTGCACTTGGCCTGCGGACGGTGTCCCTCAGCTGCATCAGACTTGGGGAGGGACAGAAGAAGGGGTCAGTTCCCTTTGCCACCCTGTAATTTGTGCAGGAAGCAATGCGAAGTGGATGTAGATCTCCAGATTTCAGTCATGTGTTGTACATGCTTCCCATTACGGTCAAAGGAGCGCTGCCAATGATCCCAAAGTGCCAGGTGGGATGAAACCAAGCCCATGCGGCTCCCAGATGAAAGACAAACTCCCCTTTCCCCTGCTCTCTCGTCAGAGAGGACACCGCCACGGGTGCTCTGCTCGCCCTTGGGTGTTCCTCCTGCAGCTACCGGAGGTGCCAGGCATCTGGGGAAAGACACTGAGATCCAGGCCTGTGTTTCCCCGAGTCAGGGCTAACATCGAGGATCTCCAGCCTCAGCACTGCCTATAGCGACCACCATAAAGCAAATTTTCACTGGGAACTCTGGGACATGCAGACATCATGCAGTGCATGCACGCACACTAGGTGATGGATTTGCTGAACCGTCCAAGCAATGCTCCGGCAAGGGGAATGGATCTTCTGCTTGGTAAGAGAATAGGGCCGTAGCAAGTGCCACCCTCTGCTGAACGATAATGCTCTATAGAAAGTCAACAGCTCCAGAAGGAAAAGATGGGCTGTGGTTAAAGATATGTGCTGAGCCTTCCAAGAGGAATGGATTAAATTCTTCATTTTGGCATAGGTTTCTTATGATCATGACGTCAAACGAATCACTTCATCTTCTGCCACCTCAGCACCCCATCTGTTAAAGCATATTTATAGCATTTTTTTTCTTTTCTCTTGCCTTTGGTCTTTTCTATTCTGATCACAAAGTGCTCAGAGCACGGTTGTCCCTTATTATACAGGGTCTAGCAGAAGATGACTCTGGCCTGAGGTTAGGCTCCTTCCTGCTGCTGCAATACAAATATTATTCGCTGTATGACGTGGTGCCTACCATGTTTACGATACAGGTTGAGAAACATGTTTTACTATCCATGGAAAATTTTGATTTGAATAAAATTGTTGACGGTTTGGTTGGGAAATGAGAACTCTGAGCGTGATTTCCATTTTTCCTAATAAAATCTCAGAAGGAAGTTGACAAAACCCAGAAATTCTTGTGAAATCAAAAAGCATTCAACAATCAGCACAACAAAACACAAAACAAAAGACAATATCGTCTGTCTCACTGGCGAATTTTCTTCCTCCCTGCAATTCGCTGGAAACCTTTTTCTTACGCCCAATCTTGGTCAGAGTCTTTCATTCCAAAGGAATCGCTTCTGTGCTTATGTGTCAAGAAAAATCTGTTTCCAATAGGCGGTAAAAGGTCTGCTCATCATACTCCTGTTTCACAAAAAGCACTCGCAGCTCCTCTCGGCGGCACACTGGCAATGTCTCACAAGCCGTTTCACGTTCGTCTTACAGCCTGCGGAGCTGTGCCAGGTCCGGGAGGCTCAGCGCTGGCCCAAGACCGACTTACAAAAAGCTGCTGTGGTTCAACGTGATGGTGTCCCCCATCCCCTCTCAGCCCAGCCAGCCGCAGCTGTACCCACAATTTCCCCTCTCTTGCTGTCGCAGGGAACTGCTGTAGAAGAACCACCGCAGCCCAGCTCATGACGGACGAGTTGAATTATTTTCACCTTGCTTTGCCTCCCCTCGGCTCATCTGAGGGGCTACAGTTTCTCGCTAGGCCAACCAGGTGCTCCTCGGAGAGGGCAGCTTGGCTGCCCAGAGGAAAATACCCGTGCAAAGTTGTTCTGTGCAAGGCACAGTGCTAAAGGAAAAGCTGCCCCAGGGAATTTTTTCCTCCTTGCATTTTTTGGCTGAAATTTGAAAGAAAAACTGCAGCATACAAATTAATAATTTTGTACTTGTAGCTGGCAAAATGGTTTAGGGAGCAGCAGCAGATCGGTCTTAAATTGTTGCAGGAAAGAATTCTGCCTTTCTCTGAGCAGAGGAAGAGGCAATGGTTTTGTGCGGAAAATAACACGTCCGTAGGTTTTTCCCCATCACAGACAAGTCTGTGGTCTTACCTGCAAACCAAGTTGCCCATGAGTCAAAGAGCACACCGAGGACTTGTGCTGGAAGTGGTGTCCTTCCGTTATCAAGAGGCAGCCCTTTAGGAGTGGATTACAGGGATCCAGAGTACTCTCTCAAGCCTCTTCCTGCCCCACTGCCCCCAGAGCATACTGCCCTCGCCATCGCTTTGTCCTAACAGTACCTCTGGGAGGTCTGTCTACCAGGCAAGGGCCCGTGTGCAAGTATTCAGGAGCTTGTTAGTCACCCGCAGTCGTAAAGTTCCTCAAGTGGAACTGAAGGCTGGGCAAGAAGCATCTATTTGTTCCATCTCTCCATACTCTGAAAGCCAGAACATCACCAGAGGAGGTCAGAGTGGATTCCCAGAAATGTGACCCATCCGCTCAGCAATGCGAATATAATTCAGAGCGGGCCGCGGACTTGCCGACACCTCCAGAATTTGCTGTCATGACTTCATGAAGTGCTGCACTCCCCCAGGAAGAGCAATCCAAAGAGGAGGAGTTCGGTGGTGCCTCCACTGCCCTCAGACAGCAGGGGCTTGCAATTGTGTAATGTTTACATGACCACAGAGCTCACCATGGCTACATAGACCTCACTAACAACAGCTAGCAGATAGCTTGAGCCCATGTGCTTGGAAGAGAGCAGCCTTATCCCCTTGAGCAAGAGGCGCCTGCGATTGCCTGGGTGAGTAGCTGGATGCTGCCTGTGTTGTAGGAACAACTGACAAAGACCTGCACATCCTTGTGTTTGTGTCCTCCCTCTCTTAGTAAGCTTGTGTCCTCCCTCTCTCCCTCAGTAAGCTTCTAAATTGCTTCTTTGTCTGGCTGGGATTCCCACAATCCCCTCCCCACGCCGGATGTCTTACTCAGCTTGCCCACCATGTAGCCCCAGGCCTCTCTCTTGCACCTCGGATGTGTTTTGAGAAGGTGCTGCGGTCTGCTTGCTTTTCCCCAGGGCTGTATTGTGACATTGCCAACACTTAATGGACAAGGGGGGATGAGACCTGCCTGTCTGCCCATCATGGATATTGGAGGGTGCCAAAGATGCAAATGCTCTGAGCAGCCTTGCAAAGACACAACGAAATAGCACGGCATCATGGCAGGCTTTGTTTAGTGCTTGCTTAGTTGTGGAGTCTAGCCTGATCTCGGCACAGCCACTTCACTGTTGTGTACTACAGGAGAGCACAGACATTAATGGAGTCTCATCATCTACTCACTGAGCTTCTTTTGCTCACTCCCCATTTTCTAGGTTCATCTTATCATGGTCTGTCTTCTCCAATTTCTTTCTCCAAGGTAGCATAACTGTAATCTTCTAGGAATACTCCAGGATGGATCCACAGATGAGGATGTCCCTACCATGTTGCCTACCAGCAGATAGTATTTGAGACAGGTCAAATGGACCTCAGCCCTGCTCCTGGCTGAGGACGTGAATGGAAAAAAAGGATAGAGAGAGGCCTTACAAAGGATGAGCAGATGCTGAGACATTCATGGTGCAGAGGACTAGAGGAAAACTGGAGAGGTTTTGGTTGCTTGCAGGGTGGAGACTTAATTGGCAGCTTCTTAGGCCTGTTCCTGGATTTTCCAGGCGTTTAATGATCACACCAAGCTTTTGAACATTGAGAGGCCTGCTCAGACTTAGTGTACATCCTCAGGGGCTGCTAGGGAACACTACTAAGAAACACTATGAATTTTCTTAGCTGCCAGACTCATGGATGTGGGGCACCTCTACTGAGGGACACAGCAGTTTTTCCCCACTGCCTGCCACCATGTACCTAATATCACAGAATATTATTCTCATTGGAATTGTGACTGTATAAGAATGTGGTAGCACAAAAAAATAGCTAGCAGAGGGTATTGTACCCATCAAGCATACAACAATGGCAAATCTATGATTGCCTAAACAAACTGAGCTCCCAATCCCACACTGTTTTGGCATCTACCTGGGCCAGCAGCCTGCTCTGGTACCCGGCAAGCTCCAGGTCTCCTGCCAGGAGAGGGCAGTGGTGTATTCACACTTACGAGGCAGAGCATAGCTGGCATTCATGCAGACAAGCTCTTGACTGATTTTGTTCCAATGGAGATTATGGGCTAGAGGTTGTGCAAAATGATTTTGGATGGCAAATCTAAAGGGGCAGGGATGGGATATGTTGCTCAGTAGTGACGTATTGTCTTTGATTTGTCTGTTTTCTTTCTTTTTTTTTTTTTTTTTTTTTTTTTTTTTTGGTGAGGATCTTTCCAAAGTGTTTAGCACTGGTACCTTCTTGAGCTCCCAGTCTGGGTGAACAAATGTCCTGGTGAACAAAACCAAAAATTTTCCCAGCCCACATCTTCTGGGAAAGAAGAGTGTCAGCCACTGAGATAATCCTTGGGGAGCCTTATGGGGACATGTCTTACGCACTGCTGTACAGAACCCTCTTTTTTTTTAATTCCTCCTAAAATCAAAAACTCAACAGAACCCTCCCCCACGTTGTGAGGCCTCTTAACGTCTGGGAGTGTGGGTGGAGTTTTTTATCCCAAGGCTGCTTGGCCTTTTCAGGCTCTCCCAGTCTCTCAGATTCAAAGGACTAGTGATCTCCCGCAGGACCATGCCACACATAGCCTGGACCACCTTCCCTTAACTTCTGGGGTGGCTTTTTCCCCTGCTTCCTCTCAGATGGCTCTCTAGCATCAGGTTTGCTCCCACTGCAATAGATGGCCAAACTTCCACAGGTTCTCACAGCAAGAGGTGCCTACACTAGTGCGGCTGGTTTTTGCAAAACTCTACAAGACCTGGGGAGCATTTACAATTTTGTGAGTGGAAGGCCACTGAAGGTTGTATTTAGCTCTGATTGTTGACCTCGGTGGCTTACACTTCGGCAGCTTAAACTTAAGGATGTTCTTGAGAGCCCTGTTACATTTATCTCATCGATCCAGGGCTCTGCAGGGGGTTTCAGCCCCGCATACAGCTGTAGGTTGCTGGGACGATGGTTGCTGAATGCTCACCCCTTTCCCTGCTGCACAACTTGGGCTGAGCCCAAGGTGATGGTGGGGATGGAACAGCTTAAACCAGCTCCCCCGGTGAAACGTTTTTTCCTAGAAGAGGACTCCTTGTGCTGTTCCCACTTCATTTTAAAGGCAGATGAGGATGGTAAGACCCCACTCGCTAGGAGTTATGGCTGTGGAGATCCCTAGGACACAGTGCCCCCCCAGGTCAGACTGTTTGCCTGGCATTTGGAGCCAGGAGCAGGAAAACAAGGAGAGGAATTGCCAGAAAAATGTCATGGGGACTGTGTGCCACCCACGTGGAAAGTGCAGACAGTCCCAGCACCAGCCACCAGTCTATTAAGTGCTCATCTTCAAGTGCAAAGACTGGCAACAGCAACTTTTGAGGACTACGCTCTGCAAAGCTCCCCCCTCTTCTCCGTCCGCAGCCTCCGGCTGACACGCACATCTTGTGGAGATGCCTCGAGCAAGAAGTTCCTCAGTAACACCCGGTGCAGCGAGGGTATAGCCTCTGAGGATGGATGGTATCCAAATGTTTGGCAGAAATTCCAACTTTCCTTACTTTTAGGCATATCTGTGGCTTTTTGATACTGTAAACAACTGACATAGGCATGGAAGAATAGTGTATCTGAAACAGTTTATACAAAAGAATTCCATCTGTCAGTCTGTTTACAGTTCACATGTGAAAAGGCAAAAATCTTTAAAAGGAAAACTCAGGGGAGAAAACTTTTTTTTTATATATATATACTTATATATATATGTATATATATGAGTGTATGTGTATGTATATATGGGATATATATGTGGGATATGCTGCAAATAATTATTGAAATGGAACAGTATCAGTGTAGCCTTTTATCTTCTTAAAAGCAATATTCTCCTCCCCCCCAGTGTAAATTAAATTTTCCCAGTTTGCTTTTTAACTTATTCAAAACAGCACAAAGAAAGCAGACTGGAATTAACAGGGTGTTTTTTTTTTTTTTGTTTTTTTTTTTTCAAAACACTTTCCAGTTCTGAATCTCAAGTTGCCCTAAAGCCTCTTTAAACTGTGCATTAGATCATGGTATTGCAGTGAAGAAGAAATATTGCTATTACACCCTTGGGAATAACCTTGAAACATAGCCGCTGTGTTATCTAGAGCGGGATTTTAGGAATTACTGTGAGAGCTTTAACTTCTGCTTGGACAGCCACCAAGGAAAGCCAGAAATGATCCAGGTTTCATATCCTTTCCCAGGGGAAGAAAAAATCCTGTATAATTATCCACCTCACTCCTAAATGGCAAAGGGTAAAGCCCTGGAGACAAGCGTGGTAAAGACCTGATTTTGTAATGTTTGTGCTGAGCTGAAACAACCCTTAGTAATATACAAGCTCATATATAGGTGCCACATAAGTTAAAGGCACAAGAAGCCAGGGACATGTTTAGCTGTTCCCCTCTCTGGGCCCAGTTCTGTAGGTGCAAAGTGCATTGAGGAGTGTTAAAACTCTTTGGTGTTCAGCAGGGATGAGGGACTTGCTGTCACCAGCTGAGAGGTCCCTCTTACTGCAAGAGGCAGAGAGGTACTGAGGGCCATGGCTCTGGACAAGGCACTGAGGAGGGTGCTCTGGACATGGTTCAGAGGTTGGATGTTGGTTTTTCCACCTCTGAAGCATGAGTTTTTAGATATTTTAGATAGGCAGGTGAATGCTCAGCTGCACACTCACTCGGACCCCAGAGAAGCTGCAGGAGTGATGGGGCAAGAAGAGGGTCTTATTTCTCACAGAGTTGCCACCTCACGTCAGCCCAGCTGTCCCACTGCTCCAAAGATGAGCAAGTTTCCCATTTCAGACCGGTCCTTTACCCCTCCTGACCCCCTTGGTTTGGTTGCTATGGAAGGCACCAAGGCAGCACATCTTGGCCCTCCTCTAACAGCAAGAGTTGCGTTCCGTTGTTTGTTTCTAGGAGCCTCACGGATGAAGTGAGATGGCTAACAACACAAATATTTACATATGGCAACCGTTTGTTTTAATTGCACAGACTGAAATCAGGGTTTTCTGGTGCCCCCACAGGAACGGGAGGAAGCGGGGGTGTTTTTTCCGCACATACCAGAGCACAGCCAGCCTTGGGAACCGAAGGAGTGACGTTGCCCACCAGCTTGACCAAACATGTGCTCCTCATATTCCTCCACCACGAAACAGCTCTTGTTTTCTGTGTCTTGGCAGAGCTACGAGCCTGCAATCCTGCTACGATAACAGCTAACTTCCGTGAAACGCCACGGGGCCAGATTCTGCCTGCGTTTCCCACGCTGAGCAGTGCTTCACTCCGCGATCAGTTTGAAACGAAGACAACAACAAGTCCGTGCCATCTCTTCTTTTACAGATGTTACAAGCTCTTGGAGACTGTCTTTCTGCTCTGGGTTTGCCCAGGGTGTAGCAGAGGGCAGTCCCCAGGCGTAACAGGAATAAAACACACATTGCTGTTTCTGGAGAAAGGCAGAAGGTTGTTCTTAGCATGATGGGCTCACAGAAAGATGTTTGGTAGCGTTAAAGGATGATTTGATTGGGGCTGATATTGCCTGTAATTTTTCCCGAGGAAAATTTTGACAGAATTGAAAAATCTGAGCAGAAGGCGGCCATCATTCTGGAATTTCATGTTTTCTGAATCACTTCCTATCTCCTCACCCAAAGCAACATATTACTAAAGCTATTCAGTTGCTTAGAAACAATGAAAAAGTGCGGAAAAAACATAATTGTTTAACATTCAAAAAATCGTGAAAGCCAGAAGCAAATATTTGTAGAAAAGTTTTAATAACAATCACATTCCCATTGGTCAGCAACCTGCACCCTGTTGCACATCTTAGTAAGAGCTACGTTGTTAACGTCACTGCAGAATCTCCAAGACCAGGGAGATTCCTTAGAGCAAAAAGGTGCTTCTTAGAAATGCTGATATTGTATATTTTTCCTCTTCCTGTTTTGACAGATGCTGTCACAGTCTTACAGTTTGTGGGACCAGCATTGCTACAATGCGAACAGCCAGAAGAAGGGAATTTAAACTGGCTTCATTCTTAAGTTGATATTTTCTGGAGAGGTAAGGAAAAGGCACCAGAGGCACCTTCCCAGGCATAGCTACAAGAACAAGCTCAGCTTGTATTGGGGGTGAAGAAGGAGAAGGATTTGCTCTCATGAAACTGAGATCAGTTTCCTGAATGAAGTAAGCACCTTTTAAGCACTCTCCATCTTGGCTGCATTATTTTCCTTGTCTTGCTTGTGTAGACTGGAAGGAGGTAGCCAGCTTCTGCCCAGGTCCCTGGAGCTTGAGGCAAAGGCAGAGGTGACCAGATTTCCTTCTCCTCTTTGGGGTGGACTAGAGCAACCACCTAGCTGAGCACCTCTGGTGAGGAGCAGCAAGACTGATACCTTTCTTCACCTCATCTCTGCACCTTCCTTGCTCCCTTGAAGACATAAGCCATCTGACCATTAGATTTCACACTACTGGTCCTCCATTTTTCCAGCAGCGATACCATTTCTGGTTTCTCGTCCAGGCTTCCCATCCCACTGCTGGTTGGCAAGCCTCATGATAGCAGTTGGATTTCCACGGGTCTCCTGACCCCAGCTGCAGGCACCTTGTGGGGCCATCCTTGGGCATGCGACACATTCAAAACCGCAATTTCCATGACAGGAGGGAGAGTGTGGGGGACAAAGACAGGGAGGTTTCTCATGCTGGGTTGGGGCCATCCACACTCACCCTCTCATCATGCACGGTCACTTGGCACCCTAAGCAAACTGGATTTTATGCCCTAAAAGCAAAGCTGACGGACTAAGCCTTGCCTGGCCCTTCTTTGGGTGCACACGGAGAAGTGGTTTCCCCTAGCTGACCACCAGTAAGGGCCAGAACAGTTGCAGTTTCAACCGCCCCATTACACGGCGCAAATCCCCCAGCTCCTTTGCTCTGATCTCGCTTCTCCCCAGGATGGAGCCCATCGAATCCCACTGTTGGCCGAGCACATGCAGCATGAAAGCAGGAGCTTGGAGCCTTCAAATTTCCCTGCCTTTTCGGCGTCCCCTCCCTCCTCATCAGAGAGCAGCTCTGCCCGGGCTGGCCCGGGAGGGCCGAACACGCGCACGCCTTAGCGATCTCAGCAAACACAGCCGGACGGGGTGCATTACATCAGCGCTGGGTGGGGTGGCCCGGCCAAAACGGCCTCCAGACAGCGCAGGATGTGAACCGCTCCGCCGCTGCGCTCCAGTCCGGGCTCCGAATAAAGAGATCCCACACATACAGCCCTCACACTGCGCTCACCCCCCCTCCCCGTCCCCCCCTTTTTAACCTCTTGTTTCTAAAGTGGTTTCTAAAATAAGCCCAGTTAGCAGCAGCTGCAAAAGCCGTTTGCTGTCAGAATTGGCCCCTGTGCAGCCGGCCTGGATATTGCAGGCGCTTGTTTTGCATTTTAAGCCTAAACACTTTTTTCTCTCCGCTTTTTCAGTTCAGCTCTTAGTTTTTAATAGTCCTTGTCATGATGGAAAGTGCCAGACTCCAGCTGTTCTTCCCAAACCTCTGGGAGAGGCCTGGTTACATCTAGTTCTCATAAATCTTGAATCCAGTTCTAGCAAGTCTTTAAGTCTGACCACGGTGCTGCCTGGGCAGTCTGTGATTGAAAACAAGAGCGGAGGAAGAGCAGAGGAAAGGGAGGAAATAGAGAAAAGAGTGTGCAAGCTTACAGGCTGTTTGTGGAAAAGTCTCCAAGAAGCACAGTATGTAAGTCACAGGCTTACAGGGTGTTCTGTACAGTCCATCTCACCTTATAAATAGCTTGTGGCTTTGGAGAGAGAGGTTTGGTGAAGAGGGATTGCTTGCTGAAACAAAGGAGGGATTCACCTGGTTTGTGCAAGAAGGGACTGCGAGTGTGTTCTTGAGTCAGGAACTTGTAGGACCTGTGTAACCAGGATGTGGAGATCATGGGTTCCCCGAGGACCTTCAGCTGGGGCAAACTGGTCTGAGCTCCAGCAGCTGCATGTCTAATTTATACCTATTGTGGATTTGATCTTCAGGGTTGCAAAAGAGAAAAATTAAAGCAAAGAAATGCAAACACACACACTGCTTTAGGAAATATAGGCCCATTCGGTGCAAATATGTGTCTGCCTCAGCACTTGGTAAGGAGCAAGAGAGGATTTGAGCACAAGCAGAGCACTGGTGTCTCTGAGCTGGATTATGCCAAACTGTGCAGAGCTCAGGCTCTCGGTGAGCTCAGCAATGGCCCGGAGTCATCGGCTCTGGTGGGGATCTGCTGCGCTCGACACTTCAAAGCCCAGGGCGTTGTACAAGGTGGACTCCTCCACGCTGCTGCTACCCGAGGACAGACTTTAAGGCGCTTATGCTTGTGTGGCCACATAGTCTGAGAGGGCGTTGGAAACACTCGGGGGTCAAGGGGAAAAAATCAAGCACATATTTCTGTATAGATGGGAATGCCATGCCTTGTCCCCAAAAGCACAGCAGTTGGCCACGAGGAGCCCTGGCATACTTCAGGGAGGATTGCCGCCCAAGCTGGCTGCTCCAAGGGCAGGCAGTAAAGAATTGTCACAGGCTTGAACTCACGTACGTGCATGGGAAACGCCAGACGGAGCCCTTCCCTAGGCAAAGCTTTTCAGTTATGAGGGTCAACCTCTGGCCTTGTAGCAGCGGGAAAACCAGGGCCATGACAAGTGCTAAAACCCTTCTGCCATTGGCAAATAAGGTCTTCAAAAGCTCAACTCTCCTTCCATCAGCCAAACTCCCACCGGAGACAGGGTTCAGCATTCGACTGGGAAATCCCAGTCTCTCCTCCTGTAAAGATACAAGGCTGGAACAACTTCCTTGTGGGTAACTGACAGCAAAAGGCTCCTCTTCAGTTTGTAGAAGGAGCTTGTTAAATTTGTGGGTGGGATTATATTTTACAATCACTACACAGCAATCCAGGAAGCTGTTCCCAGACCTCTGCAATCTTTACTGCAGATGCATCAAGAGGCAAGAGATGATGAAGATGTTGCTGCATTTCCTTCCCCTGACTTGGAAAAAGAAAACAGAACTCTTCATTTCTTAATTGACCACTCTCACAGATACAACGACCAGGTCAGAATTGCATTCGCTTTCTTACACTGGGAAGGATCGAAACCCTGTCCAAATTCATCTGTGCAAACCACTGTTTGCATCCATGCGGGAGACCTCAGGAACCAACCTGGGGACAACCGCAAGAAAAAAGGTATAATAAGCTGAAAAACACCCTATGACCTCCACTTAGTCACTAGACAGAAATCACTTCCAGTGAATAACAGGGAGATTAACCACTAGCATTGAAAGAGGCACGTGTTTGGAGCATGAAAACTGATAACTTGGGGGAAATGTGGAAGTGAAAGGCCATATGATGGATGGACAGGCTACAGCTTTTTAAGTATATGCATTTCAAAGGAGCACGAATGTTTGTTTCTCCAAGCGAAAGTTTAACTTCATCTGACTCTAGGGGCGTCTTTTCATTGACTCCAATGACTGTTGGATAGGGCCTGTCAGAAGCACAAGTTTCCATGGGTAAGCCATGCACTTAAGCAGTTACATATTTAAATACTTAGATGAGCCTCCTTCCTGGATTTACCAACATCTGTGCTTCCTCTCCTTGGAAGCCACCCCCCTCTTGGATCTGGGCGCTCAGATTGTGCGGAAATGAATGGGAGCAGTTAAGGACAAGATTTCTGCTGTAAGGCAGCGCTCTCCATAGCAGTGCTAGAGCGCTGCAGCCGGTGGGCGTCCTGCAAGCGCTGCCACCTGCCATAATTACCTCATTACCGTTGATGTATTAATTGGGGCGTCCCCCGTAGAGCGTGAGGAGAACGTGAAAATGGCAGGAGGAAGGGCGGAAGAGCGCGCGATGAGACACGATGCCCTTGTCTTCCTTTTGTCTCTAGCCTGTCCTGGCTCCGTCTTGCCCTCCGGCCCCTTCTGGGAAAACGGGGCAGCCAGAGACTCGTGCCAACGTGGACCAAACAGCAAGGATGGTTTTGCTGTGTGTGTGTCTCTCATTTTCACAGACACATTTTGAGCGCTGTTATAAAGCTTATCTCCTCCTGTTATGTCCCAATATCAAATCGCAGTAAGAAAACAGATTTCCCTGTGCTTAACACAGGTAGTATTACGCTAGGGAGTGTTAATGGCTTAAGCAAAGATTTTTCCACCTACAGGCAAGTGACTGATAGTTTATCCATCTGCTACATAAAACCAGTGCTTAAATCCCAGTTTTAATGGGTCATATCACCTGTGGTTTCAAAATAACTCCAGATTTCCCCCTAAAGTAAGACACAGAATATTGGAAATTAGTACTTGTAAGTCAAACAGATTTTCTTCAGTTCAATAAACAAGTGGAAGCCCATCACTTTCTCAAGTTAAATTGTTTTGAGTGATTTTGTCGTAGGTCAGGAGGAGGTCAGACGAGCTAGGCCTGGTCTTGTTCCTGCGTTGTCGTCTCTCAGCGGGAGGAGGAAGTGTACCCCAGCAGGTGTCATAAACACCAATTTCCCAAAATTTCATAATCATTTAGATCTAATTACAAGACACACATGGTTTTTGACTTTCCTCAGGAACACTTTGGGGAGCTTCTACTGCTAAACCAAATAAAAAGGAGTTTGCATTGCTTTTGCAGCATTGGGTGGTTTGTGTTTTTAATCCAGGAAATTCAGTTTAATTCCGGGAATTTATCTTAACAAGCTGTATTATAAACTCTAGGTCAATTCACATACTAAAGCATTGCAGAAATGATGAGGAGAGTGACTTGTGCACTTTGCTTTGGTGCAACCAGCAGGAAAATAGACAACAGTAAATTCAGCCGGGGGTGTGGGGCGGCCTCTGATATCTCTGCCTCCTACGACAGAAATTCTTCTCAAAAGCAATTTGACCCAAAGCTAAAAGGCAGAGAGAAACCCCAGAGGTGCCAGATTTGCACTCTCAGTTCATTTTAACAGGGTAAAACATGTCAGGAAACAAAAAAACCCATCTACTCTGGAGATCACCAAAAGCGGCGTG
Organism: Rhea pennata; assembly: GCF_028389875.1. NCBI lineage: Eukaryota > Metazoa > Chordata > Aves > Rheiformes > Rheidae > Rhea > Rhea pennata. Next base: position 66,507,079 of record NC_084667.1, on the reverse strand, counting down.
AGTGATGGTATTTTCAGCATCAGGTTTCTCACAGGAGACCCCTTATGACCTTGCCTGAGCTGTCTGTGGTTTTCAGGTGTGACTAAAATTAGATCACTTACTTAAATGTCTCATTTTAGGTATTGACTGGCAGAGTTTGTCTCTTCAGTCTATTCCCCAGAGCTGCAGCACTGTGCCGGTGTCATCTCTCTTTGAAGGCCAGACTGAGGTGACCTCAGTGCTGGTCCTTCTGGACAGATTTCGGGTGGTCCTCAGGTCCTCCAAAGTCCCCATCTGCCCTTCAACTGGAGTGGACTTTTACTTGCCTGCACTCTCAGGAACCTGAGACTTTTTTCACTAGTGAATGGCAGTTTGCCGTTAGCAGAGAGGAACAGGACAGGGACAACCGAGGTGAGACTAACCAAGATTTACTTCAGCTGTGGCTGGCCCTTTGGAGAGAGATAAGGCACTGCAGAGAGGAAGCATTGCTAATATGGACACTACAGTTATCCTTATCTCAGCTTTCGGTCCTTATTGGTCATTAAATTATCCCGCAGCCCTTTACAGACAGTGCTGCTATATCCACAGCTCTATTAATAAACCTTCTGCAGCAGTAAATCCTGGGGCCTGACTGCAGACTGTCAGTACCTCCTCTGATTTATTCTCCATTTACCCGCCTTTTGCTTCGCGGATAAAATGAAGCAGCCGCTGGTTTTACTCTCTTCATGACCCCTCAACGATAGCAGTAACAGCCGCTGAGAGGAGGTGCTGAGGCCCCCCATGACTTGCAGTTGTGGCTGTTTGCTATTTGCTAAGAAAAAAAAAAGAAAACGAGAAAGAAAAAAAGGCATTATTTGTCCAAAAAAGCAAGAGCACAGCCTCCCACTCACCCTGGGGCTCAGCTTGGCTCCCCTGAGGGGTATCCGTTGCCCCAGAGTGGAGCCAGAAGCTTTGTTACCTAATACGGAGATGCCCAAACGCAGGATGAGGAAAGGCAGAACACTGAACACGGTGGTACCAGCTGCCACCAGAGAGGAGCTTGCGCTCTTCAGGAGCTGTCTTTCCTGGCAGAAAAGCTCCCAGAACGCAAGGCACGATCTTACAAAGCGCACTTTCTGAGGGTTGCATCAGGGAAGGAAACATCAGGTTGCACACGGTCAGACGTACCCAAGGAAGAAATCTCAAGCCAGGCAGATGCCAGGACAGCTCTTTGCTCCAGAAATCTGTAGCCAGCTGTCTAGGGCAATGTTGGGAAATCAGATGAGCTTTTTAAGGGGTTGTGGAAGGTTAGAGAGCATCTACAGAGGGAAGCTCCTGCTCTGGTAGGATCCTGAAGATCCAGTCAGGAAGCGACTGCAGCCGAAAGCACCAGCCATGCTTCCTGAGGCATCGTGCTTCAGAAGGGCAACTGGACACACAGGAGACCACTGACATTTGCTTTGGGGTCCTCTATATATCAGAGCAGAATAGCCCCACTTTCTGCAGTTCACAGCTGACTTGTTCTGTGGTGGGGGAAAGTTAAATAGCCGGTCTTGGCCTGGACAACACCAACTCATTTTTTTGGACTCTAGGGGGGATTGTGGTTGGCCTGTATTAGCCATAAATACAGTTCGATTCATTTTATTTCCTGGACTCCTGAGGGATCCTTTTTTGGCCTATTTTGATCCAAGTCATCTTTGATTCACTTATTTCCTAGATGCCCAAGGGAATGTGGTTGGCCTAATTTGGCCTTGTCACTTTTCCATGCTGGTATGCAATGCATCTGTAGGCTTTAGATTTCTTTCACTGCTTGTATTCGCACTGTAGGCCAAGCCTGGACATAGTTTGCAATATTTTTGAAAGAATGAATGCACTTGTCCTGTCTTCGCTCATACACCTTGCTCAGATTTTTCTAGAGCCTTTCACTCCCTTGTGTTTCCCACCACTGCTGCCTGACAAGAAGTATGCTACTGTCTGGCTGGCCCTTTGCTAGAGAGAGGATGCTTGCTGTTGGGTTTGTAGAGGGCAGCATCCCAAGGAGCCCTCAGGTGTTAAAGTGAGACTGTAAAGAAGGGGAAAGTGGAGAAGCTCCACCACTTGCACGACTACTGTCCTCACCAAAGGATAGGCTGGGGGGGGGGGGAGATGCCAGGAGAGGACTTGCCAAGAAGTCAATATGGGCTCTGCCGTGCTGTGGCTTGCACAGGGTGTGCACAATCCCAGCAGCAGAGCTCTCTGATGGCCTCCCAAAAGCATGCACTGGGCAACCCCAGAACATGTATGGGGCTGCCTCTATCATCTCCCTGGATCTGAGCTGGCATTGCACAGCTGTCCCTCCAGCCTGCAGGCTAGGAGCTGCCAAGGCTGGTCATCTCTGCTCAGAACACACAGATCGGAATAGGAACATAGAACATTATCCATTTTTCCTGTTATGGCACTGCTGATGTTCCTGCCCTGCGTGTGTCTTACGGAGCTCATATATGAGTGCCCATGAGCAGGTTCTCATCCAACCTCTGTTATGATGGAGCAGCAGCCCTTCCTCTTCACATAACTACAGCCCCAACAGGCTGGGCAGAGGGGTGATATGTAGACAGCCTCCGTGCCATGGAGAAGCTGGGTAAGCTTAGTGCCCTGCTGGCCTCCAAAAAGCTCTGTGCCCTCCCAGGACTGCAACCAGCTTCCTATAGTCTGCCCTGAGAGCACACTCACCCACTCTGAGTGTGCGCTCAGCCCCCAGCAGCAGCAGCACTACCGTCGCAGCCAGGGCAGTGATCAGCCCAGGGACCACATGGCGCAGGGCAGCTGCTGACATCCCAGCACCAGCTTTCCTCATCACACAACGCCACAGCCTCCGATACCCCCTCTCCCTCTTCCTAGGCACTACGCGGACTTGACCTGGACGCCTCTTGGCTGGTGTTTGCTCTCGCACCCAGCCTCACTTGATGCTGGTTTCCCGTGCCCTCACGGACCATGCTGTGACTACACAGTGCCGCAGTTGCAGGGAGGAAAACAACCCTGGGGGCTGGCTTCCTTGCTAACAGTCCAGCTCTCCCCGGGAGAGCCAGTAACAATGTCCATGGCTAACTCCACTACAACACTTTGACCTTTTCTCCTAAGATTTCAAAGGACTTCGTGAGAACATAGATAGGCTTGTTCCTCATTAAAAACCTGAAGACCAAAGCTGCCTGGGGCAGAATCCCAGTTCAGAGCCTTACCCTCCAGAGCATGCTGTCTAGAAATAGATATTTTAGCATAGAATTTATCATTTAGAGAACGTGGTCATTTAGCATGCAACCCCATTTTATCAAGATCTAGCTTCAGAGCCTAAGTAAGAAAGAAATTCAATAAATTCAAGAGCTTGTTTGTAGTGCGTGGAGAAGGCAGCTCTTCATTGCGTAAGCAAGTTTCATTGTCCGATTGTCCCAGGAAATTTAAAGCAGAATGTGTTTTTGACAGCTTCGTTAATGTGACTTTTTTTTCCCTGCCAGAAATTCAAGCATAATTGAGACATAGTGTTGAACTTCAAATGTTTTCCTGAGACTTGAATAGAGAACTTGATGAAGCATGTAATATGGCATAACCTCCCAATTATTCACACGTTTAGATAACTATAATCACACAACTCCTATCACAGCAAGAAGGTTGTTCTAGGCAGATATTGGCAGGGGCTAATGGACAGCATATTGCAAGGGCAAAGAGGGTTTGGAGGAAACATTAATCAGAATTTGGTAGCAAAGTCATCAATCACAGCTTAACAAAGTTGTCACTCACTGCTACAGTCCCAGGACCTCTATCAACTTAGAGTTTAATTCAGCAGACTCCAAGACCCAAATGTATAAAACAGGAAATGCATTACTTTAGTGTGGCTGTCCCCAGAATATCTAATCTTTCTCAGCAAGGTTTCTCTAGCAAGAGAATTCAGAACCAGAATTTGTAACAGTTGGGACATTTATTTTTCAGTCAAAAAGCATAACTCTTATTATTATTTGATGCTCTCTTGCTCTGAGTTTGAGAAGCGCAATTGCATTCTGCCAGTGGAAGTCTTTCTAGCCTGGAGCTTTTCAAGCTGCTTGCTGAGGCACCCTTAGCGTATTGGGACAAGTAAAGAGAGAAGAATTTTAAAACAGCAGCACAACTAGTAGATGAGGGGAAGTGATTATTCCCCTTTAGTGGGCACTCATTAGACCTTGGCTGGGATACGGGGTCCAGGTTTGGTCCCTCCAATACAGGTAAGATGCTGATAAACTGGAGCAAGTTCAGTGGAAGACCACCAAGATGGACTGGATGGAGCACACATCCTACAAGGAGAGGCTGAGGGATCAGGACTTGTACAGCCTGGAAGGGAGAAAGGAGATCTAATAACAGTACACCAATACCTAACTGGAATTTGGAGTGAAACCATGGAGCTTTTCAAGACCCACCTGGAAGAGCTCTGAGCAACCTGATCTGATTTCAGTGCTGACCCTGTTTTGATCTAGAGATCTCCCGAGTTCCTCCCAGCCTGAGCGATTCTGTGATTCCAAAGTTGAAGGGAGACACAAAAGTAATATTCAAATATATAAAAGGCTGCTGCAAGGAAGAAAGAAACAATCTGATCTCCATGTTTGCAGTGGATGGGACAAAGAAGAATGAGTTCAAATGGCCACAAGGAAGACTGAGGCCTGGGATTGGGAAACCTGTTGCCCCTTGTCCAAGAGCCAAACGGGAGGCTGCAGCACAGTTTCATGGTCGTTGGCACCATGGGTGGAGTACTGATGCCTTTGTTCAAAGGTTTTCCCAGTTTCCTTGGACAAGTCTCTCATGCTAACTTATAGACAGTCAACAGTGTTCTTGGGCTTGTTCCTGAGCAAGGAGATTTCTCCTGAGAGAGGACGTCTGTGTTTCACCCTTCTACTCAAGCGCTTTGTACAGGTTCCACATACTGTTATTTTCCTACTTAACTGAGCTCTCTAATCACCTGATCTGCTAATTTTGAACCTACCTCTTGCAATATTTTACCCAGATCAGGTCTCTACTTTGTCAGGTGGGATAAGTTTTGCAACCCTGATGCCACACTCTCAATTTTAGTTGCAAGAGGGTACCTCTGTCTAGGCTTTACTCTGTGGCACAACTGCCAAGCAGCCCAGACTCCAGTCTTTTCTTTCACCCTCCAAAGCTAGCATGACTCTGTAGAGCTCTTGCCCACAAAAGGCAGGAGGTTAGGGGGCTCCAAGTATCTGAGGAACAGGCAATCCTCTGGAAATGAGTTCCTGAAGGCGGAAACTTTCTGTGCCCTCCTCATATCATC